>NC_140500.1:27857088-29139588 GCF_964271855.1 Acomys minous
GAAGTGCGGAGAGTGAAGGGTCCCAGTCCACCTGGGAACAGCTGATCCCCACAGTCAGGTGACAAGCCAGACACGTCTTGAGAGAGAGAAATGTTCTTAGGCTAATGACTATATAATGAGATAAGAAAACACGCCATGGGGGTAAGCTATAAACCCTGAAACAAGTCTCACATGGCGGCACTGGTCTTGAGAGAGACCAGTCCATCTTGCAGCTTCATGATGCGCAGGTGTGAGAACACTGAAATGTTAACCGAAACCACCGTGTTTTGCAGGAAGAATTTTGTGTGATGACCAAATTGTTTTGGTCTCAGAAGCCTGTTCCTGTGTGTAGTCGGAACGTTTTGCATTGATTTTGCAGAGTTGTCACTACTGCAGAGGCCAGAGGGCGTCTGTGAGCTGGCATCCTGACCTGGGTGCCCAGCACGAGCTTGCCCCTCAGTCGTCATGGCACACCATTGTGTTGGAGGTACCTTGGGGATGGACAGAAGCTCTGGGAAACTGACCAGTCGCTTGGGCCTGGGGCCTAATCCAATACTCAAGTTCTCTTATTTTTACTTCATTTTTGTCTATAGTTGCTTTCTCAAAGCCCCCCAAAACCCCCAAAACAAAAAACAACAACAAACAAACAAAGAAAATCCCCAGTCTGGTTCCTTTTTATCTCCAGGCGTGCTGTTTGGAGTTGAGCGTAGAATGCCCTGCAGCGACTCTGTCCTCCGTGTCTGAGCTCACGCACACGGCCTTATTATTTACACTCTGCTTGATTTCCTCCTTTTTCTTCTTGGCTTGCCTTAAAGATGTTTGTCTGTTTGTTTTTTAAAAATAACCAACTGTTTATTTGACTTCCCCATGAAGTAATTTCCTCCCATATTATTTGAATGCGTGTGTTTATGTTTTTCTGATTGACTTTGGATTGTTTTATTATTTTACTATCACCCTATGTTGAGTGCTTAATTCATTTACTTCATTATTTTTCACTTCTAAGAGGCATTTCTGTAAGTTTTCCTCTGGGCCACACTGGATGAACCCTAGAAGTTTCTGGATGGAGCATCTTGATCACGATTCAGCTGTTGTTTCCACGCTCAGCTCTGGGCTTGCTTGGATGGCCGAGCATAGCCCTGCGGCCCCTCTTTGTTGCTAACTTTGGGCTTCATTACGTTGTGTAGAGAAAGCATTCCAAAGAATTTCAATCTTACAAATTACATTAAGATTTTGAAAGCCTCAAATGTCAAATTTTGAGTGTTTTAAAAGCATATGATGGACTTTATGTTACCTGTAGAATGTGGTAGCATACATGAAGCAACACATATCAGCGTATGCATACATAGCCATGTGCTGGCACCTGTAGCGATGGATTCTAGATTCCCTTAGAGACACCAAAATTGGATGCTGCCCATATAAGCTCCACACATCTTCCCATGTGCTCCAAGTCATCGCTAGATTGTTTATAATAGCCGAAGGAAGAGCGAATATTGTCCAGTTTGTTATACTGCATTAAGTGAATGATTTAAGAAAAAAAATTCTTATGTGTTCAGCACAGATAAAATTATTCTCAAGTATTTCTGACTTAGAGTTGGTTGAGTCTGAATGTGGAGTCCCAGGTGTAGAGATCCGAATGTGTGTCTCTGGCCAGCCTGCTGTGCCTGTTTCTTTGGAGATCACTGACTAATATGGATACCAAAGTTATCATATCGTTTACCTGGTCAGATAAATGAAATTGTCTTGGGGTCCCTAACTCTAGCTGTACAGTGTCCTTCATCAAGAGGATAGGCCGTTCCTCTTTGTGCTAATCTCTGATGGACTTGGTTTAACTCATGACAGTTTTCTAGATGTTTGAATGTATTTGTCATCTAGTTTCCAACACTAAGTTTTTTGGGAAGTATTTATTTCTTTTCCTTAGCAGGCAGTGTTTGAAAGAAACCTGGTTTTTTTTTTTTTTTTTTTTTTTTTTTTTTTGTGGTAATCAGTTTGATTGCCTTTGACTCTCTCAGGTCACTAACTAATAATTTTCATCCACTCATGTCTTCCCATGAACACTCAGCCCTTCTCTTTGGCTGTTGGGTTTCCTTTCAGCAGTTGGGTTCCCACAAATTCTGGGTGACCATTGATTGTTTATACTTATAAAGTATAAACTTTATACTTATGCTCAGTATGAAGCTCAGAGACTGGTTTCTCTGCTCAGCTGTCCAGCCTCACCTCACCAAGGCTGCAGGGACACAGCTTCTTTTTTTTGGTAGCATCACAGCAGTGGCGGGACGTAGGCAGGTAGGCTGTGCGCCTGTGCGCCTGTGCTGTTGTGAGCCCAGTGCAGGTGTGGTCCCCCGCCAGGGGAGTTTGGTTAATACTGTGGCAGGTAGGCCTCCCTCCAGTATCCATGAGGGAAAGGAATAGCTAACCAGGGCTTCAGTGCTCCTGCCTGGCCTCAGTGCTCATCCAGGGCCTCAGTGCTCCTGCCTGGCTCCAGTGCTCATCCAAGGCCTCAGTGCTCCTGCCTGGCCCCAGCACTCATCCAGAGCCTCAGTGCTCCCGCCTGGCTCCAGTGCTCATTCAGGGCCTTAGTTTGTTTTCTCTTATATTTCTTGGATATTTGCTGTCTTTGTCTTTTATTTTTATTTTTTTTATTTGTGATTGCAATAGGATCTGGGGAGGAAAGATAGAATTGATGCAGGCTGAAAAAAAATGGCAGGAGAAGATGGTTCTCACCTGCATATGCTTGGCCAGAAGCACCAGAAGGGGCCCGCTCACGCCTCCGTTATGCCCATGACTAGGACCAAGCAGGCAAAGCAGGAACTGTCATCCAGAGACACTGATCAGAGAAATGGGAGGTGCAGCCAATGCAGGCCTCAGAATGATGGCCAGGGCTGTCTAGAGCCAAAGAGAGAGCTGATGAGGACAGAGAAGAGGAGGGAGAGCAGCACACTTACAGGGAAAGGCACTGAGTTTAGTTGGGAACACGGAACCCTCACTAGAGATGCTCAGTAGACAGCTGGGGGGCATCCAGTTCCGTTTTGCAAAGGAGGCTCTGGGGACTTGTTAGTGAATGAAAGGTGATTTAGGGAACCTGAGATCACTCAGTTCAAACAAAGAAAGCCTGCCAAGGAAGACTCCTGCCAAGGTCAAGGCGAGCACGGTAGAAAATCCCCTCCAGTCTTGTAAGTATCGCTTTGTCTATACACGATGTTCGAGTTCACGAGTAATGAGGATGCCAGCAGTTTATTGAAGTGCCTCCTACAAGTGGCTCAGAGGGAATTCTGGCTGGCTCCATGGAGTGGGTGAGCCTCAGAGCCTCTTTTTCTCAGTTGCTTGACACAATTAGACCATTCACCCTGTTCCCGTGCTCCGTGTTTCCTCTTTTCTGGATTAGACCTGTTTGCTGGGGAAACAACCCTCGTCCCAGGCTTTAATTGTGTATACATTGATCTATGACTTTATTTCCCTAAGTACTTTCCCACAGGCAACAGTTTCTACTGCCTGGAGCTGCAGCAATGTACAGGGTGCCAAGGCACCAGCTAATTCATTTAGAACAAGGAACGCATCTATTATTCGAGTGGAGGGAGAGGGAGGCCTGGCAGCCTTAGCCAGAAGGACGCGTGGCCTCAGGACCTATCTGACACTGTATTCATTTTTCTGCTAGCTCTGTTGGTCTACGTTTTTTTTCTTATTAAACTGTAGATCTCTTTAGTGCATCGAAAAGCAAAGAGCAGATTTCTTCTCTCCGAGTCGATGAGTCAGCCAACCATAGGGTGGGCAAGCATATGTGTGCCACTGGGGACAGCTTTTAGAATATCAGGTTTGGTACTCTCTCTGGTGAGCAACACCTTGACTTTTGACGCATTTAATTAAGGTAATCGCCTTACTCGGCTCCAGATGTGGAGCTGAGGTTAGAAGTTTCGTGTGCCTAAGAGAACGTGGCCCTTCACACACGTGTGTTACCGGAATGGAATGCGCCTGCAGGTCAACAACATGCTGAAAGCCTTATCTTTCAGAGGGAGAAGAGCAGTGATGGGGACAAAAATCAAGCCCCGCCTCTCGCTTCTGTGGATTTTTTCCTCTTGCTGAAGTATGGCTTGTAGGTGCTGAAGGCCTTCGCCGCAGATGGGATGCTGCAGGAGGTGGGAAGGGAAAGAGAGGAGGGAAGAGCGTTGGGTGATGCTTTGATTTCCAGGTGTCCAACAATGAATGAGGACCTTGATCACCGAGAAAGACCAGAGACGCCTAATCCAGGCCCCTTTAGCTAGAGAACTGCCAAGTGTCAAGGGGACCACTTGCTATCTCCTTACCAGTCTGTGGTGGTTAATTTTACGCATCCACTTGGAATGCCTCAATAACAGGAAAAACATTTTTGAGGCATCGGTGAGGGTCTTTCTAGAATAGACTAGATTCGAATGGGTAGGGAAGGAGGATGCTTGCCAGTGTTGGAGGGCATCCAGTTGTTCAAGGCCACGGAAGGGGCAGCTCTTTTTGTAGCTGTCAGATATGTATATATATCTATCTTCTGTCTTCCTCTTATGTCAACATATCTAGTTCACAGGCCTTCAGACTGACACTCAAGCATTCAGATTTGAACTGAGTCATTCTGTCGGCTTTCAGAGCCTCTAATTTGCAGAGGGCACCCCTGGGACTCTCAGATTCTGTAATCTTCTAAGCCAATTCCCATGAGAAGTCTCTGTCTGTGCAGTTGTATACGTTTTTCTGTGTGGTTCTCTGGAGAACCCTGACGTGAAAGCAGCGATATCCTTACCAAGTGAATCCTGGGAGTCCTGAGTCAGGCTGAATGTGTGTGGATTTTCTCCACAGATGTCTTGTGAGGAGGCAGCTTAGCCTCTGCTTGGCCATATCCAGGAAAAGGAAACGCTCCCTCCTGACGGTGAGCCCAACCCACGGCTTGAGAATTCAGGCTGCCTCTTCAAAAGGTCTTATGGCACATCGGCAAATTTCTCTTCTATTGGTATTTCTAGCTTCTGGGCTCTTTCATTTTAATGTGTCCTAGGATAACACAAAGGATGAGAGATGTCCCTTACCAAAGGAACATCTTAGCTTCCGTGGGCTAAACGCATCCTCGGAGGAGTATAGTTGAATGGGGACTAGAAGTAAATCAGAAACGCAGGCCCCTAGGGACCACATCCTTTTCATCAGTGTTTCTAGTGGTGAGTGACATACGCAGCCTTGAAGAGGCACTCTGAATGCTTCTGCAAAGCCAGTAGCCGGTACCCGTGTGACTTTTGTGTGGCCACTTTTTGTCTCAGTGTCTGTGGGGACTTCTTATTTCATTGGTGACAACTGCGGCCTTACTCTCTGCTTCCTTCTCTCCACCTGGTGACCCCTACAGGTCAAGGGTTAGAGTCTCCTTGTGGCTGGCCCTGTTCTGTCCATCTTCTGTGCAGCATCTGCTGAGGCCTCCATCCACCTTGACCCGATGGTAGATAACCTTGTGATGGCTGGACCACTCCAACACTATAGTTGCTCATTTCACCTGGCTGAGGGAGCCGGAAGTAGTTTCTGCTCTGTCGAAACTTACCCAACTTGAGAGAGAACACAGGACTAAGAAAGGAGTTGCAAGACAAGTCGTGGCGAGTGACGGAGAAGCAGTGCTAACTGACCCTGGAATTGAAAGGAAGAGCGATGTGGGGTAGGGATACGCACAACTAAATCCTCTCATTAAAAAGCTGTTCGTAGGCTTTGGAAACCACAGGTATGGACAGATAATCTCGGGCTGTTGGGTGCCACTATAACAGAACACCAGAGGCTGGATAATTTATAAGAGAACAGGTTACTTTGTACAGTTCCGGAATCTAGGAAGTACAAGGCTGAAGGTTTGCTTACTGCAGGCAAGAGCCTTTTTGTTGTAGAATTCTATGGTGGAAAACAGAAGGGCAAGACAGATTTGTGTGTGTGTGTGTGTGTGTGTGTGTGTGTGTGTGTGTGTGTGTGTGAGAGAGAGAGAGAGAGAGAGAGAGAGAGAGAGAGAGAGGGAGGGAGGGAGGGAGAACGAAAGGTGTGTGTGTGTGTTCCAAGGAGGATTCCTATCTAATAAACAGAGCCTGCTGACGTCATCCCTTCTAAGGGTTCCACCTAAACACTGTTGCATGGCGGCCACGTTCAATCCATAGCATTAGAGTGGGTCAGGCACAGTGGTCTGGGAAATCCTGGGCAGTTGGCAGCATCAGAGTAGACATCAGAATAGGAAATGGATAACAACAGGGCAGCCAGCAAGTCTGAGCCACACAAGCAGAGGTATGAGATGGACATTGTGCCCACGAGGGGGCAAAGGTCAGGGCCCATGTCCCTCACTGTGGCCTTTCCCTACTGTTTAAATGAAGTAGCATTCTTCAGTGTTGATTTCAAAATAGCTCAGAGGGAAAGACTTTTTTTCTAGAATTAAATACAAGTCACCGTGACTTGTGATGAGAGACTCAGGTCCCCCCCCAGGACCATGCTCCAGCACAGTAACACTTGCATGGTTTTTTTTTTATATATATATAACAGAAGAGAGAAAATTGTAAACCAAGGAAGACACTTACTAAATACACTGTTGGGAATATCAGGCAAGCAGGTTGCAGAAAATGGGGGAAATCACTGTCCATAGTGACCAAAGCTTTAACTGGTTCAGCCTGTTAACATGAGTGTGGCCCCACCTATGTGTTTGTTCAGTTAGAGTGACCAATATGAATATTCAGAAATGTAGGCAAAACTTAAATTTAAGATCACATACATCACACAGAAAATAAAATATTTAATCTCTGATGTAGAAGTAAATATTAAAGTGTAAAAAGGTAAGAGAAGTTACAGATACTTTTGGAAGAGGGAGCTTACCTGGTAGAGCTCCTGGGGTGGTAGGCCTCTCCTCAGCTTTGCAGAGAGACCAGGCTAGCCCATGGCCAGTGATGGATCCCCCGCCAAGGTACAGCCACCTGTGTGGTCTGGGGAGTGTGTGAACAAGCTAGCCTTGTCCTTCCCCTCGCTGGACCTTTAACAGAAACAAATGGAAGGGGCTGCAGGTCTCAAGCTGGAGCCAAGGTGCCAGGGTGAAGTAACAGCTGCTCAAAGCCAGGGCTCTTGGGCCAGCAGAGCCAGGTGCCAGATGGGGGACCAGGAGCAAATTAACAGAGGCCAGCAATTCCTTAGAGTGTCCACAGCAGATTAGAGCAGGGGCCTGTGGTACCATTGCTCAGGTGTTAAATGAGATGAGTTAACTAGCAAAAGCTTCCAGTTAAGTTCCTGGCCCAAGGTAGTTATTTTATATCTAAATTCCTAACATACATAGTATCTATTTGTTTGTGTCTTTGGCCAGACAGTGCAGCAGATGACTTAAGACCAGGCAGCAAATTTGAGGCGGGAGCCATGCTTATCAGGACAGGCTACCCAGACCACAAAGCTGATGTATTTCAATCATAACAGCAGCAGATTCCTGTTATTGTAATGAATCACAGCGGGTAAGCACTCAGAGGCAGGGGCTGGGATCGCAGGGCTGGCTGGCCTTGCAGCTAGGGTAACACAAAGCAGACTTGGAGTACCCTAATGATGCCATCTCCGTAGCAACCAGACCTGCAGCCTGCTCACCCCAAACAGGCCGTAATGAAATCCAGTACTTTTAGGGAACAGTTTTCCTAAACGATAAGGATTGCATATGGTTCTTTTCCCATCGTGCAGCCGTTCAGTCCAAAGCAAACATTTGAAAGATTTTTTTTTTTTAACTGAGGTTGGCAAACTCAACCTTACTTCATTCAGCCTAAGAATGTCTAGGCCATCTGTGGAGCTCTGCTGCTCCAACTAATTTAATCACGAGACACCATTTCCTGGACCCGAAGGGGAACATTTCTATTTGGCCACTAGGGCTTTCTGGGGAAAGGGATTATACGTTTGCAGTATGGTATATTAGTCACTTGCACTTTCAAAGAAAAAAAAAGGAATAGGGATTTCGGAAAACAAACGTTGAAGAGAGCATCATTTCAATTGTTTGCAGATGATTTTAATAGAAGAGTTTTCATTAAAATGGTACAACAGCTTTGACAAAAACTGAGAGACAGGCCGTCATTTTGTAGGATGGTAATTGAGTTGTGCTGCTTGTATTTTGTTTTGGACACATTTAACAACTAAGTGCTTTTCTTTTTTCCTTTCATAGTTTATTTTTTTTTAAATGTGTATTGGTGTTTTGACTGCATGTAGGTCTGTATGAGGGTGTTGGATCCCCCCTTGGAAGAGGAGTTACAGATAGTTGTGAGCTGCCATGTGGGTGCTAGGAGTTGAACCCAGGTCCTCTGGAAGAGCAGTCAGTGCTCTTAACTGCTGAGCCATCTGTAAGCGCCTTTCTGGTCCCTGATAGCAAAATGCAGAATGCATCAATGTGATGGTGGAGAGTCCGGATCCAAATCAGGAGACACACAGAGGTGGGCCGCTTGCTCGCTCGCTGGCTCACTGACTGACTGACTGACTGACTGACTGACTCACTCACATGCACCATGAACATGCTAACCTCCTCCCCTCGCCCAACAGTCTTTTGCAGAATGATATATCAAATAATTGGTTCTAGAAACAAGTTCTGATATAGCCTCACTCACTGGCATAGACTACCTTACTCTACTATTAACCGACAGCTATTTTCTTACCTTTGTTTTGCACAAAACGGTTGTCAGGGAAGAATGAGGGTTTTAAAACACGACCTCTGCTCACATTCTAAAGCTCACATTGTGCCGTAGATATGCCTGCTAATTTAGTGAGTACGAATTTCATGCTTTTAGTTTTTTTAGCTATAAATCTACACATATATTAATATCAGATGTGTACATTAACCAACAATGAGCACATATGTAAAAAAAAAAAAAACGGGCCTCTGAGTTGGGAATTTAGAAAATCTTTAGCACTGCCTTAGGTATTTATTAACCCGAAGAAAGGCTCCAGGAAGCAACTGACATGGATCCTGTTATTCGGCCTTCATCCCAGATGCAGCCCGGCTCTCCAGGTCCAGAGCCTCCCTCATCACGTGCTCGCTGATCTTCTGATGTAGCCCCCCCGCCCTTCCCCCACCCTCCAGCTCTCCTGAATGCTCACACCACACTCAGAACTGCATCTGGGATGTCACCCAGAAGGCGTTCTTTGTAACCTTCGCTTTCATTTTCTTCACTGGTCTGCCTTTTATGTCAGTATCTGGTTTCTAAGTGTAAGAAAGAAAGGGGAGGGGGCAGAGATTTCTGCTCCCAACGCAGACTGCAGCAATTAATTGTTATCTCCATTTCTGGAGCTCAATCAGTGCCTCCTGTTTCTAGGAAACCACAGGGTCCCGCTCAGGTTTTAATCTGGAGGCAGCCAAAGCATCCCCTCTAAATTCAGCACGGGGAATCGGTTCAGAGATCAGATCGCTTTGTTTATCCTCGCTCCTTAATAGGTTTCACACGTGTGCCAGCGGCCTTATCAGATCGGCAGCGGATGTTGGCGTTCTATGCCATTGATCTTCCTCTCCAGGGCCCGGAGCCTGAGGTCTGCAGCCCGTGGTTTGCATGGAGGCATGGGAGGCCTGGTTGCTCACTGATACTAGGCTTGTGGGGGTCCTCAGAACAGCACCTCGCTCTAGGACCTGGGACCCAGCGCTTTGGCAAACTGGTCCCTGCAGAGACTCACTGTGCTTCAGGTTAACACAGACACGAGTGAGCCGAGCAGCAAACTCCCCAGCACACCAGCTCTGAGTTTTCTATCCATGAGGTAAGTCCTATAGCAAACCTGGGGCTGAGCACATCGGTCTTCTGGAACATTCTAAGAATTTATCTGAGAAAATCTGGCTTTCTCTTTACACTTTACCTCACACAAGTGGCACTTGCCATTGAGGATTTAAAATCAGTGTGTGGACCGACAGGTTCATTTATTAAACTATCCCAAGATATTGGCTCGTCATGTAGAATAAGATTCTGAGACTCAAGCTGAGGCACGACTGATGAAAACTATTTAAAAATTATTTTAGTCTTATGCACAAACTGCTATCTGGCAAATCAGGTTTCCAATAGGTTGCTCTTACACATTAGTCAAAACAAAGATCTATGTCTCTTCCAGTCTTCTGGAAGCTACAGACTCAAGTGCAAAGTTTCCGTTCGTAGAACAAGGAGAAAAGTCAAATCATACCATAGGGCCAGCGTCAGGATTCAAGTCTTCCGCCCGCTGCTGTGGCTTGCAGTCCTCAGTTATGGCTGGCCACTTTCTTGCAGGAGATCTTCCTCTACTATTACACTAGACCAAACAATGCCTTTTCCCCCTCCACCTTGGAAAAATATGCTTTTATTTTTTTAAAAAAATATTTATTTATTGCTTTACTTTACATTTTGATCATAGCTTCCTCCCTCCTTTCCCCTAATTCCCTCTGGCAGCCCTGCCAGGGGGAAGTGATCATAAAGGAGACAACAGAGTCCATGTCAGAGACAGCCCCTGCTCCCCTGACTAGAAGACCCTGATGAAGCCCCAGCTGCCCATCAGCCTCATCTGTGTAGGGGGCCTAGGTCCAATCCATGCATGGTCCTTGGTTGGTGCTTCAGTCTCCACAAGACCCTCTGGGCCCTGGTTAGTTGGCTCTGTTGGTCTTCTTGTGGAGCGCCTGTCCCCTCCATTTCCCCCACAGGACTCCCTATGCCTCAGCCAATGTTTGGCTGTGAGTCTCAGCATCTGTTTTGGTTCGTTGCTGGGTGGAGCCTCTCAGAGGTCAGCTGTGCTGGGCTCCTGTCTGCAAGCGCAGCAGAGTATCATAGTGTCGGGGGACAACGTCGTTGTTATTTTCCACTTTCGACATACAAACACAAGCCACAAGGACCGTGCACAGTGTGGCTTTGCAGCTTCTGCAGATCTATAGGAAGCATGAGCCAATTTACACAGCACAGCAGAGAAGAGGGACAGTATCCTTGAGTTATCACCCGCAGGAGACGATGGAATGCTCTTTAATGCGCCGAGGATGTGGAGGGTCTTGGCATCTTTTCCAACATGTGATGATCCTATTACAAGTGGCTCATCTCTTTTCTTTCCTCCCTTCTGCTAATGGACGTCTCTAGATCCTTCCCTGTTCTTCTCCGGTCTTTCTGCTTGGGTACCTCTTACCTAGTTTGAGGCGGGGGAAGGCATTCTCTTTCTTATCAATTTACAAAATTATAAATTTAATGATAACACTAGTATTTTTAGGATATGTATTTTTTTTTAAATAAACTCCTTTCCACTCCTTATAAACACGTACGTATCCTATGTTCTAGAGCCCATAACCATAACCCTTCTTAAGCTGCATTTGTCTTTTGTCATTTTCCATTGGTCTTTCTGGGATGCACCTGAGATGCCTGTGAGAACTCCTAAATCAGCGGCTCTAGCTGTTACAACAGGGAAGCCCTCAGGGGATGCGCTTGACTGCATCTAAGTCAGGTTGGGCGGCCGCCTTTAGTGTTAAAGGTTTGATTCCCAGACACGATTTGTTCTTTTAAACCGTTACACATTCAAGGCAGAGCAAGCAGCGTGTGCACCTTCTCGCCTGTCTCCCGGCTTTGGTAATTACCAGCACTCTGGCAGCTTTCCCTTCACGTAGGCCTTATTTTTCGTCTAGAGTACTTCGCAATTCTAGATATCATGTTTACCCATAATCCGTCAATATGTATTGCTCACAGAAGAGGATTTTTAAATATCCTCTTATTTTCACACCCAATACAACTATTAACACCAAGCAGACAAATCACATTAAAGCTGTTCTTTTGCGGGTGACAGACAGGACACAGACAAGGTCCTTATTATGCATTTACTTGAGGAAACTGGGTTATGCATCCTTGTCCTGTAGGGACATTTAGCTGACTGATCGCTTATTGAAGTGTTTTTATCTTCCATACTTCCTGAAAACTGGTGGTCGTATCTAAGCCTTGATTAAATTCAGGCTCTTTTTCCTGGCAGGAGCATGTTAAATCTCTGCTAGGCACTTCCTGTTACATTACCCTGGGAAGCAATACTGTCTGTCTCTGTCTCTTTTAATGCTGATAAGACTGGTAAGTGAGTGGACTGAGGCCCCAGAAGCCCTTGGGCTTCACTTGGCGCTCTCCCTTAGGATTCAGTGCGTGGTGGTCAGAAGCCGTGGGTCGGAGTCCAGTCTGGGCTCAGCGCCTTTCCGAGTCATGCCTAGGCTGGGCTGCTCTTCAGCCTGACTCATAGGCTCTGTGTGTGGGACATCTGGGACGAGAGCAGGGAAAGCAGGCATCGATACGGTCCGGCCCAGTAGCAGCTGTGATTCACTGGTATGGGTTTCACACAGATGGGGTTTGTTTACGTGACCTTCAAGGTCTGCCCAAGTCTGGTGTTTTAGGGTGAGTGATCACAGAGCCCTCTCTTGGGCTAGTAGGTATATTACGGCGGAGTGTGTGGGTAGAAGCGCTCATCATCTCATTTACTAGCCTGAGAGACATGACGACTCTCCCGGACTTGGGTCCTGTGGGCAAAGCTTGAAGAGGTCCGCAAACCCGCATTCACGTTTTAAGTCCTGGTTCATTATAGCTTGCCAAGTGTGTCACTGAGATGAAGATGGATTATAATGACTACATTTTGGTAATTCACTTGCTTTGCTGAACTCAGTGCTCAATTGTGTTACGGCTGAGACCCCCATCTGGTTCCAATCAGTGGTGAAGGGAGATCCATGTCTGGACCGAGCGCTGGGGCTGAGTCTGTGCAGGGAGGGCTGCCTGGAGAGCTGCCGCTGAGCAATTACCAGCCAGGAGTGGGGAGTGGGCGCGCAGACCACCAGGTGGGTCTGCTCAGGTCCAAGGCAGCCCGCCTCCTTCAGCGAACCCTGAGCTCCTGCTATGAGCCAGGCATGGCCCCAGGTCGTGGGGTGCACTGGGGGGAGCTAGGCGATGATGCCTGCTCTTCTGCAACTGCAGAATTCTTCAGCTGAGGGTGGGTGGGGCAGGGGGCAGGCAGCCATCAAGTAATGGATCTGATTCACAAATTATAGAGCAAGTCCGAGAGTGATACAGACCATGGCAAGGAAAGCGCAGAACAGATGAGGATGGATGGGGTGTCCTTGTGTAGGATGTGGCCTCCGAGGGAGATGGATGCTCAGGATAGGTAGGCCAGGATGACAGGATCAGCCAGGAAAGTAATTGCTTTTCAGAACTCATCCACCCAGTATGCTATTTGCTCGGCGCCATCTTGTCCTTAACTGTGTAGGTGGTCTTGACAACCACGGGGTTCGACATCTGTGTATTTAACCAAATTCTGATCAAATTTAATAATAATAAAAAAAACCCTGCGTCTTTATTGTATAAAACAGAGATAGACTTTCTTCCTTAATGTCACTCCCTTAGTGAATTATATATAGCACAGTAAAATTGTTTATATAGTGTTAGGCATTATAAGTCACCTAGAGATTATTTTTAGCATATGGGAATGTGTGCAGGCTATACACATACAGTGCCTTATTTTATGTAAGACATGTCTTCTCAGTGTGTCAGTCAGCTTTCCATCACTGTAACAAAAATACTTGGGGTAAGAAACCTAGGAAGAAAGGTTTATTTTGGGCTCATGGACTCAGAAGTTTGAATTTCGTTCTATAATTGGTTGCTTTAATTCTGTGGTAAGCAGCATTCGATGGCAGTAGTATGTGGAGAAATAAAACTGTTTACCTCATGGCAAATGGAGAGAAGGAGGGAGAGGCGAAGGGGGGAGCGGGACACACACACACACACACACACACACACACACACACACACACACACACACTCTTAGGACTCAAATAACACCTTTAAGGGCACAACTGCAATGACCCAATTCCCTTTAGTAAGTCCCGCCTGCCTCAGCCACTATAGGGTGGTGTGGTGACTAAGCATTCAGAATATGCACTTTCTGGGGACACTTATAAAAACCATAGTCTTCAAATTTTGGTATTTGAAAGGGTGGGGGTGGCCCATGGAATTACTTACCGGTGAATACCAGATCACAGATACAATTGCTGAGCTCACAAAATCAAGTACACCTGATCATAGCTACACTGATGCCCAAATTCTGGTGATGCTACTCCTCTGTTCTCCTCCTCCTCCCCCCTCGTCCTCCCCCTTCCTCCTCCCCCCTCCTCCGTTATCTTCTTTCTCATCTCATCATTTTCAATTCTGAGCTCACAGTCACACACACATCTGTGGGCTTGGTGGATGAGTGCTCCTTCGCCAGGTCTGATGGATTAGGTTGGGATTTTTTTTTTTTTTTTGCTACAGGAAGACCGCTGTGTGCAGGGCCTTGTTTAACCCGACTTTCTCTCCTTAGGAAGAGAATTTTCATGAGATGAATCATGCCTAACATGCTCGCTGTAGCCAGAGACTTTTGGCTCCCAGGCTGTTTACTGCGGCACTGACTTTGTCCCATAAGTGTTAGGAAATGACAAGGGTCAGAATTGTCATTGTTTCTGCTTTAAAAAGCTGGAGATTTGGAAATAAGCCAGGGCTGGGTTGAAGGGTGTTCCTACCCATGGGGCTGCTCAGTGTCCCACAGATCAACACCTCCTGGACTCCTGAGGCAACCTGCCTCTGTCATGGAGGCCTGGCTGACTAGTGGGTCAGATAAGACGCTTCCCCCTTGGATTGTCTGGGAAGGCCTTATTGCTGTCCAATAGGGCCAAACTGTTCATTTTCACTCATAGGTGTGGGCCATAGGTGTAGCCAGCACGTAAGGAGGCCTTGTCGCAGCTCTGAAGTTTGCCTCGTTCTGCTATGGCGCAGTGTTGTTTTCAGGCTTCTAACCCGTGCTTTCCCAACACAGCAGGGGCTGGAGAGCCTGGTGTGTACTTTTAGTGTTTGGCTTTAAACCTCTAGGAATGACAGTAACGGCATCAGCATTCTTTCTGCAACTTGGTTAGAGTCACTCAGCAAAATGGATTGAGAGCCTGCAGAGCCAGAGAGGACTGTAGATCTCGCACATTCCCTCAGCTTCTGTGTATAAATGGAGGCCAGGAAGCTGGAGCAGGTAAAACCGGTGGATAATGCGGCTTACTATGTCCACCTTTCAGGATCAGTATCCTTGCCTTGGTGACCAGCTGCCTATGGCACACTGGTGTCTGCTCCAGGGTCCGACTGGTACACAGATGACACTTGTATGCTGACGTCAGGTTGACTCATGGTGGCTGAAGCCGTGCCTTGGTTGTGTGGCATGGAGCGACATCTTTGGCCGTGTGGCACGGAGCTGGTATTTTCACAGCGACATCTTTCCCTCAGCTGACTTCCTTCCATCGCCTCCCAGCAGACCTCTGGCTGGGAAGTGCTCTTAATACAACATGGCTGACTCAGAGAGGCAGAGGAGTGGGACAGGCGTGGGGTCCGCGTTTTGAATGCTGACATCCTGTGTGGAATCTGGTCCTGCCATAGCAGATTGTGTGATGTCGCATGACTCCATGTGTTTCATTCCTGGACATGTTTTGCTTTGGTTCTGACCTGGGATATGGCTCCTTTGTTCCCCACTCCCCTTTCTTAGATACAGTCTCCAGGACATCATGGGCCACGGAGCTTGTCCATCTTCCTTACACAGAAGCACATTCTGAGGCAGCTTCATGGAGCCATGGGAACCTGGCAGCCTCTTAATGTTCATAAGGCCCTGCAAGTTGCCCCTGCTCAAACCCAAGCACTCAAGGGAACCAGGGAGGCACAGGGAAGAAGAAAACTAGGCAATGATTCTAGGCATGGGGTACCAGGCTCCGGGAGACCTAACACTGATGGTGGCAGGCCCATGAGACATATTCCTATTTTTAATCACAAATGGCATGTCTGGAGAAATGGATTCCATTCAGCATGCTGAGAGGTGAAAATAGCTCACTGTCTTAGCATGGTGAGTAACTACTGCAATTCATCTTTCCCTTTCCTCTGTTCTAGCTAAGCTAAAGCTTCCCACAGGAAACAGTCTACGATGAATACATTCTGGCGGCCTGATGTCCAATGTGGGGCCATCGTTAGAACTACTGAGTTATAGCCTTGCACTCTGTGAGAGTGGCTTGCAGTGGCCCTCACAGAAGACTGGGGTCGCTGACATGCTAATTAGCCCCGTACAGCTTTTCCTGACCCTGGTTGTGGTGGGCTCCTGAGTGGGACTGACATGGATGCTGAAGCTCCTTCTATGGTAAAAGTGTGAAGACGGTGGGTGACAGGCCACTAAAGCCTCTTGGGACTGAATCAGGGATAACTGAAGAGCAGCTGTCTTCTGAAGGAGGTGACGGTGTAGTCGCATTAGTTGCAGGAGTGAAGAAAGAAAGGGCACTTTAAAGCAGGGACACAGTCTGGAGCCCCTTCCAGAGGGCTTAGCCGCCGCTGGGAAATGCTCTGCAGCATGAGGATGACAGCAGAGGGTCAGGACCGCAGCTTCAGATAAAGAGAGCCCCGGAGTTTGCACTGTGCATCCAGGAATGTAATTTTAAGAGGCGGGAGAGAAGAAGACAGGGAGGGAGGGACAAAGGCCACAGCCAGCAGGGGCACAGGGAGAAGGAAAGGCTGTGCTGGGAAAATCCTTTTCTTGACACTTGACATGAGCAGTGATAAAACAAAACAAAACAAAACAAAATAAAAGACAACCTCCCCAAACCCCCCCCCCCCCAAAAAAAAACTCTTCAGAAGATCCGAGGCCCTTTCTGTAAGGCTCAGATTGGGAACCTAGAGCAGGTGTCATGGGCCTATGTTATACAACTTGGCCAGCAATGTACCTCTAGTTAGAGAGAAACTGAGTCAGAACTGCACAGAACTGTGCAAGGCAGAAATCGGTCTGCATGGGGACATAGCCAAGGACTATATGGATTTTATACATATACATATATATGTATATATACACATATACACATATATGTATATATATAGGCTCTATACACACACACACACACATGTACACAGAGCATTTTTAATAGTGTTTGAAACAGGATCTTTATGTAGTGCTGGCTGTCCTCAAACTCCCTATGAAGACCAGGCTGGCCTTGAGCTCACAGAGAGCTGCCTGCCTCTGCCTCATGAGTGCTGGAATCCTTTTTTGAGGTAGGATTTTATTGTTGTAAATTTCATTTAGAGTTGTTTTTCCTGTATTCCATAGTGTTCCTATTTTTGTTAGACATGAGAAATTAAAAACAAAGCAAGAAACAAACAGTCCTGATTGTTAGCATACCTGCTCCCAGGCTGCCTAGCAACCTATGATGTCATTACCTACCTGTCACTAGGTGTGCCAACTGCCCAGGATATTAAAAGGGCAAACCCACCTTGTCTCCCTCTCTTCCTCTTCCTCTCTCTTGGTCTGTCTCTGTCTCTGTCTGTCTGTCTGCCTGCTTTTCCCTCTCTCTCTCTCTCTCTCTCTCTCTCTCTCTCTCTCTCTCCCCCTCCCTCCCTCCCTCCCTCCTTACATGGCAGCCAAGAGCTGCTTCCAATGAACCTATATTTATATACTTTAACTTACCTTACATGAACAGCAATCCAACATCCTCATTTTTTTTTTAATTATAGGAAAAGGAAGAATGTTAGCATCTCTGTCACCAGGCTGCCTAGCAACCTATGATGTCACTACCTGTCTGTCACTAGGTGTGCCAGCTGCCCAGGATATAAAAAGAGCAAACTCACCTCTTCTCCCTCTCTCCCTCTCTTTCTCTTCCTCTCTCTTGTCCCCCCTTTCTCTCTGTCTGCCTGTCTGTCTCTCCCCTTGAGGCACTCCTCCCCTTTCCTGCTGTCCCCACACTTTTATAATAAACACTCCATGTCATATCTATTGCCTGGTATCTTGTTTTTAACCCTTGCACTGATGACTCATTTGTCCTTGCAGAGAACATTGATGGGTTCCTGCTGTGTCCAAGTGGGGACCACAGATGCCCCCTCAGTCATTTTTCAGTTTACTAGACCTGCCCTGTACTTTTCCTCTCCGGATCTTACTGTATTTTTAACTTTTTTTTTTTATATAGGCTTTCCCAAAGAACAGTTTGTCTTGGAGCCGGGGGTCTTGCTCAACTCCTTGGCAGTGGGGTTGTCTTAGGCTTCCTGCTCACATTTCTTTACCCCTTTCTCTCCAGTCTTCATTTAGCTGGGGGTGTCTAACCCCCTCCTTGCTTCATGGCCCCTTCCCCCTCCTCTTCTATATTCCCTGTTTCCCCAGTATCAACTGCTTATTTCCTTTCTATTTGTACTGTTAGTAGCCAAAGTCTTACTAGACCCTGCGTTCTCTTCAGCCCTTTTTCCTCCAAAATGACTGGCATTTAAGGGGGTGTGTGTGTGATTGTTTTAAATTAGCTATTACTATACTTTCATCCACAAGAAGTTGTTGCTTCTGCAGTTACTGCTCTATTCTCAGGATAGAGCTACAGTTGATCACAGCTCTACCACAAGCCTGTGACACCTGAGCACCGCAAATATCCCACTGGAAGAATACAGGTAACAAACAAACCCAAACGAACAAGTGAACATCCAATGATCTAATTCAGATGTATAGGCCGTAGTGCAGAAACACAGGAACTGTGAAATCACCAATAGGGTGGAGAGGCAGCATACAGAGCGGAAGAAAATTTCACCAGCTATGTAGCTGAAAGATGACTAATATCTACGAAACAACAACAACAACAACAACAACAACAACAACAACAACAACATCCCCAAAACATTTTAAAAAATGGGCCGTATGGATCTGAAACCAGATCTCTAGAAGAGAAATACAAATGACCAATAAATGTTTTAAAATGTTTTCAATGTTTAAATGTTCAGTCTCACTAGTCTTCATGGAAACGTGAATGAGAAGAGCTGTGAGACTCTATCTAACCTCAGTCAGAGTGGCTCCTCTCAGGAAAACGTGGCACGCATGTTGGTTGGTGATTGGAAGCCTTATTCACTGTTGCTGGGAGTGAAAACTGGTGTAGAAATCAATGTGATTTCTCAGAAAGGCGAGCATAGTATTCCCCATGTGACCCACGTATGTTGTTTCTGTCCATATACACAAAGGAGAGAGACCTGCACATCTGTATTTACTGTTGCCCTAGTGACAATTGGCAGCAAATATTAAACATCATATGCCTATCAACTGATGAATGGCTAATGAAATGTGGTACATACACACATTGAAAACCAACAGGACTGGAATATATTATACTGTATTAACCAAGCCCCGGGAAGACAAACGTGTGTCCTCTGTCATTTGTGGATGCCAGCTTTGAAATGTCAGATTTCTCTGCTTATGTTAGAGTAATAAAGGCTAGGGAGCAAGAAAGAGCCACGAGGTGGGGGAGGGGGCCTTCGTGGTTAGCAAAACACATGTGATATGAAATTAGAGAGAGGGAGTACCAGGGGAAGAATGTCTAAATGGGGAGGGGGCAGAGGGAAAGTTGAGATTGTGGGGAGGGCCAATCAAAACAAAGGAGATATGAAAAAAAAAACACACCATACTTAGTGCTTTAAAAGCTAACTAAAATATAATTTAAAAATAAAAGAAAAAAAAGTTTGAGCAAATATACCCTGTGTGGGTGGTTAATGATGTCTCCAGAAGCCACATTAAAAAAAAAATCCTAGTGTCAAATGTAGAGTGCTTCCCTGTGAGCTGTTTACACAGCTCTTCTCGGTCACTGTTCTATTGCTGTGAATAGACACCATGACCAGGTCGGCTCTCATAAAGAAAAGCATGTAACTGGGGGCTTGCTTACAGTTTCAGAGGTTTAGTCTATTGTCATCATGGTGGGGAACATGGGAGCATGATGGTACTGGAGCGTATCAGAGAGAGAGAGAGAGAGAGAGAGAGAGAGAGAGAGAGAGAGAGAGAGAGAGAGAGCGCCTGGCATGGGCTTTTGAAACCTCGAAGCTCACACCATAGTGATGCCTTTCCTCTAACAAGGCCACACCCACTCCAACAAGGCCACACCTCCTAATCCTCCTAATCCTTTCAAACAGTTTCACTCCCTGGTGTCTATTCATTCAATATATGAGCCTATGGGGGACCATTCCCATACAAACCACCATAGCATTATGGACTTTGGTTCAGGCATGAAGCCGGAACTAAGCTGGAGACTTCCTACTTTCTGGCTAGCATTCATAGTGGTGGAAGGTGTTTGAAGGCTTCTGGGGAAGAAAGAGCATTAATAGCCTCATTTCTCTGTGGCCATTGTATATTACAATACCCACCTGCAAAGAAAGACACGTATGATATTGTGGAAAATTAAAAGTTGTATGGGGATACAAGGGAACTCTTGAAATACTCCTGGTGGGAATGTAAGCTAGTTCAGCCTCTATAGACATCAGCACGTAGGGGTTTCCAGACCAAAAAACGGACCTTCCATATAAGTAAGCCATTCTGCCTTTGTACTTTAACCCAATGACTCCAGGTCAACATGTCACAGTGATACTTGCACATTGAAGTCTACTAAAGCTCCATTCAAGTAGCTAAGTTATTGAACTGATCTCAGTATCTGACAGACAACAGCAAGAGATGAAGAAAATGTAATTTATATACAGTTTTGGTTACTTTTCCATTGCTGTGACCAAAATATCATGACCAAAGCTACTGAGAGCAATATGGAGTTGTTTGGCCTATGGTTCCAGAGGGAACCGTCTGTCAGCAACGAGGGGGCGTGGCAGCAGGCAGGCTGGAGCAGCAGCTGAGAATTCACGTCTTAAGCTATAAGCAATAACGGACAATGGTGTGAATCTTTGAAACCTCAGAGCCTGTCCGCAGGGATGTACTTCCAGGCTGTGTGTCCTAGACCTGTCATGAACTGAGGACCAAATATCTCAGTGCCCTAGACTATGGGTACATCTCATTCAGCTTATTTCTTTAGCTATAAAGAAGAATCATTATGTCATTTGTAAGAAAGCAGAAGGCATTGGTGACAATCATAGCAAGCAAATTAAGTCAGCCTCAGAAAGACAAGGAGCATGTGTTTTCTCTTATTTGTGGGTCCTAGGAGTTACAGATGTTTTATATGAAAGTAAGAGGGAAATTATCTGCGACACAAAGAAGGCTAATGAGAGGAAGAGAGGAAAAAATAAGAGACTGGAAGGGTTTAGAGAAGAGATGCTCCAAGTACATTATAGTCTTATATTAAAAAATGACCTTATATACTAACTCTATATAATAAAATAAAAATAAGAAACAAACTATCAAATATAGGACTAATGAACACAGAAGGGAAAGACATTTAAGAAAAGGCACAGATAACATATTTAGTACAATCATAGAAGGAGTGTCTCAAGTCCAGTGAAAGACTTTGTGCTGGGTTTTTTTTTGGGGGGGGGTCAAATTTGGGTGAAGAATCTCTTACTTGAGGAAATGCCAGCACATAACTCTTCCATTAAAAAATTCACAAGGAAGCATCACAATGAAATGACATTAGAGATCAAATAAAGTTAGCATCTATCTGCAGAATATTCCACACAACACTGTAAGAGACACATTTTTCTTAGCAGCCATAAAATTTCTCTGAAATAGAATAAGAATGTTTTTAAATTCTTAGTGCTTAAAAAAATGAATATATAGCAAACCAGCACCTAGAGGGTGCAATTTAAGAGCAGGGTTCTAGTTCTAAGTGCCTACATTACAAAATTAAAGAAATCCTAAAGAAATAACCCAATAATATGCCTCAAGTCTTAGAAAAACATAAATAAGCCAAACCCCAAGCCAGTTGATGGAAAGAAATAATAAAATCAACAAAGAAATTAATTAAATTTAAACAAAAATAACAATGAAAATAATGATGAGCTGGATTTTTTTGAAAAGATAAGCAAAATTGAGAAATTGAACTAAACCAATCAAAATAAAGACAGAAATTAATACAATTATAGATAAAAGGAGATATTTAAATAGATACTGATGAAATTCAAAGGATTATTAAGGCATACTTTGAAAATATATATCCCAACAAGCTGGGAAATCTACAAGAAATGGATAAATTACTAGACACACAGATGGCTGACCAAAATTAAGCCAAGAGTATGTGAACAACTGAAATAGATATCTGATTAATGAGAGTGAAACAGTAATGAAGTGTCTTCATCACAAAACCCCAGGCCAGATGGATTCATTGCGGAACTATCAGACCTTCAGAAAGGAGCATTAAGAGTCTTCAAATATCCCACCAATAGACAGGGAGACCCACTAGGAGGTTCATCTTATGAAGCCAACATTCGTTACTCTGATCAGGTCAGATAAAAGCAAAACATAACAGAAAATTATGGGTCAGTCTCAATGATGAACATGGATTCAAAAATACTCAACGAAACACTTGCAAACTGAATCCAGCAGCTCATCAAATGACCTTGCACCACCACCCAGTCTTTATTCCAGGGAGTAAAAATGACTTAACATCTACAAATCAATGAAAGCTGTGCATCAAATTAATGGAGGCATATGATCATCTAAAAAATGCAGAAGAAGTCTTTGACAAAGCCCAATGCATCCTGATGATAAAAGCATTGGAGATTGTAGATTAGAAGGATCATATTTCAACTCAATAAAGGCCAGAGATGGAAAACTTAGAGTGAACATCATACCAGTTGGAGAAAACTTCAAAGCATTTCCAATGAAATTGCTACTTAGACAAGGGTAGCCATTTTATCTTCTCTTATTCAAAAGTGCCATTACTATAAAAGAGAAACAGTAGATACAAATAAGAAAGGAAGATGTCAAAGTATTTCCATTTGTAGATCCCATGCCGGCATCTATGTAAGAGACTCTAAAGACACCACCGAGAAGTTCTTAGGTCTGATGATGTATAATGAACGTAAACATCAGTAGCTTTTCTATATGCCAATAATGAACATGATAAGAAAGAAATCAAATAAACAATCCTGCTTGTAATAGCTTTAAAAACAAAAACAAAAACCAAAAAAAAAAAAAAAAAAAAAAAGGACAGGAATAAACTCAACTAGAGAAATGGAAAACCTATACAACAAAAAGTTTAAAGCATAGATAAGATAGATATAAAAAAAGACACGTGAAGGTGGAAAGACTGCTCATTTTCATGGATTTGAAAAATTAATGTAGTGGAAACCAGATGTGTTTCAATATACTCCCCATAAAATTTTTGATGCCATTTTTCACAGAACTAGAATAAGCTGAAGTAAAATTCACATGGAGCCATTAAAAACTCTAGAGTACTGAGCAATGCTACAAGCATCACAATGATTGGTTTCAAGTTACACTACAAAGCCATAATAACAAAAATAGCATGGTATCAGCACAGAATAGACACAGATCAATGAAGGATCCAGAACAAACCCCACAGAATACAGCCACCTGATATTTGACATCCCCATGTGTAGCAATAAAACCATGTGTAGCAATAAAGTCTAAAGGGCTGGTGAGATTGCTCAGTGGGTAGACGTGTTTGAAAGCAGGTGGACACAAGCCTGATGATCTGAGTTCGATCCCTGGGTCCCACAGGAAGCAGGAGAGAATCTTCTCTTGAGAGTTGTCCCATGACCTCCACATGTGTGCCCTAGCATTCCTGCCCCCACCCCCCACATTCATGTGCATGCACGCACACATGGGTGTGTATGTGTGCCTGCTCAACCAATCAATAAAAAATCAACCCAAATGGGCCAAAGTCCTTCAAATAAATTAATATGAGTTTTGTTTAAACTTATAGAGGAAAACAGAGAAAACGTTTAACTGTACAGGCATAAGTGAGGTCATTGTGAAAAGAACCTACGTAGCTCAAGAAACAACACCAAATATTGACAAGTGCAATTACATGAAATTCAGAAGCTTCTGGACAACAAAGGGAAAAATCAACTGAGTGACATGAGTGATATTTGCTAGCTATCTACCTGACAGACGAGTGATACCCAGACTACATAAAGAACCCCCTAAGCCAAATACTAAAAAAGTCAACCTCAAAACCAAATGACTTAACAGGCTAATAAAATGAACAGATAATTCTCAAAAGACAAAGTACAAATGCCCAATAATCATTTGAAAAAGTGTCCATCAGCGGATGAATAGATAATCAAAATTTAGTGTATATACATACATATATATACACACACACATTATGGAGATTTTTTTCAGTCCTAAAAAGAAGACAATTATGCAAAATGCTAGGAAATGGATACAACTGGAGATGGTCATATTAATTAAAGCAAGTCACACTTGCAGAAATAGATATCATACTTAAAAAAATTGTGGATCTTAAATGCTATATAGGTTCACAAACAATGCGTGCGCGCGCACACACACACACATACACATACACACATGTATGATTATGTAAGTAGAGTGGAGGAAGAAGAAAACCGTTGGAAGAGGTAACATACAGTGCAGAGTGATGCACATAATCAAGGAACATAATATAGGTGAAATATATTGTCTATCAAACCTATGACTATATGCAACAAACATATGCTAGTCAAAATGAAAATGATAGTTTTTAAATTGGTGGCTATTGTTACACAATGCATTCATGGATCCAAACATCATGTTATAGCTGTTCATATTTATAATTTTTATGAGTTGGCCAAAAGAACAAAACTAATGAAGACCAAAACCCAAAAATCCTTCTGCAACTCTAGTCTCGGATTCAGAAGCTCAGGGCCTTCTAGAAGCTTCCGTGAACATGCTTTCCTTTTGACCATTAACAGCCTTGTAACCCAGACACCAGCCTGAGGGTGAGCTGCTTTGCCAACCCTTCTCTGCATATGGGAGGGGCACCTGAGAGAGGGTCACAGAGTACACAGCTCTTGTTTGGTGCACTTTTGGAGCTGAGCTGTCAGTTTTTGTCAACTTAGGCCAATGGCAGCCTAAGAAATTGTGCTGCCAATTTCTTCTCAATGTCTCCAGCTCAGCTCTAGCATCGCATAGACTTGGCTGGGTTGTCTTCTGTAGAAGCCACTGTGGCTTTGGTGAATACCCATATTTATGGGGTCAGTCTCAGCAAAAATCAGACACACACACACACACACACACACACACACACACACACACACACACATACACACACCCACCGATGAAAGTCGAAGGTGACAGACCAGTAGTGTTGGTGCCTTTGGCTCCCTGGGGATTCTTAATTTGGCTACCATTTTGCTTTTTTTTGGGTCTGGGCAAAGCTCATGAGGGGAAGGAGCCAGGCTGGGGACAGAATGACTCACTTTGGGATCCTCATTGTGCCCGATTTATCAGAAGGAAGCCCAGAAGGGACAGCCACTGCCTGGATGGAGTAAGAATATGGTTCCTGGGTTTGTCTGAACGAGCTCCTGGCTTCCCTCTGCCCTGCTCACCACCTCTGGCTGTCTCCATGGCTTCCTGATTCACTTGTTCTTGGGCCTCGTGTGGAACGGCCCATGACTTCTTCCTGGTCCTGCTGTGTCCTGCAGTCTTCCTGCAGCCAGGCTGGCCGTGGACTCTCCCCACCCACAGGCAGCCCTCTCCTGACCTGTCAGAGCTGCATTGCTGGAGACAATTACTGACCGGCCTATAAAAATACAGACTGAGGTTTAGAGAGGTATCATGTTACATACTTATTATTTTACTAGCAATAAATCCAACCCTTTTCTCTTGAGTGGATGTCAACTCTATAAATTAAGGAATTATTTTGAAGGAGGAAGATTTCATAGGCTCCCAGGTTCCTGACACCCGGATCACATTTCAAGGGCTGTACCAGGGTTCTACTGAAGCCTCGAGATTAAGGGAAATTATTCTCACAAAGTTAAAATTTGAGGTCCCCATCAACTTCTTATAACACCCTTGGGCATAGTTGACCTGCATGCCTACCTGGACTCTCCTGGGATTCAGGCCAGAGGGAAGCACCTCCCCGCCATCAGGTGCTAGGAAGGACTGTCCACCTGGGTGTCAGGCAGGCTGAGTGGGTGGGCAGTTTCCAAGCACAGTCCAGCCTTCCTATTTTTGTGTTTTTCCATTCAGGGAAGCTACAGAAGAGGAGAGCTTGGGCTGCTAGCTGGTCTGATACCTGGCCTTCATCAGCCATTCCTTTTTCTTTGTCTCTCCTGGGATATTGTCAGTCTCAGGGCCCTTGGCAGACTGCAATGAGCTTGGTCTCCTAGTTCATCCATGCGCTCTTCTCCTTGTGAACCCCAGAAACTGTATGGTAGCCCCCTTGGGGGAAAAGCCCACAGGGTAGGATCAGGAATGTGGCCTGTGTGGGGTTAAGACATCTCGTATGAGAGTGCTGACTCGGGAGACGGTCTTTTCATTAGTTCCCAGCACAAGCTTTAGACCCTGACGAAGCAGAGTCCTCATTCCAGAAAAGAACAAAGAGTGTCCTAGGCCCTCAGGATTATGGACACTGAGTTCTGCAGACACTTCTGCAGAATGGACTTCTGGTGTGTGGGGAGGGGTAGCCGCAGGACCCGTTCATCTTGGCCCAGACACAGGAGGAACTAGTGACTTCTTATTTATATTCTGAGAATTTAACATATGAGAATTGACATCAATTCCTGCTTTTTTTTTTTTAACCCTCCTTAAAAATGCATCTATTTCATTTTCACTCCTCAAATTCATGGCCTCTTATTCTTTAAGCACACATGCACCTGCACACATGTAAGCACACACACAAATGTAACCTGGTGAGTTGGTTCAGTGTTGCTCATATGTGTCTGTGGTTAGGGCTTGTGACTTGGGGAACTTGATCCTGGCGAAGCCTGGTTCTCACAAGTGGTTAATTGCCTATAGCTCTTCATCTTGGTCGTTTGGATGAATCTAGAAGTTTGCCCATCTATTTAATATTTTCAAGCTTAAAATTCCTATCTTTAAAAAGCTTAATGGTTTTTGAAGGTTTTGCATACATTATGCAGAATTTCTTTGATGTCTTTTGTATGTTTTCCTGTTCATCTCTGATTCAGCTAATGGGTGTCATCTCTTTTTCCTTTTGCCTAATTATGCCAAGGATTTTTGTTATCTTATTTGTCTTCTTAAAGAATCAGCTTTAGATTTATTGATTCTTTGTGTTGTTTTCTTTATTTCTAGTTCATTTTTCTTTTCTGATTCTTACTGTTTCTTGCTGTCTATTGGATTTGGGTTGGCTTGTTCTTGTTTTTCCAAATTTTTGAGTTATACTATTAAGACATTTATTTTTGCCCTGATTTTTTTAATGTAATAGTTTTGGGCTATGAATTTTCCTCTTGAGACAGCTTTAATGTGTCCTACAGGTTTTGTTGTGCTGTGTTTTTATTTTCACTAAGTGCCAGGATCTTTATTTATTTTATTTACTTTTTCTTGACCTCTTCATTGACTCATTCTTCATTCAGCAGTTTTTAATCTGCATGAGTTTGTGTAATTAATGTAGATTCACTTGATAGTAATTGCATGTTTGATTACACTGTGGCCAGATAGAATGCATGGAGACTTTTCAAATTTTCTGAAGTAATTAAGATTTATTTTGTGTTTGAGGATGTGGTCTATTTCATAGATGCTTCCATAGGCTTCTAAGTAAAATGTCCATTGTTTGGTGAAGAATTCTGTAGATATCTGTTAGATTCACGTACTGTAAGATGCCATTTAATTCTGAGGCTTTCCTATTTTTTGTTCAGATGATCTATCTTTTGGGGAAAGTGTGGCACTAAAATCATCTACTATTACTGACTTGGGTTTAATCTGTATCTTTAAGCTCAGTAGTTTACTTTTATGAAATTAGATGCACTGGACTTTGGTGCATATGTGTTTGGGATGGTAACGTCTTTTTGATTAATTGTTCCCTTGATTAGAATGCATGTGTCTCTATCTATTCTAATTAGTTTCAGTTTGAAGTCTATTTGGTCAAATATTAAGATAATGACACCTGCTTGCTTCTTGGTCTCATTTGCTTAGAGTAGTTTCCCCCATCCTTTTATGTGGCACTTATCTTTGAAAGCATTATATATTTCTATGGAAGCAGAGATATGAGATTTGGTTTCCTAATCCAATAAACTAACCTGTTTATTTTGATTGTGGGATTGAAGCTATCAGGATATAAAGCTAGTGAAAGATGTGTGTCAGCCCCATTCATATTTTTCTGTTCATGTTATTATTTCTATTTTGTATTTCCATAGTTATAGCTTCACTTGCCTGCTTTCTAGTCTCCTGCCTATGCTTGTTCCTCTCTTTGGTATATTGTTTCTGGTATTCTCTCTAGGGCCGGGTTGATGGGCATGAATTCTTTTAGCTGGTTTATGTCCTAGAAAGTTTTTTTGTATTCTTCAACTATGACAAATACCATATTTTTCTGGTGTATAAGACAACCTCCAACTTTAACTTTTCCAGTTAAAGTATAGAGTTTGCAGCCTGAGTATGCTGCACACGGTGTGCATTGGAAGAGGGGCAGTCTTATATGGCAGAAAATATGGTGTTTTTTAAAAACTAGGTTACATAGTTGAATTTCTGGCTTCTAGAACTCGAAGTGCATTGCTGTGTGATCTTCCAGCTTTTAAAGATTCCATTGAGAAATAGCTGTTATTTTGATGGACTTTCCTTTCTGTGTGACATTTGTTTTTTTCTCTTGCTGCATTCTACATGCTCTCTTTGTTCTGTATATTTAATGTTTTAACTATAATATGCCATGGGGAGTTTCTTTTTCTGGCGTGCCTATTTGGTGTTCTGTGCTTCTTATATTTGTGTGGATATGTCTTTCCTTAATTCGGGCAAGTCCTCTATGACCATGTTGAAGGTCTGGTCTGTGCCGTTGATCTGGAATCCTTCTCCCTCATCTATGACCTTAATTGAAACATCTGATCTTTTCATGATGTCTCATTGTTCATGCATGCTCCTTTCAGTAATTTTTTTCATATTCTTTGCTCAAGTGGCCCCATTCCTCTACTTTATCACTCTTACTGGAACGCCTTGAGTTTTGTAATTGGGTCGTTGGGTTTTTAAGTTCCGTCTTCATTTCATCTTGAGTTCTCTTCAATATTTCTATCTCTTTACTGAATTCAGTTTTCAAACCTTAAATTGTCTTCTTCATTTCTTTCAGCCATATAGTCATGTCTTCTTGGCCACCACTCAGGCATCAATTTTTATTCTCTTTAAGTTCATTGAGCTATTTTCACGTCTTCTCACCGACCTGCGTGAGAATAGTTCTATTTGCATATTTTGTCACCTTATCCCTTTTCTGGGGCAGGTCATTGGCTGTCAGACTCTAGGGGGCAGGGCATTGGCTATCAGTCAGACTCTAGGGAGCAGGGCATTGGCTGTCAGACTCTAGGGGGCAGGTCATTGGCTGTCAGACTCTAAGAGGTCGTGAGAATAACTACAGAAATGTTACAAACCCCCCAGATCCAGGTCCTGACTGATGCGGAAGAGCCTAAGGCTCTGTGGCCTTTATGATCTTTCAGGTGATACTGATATATAAAAGCACGACAAGGTATTTGTTGCTAATATGTCTATGTGAGCAGGCTGGTTACCTGTGCACATAGAATTGCAATCAGACTCTTGGAACAGCACAGATTTCAGCTCCAGTGTCTCTCTAGGGCCTGATTGAGAATATCAGCCCAAGCTGACGGTTAAAGTCATGTGAAGATTTAAGACAGATCTTCCTCCGTTTTCCTTTCACTGGTCTGGGGGAGAATTCTGGCCTCAACACTGTTGTAGCTCTCTGGGTCTTTATGACACATGGGCAGGGTTTGGGCTCATGAGAATGCCTGACTCATGAAGATACTCTGGTTTTTATGTTGATTTGTTTTATTGCTTTTTGCTTTGTTTTGTTTTGTTGTTGGGTGCTAGGGAACTGAACCCCAGGCTTCCTGAATGCTAAGCAATTATTCTGGTTTCCGATGCTACCTTTTCTCAGAGATGTTGCTTGGAAAGACTTCGTTCTTGACCCTACTTTGAGACTGACCCAAAAGTAGTAACATTGGTAATTGTGCCCCACCGATAGTTTTTCTCAGGAAGATTCCATCATGGTAGATAGAAGGTGTTTCTTACAAGCTAGGCTTTGTTTCTACAATATATGCAGCACACACAGATATCTTAACACACAGGCAGACAGGCAGAGGAGGCCAACTTCAAGGAATGGACAAACTTCCACAAGATCTACCCAGGGCCCAAGAGCAGCCTTCAGAGAGGCTGTGGTTGGAAATGCAGGCTCAGCATGACCCATACTGAGTTCACAGCCCTCTTACCCAGGCGACAGGTCCACATGTCTGTGTGGTACCCGCCTTGTGCTTAAGATGTGTTAGTGGCCCTTGACTCTTGTGGAGAGCTGTTGTTCTCATGAGCAACATTCACTTTTCCACCTGTTATTGTGCATTTGCATTCCCAGGGGCTGAGGCTGGGGGAAAGTCCGAGGTCAAAGGAAGCAATGTTTTCTATGTGAGGCAGATGTGCTCCAAAACCACATAGGGTGTTGCCTTGGCCGGTAGAGCATGGAGTCTGCCAATGGCATAGTGGGCTCTGGAGGCTCATTGACCTCCTGGCCTCCCAGAGGCCACACCCTCTGAGTCTTCCGACTCAAGTAGACTTCCTTTGTGGACTGGCCTTGGAGTTGAGAGCAGAAATGAAGGTTGACTAAGAGCCAGAGGAGAACGTCCGCGGTCACTCTAAAAGGACTGGGCCACAGGGCAGTGTGAGCGCCGAGGTCTGTGTTGTTCATAGTTGATGTTCTGCTCACGTGGCTCTGTCTTTTCACTCATGGGTCCTATGGGGTCATTATGGTTTCCATAAGTGATAGGCCAAGATGAGGGAAGGATGGGGTCTGACCCTTATTTACACTGATTGAAGGCTGCCATGTAGGCTGTTCACCACTATGTGGTGCAGTGACTAGGACACTCTGATCATGTCTGTGACACACCAGCTTTTTACTGAGACCCGTTCCTATAGCTTGTTTCCTTGGGACAGTGGTTCGCATACAGGAAGGGTAGCAAATGCGACCCCTGGTCTCAGCTTTCATCCTACACTGAGATGGAGAACTGCCTACACTTCAGTTCCATCCTCCCTTCATGTGGGGTGTTACAGTGTAAAGAGCTTCTTACCAGGGCAGTAGGCTGTTATTTATTTCATGTCCCAGGTTACTACCAGGACTAAAAAAAAAAAAAAAAAAATTGGTGATACTGGGCTGACAAAATGGCTTGGTGGGTAAAGGTACTTGATACCAACCGAGCCTGATAGCACACACACACACACACACACACACACACACACACACACACACACACACCCCACACACAAATACATAGAAATGTAAAAAATTAGTGATGCCATATTGTCTTTATTAAAGCAGCCAATGTCATAATGACATCCCCAAGGACATTCCTCACAATCCTCCAATGAGGAACGCTTTCTCTTATGATGTAGAATTTACATTTATTTCCATACAGTTTACATTTCTTTAAACCCATATCCGTTATTACCGGAGAATGTCACAGAATAACAGGCTACATGCTGGTTAACAAGTTAAAATGCAACTGGAATTTTACCAAGTTAAATTTGACCCAAATATAAGGCTATTTTCATGATTATAACCCCTTTAATCTCTTAAAGATGAATATTGCTCAAATATTCATGATCTCTACTAGATAAAGAACACAAAGGCAGAGCCTTTGGTTTTGATGTTCTGTTTCAGTTGCCTCATGGAGTGAGTTTAATGCAATGGTGGTTTAAGCATCCCTCGTTCCCCTTTTAGGATAAACACCAGCAATATGACATCCGAAAGGTTCCTGCCCGTGGATGCCTTTGTTTCCTAACAGCCAGCTCTCCCACTTTTCCAGTTAAATGGACAGGGCTTGAGAGCTGTACTCCAGAGAACAGTTATGCCTCTTCTACCTGGAGACTTGTCAAAGAGAACAAAGAGCTACACCTTAGAGCTGGAGCTAAGCCGCCCTGGGTCTGCGGGAGGGACCGGAGCGTGAACGGTGGGACGTGCGGGGCACTAACTCCCCCAGGCCGCAGGTACATCATCTGGAGGGGGGAACCACCCCTAAGTCACCCAAGCTAAGAATCTGCTTTGTGTCAGGGACATGGTACTGGGTCTTCGGCAGTGACAGTGCTGAGAGGGAGCAGAGGGTGTCAACAAGAAGCAAAGGGGTCCTCACAGTTGGGACCGACACCCAGAGGAAACAAACAGACAACAGTGGCAAGAGGATAAGGTGAGGACTGGTTTAGACAATGATCGTCAAAAGGCCTCATTGAGGAGGTGGCAATGCAGTTGAGGGAAGCCACAAAACCCTGATCGTGACGTTCCAGAAGTGACGAGGGTAAACACGAGCTGGTCAAAGATGTGGAGATACGGAAAAAGAAGGAACCACGTCGGGGTGAGGGACAGAGCCATGGTTAGGATATCCTGCCTGGGACTCACCTAAGATTCTGCCACGCAAGTTGGAGTCTAAGGTCTTAAGGGCTTGCTCCATTATCACACAGAAGACTCCACCAGCATGAGGTGTTCTGTACACCTGGCTCCCGAGACAGTGGAAGCAAATTTCAAGTCCCGAATTCCATTGCGGACCCAATTTTCTGGATTGGCCTATTACACTGGTTTCAAATTAGATGGCTGTCAACCCAATTTGGCTTTCTATCGGATTGACTCAGCCAAGAAATTAGCTCACCTCTTGACTTGAAAGATGAGAAGTAAAGTGGTAAATGCAGGCCAGAGGTTTCTAGGAACAGGTGGCTTTGCTATCAGTGTTAGCATTTAGCTATGTTAACAGCCTGATCTCCAGGCAGCAGTGGTACCACTGAGAGGTGATTGGATAAAGAGGATGCTATCTGTATCAATGGGCTAATCTGGTTATGGGTTCATAGCTGAACAGGCTATTAAGAAGTGTGGCCTGTTTGAAGAAGTAGGTGACTGAAGATGTGGCTTTTGAAGGCTTTGTCTTTGTCCCCAGACACTTCTTTGTTTTTGTTCTTTGTTCCTTGGATGCCTCAAGGCGAGCAGCTTTCTTCCATGTGCTCTTTTGTCATGGTACTCTACTTCACAATTGGCCTAATAACTGTGCAATCATGGATTGATAATGCTGAGACAAGAGGCCTAAAAAAAATTCTGTACTTTAAGATGACTTTTCCAGATTTTTTTTTTACAATAATAAAAGAACGGACCACCATAGTAAGCTCTGCACTCTAGGCTTCCTCCATCCTTGACCTGAGCAGAGTATTAGAGAGGACCCATCGACATTAGTTTCCTGACACCAGACATGGATACTTGTATTGGAGCCTGTAGTTTTGGTTTTATTTTTTTCCAGCTTCTAATTTTTTAAACTTATCATACGAAGTAATGGGTTTCCTTATGGAATTTGTATACACACACACACACACACACACACACACGCACACACACACACAGACAGACACACACACAGAGACAGACACACAGACACACACACAGTTACAATTACTCTGTGTTCTTATCTCCTTCCTAGCCTTCTTCAATCTCTGCATCATCTTGCTGGTTCCATTCACTCCTTAAAATGGGCCCTACCTCTGCCTTCATGACACATGTATTCCATTGCCCTCTATTTTCTCCCACAACCTCTCCCCTCTCACAGTGTGTGTGTATGTGTGTGTGTGTGTGTGTGTGTGTGTGTGTGTGTGTGTGTGTTTAAATTTAGATTCTTTATATTAAAGAAAATACAGCATTTGCACTTCTGTGTCTGGCTTATTTTGCTTAACACAATGGCGTCCGTTCCATTCATCTTCCCAAGTGTGCCATGTTTTCATTCTTCCTTATGACTGGATAGAAGCTCATTGTCTGCGTGTACCACAGCTTCTCTGTCTATTGCTTTAACTGGAATCTGCTGGTTCTACATATTGTAATAGTGTAGTGGTTAAATATGCACGTGCGAACATCTCTGTGGTGTGCTGACTGAAGAATCCTTTCTGTATACACTCATAAGTGGCATAGCTGGATCATAGAGTAGTTCTATTTTTAGTTTCTTGTGAAACTTCTGAAGGAGAGATAAAAACCTGTTTTTTAGGATCCCAAGTGTAGGATCAGAACAGTCTTGTGAGCGAACAGGTGAGGTTAATCCATTAGAAGACTACCTTGTGCGGGAGCTTGATTGTTGCCAGCTGAAAAGATCCTGTGAACAGAGGAGATATATAAATGAGCCCAGAAGTGGAGGCGGGGCTTTTTGGAGACTTGGGACAGTTTTGGCTGTTCATCACTGCACTTCAAGACGCTCCTAGGGAGAACCACTTGAGGGAAGGCTTCGGGGCTCCAGCTCCTGCTAAGGTTCCCGGTTCTGGTTACTCCAGGTTCCAGAAGAAGAAATTCTGCTGATTACGCCGGGAGAATCGTTCCTCAGAGCTGATATCCTTACGGTTTTGTTATTGTGTTCATTAATCCTCTTTTACTATTGTTTTGGTTAGTCGGGTTATAAGTGACGTATGCTTGGTTAATAAGTTGTAATAAAATATATTGGTTAAGAGAACTGAGCCTACAAACCTCCGTACTGACTGCTATAGTGGTGTCACCAGCTTACCCTCACAGCAGTAGCAGATAAGTGTCACCCTGCCCCATCTTCGCCAGCACTTTTATTTTTTTAATTGAAGATAATGTTTCTGACTGGGGTGAGATGGAATCCCAGAGCAGTTTCAATTTGAATGTCTCTGGTGGCTAAGGATGTTGAACAATTTTTAAAGTATTGATCATTTGTATTTCATCCTTTGAGAAGTTAATTCACTCGTTTTGCTGTTTAATTTTTGGCATTCATTGTAGGTGGCAGAGTTTTGTTTGTTTTTTTTTTCACCTGTTCTTTAGCTTGAATTTTGTACTTGTCTATAAGGCCATACATGGAGGCTCACTCATTGTGTGGAAGAGTCTGGAAGGGAGGATCTGAGGGGGGGCGGCTGGGGCAGAAAGGACTTGTGCAGTCGGGGTCTCCACTCATCCTAGCCTCCAGGGATGGCGAGAGCGAGGCACGAAAGGCAAAGGCAAAGCACATTGAAGCTACTTTTGGTGTCCCCGGGCTTATTTTGCTCACCCTGGCTGCTTTCCCCGGTTCAAGGCTTGCCTTGGAGACAAGTCACCAAGTTCCCTGGCAGGTGCAGAGCTGAGTTCAAATCTGGTCTCTGAGACGAGAACCCTAGAACAGAGTGAATTCTTGAAGCCGCAGGGAGGACTAGATGCCTTTAACCTGGAGATGAGATGATCTGAGGGGGGGAGGGAATCAGACGCAGAGCACCAAGACTCAACAGGTGCGTATCGTATCGGCTTTGCCCAGACGAAGTTCAGACTCAGATGGGGTGAGCGGCGATAAATGAGGGGAAGATATGATGATATGAGAGAGTGACAGTGCAACAGGACAGAAGGCCTTCCAGGCTGTCCTTGCCTCTGTTACATGAGAACTGACTGGCCTGAAAGAGTTTTCCATGAGGACACACAAAGCAAAGAATACCAAACAGGGCTCCTGTCTCCGGGCAGAAATCCGACATGGCTATCTGATGATCCTAAAGAGGGCAGGGGACCCTTTAAGTCAGAACCATCAGATGCAAAGTGTGAGTTGAGTAGGATGGTGCCTATGTGTGAGAGGTCTGTGGTCACATTGGGAAAGTCTGGATTTATTTGCGCGATGTATACTGTGAAACGGGGTTGTTTATGCTTATGAGGAATGACTAATGTGGGGGGACACTGGGCAAGGTTGGGAACAGGGAGAAGTTTTTTCCAATTGAAGAGTTGGAAATCATTGTTTTGATCTGGAAGTGTGCAGATAGGGGACACTTATCATTTATTTAGATATATCTGTGCATAATATGATTAGACTCAGAGGTCAAATGGGAGCCTGTAGTAGAGCCACAATGCGTGCATGGGTGCATGGATGCATGGCAGTTAGTAGTTGTGACACACACCGTCACTTGGAGACTGTATGACACAGGACCAGATCCCAAGACCGAATAGACCTAGATGTGCATAGACCCTGCAGTCACTGTACTGCCCACCTAGATGATGTTGCTCATGGACAGCTTGGAACAGAGCCAGCTCCCCAGTGCCTCGGCATAGGGAATGCCCAGGCAGAGGATGATGGGATGGCTCCAGTCTAGGAAGGAGGTAGGACTTACAATTTCAGAGTTCCTTGTCCAGTGGGATGTGGCATGATTCTGTAATCCATTACAGCTACAGTTAGCCACTAGTAACCTCATGGGCAAGAGAAAGAGTTAAAAGTTTGCTTTCCTGAAGCCTGCCACGTGCAAATGACACAGGCACACAGCAGCTGACAGACACACCAGTGAGCGTGGCACGTGTCAGTACTGTGGGGATCGCAGACTGATCTGCTCATCACGTGTGGTGGCCAGCTCTTCCCATGTGCTGAACCTTATTAAATTATCCAAAATTGCTTGCCACAGAATGCCATTGTGCTTTTAAAATCACTTAGTAGTTGATGTTTTGTTTTTAAGAGGAAGTGGCCTTTCGAGATAAGGGAAGTCAATTTGGTCAGGATTTACTGTCATGCAAAGGCTGCCGTGAAATGGGTAATTAGATAAGTTAAGCTGGTTGAGCGACTGCTGTGCCGTCCCAGGACTCAGCACAGAGCACCATCAGCTGGCAGGAGGAGAGAAACGCCCAGATACCTGGAAAGAGAGTGTTCAGATTCCAGATTTATGTTAAAAAAAGAGACACATTTTGAAATTCTGTACAAATGGCATCACACCTGGTACCTCATACTCTGGACTCAGGACCGAGGAACCCACAGACCGAAAGGAAGCCTAGGCCCTCCTGTGTCTAGCACAGATGATCAAAAAGAGCTTGGACGAGTTTGTACCAAAGTTCACTCACAAGAGATGGAAGGCTGTTTCACACCTCTTCTCCAGTACTGCACTGGTGCTTCCCTTGTGGGTGGCAATGGGATGTAGCGGTTCTGGGATTTGTAGTTCCTGAAAGAATTCTTCCATCTTTTGCATATTATGTGGAGCACAGGGCATGTGTGCCACTAGTGGAGCCCCAGCCCCAGCAGGGACATTTTCACCTTTTCAACTTCTGGCAAAGGAGCCATTCAGAGCTCCTGATATTCTTGTACTGACCAGCTTGGCTGCTTGGAAATTAATCATTTCACTTTGATTCTTTGAAATAAGTGCCGAACGAGCTTGCTAAACGCCCATGTTCTGAGACTCCATTTACCCCTTTGAGAAGGACAAACAAAAGCCGTTGCTCCTTTAAAAATCCCCAGTGGCTGGAGAAAAATTTCAGAGTCATAATCTGATTTGCTGGGTTAGGCAAAACAAGCTCTGAAATTGTGTTTCCAGCCCCAGTAAAGAAAACGAGCCCTTCCATGGTTGTTCTTAGCTGTTACATCCACTGAGTGATTCAGCTAGCATAAAATAGACCTCAAAATACATGATTCTGTCTAAGGGCGTTGCTGTTAGATTGCTTGTCTTTTAGCCAAGGTGCCAGAATCACAGACTCTGGTCCCTGTTCTGTGTCCTGGTCAGAGATCATATCCCACGCTCCCCTGGATTCAGGGATAATTGCACACGCAGCTGTCAGAAGTATTATGGTGTGGCCTTTTAAAGGTGTCTATGCCGCAAGCATTTGAGGCTAGTAGAAGTTATGAGCTTTGATGGGGTGTTTATGCCTGTCTTTAATGGAAACTGTGTTTTGTTTCAGTAATTACTGTCCAAATACAGTGTGGTGAACTAAGTGTGCGTTTGCTCCAGTTCTGCCTCCCCATCCCACTAGCAGACTCCACCAAATTGAAATGGAGAACGAAGAATAAATGGGCTTTTATTTCTTAGTGTCCCAGCAATTGTTAATTTATTACAGTACAACATATAAGGCTCAGAGAGTTGGCAAGTGGAAAAGAATCAGAAATGGGAGTCCTGGACCTTCCTTCACTTCACAGTTTATTCTTTGGCCCAAGTGCTGCGAAATGAGAGTCCACAGGTGACTACAGCACACGGCACACATGGTCAGGGTTACACGCAGCATCATCATTGGTCAGGGTTGGAGTGCTGTGGGGATGGTTTCTAGGCTGGTGCTAAGTCTTGCTCCTCCTGTTGTAAGCACAGAAAAGCCCTGGTTTAGGACACTGTAATGCATGGTTTACATGCCAAGAAAGCCATGTGCACTTAGCAGAAGCCATACCTTACACTTCGGACTTTTCCTCAGGCTAGTACTGTGTGGGGCCATCTGCTAAGGTTAAACTCCACCTCTTAGCAAGTCAAGAGACAGATTAAATGCTGACATTGCTAAGAGCTACAGTACTGTAGATATTCTGAGATGGAGAAACCGCTTTCCCATCATTTTTTGTTATAATATATTGCTATGTGTTGTATTTTATCCTTGGCTTTTGTTGTTAAAGTCTTACTGTGCCCGATTTATAAATAAGCTCTGTCTCAGACATAAGCACAAGCTATAGACATGGATGTGTGGTTCCAGGCATGCACTGGGGCTGTAGAAATGCATCCCCTCGAGGTTAATGGCGATGTCTGGCTTAGGAGAGAGGGTTCCAAACTGGGTGCTGAGGAGCCTGAGGCTCCACGTCCTTCTTTCAAGAGCAACACCCTGGAGAGAATTTTTCTCCTTTCCAATGTTCCAATGATAAACCAAAGCACAATTCCACCACTTTTTACCCTGGGGGAACCAACAGTTTTTGTGTGCCCTCACACACAGGGGTGAGAGATTACTGATGGGAACATGGGTGTCTCCAAAGCAGACACTCTGGGAAGTCTTCACCCAGGGATGATAACCTTCTTAGAGCCACATAGACAGAGCTCCGTTCCTTTTTAGTCTTTCTGAGTCCCTATACTCTGGTCCCTCCCTAGGATCCCAAAGCCCCATGCAGATGGGGCAGGATCACATACACATGGTTCAGAGGAGTGGCTGGACATTCAGGTTGGGGTTCCAATGACCCTCCGTGCTCGCTTCTTCCAGGAGGGAATGCCACCAGTCCCCAGGGCCAGCTGCGGGGACCTTTCCCACACAGACGCAGCTGGTCTTAGGAAGATGGTTGCTTTGCTGGGGGGATAGTGCTGTGCAGCAGCGCTCACTGTGGGACGTGTTGAAGACTGTCAGGGGGACAGCTGAAGCTGCTTCAGAGGATGTCATAAATCATGCAGCCCAGTTACTGTTCTCTGGGCTTTCTCAAGTGAAAGTGCAGCATTTCAGGTCTGGGTCAGAGTGTCTGGACTGCATCTCTGGCAGCGTAGAGAATCTGCAAAGTCCCTGTGCATATACTCCTCGTCCCTAAGTTGAATTGGCATGCATGTGTTTGGTGGCATCTTATTGTATGTATGTATGTATGTATGTATGTATGTATGTATGTATGTATTCATTCATTCATTCATTCATTCATTCATTCATTCATTCATGTTTTTGCTTTACAAGACAGGGTTTCTCTGCATAGCCCTGGCTGTCCAAGAATTCTATAGACCAGACTGGCCTCGAACTCAGAGATCCACCTGCCTCTGCCTTTCTAGTGCTGGGATTAAAGGCGTGTGCCACCACCCTGAATGTTCCAGATCTTGTCAGTGGCATTTTAAGGCGGTCAAGTGATCTTTGTACTGGTGTCAGGAGTCCTCCCCAGAGCACTCACACGAGGAGGATGCTACTCACTACTCAGGGTTAACAGGAACACAGAGACTCAGGACAAGGAAGGCCTCCAGGCCACAGCAGGGTGGCCGTGCAGCCTGACTTCCTGTAGCCATGGGTGCAAAAATGCAGGGACCGCTGCCAGGCTGGCTGAAGCTGCCGGTGACAAAGTCATAGCTCACAGGCTAGCCGTTTTGTCTGGATATTTCTACCAAGGTCAGGAATGCCTGTCAACAGCAAATGCAGGAAATTATAGAAGATCAAGAGCAATTGACGGTAAAAATCCATTCTGCGATGTTTTTAACAAAACAATCGAGGATCTAGCACTTTCCGGGGTTGAGGGGGACCAAAATGGAATATGACTGGCAGCCAACACCACCTCTCCCATCTCGCACGTATGCTCCAAACCATGAGGGATGATCCAAAAATAATGTTGGAACCATATGATTGGCGCTTTTTTTTTTTTTTTTGTTTACTCTGGTCTTTGCAAAATGTCTTTATCGGAGCTGAGAATTTCCTATCATTTGTATTTATAGAGTCCTTTACTCTGAAGATGTCGAAGTGTCTGTTCCCGTTGCTGAGAATCAAGTGACCAGGGCTTCTCTGAGGGGGAATTATCTGGAGGTGGCTTACAAACAGTGCTGGGAGGAGGTGAGAAGGCCAGGCCCCGTTCATTCCTAGGATGACTAGTGCACGGTTCTCCACACCAAAAGGCTACTCTACGTCGAACTACAGGAAGGCAGTCAGCCCCGAACAGCTAAGCAGCCCCCAGCCTGAAGATGGCTTTTCTTACATCGCTTCCGTAAAATTCACGCGCAGCACAATACGATATTGCAGAGGATTGTTAACTTAAAAACTACGGAAATAAATCCTCCTCCACACTCCTGGGTTTGAGCTCCACGCAATAACAAAATCTTCTCCGGATTGTCTGGGTTCCGTGAGCGCTAACGAGACATGGATTGGATTAGGACGTCCAAACACCAGTCGGGAATGGGGTGAGGGGAGGAGGCCCCCTCCGCTCCTGGGTCAGCTGGCTGCTGCATTCACCTGACAGTGATGAATTGCTGCACTCAGTCGCACACCACATTCCGTTGCTTTCCTCGACGTCCCAGTCATTGGTGACAGGTGGGTGGCATTTCCGGACATGTGAGGTCATTTGAAGATTCAGTAGACAGTTTGGCGAGCCTCCACTTCCCCAGATGGAGATCTCTGGGCCTTCAGCGTGAGGATGCCTGGCCTGCAAGGGATGGCTGGCGGGGGGGGGGGGGGGGGCGGAGGAGGGGGGTGTTTTTGCATCTCCCGACTCTAGTTGGTGAATGGTGCCCCCCCACCTTGCAACTCACTTTCCGGTTGCCGGTTCTGGTACCCTGCCTGGTTGAAGAGGCAGCATCAAAATGGGCTCCACGTCAGTCTACTTGAGGGACCAGGATGCTTCAAACGTTTGCTAGCCTACTCTTTGCATGGAATCAAGTCCATCCCAAGAATTTGAAGAAAAGAAATCCTTTTTCACCTGATTCCACGGGGCGATTCTGAGAGTGAGGTAGGAGGGGTCATGGCTAATAATGCTAAGAAAACAAAAGTGGACCAGCACTGGCCCCCAGGTCTTGATCGGCACTTCTTTAACCGCACCGATGTCTTTAATACTGTTACCCTGACCCTGCAGCCTACAACGTCAAGTTGCAGCAGCCACCAATTACTGGGCTGTTCTTAGAGCGAACTCTCAATGGGTTCTCACTCCCAGGGTCCCCAGGGCACCTCAGGATGGCTATGCCTTCACTTCCTCTCTCAGTTCTTTGCCTGCTACCCACTGGGGCCATTTATCTTAATAAAACAATCTGAGATTGCAGCTTTACTTAAAACAAAGCAGAAGTAGAACGCAGAGAACAACACAAACGCACACCCAAAAGGGCGGGGGGGGGGGGGGCGGAGTGCACGAAGGTGAGGTGGGTCATGGGCGGGAGGCGATGATGCTGAAGAATTCAGCAACTAGGGAACTGAACCGGCTACAGTGATTAATGAAAGTTAAAACAGAGGCTATTAAACTGTACCACTCACTCTGTAATTTCATAAAAATAATAACAAATCATGTCAGGGCGGAGTGAGTGCCAAGATGGAAACAATAGTTTTGTTTCAATTATGGGATTAGGGAGATTTTTTTTCTTCCACTATTCTCCGATTCCTCTGGAATGTGGTTAATAGAATGGAAACAATGCTCTCCCCTCCCCCTTCTTCAGGAATTAAATGAGGTAATTATTGTGAGGTGGCTTTCCCTTTGTTTCTACCTTTTCTGTTACCTCACTGCCTCCTTATGACCTTGTCTTGGAGGCGTGATGGAGAGGGCCTGGGCTGGAGCCCCTCCCTCCCGCAGCAGGCCAACCTGAGTTGCACATGAGCCATGCCTAAGCTGTAGTAGCAGGAGACCATCCTTGGGGACTCAGCTTGGGTACCACGTGCACCTACCTGCAAGGTGGAGGTCTCTGCGGGATGCTTTCGTGGAACTTCAACCCTGACAGAAACAGCTTTGCTCTGTGACAGTTTACTGGAGGGAAGGAAATGTCGCAGGAATTTTTAGCAGCTCCGTGTGTTACAGAAGTTCACATCTCCTCTCTGACACTCACTCAGATTTCCAGCCACAGTGGTGGTCCTGCTCTCAGCCTGTAGGACTGGGATTCCCACTCCGGGTTCTGCGGTCATTTTGGGTTTAGCCTCTTTGTAATGGACTCTTTCCAAGTCTTCAGTTTTATGTTCCTAATTCATTTGTGGAGAGGAAAGAGATGTTTTTTTTTTTTAATAAAGACGATTCATCTTTCCTTCGTGACACAGTGAAGGCATCTTTGAATGTCACCTCTCATGGAGGAGGCTTAGAGAGCACTGCACCCCCTGCGATCCTGTGCTCAGAATTGAAAAGGGCAAATTTTTTTTGGGAGGATCTTAAATACATTCCCTATTTTCTTCCAGGAGTTGTCTAGAACTAGAAAACTGGCCATTACAAACATGCCCTGTGACCCAGGAGTGGTGGCGCACACCTTTAATCCCAGCACTTGGGAGGCAGAGGCAAGCGGATCTCTGTGAGTTTGAAGCCAGCCTGGTCTCCAGGGCAAGTTCCAGGAGAAAATGCCCTATGTCCTAGCCTCTCAACTCACTGATGTGAAGGGGCCTTCGAAATACATCCCAGATACTAATGTTAGCATTGACTTTAGCATGGCATGTACAGTGTAGCAGACCTGGAAACATTCCAGGGTTCCCCAGTAGGGACGTGGCTCAGTAAAGTAGAGTTTATCCCTGGAAGAAGATCCTAATTTTTAGAATGCTAGGTGCAGAGCAGTGTGTGTCACTTGCCTTGAACTGCACCTGTGTGCGCGCCAACTTAGATGTGCACGGAAGACTTCTGCTCGTAGTAGGGGACTGGTAAGTGGAGGAGCTGAGGAGCGGACACGGGCTTTAGCCTGCATTGCTTTAGTCCTTCCTGGGTTGTTTGCACACACATACAGGCACACCTATGTGCTGGGGGGAAATGTCTGCTCGCCGGGAATGCTAAAAGACCTTTGCGTTTGGTCGGATCGCCTCTTGGGACTGCAGTTTGCTCATTTTCATCCATCTGCACTACAGCGGGGAAACAATTTCCATGCCTAGATCTCAGGCAAGCCCCCTCCTCCCCATTCTCTCTTAAATTGCTTCAGGCTGCTGAGAACACTTTTCAGCCTTGCTTTCTCTACTCTTCAGCTGCACATTCCCTGGGGACTCACTTGGAAATTTCCCTGGCCAAGGGCTTCACTCCATCCCTCCCCACCCCACCTGCAAAAGGTGGCAAGGAATTTAAAACACCAACAGCAGAAAACTGAATCCCTGCCCCTGCCCCCCAACCCTGACCTCCACAGGAACTTGAGAGGTGACATTTCCATAAATGTTGACTCCTGTGAAGGTGCCTTGAATGAATTGGGTGTTGAGGAATAGGGAGACTGTTTGCGGCAGGCTGGTTAAAGGGAGCTGAAGTTGCCTGTGGGTGACAGGCGTGTCAATGAGTGCCTGGTGTAAGTGTTGAGTCAGTCCTTCACACTCAGGTGCAAAGAACACCTTTCTTTCTTTCTTTAAAAAAGTTAATTAATTTATTTATTCACTTTACATCCCATAGGCCCCTCCCTCCTCTCCTCCCGTGTCCCACCCTCTCTCCCTTTTTGCTCCTCTGTTCCTCAGAAAAGGGGAGCTCCCCTCCCCACCCACCCCAGCTCCTCTTCCCCTGTAGCCCAGTGAGACAGCCCTTCCAGGGGGAGTGATCAAAAAGCAGGCCACAGAGTCTATGTCAGAGACATCCCCAGCTCCCCTTCCTAGGGGACCCACATGAATCCTGAGCTGCCCATCGGCTACATCTGTCTAGGGGGCTCTTGGTTCACCCCCTCCTTCTTATTTGTCTTCATTTCATCACACCTGGCAGAGCATCTGCTTCCAGAGTTACCCATAATGCACACTGGGAGCCCCTCGCACCCCACTCCTGCCCCTTCAATGATGAGATCACTGGCTTGCTGGATCTCATTGGCGTGTGGACATCTAAAAGGTACCTCAGCCACAGCTGCATCCCTTGAGTGCATGGCCCCATGGCTATCCCGAGGACTCAGGGCTCGAAGTCTATAGAAATGCTGTTCGTTCCGTATCACCAGCCAGATGGAACGCACCCTTCCAGTTTTCTCTTTGGTCATGAACTATATGTACAAATGTACAGGATGTTTTTTTTTCTTCCTTAAACAGAGAAGGAGACAAGGTTTACTTATGTCAACTGTTCTGCTGTCTGACTCTGACCTTCTCAGGGTCATCTCATGGAATCTAGTTCCTTCATTGTAGATTGTCTCATAGTATTTCACAGGCTTCACTGTAGTTTACTTTTTAACCTCTTCTTTTCCTTCCTTCTCCCTTTTTCTTTTTTTTTTTCCTGCCTTCCTTCTCTTCCCCTCATATTTCCCCCAGGCCTTACAAATATCTGTCTACTAAAATCCCTTCATCTTTCAGGCATCACTGCTGGTCCCGTTGGAGACTGCAAGAAGGAAGAGGCATCTCTCGAGACAGTAACTGCCAGAACACTGCTGTCAAACACTCAGCTCCACATGAAAAGCTGAGGAGCGGTGTGTCATCGAGTTCACAGCTGCACCACTTTCTGCAACACATCCTCACATGTTAATATCAGTATTTATACAAGATCACATTCTCAGTAAGTGTATATATACACACATTAAAATTTAATAGCTTCTGTCAAGTTATATCCCAGAACAAGCTCTACTACAACAATGTGTGCAGCTCACTGCCCACACCCCTCAATAGCATGGTATTCTACTATGAATATAAATGAATACAAAAATAGCTTTATTGTTTTATAATAAAATGAAATAAGCTCATTGCCAAAAAGCCCCCAGAGTCCCAGTAGCCTAAGACGCTCATTGCTAACACTCAGGTCACAATCCAGTGTTTCTTACGTCCCTTGACACATGCGTTTGTATGTGCAGTGTAACTGGAATGGTAGCTCTGTGCCCTACTCAGTGTTGGGTGTGTAGCCTCTTTCAGCGTAACAAACATGTCATTTTCTGGCGATCATGCAGTGCCCCATGTCCTCTCTCGGGAAGTGCATATGCCACCTCCTAGTCTCACCTTAGGAGGAGTGTGCTCCTTGGCGCACCCTTCATTTCCATGCTGTGTGTGGTAAGGCAGCTGCTCTCTATTCAGGCACTGTTCATGTCCATGCCCCCTTCTCAGCCAGGGTGGGGCCTATCAAATTGGTCAGCTGTCCCAGTGGGCGGGCTTTAAAGTCTTTCTTCACCCTCCGCTCTCCTGCTTTCTGACTGGCCTTCACTGTCATTTCCTTCTACTTATTTTGAGTTCTACTTATCCTAATTTCCCCGGTTCCTTTTTCAGTATTGAGTGATTCCTTAATATTCTTAATTTCTAATCTATTTGTTTATTTTAGTTGGTACTTAACTATTATTGGTACTTAAGTATTATTAGTTGGTACGTAAGTATTATCACGTACTCTCTGATAGTTTGAAATATTTTTTGCAATTTCCTGAAGAGACAGCTGAGGTTGTTGACTTGGGCCTTTTCTTTTTCTTTATTCTGATACAGGATTTTATTGTGATAAAATGTTCACAAATTCTGCTCTTGCCAAACACCACACATTTCATCATGTTGTCTTTTCTTCTTTCTCCCCCTTTGTCTTTCTTCCCTCCCCTCTCCAAGCCCTCTCATCCCTCTCCCAACCCTCTCCTCCTCCTTTAGTTCTGGGAAACAAACCCAGGACTGTGCTTATGCTACGCAAGTGCTCTTCAACTGAGGTAACCCCAAGCCCTGCCTTTTCACTTTCAATCACACCAGAATCTTCCAGGTGCTATTTTTGGTTTCTTTCTTCCTCCAGGAGTCATCAGTAAGTGGGTAACTTATCTTAAACAATGGAAATTTTTGGTGAGACCTGTTGGCATATAAACAGCACACCCCTAGGTTGCTTAGCAACCTCTGACATCATCACTTCCTCGCCACTAGGTGTGCGCAGGGTCCCAGGATAAAAGGACAAACCTGCTATCCAAAGCACTTGTACCTTCTCTGTCTCTCTGTCTCTCTGTCTCTCTGTCTCTCTGTCTCTCTGTCTCTCTCTCTCTCTCTCTGTCTCGCTCTCTCACTTTCTCTGTCCCCCTGGGATGCCCCTCCTCCCTTCCAACTCTCTCCACACTTCTATTAAAAAATCTCTCCATATCATATCTGTTGTGTCCATCTCATTTTTAATGATAACAATACCTTTCTCTTACTGGTATCTGGTATCAGGGAACTCTGTCTAACACGCATGCATTTGGATGTAGGACACCATTACTTACGGCCCTTGGAAAGCTTGTACATTCTGTGCTGGTCAAGTAGGTTAAAGTTGTTCAGTAGTTTATTTAAAAATCTACGTTTTTTTTTTGCTTTCTCCATCTATTCCAGTAATCACTGAGATAGGAATTGAGATACACAAAAGTCTAAGTGCCGTCTGGCCGGGTGGTGGCGGCACATGCCTTTAATCCCAGCACTTGGGAGGCAGAGGCAGGAGGATCTCTGTGAGTGTGAGGCCAGCCTGATCTACAGAGTGGTTTCAGGACAGCCAGCACTACATAGAGAAACCCTGCCTTGAAAACCAAAAGCCAAAAGCCAACCAACCACCAACCAACTGTCTAAAGCTGCTGGCTGGTGGTGGTGCCGCGTGCCTTTAGTCCTAGCAGAAGCCCGCAGATCTCTGAGTTTGAGGCCAGCCATGCCTCTTCAGTCAAAGTTCACGTTTATGTTTCTTACGCAGCACTTCACATTTTCTTTTGTCTGCTGTTAGCCTTGTACACTTTTTTCAAATGTCAACTTTTCATCTTTTTATATCTTTTAATTCAAACTGTGTTTCTCATGGGTAGAATATGTTCATGTCTTGTCTTCTATCTTATCTTATATTACTCTAGGATCCAGACCACTTACTTTTTCTTACTTTTTCTTGGTTCTCTTCACCCCTCCCATTTTTTTTTGCGGGGGGGGGGGCGGGGAAAAATAGTTACTTGCTTAATCAGTTAACTTTATTTCCCTTTAGTTTATAGTGTAGTTGGGAACCTGCATCTGTGGGTTTGGCGTCTAAGATCGAACCAACTATAGGCAGAAAATATTTGAAAATTAATTGCGCCTCTGTGGAAAGGGTTCCATCCTTCCCTTGGGATTCACCAAAGAACACATCCCAACAACTGGACTGCAATTGCACTGTAGCAAGAAGGGTGTGACCTAGAGGCGACGTTAACACGCCTGACGTGTAGTGTTTATATTTGGACACAATGCCATTTAAAGGTTTGTTTTTAAAATTTGATTTTTCTGGGTTATGTTTTAAAGGATGATTACTAGATAGTCCACATCAAGAAAGCCGATCTGTCCTCGGATGTGCCCCCTGCTGCAGACACATGGTGGCCGGGAAGGGATGGAGCTTGTCTGGCACATACTCTCTCCTGCATTGTGCCCGGCTGGGAGGAGGCACTGAGGGTAGCATGGTATGTAGTGCGTCGTTTTCTTTTTAGAATACCAGCCTTTACTTCTCTTTCTTGGTATTTTTTTAAACCTATAATCCTTTTATTGGGACACACTGAGACTGTATTTTATTATTTTATTTTATTTTTTGCTGTATGACGTTGAACCAAAGGCATCCTGTGACATACATTTTTTTCTCTAGTTTCTTCTGGAGGAATACTAGATTTTAAAAAAATGTTAAATTCTATTTTCTTTCCTAATTACTTTAAAAATAATTTTATTGTTATTTTTACTTCTATATTTATTTTATCTGTCTTTTTTATACTTTTATTTTATTACTATTTTATCTGTCTTTTAATTTGTGTGTGTGTGTGTGTGTGTGTGTGTGTATGTATGTATGTATGCAAGTGTGCGTATACATACGTGTGCATGTGTCTGGTGGCCAGGAGTCAACCACAGGGGTCATTCCTTACGAGCCACCCATGCTGTTTCATGAGACAGTCTCTTGTTGGCCTGGACCTTGCCTAGCAGGCTGGGCTGGCTGGCTAGTGAGACCCAGGTGGCTGCCTGTCTTTGCTTTCCCAGTACTGGGATTACAAGTGCATGCTGCCAAACCTGATTTTTAAAAATGTACATTCTGGCACTCAAACTCAGGTCCTCATGCTTGTGGGGCCCGCACTTTAGAGGCTGAGTGGTCTGCCAAGCCCAGTCTCCCCTGCCATTCTTACCTTCTAGTCCTCTCTTAGATGTAGTAAAGCATCACATTTGTGCATGCTCTGGGCATCTTCTTCCTTCTGTCCCATTCCCCCACGTATTCTCTACCCCCTCCTCCTCCTCCCCCCTCCTCCCCCCTCCTCCCCACCTCCTCCTCCCCATCTTTCCCCCTCCTCCCCCTTCTCCTCCTCCTTCTTCTTCTTGTTCTCTCTCTCTCTCTCTCCTTTCTCCTTTGTATAAAGCTTTACTTAATACTGGACAGTGTGACTTTAAAGATATTTATCTTTGAGTGTATCTGTTCTTTTTGAGTTTGATAACTAACATAATGTGGGTAAAGCTGTCTTGATTTTTTTCATGGTGTTCTTCACCTCCTCAGGACAGGAGTTGTGGTAGACCCTGGGTTTGGCGTAGAGTGGCACAGGGAGGGACACTGACACTGGATTCTGTTTCCTGTATGATCCCATGACATCCATGAGAAGATACTTGTTAAATGCTGTTCCACTAGGTACCTGCCTGAACCATGTTACAAATAAATACAAATAAATGTCAGGCAATACTATTTTTTTCCTCTTTCTTTCTTTCTTTCTTTCTTTTTTTCTTTCTCTCTTTTTTTCCTCTTTTTCTTTTCTTTTTTTGGCAAGGCATTGTCTGAGTTATCACAATTGCTTTATACTAGGGGAACTTAAGTTCTCTTGCATGACCTTAGAATAATGATAGTTATTACAAATTAGAAATCTGTGGTTACTACCAAATTCCCAGAAGGGTAAGTCTTAGGCCCCCAGCAGACAGCTGTGCCTCAAGGAGCAGACTAGGGAGGAAGGTCCTCAGGCGATGCTGCCACTGATGAAACATGTCTGTGCAGATGTCTAGCACAAAGTTTTCCTTTCCCAAACATTTCCTGCCCTGATGTGGGGGAGCAGCTCCCATGAGATGCATTAAATATATTCTATGCTGGGAGGCCTGGGACTCTCAGTGGCCCTGAGAGGTGGAAAGTGATTTGTGTTGGGGGTGGGGGGGGCTACTGGGTTCCCAATCAGTCTTGTTCCCTCGGCACTGTGACATTTTATGAGGAGTTCACACTCATGCATGTCAGAGCTAAATGGTGATAGGCTGATGTGGTGTCATTTGCTAATGTCTGAGGCTCTTTACTGCTATAGATACACATACACGTGAGAGACAGTCCAGGCTCCCAGCTGCCTGCACTGTCTGGCATTTTGTTCATTGGGTGGTGGACAGAAAGCCCATTCCTTCCAGTAGCTGCCTTCAGAGCAGTCTTGGCCTGCATCCTATGTCTCTGGTTGCTTCTCAGACATCGATTGAACTTCTGTTCTTAATATTCTCTTGCCACTGTATGATCTAAGCCACAATCTCGTGCTTTTGAAGACAAAATGCATCAAGGAAGAATTAATCATAAATTGCTTACATGTAAACATGTAATAGAGGTTAGATTACACCACTGAAATTAGATTCAAATTGACCATGGGACCCTCAGTTAGAATGAAAACAAAACGAAGAACTCTTCTGGATTGTGTAGACTATAGAAAGGGGGATGGTGTTGAGCTCCCAGGTTTTTCGAGGTGTCAGCGGGGTTAGCCACCTTGCCCTTGGCCATGGCTGGCTGATTGTAGGGAGAAAAAAGTTAAGCCATGCTCAGCAGGTCACATTCCCCTTCTCAGGACTGTTGGCACTGGTGGAGATGGACACACATTACCCTAGGACAGAAGCCTAGACCCAAGGCACTGGTTTCTGTTTTGGAGGCTTTGAACTCTCCTGTAAGGCCTCATGTTATCTTATTCCTAATCCTTCCTGTCTGGGCTTCTGGGCTCCAGCATCTAAGGATTGCCGACATTGGTCCTGCTGTGAGCCACTTGTCCACACAGCCATCTGCAACACAACTCCCCCAAACACCCACAGAATCCAGGTCTCTAAACCCAGTGTTTCAGTGTGGAGACCTACTGGAGATTGTCACAAAATTCACCTTAAGAAAACAGAGTGCAGACAGGGGGCATTTGGCATTCAGCAAATTTGGTTATATACCTTTTTGGTCCAGAGAGTTAAAAAAAAATGCAGGAAGACTTTAGGATTCCAGCTCTGAACTGAGTTGTCCACATGCATCTCATCCATTAACAGTGGTTTATCATGCTAAGGTCCCTATTTAAAGCCTTGGTCCCATGTCCCCACTGCTATTAGTGATGCGGAGCCTCTGGAAGCCAAGACTTCCAAAGTGGAAACGCTATGTTCTTAGGTGTGTGACTTTGGAATGGATTGTGGGATTGTGAGCCACACTCTTTCCCTCATCTTTTTCCTTCCACACGAGGTGGGCGGCTTGTCTCCCCGCCACCCTGCAGCCCTCTATCCCTCCTGTTCTGAGTCATCATAGGCCAGAAAGCAATGGGGTCAACTAAAACAGACCTTTTATTTTTTCAAATATAATCATCTCAGGTGCACACACACACACTACAATAGTGGAACATCTGGTCAACACAAAGATTAACCTTGGTGTTATGAGAAGTAAACAAAATAAAGAACTTTAGTCATTCTCAGGCAGTCTAAACTAAACAGCATTGATTCAGTTGCTCACTGATGGATGGATTCTTTAATTTAGCCAATGATAATTTATTCTTTCAATAAAACTTTATTGGGAACAATTTCTCAGTAGGTTATACTTTAGAGGAGAGAAAGATAGGAGCAAAATGTAGTGCTCGTGCTGAGGGAGCTCAGGGGTGGAAGACAATCCCGAAGCACACACTGGCTGTGCTGATGATTTGAGGGAAAAATTTCAGGGGAATGAGCCTGAGGGAAATTAAGTTGAATACAGGAGTCATGGAGTGAAGAGACTAGAAGATGCTTGTTGTTGTACAGTGGGAGTTCTAGGCTATGATGATGGTATTAAGCATAAAAAGAAGCTATGGTCTCCCAAGAGACTGATGAAGAGGAAATTGGAGGGGTAGATGGTTGGGAGGTTTATGGGTAAGAGAAAACAGGAGTGCAGCTCGGAATCCTGACTTCGTGATCTTGGTAGATGGTGACAGAGATGTGAAGTGGTCTTATGTGGGAAGTTCAGTTATGTCTTCTCATACTGGATGGCTAGATCCAAGGAGAAATATTGAGTATATCTAAACCCAGAGATCTGGGCTGAGCAATGTAATTGGAGAGTCACTTTTCTTTGTTTTGTTTCCAGCTTGTCTGAATGATTGGAGGATAATTTTTTATAGGAGATGGCAATGAAGTCTACACAATTGGACATGAGCACAAGAAAAAAAGTGATTGGGAGAGAAGGTACTATCTTAAGAATTACCAAAATGTAAATGAAAACCCAAGAAGAATGTGAGAGAAAGCTGAGAGTGCGGCAAAGGAGTGCACAGAAATCTAGCAGGATGTAGGATGAGGGGGAAGAGAGGCTGTGGATGAAATGGGGGACCATTTCTGTTGGACATTGCTACAGTGTAAAGGAAGATGTGCACTGTGTTCTTAATAGATGATTTCTGTGTTCTCTGAGCAGCAGAAAGTTGTCAGATGCAAATAAACTTCAGAGATTTGAGGACAGGAATTCTGGGCATCTTGCCAGCATGATGTAGGAGGCAGGATGAGATAATCTATGTAATATGCTTTGAATACTGCCTGGCAAGATTAAGCCCTCAGCAAATGCTGCCAGCTATTATAATGGTACCAAATTGTTCAACCCTGTGGAATTGTTTTTCTTGAACAGTGATTAACATCTGGGATGTAAGCACAAGACAGTTGGCAGATGTATTGATTCTGAGGGGATTTTGTCAAAAAGGGAGATGAAGGAACAAGGAAACCACGGAGACTGGCAAGCGTGGCAGAAATGGTGTTCCGTGCAGCCTTAAGTGGGTTAGAAACACAAACAGAGACACAAGGAGTTGCTAGATAACAAGGAGTGGTTGGTTCTTGAGACAGTGATTTTGATGGTGTAAAAACATTGGTGTAGTGGGAGTAACTGAGGGAAAGGAACTGAGAAGTGAAGGCGAGGAGAGAGTGGATGTCTAGAGCGTGGGCTTAGGAACACAGCTGTAATGACTGATGACAGCATTCTAGAGAGGCCACAAACGCAAGTGGCAAGGAGGTGAAGGTCCCTGGAAATGAACCGATGAAAGGACTGAGAAGTCACCCAGGATGATGATGGGGCTTAGAGAAGAGGGGTATTTGGTGGGGGTGCTGCAGGCACTAATAGTGGGTGCCAGGCATGGCTGGTATAGGAGACATAGGAGACACACAAAGGTATGCAGACATGCAGACACAACAAGACAGACAGACAGACTTGCACTCACCCCCGCATACATGGGGTCTAGTCTTGAGAATAGGATTCTGTGGCCACAGAGGCTGAGGTTCCTATTGTTCATTGCCTACAAAACTGGAGAAGAGCAGGAGAACTCAGTCTGAACCCACAGGCCTGATAGCCAGGGGTGCTCAGCGATCATGGGCAGTTCCTAGGGGGGTGAGTTATAAAGCAAGGCCACACCGCACACGTGCACGCTTCTGCCTATGGCCAGCTCCCTTTCTGTTCCTCTGTCTTGTTGTGAGCAGCGAGGCCTCTTGCTGGGGGTTGGAGTCCATGCTATTTGGATTCTTTAGCCACCATAATTGTGAATGAAATAGACTTTTCTTTTTTAAATAAAGACGCCTTGTCACAACAATAGAAAATGAACTGAGACAATTCTACTTATTCCAGATGTCCAGAGCACTGGCTGTGGCCTCTTGGACAAAGCCAGGAGATATAGGGAGGCCTGGCCACAGTAGAACAAGGACGTAACAAGAGAGTTTCGGATAGCTGGGCGAGGTAGAACATTGTTAGGTAGTCTATATGAGGCCCCAAATAGCAGCCACTTCTGGGATTCAGGCTGTGTTCAGTGTGAAGTGGTTAAGACTGCCAACAGTTACAAAGACAGAGTGGTGATGTCATGGGCAAACAACCAGTTCACTAAAAAGCAGTTGTCTCCAACACACAATAGAATAGCTCCTCCAGCTACAATCTCACCCAGAAATCAGGCCACGCCCCTGGGCAGATAGCAAAACACTGTGGCCTTGTAGCTATCACAGAGCTGAGTTCTCTGTCCTCCTCGAGGCTGCAGGCAGAGCCTGATCCCTTCTCTGTGGCCAAGACTCAAGACTACCTTGAATTATAGCTAGTTTTTCTCCGAGCCTCCCAGTACATAGGCTAAGCCATATGGTATGGATCTTACCTCCCATAAAGACAGAATATCTCCTTTTTTTCCTTTCAAACTCAAGGGTCTATGTCTCCCTCAAGTACCACATTGATCTGTCTTTAACAATGTCTATTTTGTGCTAAATATCTTATCTATGCCATCTGTCTTGATGTTCCTGGTCATTTTGATGACCTAATCAATAGGACTTATTGCCACAAAGCTGGGTCCTAGAAAGCTGACTAGGGTGATGAAAAAAAGACAGGCACATGGACACATGTCCAGAGAAGCTGGGGTCTGTGTGTCTGTGCATTCTAATGGAGATGTACCAGCAGCTTGGAGCCCCAGCGCATTTATTATGCACCGCTGGGTGAGAAGGCAGCTTTTCTGTATGGAGCGGAACCAGGAAGAGGTGGTTTAGCCACTCTAGGTAGGAGGTTTTGGTAGGGGAGCAGCCTCCTGCTGCCGTCTTCCTGGAAGAAAGCTGCAGTTGACAGTTTGTGTGTGTGCCAGTTCTAGATCAAGGTCAATCATTTGTAACATCTATACTTGGGCCAGGGAAAGGCTTTACCATTTCCATGAGTCTGAGGCATTGGGATCTTTACATGGCTCATGGCACAGTCACTCAGGACTTCATCTGCTCCCCACACAGCTCAGTATGATGATGAAAAGGCGAGATTCAGTGGTGTTAAGTAGTTTGCCCAGATATTATAGAATTATTAAATCTTGGAGCCAAGATTCAAAAGTAAAATATCTCAGGTTCAAAGTCCCCTTACATTTACTCGGGAAAATGTGAAAAAAGATTAAGAAGCATCCATGATCATTGTCTACGCAGTGTGTCGAGACAGAGCTCCAGGCTTCGAAAATAAGCGGAGAGGAAAAGAATTGGAAATAGGCGTGGCCGTAGCAGGCTGGATCCAAGCCATTGTCAATTTCCTCGCAGGGGGAGGGGCATCTATTCTGGTGGTTGGGCAATGGCAGGCATTTCTAGTGGATGCCAGAGGAACAGGAGGGCAAATACTTGCTTCGTCTAAGCCATAGAGCACCTAGATGGAGGGAAAAGGCAGGCTTGTTGCTCTTGAGAAAGGTCGGTGAAAGCATGGTGACAGAGTCTCTACATGGCTGTGCAGAAGGGACAGAGTGTAACTGAGTGCCCCCTCAGAACATGAAGAAACTCCACAGAGCTCATCAACACCAGGGCAGCCTTGAGACCATGAGTCCTGTATGCTAACAGGCACAGAAGGTTTTACTCTTGCAGCCAGGGAGCCCTAAGCCTGAGCCTGCGTAGAGTGCTCAGGCTGCCCTGAGCCTACAGCTTAGGGCTGCAGAGACAGTTGGTGACACAAAAATCAGAGGAGGCGAACTGACCAGGAGGCACACATGCAGTTTACCCACTTAAATGTCAGAGGTGATGGCTGGGGAATCTGTAAGATTGAATGTTAGCTCAGAGGTACAGTGTATGGATGTGCACGAGGAAGAGATGAGCAGGCATTTGAAGTCAGGCAGGTGGCAGATCCCAGGAAATGTGGAGTTAGTGACAGAGCAGTTTTCGTTAGATCTGTTATGATCCACAGACTAACAGCTCTGGACTCTGCCCAGTTTGGTCCATGGACGTAGCCCTAAACTGCCTGGGTGGGACATGCGTTTCCCAGTTCCCATGCATCTCATAGCTGGACAGACCAGCTTATCTATATGACCTGCCTGGGTATGGGCCTCTCCAACTTTCTGTTGCTATTCATGTACATCCTCCTGAGGCACACGGATCAGTCTCACCCTTGAATTCATGCACTGGTCTGCTTATAGAATGATACCCTTCCCCTCACCCTGCAGCAACCTCTCCGAGGCCAGGAAGCTGGGCATGATATGGGAAGGGAGCCTCAGAAGGGAGAAGGACCAAGATGAAGACCGACTTGGGCAGCATAGACTGAGCCCGCTGGAAGTGTATCTGGGATGCACTGGCTGAGTATATTCGTCTGGGAGCTCTAAAGAATGAATATATTAAGGGGGGGAATGTATTAGATTGGCTTACATGATGGGGTTCTTGCAGTCCAGCAATGGCCGTCTCATACCGCAGAGGCTGGAATCGGTTGTCAGTCAGTCCACACTGCTGGATGCTCTGGAAGTTTCCAAATCCAAATTGGTGCTAAAGGCCTGGAGGATTCTTGGGGTGCTGCTGGTCTGCAGGCTGCTTTAGAAGCCCGAAGAGGTTGGTTCTAATATGAGGGAAGAGCTTGCCAGTGAGAGTGAGGGCAGCAGGCAAACAGTGAAAGGTTCTTTCTTCTGCGTCCTTTTATGTGGGCTGCCCCCTGAGGTGCTGCCCGCATTTAGGGTGGGTCTTCCTGTTTCAGATAATCGGATCAAGAAAGTCCCTCACAGGAGTGCCCAGTGGCTTGGGTTTTAGTTGTTTCTAGATCAAGTTACATTGACCACCAAGATTAGTCAGCACAAGCCAGGCAGCTCTTGCGCGAGGCTTTCCGGCGTCACGCTGTTAATGGGGTACAGTTTGGCAGGCTCCATTGAATAAGGCTTGCAGGGAACCTTTGGAGCAATGGATCCTTCAGCATTCTTCAATTTTTCATTTTATCAACACGTAACTTACAGGGTACTGTGTGAAAGTGTCATATCTAGTGCCAAGAAAGATCAAACGAAAGGGATTGGAGCATTTCTTTTTCTTTGTTTCTTTGATTTTTTTTTTAAGTCACATAGCCTAGACTGGCCTGGAACTCATAGCAGTTCTCCTGTCTTACTCTTCCAAGTACTGGGATTATGGGAATGCACTATCATGAGTTTCTGTCTTAAACATTTACCATTTATTCATATTGGGAAACTTTAGAGTCCTCCACTGTTTCTGTATACATTCTGCAGGAAAGTGTGAGTTACAGCACCCTCCGCCCCTGCCCCCTGCACACTGTTCACAGAACATTGGTGTGCTAGTGTTCCTCTGATCTGAGTGCATTTTGGCTTCTGTTACCCAGCTTTCTTTCTGTTCCATCCTCTACAGACCACTCATGTGCTTTCTGTTTCTCTGAAATTGACCTTTTTAGCTTTTGGTTTACCTTCTTTGGTGTGCTAAGCAGCAGAACCAAAATGTTTAGGAAATGGCTAATTTCATCTTACAGAGCTGATGATGGTCTACCATGAAGGGAACTTAAGGCAGAAGCAGATGCAGAGGCGACGGAGGGTGCTGCTTACTGGCTGGCTCTTCATGACTTGCTTAATTTGCGTTCTTATTATACTGGAGGCCACCTGCCCGGGGATGGCACCACCTACAGTGTCCCAACCCTCCCACATCAATCATTGATCAAGCAACGCCCCAGAGATTTGTCTATAGGCAACTTGATGGATTCAGATTCTTAACTGTGGTTCCCTCTTCCCAGATGACTCTGGTTTGTGCTAGGTTAAGGACAAACAAACCATGCACAATCTATGAGGACATTACGTATCTATATTCCTGTCCCTGACTTATTTGACCAGACACAATGTCCCCCAGTTCCATCCTTGTTGCCCCAATGACAAGATTTCATTTTTCTTTCTGGATGAATGGTGTCTCATTGTACATTTTTGTTATCCATGCATCTGTCGGCGGGCACCTCTGTTGATCCTGCAGCTTGTCTGCATTAAGAGTGCTGCCTCCATAAGGGGCTGGGCACAGTTATTCAGGGCCCTGGTGGGGTGGTGCTGCTGACAGGTCTGTACCATTTGGGAGAGGCAGGCCTCAGGTTCAGGGAAGCAGGAAGAGGTGAGCAGGCTGAGAACGCTGCGCCCAAGAAATGTGCTGTTCTTCACCGAAGCCAATTGGTCCCTCCTGTCACTAAATAAAGCTCCCGGGGTGGAGTACTGCGGGTAGGGCCAGCCAGAGTTGCCTGGGACACCATGTATCCCAGACTCACTTGGGTTCCTAAGGCCTGGAGTAAAGAGAAAAACAAACAAACAAACAAACAAACAAACAAACATCACCGATTCCACGGATCAGGTTAATGCATGGTACATGTTAGAATGAGAATATTTCAAATATTTTAGATCAAATAAATTGTTCCTGATGATTTTAGTGGTTTCTGTGTGCTCTTTAAATGTGACTATGAGAAAATTTGAAATCACACATGTGGTGCGTGTCACACTTCTGCTGTGCTGCGCTAGTCAGTGTTGTTCTTCAGCGGCTAGAACTCGATATAAGAACACAAATACCCCTCCCCCCTCTCTCCAGTTGGACACTAACCCTGCTGAGCTTTTTCTTTTTTTTCTGGAAATTGTGATACATAACAATAGATGCTCTCCCTAGACCTTGGCCATTTCTGTTTTGTGTATCCCTCCCTGCCTGTCCCAGAACTTGCCCTGTAGACCAGGCTGGCTTCAAACTCACAGAGATCCACCTGCCCATGCCTCCTGAGTGCTGGGATTATAAATGTGGACCACCACTGCCCAGCATCCTTGGCCATTTCATGCTAATGACCAGTATCCATTTCCCCCCTGTACTCTCGCCCTTAAACCCACAGCATGCCATTTTCTCCCCTTTACAATGCCCTCATAGACTTGGGCGTGTGAGATGTGCTGTGAGAAACAAACACGTAGCTACATTGTGGTGGTAAGAAATTGCCTTTCTCAGACGCTGGGAGTTTCCACGAAGGAACTGTTCTGGGTCTCAGCTGTAAAGCTGGGCTTGGCAGACTGGCTGGCTGATAGACTAAGACATAACTCAGTGGTCACTCCAGCGCACAGGCAAGGTCAGCAGCACTGTTGGAACTATCATCACAGATCAGGAATAGCGTTCTCAAGAGACTCCATTGCCACTTGATTTAGTATTTCCTGGCACCTTGCCTATCACAGAATGAAGCCACAATTGCTTCCTATACAAAATCTTATCTGTACAACATCTTGCCAGAAACCTATAGAAGGCCGAGCAGCTTGTGGGCTTTGATAATTTATGACTGGGCTTTGTATTGAGAATAAAGTTGACAATGGGCCCTATTGTTAAATTGGACTATATATTCATCAGGACAATTTCCAATTGCAAACCGAGTTCATACAGCATGTTGTGTGCCATTTGTTCCAAAGACAGGAGGAAAATATGGCCCGTTTAGTTGGAAGAAGAAAATTCAGCAAAATATTTTTACTGCTGATACGTCATTACACAGAGAGAGACGTGTGGGTGGAGGGGTGGGGAAGGGTGACAAGAGGCCTTCCTTTAAATTATCCCTGTAAGGTGTGTAGGTAAAGGGTGTCTTTGAGAATTCTCTGCTTTTGCTTGGCACATGTGCTCTGTAGGAGGAACTCAGTAAATGAACCTTCTGCCTTTCATGGGCTCACGGTGGTGCTGTCCCCCGTCTTAGCTATGAGGCTGGGTCAGGAAGAGCAGTGACCCTAAGCCAGGCCTCTACTAAGAGCAAAGACACTTTTAGAGCCGTGAGAAGAAGCCAGAGTAGCCTGGAAGTGCGCCACGCACACCCATCAGAGCCAGGCTGCTGGCCTCTTGGCATCTCCCCTGGCTGCCTCCTCTCAGGAGACCTCTGGAATTGAACTCTTTTTTTTTTCTCCTCCCACCCTGATGCTGGAGCAGAATGACTCAGGCTGAATTACACCACAGGTTCTGGAAGCATCTCTCCTTCTGCATGACGAAGGCCACACAGAGGACCACCAGGGACATGAGGGTGCATGTTTGAGAAACGTCACTGAAGAGTCAGAGCAAACCCTTCCCCAAGAAGGTGAGCTTCTGCAAGAGACCAGAAATCAGGAGAACACTTCTGATGTTTTTTTCTGGTCTGTCTCAGTAGAGCTTGGCCGAGTCAAGCAAGCAGTTTAGAGAAAGCAGAATGAAATGAAAACTAATGTTCATTTCAAAACTGAAACAGAAAACTGCAAAGGGATCCTTCAGAAACTAGACTTGATAGAGAAGCCAGCTCTGACATCCCAGAACCTGAAAGAGACAAAAAATAGTCAGTGAACCATACGAATGGCACAAATAAGAGATATGTTTAAAGGATGTTCAAGAAGGGAGCCAACAGGACAGTTATGAAGTAGCCATTTAGGGTGAACTTCCTTAAGCTAAAGAAAGACTTGAGTTTTCTAAAACAGAGTTAATGAGAAGTTTTTAACACTTAGGCTTATACCCTAAGTTGCTTTCATTTCAAGGCAAAAAAAAAAAAAAATCAGTGAGGAGCAAAGCAGATGGTACTTGGCTCCAGCTTTGCCTTTGAAACAGGAAGATGATTTTGACCAGTCTTGGCCAAAACAAGATGATGCCTCATGAGGCTGCCAGGTTAAAGGGGTTGCCCAGGCCAAGATGAAGGGGAGGTGCCCAGGCCAAGATGAAGGGGAGGTACCTGGCAATCCTGGGGTGTGTGTTATTCTACAAAAGCTGCTGTTCAAAATGAAACTGAGCCCCACTCCAGCACCTGCCCGGATGGCTGCCGGCCCTGTTGCAGCGGGCAGTAATCTTATGTGTAAATGAACTCAAAACTATATACCCCATATGAGTGCCTCGAAAAAAATAGCCTTTTACTTGAGTCAGATAAGTTAACGGAGTGAGGAATCAAAATATCAAATGCAAGAGTGGAGGATTCATGGTATAAGAGTCTAATGAAAAATAAACAACTCCTTTCCCCCAAAGGAAACAAAAACTCATAAAACAAAATTAATTCTCAATATTATATTAAAACATAATAAAAATGCCACAAAATTTTTTTTGAAAGAGGTCTCATGCTTAAAAATCATCAACTTAATAATAATACTGTACTTCAAAAGACTGCCACCAGCAAAACCAGAACTGAGTGGCTGGAAGACCAGAAGTAACAATATGAAATAGCCTTTGTATTGATGGCACTTTATATTGATAATAAAAAAATAGATGAAATGGATTTGAATGCATATTGATTCAATCTCATTAATAAAAAATTTAAAAGTGGATATGATTTCTGAAATCTCAAAGGAAAAGTCAAAATTAAAAAAAAATAGCCTTCATATGAAAAGGTCCATTAAAAAGAAAGTAGCAGAAATGAACCCAATTATATGAATCCTGTTAAAAAATGATTATGGTGAATTTTCATCTTGAATCAGAGATCTTACATTAGGTTGGAAATCTAAATAGTACATCGGTGCGCCCAGTCAATACAAAATTATTTTTTAAAAATGCAATAGGAAAAGATATAGTGGGTGAATTCAAACACTGGGCAAACAACTGTGGGACCCTGACAGGGAACAAGAAGGGACTCATGCCTGACACAGTCAATATGGTAACCATGTTAATTTATTTAGCTAAACAAAAAGATCCCCAATGAAACAGGAACAACTGCACTCTCCCATAGTGAGTATAAAGTATCCAGTATAGTTAACCAAAGGTTTAGAAATGTGGAAAGGAAAGGAGAGAAGAATGTTACTGTAGATGAGACTGACAGATCACGTGGCTAGAAGCAGTGGGTTCAAACAGCATCACCCCCTGGATAGCCTAGATGGAGAATGCAGTTTTCCTAAACAGTTTTGGAGCCGGGTCCTCAGGTCATCTCCAACCCCACAAGTAGCAATTACAGTTCCCACCAGTTTCCAGCTTTGGGTCAGGTAGACCACCTAGTGCTAAGGGTGAGCGCTGATGTCTTAGGATGCTAATGGAGTCTGTGGTGAGCATGTCAGTGAGATCAGGAAGGCCATCTGCATGCATTCAAAAGAGAAGCAGGGAAGCCAGGCCCGAGTCACGAGTGTAACTCAAGCCCCACACGCTGGTTCTTCTGCAGCACCCGTCACTCTGGTTCCTCAGCACCAATGCAACCAATGTAGTTAGTGTCTCTAAAGTATGTCTCCATTTAAAAAAATTAAATTTTATTAATTTATTCAGATTACAACGCGATTGTTATCCCATCACTTGTATCCTCCCATTCCTCTCTCCCTCCCTCTTTCACTCTATTCCCCTCCCCTAGGTCTATGACTGAGGGGGACCTCCTCCCCCACTATATGGTCATAGGCTATCAAGTCTCATCTTGGTAGCCTGCTTATTCTTTCTTTGAGTGCCACCAGGCCACCCCACCAAGGAGAGGGGGTCAAATATGAGGCACCAGAGTTCATGTCAGAGTCAGTCCCCGCTCTCCACACAACTGTGGCACATTTACACTATGGAATACTACTCAGCTATTAAAAACAAGGAATTCCCGAAATTTGTAGGCAAATCGATGGGACTAGAAATGATCATAATGAGTGAGTTAACCTAGAAGCAGAAAGACTCACATGGTATATACTCACTAGCCCAAAAGGCGTGTCCCACAAAAGTCTTCACTTACCAGGAGATTGGGATAGATGTGAGGACATCCTACTGAGACTCTAGGTAAGAGAAATATAGGAGATGGGGAAATAGAAGGATCCAGAGGGTCCTAGAAACCTATAAGAAGAACACCATGGTCGGGGCCCAGAGGGATCTGCTCAAACTATTGCACTAACCAAGGGCAATACAAGTAGTAAACATCGAACCCCTACTCTGATCCACCCAATGGACAGGATAAAGTATGTCTCCATTTTGAGCAGAACATTGGTTTCCATAGATTCTCACTCCCCCTTGGGGTTCAGGCTTGTGAAAGTGCTTCTGACTGCTGCTGCCCTGGGAGGGGAGTGCCGCCCTCACAGGCCCATGTTTAGATGGAGAGATCTTGGTTGTAAGTCCTAAATGACCCCATGAATACAACCCTCTAATCTAGGTAGGTGCTGGCCCGCAGCAGTGAGTGGTTTGTAAAGTCATTTCTCACAGCACGAATGAGCTCAAGGAATTTAAACACCAAACATGCAGTGTATTATATTTTAGATTTAGCTTCCACATGATTTTTTACAGAATGCAATTTTTGAATGCCAGGTAGCCGGGTGCATACCTGTGCAATAAAATCTACTCAGCATCAAACTGAGTGTGTGATGACAAGACTTCAGGAGTGAGGTGTACTCAAAGAAAACATGACCTGGTCACCAGCCTTTTTATTCATTTATTTTTATTTTTAATTTTTTGGTAAGTGGATAACTTAAAGAAAGCCCGTGTCACAAGCTGCCCACACTCTACCTAGTCAGCATCCTGGCAATGACCATGACTGAGTCTTGAAGGAGCTGGGGTCCAGGGCTATCCTCATCTGGTTATTTGAATTTGACCAGGGAGAATGGGGACAAAAAGTTCCTGCAGTTTTCTGAGTCCCATTTGTCACCTGCTGGTAGAGAGTGAGCTTAATTCTTGCCCTAGCTCCACTGGAGAGGCATTGAATTTTTGGACCATAAGACACACCTGACCATAAGACGCACCCAGTTTTTAGAGCAGTAAAATAAGAAAAACAGTAAAAACAGCAATTGGACCATAAGGCGCACCCTAATTCCCCTCACCTCAACTTTGGTCTGAAAAACATGGTATGTACTGAGTCACACACATACACAATCTCATTGTTAGCTTATTTTAATTTAAATCCACATCGGTCCTTTGCAACCATATGATTTCATTCTACATAGCAGTGAAATTGTTTTCTCCAAATATGGACTCGCTGAGTGGTCATGAACACAGCGGCCGGGGCATAGGAAATGCAGCCTCCTCCCCGGGTTATTCCAGGGGAAGCCTGGGAGGAAGTAAGCCTGGCTATTTCAGGAAAGCTGATGGATGCTGTAGCCCAGGCTGCACTGCAGGGTTGGGGCTGGGCAGTAGCACTCTCCAACCCCAGCTTCAATAGAAGGGAGCTGCCAGGTTTACATTGTTTAAACACTTAACTAAATTAGCCATGAAAAGAAGGATGGGAGGAGCCCGGGGCTGGTGAGGGAATTCACATTTGGCCACACATACACACCACGGGATTGCTGGCTGCCAGATATCTAATAAATATGGGCTCCAGGTTCAGTGGCAGACCCTGCCTGAAAGGAATAAGCCGGAGAGTAATAGAGGACATCCAATGCCCTGCTCTGGCACATCACACATATGCACACACGTGTGTGCAGACACATGAGAGAGAGAGAGATAGAGAGATTGAGATCTTCCCAAGTGTAACCTGTACGACATGGTGTACACCTTACAGTAAGATGACCAACAGCAATAATTACAAAGATGCCTGCTTCAGAAAGCTGCACCTCACGGTGGCAGGCCGAGGCTCTAGGGCTGTAGGCTCACAGGCTGAGCTGAGAGCTGGTGCCGGCTTCAGATCATCAGCGAGGGCAGTGAATAGGGAGCCTCAGGCTGAGAAAGCAGGAACTCCAGTGCTGTGGATGAAAACTAAGATGAAGGCAGAAGCTGCGGGTCTAGCGCTCTGCAACACTGACATGCTCCCTGACCTGCGTAAGTGGATTTTTAGTTTACCTGCAGCTGGTTAGAGAACAGCCAATGTAAGCATGCCAGGTGTGGCCTTTCTCAGCTGAGGTAGGGCCTAGTGCATCTCCGCCGAGCTCTGAACTCACAGTCTTTTGTCTGTACCAAAAGGCTAAATGGAACCGCTGGCAATGTTTATCTATCACAGATTGACTCCAACCAGGAAGCATGGGGGTGAGAGGTCCTGCAGCTGCGGGGTCATTTAAAATGTGAAGCTGTGCACACACTGTACACGCAATATCAGAGTCATGAGTGGATACAAACTTGAGAATGGTAAACTGAACCAAGACAAAAAAAAAAAGGTACTGTTCCCAGGAGCAAGTGGAAAACTCTAAAATTCAATTCCATGCACACATGCCACGAGAAGAGGATGTATGGGACACTCGTGTCCAGTAGAGGCAGCGTGCAGGAAACGCGGTGTGGCGGCAGCAAAGTGACCAGTAGTCGTAAAGGGCCAGGGTGGCTTGGCTTCCTTGAGCAGCACACAGGGCAGAAGAAGTCGGTCTGGATCCCTCCGGTCCATGGTACTAAGCCCCGTGCCATTGGGAGACATGCCCTGGGCCATTGCTGCGGCGTTCCTGGCACCACGAGTGGCAAGTGGACAAATCCCTCTCGCCGAACTCAGGCGAGGGCCTGGTCTGTTTAGTTCTGTTTCAGAAATAAAAACAACTGTTTCCTATGAATCATGGCATAAGCCTAGGTGGGAAAGTTTCAGCCTTCAGCCTGGGAGTCTTCCTGAGGCCTGAGATGAGGGTGTGTTGGGGTCCAGTCTCATTGCTCCTGTCTTCTGTGCTGAGGCTGGCCTCTGCGGGCCTGGCATCCGAGCAGATGTGCAGCATCCAGGGGCCCTTGTCCAGAGCATCAGCCTTACGGATGTGTGCTCTCAGCTCCGGACTCGGAGGCCCCAGTGCCCTACTGCACTTCTGTTGGAGGGGGAAGGTTTGAGGTGGTCGTGGCCGTGGTGGTGTCACGGGAATGGTGGGAGTCCGTCTGGAGGCCAGGCTGGGGAGACTTGGCAGGCTGTGTAGTTTACCACAGACCCCTCCCTATCACTTCTGCTTGCTGCTTCTCCTTGATGGCAGCAGGAAGCTAGGCCAAACACAACACTAGGTGGTGGAAACCCAGTGTGAAACATGTTTCTCTAGGCTGCAGGATTATGCACACGCCTTCTGGTGAACTTTTATACATTCCATATTTCCTAGGGTTTCTATGGAAAGATATTTGATATTATTTACCGTTAGATTAAGGGGGCTGGAAGGATGGCTCAGTGGTTAAGAGAGCTGGCTGCTCTTCCAGAGGATTTGGGTTTTGTTCCCTGCATCCACACGATGGCTTTACAATCATCTAAAATTTCAGTTCCATGGGGGGAGGGGGAAAAGGGGAGGGAAATCCATTGCCCTCTCTTGGCCCCTGTGGGTACTGCATGTATCACGTACATGTACATGTAGGTAAAACACATATACAGATAAAATAAAATTTAGAAAATGTAAACATTTGAAAGTAGCGCCATGTAGACATATTGTTGCAGTTTGGATCTGTAGGTCCCACAAAGGCCCACGTTTTTAAGGCATGCACCATTGACTGGGACTGTAACTGCAGTGGTGTTTGCCTCAGCTCCTGAAGTAAAGACTCTGAGGCTTTGTCATTTATGAATAGAGGCCTAGGCCACAAGCTTTGGCTCATTCCATGACCATCTTTTAGCTTTAATTACCCAATTATTCTAGACTACGTGTGCCACATGGCTGATTACCTCTCCTCAGGCTTACAGTTCCTATTTCCTGCCTCAGCTTTAAAACATATATATATTAAAAAAAAAAATATATATATATATATTTCCAGCCACTTGCTTGTTATTGACAGGTGATACTTCCATTCAGAGGCAGGAGATTCCTTCCACACTGAGACACTGTGGGAACGTGGTGGAAACGGGAGGGAGTAGAGCCCAGTGGCAAGACTTCGGTTAAGGAGATATTGACAGATAGCTGGCTTGGAAAGGCTTGGCATTCCCTCCTTTGGCTTCCTAGCTGCCACAAGCAGATCTCTTCTGTCACATACTCCTGTCACTCTGCTGTGCTGTGCTGTCACAGGCCTAAAGCAGCAGAGCCATGTGACCATGGACACCATGCTCCCCAGTCAGTTAGATGTAAGTCACAGATCTGCCGATGCTCTACGGGGCAGGTCTTGAGGCAGAGCAGGAGCCGGTGGAGTAAAGAGATGCACTTCCTACACCTGGGAGACTGAGGCTGGTTTAGAGCATTTGCCCCGCTGTAAATGCTGTGGGCTGGGTGATTTATAAAGAACAGGATTACTGCTCATACTTAGAGGCTGGGAAGCCCATGATCAAGACCCTGGCACTGGTCCCTGGGGAGGATTGCTAAGCATCCTGCTCCACTAATGGCCTGTAGCTGCTGTGTCCTTAAATGGGAGACGGTAAAAGACAGAGAGGTGCTCCCTTAGGCCTGGGACTGTTTCATAAGCTGCTCATTTCATCCATGAAGGCAGAGTCCTTAAGACTTGAGGTTTCCTGATGGTGATCTCATCTCTGAGTATGGTTTCCCTAGTCTGTCTGTTAAGCCCTTAACACTCCAGGTGATGTATTTGGAGATGAGGCCTTGGGTGGAGGTGATATGATTTAGGGGTCACAAATGTTGGGCCCCCCCCATTTATTTATGCCTCATAAGGACAGGCACGGTCACTCTCTCCATCAGGTGAAAACATGGGGAGAAGGTGGTTATAGTGAAAACAATGAGAAAGGACTCAGTATGAACTGACCATGCCAGGACCTTGACCTTGGACCTTCAGGCTTTGAATTGTGAGAAACAAAGTTCTGTGGCTTAAACTACATTTCTAAAGTGTCCATACCTTTACCCACCCCACATGTCACCCATTGGGCTCTTCCTTCCTTGGGTGCCTAGAAGATATTTGAGTGAAATCCTCTTTGGGGACAACTGGGATCAGAGGGGTGAAGGAGAGCAAGGATGCCAGCCCAGGTTACTAAGATGGTTAATTCTACATGGATTAGGGCAGGCTGCTGGGAAGATGAGTTTTGACAAATGTGTTGCCTTAGCTTGCTGCTATAGTAAATACCACAGACGGGGTGGATTAAACTATAAACATTTGTTTCTCACAGTTGTGGAGGTCAGAAATTCAAGGTCAGGGTGCATCCAAGGTTAAGGTGTTGGTAGGGCAAGTCTCATGAGGACCCACTCTCTGGTTTGCAGGTGTCCTCAGTGTGACCTTACACGGTAGGAAGAGAGACAGGGAGGAAGAGAAGGAGAGAGGTAGGGAAGAGAGAGAAAGGGGGAGGAGAAGGTCCCCCATGTTTAAACTGCAATGGAGATGCTCGGCTGTTGGAAAGGCCAGAATATTGGATGCCCGCTGAGGAAGGTTGTAGCCCTGAGTAAGCTAGAGCAAGAAAGAGCTCATGTATGCTACAGGCACCAGGGCCACAGGGATGCTACCCACGCCAATGATGCTCACATCATACCACCGCGTATCCAGATGCTGGAGATGGAGCTCAAAGGCTTGGTGTTTGTCCTACTGGGTTTATTCATTTTTTTGAATGAGATTTTTTTACTCTGTGCATATATACCAATTGGGAGTTGGGAACTCATGGTCAGTCATTCTCTGCATTTTGAGCAATTGTCAATCTTTAAACACGGTCTCAGTCTTCTGCAAAAAGAATCTTCCTTGAGGGGTGAGAGCCACACTTACCTATGGATAAGAATTCAGAATGTAGCTAGAAATTATACTGGTGTAGGGAAGTGACAGTGGTAGGTTTTCCTGTAGGGCCCATGTCCTCGGCGGCCATGGTTGGCTAGGTTTACTGCTGTTGCAAACTTGGGGAATATCTTACTGTTACTGCTTATAGAGTTTTACAGCCAAGAGACCGCCCTGAGTCTCAAAACAGACTTTAAACGTTGCATTCTAAGGAGCGCTGACATGACTGAAGCTATAAGACATTGTGAAGTAGTCGCCATTATAGGGGGCTTAAGGGCAGACTCTTATTGGTCGAATCTGACATGTCCATCACAGCCTTTTTTTTTTTTTTAATGTTTCCAGGATGGTGGCTCTGTGGAGCCTTTGGGAGCTATGACCTGGAGAACCTTGAAGGTGATAGCTTGGTTCTTCCTTGTGGCTGCTTTCTGCTTCTTGGTCCAAAAGGTAAACAGCTGCCACCACACGCTCTGAACATCACAGAGTAAGACACGTCACCATGCCTTCTCTGCTGTGATGAAGTAAAACCCTCTGAAATCTTAAGCTAACACAAACCTCTCCTTCCTCAGCTTGTGTCTGTCAGGGACTGTGGTCATAGCGATAGAAAAGCACCTCAGACATAATTCTAGAAGGAAGTCTTGTTGGAACTCTCTGAAATCCTACCCCTAGCTCAGAGCAGTTGTGAGCTATGAGGGGATGGCAGAGCCACTCAGCACCCAGGGACACACCTTTCTGTGGGGAGGTGACATAGGAGAAGCATACCTCCTGGACACTGCCCGAGCTTCGTTGTGTGCCTCCGTTGTGTTCCTTTCTGAGATGTCAGCAGATGTCCCCTAACCTCTTCTTCCTGCCTGGGCCTGATTGCTTCCGATTTATAGATTGGTCTCAATGTTTTCTGGAAACCAAGCCCACCAGCCAAATAGCCCTGCACATAGAGGTACCCTGTGTCAAGCAACATGGCAAACATCACAGACGGAGCTTAATATCCAGGGTCTTTGCACTTACGCCTGGAAAGATACACAAGGAACAACAGTCACTGAATAGTTATCCCTTGAGCAAACAAGTACTTAGCAATTTTAGGTATTTCCAGGCAAAGCTGACTCATTCTTGAAAAGGCTCTGGCACCCAATTTTGTAGTGCCAGTAATTAGCCTTCCTGTCCAGGGAATCACATTTCTCAGAGGGCCTTAGAGAGGAGACAGGCAGCCATTTCCCGCTGAGTAACAACCAGGGCCCACAGACAAAGCTGCTCTGAATCACAGTGCACAAGAGAACAAATGATGCCTCCATTCCTGTGTGATTACAGGGTTCCTGGCCATGGACCGGGGGCGTCAGCTGGCAGAGCAGAGTCAGGATGCTCACCGACCCCGATAGGCACTGCTGAAGTAACAGGGCCTCCATATCTATTGTGGTAAATAAAGTATATGTAACATGGCACTTGACATCTTATCATAGTTTTTCAGCTTTGGTTCTTGAGATAGGATCTTGCTCGATATCTGAGACTGACCTCAAACACAGGGTCCCCTACCTCTAAGTCCCAAGGGCCAGGATTACAGGCACAGGCCACCATTTTTGGCTCCACCTTCTGATTCATTTTTAAAGAATGCAGCTCCATGGCCTGGACTCCATTTTCACAGATGTCCAAGCAGCGCTCTCATTAATCCCTAGAACTCCTTGAATTTTATGAAAACGAAATTCTGTATCCTTCCTCCTGGCCTGTGGGATCACTAATCTACTTTATTTTTTGTGGAATTTCTCCAGTTTGCCTAGGGAAGTGGGATGACACAACAGTTATTTCATTATTATTTCATCAGTATACATCCTTGAGGCTCTTATGTAATGTGGTGTCAGAATCCTATTTCTTCCCCAGACCGGATACGACTGTATATACATGGAACGTTGTACATCTTTATTCGTTGATGGTTGCTTATGATGCCCTCAGTTTAGCAATGGCGGATAATTATTCTATGAACATGAATGTACAAATATCTCTTGAACACCCTGATTTCAGTTACTTTGGGTAATACTGTCAGAAGTGGGATTACTGCCCTTTTCCTAGGATATGACATAATTTCACTCATTGTTGCTAAATTGTGCACATTATTGAATTTCCTTTGCACACTCACCTGCTGATGAGCACACAGCCGGGTCCACAGCTTGCTGTAGAGAATTAGAGATGCATTAAACACGTAAGGTAAAAACAAAAGAAATCTGAAGGAGCACACAACACTTCTTCTTAGCGTTATTGATGAGCGCTCACAGATGCAATGTCTTACATCTTGAAGCTGCCCTGGGGTTCCAGTTTGCCCACACCTTGCTGCCCTTCGCCTTTCTCTGTTCTAACAGCCCCCCCTCTAACGGTGTGAGGCATCCGTCCCCACGGGTCGGTGGTGCAGGGTTTCTTGATGTGTCTCTTGTCCCCTTGTGTAGCCTCTCCAAAATCTTATCAGGTGGCGCAAGAAGGGAAAAACTATAATTCTTTTTCTTTTATTTCCTTTCCTTTTTATTTTTTATTTTTTTGTGGGAGAAGAGAGAAAATCCTTTGGTCATTTTTTTAATGACAAAGATTAAAGAATTAAGAAAAAAATAAGGTAAAGCTGAAATCCAAGGCAGCACTGTAAGTTGGCTGATGAGAGGAGGAGATATGCCCGGATGAAAAGCATTCTAAAGCTCTTCCGTTGTTTGGAAGGAAGCGACAGTATTAGCGTTGTGACTTTGTAGAGTCTAGTATGCACATTAAAGTGTAATGGTAGCTAATAAAAATAAGAGAAGTAGAAAGATAATTCTGAACTGGTCACAAGCAAGGAAGAAAGTGAATTAATCTCGGGTGCTCATGTGGACAAGTAGGGAAGCAGAAATAGAAAGGCAGAAGTGCTCTTGCCTGGGTGTAAAGCCCGGGTTTCCCCCCTGCACCCAGCTCCCCAGTTAAAGACAAAGAGGGTGAGGAAGAACAAGAACAAAGAGAAAGAGGAGAAAACAGAGTAAGTTAAGAATATAATGGAAAGTTTGGTCTAACTTCATCACTATTTATAGTAAAGTTAAACTAGTTAGCTAATTTTTTTTTTCAAAATTTGATTTTAAGGTTCTTCAGGGAGGGGAGAGCTGGTGGGAGGAGGTGACAGAAGCAGGTGTTGTTGTGTAGCTGTGCCCCTGGCTTAGTCCCCCGTGGAGCTAGCAAGCTATAAGGAGGCTCGGACTGCTGCCAGCTTGTCCAAGTTGCTTGGTCCATGGTACAGCAGTCAGTCCTGCTCTGATGGTGAGGTCACCACATCTGGTCGTGTAGCTAAGGGACCCAAGAGATGACATCGACATTTACCATTAGTGCTGCCAGCGCTCACCAGCCCATGACACACACGCTCACTGAGATCCTAGCCAACTGTGACCCGTGGAAGCCATCCCATCACCTGTATTTGCCAATCCTGTTTTGCTCCCAGAATCATCTGCCTCTCTAATGGCCTATTGAACATGGCCAAATAGTATCAGGACCCCAAGGTTCATGACAACAGCTTCACATTCATTTATAGAGAAGACCTGGTGGCGTTGCTCTCTTTTAGAAGTGGAATTGGATGGATATGGGGCAGGAAACAACACTAGGTGTGCCCTAACCAGGCCTTGGCTTCCAGCGTGCACTTGCTCAGTAGCAGCAGAGAGCTATTACTGTTATATGGCCACATCAGTGCATCTGGCCTCTCAGAGTGGTCTGAAGTGCACTGTCCATGTTGCAGCCTGGATGTTTGATCAAAAACTTGGAACATGCTGAAGTGTGGCGAAGGCCTGTGTGCCAGGAGAGCAGCCAGGTGACCTTGGCATACCTTGCTCCCACTCCCATCCAACCCAGTCTGAATACTTGGCCTCAACATATGTCCCGTTGAGGCAGAGGAATCGCCATGTGCAGTGTTTCTCTTGGCCCCCTTGGCATGAATATCTTTCACTCTTTTGGTTTTGTTGTGTCTCCTTTTACACTACTGCAGTAGCAAGTGCTTTAAACTCTCTCGGCATTGCAGAAAACTGCAACTACCCGCAGCCCTGGAAAGTTCCAAAAGTGACCAGCCAACCTCCACGTTTCACAGGAACTTGTTCCCTCCTCAGGAACCAGACTTGCACGGCTTGCTGTCTGTCACCAGCCATAGCTTCCGAGAGGCTCTGGGGACAAAGGAGTTGATGCTTGAGCTGTGTTTAGGAACATCATTCTTCATGGAGAGAGCTTAGACCTACACATGTCTCTGCTGGAGCACGCCTCTTAGGAGGAGCTACTGTCTCAATAGGAGAAGGTACCCTGGTGTAGGTGGTGTATAAAGATTACCGTAAGTAATCTCCCCAGAGTGGAGAAAATCTACAGGAAAAGAAGGCTGTGAGTCCCCTGCCAAAGATGACTATGGGAATAGTTATCACCCTGTGCTCTCCGAACGTTTATTTGAAAACCATGATTAATAAGGGTCCTTTGGCAGGAAGCAAACTCACCATTTAGGAACTTATTATTTGTGTCTTGAGCCCCTGAAAAACAACAACTACGAGACTAGAGCCCCAGGGAAAGCATGATGTCATGATGGGTCCATCTCCTGGGGATATTTGTCATGTAATGAGCAGGGATAATTAGAACAAGCAGTCTTTGTACTCGAAATAGTGTTATTGACTTGGTCTCAGAACTACAGAAAGTCAGTGGCCCATCTACAGGAAAGACATCTGTGGCCTGGAACCCGGAGGTATGAAGCCACCTCTACATTCCTGGGTGATGATTGTCTCTCCGTACAGAAGGTCTGAAGATCATGTCAGACACTTCCACGCTCTTCTCCAGAGAGTTAGAACAGATGGAATGTAGTGATACCAACTCAGATTTGGGTGTGAACAGGAATGAATTCAAATCTATCTACAAGGGAACGGGAGATCATTTTTTTTCTTCCTCAGCAGAGCCACCACCCTGATCAGGGCCATCAACAGCAACAACCAAAGGGTCTGGCCAGCATAGTTTCCGTGCAGTCTGGATAACTGAACATTGTGGACCAAAGCGACAATGAGTGTGGGGCCACGGTCTGCACCATTAACAATAATAATAATACACTGCAATGTCTGCTGCAAGGGTTGATTTGGAGAAGTGAAGAACAGCCATCCAGCCTGCAGGAGGGGACAACCAAAGTACATCTGTTATCCCAGGGGCATTAGCCAGTCCCAGATAGAGAAGAACTGTTCTTAAGATGAAAAGGTTGATGATGAAAACCAAGAAGATAAAAGCGCCCTGGCAGAGACTGGAGGAGTGAACTTTGATGGTGTTTTATAACAATTGAGGCACTACTGGGCCACCAACTGTAGAGTACAAAGTTTCCGGATATCATTTCTTCTGGGACCGCACCCCTGTGTGAAGAGGAAGGAGCCTTAACCATGGAAGTTGCTGCTTACGGCATTGGCGTTACCGTGTCAACAGCAGAAAGGAAGTAAAGTTGCTGAGGCTGACTTTGGTGGATGCTGCCCATTCAGAGAGTTGGCTGGGAGATGTGTCTGATTGCCATCTGGCCGACTTGACTTTTCCACTAGTTGGAACACTGAAAAAAAAAGACCCCACCACATGTGATGTTGCTACATTCAGGGATCACTTCGGTTCTCCCTCAGATTCTGGGAACAGGTGAAACTCTTCCTGTGTTGCCTGAATCCTTCTTATCAAAACTTCTACTGAGAGATTATGTGGGCATGTGTGCTTCAAGGTGGACATTTTCCCAAAGGGAAGGTATAAACTATTGCCTTTTTTAATGTTGTTAGATTTTTGTTATGTTTAGGTCTCTTGGGGGGGAATGCTTCTTAAAATGTGTACCTTGGGCTTCATGCTCAAAGAAAACTGACTCTTCTCCCAGGAGCTGTCCGTTGCCAATGGCTCCTCTGCTTGGAGTGGGACTGTGCACCCACCTTTTCTTTCCATGTGGGGATTTGATCGTGTGACACGTGCACATTTTCACAACTGATATGAGTTCATATGTGTGTCCAGAAGACACTCTTTCCTTGGAGTCATCTACTCCTGACCTCTTTCACCGAGACTCTTTCAGTCCCCTCTTCAAAAACAATCCTTCTGTTTTCTCCTCTACCTTTCTCTTATATCTCACTCCAAGTATAACTCTTCCTCTTTCATTATTCTGTTCGGAGACCTTATCCTCCTAAGTTCTCTCTGCCCTTGGAAGTTTACCCTATGGCTTCTTACCAATTCCTGACCTCCATGGATATTTCAAATGAAACTGTGCTTCAGATGTTTTACGGTTTAGCATTCACAGTCTCTTATTCTTGGCACCTTAGTCAGTTGTAGGACTCTATGTTAGCACCATGTACTACAATAGAAATTACTCTGATAAGGGTTGACAGATTCGCTAATCCATAGGTAAAATGATAAGTCACTAGGTATCAGTTTAATATTATGTCCACTTAGCAGAATAATTGTAGCCAGTTTCCCCCCAGGGCCTATTCCTTGCCTCGTCACTGTCTAGTCTAGTTTATTTGACAGACAGTAGTACCAGGCACAGGATCAGGACTTAAAATATAATTGTAGAGTGATTGGTCACTCTCATTATGGCAGTGTGACTATTGCATCAATGGGCATGCCTTGCCAGGCGGGTCATTATTATAGCTTACAGTGTTCCTAGCTGTGTAAAATTTATGATTACCCCCCTGGTAGTGTGCATAGCATTTTCCAGCACCATGGAAGCTAGCCAGTACAGATGAGGCTTCTAGGTCACTACCAACTTAATACATCCATGTTCTGTGACTCACAGACACTGTTTTTGGCAAAAATAGCGTCTGACCATCAATTCTGGAGGATAACAAACAGCATTGACAATAACCTCTAATGTTTAGGGGCCCATGGGACCTCACTGATGAACAACACTAAAAGTGGTAACTCATTCCCAGCATTAGGCTTTGTATTTCTTACCCTGTAGTGTCTAGTAGGGTTACTGTCACCTTGTGTAAGGTATCTCCATTTTAATGGTCTGTCCTTTTCTATCTCTCCGTGTGTGTGTGTGTGTGTGTGTGTGTGTGTGTGTGTATGTGTGCATGCACACACTTCTACAGTAGTACATAGGTTTCCATATGATCTTTTTGAAAGACCTTTAGTATTATTTATCCCTCCCTCTACTTTCTCCCCAACCCCCTGCTCTTCTGTCCCCCACTTCTATTTAAGCCATCCATCCCATCTCACTATTCTCCATTAGGCCTTTTTACTACTAAGTTCTATCTACTCTTGGAAGATCCCCTGTCCCAGGGCCACTTACTAATTTCCTGACCTCCATGGGTATTCCAAGTAAAACTATATCTGAGGATTCAAAGCTAACCTGGTAAGATGACCACGGTCCAGTGGAAAGCCACACATTCAAGAATATATGGGCAGCATAAATTGGAATTAATGGGTGGAGAGAAAAAAGAGAGAACACTAAGTCAGGTGGGTAGGGAAGGGGTGGGATTGATTTGGGAGGAATTGGGGAGGGGTGGATATGATCAAAATACAAAATTTTAAAGAATTAATGGGTGTTTTAAACTTTAAAAAGTCCAAAAGGTATGGTTTGGTTATAAAATTTTTATTTCCTCATTTTATTCTATTCTATTTCTCCATAGCTCATTTCACTGTCTCCCTTCAGAGATTTTTGTCATCTCTTAGCATTTAAGCTTTTCTATTAAAAAAAAAACTGTACTGTCATTGCATTGCTTGAGTGCTTCAGTTCTGTGCCTTTAAACCAACTCCAGACAATCTCTTGCTTTTTTTTTTATTAGCTTCTTTAATCTAACTGCCTAGATCTTATGTGGTTATTAAATGAAAGCCCCCTTTTCTTGAAGCTGCTGCTGCGATCCATGCTGCTGCTCTCACTTCACTGCAGTGCCCTCCCCATTTGCTGCATATAACGTGGGTTCTGTTTAGTGTAGACTGGATGGCACCTTAGAGATGCCCATCTCCCCTCCATCTGCTGTACTGCCAACCACCACTGAGGTCCTACAGGCTGACTGCACACACTGGTGTGTATTAACCTTGGAACCCTATGGGCCCAACTTTTCATGGAACATGAGATGGGGGAGGGGTGTTAAGAAAAATATCTCTGTGTATCTATTTTTAAAAAAATCACCATCTCCAAGTGGCAGAATGATTCTTCTGTGTGTTTTCTTTTAAGATATTCTTGATTAGTAAAAAACAAACAAAATGAAAACTACAATTATAGTCTACATGCAAGAAGAGCTTCTAAATTCAAAGCCTATACTGCTGGTTAAGATGACAGGCTACAGGTTGGCAGTGAGGGCTGACTGTGAAGAACCAGTCTTACAAAGAATAGACTCTATTCCAAAGAGCGTCAGAAATCGTGACAGCAGTAACGGCATAGCTGAAACGTGCTGAGAAAAAGATGGATGAGGCACCGAGAAGAGGTAAACCAAGCCGGACACAGCTCCAGCCCTGCGGCTCTGAGGCCCGGGGCACGGGGAGCAAGAAGCTTCATCCGGAAGGTAAGCCAGGAAGCCCTGGTGGTAAAGACCGGCAGTCTTGCTCGCGGGACATTCCCACTGCTGTCACAAGCCTTCAACATAGTTGAGCAGTTGCAGATTTTGGTGTGACAGTGAGTTCCCCCATAGGCGCGTCAGCCTGGTGGGAATAGTCCTGTTTGCTACTCTATAGGACTCAGAGGACAGCAGCTAGGCACCATCTTAGAAGAGAGTATCACTGCTGAGAACTGGGGTGGAGGACTGAGAACAGGGGGAACAATTACAAGTCAGGAGCCTGAAATCAAACCTCTACCCTCCTAGAGTGAAAGACAGCTCAGGGGTACCGTGGTGAGAGTGGAAAGGCCGAGTAATGAGAAACCGTAGAGTGCAAGTCTCTGGAGGCGTGGCTCAGGAAGTGACGTATGTAAAGAACGGTAGCCCTACCCTCAGTGGGCTGGATGGGGCCTCCTCAGCTGAGAATAGCCCTGAGCTGGGGTCAGCCGGAAGCCCAGTCCCCTGAAGCACCCACCTGTGTTCACTGCTGTAGTATCGGGGAACCCTGAAGCTCCAGTGTAGTCTTTGACATCCACAGCTGCATCCTTCCTAGAGTGGGGTTGAACCATACTCTGGGCCTTGTGGAAGTACAGAGACAGGTTCACATGCAGAGATCTCATGGCTACGGTTGTTTCACCTACTACCAGCACACCCAAGAGACATGCCCCTTCCTCCCCGAGCCAGAGCATTAGCCACCCTGGGGGATACAAACTGGGCAGTGTCAGAGAGTAGGAGACCAAATGACAGACTGTCAACCTCAGTGTGGTCAGTGTAAGTCCTACCGGTGTGAAGACTTGCATACCAAAGAGATGACATCTCTGATGGGCAACAGGCTCTTGTCCAGTACAGGGTCCCACACCGACAAAAGCAACAGGGAAGACAAGAACCCAAAAGTTTAACATATCCTCTTGCTGTATGAACTCTTCCCTGGTAGGGCACCAGTAGACCAAGGTAATGATTCTATCCAAGTCTAGCTTGGTGAACCATGGGATTTCTTGTGTTTATTTACAGGAACATGCATTGGGAGTTTCTTTTAGGAATATAGGCTTGGTAGGTATTAGAATATAAGGGGTGAAAGATCATTGAAGGGAAGATGCTCACGATGCAGCTATAAGGAAGTCGTTATCCACCGTGACGTGAGATTCTTTTGCTGTTGTGGCTGCGTTGGGTCACCCACTCTCCTGTAAGTGTCCTCTCACCCCAGTTCCTGTAGGCAATCCTGATATACTTATTGATTCACAACTGGCCTAGGCTTGAGTGGGATTATTACTTTGATCTATCGCTGGGATGGAAGATGTAAGGTTATTATATGTGGGGGACATGGTCCATAGCAGCCCACCCAGCTGTACACATGACTGGCAGCCTCAGTTTCTGGGAACCAGAGGGAAAGTGTTCAGTGATTCATTTTTTCCTTCTCTTTTGCTCTGTTTTCTTAGAACTATATTTTTACTAGTATTTTCAGTGTATAATATGAAAAAAGGTCTTTTAGATGTTTGGTCTTCTTATTTTCTATTTATCGTCCTCTGGCTTTCAGTCTATGGGTGTCTCTGGCAGTGAAGTGGGTTTTTTGTTTGTTTGTTTGTTTGTTTTACCACACTTGTGGTAAAAGGCTGGATCCACACTTGTTATTAAATCATGTTTGCCAAGTCCTATGATTTTATTGGTTGGTAGCTGAAAGTGGAGTTATTCTGCTAGCTAACAAAGTAGACTTCAAACTAACATTAGTTATTAGAAATAAAGGTGCTACATATAAATAAAGCGAGCAATTAACCTAAGAAAGATGCAACAATTGATAATCATGTTTGTGCTGAATGTTGGGCTCTCAAAGCCAACACTAATGGTCATGATAGGTAAGATGGGGTCTGGCATTGTGGTATCCCCTACTGTACACCAGACAGGAGATGGATGCCTAGAATACACAAAGAACTGAAAAAAAATTCGATGAACAGGGTGAGCTAATGAAATGAACAAGCAGTTCTCAAAACAGGAAGTACAAGTGGCCAATAAATAGTTGAAAACTATCTGTTCAACATTTGTCTCTGTCAACATAAGTTGATTCAATGTTTTACGATCCCATTTCACTGCAGACAAAGGGACCATCATCTAGAAATACCATCTAACAAGGACAGAGGGAGATGTGAGACCTTAAGCTGTGCTGGTGAGGCTGTGAACAGACACAACCACTCTGGAAGTCCCTGTCGGGGTTCTTTGAGAAAATGGAGATTAAACTAGGACATCACTTAGTTAACATATGCCGTGGTATATATACAGTGAACTGCAAAGAAGCATGCGCAACCATGTTTAACCATGTGCTAGTCACACTAGGTAAGAAACGGAACCAGCCTAGTTGTTTGTCAACAGGTGAATCGAAAAAAAAAATGTGGCACATACATGTGGCATTTTATTCAGGTGCAAAGAAAAATGTAATCATGGCATTTGCAAGGAAATAGAAGATCATTATATTACATGGGATCTCACGTGGAAGCTAGATTTACCCATGTGTGATGTGGGTCCTTAAGGTAGGAAGGAGACCGTGAGAGGGAGGGAGGGAGATCTTAACTAAAAGCAGAGGGTAAAAAAAGGGGCGAAGCACACGTGGCACACAGAAGTAAGGGCCTATGTGTGAAGACGCCATCATAGCACCATTATACTGAATGCTAACTTACACATTTAGTAAAAGCCCACAGCTTAGAATAAAACTGAAGAAAAGGAATCTGTTTCTGTGGAAGTTGTTAAAAAGAAGGCAAATATGTTAGGAAGGCTCAAGTTTAGGTGGGAGCTCTAACAGCAACATAACATTTATTTAACAGAGAAAAGGAAGTTTTGACTTAGCAGGCAAAGCAAGGGAAATATTTTTCTCATAACCAAGATACAGTATAGATATGTGGGATACAACCTGATACTATTTGGTTTTCACACTTCACAGAGCAGAAATCGAGTCTCTGTTTGACTTCCTGGCTTGACTTCCTCCAATGATGAGCAGGGATATGGAAGCTTAAGCCAAGTAAACCCTTTCCTTCCCAACTTGCTTTGGTCATGGTACTCACTAGAGCAGCTGGGGATGAGAAAAGTCCCCAAGGAAGAGGAAACTTGGAAGAGGGTGCCCTCCCCTAAGCTCACAGGCCACACTGCATGGCAGACAGGATGAAGCACACATGTCTGGGAAAAAACAAAACCACAACAACCCTCTGGGCTAAGCCAATTCTCAAGCTCACACTAAGATGGTGGCCTTGGATGTGTGGCTGGACATGGTGCAACTGATGGCCTTGAACACTGTTCTCTGTGTGCACCTCTCTGATGTAAGTCCACTCAGCAGCATGAGTAATAAGCTGACAAAAGTAGGCTGGCACCGAGGAGAGAGGCTTTTTTCCCTGGCAGTGTCCCCACAGTGTCTCCTGATGACAGTTTAACAGGGTGCCTGCCACAGATGGGAACTACTTAGAGCCTCATCTCTCTGAGGAAGATTGGAGCCGAGAGGCATCCACTGACAGCTGGTGCGGATGGAGTCAGGGATGTGGAGGCCACTTACAGCTTCCAGGGAACAAAGTGGACTGAGCTACTTTCAGTTGTCCACAGAATTGGTGCTGTGTGGGAAGATGTTTGGAGCAAAGAAAATGGGTCGTGCTTTGAGGATGCTGCGCCAGCAGTGAGCCAGTGAGCCAGTGATGCGGCTGGCAGACCGTTAGTTCCTCGGAGATCTGGTGTCTGAAAGGAGGGCCAGGCTGGAGGTACAGAGGTGGTTTTGGGCACATATGTAATGGCAGCCATGAAGCAGGTAGCATCCCAGAGAATATGGATGGAGGAGAAAACCCGAGGAACTCTAATGTCCAAAGGTTCAGTAAAGGAAGAGGCTGAGTGAAGAAGCAAGTTGGCTGGAGACAGAGGAGGGAGTGTGTGTGTGTGTGTGTGTGTGTGTGTGTGTGTGTACGTGTGTGCATGCACGCACATGTGCTCTCTGAACATAAGCATGCTTTCTGGAGGCTGTAATGGTGCATAGCATCACCATAGTGGAAGGTCGCAAAGAGGTTTTGGTTTCAGTCACCTGGTGGTCCTTACTTCCAAGGAAGGAGGAGGCAGAAATGGTGATGAGTTAAGGGATGGAAGGAAGTGAGAAAATAGCCAGGGATGACCTATGTAGCCTCTGCCTGTGCAGAGGGGAAGAGATGGGAGTGGCTGGGAGATGTGTGGGTGGAGCCATAGCTTTTATGCTGCTAAAGAGGAAGAGCCTGTTTATGTTGGTGATAAGCAAGGCATAGAGATGTCATATACCTTTAAGTGGGGGTCAAAGGATCAATCACTAACAGCTAGACTGCCCCTCACCCCTGAATTGGCAGGGGCGCCTAGAATGCTCACACACAATCTAGGAGGGCTGTAAATGTCCTTCAGATGTCTTCCAGGAGTGGCCAAGGGACAGAAGGATTTAGTAAACATGCTAGAAGATGGTCGTGTCTTGAAGCAAGGTCACATGGAAGTGCAGTATGTGTGCTCGTGTGAGTGAGTGCGCTCGCACTAGTTGCCAGAGCTAAGATTTCAAACTGAAGTCATTTGCAAAAAGTTAGTATGAACAGGAGTGCAGTCAGGAGGCGGAAGGCTAAACATTAACAGGGCCATTAGTTCTGGGCAATGAGCAATTAGAAGACATCATTAGCAAAGGCTGACATCCTTCCTTTTATTTCTATCTGTGGTGAGGTCACAATAGATCATGAAGTTCAGTGGTACCCACCTGTCTCCATCCACATGTAAAAGACATAATTCCCACTGTGTCCTTCCAGCTAGTGGGTTTGTTTGGCGTTCCCTCCTCCCCTCCTGTCCCCTCCCCTCCTGTCCCCTCCCCTCCCCTCCCCTCCCCTGGCTTTTTTGTCTCTTTTTCTTATTTTTCACTTTCTTACCTTGGTAACTTCACCCTTTGTCTAGCTTCCTCTCACATGTGAGCACAGCAGGTTTTCAAATACCATTTGCAAAGTTTTATATAAACCTCAGGTTGAAGTTAGGTAGGAGGTTCAGATAGTTGCGACTTGGTGAGGCATGGGACACTCCTGTTTGGCCATAGCTGGCACTTCACATTGCAGCCCAAAGAATCACTGTCAGAGCCAACTTCAGTCACGTCCTTTGCATCTGTTTTTCTCGGAACTTACGAGACCCTGAGTACAGCTGCTGCTGAGGATCTGGCACCTGGGTAGGATTCTTCTTTAGCCACTCAGTCTGGTGACATTTTGAGACACTCCATAATATTTTGCTTCAAAAAAAAAAAAAAAAAAAAAAAAGACCAAAGGTGGACCAAGTCAGGGAGCTAACAGCCTGGTGGTCTGCCCTCTCCAGGTCTTAGGGACTCATCTTTCCCTCACCATCTCTTTCTAATGCCCTTCCCCACTTATTCACTGATGCTGTCTTCACTCAAGGAAGCATTTAACCTAACCCAGCATGTTTGTGTTCCTCAAGATGTCTGGTAATGCTCATTGGAGCACAGACCTCATTTTATTAGCTGGTCTTGGAAGTTTCCAGGGATTTTCCTACGAGCTTAGGGCCGAAGACAGAGTTGATGTAGCTGTTGTTCTTGACTGGTCCAGGACGATGGAGGAAACGGTCATGAGACAGTGTGATCCGTGGTTGAGCGGCATGAGTTCATGCTTTGGGAACAGGTTGGAAGAAATGCAGACTGTGAAGCTGACCATGTGCAGGGAGGCAGGGAAGTCAGACTGGATGGAAAGGGACAATTAGGGACTCAGAGAAGAGGGAAAGGGATGGGGGAACATTCCAGGATAGGGGAAAAGAAGGCACAGGTACAGATGGCGGGAATCTGCCCAAATGTACAGGGAAGCAGCTGTGTATAGGACGGGAAGGACAGTGACAGTGAGTGACTGGGACAAACACCAAAAGGCAGCATAGGGTGCTTGGCTTGAAAAGACCCTCAGTGCTGTGTTTCCACCCTGTCCCCAGGAGCCATAGCAAGATGCAGAGCTAGGTGGGGGGGGGGGGGAGGGAGGAGGGGCCCATGGGGGACCTGTGGACACCACACACTGGAGAGGCAAAGCTTCAGGAAGCCAGACACAGCTTGTGTAGAAGGAATGCGAAGTGTGGAACACCACAGCAAAAGCTGCCAGACCTACACCCTGCCGGGCACGGGGCTCGGTAGGGCATGAGGGCAGGTCACAGGAGTCTGGCAGGGTCAGGAGGCCTCTTTGTATAGAAGTGAATGGAAGTAAATGAAGTCCCAGAGAGTTCAGGATGCTCTGGTTGGAAAGCACCTTGGAGGCACTTTCATCAGGGGAAGAATTTATCCTGCATTTTCTTTCGCTCCTTTATAATTTTTGATTAGCACATATTCAGTTTACAGCCTGACGGGGTTTTGAGTGGCATTTATCATCAAGTGTATCGTGTGTATTGATCCTCGCATTCCCTGCTATTGCTCCCCAACCTGCAAGGCATTTTCTTCTTCCCTAATAATCTTCATTCTACTTTTATGTCAGATGTATAGATGTGTACATGAAGTCTAAGCTTTATGTAGGAGAGAACACATGTGATTCTTCTCTTTCTGAGTCTGGCTTATCTTGATTAATATGTGTCTTCATTACGGTTTCTATTGCTGTGATAAAACACCATGACCAAAACCAACTTGGAGAGGAAAGGGTTTATTTCAGCTTATAACTCTTGGGTGGTACACCATCATTGAGGGGATTCGACGAGGTCGTTACTCTAGAGAACCCTAACTTAAAAAAAATCAATACGGTAACCTAGAGTTTCACCCACTTTCTTGCAAATGACATGGTTGCTCTCTTTATAGCAGAATATAAGGTTATGTATGACGCACCTAAAACCAACATTGAACTAAATAGGGGAAATTGAGGTGCCTAGCATGGTCCCAGTTCCTACGCCCACCCAACAAGGAGCCCCAGGCTCACCTGTTTCAAGGTCTCTTCTTTTGTCATAAAGGCATCCCAAGAGTCCTGCTCCTGAAAGAAGCACTTGGCCTTGGGAGATTTGCCAAAAAACAACAAAGAAAGGGCAAAAGGTTGTCCTGGAATGATGTTTTGGGGCAGGGGATTGCCAGCCAGCCTGGCAAGGTAGCCCCAGGAAGGACTGATGTGGGCAAGCACAGCTGCCTCCATTTTCTTTCAATCTCTGTGTCCGCCTAGGATATGATGTGGGGAAGAGAAGATAAATGACCTGCCAGAGTCATGTTCTTTGGTTCGATACAGTTGGCTAAGCCACAAAGGCTTGGGTTCCAACCGTGGGAGTTGCAGTGGGCACAGGTGCATTGGCCAAACACAGAAGACCAGTGTCAGAATCCATCACCAGTGCTAGAGGCCGCAGGGCCCTACACCCCTCACCCTGTGTTTCTGTTTCAGTAGGATGCAAATATAATTCCCATTGTAGTTTATTCCCACTTCCTTTACCTTTGGTAAGGATAGAGGGCGGCTGGCCTCTTCCTAGAGAAACTGTGCTTATCATTAGCAATGTCAACGTTAATCCTAAAGATGCCTTGCAAAGAAGGCATCAGGCAAATTGCCCACAGTATTCCCAGTCTCACGTTCACTTCTCTATTTGTCTCCACATCTTGGCTCCTTTACTTTGAGATAAGCATAAGGGACCCAGAGAGACACATAAATTATCTGGCTCTTTTATTACTCTGGTTCTCATAATAGGCTACACTGTGTGACCCGACTGTATCTTTTCCAGGAAATTTATGTTGTGGCAAGAAGAATTCCTCCTAAGAGAAAGGCCTTACTCCAGGGGAGGTTTATTAAGGGAGTATTTATGGCTGGCTGATCTCGATGCTGCAAATGCTCTCTTCACTCTTGGGACACTGTGGAGCAGAAGTGCATGGGACAGTGGGCACATGAAGGGGAGGGAGAGGAGGGAGGAGGAGGGGGGCTCTTGGCACCCACTACATGGGAACTGCGAAGATGCTTCCCTTCCCCAAGTTTTGTCCACTGGAAAGTAGATGGAGCAGAGTTAGGTGGCTTTTGTGATGTGTGATTTGGGCATGAAGATGCTGTTTACAGAAGGTCCTCCTCATGAACAAAGGACCCCAGGACTTTGAAGACTCAGCCTCCACTTGCCAGTTGTAAAGGTGACAGAAGGTTAAACCCAGCTCAGTTAAATCTGAAAGATAATTGGAGGGCTCTAGGCTCATGCCTTCTCTCTGTGCACGCTTGCTTTCTCAGCATCTGTCCCTGACCCACACTGAAAATGCCATTAGGTAAAAGCACACAAGAAATGGCCTCACCAGAGGCCATCTGTTAGCAAGAAAGTGCCCATCATTCATCACCTCCCTTAAGTGCCTTTGCGTCGTCCATGCGGGGGAGATGCGCAAGTCTTTCCTCTCAGAGAGCCTCTCACTCCTGGCCTCAGCAGCCCAGACGAAAACAGATGGGAAGGAATTACTCTCCTGGTCAGGTCTGATAGATCCTTCCAGGAAAGCTTCTCAGCAGTTAGGGGTGGAATTCTGCCCCCTCCCTTGCTGAGGTGCTGCATGAGGCTCTGCCTCTGGGGAATCAATGGCAAATGACCCTCCTCTCCACATTGCGCATGTCCACCTGGTACCAGCATCTGCTTTCTCAGTAAGTCCCTGATGTCCTGCAGTGGGTCACTCTGGCTCTCTCTCTCTCCTCTCAGCGGGCAGGAAGAGGTGTGGCCAATTCGACGCAGTGCACAGAGACTGACCTCCAGTTGATGACGGCTTCATCACCGTCACTCGAAGCTGCCATCTGTGTTTCACCAAGAGCAGCTTGTTTGCACTTGTGGGATTACTTCCTCCAAGTGTGTGTGTGGGGGGCACAGATCAATAGACTCTCTCACTGCTGTCAGCTCCGAGGGCACTCCTAGTGAAGTTTCTCAAGCAGCAAATTCCTTTAGTCAGAGCCACATCTTAAGAAATTCCTCAGTTACAAACTCTAGACTACCCGTGGTGGCACTGAGAGAGAGGCTTAGATTTGCACAGTGGTTCCAGTTCAATCCCCAAGCCACTCTAGCCCAGTGTTCCCCATGGGGAGGCAGGAAGTAACTCACCTGGATACTCTAGAGCACACAGGTGTGGTACCCTGCCAACAGCAACCCAAGCCTGAATACCCACACTGACAGGATGCACAGCCGACCTTCGGCTACCGAGATCTTTTGCGTGTTCACCCGAAGTCAATGCCAGGTGTGCTTGTCATAATGTTGTAATAGCACCACGGGCTAGGATTAGACATGCTTTTTAAGAAAAGTACACAGATACTTGAGCGGGTTTACAGCGACATTAAACTCTGATCAGTGAATCTCAGGCACAGTCTCTCAGGAGGACATATATGGTCATCCCTGAAAACAGACATATAAGTAGGAGACCAAACAGGTTATATTTAGGAATATATATGCACACACGCACATATACACATGTGTGTGTATATATATATATAACAACACTGAATGAAAAAGAGGTTATGAATTTCAAAGAGAGCAAGAGAGCAAGAAAGGATATATGGGAGGGTTTGGAGAAAAGACACGCATAGGGAGAAATGACGTAGCTATATTATAATCTCAAAGATAAAAGAAATAATAAAAAATAAATGGAAAATATGAAAATAGCTCCTATGATAGCTTAAAAAAAGTTGCAACAAAACAAAAATAAGAAAACCTGCATGTGGACATACGCACCCTAAGTTTTGAGTGCCTGCAGCCTGCACAGGGGCTTAGCTGTCCAAAGGCTGCACAGGGACTTAGCTGTCCAAAGGCTTCGTGTGTTCTGCTCTGGTCTATGTGGCTATCATGCCAATGGCAGCAACACTGTTAGATGCTTCTCAGTTCCCAAGGCTCATCATTTAGCATGTGTTGCACTAAGTACTTCAGGCACGGGACCTACTGTGACGACTCTATAAAAATGGGCATTTTCTCCAGAGACCCAGAGACATTAAGCCACTTAAGATAAATACTTTTAAGTCTCAATAACTCTGACTTGAGTGCTCCCAAAGCTCTGTGTCTGCGTTGATTACACTTTGTATTATCCACAAAGTCCTAGCCGGGAGGTGGATGCTCTGTAATGGGCCGCATTCTAGCCCTTCCTTCCTCCCCTCCCTCCTTCCTGCATCCCTCCCTCCTTCCTGCATCCCTCCCTCCTTCCTCCATCCCTCCCTCCTTCCTCCATCCCTCCCACCTCTCATTTTTAAAAAGTTCAGTGTGATACTGAATGGACAAATAACAGCATGTATCCCAGCCTTTCCCTCTGAATTTAAGAAAAACACAGCCATTTCTCAGCATCATTAATTGATGTTGGATACAGATGAAATTTACAGGTTCAGAAATTTCTCCTCTGTTCCTACTGTATTAATCTCACCTCTCTCCCTCTTTAATCATGAAAGGCATTAGATTTTTTTCAGACCTTTCTCTTCATCTATTAGCTCAATCATGGTTTGTATCACTGTTCTATTAATATAGATTGTAGAGTGAGTTGATGTTTAGATACTAAATGCATCCTGCATTCTGAGACTATATCACACTCGGTCAAATGTAATTATTAAAAAAGAAAGTTGACATCCTGCTCCAGGGTCTAGCCACATTCGTCTGCCTGATCTCCTGCATACACATCTCTTTCCAGATCTAACCCAGGCCACATCCAGTGCCCAGCCTAGTCTCACTACCCCTGCTCGTGCCTCTGCTAACCTCTAGGCTTCCACCAGGACTGGACCTGCCTGCTCTTAACCTTCAGGCCTGTCCTACACTACATACCAGCTCTCCACTCAGCCAGACCTTGTACATCTTTCTCTAGGGTCTACCCAACTGAGTCTGCCGGATCACTTCCTCCTTGAGCCCACCTCAACCCTCAGATAAACTCCCACACTTGAAGTTTGGACCAGGATACATATTCTGTATATCAGAGAAGCCCCTTGTGTCTATCTGATTTCGTTTCACCTTAACTATATCCAACTTTCAGGCCTGTCTGGACCTACTCTTTCTCATTGGGCTCAAACTGACTGTCCATATCAGACACAAAGCTAACAAAAGAAGTCCACATGCCCAGAATTCATCATAGAAATGCAAACAATATTAAATATCAACGAGGTATTACCCCTCCCCCCAAGACTCACCAGTCCTATAGAAATGTCTGCCAATAAGAATTACCTAGATGAACCGCAGGACACAGAATTCAAAAGAACAATAATAAACTTCACCAAAGAACTCAAAGAATTTAAAGAAAAAAAATTTAAAGAAGGCACAAAAGCTGTATAATTAAACCTAAAGAAAAAGAACTTTAAGAGAATAAAACGCTGGCTGATGGCCAGGAAGCACAAACAGAAGACTGATGGAAATACCAAAGACAACCCAGGATTTAAAAACAGAATTCAGTAAATAAATAGATACACTGGACTCAAGATGAAATGAAGATGAGACCGAAAATCCCAATAACCCAACTAGAAAACTCAAAAGAAATCCTCAAAAATGAAATGAGTCAAACAGAAAATAGATTATCAAGACACCAAATAGGCAAGACTGGAAAAGAAAATGACTACAGCATATCATAGTTAAAATATGAAGCCCACAGAACAATGAAAGAGTATTGAAAACAGAAATAGGAAAAAAAAAACGCAAGTCACATCTAAAGGAAACCCTAACCCTGAGTAGGTGATTCTAACACTCTACTTTGTCCGTTAGACAAGTCATCTGGAAACGCTAAAGCAGAGAAATATCAGAATTAAAAGACATCGTTCATCAAGTGGACTTAACAGATAGCGACATTATATCCTACCCACGACACTATATCCTACCCAAAGACCAAAGAATACATATTCTACTCAGTAGCTTTTCTAAAATAGCACACTATGGGACATGAGACAAGTTCCACAAATTCAGAAAAAACTGAAATAGCTCTGTTCATCTTATCTGATTATAATGCAATAAAACTTAAAATTGGCAACTAACAAATCTCTAGCAAACTCACAGTCACATGGAGATTAAATGATTCATTGCTGAATGATGAATAGGTCAAAGTAGAAATAACAATAATAGTAATAAAGGGTAGAAAAATTCCTGGAACTAAGTGAAAATGGAAATACAATACAACCAAATCTCTGGTTCTACAAAGAAAATTTATAGCCTTTAGTGCCTAAATTAAAAAAACAAGAAAGAGCATAAATAAATGACTTAATGATGTAAGTAAAAAAACATTGGATAAACAAGAATAAACCAAATCCTGTTGATGTCAAGGGGAAATAAAAATAAGAGCAGAAATAAATGAAATTGAAACAAAGAAAACAATACAATGACCCAACATATCTAAGAGTAGATTCCTTGAAAATGTAAACATGATCAACAAACCTCTAGCCAACTAACCAAAAGAAAGCAAGGACTCAAATAAATAGAGTCAGAAATGAACAGGGAAATGTTATAACACACACACACACACACACACACACACACACACACACACACACACAGACACACACACATCAAAACATTATAAGGAAATACTTTAAAGAGGCTGAATTACGTTAAGTTGGAAAACCAAAAAGAAATGAACAAATTTCTATATTTAGCCAAACCACCAAAATTAAACAAAGAAGAAGTTAACAACCTAAACTGACCCATAAAAGTGAGGAACTTGAAAGAATAATAAGGAACCTTTCAGCTAAAAATAAAGTTCAGGGCCAGATGGATTCACAGCAGAATTATACCATATGTTCAAAGAATATCTATAGCCAGTTCTTTAAACGATTAAAAATAGATGCGTAAGGAACAGCCCCAAACTTCATCTATGCATCCGGTACCATTCTAATACTAAACCAGGTAAAGAGATAAGAAAAAGAAAAACTATAGGCCAGTATCTATAATTAACATAGAATAAAATGTTCAATAAATTATTATAGAATAATACCTATTTCTATTTATCATGACCAAGTTGGTTTTATCCTGGAAAGTCATGATTGTTTCAACATTCAGAAGTCAATAATGCAATATACAACATAACTAGACTTAAAGACAAAAATGACAAGATCATCTCAATAGATGTGGAAAAAGTCTTTGATAAAATCCAACATGCTTTCATGATTAATATCCTACAGATTGTAGAACTAAAGGGGACACACCTCAACATAATAAATGCTTTATATGAAAAGCCCACAGCAAACATCATCCTAAAATGGAGGGAAAAAGATGAGGCAAACTCACTGAAAGCAAGAAGGAGTCTGTGCTGTCCACTATCTCCACTTTGCCAATATTGTGCTGAAAATACCAGCTGGAGCAGGAGGGCAAAAGAAGGAAATAAAAGGTATACAAATAAGAAAAGAAGAAGTCAAACTATTCTTACTTGCAGATGACATGTCATTATACATAAGAGACCAAAGAACAAATCAAATCCACCTTGAGACTTCCTTTTACCCCAACCTGGATGACAAATATCAACAAAACAACAGACAGAGATGCTGGAAAGGATTTGGGGAAATAGGAACCTGACTGTTGCCAGGATTGCAAACTGGTCATCAATTTGGAGAAATTTGGGAGTATTCCTTATCTATTTAAAAAAACAATTTAAAGAATTTTAAAAAGCTAAAGATGAAAGTTTAAAGAACTCATGAAACTAAAAATAAATCCACCATACGATCCAGCTACACTTCTCCTTGGCATGTATCCAAAGGACTCGACATCTTACTTCACAGACAGTTGCTTCGCCGTGTCCATTGCTTCTCTATGCACAAAAGCTAAGAAATGGAAACAACTTAACTGTCCTTCAACTGAAGAATGGATAATGAAAATGTGGTCCATATGCACTATGAAATACTATTCAGCTGTGAAGAAAAATGGAATCATAAATGTTGCAGGTAGGCAGATGGAACTATAAAAGACTATATTGGGTGAGGAAGTAACCAAGCTCCAGAAAGACAAACATCACATGTTCTCTCTCATCTAAGGCTCTGAGCTCCAAGTCTTAAGATGTGAATAGATACTCTGGAGTAATTACAGAAATCAAAAAAAATAAAAATAAAAAGGAACAGGTGTGTGTGATTGTGTGCGCCTAGTAATAGAGAGGAAAATAGCAGAGTACAAGACATCTGAAGGGAAAATAGAAAAAAGGAGGCTATAATCTACGGAGGGGGAGGTAAATAAATACAAAAGTATGTATGTATACACACGCATGTATTTTTTAATGAAAATTTTATATTTAGGCTGACAATGCTGTACATAAGAGCCATAGACTAACTACCTAACGAAAACCTCACCACCAGGCATGAGAAGCCTGCTTTTGAGTTGTTGGTCAAGGTTGACCAAGAGACCACAGGCTAGTGCACTTAGGACACAAGACCCAGAGGACGTGGGCCAGATCTCACTTGAAAGCCTCCTTTCTGAGGACAAACTTTCACGGTACCACTCAATTTTCCAAAGCAGGAAAGCAGACAGTACTTCTAACCAGCTACATTGCCTATGAATTCCGATATTGATTAGCGTGGCATGAGAACTGTAAGGGTACAATGGTGGCACATGCGCCTTGGTGATAACAAAAAGCTCCCTAACTGGACTTCAGCCGACTCAACATGAGGAAATCACGCCTAATCTGCAAAACCTAGCCAGTTACATTGGGCTAATGAAGTAATGAACCTTTGGTTTATTTTTTAAATATTTTTTTATTTTTGCATATACATTTATATTATTACATACATATAAAATAAACTACATAAAGCAAGAAGAACCATGGAACAATCAGGAATTATATTAATGTTAAATTCATAGTGTTTTGGCTATTTGTATTTGGCAATTAGGCTTAGTTGTATAGGGGTTAAGAAGTCATGAATCTTACAAGAGAAACTACAACTGCCATTTTATTAAACCAGCACAATTTCTAACTATATTCTAAATATTTATCCTTGTGCCCAATGGTAAGTGTATTTCTCACTCTTCCTTAAGAAAATTTCTTTTTGCAACAGAAGCCATTACAGAAAACTTCAAAATACTAATATATATTCATATATATATGAGTTTGAATGAGAACAAGGTGGGTTGGTGGGAGGAAATGAAAGGAGGGAAATGATGTAATTTTATTATTATCTCAAAACATTATTTAAAGATTCATATCAAAATACTAGCCATGTACTTGTTCAGGTTAACAAAAGCAGGAGAGTAATGATGAAAAAGAATAAAATCATGTTAAACTTTGTAAAAATATATCTGCTGGATTTTTATGTGGACTTTTCTTTGGGAAAGTTTGAGTTACTAATTCAGTCTGTCTCTATTAGGACTAGTTGGGTTTTCTATTTCTTCTGCAGTGAATCTCAAGGCTGTTTCCTATCTGTGCAGTTGTCCCCTTTGTCTAGATTACCTAGTTTGTTGCTATGCAACCGCATCCAGAACCCCTTTATAACCCTTTTCTGTGATGTCAGTGTCTTCTATGCCGTTCTTAACTCTGGTGTTTGAGTCATTTCTGCTATATGTTGGTGAGTCTAGTTTGTCAACACCATTGATCTTTTCAAAGAATCAAGGTCCAATTTACTAAAGAAATAAATTGGAAGAGAAAAGGTAAAACAGAGAGACCAGAGGCTCAAGAGAGGAAAATCAATGCTTCATTTTTTTCTTTATGGCTTTCTTTCCTTTTATTGGTTTCTTGGGGGGTGGAATATTAGCTTACTGATTTGAGAATTTTCTTTTTCGGTTTATAGTCACCAAGACCTATAAACTCCCCCTTAAAGGCCCAGTTCAGCTTCATCCCACAAACATTTATTTCCTCTTTTTGTTTTCACTTATCTTAAGTATTTTCCTTGTGATTCTTTGGCCCATTGGTTATTTAATAATACGTTTCCACATGAGGCAGAGTTAGAGGGACATAGTAGATGCCTTCTTTAGATGGCAGCTTGACTTCTTGTTCCCAGAGACCCACTTGAAGAGATGCAATGGAAGGCACAGGAGTAGCCATTGAAATAGGACCAACAGGGGATGACCCAGGGGCCTATAAAACATCCAACCCAGTATGTTTAGCTGACTCCTAGCCTCAAGGCCCCTCCCCATCCCAAAGGGATAAATATGTTGCCTTTTTTTTCCTCTGAGGTTCTACCTTCTGTCTGTCCTGGAAATTCAATGCTTTGCCCCAGAAAACAAAAGTCGTATTCTGCATTCCCCTTGGCAGCCACCAGCACCTCTGCTACACACACACACACACACACACACATGTCAATTCCTCAATTTTCCTTATGTTATTGTCTTCTCTTTTCATTCATGTGGTCAAAGAAATACTTTATATAGATTTTAAACTCTTTCAGTTTGTTGGGCCTTGACTGGGTCATAGCAAATTCTAAGAAACTTGTCATGGACACTTGAGAAGAATATACATTGTGTTGTTCTTATGGGCTACTCCTTAGCTATCTCTTAGGTCCCCTTGGCTTGTCAAATTCTCTAGTCTTCTAGTGATATGGAGGCCTCAGTGCCTCACACAGACCCCTCTCCCCTGGCCCCAACAAAAACCCTCAGATGTCCACCGTGTCATTGGGCCTGACCTTCACAGACATTATGTAAAGTTAGTCCTTTTAGGGATAACTTAGAACCCCAATTGCTACTAAAACCTACTTGCTTTTTGGAGGGGCAGAATTGGCCTGCTAAACAAACCTGAGGATGGTGACAATGGCCCTCTGCTTCTGCAGAGATATCTGCCCCACAAATAAGAGACTTCTCCTTTTATGTTTTCTGGTGCTGGGCTTCCAGCCTCAGGGATCTGGAAGAAGGTGGCCGGAACTTAGTACTCACTACCTTGGGTGTGGGAACATGGTTCAGGAATGCAGCTCCTTGCAGAGCTTTCAGGTGGAGCTGGAGTGAAGTTAAGATTGGCGCTAACGTCCTCATTGTGGGCAAGATTATGATCTTGAGCTGGCATCTTGAGTGGCAAGAGAAGATCCTTCTCTCTTCCCTAACAACCGGCAGTAGCATTTCCATTTTGGTGAACTGGTGGTGGCTCAAATGTCACCAGATTCCCCTATTATTATTTTTCTTTCTTTCTGAGATTTAGTAGATTTTTCTTGAACAAATGTTTCTCTTGCCTTTAGGACAATTTCCAGATGCTTGAAATACTTGTTTATATAGCGCTCTCAAGTTATGGCTGTTCTGCTGGAAGCTGGTTCCCTCAGCATCATTTTTTCATGCACCCGCCCTTCCCCCTCCCCCCTCCCCATACCCTGTGGCTTCTATGTTAGACCAGGGGAGATGGAGCGGATACCGATGTCTTAATCTTTCAAAGATCATCATCACACAGCGCCACAGTGAATGAAGGGCTATGTTTCTCTTGCACAGTATGACCCCGGGGCTTCTTAGCTTGGATTTTATGCCTTTCCATGTCATTGTTTGTTTTTGGTCCATCAGCCACTTCTTTTTGGCACCCACTCTTACTAGAGTCCCCCTCTTTTGTGGCTTTTTTTTTTATTTCCGGATGCTGAAGTTGTTGGAAGCTGGAAGCTTATCAAAACTATGACACAGTTAGTAAGCCAAGAGAGCTGTTTCTGGCTGAAATGATAAAGCTATGAGAGCTGATTCTGCCTGAAAATTGGGAGAAATATCTTGTGTCCAAATAATGTTGTTTCCTGGAGGCCACAGAGAGCCTCTGTCCTATCCTATTACTTCCTGGTGTTGATGACATTCCAGGCAAGAGATGGTGACCCATGCAAGGGCAGCCAGAAGTGATACCTGACCGACCTCATCCACTATTCCAGCCTCAGCAGCAGACAGCGATATTATAAGGGTTAGTACCTTAGGGCAGAGAAGGGACACCATCCCTAGGTGGCACACAAAGTGAAATGATGGAAGGAAAGTGGAGGTGAGAACTTCTGGCCGTCACTAAGGGAACCATCACCACCTTTGTGGTTCGTCCACCCCATGGCCAAGAGTTCCCTGTTCTTATGATGCACATGATGAACGTTCTCTGCCTCTGAGCTCCCTCATGGAAGACAACACTTCTCAAGTCATGTCCACCCTGTGGTTCCATTGTACCTAATTTTGTGGCCTTGTTAGGGTTTGCATAAGCAGCATCCTTCTTAGGGTTTGCACAAGCAGCCTCCTTCTTATGTCTTGTACAAGCAGCATCCTTGTTAGGGTTTTCACAAGCAGCATCCTTGTTAGGGTTTTCACAAGCAGCATCCTTGTTAGGGTTTACACAAACAGCATTCCCTGGGAAGACTCTGTGACTTGATGCTCATTTCCAGCTGTCAAGCCGAATGAGACCCTGGCTCCTCCTGGGGCCTGGTGCGTCACGTGTGCTTTCTGCAGTGTCCGTCACCCCTCTTGTTTCCTCTATTGCCTCAACTGGGTTTGTTTCCTCAGGTGATGCCAATGTCCCTACCTATTGTTGGTCTGTTGCGCTGTGCAGGGTCAGCCTCAACATGGGATTTTCTTTTCCCTCTCCCTGCACATTCCTCCAATATGCTGCCTAGCTGTAGGTGGGACTCAACAGTACCTCTCAAACTTCAGCATGCGCCACAACCCTTCCTGGGGCAAGGGCCTTTAACATATGGGTTACCACCACCACCACCACCACCATCATCATCATCATCATCATCATCACCACCACCACCACCACCATCATCATTACTTCACATTACATCTCGATTGTAATCCCTTCCTTTGCTTTTATCTTCCTGTTGTCACCGTTCCTCTCTTTTCCACCCTATTCTCCTCCCCTAGACCTCTGACCACAGCCTAGCAGGTCTCATCTGGATAGCCTGCATCCCGTTCTTCTATGTTCCCACAGGGCCTCTCCACCAAGGGGCAGCGATCAAATCTGTGCATCAGAGTTTGTGTCAGAGGCAGTCCCCTGTTCTCCCCTCTTTCCCATGTGGGTAATGAACTGTCCATCAGCTACATCTGAACCGGGGGGGGGGGTCTAGGTTCTCTGCTTGCAACGTCCTTGGCTGGTGCATCAGTTTGTGCAGGTCCCCTGGCTCCAGATCTGCAGGACTTGATGGCCTCCCTGTGGAGCTCCTGACAACCCCCACCCCGCTTGCCCTGCTTGCCTTCTGATTTAGAAGGTCTGAAGCAGAATCAGGAAACTTCTAAGACCCTGCTAGGGGTTGCTTGCAGCTGCGAGTGGTCCTGGGCCCCTAGCTTCGGAACCCTTGATTTGGCGCAGAGCTTCACTCAAATGGCTCCGGTCATTACACCTGGGGAGAGCACGGAGATTGATTTAAACTTTTTCCTTCAAGTTCTGAATTCGCATTATGACATTTATAGTTAGAATGTGTTAAAATTCTAACAGAAAACACAAATGTATTCTCTAAACTCATGCCCGCCAGTGCTTCCCTTAGCTCTTGACTGCAATCCATGGGCGCTTCCTTTTCTTGACCAAACCACAAAAGTTTTCCCATGAAGCTGTTCGCAAAGCTTTGCACATAGGGACCTCCCAGAATGCCCCTGCCACTCACAAGAAATGGTGGTGTGCCCAGAAAGAGTGATCCTAACACACGCCACTCAACCATCGGACACCCTGTGCTTCACAATCCGGGCGGAATATTCTTATCCAAAGTGCCAGGGGAACAGTTTGGATTTCAGATTTTTTTTTTTTCAGATTTAGGAATATTTGCATATGCATGTTGAGACGTGACAAGGTAACCCAAATTTAAGCATAAAACTTATTCTTTTCATATATACCCTATGTACATAGCTTGATTTGCGCAGTATCTTAAGTAATTTTGTATATAAGTGAATGTTTTCCACTTTCGTATCATATTAGGGCTAAAGAAATTGAGATTTTAGAACATTTCAGAATTTAGACTTTGGGATTGATCTTTAACCCATACTTCTCACAAGTAGAGACTATTTTATTCTTTACCAGCTTTTCCTTCTGTGTTTCTCATTCAGCTCAGTTACTTCATTTTCACTGAATCTCAGGGACCTGGCAGAGTGACTGTCATCTAACAGGCATTTAACCAACATGTGCCGATCAGCTATACAGTGACGGGAGCTGAAGTATTCCCTGCAGACAACAGACCCAGGCCCCACCTTGTATGTAATACATTTATTAAAAAGCTAGAGTGGATCTGAGGGAGACACTAGGCTGTGCCGTGACTGTGTATCCCAAAGCTCACGCTGGGACCCTAATCTTCAAATTCACATGCTTGGGCATGGATGGTGCAGTAATGGCGGGACCGTGCAGTTGCCATCAGGGGCTGCATGGAGCCTGAGAGACATATGCATGTGTGGGCTTGGACATTCTTCAGCCATGCACTGTGGCAGGTTCCTTTTAATGAGATGAGGTTGCCATTGGTGGAACTCTTGTCTGTGCTTAGACCTTAAGGCTCATGGGGCTCACACGGAGGTTGGGAAGGGCTTTCTGGAACATAGGCTGTAGAATCAAAGAGGAGGGCTTTCCTTACTTCTGGGAGCTATTTGCTCAGCCATGTGTTACTCACGAATGTTAGCTAAGGGTGGTCTAAGCACAAACCAAGGGCGGCAAGGGATCCGTTTGCATGGAGCTTTCAGCTTCAGCTCATTACATCTCTCTACAGCAGAAGTACTGTCGGCATCACTGGAAAGATGTGGGGGCTGGTCAGCCAGTGCGGATGAGATGAGAGACTTTTTTCCGTTGATAATGGGACCACTAAACCAAGTGCAGGATGCTTCTAGGAGTTAGACACACTATGAAGAAAAGTCTGGAAGAAAGACAATCAAAGGCCTCTGTGGGGTTGAACACTAGTGTACAAAAGCCACTACTGATGGTCTACTGGCAATCAGAGCGGAAGCTGTGAGAATCCTCAGATGCACAGGGAAGAATTCACCCTCATCACAATCATAAGAGAGCTGGGGCCACGCAGACATGCAGACAGCAAGGGACACAGAGTTGCACATGTTCAAAGGCTCAAACTGGCAGATCTGATCCTAAGTCAAAGCGCTGATGTGTCAGGGTCCTGGCATCGCTCAGGGCCACCTTGGGCACACACCGTGTGGCTGCACTTAGGCTGTGCCCTCTTCCAGCTGAGGTCACATTTTATTGGGGCCATGGAGGACCTGGTAAGATTCTGGCATTCCTGCTAAGCCTGTGATCAGAGGTCTACTGTGCTAGCAGGATTAAGGGAGAAGTTGTGTTAGCTCAGCTCCCCAGGGAGCATGGGAGATCCTGACCTTTGGCCTTGCTGTTCTAAACTCTATCTTCTTAACCCAAGCCAATGGTCCTCAAAAAGGCATTGCTAACCCTGACTGCCTAGATTCTACCTCTGTCTCCTCGCCATGTGTTTCCATGATACTTCAAGCTCAACTTGTTTCAAAGTCAGTGTCAAACCTGAGGCTGTTCGTAGCAAGGAAACATGCTTATCTCTGAATGCTAACATGGCACAGTGATGAGGGTGTTCCTCTGGGTCCTAGAGCAAAGCATGTGGGCATTTTCCCTGATTGTCCCAAGGGTTCTTTTGGATGTGGGAGGTGCCTGACTCAGTGGAGGCCCTTGTATTTTTTTCTCCTCTTTACTCCCTGTGTTGCAGCTACATAACTGTTGCTATTGATGAGTCCTTGCTGTGACTTTTCCATCTTAGAAACGTTCCATGCCACTCTACAGTTCGCCTCCTGGAAAAAAAAAACCAAAGCTCAAATTTATTATAACTGAATAAAAAAAATAATATATAAATGTCCCTTCAGATGTTTTTTCCCTGTCTATTTCTACTCTGATGTCCTTTAACTTTCCTCATTGCCCCCTCTGTCCACCTGGAGCTTCAGCAATCAGGGTGCCCTAGCTATGAGCCATGGTGACAGTTTGCCCACACCAGAACCCTACGTATCTTCCTCCTGACAGGACCACATCAAGTCAGATCACCACTTAGATCCTGGGGGAGGTCTACCTGCCTTCAAAGGGTTCTGTATGTGGCACCCTCTGTTCTGTAATTATCTTGGTGTAGACAGGGGGGATTAAGGGAAGGTGGCTTCTTTCCCTGCCTTTAGCTCATGGATGAATCCATTGGTCATCATATCAAGGCCATTAAGGATAACTCTTCAGTGAAGCTGGTAGTGAGGATGGCAAAACACATAAAAGAAAAAACTAGGATGGAAGTACCAGGCTGCTAAGAGCATCTCATCTGAGGGTGACTTGGATTCTACCAGCACAGGCTTTCTGTTACTGCCAGTATGACAGAAGTGGTTCAGTTCTCCAACACCTGAGCATATGTAAATGTAGCATGAACACATGGCCTGTGATAGTAAAGATAGGACAGGTTACAGTTATCATTTGAATTGACTATAGACAACATTGCCTCTCATTCTTGAGTTATAGACACTGGAATATATGTTTACACCTATAGGATCTCTTCATTGACACCCTTTGCCTGGAGAACTCCTACTCAAATGTCTAACTAATCTTGGTTAAATACCACTTCCATAGGACTCTTATTTTTGCCTCTCTTTGCGCATGCCTAGTGCCCTCAGCACTAGGGAAGCAGAGGGAAGCAGGTCTCTGAGTTCAATACTAACCTGGTCTATATAGTGATTTCCAGGACATCCAGGGTTACACAGAGAAACCCTATCTCATAATCTCTGCGCTCTCTCTCTCTCTCTCTCTCTCTCTCTCTCTCTCTCTCTCTCTCTCTCTCTCTCTCAGACACACACACACACACACACACACACACACACACACACACACACACACGCTTATTGAATAATTGGTGTCTTGCTTGAGAGCAGTACTGAAGGGTACTTCAGGCAGATAAATTCCTGAAGTAATGAAATATTGTCCTTTGCTTGTTTTTTTTTGTTTATTTTATTTTATTTTATTTTTGCAAGTAATGTTCACTGTCTACTGAGAAGCTTCCACTGGAGCCTTGACTCAGAACCTAGAAGTGATAGGTCTTATAAAAAATGGATCCACTCAGTTCACAAACTTCCCCCTAAACGTTAACATATAACGGGGCCTTGAAAGGTTACTTAGCTTGGCACAAAAATGCGTCTTAAAGACTGAAATAACAATTTCCTGGATTCCTGTGCAGGCTTTTAACTTGTCCCCATGTCCTTGGGCCATGCGTGAACAGCTGTAAAGCAATTAGGAACTGCTAGACACAGACAGAAACCTGCTCTGAGTTTCCTGTAGGTCGCATAGAGGAGGGGCGGGAGGTGGGGGGCAAGAAATGGGATAGAAAGCCACGAGGAAGGACCATTAAGAGCTGCGTTTAGAGTTGTTGTTAGCTGGCCTGCTGAGTGTCCTGGGTACGTAACCCTTCACCAGCTGTGCCTGCCTGGGATAGTCTTCTGTGTGCCTTTCCTCGGCCACAACCAAGAGCCTAACGGATCATATTCGATTTTGGAATACTCATTTCAAACAATTCTGCCACTGTCTCTGAAATTGGAAGGGTGAGCCTGCTGAGGGTCAAGTTGAAGGGGCTGCTGAGGCAGATAGGTGATTTCAGGAGGCTTGGATATGGTGTTTTAACCCCACAACAGGGACCATTGTGCTCTGAAAGTGGCTTGGGCTAGCGCCATATGCAGTGGGTGCTGGGGAAAGTGGTTAGACCCTTAACACAGTTTCCTCATCTGTAAAGTGTAATTGTTTTGAGGCTCGTCTAAGGAATGTCTTCCCAAAGGTCCCCAGGATGGCATTTTTCTGGAGGTGCCCTAGACCCAGAGTAGCTGGATCTTTATGCTAAATCCCTGGGTCATCAGAGAAACGCCTAAAAGGGACTGTGACATGTCTGCTTTCTCCTGCCTCTTGCTTCCCGGTCATGAGGTGAGCCATTCGCACTAACACATGCTTCCTTAGTAGCATGGGCAGTCACCAGAGCCCAAAGTCACGAAGTTACTTGATTATTGGCTGAGATCCAGGACTATGATGAGCGAAATAAACAATTTAAAAGATAAATTAGCTATTCTCACCATTTTAATTATGTAAGGCTGACTAACAAAAATGAAAAGAGATCTGTTTATACATGACTCAGCCTGGTATCTGGCTAAGTAAAAAAAAAAAAGAAAAGAAAAAGAAATAGAAGATAGGAGAGGAAGAAGAGAAGGAGAGAGGCTGCAGTGCTGGCAGAAGGTTGGCTAGGGAAAGACACAGGCTTCTCTGTTCTTTTACTTGCTGTCATTTCAGTGGCCATGAAAATATCCTAAAAATAAGATTTCCAGCCAGTCTCTGGGCTCTGTGTTTCCATGTGGCTCTGCTGTCCACCTGCCTTGTGGGACTCCTGAGACCTGGTGATGACTCATTGTTTTTTTTTTTTTTACCTTGTCCCCTCACTGTTCCACCTTGGCCACCCTCTGAATTATGGACTGGCCACTCAGCCCAGTGGTCCTTGAGTCTGTGCTTAGCCCTACTCAGACCCAGACTCTACTGCTTTGCCCCCAGCACAGCTCTGTTGAATGCCATCTCATCAGTACAGATCCTTGAGGGTCAGGATCTTCTAAGTGTCCTGTGGCTCTGATGAGTGGGGACCAGTAAAACTAAGTACAGGTACAGGAATGGTTCTTACAATGGGGATGGCTTGTTTCACTAAAGTTAAGACATTAACCTAAAAACCAGATGGAGAGATTCATAGATTTTAAGAAAAACTTTTAAAATTAATGATGCTCAAACACCAAGGGCTCAGGCTTCTGTGGCAGGAATGGCTTTCCATCCATATCCATAGCCCTGGAAAGTTCACAGCTCAAGCCAAGGTGACTGGGTTCCTCACATAACCACAACACTCATTCATCATGTGTATTTATAATAACTGACACACTTCAAGGCCATTGATAAAAAGCAGCTTTGCCGATGGCCAAGGGTCTCATTGGTCACGCAATGGGAAAGGCTTTTGGCCAAGCAGCCTCCAGATCTGGGTAATATGTGACTTATCTCAGGAACGCCTGGCTTTGAAAAATATACAACATGACCCACGATGGACCCTGTTTTCTGGCCCCTGTGCATTCTTTGCCTCATTAAAAGTGTTGCTTGTTTAAAATTGCCCAGGGACAATTAAGTAGGCCTGAAGTTGATTTATGGGAGACGAACAGAGCCATGAATGCACAGAAACATTGTTGTGTCGGGGACGTAATTCATGGAGATAAGGCTAAGCTGATGGGGCCCGACTCAAGGTCAGCCAGAGGAAGTGATGTATCTTGACAATCGTCCAGATCCACAGAGGCTACAGTATTCAGGTGAACACTACATTTATGTCCTAGCACACATTTTGTGTTTATTGGTTCAGTAATTGAAAAGATATAAAAAAAACAACAACAATAACAACAACAAAGCCCACACAGTCACACATGCCCACAGAGTCACACATGCCCACACAGTCATACATGCCCACACAGTCACACATGCCCACACAGTCACACATGCTCACACAGTTACACATACTCACACAGGCACACATGCTCACACAGTCACACATGCTCACACAGTCAAACATGCCCACACAGTCACACATGCCCACACAGTCACACATGCCCACACAGTCACACATGCTCACACAGTTACACATACTCACACAGGCACACATGCTCACACAGTCACACATGCTCACACAGTCAAACATGCCCACACAGTCACACATGCCCACACAGTCACACATGCTCACACAGTCACACATGCCCACACAGTCACACATGCCCACACAGTCACAGTCACACATGCCCACACAGTCACACATGCTCACACAGTCACACATGCCCACACATATTTGGAGTTGAAGTGGAAACCACAAGGAACAGTTGCATGAAGAAGGAAGAGTCGATAATGTTGATTTTCCCATGCCAAGCCTTTCCAAGCCAGCTGGAAGTTGGTTCTTTGGAAGGCATGGGTGCAACACAGGGGTATCTGGGCCTTCATTTTAGGGATTCTTTGGAGATGGGTTGAGAAGGAAATCATTGGTGAACTCAGAGAAGGGAAAGAAACGGGACGGGGCTGCAGGTTGTGTCTGTAGGGGGACTGCTGGAAGGCAGACAGTATCCCCTTGTACTTGGGCGCTTAGCTTTCCCTGGCTGGGTCTGTGCTGGTGTGTGGCAGTGTTGGTACTGGGCATTCCGACACAGCATCACCATGTGTCTGTGACTCCTGGTAAAACAGAAGCTGATCCTGGAGGGTTATAGTTATGGGCCTGCTGGCTGTTTTCTGTCCAGTCCCAGTAGACACAGGGACTCTACTTCCAAACACTCTGGGTGTTTGTTTGTTTGTTTGTTGTTGTTGTTGCTGCTGCTGCTGTTCTTCTTCTTCTTCTCCTCCTCCTCCTCCTCCTCCTTCTTCGATAGAGTTTCTCTGTGTAATAGCCCTGGCTGTCCTGCACTCAATTTGTAGACCATGCTGGCCTCTAACTCACCGAGATCCTCCTGCTTCTGCCTCCCAAGTGTTGGGACTAAAGTCATGCACCACCACTGCCCAAGCCTTCCAGCCACTCTAAAGTGCTAACTCTCCATTGCCTGTAAGAACATTACTCTCTACCCAGAGAGCTGGTCCCACAGTGTCTGGCTGGGGCAAGTTCCCCCAGAGTTTGACTACATCCTTTTACTTTCACTTTTCTCTGAGCGTCCGTGTGTTGCTTGATGACAGACTCCTCATGAGAAATGCGTTGTGAAATTTCATTATCATGTAAGTATTATAGAGCCAGGTTCCTGAAAAGCCTAAACTGCACAGGTCAGTCACTGGACTGGGCCTTTGACGTGGTCAAGAAACATGGTAGAAGCACAATGGCCAGGTCTGCTACATAAGATAACTTTTTTTTCTTGTGCTAAGCTTAATAAATAGAAATCTACTCTAAAATAAAAAAGGTACAGTAGGTGCATACGCCATCAACACTGTCAAGAATGGTATGTGCTGTATTTTATAGGTGTGTCAGAGTCATAGCGTTCTCGTTTTGTTTGTCTTTTCCCATCAGCCTCAGCACAGGTGCGTGACTAATGAATGGAGGTAAGACTATACACAGGCCTCAGTGACACTGCGTGACAGGAATACTTCAGCTGTACTGCAGTCGCTGGGACTACCTGGCCCTTCATTGACTGGTTTGCCATTGCCCGAGGTATTCAGTCCCTAACAACTCTGACTTGGTGGCTTACCCCAGAGCCACAGACTGAGTGCCGTCTGACAAGTCTGGGTTCTCAGCTCCAATTTCTGCCTTCGTTCTCTGGGCTGTACTTTCCCAGAGCACCATGACTGATAGGCAAAGAAGAATCGAACTGCAGGCCTGACTGAAGGTCTCATTTAATATTTCCTCATGTGGATCTTTTTTCTTTTTGGGACTCAAGTAATCATCAGTAAATGGCTCGGTCCCCGCTCCCACATGGTCTCACCCACCTCTTCTTTTTTTTTGCCAAGAAAGACCTCCCATTCACCTCTTAAACATGTGTGTCTGCCTCGCTGAGTTTGACTGCCACTCTTCAGCTGGAATGACCTTCCTGAAGGCACCAATTAATTAAAACAGCAGCTCCAGCAGTAAGCCTTCCCCATTTCCTTCCATCAGCAGCCACCCCTGAATCCAAGGCACTCCTGTGTGCTCTGAACCCAAGGCTATCCACGAACCACCACCAAAGACCCCTTTGTTCCCGTGAAGGAGACAGGTTACCTACGTGACTGGGGTTAGTCACTGTGAGTTCGTGGAGTGCGTGGAAACACTTAAAATGCTTCCATGCCGACTCAAGTTGATTTAAACTGTCCTTGTCCTCAGTTTGTCTGTGTTGTAAATTTATTGGCTAGAACTAATAAAATGCGTGACTAGTTTGCACCCCCAACACCAAGGAAATCCAGGGACCTAAGAAGTCCCACATGGTTGCTTCATTTAAAGATGGCATTCCTGAACTCAGGAAGGCCTTGGCGCACTCGGGATTTTAATGTTTCTGTCATATTTATCACTAACCTGGACCTGAGAACCGTTTGCAAATGACTACTGAATGTTGGGATTGGAAATGAAATCGACTCTGTATTAGCTACTTTTCTCACAACTTTGACAAAATACCTTCTTAAAGAAGGAAGGATTTATTTTGGCTCGGTCTGAAGCACAGTGCATCATGGGAGAAGTCATGGCAGCAGAGGGAAAGGCAAGACGCCTGGTCACACTGTGGGTAGGGGAGTCATGGCAACGGAAACGCAAGTTGGCTCGTCACATTAGATCTGCAGTGAGAAACCACAGAGCACCTAATGCTGGTGCTCAGCCCGCTTTCTCCTCTTTATTCAATCCAGAGGCCCAGATCACAGTACGAAAATGCCCACGCTCAGGGTGCGTCTTTACTCTTCGGTTAACCCAGAGGTGTGTTTCATGGTGATTCTAGGTCCAATAAGGCTGATAATGGGGATGAATTAGCCTCTTGCTCTGAAATCAGTAAGGAAGGTCTGAGCTCTTTCTGCCCATAGCGTCCTGAACTTTCATAGCCAGGGCTAGAAAAAGTTTCTGTAAGAACTGATGAGAAAGTTGTATCTCTGGGCACATGACCTGGGGGCTAGCCCCTGGTAGTCTGATAATAATGTCCCTTGTCATATACCCCGTGGAGGTTTGTATGGTGAGGGACCACCCCACAATGAGCTGGCATGTGCAGTAAAGGTGAGATGCCATTCCATACAATCGACTTGTTGATTCAGGGAACATTGGCCTCAAGGGGCTCTCAGCAACGGCCAAGGCACCAAGGCTGAACCGTTGTGCTCTGAATGTCACCACAGGGTCTTTCTGAACAGAATGTAGTGGTGAGGATCATTTGTGGGTACGGATGCGACGTGGGTAGAAAGGTATTTATGTCCTTAGGATTTACAGGGTAAGAAAGCCACATTGTCATCTGAAAGAAGACGAATGGCAACTTGCTGGAGCAACAGGCCTCTAGGGGCCAATTCAGGAAGCTCACCAGTGACTCAACATGTCAAAGGTCGGCTCTGTGCTATGAAATAAAAATACAAGTTCGTTTAGCATAAACAATACAGGGACAGTCTCGAGCGTCCCAAGACATCAGTCACATCAGACACATTCTGGGCCCTACAAGATGTCCCCGCGACTCTCTGCTCGGAGGTCACAGAATAATTGAGCAGAGCAGTTGATTAGACAGTGCAGTTACACAGTTGTATCCAGGTACACACTTTGCTGAGTTGAGCAAAGTGCTGAGCGCTTCCACGGAGCTCCTCGGAGATCCCAGGCTGTGGCTGCTGCCCGCTGCTTCGCTCGTGTGATCTAACAGTGGCCCTGAAACTTCCCCATCTCCGTTTTCCTTCGGGTTTGTGTAGGTTGCTGTAACAGACTGACTGTGAGATAACTGTCTAGCTCACACTCCTGGTTTGGTTTGAGCTGGAAAAGGGGACAGCGAGCACCTCGGGTTCCCGCCATGCTGCCTTCCTCTTGCTGTGGACCACAGAGTACGAGCAGCTAGAGCTCCCCTTGGAGGGTGGTGAACGTCAAACATAGGACACATGTTAAGCGGCAGAGCAGGGGGTGTTTGCATCCCAGGCACATGGCAGACGCATTTCAGTCACCATATTCTGCTCTGTGCAGGGGGAAGGCCATTAAGGCCATGTGTTCAGGAACACGTAGCCTTGTCTGGCTGGTTCATCTCTGTCTCTTGGCTCAAAGTCTGGTAACAGAAATCCAAACAGCCTTAAGTTGGACTGTTTCTCATAGTTTTTTCCCCCCCTTTAAGTTAAAGATCTTGTTTTAAAATGTTTCCTTAGCATATGAAAAACTGGGTTTCATTATGACATTTTTATACATAAGTATCACCATGCCTTGTATTTATTCACTGCCCCACTTCCCTCGCCTGTCAACTCCTCGCCACTTCCCCTTGGTCTTCTTTCTCTTCCTTACTTGTTTTCTCTGTGCTTGTGTGTGTGTGTGTGTGTGTGTGTGTGTGTGTGTGTGTGTGTGTGCGCGCGCGCGCGCGCATGTAGTTACATCTAGATTCTACATGAGAGAAAATAGAACTCTCACTCCCCTATTAAGCTCATTTCTCCTCCCTTTCCGTTTAAAACTCCTCCACCCTCTGCCCCAGGCCCCCGTTTTAACTTCATGCCCTATGCATGTATATGAACACATTCAGACTTACACTCTGCTATGAGAGAAAGCACGCACTATTTACCTTTCTGAGCCTGGATTTTGCTTACACGATTATCTCTAGCTTTACCCATGCTCCTGTGAATTGCATACTTTCATTCCTCTTATAGCTGAATAAAATCACCCCCATTTCCATCAGCTCCCACATGTTGGCTACTGTGAGCAATGAAGCAACAAAGATGGACGTGCAAGTGTTTCCTGTGGCCTTTGGGTACACACCCAGGAGTGGGAGAGCTGTGACACAGGCTATTTTTAGTTTTTTTTTTTTGAGGAACCTCCATACTCCCCTCCATCATCAGTTTATCTTCTCAAATGGTGAATAAGCTCCTGTTTTCCCATATCCTCGCCTACATTTGTTCTTTTTGGTGTTCCGGACATTGGCCATTCTGACTGGGGAGAGATAGGATATCATAGCAGCTTTCAATTGTGTTCCTCCGATGGCTACAGATGTGAAACAACTTTCAAGTCTTTATGGACCATTTGCATTTCTTCTTTTGAGAACTATCCATTTTATTGCCCCGGTTTTTGATTGATTTGCAGTTTTGGTATTAATATTTGAGATATTAATATATTCTTGTCATGCTTGTGATTGTTCCTTTCATGGTGCCAAGATTTTACATCCCTTGAAAGCCCCTGACCTATTGGAGTTCTTTTCGGAGTGTCCTTGTTTATGCTTATGCCTCTTACATTAACGTCTTTGATCCATTTATATTAGTCCCTGAGTAGGGTGAGAGATTAGATATATATATTTTTTGAAATGTGGGAATACAGTTTTCTAAGTACCATTTGCCAAAGAAGACATTTTTTTCTCTAATGTGTATTTTTTGATATCTTTGTTGAAAATTAGGTTGCTTTAACTGTGTATTTATTTGTGACTATTCTGTGCCATTGGTATACCTGTTTAGTTTTGTGTAAATCCCATATGATCTTATTACTATTTGGGGTCTTTCTGATTGGCTTTTGTTGGCTATTTGAGGCCTTCTGTGCTACTTTATGCTCTTAAGGATTTATTTTTATTTTTGTTTTTGGTGCTGCAAGAATATTGTGATTTTGGTGGGGACTGCATTCATCTTGCAGGTTGTTTTAATAACACAGGCATATTCATATTACTTTTGCCAAAACATGAACATGGGGTGAATTTCCATCTTAAAATTACTTTTAAAATACTTTCTTCAGTGTCTTAAAAGTTTCCATTGTACAGAAGAATTTTAGTTTAGATCATTTGTAGATATCTTTAACAACTATTAAATGGTTGTTGCTTTCCTTAGTAAAATAAGAACAATCAGCATACCCTAAAAGTGGGAAGTTAGTGGGAAAAAACCCCCAAATACAAAGAATCAATGATTTTCTTTTTTTTCTCTCTAAGTTTATCCTAGGTCTGTAAGGGAGCTACAAGCTCATGTACATCTTGCAATTTTGCTGGAAGCGCTGATTAGATTTCAGCGTTCTGGTGAAGCCTGTGGAGTCCCTTAGGTATTAGGGCGTTTACAGATGCGGGCAATCTGACTTCTGTTTGCATCCTTTTACTTCCTGTCACTGCTTTAGCTAATATTTTGGGATAAAAGTGGAGGGAGGAGATATATGTGCCTTGCTTCTGATCTCAGAGATAATGGTTTCAGATTTCCCCAATTCATTATAAAATTGGCCATAGTTTTAATTTTAATTTTAATTTATTTATTCACTTTACATCCTGGTCGTAGCTCCATCCCTCCTCATCCCCCAGCTCAACCTTCCCTATAGGTTTTTAAAAGATAAGCTTTATTATATTGAAATATGTTCCTCCTGTATCTAGTTTATTGGGGTGTCAATCTTGCCATCCTCCCCCGTGGTATCCCTTGATAGCCTCCTATGCTCCCTGTCCTTACATTTATTTGTGTGCCGTATTACATTTGTTGATTTGTATATATTGAACCAATCTTGAACTGGTATAAAATCAACTTTTTCATTAGGTATGATCTTAGTAGTGTGCTCCTGAATACAGTTTGTAACTATTTTATTGAGAATTTTTGCATCTGTCTTTATCAGAAAAATCATCCGTTTCTTGTGTCTGCCTCTGGGTTTGGTGCAGGGGCAACACTGGCTTCATAGAGTGAGTTTGGCCATGCTCTTTCCATTTCCATTTGATGGAGGAATTGAAGGGGCATTGGCATAAACTCATCCTTGAATATTTTGCTAAAATTTAGCAGTGAATGTACCTGATTCCGGCATTTTGGGGGTCAGGGGAGGCATTTTGTTACTATTCAGTCTCATTGCTTGGTGCAGGTCTTCTGTAGCCATGCCTGTCTAGGAATCTACCCATTTCTTTTAGAGATTGCTACTTTTTGTAATGCAAATTTATAAACTATTTCCTAATGAGCCTCTGGTTTTCACTGCAATCTATTTAAATGTCTTGACTTCATTTTTGTCTCTAATTTTTATTAATTTGGCTCTCCTTTTCTCTTAGGTAGTGTGGCTGGAAGTCTCCTGATCTTGTTTATTTACTTTAAAGAAACAACTCCATTTTGTTGATTTTTTTTTTATTCTTTTGTTTTTGGTTGTTTTCTTTGAAATTTTCCATCTTATCTTCATTATTTCCTTCTATAGTGTTTTTGGGTTTGGTTTGTTCCTTCTCTAATACTTTGAAGTGCATGATATTTTATGTGAGATCCTTCTAATTTTTAATCTAATCATTTATAGCTGTAGCCTCTTAAAACTGCCTCAGCTGTACTCCAAAAGTTCTGATAAGTTGTGTGTTAGGTTTCATTTGATTCTGGGAATTTATTTCTCTCTTTTTTTGTTGTTTTGTTTTCTTTTGCTTTTAAATACAATCTCATGTAACCCAAGTTAGTCTCAAACTCATGATGTGGCTCAGGCTAGCACAGTTCGTCCTAAGCTTCCTGTCCCGACTGCCCATGTGCTGGGCTCACAGCCCTGCCCTCTGATGCCTTGGGCTTTCTCAGGCTTTAAAATGTGCTCCCTGTGGTCTCTAGTGATCACTGGCCATTCAGGAGTATTTCTCAGGCTCTGAGTATTTATAGCTTTGTCATCTCTCTCTCTGTCTCTGTCTCTGTCTCTCTGTCTCTGTCTCTGTCTCTGTCTCTGTGTCTCTGTCTCTGTCTGTCTGTCTGTCTGTCTGTCTGTCTGTCTGTCTGTCTGTCTCTCTCTAGTCCTACTATAACCTGATAAAATACAATAAATTATTTTGACTCTCCTGTTTGGCCATGTTTATCTTGTGGCTGAGAACCATCTTAGAGAATTTTCTGTAGGCTACGGAGAAGAATATATATATTCTGCCACAGTTGGATGTGATCTTCAAGGAATGTGCTTAAGTCCATTTGATCTATGACATAGTTTATTCTAAAGTACCTGTAATTTTAGTTTGGATGACTTATTTAAAGACGAGAGTAGGTTATAGAAACCATCAATTACTATTGCATCCGAACCTGGTTAGCCTTTTATGTTCACTTATGTGCATTTTCATTTAGTAATTTGGGAGCTCCATTCCTTAGTGAAGGCTACAATTGGTACATCTTCTTGGTACATTAGTCCCTTTTAGATATGGAATGCCCTACTTTACCTCCTCTGATTTATTTTTATTTCAAGTTCACTTGATCAGAACGGCTCTGGCATACTGAGGTGGTTTAATGTCTGAGATTGTCTTTTTTATTCCCTTTGCTTAGCAGCACTGCCCTTTGAGTCACCCAAAGTCCAAGTGAGAAGAAAGACCACTGTAGGTATTCACAATAGAGAGTACTGGGTCCTCAAGTGATGAAAAGTAGGTGCCAGAACTCAGTGTCTTTAATGGCAGCTGCAGTCCTCTGTAAGGTGGAGGGTCTTTCAGGGCCCAGGCCCAGTGGTCATACTTTGAAAGCAGGAGCCTTGGCTTGTTTAGAAAAAGCTGAGATTCAGGGAAAGCTGCCTGAGGTACTGCATGGTTATGGGGAAGATGGTGATAAGGAATCACATACCCTCCCCTTTCTTATGTCCTCTCCATCAGCACCTTTCTTGGATGAGTCCCCTCAGAAATCAGGTGGAATTAAAAAAAATTTGTTTTGTTTGAAATCAATATAGCTATCTCAGCTTCCTTATAGTGTGTGCTTGCATGATATGTACTTTCTATCTTTTTAATTTTAGCCAGTTTGTGTCTTTGAATCTAGAGTATGCCATTTGAAGGCAGATATGGTGGCACACATCTGTAATTTCAACACTCGGGAGGAATAAATGAGAGAATCACTAGTTCAAGACCTGCCTGGGCTACATAGCGAGAGCCATTGCAGCTTGAGCTGTATAATAAAACCTAAGACAAAGCACGCTGTCTGTGGGGGAGACATAGTTGGATCTTATTTTATCTAATCTGACAGTCTCTGATTTCTGATTACACTGCTCAGCCCATTAATACTTAATTGTATTATTTATAGAGTTGGGTTTGTGTCAACGGTTTTAATTTTGTTTTACATTGATCTTGTGTCCATTTTGCTCTTGGCTTAGTATACAAAGGGACACATTATAAATTACAGGTTTGGGGGTACAAAGGTCTTTGCCATGAGTTACTCTGCACCTCTTCTGTACCTTGCAGTCTCTGGTGATCTGCTCTTGAGGGAGAAAGGAAGCCATGGATGTTGTCTGTCCTCATAGAGGAGGACAGATGTTGCTGGGGAAACACTGAGTAGCTGGTCGGTCATTGCTTTCTCTAACCTGCATTCATTCAGAGACCTGTCCTAAGGTCACTTCAGGAGTATAAAAAGTTGGTACCCGAATGGCATGGGATTCTCCTTGGATCTGCCCATCACTGTTCACAAGGACCAGAGGGGCGGCTCTCACTCTGGAAGAGAGAACTGCAATCCATCCAAAAAGCCATTCCTCAGATCTCCCAACACCAAGGCATCATCCAAGGCCTCCCACTGTGGGCTACTGTCTTCTTCCTGGAGGGCCCAGGCTTTTTGTAAATGATAGTGCAGAAGATGATCTGCCAGAGTGGAAAAAAGGACTTAATATTATAAAGTGTATGTGTGTCAGGAAGCATTGTACATCGCTAAGACCTTCAGATAAACTAAGTGGAGTCTGGACAGGACAAAGAGGACAGTCTTGGAAGGCAGATTTTAGTGCGTGTGCTACAATTTATCAGCAGCATAGCTGGAGGGTTTTATTTTTTTTTGCGTCCTTTATTGTAGGTCTATAAAATATGTGTGCATATATACATTTTGTTTCTGGTATATAAGACAAAAATGAAACATTGAAAAGGGATTAGAGGGAAAGGGGGTGGAGGTGGAAGGCAGAAGACAGAAGTAAGTGAAGGGTTGAATTCCTTGAGAGAGTGCAAAGATCCCTCCAGTTTTATGAAGCTATGGTTAATGGATGATGAATGGAGACCCGAACCTCATCTATGTTTTATTATTTACTTAGCGTAGTAAAAAATTGGAGAAAAAATAATAGAAAGTGTCAGGGAGAGTTCACGACCTAAAATGGACTGTCTGAAACACGATCTGACAAAAGGACACTGTGAACCCAGTCCAGGGACTTTAATTCCACACGAGGGAGTACAAAACCTCCTGCCCTGTAAAATATACTTTACAGTTGGTTATTTGTCCCGGGGTGGGGGGTGGGGGAAGGAAGTGGGAGACTCATCTCTGCTTCCTGAGTACTTGAATTCTGCCGGGGACGAGGTTACTCCGTGGCTTCACTATAATGCCCGATTCACTGTATCTGTCCAAGCCACCTCACCTATGGCTGGCCTGTCTTTGCCTCTTCTGCCTGAGCCCTGATATCGAGACCTCATCTGATTTTCAAAACCACTTTGTACACTACCTACAACTACTACAGTAGTAGGGACAATAGGCCTGGTCCCTGGGTCTGAATTTCAAAAGGGCCGTCTGGTTTTCATGGTGATTCCTGGACCTCCTGAACCTGCTGGCTCACACCATATATTCTTAATATGGCTGGGATCATATTGTGTCACCTGACCTGGGTTGCTATTCCTTATTATTGTCATCTCTGAATAGTTCCAAGTGCCACACTTTCCACTGTGTGGAAGGCCACTGAGGTCAGATTTCTTTCTCAGAGAGTAGGGAAGGCTGGCCCTCCCCCTCCCCCCCCCCATCTAGATCACTTGATCCGCTGAGAGCAACCACTACTGTCCACCTGCACCTCCCACTCTTTTCTCTCTGGCTAGAATCCAAAGCGCTTCTGGTCCTTGCAGTTATTATACAGCTCTGGGGAACTACACATCCTTACTTCCTGTTCTGGGCACTCTTCCTCCATCCCATCGCCTGCCCTGAACTGCAGGGTGTGTGCACCACAACATCAGACACAAAATGGACAAGACAGTCTCACAGACTGAGTAACCAGCTCCATGCCCATACACAGCCAAACCCCTGCAGGCACCTGGCATCCCTAAGTCCAGGCAGTTCTGCTGGGCAGTGGACCCCTGACTAGAGACCCCCTGCTGGCCGCCGGAACCCTTTCAGATGTACTTTCCCCTTTGGCAGTTCAGGCACATGGTAGCCGCCCCAGGCAGAGGTTGGCTTGAGCACTTCCGTATATTCAAGCTGAGATGGATTTCCAGGTTCTTCTGGCTGACTGGATTAAGGTGAGGGGCTGTTTGGCAGCCACAGCTGGGCTGACTGGACTAAGGTGAGGGGCTGTTTGGCAGCAACAGCTGGGAGAGGCCATGTGTTCTGAGCTCCTTTTATTAGGGCGGACATTTCTCAGGGCAGGTGGCCAAGGATCTGATGTCTTAATCTCGACAGATAGGCTGGCTGTCACATGCTCCTGGGTGCTGACACAGGAGTCCCCAACACAGTGTGACTCTACAGGTTGTTTGGCAGAGTCGCTCTGAAGCCCAGAAGCCCCGAGCAGAGAGCCGCCTCTGCTCACTGTGGTGCAGATGTGCCCACCTTTCTGGTCTTTAATCTGGTTCTAGGTTCTTCTGCTGACTTGTGACCCCTGGTAATTTGCTTCCCATGATGCCTCAGCTCCTGTTGATGTGTCTCAACATATTTCAGGCTCCGAGAAGTCACCATGACCCCATCTGGTGTTGTAGCCTCTGTAGCCCAGGACATTTCATTGCTCAGGATCAGAAAAACTCACAGGGAGCTCATAGACAAGGCCAGTGCCCCATCACTGGCCCCCTAATTAGGACCAATGAGGAAAAGATGTCTAATGCTGACAGGACAAGGCATCAGTTCGTCTGGCTTAGCTCCACTCTCGGAGTCTGAGGTAAGGACGGATGTCTCTGAGGCTACAGAGAACCTGCTCAAGGCCTCACTCATTAGCCCAGCTCCAATGCTGCCTGGACCAGCACCCGAAGGTGAGGAATTGCCAGGTGTTTTAGCAAACACACTTGAGGCTCCTCTTCTCTTGTTTATGAAGTTCTGTGATGTGTCTGTTGCCATGGTTACAATTGTGGATGCATAAACCATCAGCCCTTCTAGTGACAGGAGATATCACTCTCCCCAGTGGCTTCCTATCAGGACAGAAAAGATGTGGTGCCCAAAGAGAAGGGTGCGACAGACACAAGAGGGCTGCATGTCCTTGTTTGCGTCTCTTGGTGATCCTAATCCCAACGTGACTGGGACCTTTAGAAGAGGGGATCAGGACGTATACTGGGACATCAGACACGATGAGGGATGGCTGTGTGAGACGCCTGCCAGCCAAGGGTGGCGCTTAGAAGGGGCTGTCAGCGTATTAGCTTAGACTTCCATCTTACTTTCCACTGTTAAAGCCCACCAGCCTGTGGTGTTTGTCATAACCATCTGAGCAGACGATACTAGAAATCCTCTTTGGTTGCCTCTAGTGGCTTTACTTGGAACTTTGATATATTTAGTAGTTTATTGAATAAGAGGTGCTCAGTTTGCAACCATATGCAGTGGCCACCTTCCCTTCTGCGATTTCCTGTATCACCTGCCCCTACCCCCCAGCCTTCTAGCCACAGACTCCAGAGGCAGCCCTGCCCATCCCCTTCGTGGTCACAGTGGTGGCTCTATGGAGGCATCTCTAGTGCTGCGGGTTCTGCCTGTGGTGTACCTCAGCTCCACCTGTCCTAGGGCTCTGGGTGCCCCAGGTTGCCAGAGCTTTGGCTCAGTGGAGAGTGCTGCCCAGCCTTCGTCATCTCATGCTTGTGTTCTTCTTACAGAGGGACCTCCCCAGGAGTCCCTTCTCGAGGAGGTGGGCAGCACTCTAAATACGGTGGGCTTTTCTTCCGGGCCTTCATTTCAGAGGTGAGAAACCTGAGAGCGTCGTTGAGCCTCCTTAGTTCATTTCAAGATAGAGAGGGGGACATTATCTGATATTTAATAGCACGTGGTCCTTTTCGAAGTCGGAGATTCTAAACATGAGAGGAAGCGTCAGCTGGTCTTGAGGAAGTGAGCTTTCCTGCCCAAGGGTTGGTCCTGCAGGAAGTTAAATGGTCCTGATCTGTAGAGAATAACCCTGAAAAATGCACAGTAAAGAAACGCGCGCGCGCGCGCGCGCGCGCACACACACACACACACACACACACACACACAAACCACACCCAAAATAAAACCCCTAAATCTTGGATCCCCCTCTTACAGTTGCAAGGGAGCTGAGTTCCACCAGCAACCACTGAGCTTTGAAGGCTATGGAGCTCCCGAAGGGGCTGCATGCTGACCCGCACCATGACTTTAGCCCCCTGAGACACTTAAGGACTCCCCTTGCCAAGACTTCTTGCCTATGAAAGCTGAGATGATAAAGATGTGCTTCATGCTGCGGAGTTTATGGTAGTTTGCCACCCAGCAATAGGAAACTATAAAATTCCTCTACTTCTCTCGCTGGCCCCCCACACCACCTTCTCTCCTTGCTGTCCCCCCACAGCACCACCACATGGCCAGGTTTTCTGCTTGGCCTTCTTTATGCTCTGGGCCTCCCAGGGCTTCTCCTCTATTTTAAAAGATGTCAGTCAGTTTGAAACAGTGTCTCACTCTGTATCTCAGGTTGGCCTGGAGCTCTTGGTCCTTCTGCCAAGGTCTCTCGAGGGCTGAGACGAGAGGCCTGTATCCCCATACAGAACTGTACACTGCCTAATCAACATTTTCATGTTAGATAATACAGGTATTTATGGTGTCCAGTCAAAAGTTCCGTAAGCATTTACAATGTATAAAAATGAAAATCAGGATAATTATTAGCATTCCCACCCTCTTACACATTTATTATTTCTATATTTATTATTTCTTTTTTTGCAATTGGGACTTGTCTAGTTATTTTGAAATTTAAGCTGCTGTGCCCATATTTATCCCACCGAGTTCTGTTAGGGACAACAAGACTAATATCTCTACCTTTATTTTGGTACCTGCTGAGTGGCCTGGTCCTGGGTTCATCTTTCTTCCTATCCCTGAGCATCATGCCACTATGTCCAGTATCCATGAGCATCATGCTGCTATGCCCATGACCTGGGGCCTTGCCAGGCACTTACCCTCCTCAGGGTTGTCCCTCTGAATGCACACCTAAGTGAGCCAGGAGGGAGCAGCAGGCTTGGGCCTCCTTGGCACCACCTCCAGAGGACTCTGCTCCCCTGCCTCTGTGTCTTGGTGCCTTCAAGTCATTTATTGGAACATAATGGACCACAAACCCCAGAATGCTCTTCAGTCTTCCCTAGAGAAGATCAAGAAAAATGTCCCCAGACCTCCAAGCCCAAACCACGGTAACCTGAGGCCAGAGAGTAGTGAACAGTTTTTAGAATTATAGGCACTTCTGCTGTCTGTGGGACTGAGAAATTGTTGTCATTGCGTAGGAGGTTTGGTGATTTATTTGAAATTCTTGGAAGAGAAGTCTGACCGAAAGTCTCAAAGCTGCTGACTAGCTCGCTCAAAAGTATGCAATCTATTTAGCAAACCACAGAAAAATATGGGAGAAAATCTATTCTAGAAAAATTAAAAATATTAAGCAAAAAAGGCCTATGAAGATGCAAAGTGTATGAAATTGTGCTTGATCTCTGCTCGTCAAACAAAACGGTATAAAAATATTTTATTTTGAGTCAGTTACATACTTCTGGAAAGTTGCTAAACAAAACACAGAATGCTGTGTCCGTTTCTCAGACTCCCGCCCCACAGTGACATTTTTTTTTATAACTATAATACAATATCAAATTGTGCGTCTCCTACCTGAAGCTGCTGAGGTCCCAGCCTGTCAGTATATTACCATACGCTCTTTGGAAATAGGGTCATTGCAGGTGTCACTAGTCCTATCCTAAGACAATGTGATTTGCTGTCCTTATCAGATGACCACATGGGGAGAGCATCACCTGGCAGTACCGATGGGGGTTTGAATTATGTATCTGCAAATAAATAAATAAGTAATAAATGCCAGAGTTTATCAGAAATTAACTAGAATCTGGAAGGTGAGGAAGGCTCTGATGTTCATGCCAGGGGTTACCCGGCTGCCAGCCAGGCTTGCAGCTCTGCGTTGTGGTGTTTTCCACTGATGCCTGGCCCACGCAGAATAGTTACTATCACAGAAACTCTTTGCTCCAGTAGCATGCCCTTTCCTGGTGCCTTGGCTGACTTACATAGGGGATAAAGAACGGGCTGCAGACAGTTGGTCTGCACATGTCGGTGGATGCAGGCTGCAGGCTTCTTCCAGGGCGTCAGCTGAGTTACGCTGTGCTGTGTAAGTCCTGAAGAAGCTGTGGGAACTTCTCACCTTCCACAGCCTTCCCATGCTTGACTTCTCCTGTAAAATAATGATACAACATTAACCTAAACTCCAGTGTTGAGCAGTCCAGGGCAGTGCCCAGCTCCACACCAGCGCTTTGCAGCAGTGCCGGTCCCAAAATTCACCAGCCCTTTCTCTCTGTGAACTTGACTCTGTTAGGAACCCCTCAGAGGTGCAGGCATACAGTATCTGTACTCATGGTTCATCCACATTGGGATAAGTCCCAGAATTCCTTGCTTTATAGTACTTTATAGGTGCACTACCCCATTTGCTTATTTATGTCAGAGGACACATGGGTCTTTCCACCGTTTGGCTATGTGAATAGTGCTGCAATGAACACAAGTCTATAAATGCCTACTGGAGTCCCTGCTTTCAATTATTCTGGGTACGTATCCAGAGGTGGGATTTCTGGGTCATATGGTAATGCTGTATTTATTTTTGTTTGAATTTTGTGTTATAGCCAGCATCATAATTCCCACTTTTATTAGTTGCAGTGCTGGGGATGGAACTCAGGGCCTCCTTACACATGCTTGGCAAACATTCTACTACCGAGCTACATCCCCAGGAGCGTTCTTTATGTTTAAAAAGAAGATTGCTGATGAAGGTAGCCCACTTCAACCTGCACAGAAACTGGCTAACTAAGTCAACAGTATAAGTCCTTTCCCCTGATGACCAGCTAACACACTACAGTGTAAAGTGCCCCTGACAATTGCCTTCAGCACATGAACACCCCTCTCTGTAGAGCCCCTGCCTGCTTTAGAATCTCAGGAGGTCATTGTGAGAAACAATTCAGTTCTAGGTTCTATGCTCATAGAGTTTGAATATAGTAAAATTATTTTTTTCAGCGTTGTTTTCCTCCATTGGAACTTATGAGGACTCACGGAGGGGGACCTTAGGGCTAGTGGAAACTGAAGCACCTTTCTCATGAATCCTGGGTGAACGCAGAATTACCTGTAGTGAGGATTGTGCATCCGGATGGTTAGTGGGGAGACAGTTCACATCAGTCCAAGGTCAACAGAGCCAAAGGTAGCCGAAGGAGGCAGAAGAGATCCCTAGGTACTTTGGTTGCTGGGTGCTCCTGAGTCTCAAAGTTACTTTCTCTCCTGGGCCTGGGATGTCTGGTAGGCCACTGGCCAACTGACCCCATGTGGCCTTGTGAACAGAAGGTCAGATGAAGATTCAAAGCCCTGAGCATCACGGTGTCCTGAGCTCCATGGATGTTGCTGGGGTCCAGCCTTTGTCCCGGACCAACAGCCTCTCACTGAAATGATGTCAGGCTCTGGGAGAAGGGCCTGGACACCAAGATGACTTCATGGGCAAGTTTCACACTAGCGTCAGCATTCTCATACAGATCCTAATGAGTGGCGCCAAACAGATGTGGTAAGACACTAGCCTTCAGCTCTCAGAGCCAAGGGAGGTAACAGAACGGCTGTTGAGTTTTTCTACCTTGCTTTCCCTGCTAGACAGGCGGGAGGTTTGTCTGCAACATGTGCAAGCTGTGTAACACACTGTGCTCTAATTCTACTACACTGTGGGAAAATTTGGCTCTGCCATTAAAGACACCACCAAGTGACTACATTTGGGTTGATGAATTTGCCACTTTCTGCTCTCCAGGGGACAGGAAAGCAACAGGAATGGAAATTAAGTTTCTGTCACAGTGTCAGGAGATCGTGTGCTACCTCTGAATGAAGAAATGGCCCCTCTTAGTCCCTTAATTTATCATGGCTTTAGACCCCAATTGCTTCCATAATATTCTACAGGAAGCACGCACCTTTATGCTGGGAATGGCAGAGCTGGCACGAGGCTGCATCACGTTTGTATTAGTGGCTGGCTTTGGTTTCTTGCAGCGTCACTCCCACATTGGGTGGAAAGGCCAGCTTATGAAGAGGCTCCGAGGCTCCATGCCTTCCCACCCTCTAACCTCAGTTTGTACCACTACCCACCCACCTCACTTTGTTCCTCCAGTCTAAAATTGATGAGCATTTGCAAGCGTTTCCCTTCAGCTGTCGCTTAGCGGGACTATCAGAAGTCACCTGCGGTGCACAGTGCACAATTGCCATCCAGACTCATGGTGAGATGGAGTCTGCCTCTTTTTCTCTTGAGCAATAGAATGTAGCCACCCATTGTCCAGCCTCCTGGTGGGGTAGAGTCTGCTTCTTTTTCTCTTCAAGGATAGAATGGATCCAATTCGCCCGAAATAGAATTGTCTGTTTCCTGCTTGTGGAAGCTGCTCTTGTTAGGGAGTCTGGACATCTTGCTAGAGAAGGGAGATTGGTGAGTCAGGGGTCATGCTCTGGCCAAGAGGGGACTCTGGGCCTTAGTGAAGCTGCTGTAAACCCACGTGGATCCCACAAAGCAACCACCACGCAACAGCCGTGCGTCCCATCGGCAGCTCCATTGAAGGCTTCTGAGTAGATGATGGTAATCATGTGTGTTGGATCACTTACTGATTTCTGCAGGGCTGGGGGCTGGTAGAAACCCACGCGTGGACATATATGTAGGGAGAGGGGCATGGTTGGATGCTTCTCCTGTATCCTTTCTAGTCTGATGAAGGGATAAACCAGCAAATAATTGAATGTGTATTGTTCTCTATGTTTGCTTTAACAAATTTAGCAAAGCCAGACTTTGGTGGCTTAACGCAATTATCTTCCAGTTGGTAGGCCAGAGGACCAAAGCAGGACTCACTGGGCTGAGCTCAGGGAGATGGAAGAAGAGTGGGTGGCTTCTTTAGGAGGTCCAGGGAGACGACGTGCTTTTACCCTCTCCAGCTTCTGAGAACCCCTGCATCCTTGCTGCGTGGTCCTTCTTCTACCTCCAGGGGCCAGCAGGCACCTTACCTTCAGCTCTCTTCCTCTCTTGAGCATACTCTTTCCACTGCCAGTCTCAGTTACTCAGTCCGGGACAATTGCCTGTAAAGTCTATTGTGCTGTGTGAGGAAAAGTGCTTGTAGTCTAATGGAGTCTAAAATCTGGATGAGGGCATCTTCAAAACTGCGCTTGGATTCCTCATACACTGGCTGCTCCTTTCTCACCTGCTCCACACACCTCTGTTTCCTGTACTTCCTTCAGTTGAGGCGGCTGGCTAGCGATATGGCTCCTTTAGGGGGAGCCACTGCGTTTCCCTCTGGCCTTTGGGACTGTCAAGGATGACATCAGGGTATTTTTGGGTTGCTGGGAAAGATTTCATGGTGCTTCTTCCTGCCCTTCCACGGTTCACTCACAGAAGAGCACTCAGTGGGCACATGCGCCCCCAGAGCTCTAAGGATGCCCAGCACAGCTTCCTGTGGGCGTTGGCACCCAGTGGGCTTTGCTGTGCTGTACCATGCCTTCAGCCCAGATGGCTTGATTTTGCAACGGTCTCTTCCTTTCCAGGGGAGGAGTCTTAGGGTCTGTTGGGGACATAGTATTTCTTGATCCTGTCTCTCTTTTGGCTCATTCTTTTGTTTGTATCCATTTAAAGTATACAGTCCATTAATATTAAATATATGCATGGTGCTGTGCTGGCAAACATAACCAGTTTTGCTCCTAACCCAGGCCCTGGACTTTACTGTCTACTCCAGTCTCAATGGATGTGACAGCTCTAGCTACAGCACAGCAATGGGCTGATAGACCTTCTGTGTCTGACTTATTCCCTTCATTATAACGTCCTCAAGAGGAATGAGTGTTGAAGTATGTCAGGATTCCTTTGTTTCTAAGAACATGCCAATGTAGCGTTGCAATTATGAACCACCATTGGCTTTACCCTTCATGGGTTATGGACTCTCAGGTTGGTGTCATCCTGTGGCTCTTGTGAACAATGCTACTATGAATATGGGTATCAAGTTCTTCTACAGCTGAACAGTATGGTGACTCTGTGATTAATTTTTGTGGAACTGCCATACTGCTGCTTATGATGGCTGCTTCATTTTAAATTTCCATCCATAAAGCATAAGGGCTCTGACTTCTCGGCATCTTCTCAGCCACTTGTCATCTTTGTTCTGTGTCCCCTCCCCCTCCCACAGTAACCACCATAAGGGGAATGAGGTCATATCTTGGCTTCATCTTGACAGATCTCTTTGGAGTCTCCTCTTTCTGTCTATAGACTGCCTGTTATGCTGTGGAACCTATTCGTGTGCCCTGTTACACACCTACCCCTACTCCCCATGGTGTTCTGTCATGGCTGCTGAACGACACGTGTCCTCTCACTAAAGTCTGGCTGCCTGAGCCCAGTGGTTTTCCTCAGGACCTGCCTGCCCTTCTACGAGGGGCTCCTAGTCAAGGTCCCAGCCTCTCCTGGGCCCAGCATGTTTTGATGGCTCTTTGCACAGACAGCTTGGCCAGAAAAAAAGCAATTCAAGCCCACATACCTCCCTGCTGGGGACGTAACATTGACGGCAGGACAGATGTTAACAGCCATAAATAAATGAATTAGAAAACAAACAAGTTGGAGAACACTTACTGGAGAATCATCCGAGATGTACATTGACGCATCCACATGGCACAAAGAGTCAAGGTGCTGCTCAAACAGCACGGGCAGCCAAGTTGAAGAGATGAATACGTATCGACTCCAGCATGGGTGCGGACTTCGTGATGCTTTGGCAAACATTAATTTCTAAGAAGGCCTTCTTTCTAAAGACCCCAGTCATTGTCTGGAAAAGATCCTGATACCCCTTGAGGAGCTAGGGGAGCCTTCAGAGAAGGTGAAAGACTGCAAGGATGCCTTACCCAAAGCTGGGGACCTTGTTACAAGGCAACGTCCTGTTCCATTAAGAACTGGGACAAAGATCAAGCCATTGCCACACAGAGGAAGGGGTCTGCGGTTTGTGTGGGGTTAGGGAAGATGTCCTGGGGAACTGATTTGAGTTTGGTTAAAAACTGAAAACCAAAAAAATTTGCTACAAGCAGAAATAAAAACACATAACAAAGCAAGGACATGGTTGCAGCAAATGTGACCAAGGATTGGCTGGCCTATTTCCATTGCTCTTGCTGAAAAGCACTGAGGCTCCAAAAGGAAATGGATCAAGGTCATTGCACCACTCAGTGTTGGACCAGATGAGGCAGGAAACGGGAGATGGGAGACCAGAGCACCCCTGGCCTATTACCATCAGGGAGCAAGCAGGTCTGTACAGATGTCCACAGATTCCGCCTCTGGGCTTTCTCTCACCCTGTGCTCAGCTCCACCTCCTCAGCACCCAGGTAGATCTGAGTGATCCATGAAAGGCCGTTCTCCAGCATAGAAGGGTGAGAGGCTGTACTGAATTCAGAACAGAAAATGCCAGAACCAAGGCAGAAGGAATACATTTTGTGGCGGTAATGTCTTCCAACTGCACTAAACACCCATGAGGTGTCAGATGTTCCCTCACACACATCTTTGGGGTCTAGAGCAGAAATGCTTGATCTAACATAATGAAAAGGATGGCGTAGACACTATCGTCGCAGGGATGGCATCTTCTCTTTCGTTTTAGACCACGTGCTGAAAGTAAAATAGATGTTAAGATTTACCTTCCGGCAAGCCCTTTCTAGTTCTTTCCTTGTGCATCATAAATCACCTAGACCTCCTCCGCCCAGTGAGTCCAGTGTGCAGGAAGGCAGTGTTCACATGCGGCCCCTACAGGGAGTTCCGGGCTGCAACGACACCTCAGAGTTGCCTGGCATCATGCCAAGGCCTGGGCTTGTAGACCACACTTCAAGCTGTCACTAGGGTCAGTCCTTTTTTGGAGTAGATGCACGATCTTAGAGGAAGGAGCTCACTAGATGCCCTTTGGTTGAGGAATGGATAAAACTGTAGTACATATAGATGATAGAATTCTATTTGGCTATAGTAAAAAAAAGTGAAATTTGTAGGTAAATGAGTATAGCTGGAAAATATTACACAGAAGAAGGCACCCTAGAGCCAGAAAGACAAACAATGCCATGTGCTCTCTCTTTTTTGGTGATCCCAGCTCCAAAGTTTAGATTGCAGAGCCTACAGGGTCCAGGAAAGTAGAAAGGAACTATTTGGGGTTGGGGGGTGCTCTGTGGAGGGGGATGGCAGGACACAGGTGCTGTAAAGAAGGAAGAGAACAGGTCAGGGGAAACATAGAGGGAGAGGAAAGAGGGGGAGATAACACTAAGGGTGTTTGAAAAATTCATAGGGAAGTATTATTTTATAAGATTACTTAAATTTACTACTACTACTCTACTACTACTACTACTACTACTACTACTACTACTACTACTACTACTACACACACACACACACACACACACACACACACAAAGACCCAAGGGGAGAACCGACTTCTGTCTTTTTCCTAACCCAATATAATTTCTAACTGTATGCCAAATACTTATCATTATAAATGTGTAAGTATAATGTATATATATTTATACATTATAATATATATCATATACAGTTAAATGTAGCCCTTATCTGCCCTCAAAGAGGCTTTCTTTTGCAGCTGACAGAGAGAGGCTACTATATAAATCACAACTGGTCAAAAAGCAGTGAATAATTGATTGTGGGCTGCCTACTTACACATCTACAATGCGACTCTCATACCCAAGGCTTAGGGAACATCGCAAAACAGGTGGAAATCCAAGAGTGAGAAGAATGGGGTACCTGGCTGCTGTTAGATAGTGTCCTGTAGACCTGACTGGGGTGTTGCGCACACGAAATCTCAACAATGTGCTTGTCTAGAAAGGACTTACACAATGATCTGTTGGCATGCCAGAACACAGGGGAGATCTCCCAAGACCCCACTCCTAGATTAAGAGCTATAGGCAACCAACAATTCATAAGGAGAATCGGTCTTCTCCAGGGAAAAGCTTCTGATAGGTCATCCAAACAAGTGGCCATCTCTGAAAACACATACATAATAGTTTTTGGGGTGTGTGTGTGTGTGTGTGTGTGTGTGTGTGTGTGTGTGTGTGTGCACACATCTATTTGTGTGTGTGTGTGTGTGTGTGTGTAGTGCTTGTGTGTATGTGGTATGTGTGTTAACCATGTGTGTAGTGTTTTAAGTGTGTGTATGTGGTATGTGTGTTATCCGTGTGTTGTATGTGGTGTGTGTGTATCTGTGTGTAGTGTTTGTGTGTGTTCTATCCGTGTGTGTATGTATGTGGTGTGTATGTGTGGTGTGTGTGTGTACGTGTGTAGTGTTTGTATGTATGTGGTGTGTGTGTGTATGTGTGTAGTGTTTGTATGTGTGTGGTGTGTGTGTTATCTGTGTGTGTATGTATGTGCTGTGTGTGTGTGTGTGTGTGTGTGTGTATAACAGCAACAATTATAGAAGTCATGAATTTAAGAGGGAGAGTATTGAAGGAGTTGGAGGGGGAATGGTGAAGATGAGATAAATGAAAAATGTAAATGTATGAAATTCTCAAAAAATCTAAATTAAAAATATATGAATAAGATAAAATTGGGCATACTGCATTTATATACTTAGGAATATCTAGGGAAGAAAAAGGATGTAACTATATTTTAATTTCAAAAATTTTTAAATGTTAAAAGTACAGGACTAGAATACATACATTTTGCAAGTGAAGAAAGGGGTATTTCCCTACATGAACTTCTGTGCAGATAAAATAGCCAAGAGGTGTTTTCATGCAAACACTATAAATCTGCGGAGTGGATATACACACAGTGCAGTCTCTGTGCAGCTATGTTTGTGGGGATTGATGGAACAAATCACAATGTTCAGCTGGATGAACCAGACTCAGAAAAACAAACGACACATGTTTTTGCTCATATGTAAAATCAGAATTAAAGAAGGAAACAGATCTGGTAAAAGGGAGAGAATTTGGAAAGAGTGAAGGAAACCAGTGGAAGGAGGTGAGAGAGGGTAATATGTTAAAGTACGTGACATAAAGGTTTGAAAATGTCGCGATGAAATCCATTATTTTTATTGAAATAACATATACTAAGAAAAACAAAAGAAATTACATTAAAATAATATCAAAAGTAAGCTGCAGAGACTGTTGACACCACACACACACACACACACACACACACACACACACACACACACAAAGGGAAGAGGCCTTGCACATAACCCAAGGGTCCCAGTGGTTTGTGATGATGTTGTGGCTGAGCAGGCATGTCCCACCGCCTTCGGCTTTTGTTGGGTCCCACAGATAATCTAAGGTCTTTTGCAACTATACTCAGTGCTTTTGAGCCTCCAGAGTTCTGCTTTTTCCGACTGTGAATGTGTCAAGCTCCCTAGCTCTCTTTGCATCTACTTCTGCCTCTGTTCATGGTGTGGTGCCGTGAGCTCACACCAAGGATAAGACTAAGGCCAGTGGAGTTCTTGCCTTCCAGCTTTGTTTCCACAACACTAGTCATCTTTGGAAAAGATGGTTTAAAACAAAATTACTAATATTTACCACTCATCAGTCATTAAGCAACAAATGCTAGCAAGGATGTGAGGAAAGAGGTAGTCTCACTAACTGCTGGTGGGTTGCCAAGGGGTGCAGCCATTATGGAGATCAGTGTAGTGAATGTTAAAAAGGCCAAAACCAGATCTACCATAGGACCCAGCCATCCTGCTCCTGGGCATACACCCAAAGGACTTGACATGCTACTCGACAGACATGTTATCAGCATGTTCATTGCCAGTCCATACTCAGTAGCTAGGAAATGCAAACAGCCTAGTCATACTCTTAGACGCATTCTTACTGGACATTGCATTCAAGTGTGCAGTCATGACATTTTATCATATTGAAACATAATTTCATGTCTTTTATTCCATTATGCTGACTGAAAATAATTCATAAATTTTACTGGTCCTTTTCAGATTATCTTATTTCTATTTTTCTTTTATATTTAGGGCATTTCAAAACTTGCCATATCACCTTTTATCATTGCAATTATTTCTAGAAATTTTCAGAGTTGTTCTATTTGAGTAGTGGCACTTGACTGAAAATGAGAACATGGCTGCTCCACGGTATAGTTGAGAAAAAGAATCTTATTGTAGACCTTAGGGAGAATTCAGCCAGAAGCATCTGGAAAGGTTCAGATTGAAATGGGTCTTGAGAGAAGGGTGGGAGAGTAAGACAGGAAGAGAAGGGGGCGCAGGTGGACCAAGAGAAGTAGGAGCAAGTCAAGAGAACCACCGAGGACCGAGGTCAGAGCCAAGAGAGTGCACGGCTGAAATGGCAGGGTTATATAGGAAAGAGAAGCTGGTGGGAGGTGTTGGGACTAAAAACAAGAGTGAGACAACAGATCTACTGTGGAGAGACTTACTATAGAAACAGGGGGAGAGAAGGCAAGGGGGAAGGAGAGGCATGAGAGAGAGAGAGAGAGAGAGAGAGAGAGAGAGAGAGAGAGAGAGAGAGAGAGAGAGAGAGAGAGAGGAGGTGGCAGGTCAGCCCCTTTATAGTAGTCTGGCACACCTGGCAGCAGCAGAAGATGATGTCATAGGTTGCTAAGTAACCTAGAGGCAACCGTTTATATGCCAACATTTCTTCCTTTTCTTATAGTTAAAAACAAACAAACAAACAAACAAGCAAACAACAACAACAACAACACCTAACCACAAATAGCTGGAATGGTGTGCTTCCAACTCGGGACAAACAGCTCCAGGTTCTCCCAGCACTCCTTGGTCCCTATCTGCTGTAGGACATGGCTGGCATACCCTGTCCTCTACCTTGAACTTTTCAGGGCAGGGATTCTTCCTTCCTCTTCACCATGTAATCTGGACATTTTGTTGCTCCTAGTTTTTCCCTCTCTCTTCCCCCCTTGCATGGCAGCCAAAAGCTGCTTCCAATAACTTACATTTATATACTTAAACTTACCTTGAATGAAAAGCAATCCAATGTCCTCATTTTTTTAATTATAGGAAAAGAGAGGAATGTTGGCATCTAAGTGGCTGCCTCTAGGTTGCTTAGCAACCTCTGATGTCATTGCCTGCCTCTGCCAAGTGTGCCAGACTATAAAGGGGCTGACCTGCCGTCTTGTCTCTCTTACTTACTTTGTCTTTCTCTCTCTCATACTTTCTCTGTCCCCATGGGACTGCCCTACTCCCTTTCCTTCTTTTCCTGCGTTCCTATATTAAATCTCTTCATATCAGATCTGCTGTCTCACTCTATTTATTTAACCATAACAGAAGAGAAGCGAAGCCACTGGCTTCAGAGGTTTAGGGTAGGGGACTGAGGGTGAGAAGAACAGAGGGGGCGGGGCATGGGTCCTGAGTGATCCTGCAGGCCAAGGTATGCTTGGGTATGCCCATAGGCACCTCAGTGAGCCATCCCGAGGAGATGGCATCATAGAGATCAGTATGTAACCCAGATGAATACTAAAGTAAAGGAAAATGAAAGGGTCATCTGCTAGATGAGGGATGGGGGTAAGGAGGGAGCACAGGGGAGGGAGCACAACACAGGTGTGCTCCTCAGTGAATGGATGAATGAATAAGAGAGAGAATTTGAAGGGAAAGAAGAGATACAAGGGGTTGGTAATGCCAGGTAGCGAGTGACATACATTGCAAGACCAAACAAACAAAACCACACACCAGCGAGCACAGAGAACAGGAAGTGGCTGTCTCTGACCTATCCAGAAGTCACTGGGGGTGTTTCTCCATTTACTCGAGAAGACCTGGGAGACATGGCCTCCCAGTGTGGTGGATCAGTAGGTGCAGGGTAGCTAGACAGCTTCTCTGACCTGCTCTACAGTGAACCGGGGAGCAGCTTATGACTGTGTAGCCAGCAGAGGCTTCATTAGACACCGGATTAAAATGAGACAAGGGGGCTGTGGTAGAGGCGGGAAGGGCATCGGTGCTGGAGGACGTGTGACCAAAAAGAGGAGTGTCCTCCAAAGGACAGAAGGTGACAAAACTGTGCCTGTACAAGGTGTGTCGGGATCACTGACCTATGTTTCTTGGTTGCTATGAAACCCGAGAAAGTGCATGGTCTGCTTAATCCATTAGCTCTGTGCACTGACCTCACTTGTGGAAAGCTGCAGCTCTCCCAGGTGAGAAGAAAGACTCATTCAGAAATCCACATTTGGTGTGGAAGAGCAACCAGAAGCCCCGAGAACTGATGATGCAATTCTGGGGAGTCGGGGGGAACTCAGGTTATTAGTGAGTTGGCTAACTTAACTCCTCTAATAAAACAGAACATTAAAGTCATGTCCAAGAGTGGTTAAATCCATGGTTAAGAGCACACACTTTAGATATATTTTTTGTGGGTTTTTTTTTAGACAGGGTTTCTCTGTGTAGCCTTGGCTGTCCTGGACTCTCTGTGTAGACCAGGCTGGTCTGCCTCTGCCTCCCTGAGTGCTCGGATTAAAGGTGTGCATCACTACACCTGGATCACTTTTGCATTTTAAAGACTATATTACAAAAGTGTTCAGAATATTACTTACTTTTTAGAAAGCTTACTGTATAAACCGATATAATTTTTATATTAAATAAAGGCAGAAAAGGTCTTAGGAATATGGAATCTCTTCTATAATATTGTATGGCGTGGTGTATGTGTGTGCGTGTGTGTGTGTGAATACCATGGTAGGCATGTCATGTGCTCATGCAGAAGTCATAGGACAGTTTTATGGAGTCAGTCTTCAACTTGTTCATGAGTTCTAGAGACTGAACCCAGGTCTTCTGGCTTGTGAGGTGAAGGACTTACCTGTGTGACCATCTTGCTAGCCTTATAATGTTATTTTTAAACTGAGACAACAGTAATATGAGGACAACTCAAATGTGTAAAAAAGACAGTAAGAAAACTCCCTCTTCCTTCTGAGTCCCCCTTTCACTCAAAGCAGCTACTCTGAATTTTCTCCCATATTCTTTCAAAAATGTTTTAAGCACATAAAGCCACCTATCGTCACCTGTTTCTATAGTTGGGAACACTCTGTATTTTGTACATGTTCTTTATCTTACAATTATTCTTAAATATCTCCTCTATTATGATATTTTATTAGCTCTATTTTCTATTGTTATAATAAAACACTCAAGACTGAGCACATTGTACGAGGGGTGGGGGTGGGGGGTGGGAGGAGAAAGGTTTGTTTAGCTCACAGCTTTGAAAGTCAGAAGTTCAGGATGCGATGGCCCATTTGCTTAGCTTTTGGTAAGAGTCTTCTTGGTACCTAGCTGCACGGCACAGAGCATCCTGGTGAGAGTACCCTGAAAATGGAGAGACTGCCTGGCACACAGGAAAGCCAGCAGGATTAGGGCTAGGCTTGCTCCTTTATAGGAACAGCTTCTATCTGTCTCTCAGAAACTAAGTTAGTCCCTTCTGAGAGCAGCATCCCAACTCTTCGTTTTCCATTCTGCCACAGCTAGACATGAACGTATAGCATGTGAGCTGCTGTGGGAGAGTCGGACCTTGGACCGTCGCACGCATGCACGTCTCATTTACTCTCCTTTGAGGCTGTGCTGTAGTTCACTGTGGGAGCACACTGTAACCTCTCTAAGTCATATTTATCTGTTAGACACTAGTCCTTGTATTGTTACTGAAGCCAAAGTCAGTAAAATTACTCTTGGAACTCATGAACATGCAAAAGTCATGTGTGTGGACCAGAAGGTTGAGAACTTCTTAACAATTGCAATTTATTTAGTTAAAAGCATATCGGCCTTTGATCAGCTCAGCCTAGTTTCTGCCCATGACCCCAGTTGCATGTAATCAAATAGTATTTTAACTTGCATACACCTAATCATGAAGGGATAGTGAACTTTTAGCATTTTATTCAACTCACAGTTTTATTAATATAAACTTCTCAATGTCTTTTCTAAACTTTTTCTTCTGCATCTTCTGTTTTTTTACTGATTGGCAGAGTTTTGTATGTGTCAAGATTTTTTTCTTCTTCTCTATATCTTTTTATCTGTTTTTTTTTTTTTGCATTTTCTCTGTTGGACCTTTAAAAATGGTTTTGGTTATATTTTTGTTGTCAAAATTCTCACCCCACCCATCGGTTTCTCTTTGTTGGCCGTGCTTTTTGTTTGTGCTTCAAACACGTTCTCAATAAAAGCTTGTGCTTAATTCACAGTCTTCATCTGAAACGTTTGCAGTTCCCTTTGTAAGACATTTGCATCTTTGCTTCATGGGCTTTATTCAAACACAGGGGAGGAAGTAAGAGCTAGGCATTGTTTTCCAGGGCGGCAGGGTCACCTCATTGTCATTTACTTAATAATGTTTGTGCACTGGGTCTAAATTCTGCCTTTACAATACAGTCCATCCTAAATGTATTTAGTTCTGGATTCTAACTGTCAACTCCTCCTTTAAAGAAAAATTTAAATCTTTATTTATTTACTATTGTATATACAGTGCTCTACCTGCGTGTACACCTGCAGGGCCAAAAGAAGGCATCAGATCACATTATAGATGGTTGTGAGCCACCATGTAGTTGCTGGGAATTGAACTCAGGACCTCTGGAGGAGCAGTCAGTGCCATTAACCTCTGATCCATCTCTCCAGCCCAGCTTTAAAAGATGTATTATATCTGACACACCTTGACCTTCCAGCTATCTTGCCTTTCCTATGAAATTTCCTGACTGATCATACATACCAATGATTCCAAGTGGACTTCACAGATAATTCTAGAAAAAAAATAATCTCAAGAGCTCAGATGAAGAGTGACATCCGTGCATCAGGTCTCCCTTATGTCCCTCAGAAGTTTAGCATGCTCCTCCTCATGGGTACCTTTTACCTTTTCAATTTTAGTTTACCCTGAGCCATTTTTCTTATCGCCCTGAAAACTCAAAAGGTTATTTTCTAAATACTTGTTTCTTATGGTTAAGAAATGCCTACTGATGTTTTACAAGTGGCTATCTTACTGGAGGTGGTTTCTCTTGATTCTGGGGTGGAAGTCACTGGACAGTTCTGTTGTGCCCCACTGAAATCGGTCAGCCCATGCAGGCCTGTGGCTAACCGACATCCGGACAGTCGGCAGTTGCATTCAGATGGAGGCTCTCATCATGTGAGTATATTAATACTCCTGCACCAAGAAGGATGACTCCAGAGCCAGATGTCCCCTGTCCCAGTTGGACTATAACAATAAGCTTGGAATATAGCAACACCCTTCCTCTCTTGTGACCCCAAATTAGCACAACTGCATGAGGCCCAGTTCCAGAAACATGGATCTCTTTCTTTCTGTCCTAAAATGCCAAGAATGGAGGTACTTACTGCCAAGGATAGACCCAGAAGTCTGCTGTGGGCATGGGCAGGGACGATCTTGCCGTGCCACAGGGAGGCAAGGGTCAGGCAGACATATAAGGCTCTGTACCACTGAGTGCATTTATGAGGCTTTGAGCGTCCAGGCCCAGTCTCAGCTGTGAGTGGGGAGATCATTAGCAGACACTTGTCTGCTCAGGCCTGTCTTCTCTTACAGGCCACCATGGCCACACAGAGATGCTCAGAGATGCTCAGTCCAGAAGTGGTGCAAGGCCAGCCAGTGCTCCTGCCCTCTGAGATCCTGCTGTGGCTCTGGCACAGAACTAAGAACACTTCCTCACTTTCCAGGTAACCACAAATGTCCTACAGCATTCTGGTCTGGCCAATGTGTCTATGCTTTCCAGTAGAAAACTTTCATATTTGATTATATCCCTGTATATACATCTTAAACGATTGCAATAAAGTATTCTCATATATCCTGGTTCTTTTTAAACAAAGAGAATCTACATTTAAAAAAAATGTCCTTTGGCAAAAAGGGAATAAAAGCACTACTGACTTAAAACAACATGAAAACGGAGGAGTTGCCTCATTCCTTTGTGTGTATTGTTTCCTGCATGTAAATAGCCTTACAGAGCCTCATTTATCACCAGGACTTCTCCTGGGAGCTACCATTTCCTGCCACCTCAGACTCCTACTAGTGCAAAAACATTAAGAGATGGAGCTGGAAGGCCCGAACTGAACAATTTGTCTGGGGGAATAGGCCATCAATTACATGTGTAAATAATCTATGGGTGCCCACGGTTGTTTATGCAAGGGAGCCTTGGGGGGGTGTGGATTAAAGAGATTTGCATAACGGTAATACAAGACCTTCCAGCACTCAGGCCTATCTCCACTTCAGTTGATGGCTGGCTGGGATTCTTAGAAGTAGTGTCTGGCTGTAGAGGAAAACCAGGTGGTGGTAACTGCTTCACCATGTGGCACTGAGGGGCAAGACTTGGGGACCAGCATGAATTAATCATAGGCTTTTAGGATGTCATCACATTTCTTGGGCCTGGCTTTGGTAAATTCCAAAGTGAAAGCTAGGAAAGGCCATTTTGGTCTCAGCATTTTCTTTGTAAAACGTTGGTGTTGCAACTGCCGGCACCCTTTGATGTCAGCCCTTGTAGAGCAGGGATCCTCCACACCTGGCTGCATCTTCTTGGGAAAGGGACACATGGGTCAGAGATAGGTCTCTGCCAGCGAATGAGCTCACGAATGGCTGGTGTCCTCGCTGTGGAGCAGCTGAAACACATCCCTGTACGAGGCACCGTGCCTGAGACAGTCCCACAGAGATCCACTTGGCTTTGTGTTTTCAGTAAGACAGTCTCCTCCCTACCTCTCTGTAAATGAACACAGTTGTGAGACCCATGGACTCAGACTCAGCATTTGCTGAGTGACCCTAAATGTGCGAAGTACCAGGATTATTACAGTCCATATCTCCTCAAAACAAAAACAAAACCAAGACAAAACAACAACAACAACAACAACAAACATCTCAAAGGAGAGAGGCTCAGGTAAGCTAGTATGCGGTTGGCTTAGCGAGAGTCATGCCTAGTTAAATCTACCCCAGTGAAAATGCTGAATGGGATTTCAACAGAACATCCACAGTGCTGGCCTTAGAAAGAACAGATAGGGCAGAGTGTTTCGGAAACTTTTTATGGCTTTATCAAGTACTGGATTTTAGTCTTCTGATTTCTTCCGAGTTTAAACCGTTTTGTTCATGTGTAACGTATGTCATCCAGTGAAGTCTTTGATGCAGTTTACACATCAAACAAGAAGATAAAGTATGCACACTAGGAGACGCCAGGCTGCGAATGAAACTTGCTACCAATGCTTACATAAATCTCCTCGACTGGAATTCCCAGGAAATAGAGGGTGCCGAGCCCGCAGCGCTGGAAACAGGGAGCTTGCTCATTTGTCCCAGCTGTGGACCTTTCACTTGTGATTTATTCATGGCTCTAATCTAAAGCTCTGAAGCAACATGAAGCTGAGGAGGAAAGAAGAGAGACTTTTGCCTTTGCCATAACTTAGCACCCAGGGGTTCACCAGATGTGTGACCGCTAACCCAGTATGATGAGTAGATAGATGCTCACCTCTTTCCTAATGTGAAGTAGTCAGACATGCATTAGGAGCGCTGGAGGCCACTGAGGATGGACCACTCCCTCATGGTCAGCTTTGGACCCCACCCCACCCATTTCTCTGGTAACACTAGAGAGGAAACCATCACAATTGTTCCGCCTTAGGTCTCTGACCTGGAAAGAGACATGACACACTCACCTGCCCCAAATATTAGAATACTGCATCAGATCCCATCATAGATGGTTGAGAACCACTCTTGTGTTTGCTGGGAATTGAACTCAGCGCCTTTGGAAGGTGAACCAGTGCTCTTAACTGTCTGTCCACCCCCACCTCCCCCGTCATCTTTTAATAATTAGTCCAGCTGGGATGTCCATTACCTGGCCGGGAGACCACTCCTTGGGAAGTCTGAGTCACCTAAAGCTGTACTAAAAAGTTGGGAAGGACAATTATCTTCTTACTGTGACAGTGACTTCTCCTTCATAGAGGTCCCCCTGTCAGGGCTGCCCCTTAGGGAGCAGTGCTCATCACAGCACTGTTAAGCCCATCCAGTTTGAGAAGTGTAACCTCTTCTTTCTGTCTTTTGCTTTCAGATACTGACCAAAACCCTCAACATGGGATTAGAGAAGGCCCCGGGAAGGTAAAGAGACAGTAGACTCTTGCAGAGGACCAGAGTTCACTTCCCAGCACCCATGTTGGGCAGCTCACAACCAGCTCCAGGGCATCTGACTCCTTCTGGACCTTGTAGCGACACACACACACACACACACACACACACACACACACACACACACACACACACACACACACACGTACACACAGGCACATTGCATAGACACACTTTAAATAAAAATAAAATATTGTTTACAGCCTAAGCATGTTTTCCCTGTTTCTGTTGTGCTTGTTTTGTTGTTGTTTGTTTTCCTTCTGAAATTCACCCTCATTCCCCACCACGAGGCTGCTTGCTGACCTCTATTGTTAAACACTCCGGGTTTCTTGGGCCCTAACTAAGAAAACATGGCTTTCTTTTCCTCTCTTCTTCCTTGCTTCTTCTTTTTCTCCTGGTCCCCTCCTCTCGTTCTCCTCCTCCTCTTTTCGCCACCTCCCTACATCTGGAAACTGCAGAGGTTTAAAGTCTGTCTGCCCTGTGCTTTTCTTTTAAATTTTAATGAAATTGTCCTTGCGCTTTCTTACAAATCTGTTTCTAGAATCTTTAGTAAAGATATTAAGAACCCAAAAAGGAACCGTGATCTTCTGGCAATATACAGTCTGTCCCTTACCCTAGCTACTCAAATGAAACTTCATTCTTACCACACACTACTAAGGACACTGTTACATGGGTAAGTGTTTGTACCACGAATTACTGCATGAAAAACTCAAGAGGAAAGGCATTGGAGGCAAGCAGAGCCATAGCTTTCTCCTTCTGGAACTGGCCTTATGCATGAAGGGTCTCCAGCCAGGAGAAAGAGTGGTGACTGCCCACCTGTCCAGGAACACTCTGTCCTCTTTATATTCAGCTAACTGGGTGATACCAGATAAGGACTCCCCAGGCCAACTCAGTAGACAGGAGCTAATGAGCCCCGTTAGGAAGCCTCTGCTACAGTCAGCACAGGGCTACAGGACACTATGCTTTAGTCTTGCAGGGGACAAAAGAAGGTGAGCGCTTCCAGCCACTAGTGTACTTGGCTCCATTATGGTTTTAATGAGTAGTGGGGAGATACTGAAAACTTTCTCTTGTTCTCTGTGACTTTAGTGAAAAGGTCCTGGGACTAAAAGAAGCAATTATCAGAAGATAATGGGAAACGGTTTATCACCTACAGCAGAAGAAAACTTTGTCATCTATAAGTTCTATGCTCAGAATAAAATATGAGGATCACGAAACCTAGGAATGAGAGAGGAATATAGGGAAGCGGTCAAGGTAGACGGAGGATTTACAGATGACTGCATGGGAAGTGGAGGAAATATAGGAGTGTTACAGAATAAAAAGCTGGACTATAAACCGTTCAGAGGAGACCAGGCAACAGAATAAAAACCCAGGCTAAGGACGTAGAGTGAATATACAAAGAACAAAATGAGAGGAAATGTAATGGGTATCAAGAATGGGAAAGGCAACTTATGACTGATGGGCATTACATGAAACACAGCCAGAAGAAAGGCCTGGAAAAACTCACAACAGGGAGAAAGCCTCCCTGAGAAGAAAATGGGAACTTTCAAATGAATTGGGCTGTGTGTGGTGGCACATGTCTATAACCTCAGCATTCGGGGCAGAAGCAGGAAGAGTTGCTAGCTCAAACTCAGTCAGTATTACACACCGACACCCTGTCCCAAAAAGTAAAAACAAAACAAAACAAAACAAAACAAAACAAACAGATGTAAATCAGCTCAGCAGGTAAGGGTACTTGCTACCCTTGAAGAGGTCCTGAGTTTGGATCCCAGCGTTCACACTGGGCAGCTTACAACCTTGTGTAACTAGCTCCCGGGGATCTGATGCTCTGTGCTAGCCTTTGCTGGCACCAACAGACATGTGCTTGTAACACACAGAGAGACACACACACACCATACATGTAAACACCCACACACAAGCACCATACATGTACACACACATGCAGAAACAATAAACATTTAAAAATAAAGATGTTCGTTTTAAAAAGAAAAAAAAAAGATAACTCAGGGGCATGTGGACGTTTCTAGGGAAAGACATTTAGTTCATTCATAAGAGACAGACTAGATGACCCGAAATCCTTGTCTCTAGGAGAATGGGTGTTAGAATTACCCAAAGCCAGCATTTGTATGTGGGAAAACCATAAGACATGAGGCCCATACTTCAAATTTTGCTTGTTACACACTCAGAGCTGGGTCATGGATTTTAAATTAAGAATCAAGTTTGCTTAAAAATTAAAAAAATAAATTAGATGGTACATGGCATTTAAACCATAACTTCATAAAAATAACCACATAAGTGAAGAGATGAGCCATCCTGTTGGCATACACATGTGAAAATTCCTCTCTAACAGGAAGGTATAAAGTGATTAAATGTTCTTGACTTTGGCAATTAGAAAAAAAAAAGAAACAAAGAAAATCATAGGCTTTGGAAAGCCATAAAGGGAGCGAGAAGTTAATTTGAAACCGGATATATGCTTCCAAACCACCAGAGAAAATAAAAATAAAGGCAGCGTTCCTAAGAAAAGACTAAAGGAAGCAGTAAAAGCAGACCAAAGCAGAAAGCATGCACCAGGTAATAGAATTAAGAACAAAAATACAAATTATACTCATACATATATTAAATCATTCAGGTTAAGTTAATAAATAGAATTCAATTATAATCAGTGTATGGGGCTGAGCACAAAACAACGCAGAAACAGGCCAAGTAAAAACAGGCACAGACGCCACTGTCTCTGCCGCCGCCCAGATGCATCCCTTCCTCAGGCAGGGCTGTGGAGCCATCTTCATGGAAAGGAGGATTCAGGGAAAACACTGTCACGACCTTCTTAGCAAAGAGCGCTACGAAGACCAGTAACAAACCAGTGCGAGTAGACTTGTCAAGTAAGATGCCATGAAACAAAGCCCCAGTTCCTGGGAGGCCTGTAGGTGAAGGGGAAATTAATTTTCTTATGATTTCTGTCTGTCTGTGTGTGTATGCTATGTGTGTGTGTATGTATGTGTATGCTATGTGTGTGTGTATGCTATGTGTGTGTGTATGCTATATGTGTGTGTGTGTGTATGTATGTGTGTATGCTGTGTGTGTGTATGTATGCTATGTGTGTGTGCTATGTGTATGCTGTGTGTGTGCTGTGTGTGTGTGTATGTATGTGTGCCTGCTGTGTATGCTGTGTGTGTGTATGTATGCTATGTGTGTGTGCTATGTGTATGCTGTGTGTGGTGTGTGTGTGTGTGTGTGTGTGTGTGTGTGTATACTGTGTGTGTGGGGGGGGGTTTGGGAAACAATCTCTGTTTCTGGAAGAACAGCAGTTGCCCTTGGCCAATGAGCCATCTCTTCTGCACCCAGAAGCAGTCTTTCTATAATGTATCTTGAATGCACCCTAGTGAACAAAAAGCCCTAATGTGGAGGAAGGCTTTGGTTATTGAAGAAGCAAAGAAACCATCTCAGACTCTGTAATGGGTGACAAAAGAAAGGAAGTGCTCAGGGTTCAGAGCAAATGAAGGAGAAGGCTAAGGTGAGGTGGGCGTCTCTCCCAGTTCTGAGAACACTGAGCTTCTGGAGGTTTGAGGATGCTGTCAAACGTTTTTCTACTTGGAGTGGAGGTGCTGGGTTCTGAGTGTCCTGGAGTCCATTTCCATGGAATAAAAGACACTAAAAGCATGACTTAAGAAGAGGCCCTGTGGCCTTGTCATCTAAAGGAGTGACTGTACCCCAATGGGACAGAACACTGGGAAAATGACAGGGGTCAGATGGATAGGGGGTCAGATGGACAGGGGGTCAGGTGTGCAGATGGGAAGCAAAGCCTCCTCCTCCTCTCCAGACAGGACATCCATACTTGGTGCTTGTTGGCTGGCTTACGCAAAGGGATGCCAGAAATCAGAAGGGATTCTGCACCTATCAAATTCCCAAGGAAACAAATTCTGGGACAGAGGGTTCCACATATTGAGTGGAAAGACTCAGTTTGTGTTACTGAGGTCTGCTGTCTCTAACTGAAGGTCCTCTAGTTTCATCCTTCTTTTGGGTGGGTCCATCCAAGTTCATTCCATCATCAACAGTAGGCCGCTGCTAAGAATATAGTTCTAGAAGGAACTACCTACAGGCTGCATTGCTTCTTGCTCCTTTCAAGTAGGCTAAGGGACAAAAAGCCAGGTGAGGCATTCAGCTACACATAAGGAAAACCACAATCACCAGCAATGTACCAAATTGTTAGAGTCTGTGGCGGGGGGGGGGGGGGGGGGGATAGGGGGAGGGGCTGAAGTTCCTTTGACCACCAATGACCATCAAAGTCTGTGTTTACATTTGGGGTGATTTCCGTGCCTCAAGTTTAATGTTTGCTGAGAAACTGGTATACAAGCAGAGCCTTTGGCGCGGGCTATGTCAGAGCGCTGCAGTGCTCATCTACAGAAGGGTGCTAAGAAAGGGCAGTGCTCTGGTCTTTCCCCCGGATGATGATGTGATGAGGGAGTGAGTGTGTGGGTGGTCCCTTCTTTACTGGCTCTGAGAGTCTATCACTCAAGGTAAATTAGCTTCTATTGAACCTTAATCAGCAGGATAGGAGTCTGGGATGTCTTTGTTGCCTCGGTTCTCCATTAGCGTTTAGGGCTAAGGGGAAACAAACTGTTTGTTTTCTTTTATATTTGACATCTTCAGCCTTGGTTTACTGCTATGGAAAAGTAAGACAAATGGCCCCACCATTATTGAGAGTGACTGGTGCAAAGACCGAGACATGCCAAGTTTATGAATGGGAAATTAGAGCCAGGGTTCTTCTCAGTGACCCAGATGCCCCAACCCATGAGGTCTCTGCTCTGAATTCCTCCACTTTTCTCATTGGTCCCATGAAAGCAAATCTGAAGCGCAGTTCCGTTGTAGAAGAAACCATCTTGCCTTTGTTTATTGACATTACACACAACCATCCAGCCACCATCTGCACCTCACATTTCCCTTCTCCTAGGGGCAACAGGCTGCCGTATTCTGTCCACCCTCCAAGTTCTGCTTCTTCCTCTTCTGCTCACTGGTTTCCTGGTCACAGGTGGCAGCTGCTGATGTGGCACACTGGTGTACCTCCATTACAGTGATCAAGTGCTTGGAGTACCCCGCCTCCGGCCTGCACAGCCCTCTGTGCCTTTCCTGTGCCTCCACGAAGATGACTTCGATTCTCTGCATGTTGCCAGGAGCTCCAGGGAAATGCTTCCTCCAAGTGAGGTCCACAGTAGTCTACAGAGCCCTGGGCCTGTGCTGGTCCTGTGTCTTCCAAAGGTGTTTGGTCTATCACAAGCTGTCCTCACTTCCCTTGTCTTCTGTGAGTCCCCAGAACATCTTCCCTTGGGGCTTGGCTCTAGGCAAATGAGGTTCAGTTTGTCTCTGCCATCACACACTGTTCTCTCCCTGATGTTACTATTAGGTGAGTTCATTGCTTCTTAGCCAGATCATGAGCTCTTTGGGAGAAGGAAAACATCTAGTTAACCCCTATATACAGCCCACGTTTGAGAAGCTGAATATGATGGGCTTTCAACTTGGCCTTGCACGGCTAGTAACTCCCAGATGCTATCTTTAGCGCATACCTTCCTGAGCAATGGGCCTATGCCTTCCTCAGTGTCTCCTTTCTGACTCTGAGGGCCCATAGACAACATGAGCCACCTGTCTGAATATAAATCAAGCACAGCCTTACCCTACTTCTGTCTTGGGTTTGCTTTGCGTCTTCTCCTGTTCTTTCCCAGTGGAGGCCATCAGAATCCACATTCCCTGTCTCTTCTCCCATTGTTCCTCATTCTCTTCTTCCAGCCTCTAAGACCCGACAGGGCCTTCTCATAGACACTTTCTACGTTGCCCACTGTTCACTGGCCCCACATCTCACCACCTAACTGGCCTCTCTGTTTGCTAAAACCACGCCATGTCTGATGCTGTGGACAACCTCAGGTGTGCAGTGTTAAGAGTTACACGGACCTCTGAGAGGTACCGTTTGGGTTTCAGATCACCTGAGATCCTTGAGAGACATGCTGTATGATTTTAGAGTATCAATTTTAGCCGATGCTTTTGAACATTAGAACAAACACCAGAATATTATACAGTAGAAAGTAATCTTGAAGTGTATAGAGTAAAGATGTGCACATGGTTCCCTCTGAGGCCCTCCAGAAGTGTGAGCTCAGTGTCCTCACTCTGGATGCTGTTCTGCTCACAACACACACCTCTCTAGTGCCTTCTACGTGGCCCTCACTGGCCTCTCCATCCGCCTTGTCTCATTTTCACTATCTTTTCTTCCAGGCTGGCATTCTCCTGATATGCACTGCCATGCATTCTTTTTTTGTTTTTATTAATAGTTTCCTTTGCCAAGACTGTATTTGCCTTTCTCACTCTAATCTCCTCATGAACCCATTCTGCTATACTTAGCCAAAGCCTTTTCTCCATATGTACGCCTCTACTCAGGAAGTCTGTGTCGTCAGAATTCCCCCATTTCCCCTTTGTCCTTTCTCCTATGGTGAAAAATCACCTTGTCCCCATGGTCTCCCTCCTGTAGTGGATGAATAGACTCCTTTTGGTAAAGCCAACATTCTCTCCTTTGTGTTCCAAGGCACTGCTGATGAAGGCTTCTTCAGCACTTGTCTGCGTTTCTCCGACTCAAGAAAACTCAGTATCTGGTGAGGGAGCCTCCCTGCCTACATAGTCCCTCAGCCTCAGCTCCTCCTGCACCTTACCTCTTGTCCCTCACTCAAGTGGCCATGGCTCTTTTTTTCTGTGTCACAGCACTGGGGCCACATTAAAGCCTTGAGACTGTCATGGTGCAGCTGTGTTCTCTGGACCCGGCCTCTCTAGGGGTTCCTGCTCTTATGTTGTCATCATCACACACGGAAGCTGGTTTCTGGGAGCCTGTCTGCCCACCGCATTGTATTTGTTGTTCTTTTGTCTTCAGATGCAAGGAAAGCTCTTGGCGAGACCTCTTGTCTTCGTTTGGAGGAGCTCATGCTCTGGGAGTTGGGGCATTTGCATTCTACCTCCAGAACCCAGATCTGCCTCCATTTGTAGCAGGAGCTTCCTCCATGCTGGGCGCCAGCTGGATAAAGAATCATGGTAGTTGCCTCCTAAGAATCACATCTCTTTAAGTTACTTTTGAGTTGAGGGTAGCCTTTGGCAGCCACAGCACTCTCCTCCTATAGCTTGTCTGCCAAGGAAAGGACACTGCAGACACTTATGGAAAATACCAGGCTGAGAAGATGGCTTTGCTTCTCAGGGAATGGGCATGACCTGACCCAACTAAGGCCCCTGATGCCACATGCACACCTGACATCTAGCAGAGGCCCCTGCTCTGTCTTCCCAAAGCAGTCAGTGTGTGTGCTCTCCTGGAAAAGCTCCATCTACCCCGCTGCCTGAGTTAGCCCACACTGCTTCTGGGCACTGTTTCTCTGCATTGTGGCTCCCAGGTTCTGGCTTTTCTTGTCTCTTTCCAGAACTTGCAGTTGTCAGTATGACAGGTCTTCACGGGAACTTGAGTGATAACAAACATGGTTTGTGCTGACAATAATGTAAGTTGTAAAGTCCAGGGCTGAGAAGAAGGAATTCTTGGGAGAAAGGAGAGGGACGTGAACAAAAAGGATCTTCCTAGGTAGGTAACAGAAAGGAGATAAAGGAGTTGTTTAAAAAGGAAGTAGGAAGTGTGTGAAAAAATGAATGAGTCCATGTCTTACACTATAATCCAAATCTGTAAACTGAATACTTCTTTGTATATGCATGTGCATGTACTTGTACATGTGTGTATGTGTGTGCATGTATGTTTGTATGTGTGTGCAAGTGTGCATGTATGTGTGTGTGCATGTGAGTATGTGCATGCATGTGTATGTGTGTGAGTGTATGAGTATGTATGTGTGTCTGTGCAAGTGCAAGTGCACATATGTGTATGATACTGGGTGTGTAACCCAGGTGTCTTACACATACTAGGAAAGTACTGTGCTACTGAGCGACACCCATTCCTAGAATGTTGCTTTGCATACATTAGTATTTTTTCTCATCCTAGGTATAATTTTATGAAAACCTACTTAAAATATTGTATTTCTTATACTACAAAGTCTACAAGAGAAATATAAAAATGGGGGTGATGTCATCTCAGAGAATCCAGGACAATTTATACCAGTATTTGAAAGCACAGTGGCTGGCAAATCCAGCTGGTTAGCAGGCTGGACAGTGGCTTGAGATTGGCTGTGGCTCTTCCCAGAGGCACAGCATCTGACTTGGAATTCCCCTGCGTGAGGTCCTCCTGGGATGACATCATGCATGGTCTGCACTGTAGGTCACTTTCAGTGCACGAACGCCAGCTGAATGCACAGGAAGGAAAGTGAATGTAAGAACACAATAGCTGCCCTTAAAAATTCCTCCCACTTTACACAGAAGTATAGCAGGCTGCTCCAAGTTTCTGCTTATTAGGAAAGAATGCTTTCAACCAGCCTTGATGAACTTGTGACGGAGCTGAGTGGCTGTTAGTGCCTATTGGGCAGGTGACACTTGCTGGAACAGGCCCCCGAGAAGCACAGCCCACACAGGGAGGGCAAAGACGACCCTGCTGAGGAGGCTGAGGCTTTGCCTCTTTGGGTGACAGCATCAATCGTAGCTATCATCGCACTTGGATGGGTGGGATTACGAAGAGGAAGAACCTTGCCTAGGTTCCGTGGGTGCTAAGCACAAAGCTGAGTAGGTGGCCTGCAAAGTACTGACCTGGCCAAATGGGCTCAGCGTAAACATGCTTTGACCAGTAGACGTGGTTCTCCAATAAAGAGACTTGGGAAGGTGAAAAGAAAAGCATCAGTCAGGCGAGCAAAGTTTGCAGATGTAATGAATCAATGGAAGAAGCAGTCGGGAGAAAGGAATTCCTTTCCCATCTCTGAACTCAACAGATTTGCTCTTGGTTCAGCCTTCTCCTCTTGAGTCCAAACACTACATCAAGTCAGAATGTTCCTGCCTTGAAATGGTAATCTAATAATCTCCAAGATGCTTGGGACATGAAGAAGTACCATTTGTTCCTTTCACCCTGTGCCCTTAGAAAACATCGCCCTTTGGAAGTTTATCTCTGTCCTCTTGCGTTTAGTCACTAAGGAGACGGCAGCTTTGCTGCGGTCCATAAAGAATGCACACACTCCCCTCAGACCCATGCAGATGCAGTTCCAGGCAGCTCTCTCCTGGACTCAAACTTCTAATCTTGGTGGTTAACCCGGACCCTTAACCCCCTTTACAAATCACAGCGGGTATGCAGACAGGGAGGTGAGCCTGTGTAAGCTGGAAACAAAGCTCTTGGCTGCTGTCTCTTTTCCTCTCTGGTTTGGTCCTATGGGACATGGCTTTTCTACTTCTTTGAGCCTTATGAGTCTTGAGGTTTTATTGCAGAAAGAAGAATTCTGTGTGGTTTTTTTTAAAGGCCAGTCACTTTGAGTAATCGAAACCCTCATTTATCCAAACAGAGAGGCTGAGGACCTCTTAGCAAATGGGGTCCCATGTGATGCTGATCTTGGCAAAGGTTTGTTATCTGTCCTGTGCTGTTGCCCATTATTTTAACTTACAACTCTGCTTGTCGTGTTTTCAAGTCACCTTGTTGCTCTTAGAAACCTTCATGCATGTGCACTTGTGTGCATATGTGCAGGTGTGTGATCACATGCAGACGAGCATGTACATAGGGTCATGTTAGAGAGAGGAAAGGAATTGGCTGTTTGCTAAACCCTGCAGCAAATGAGGTTTAGGGATAATTAAGAGAAATCTCCCTTGGCAGAAACATGCCTCTTTGGGTCTGCTTCTCATTTTGGACAATTGGAGAAGGCAATCACTCACATTTTATTGATGCCAAAAGTTTTTCACAGCCATCAATATAGGCTATGAAAATGAAGTTGTTGACATCTTATTTCTGGGGTTTTCTCTTTCAGATAATTTTGAACTCTCTAGCATCATATATTTCGAACCAAGGATGCTTCATCCCATAAGTGAACATTTCCAGTGCATGTACACAACCATTCTTGTGATCAGCCATGCCCGGGCCAGTCACATCTGCATCAGTTAAGCCCATCGGTGCTGTAAGGCTGATCCGCCTGATATCAATCTTACTCAAAGCGTCATGAGATAAAATTTTCAGTCACATGTAAATGCCGTTAGCTATTTGTAACAGAATAGAATAGAAGCCAGTTTTGAGGCCTCCTCCTAAAACTTTGCTTCAATGGCATCTTCTGTACTATTTTGTTTTGTGTCTTGGGCTCAGGGAAGTTGACGCTTTGGGAAGAGAGAGTTTACCATGGGGATCAGCTCCATGTGTCCCTGGTACTTGGCTTCTGCTGGAGGTCTTAGTATGTATCTATCTGATATGGGCAGGAAAAGGACTCTATTTTCCCCAGTTGCAGAATGAAACCAGCCTTCTGTAGCCACTACAGGAAGGCCAGTCTAAAGACCCATGCTTAGGATGGGAGCTAACCCAGTGCAAAGCTGCCCCCTGCATGCCCAAGACAGATAGAATGTTAGGCTTAGGTATCTGCTCACAGGTGAGAGAAGCAGCACGGCCTCAAGCAGTGAGTCTGTTTCCCTCAGGCCACCTTCTGGAAGGATCAGCCTGGATACCAGGTGCTCAGGAAGCTGAGTCACGAGCTGCACTTTGCCTGCTGTTAGCTAGTGGGAAGCATGGCTTAGGGTTAGCTCATCCTGCTTGCCAGAGTCCACACCATAAAAGTATAGATTCTTCCTACTACAGGAAGGAAATGGGGTGACCCACCGCAGTAAGACCGGCCACTGAATAATGGTGTCGGCCACTCTGACGTAAAAATCAGAGCTACAAGCAGAAGAATGGGACGTATTGAAGATGCATGCCGGGGTACAGGGATGACGTCATCATTTCTACTGTTGCTAAGACTAGAGCCAGATTCATACACTGAAGTTTCGTTATGCCAAACTACTCCCTGCATGCCTTTTATTTTAGTAACTGCTCCATGCTTTTATTTATTAAGTATCGCTGCACTCTGCTTTTATTACTCTCCCCTGAAGTCCTGTGAGGTGTGTGTGTGTGTGTGTGTGTGTGTGTGTGTGTGTGTGTGTGTGTGTGTGTTCCTGAAAGAGGGTCTAAAGTTAGCTCAGATTCCCAGGGCTGTAGAATATTTTAAGAAAATCTGAACACCTTTCCCAGAACACCTCCTCCATCACCCATCTAATGGTGTGTCTTTCCTGCCAGATCTGTATAATGGACTATTGGTTGTTCGGAGATCTTGCTGGCCACTTATCTGAACACTACAAATGAGTGGTGTTGTAAATTAGACATCTTGCAGCCTTTGTGTGGCCCAGTCCACATCCCAGAACTCTAGCTGAAGGCACAGCCAGTATAGGAGCCGAGTCAGGAGCTAGGAGAGCCTGGATGGTCTGGCACAACGTTGCCAGGTAAGCTGCTCTGGCTGAGTGGACTGATGAATCTCTCTTGATGACAGGAAAGGAATTATAAAAAATATACACGGCTGACACAAATAACTCTATCCTAACTATTTATGCCATTGAGGTTGACCTAACAGAGCACTCATAATTCTGTAAGGACTCCATCCAATTCTGTTTGTGGCCTGGCTCTCTGGCCTTCTAACTGACATCCTTTCCCCAGGGTTCCATGACCTGAATAATTTCTTGCTTGTCCCATCAACGTCACATGCAGTGCATCAAGCCTATAAATATGAATGTGGTGGCCACTGAAGGTTAACAAAGATTTCTCTTTTGTATACAACTTTACTGTAAATGACAAGACTGCAGGTCTGGTCTGCACCTTTAAGTTTTCCATGCAGTGGCTTTCTGCAAGAGCACTGGCCAACCAAGTCAGCCCTTAGGCTAGCATGCTGACCAAACTGAACCCTCTCTTTTTCCTGGATTCTACGGGTGAGACACAGAGTTTAGAACTCCACTAGTGCTAGCCAATGATCTGCAGAGAGGCTATGAGCAGAAGTCTTTGGACAGCAGCCGCAAAACCGGAGGGACATTTGATTGGCAGCAACAGATAATGCGGAAGAGACAGAGAGGTACCAGTTTTTTCATGAGTGAAAATCCACTTGCAGAATGAAGTCACAGGCCAGCATAGAGAAAGACACAGGGGCTGGAGAGAGAGAGAGAGAGAGAGAGAGAGAGAGAGAGAGAGAGAGAGAGAGAGAGAGAGCAGTTAAGAGCACTGTCTGTTCTTCCAGAGATCCTGAGCTCAATTCTCAGCAGATACATGGTGGCTCACAACCATCTTTAATGTGATCTGGTGCCCTCTTCTGGCATACAGGTGTACGTGCAGATAGCGCACTCATACACATACAATAAATAAATAATTCTTAAATAAAAAAGAGAAGGACATAGTACCTGGGCTTGAGGATCTTATTCTTTTGCTTCCTCTTCCTCTCTTACACGTGACAACACACCTTCCAGTGTTCTATCAGTTCCCTGGATGCATGCAGAGAAAACAAGCCTTCTGGTCTACCTCTTTAAGGGACATGTGAGCAATCACATTTCTGGCTCAGAATGAAGCTTGTTTAGTATAATTAGTTGGTGACTCTGTGAGTGGAAAAGTTCTGCCAGAAGTGATCAGCATTCAGAGGACTGTCAGAGTGTGCCAGTGGCCTTTTGTACTCCTATCTTTTTAGGTTTTATACTCACAGTGGAGGTAACATCTTTGCTGGTTCATCTTCAGTCAGGAGTGCCCTTAACTTAGTGGCTTCTTACAGAAAATAGAAAGTCATCATGACCTGACAAAAAGACTTCCTATAAGTTACTACCAAAAGTTCAATACATAAAGGAAAAGCAAACCCAACATTTGAAATTCATTCAGATTAAGACTTCTACCACTAAAAGGCAGTAGTAGAGGGAATGGAAAGACCAGACATTCTTAGGGAAGACCTGTCTGTGGATCTAATACCAGAGGGAGGACTGATATACTAAATGTTCAAAGAGCTTTCAGTGTTAAATAACAAGGAATGAGAATTTGTAAGAGACGTGAACGCACATTTCATCACATAAAGAATAAGGATAGCAAATACACACATGGAAAGATAGCATTTTAGGGAAATGCAAGTTAAAAACCACGAAGAGATACTACCTCTTGTCTATCATCAGCTAAAATGAAAAGGCCACCATTGGCAGGGGTGTGGGAGAATTTAGTTTAGTAGGTTCCTAAAAAAAAAGTTAACTAAGGGCTGGGGAAATGCCTCCGTTATTAAAGTACCTGCCACACAATCATGAGGACCTAAGTTCTGACTCCCAGAAACCACATTAAAATCTGGGCATGGTGCATGTGCCTGTAAAGGATGGGGTGGAGCTAGGTGGAGCCCTGAAGGTCATTTTCTGGCTGTTCAGCCTAGATAGTTGGATAAGCTTCAGGCTCAGTGAGAAAGGACAACTGATGCTGACTTCTGGCCGCCATGATGTGTCTTACTGTTTTGTTGCTTTGAAGAGACACCATGGCCAAGGCAACTCTTAAAAAAGAAAAAACTTAACTAGAACTTCCTTACAGTTTCAGAGGCCAGTCCATCCTCATCACTGCAGGAGGCAGGTAAACACAGCGCTACAACAGTAGCTTGACTCACAGGCAGCAGGCAGAAAGGGAGAGAGACATTGGGCCTGAAATGAGCTTTTGAAACCTCAAAGCCCGCCCCAGGGATATGCCTCCTCAACAAGGCCACACTTCCTAATGTCCACTCCAAACATGCTGGGGACCACGCATTCAAATATATGAGCCTATGAGGGATATTCCCGTTCAAACCATCACAGTATATACTCATGCACATGCACATATACCCATATGCACATGTGCATGCACCCACATGTACATCACACACATACAACATAGTGTGAAAAGATTTTTTTTATGGAAGTGTTCGTAGCATTTTTCTTTATACTAACCTTAAACTGCAAAGAACCCAAATGCCCACTGATAGGTTAATGTATATTCTGTGCACATACACAGTGAATTACTACTCAGCAGTAAGACACTCCATTGGAATATCAAAATAACTATACTGAGTGAAACAAGTTAGGCCAACCAATCCCAGCCTAAATCAGATCATACCAGAAGAATCTGTACCATATAATCATGTGATTTGTCTTCCACATCCCTTTCTCATCCTGTGTGCTGTACCCCCCCTGTAACAAATCTTTTTTGAAGAGGGATAAAAAGCAATATTTTTGTTCCTGAACTCAGTTACTTTTCTTTGGAGCCTCTGAGAAATTCTGTTGAAATGTTTAAGTTAATCATTTGCAAAGTTCCCGAGCCAACAGAGAAAAAAAATCCCTCCCAAAAGAGAAAAAAAGTCAATGGATCAATAAAACAACAACAGCAACAACAGACTCAACTCTTTACTCAAGAAATGACTATTCAGCAAGCGTACAGCACACATATCATATTGATAAACAAAATCTGCCAGAGCTCCTAGCAGCATCTGGCTTCCAAGGACAGCTAAATTAGTGTCTGCTGAAGCCAACTGAGCAGCAAACCTGTTGGTTGAATACGGTGTCTTAGATACATGCTGATAGGCCATCCTCATTGTGAGATGTTAACATGAGGGGTGGAGCCTAGCGAGGGCTTCAAGAAATGATTGGCAGCTCTTCCTTCTGCCCTTCACAAAATTCAATGGATTAACATGTTGATGTAATATTATCTTGAGAGTTGATTGGTACAAATGCCGTTTGAGTAGGCCTTTCAAGTGCTTGGTCTTTTGCCATATGATGAGCTGTACCACCTTGAGATTTCTCCAGGAAAAGGTTGAAGACCCTTGATCTTGGGTCAGAACCATGGGACAAAATAAGTCTCATTTCTTTGTAACACAACCAGCCTGTGGTGTTATGTATTAGCAAAAGAGGACTAACCCCGTCACCTCATTCACTTGCAGCCTTTGGTTCTGTCAGGCTCAGCCTCAGCAACAAGAAGATGGTGTGCCTTTCTTAGCTTTCTTTGAGGTGGAGCAGACTGTCCCCAGTTTGCCTAGGCTTTCCCTTAAGACCACTCTTATTTTCCTACCTTCCAGAGAGGACCTCTTGTTCTTGAACAATTCAGAATCCCATGCAAATGGATGCTGCTTCCCCCAGTGCAAGGCTGAAGGGAGGCCATGCCATTGAGACAAGGCTTGGTTTGAGTGGAGGGTGGCATAGGAAAACAAACAGGAAGTGTGGCAGAGTGGGGAAAGCTGACTTCCCACTGTGGATGCTCGGGAGACCCTTTGCTTTAGTTTCTGCTTTCCTCTATGAGGTGAGCTGCCTTGGGGGTCCTAGCTGGAAGTCCATACTTTGTGCAGAAATCTCCCAATCAAGAAAGCCGAGGAGTCCACGGCGTAGCCAGAAGCCGCTTATCTGTCAGTCTTCTGGGAGAAGGAGGAAGTCGTCCTTTCCTCCCTGGTAATCTTTTCCTCCCATTCCTAATGTCAGGAATGCCAGTAGCCCCACCTCATTTAGGGGAAAGAAATCTTATACAACCCCCTGGCCGTTAAGCCTCCCAATAATGACCACATTAAAACTTAAACAAAAGGCACGGCGTTTGTTTATTGCCTCCTTTCTGCCGTCTGGAAGCCAAGAGGCATGTCCCACAGATCGTAGTGAGCTGAGGAGCAGCAAGGTGGGGCTTGGTGGAAACAATGTCCACCCAACCAAACCAGACAGTCCCACACTTTATCAACTCAACCGGACAAAGGAGGCCACATTTATGCTTGGATCCCATAAACACTAGATTCCCTTACAATGGCACACCCCTCCCGTTCACATCCCCCTCAGCAGCAGGAGCTCCAGCACTGCCATGGGACTCCTCAGCGTAGACATTCCCAGGAGTCCAGAGGAGAGCACGCCCTCTCTCCGCTTGATGTCCGGCCAGCTTGTCTGGGTGGGTGCAGGGACCTTTACGTGGAGGTCGGATTCGGAAACACGGGCCTAAAGGGCATTTGCTTCCCTGTCTGGCAACTGTCATTGATACAAATTGCTGCACACGTGTGCTGTCCCTAATGACAGTTTAATGAAGTCACTTGTGCTGGTTCCCTGAGGATCTTGGGGCTTATATCTCCCCTTAGATGTGTCCTTAGACCCTCAGGGCCTGAGACATGCAGGATTAACTGCCGAGGGGTGCCCTCCAGGTAAGGTCCTGGAGTTCTGAAGGACAGCAGTTTGCTTAGGGTTTGTTTTGAAAGACAGATCCTTTTCTTCTTGGGCTTATACAAAGTGTTTTATGAAAAGAGGAGCCAGTGTAAGTGGAGGATAAGAAGCCTCCTCCTCACATGACCACGGATAAGGATGAGTTGAGTTCTTCATTTCAGAGATTTTGGTCCACAGTCCTTGGTCTCATTGCTTCTTGGTCTATAGTGCTATGAGTGGATGTTCCCCAAAGCAGGATGCTCACAGCCAGCAGACAAGTGGTAGCAGGACCACACTGAAGGGGAGCTGCGCTAAAGAGTAAACACAGAGAGAGCGAGGGACCAGGGACTAGAGAGAAGACCTCAAAGGCCAGTCTCCAGTGACCCACCCACGCCCTCTAGCTAGATTTCATCTCTCAAAGTTTCTACAACGTTCTCTAACAGTGCCTCCAGCTGGAAATTAAATATTCAATGTGTGAGTTTGGGTGTGTGTGTGTGGGGGGGGTTTCATATTCCACCCATGAAAGTCTCCTGGGACATTCAGCTCTGAGCCAGAGATCCAGGCCTGAGTCCCACTCCCCAGAGTCTCAGTTTAGGTTTGATTCTGAATAATCATAAAAGGCTGGAAGGTAACTCATTAGGCAGCAGCTAATCTTCAAATTGACTATAAGCTCCAGAGGTAATGAGCTCACCAAGGGTTAAAGAGGAAGAAGAGACACGCCCTGGATGGGGAGATGGAGAGCTTTCTTGATGCTTCTTCAAGGCTGAGGGTCTTGGTGTCAGCTCATCTTTGTTTTACCTGTAACTTGTCAGAAAAAAAACCCTGAATTTAAAGATCTAGTACTAATTGTCTTGTGCTAGTGACTCACGAGTTGAACAACATCCCACCTGTGGAACCAAATGACATCAGGGACGGTGTTCTCAATGGGAACACTCCTCGTACAGTGGAACCTCAAGCAGCAAGAGCTCAAGAAACGGATGAAGACCAGAAGAGTAAGTGGATTATTTCAGAGTTCATCTCCTGTGGGATCAGTACAGAGGACACTTCTTCATGAGGCTGCCGTGGGTGGACGCGTCCTTTGCGACAGTAAACGGTAAGTGCCCTGCTTTGGGGAGTGTCTGTTTCTACGATGGTTTAATGATGTGACATTTCCATGAGGGAGAGACTATTCTGGTTCATGATGGTATCTAGAGCCAAGTGCAGAAGCTCGGTATCTACCGGAAGCCTCCGTGCACACACGTTATACTTAAGCCTTCCAAGATTTGACACAGTCGGACTACAGCGCTCTTTCCCCCTGCACATCTAGTCAAGCCTCCTCTAGAGACAGGATCAGCAGACAGGTGAGGATGTGTGTTCTTACCATTGTCAACCCCCCCCTGCTCTTCCCCCCCATACCCCTCCCCCGATAAAGGCAGGGACTATCTCCCACTAGCTCACATGTCCTGGGGCAAAGTGACATTTCACCCTCACTGGCTTGTGCCACTGCGGAGTTTACACACACACATACACACACACATGAAAAAGTCAGAAAATAGAAACAGACAAAAAAAAAAATCCAATAAGATAAAAGAATCCCAAAAGGAAACAAATAACAATAGCAACGTGGACAGAAACAACATGGCATCCATTTTGTGCCATTTTCTGTTGGCTCACTGCTCCTGGGCATGGACTCTGCCCTGGAGGGCCTTAATCTTTGAAACCTTTGCTGGTTAGGAGCATTCCAACAATGACTGCAAACAGTATGAAGAAACCAAAACAAATACCTTGGCTAAAGCATTTCTGTCACCATTAGAAAGTTTAACACTAGAAACTATGCATGACATTCTGTTTAGGTTATCAATGCGTTAGGTCTTGTATTTCAAAAGCTATTAGCTTCTTTTGAAAATCCTGGGCTCTCTCAGTCCCTCATATAAGCGGAGTTGAGAACACTGTGCTCTAATGATGCTACAAGTGGTAACAGGACCCTCAGAGGCCTTCCAGACAGTGAGCTTTTAAAATGTGTCTTCAAAACATTAACTGATGGGCATTAGATTTCTAGCTGGGGGATGGCCCACAGAATCCAAACAAGCATACTGGCTTATAGTCAACTAAAAGGACACTGGGTTAGAGTTTGTCTTGAGCTCTACAGCTCCTGGGCAAACATATTTCAGCCCAGAAGATGGGATGAACCAGCATACTCTCAGAAGTAAATTCTGGCTTTAACCAAGAAAACATTTATACATTCATATGGCCCTGTCTCTTATGTCATTTCCCACCTAGCACCCTGTTCACATGGTTTGGAAAAGACAGAGTAAGTAAAAGATGAAGATGACAGCCCCGAAGAGCATAGTGTGCACAGGAAACCAGCTTTCTGACCCCTTCTCCTGTGCAAAGTGGAAGTCTCCTGGGGGTGAACGATGCCCCTCAAATCTGTAGCTGGAGTTGGTGGTTCGAGATTTAGGAAGGTAAATTAAAATTGGTTAGGGTGTCCTAAGTCAGCATGACTGGTGTTCTTATAAGGACATAGACATGCAGATGGATGACTACGTGCAGACACGAGAAGACAAAGGATCCCATCTGCAAGTCCAAAAGAGCAGCCTCGGTAGAAGCTGGTCTCCAACACTTTACCTTAAACGTCCAGCCTTCAGGACGATGAGGAAACTCGTTTCAGTTCTGGTAGCCCTTAGTTCGTGATGTTTGCTGTAAGTCTGAGACAGTGGAGGTGGTGACTTACTTTTCTTGGTTTCTCCTAGTGGCCAGGGCTGGGCCTTCAAAGTACTTATGCTCATTTTACAAAGTCACACTGCATGCCTGTGGCTAGCTTCCTTTCTATATCTTCTGTTTCCCATGTTCCTAACCTAGTCACATGACCTGAGTCCTATTGTTTTCTGTCATATCTGTCTATGTATCCATCCACCCCACCACATATCTATCCACCAATCCATTCATCTATCCTTTCATCCATCCAGTCCTTTGAGTGGTGGGCATCTGAGAAGACTGAAGAGCAAGCCACTTTGGAAGGACAATGATTGGAAGAATGCTGAATTGAAATAAAGAATGACTGAAGAATGATTTGGAGAGTTAGCCAACATCTTCAGCTTGAGAATAGAATGGGGCAATTCGTGTTTTTCTTTTCTTTCTTTCTTTCTTTCTTTCTTTCTTTCAGATTTTTTCTTTTCTTTTTCCTGAGACAGGGTTTCTCTGTGTAGCCTTGGCTGTCCTGGACTCACTTTGTAGACCAGGCTGACCCGGAACTCACAGAGATCAGCCTGCCTCTGCCTCCCAAGTGCTGGGATTACAGGCATGCACCACCACGCCCAGCTGCAATTCATGTTTTTCATGTGGACTCCTTAAGGGGGAAATCTTTCATGTCTAAGTGTTCTGAGCTTCATCCATTTCCCGATGTGGCGATGGCATTTTCATCACACATCCTGCTCCACAGCAGTGACCACTCCCAGTGTGCTCAGGGACACAGAGACAAACACAGGAAGAGAATACGTGGGACCAGCTGGACCCAGACAGCACCTTATAAGACGAGTCTCGACTGTCTACAGACAATGGTTTACTTCCTACAAAATGGTCCATGGACCTACCTCAAAGGGCTCTTACAGTGATTGATGTGATAGCTGACTGTTTTTTTGTCAACTTGAGAATACAGAATCACCTGACAGGGGATGGGGGTGGGAGAGAACTCTGGGAGTGTCTGGGAGCTACTTCAGAAAAGATTTAACTGCTGTGGGAAGAATGAGAATGTAGGCAGCACCATGTGTGGACTGCATAAAAAAAGAAAGCAAACTGACCACCACCATTTGTCTATCTCTGTTTCCTGTCCGCAGATTTGGTGTGACCAACCTCCCCCCTCCCCCCCCCGCACCACCTTCCTTTAAAATGTTTTTATTTATTCTTTGAGAACGTTATACAACATATTTTGATCATATTCACCACCCCCTCAGCCCCTCGCATCTTCCTTTCTTAACTTACTTTTTTTTTTTCAGGGAAGCAAGTGATACAAAGGACACGATGGCGATGTTAACTGTGAATAATAGGACCAAGGAAAAGAAGGATGCCTGGAAAATGCTAGATTCTTCATTTCTTATCCATACTCAAGAATCCACAATCCATATGGGAACCCCCTGAAAATGAGTTTTAAAAGGAAATGCACTTAGCGAGTCTACTCCCCAGGGAGGCCCGCCCTTTTGTGGACAGGGTTCTGTCTATCTGAGCTGCATCTGCACCACCTGGGGGATGCAGGAGGTGATGGGGCAGCACATTGCAGGTAAGGGGCTAGGGGTGGGCTTTCAAAGGATGGGAGATATAGCACACTGGTATAAGGACTTAAAGGGGATTTAATGGACCAAGAAGGGCTATATGCAATGGGAGATGGGAGTTTAGAATAGAGGAGGAAATACAGGGAGGGATAAATAACACTGAAGACCTTTTTAAAGGTGTATGGAATTTCCAAGCGTCCAACAAGAAGTGCTGGTGCAAAGATACCTTTAGGGTAGAGTCTGGCACCTCTCCCGTGGATAGAGTAGAGGATGGAATGGTAGACTACAGTGAGACGAGAGCTAGAACTGTGGCGTCAGAATCCCATCCAGAGATTTGGCCAACTGCCCCTTCCTGTAAATAGGAAATAGAAGCTCACGAATCCCGTAAGAAAAATTTTGTAAGAAAACCATTTACTGGGAGTGTAAACTTGTACAACCACTTTGGAAATCAATCTGGCATTTTCTCAGAAAACTGGGGACAGCTCTACCTCAAGACCTAGTTATATCACTCCTGGGCATATACCCAAAGGGTGCTTCACTATACAACAAGGACATTTGCTCAACTATGCTTATAGCAGCATTACTCACAGTAGCCAGAAATTGGAAACAAGCCAGATGTCCCTCAACCAAAGAATGGGTAAAGAAACTGCGGTACATTTACACAATGGGATACTAAAAACAAAGACATCATGAAATTTGTAGGCAAATGATGAGTCTGAAAAAGATCATACTGAGTGAGGTAACCCATACCCAGAAGGACACAATATATACTCACTTCGAAGCTGATTTAGCCATATAACACCAGATAACCATACTATAATCTACGGACCTAAAAAAGCTAAGTAATAAGGAGGACCCTAGGGAGGATGCTTAGTTCTCATTCAGAAGGGATAATAGAATAGACACTGGAAGCTGTTGGAGAGAAAGAACAGGACGGGAGCCTACCATAGAGGTCCTCCGAAAGACTCCACCCAGCAGGGGATCAAAGCAGATGCTGAGACTTGCAGCCAAACTTTAGGGCAGAGCACAGGGAGTCTAAGAAGGACCTGGAGAGGACAGAAGCTCCACAAGGAGACCAACAGAGCCAACAAATCTTGGTCCAGGTAGGGCCTGAGGAGACTGATGCACCAACCAAACATCAGTCATGGAGCGGATGTAGGCCTCCTACTCAGATGTAGCCGATAGGTAGCTCAGTCTCCATGTGGGCCCCGTAATATGGGGAGCAGGGACTGTCTTTGCCATAGATTCTGTTGCCTGCTCTTTGATCACTTCTTCCCGGTGATGTGGTCTTGCCAAGCCACGGAGGAAAAGGATGCAGGCAGTCCTGATGAGACTTGATAGACTGGGGTCAGTTGATAGGGGAGGAGGGGTCCCCTTTTTGAGGACTAGGGGAGGGGAACAGGGAGGGGCATGAGACCAGGAGGAGATGAGGAAGGAGGCCATGATCAGGATGTAAAGTAAATAAATATTTACACAAAGAAAACCTTTCGCTATCTGAGGTAAGAAAGACAGTTAGCCAAGAAAGATCAAAACACTAGGCTGTCCACATAAGGGTGTTCTGTCCACATCACAGCTAGCCTGCTGTGGGAGCCCCAAGTGAAGGAATTAAATACCTGCCCAAGACCATTAAATCCCACATTTATGAAGCAAATGTGAAATTACTGCTGTGGGGAAACTTTCACAGACCTCCTGAGGTTAAAAAAAAAAAGACTCCTATACTAAAACAACCTGGGCTGATAATCAGGGTTGCAGACTACCACCCAAGTGGATGAGGGACAATAGCAGAGCAGATGGAACAGCAAGCAGTACAGATGCTCCCACAGGTGAGAGGCTGGGCCTGTCTGCGTCGAGTGCAGCCACCAGAGCACTACAAAGTACAGAGGAGACAAAGCAACCAAGGGCACAGGCGAGTGTTAGCCAGGAAAAGCGGTTTGAACAAAGGCGACGCAGAAGTCCTTAGATGGACAGCGTAGCCCTTGAAAATAAGAATTCAGTGGCAGGATGAGGTATCGATTGAGCAGGGCTGGAGGCTTAGAAAACTGGAAGGTAGAGTCCAAAGCGTTAGGATGCTGCAAATTAAAAAAAAGTAACAATGGAAGGGCCCCTTAAGAGGCACGAGGGGAAGCAGATGGAAAGGGAAGGACAAAGCAAGGAGAGCCAGAACTGTAAAGAAATAATGATCTTAAGGATTAAGGGAATGGCTACATTTTCAGGACCTGAGCAAAATGAATGAAAATAGAAGCATACCGTGTCCAAGAAAACTGGAGGCTGTTAGAGAAAGCTCTATAATCCTTACAAAGACAACTGTGTGTACAGGAGGCAACACTAACCCACCATTAACAAGCTAATGACAAAAGAATTGTCAGAAAGTCGGTGGCTGAGAGTTTCGCCCACCGGGTGATGGCCCGTCATCGGGGTGGGGTGATTCTGAAGCAGGGGTTGATGGGCCACATTGGCAACATAATGAAAAAAAAAAAACCTCATGATTAGAAAATGCTTTAAAGCACTGGGTGTTGGTGGTGGTGGGGTGATCTGGAATATTTGTGAAAATAGGTGCAACCATGAACATGCTATGGATTAAGGCAGGATGTTATCCAAAGGGCCCTGTGTTAAAAAGTGTGGTCCCCAGAGTGGGTGTGCTGTGCACCTTGAGGAGGCAGGGCCAAAGCCACACAGGGAGTACCTGTGAAAGACTGATGAGGGCTCTCCTTTTTGCTTCCATAGACTAAACCTCCCAAGCCATAATCTAAAATTGACTTTCTTCTCTATCACTTAATTGCCTCAGGTAGTTCATTGCAGTGACAGAAAGCTGCCGGGCACAGGTTCTGATCTGGTAGAAAGTACCAATCAGAAGTGGCTCCTTTTATTATAGTTGTATTGTTTAGGATGAAAATAAAATAGTGATAAACCTCATATTACAAACTAAGTATATAAAATATATGCTTTAGGGTAATTAAAAAATAGAATACAAAGTCCAAATTCATCGACGGAAAACAAACAAAGGGAAAATATCAATTTGACAGGAAATAGAAAATGAAGGGACAAAGAAACAATGAATAAAAAACACAAAGAGAAAACAAGTAAGAAAAATACAAATAGCAGTAACTCTGTGACTACTAAGTTTAAATCATAAACTGGGAGGCTTTTATATTTGATTCCAGTAAAGCAAAACTCTCCCCCTAACTATCTATCTAAACTAAAACGGCATTGTGGAAGAGGAGCCAGAAAGACGGTAAGAGCCAGTATAATACCCAGGAAGGCTGCAGAGAAACCGGGTCTTCTGGAAATGGCTGCATCAACAAGATCCCAAGAGGGGCAACATCGGTGTACATATGAACATGGAAAGGGGAAAATTTCATGGGGTACCATCCCTACAGCAAGTATTATTATAAGCAACCAATGATAGCTGGGAGAAAGCGAGTTAGCCTATCCCAGGCATGAGCCCCTTATCGATTACTCAATGAAGATTGGTCAGGCCTGAGTCCATATACACACAAACAACAAAGATGGACGCAGCAGGTTGTAGCTATATATTTGTGCATACACATGCATATATGCTCATATACATACATATATATTAATAATAATCAAAGAAAAAGAAAACAAGCAGAGGGACGATGGGAGGGGCTGAAGGGAAGGTATCCAGTTGAGGCTGGAGTGAGGAAAGGCAGGGGGGAAATGATGTCATTCTATTTCAATTAAAAAACATATTTAAAAATAAATAAAATGACAATGAAAAGCATTAAAAGTGATGAAGACAGACACCTTGAAGAGATATAAACCAACACAACAGTAGAAAGTAATTACAGTTAATATGACATACATCTAGAAGGTAAGATGCCAAGTTCTGTTGTCAGCCTGAGATGTTCGTGGGGAGCCTAGGCATATTTACGGGAGCTCTCATTTCCCTGCAGGGAACCCTTCAGCTTTTCCTTGACAGACATTGTCTTTTTAAAGTGAAAGATAAAAAGGGAAAGTTTTCTGTTTTATACCCTACCCCAGGCTTCTGTGGGTGGTAACTCACCCTCAAGGTAAACTTCTTACTACCCTGCATAGTCTGTGGTTTCTCTTTAATAGCAATGGCCTCTTTGACAAACATAGCCACTTTGTTTATACCTTGAAATGCTCACCATTTCCTTGACAAATTGCACTTGTGAGGCCTCTTTTGACTTGACTTTTTTTTTTTTAACTCATTCACTGCAAATATGGCTAAAAGCAAGACCCTCGTTAACTGTCAACCTGCCAGCTTTACACAGCTTAGCACCGCTGGGATGGGGGATGCACACACCGGAGCAATTATCCTTATGAGATAGATCGGTGGACATGTGTGTAAGGATTTTATTAACTGATGATTGGCCTAGGAAGGCCTAGCTTCCCGTGGGTGACACTGCTTCCTAGGCAGGTGATCCTAGCTGAGTGTAAGCCCGGCAAGCCGCATGCCTCATGGCCTGGCTACTGTCTCTGTCCCTGCTGTGACTTCCCTCAGTGATGGAGCGCGACCTGGAAGTGTGAACCAAACAAACCCTTTCCTCCTCTAAGTCGCTTTGCTCAGAGTGTTTTTTTTTTAAATCTCAGTGATGAAAGGGAACTAGAAGGAGCAGATTGACAATGCCATGGCCTGAGTGATCTGCTGTCTTGAACCCTCCACAGCCAGATGAATTAGCCCGTTGCTTTTATCTTTAGCACCAGTGTGTCAGAATATGAAAGGAACGTAGCCAGGGTCTATGACAGAACGCAACATGGAAGCTGCTGGCAGTGCCAGGGAGAGGTCTTGCTCCTTGCTGAACCCTCAGTCACAGTCTTCAAATTATCATAAGCCTTCTGGTCCTCCGAGCTCTACCAGAATGAGCCATGAGCACCCTTCTAGGGCTGTCTAGCCTGTATAGCCCAACTCACCCACGTTTCTCTTGCCAAGCAGTTCCAAAGGCCTAATGGCCTCATGGTCAGGTGTTATGGCAGGGATACCGCTCCTACTACAGAGTCTGAGCATTGGTCCCTTTTCTCGTGGCTGACAGAAGCAACTTAGAGGAAGAAGGGCTTGATCTGTCTTCAGGTTTGGGGAGTGTGTGACAGGAAAGTCACAATGGCTAGTGCAGCTCCAATCACAGAGGTGGCAATATGAGGTGGCGACTCCTCCCCTCCTGACCAATAAGGAGGCCGGAGAGAAGGGCCATGTGTACCAAGGTCCCACTACTGCTCATTATAGCATCAGTAGCTGCCAACCAAGGGTTCAAACACATGAGCCTGTGGGGAACATTTTTAGATTTAAAACATTAACACCAGTGTATTTTCCTGTCTTACCCACCCTTGACATCAATTCTGATGATCACTTTCCTGCTCTGTGACCATACCTTTATTGTCCATAACTGTAATTGTGACTTCAGTCTCACAGAGCTTGAGACTATGCTGTTAGTGACATTTAGGCCAACAATAATTATATCTTGCTAGAATATATAGAAATATTTATTTTTATTGCCAAGTAATAGTTTAATCTCCAAAATGCCCCAGTGATGGGGGTTTATGCTAAGAAGTCAGAAAAAAAGGGGGTGGGGCTGAGAGGGCTAAGTAGTGCATAGCAGAATTGGAGACCCTGAAGGGCCAATGTGTGACACTGTAGGATAAGCCTGGGTTGCAATGGAGACACCAGGGTGATTCTATCTGCTGCCAAAAGCTATAGGAGTTGAGTGGAGTCATCCCGAGAGAGAAAGGCCACATGTGGAACAAATAACAAGGCCAGGAGTGTGGTTCCCCAAACCTGTCAGAGCCCAAGTAATGCTGCCGTGAGACCCAGATGCCAGATATGGTGCATGCTTGTCCTGCTGTGCCTAGATCTTGCTTTAGCAAGCCCTTCCTCAGTATCCTGCTCCTCCTCCCTTTGGGATAGGAATGTTTAACCTGTGCCATTTATTGGAAGCATATAACTAGATGTTTTTATTTTATAGGGGATTAACATTAAGACTTTGCTTTGAAACTTCGCAGAGGCCTTGGCCTTTCAAACCGCTTGGGTTTGTGAAAACATTGCAAACTATTGAAATTGTACTGATTGCACTACGTGTTATGACACAGCCGGAGGTGGAATGTGCTGGCAAGAGTCTGAAGTGTCCTTGACAGGTGGATGAGTTTGAACCCTTGGTCCTCAGCTGTCAGTGCTGCTTTGAGAGGCAGTGGAAGTGTGGGGCCTGTGGGATCTAGCTCTGTCTCCCAACATGCAGATAGAAGGAGCTGCCTCACATTCCTACCACCGTGGGTGGAGCTGCCCCCATGCCACAGCTTTCCTGCCATGCTGTGTTGTGTCCCTGAACCCACAAACCAAAATAAATCCTCCTTCTCTTTGGTTGTTTCTGCCAGGTACTTGTCACAGTGATGAGGATGTAGCATACAATAACCTTGACTTCATGTGTCGTACACAACTTCTGCCTCTAACAGAAACACACACACACACACACATACACACACACACACACACACACACACACACACACACACACATCCTGCCTGTTGTTTTCAAATTGTAAGCATATGTTTCTCATTTTTAGAATGTCGTATTTAGAAAGCTATTGCCTGTGGCATTGATTCTAGTAAGAGTGATGATAGCCACTTCTGTCTTGAGAGTAAAGCTTCTCCACTTACCCGGGGAAGGTCCCAAGCACAGCGTGTCACAGTGCGGGTAAGTTTGTGACTGGGGCAGGAAGAGCTACAGTGAGAGGCTGCCCTCCGTTATCAGCTTTGTAATTCTAGTTAAATCGCTCAGCCTCGTTGAGCCTCAGCTTCCTCATGTCTGAAATCGATCTAATAGAAGCACCTACCTCTTGGCACTGCACTGAGAATCGAGCGAGCGAGATGCTGCATTTGGAGCGCTCAGCATCATGTCTGATTGCATGCGTGTGCTATGGGTGAGCTGCTTCATCGTCGCTGTTACTCCTCTGATGCCCTTTCCTCCGATGTAAAGTTATTTTCATATACTATATTATACACCCAGTATTTTCTCAGCTGCCTCTTCAAGGGTCTGTACGTTGAAACAAATATCAATATTTTGGCATTATTTTGCTTTAAGGAATCTTCTTGATGTACTGTATTATAAAATTAGGGAACTAGCATTTACATAAGAGAAGTCAGAATCCCTGAGAAAAGATCTGATCTTACTAGAAACTACATTAGTTCTTCGAAAACCAAGTCACACTATTGAATAGATGCTAGTGTTTGCTCAGACGAATAACAATCACAGGTATGTTCAATCCTAATAAAACAAGAAACCAGAATTTGGAGATGCAGCGATCTTCTGCAAAGATTTGCGAGCATGTGAACATTACTAAGTACGACCATAATAACACGGGGACCAGAGATGCTTTCTGAACTTCCTTCCTCCTTTTATTTTTTACTTCCTTTTCACTTTTGTTCCTTTTTGACAGACTCCAGGTTGGCTTCGCATCCACAATTCTCCTGCCTCAGCTTCTAAGTGCCATTATTAAAAGTGTGGAATGGCAGGCCAAGCTTGAATTCTTTTCTGTGTAACACAGAATTCCGTATTTAAAAATGCTTGCTTTGTGCCCCACAGTATAAAATCCACTCAAGAAGAACTATGCCCGTTTCCCCCCAAATGTGAACAGCTGAACTGTCCCATATACCAGTTCCGTATCCACAGGGTTAACCAAGTGGGCTTCGGGACTTTAAAAAACTAAGCCATGATCCTAAACTTGTGCAGACTTCCTTCTTGTCATCGGTGCAGTGCAACAGCAGAGCACACTCTTAATGGTGGGATTTGAACATGCATGACATTTAGCTTTCCTGGGGCTCCTGGAACCAATATCCTCTTAATACCAAGGAGATTCTTCTTTCTAGGCCTTTCTGTCTCCCCAGGCAGATCTTTCCAGTTCCTTGAAACTGTATGTGTAGCCACACACCATGTCTGACCTATGCACAGGTCTCCTGAGATGTCTCAGATACCAGTCAGGCACCAAGCCCAAGGGGGCCCTCTCTTTGGACAACCCACTCATGTCTCTGCATGAAGGAGTCTCACCACATGCCTCTCATCAGGTGGAGCTGTGGCTCTCCATGAAGACATGCGCTCCACATCCTCCTTCCATCCTGCTGTTGTCCTTGATCTCGTGGGGTGTTTAAAATTGGGTCAATTCTTGGAAACTTCCTTCATAAACTGTACAGCACTGCTCATCTGCAATCTCACACCCATCCTAGCCTCAAAGGACCAACTACAACTCCTTCTTACCTGTAAGCTAAGCTACTAGCTGCCCAGTTTTCTCTTTAGCTGAAATTAATCCAAAAGGATTTGAGGCCATTTTCTTTAAAAAAGCATGCTTCTTTACAATCCTCTACTTAAGTTCTTTGGTTCAGAAGCTGCAGTAGAAAAGCATAGCTTATGTTTTGAGACAGAATCCATCATTTGACAACCTACCTACCAGAGGAAAGTGTCAAATAATTCTCCGCACAGACTCAGGCGTTCCAGGCCCTATTGATGCTTAAACGTGACTTTTGTGTTTGGCCAGTCTGAGCTAAATTACTCTGGGCATTTTTTTAATTTCATGAACAGGAAAAAAGTAAACCTTTCCACCTTGGAAAATAAATGGAAGCTGTTCTTTTGGGCAGCAGATAACTCCAAAAGATGTGACCTCTCAAAGTTCATGCTGCCCAAGTGGGTTATTTCCTCGGAGGAAAAGCTACATGAGTTCAATCAAGTCATGGCAAGGAGAAATTGTCAAGTGACGAAAGAAGGAAAAACATTTGTGAGGCAAATAAACATTGGAGCCAATTATTCTTCTTGATTTCCTGTAGTCTGTCCTGGGCTTCAGTTGTTAAGGATGATGTATGTCACTGTAGCATCTAAATTCACTTGATTGAATAGTCAATGGTTTGATTTAGGAGGAGTGAGTGTGATGGTGGCTTAAAAAAATAAGTTTCCACAGAAATGGGATAATTTGAGACCTGCTATTTAATATAGATTTGTGCTGAGCTGAAACTTGTAAAAATAATTCCAAATGGCCCTTACTCCCTTGGTAGATTCTTTTGGTAATCAACCCTACCAGGTTCTGGATATGGACCATTATGCAAATTCAGAAAATACAACCAGATCTTTTCACCTTGGGATGCCTACAGTTCCTTCACTTGGAAATAAGATCTTTGAGCGAGCACCTCAGTGGTCATGCTCCAGAAGTAGTCTGTACAAAAGAAAATAGAGAGAGCAACTGGGTTTCATGGCTGAGATGGCGCGGATTCTCACGGCGGCCCTATTTTACGCATCTTTTATTACACTATTGCAGTGGACGTTGCTGTGCTTATGGTTCCTGCTGGTCCAGTGGTAGATATAGGGGATGTGATTAGGGAACAAAGGCTGTTTTCTCACCGCTGAGAGAAGAGGCACCCCTATTTACTGGGTAAGACAGCATCAGCAGAGAGAGTGCTGGCTTCCGGCGACACAGGGCAAGGAAAAGCGCAATGGTGGAGGGGACGCTGTGGTTAAAGTAGTAAAGGCGGAGTGAAGTTATGCGGCACTCACATTCTTCAGAGACTCATTTACTGTCTTCTTTGAGCTGGTCATCATATAGTCATTGTTATACTTTAACACCTGCCTCCCCGTAACATCAACGGGGAACTCTGGTGATTCTTCTCCCACCCAAAGTGGCCTTTGCAGGAGCATTTGTCCTTGCTGGTTTTCTGTAGGAGAAATTCCTGGTATGTGGAAAAATGAAAGAAAGTGGTCACAAGTTACATGAGAGAGACTTCTGGGAGACAAAAAAGAAAACATCGGGAAGAAAAAAAATAAATAAATCCTTAGAACAATAATTTGAAGCCTGAAGCATAGCGCAGAACCCACGGCGATTTTGCAACTTATATTGCAAGGCGTCTTAAGCAACCCCCCACATTTCTAAGGATGAACCACAGACAGAATGCAAGGAACAATTCGAGCCTTGGGAACAGATGCGGTGGTAGGCAGCACCGCCCAGGGCGAAAGCAGGCTCCATGCCGCTACCAGCAGAGGATGATGTTGAAGATGCTCTTGGGGAGCCTGGAAAAGTGAGACGTGTCATCCAAATAGCAAGGGTACCATGGACACTGAGACCCAGAACAAAAGCATCATCGAGTCCGTAGTTCAAGAGAAGTTGGCTCAAGAGAATTGATTAGACAAACCTGGGGATATTGGTTAGCTGGGCATGCAGGGTAAAGAGACGCACGTGCTGATGCTTTCTTGAGCCCCAGTTGCCAGTGCTCACCCCGTGGAGTTGTCACACCTTTGCATTTGTCTATTATTCAAGGTATTTTCTTGTAGATATGCCCATGTCCTGCTGATTTTGAAAATTTCATCTTAACATTTTAATACACAGTCTCAGATTCCTGTCACAAAGGCGACAGCCAACCACAGATTTCCGTGGGTGACTAGCTGCTTTGCACATTTCGGAGGGGGTCCTCATCATCCCTACATGTTCACGCAGCAGAGCTGTGATGAGGGCGAGCATGGGGTGTGGGACTTGGTGATATTGTCCGCCTGGCAATGCTGGAGCAAGCCCAGCAAACCCTAACCAGCTCCAGCTTTTGCTAAGGTGTCCACGGGCTCACATGAGGAGCCCTGATGTCCACTCGGGCTCTAAACTGTTGAACTTCCTCCCTCTCTTCCTTTCTAGTAACTCTGATGGGGGCTTGTGATTACTCTGCTGCAGCAAATCCAATGTTGGCTCTCCTTGGCTGAAGCGATGTCTCTGCAGACCTGAGGTAGGTGTCCAGGCGCCGTTCTACCGCAGACCCCTTGCTCTGGACTCTGAGTGGCTCTCTGCTTTGAAGATCTCTGAACTGCATGCCCTTCAGTGAGAGCCCAACACTCTCACAAGAGTTCCTATCCATTCACCACTCTCCCCACCCAACGCACAGCTGAAGTCTTCTTCAATAATCTTCCTCCCTATGGAAAATTCTGTCCGCTTACAGGAGGAAGCCCAAACTGTCTCCAGTCTCCGCCTCACCGTCCACTCAAAAAGTTCCTTATCTTCAGGAAGACTGGGTAATCCTTCGATCCTTTTTATACCCTCAATCTTCCACCCATAAGAGTGGGATTTCATGCTAGGCCAGTAGCTTGTCTCTTCCAAAGTGGTTTTGACTGACTTGCCCACAGTATTCAGTACCCAGGCATATCTATGCTTCTGCCATCAACCCATTCAGTTCAGAGAGCTCTTCTTTGGTCATGTACCCAAACCCCCATGTACCTCTAACTTTTAGTATTCCTGACCCTAATCACTGTCTTAATTTTCTCTTTAGCACATGTCCTGTGCTCTATCTGACATACATACATGTAAGTATATAACTTATATGTAAAACAGATATGTGCATGGATCTACATCTTATTGTTTGACTCCCCCAGGAATGTTCTGATAAAGGTTTAACAACTGACAAATCCTGAGCAGTTGGGATAGGGTCCTGATGGATACTGTTTTGTAATGCTACAAACACTCTCATGATGGTTGGCTATGAAGGGTGGCTATGTTTAAACATAGTGGTCAATTTATTGACTTGTGTACCTTTGGGGAAGGGTTTCTGTGTGTTTTGTTGGTTCTTGATCCATAGTGGACACTACATAAATAACTGTTACATGAGAGGCTGGAGAGATGGCTCAGCAGTTGAGAGCACTTGCTGCTCTTAAAGGAAACTAGAATTCAGTTCCCAACATCCACAGCTCACAACTTCCTGTAACTCATGGTCCAGGGGATCCCATGCTTTTTCAGGGCCTCTGCAGGCACCAAGCATGTGGCAGAGACGCACATGCAGCCAAAACACCAATACACATAAAATAAATAAATAAATAAAGATACAACAACACATTAATTTTTAAAATGTTTTTAATTTTTTAATCTCTAACATATTTACTTAAATTAAATAAAGTCAGATGTAATGGTATCCAGTTTGTTGAGGCTAATAAAGCCATGCTAAAAGAGGTTTAAAATACTTGTTATTTGACCAAATAGGATTGGTATTAGAATTTTGAGATATTAATTTGTTAGAGTAATTAGTTTCTTAACTTCTAAGAAAAACAATATGGGCTAGGAGGACCAACAAGGAACCTAGAATGTTGGCTTTCTCCATATACAAATTCAGTATGCAAGATAATTATGATATACTATGTAAGACAGACAGTTAAAATCGGGTGGGAGTAATTTGTAACAATGTGGAGGAACATGATTTAAATTAATCCTCTATATTTCCCATCAAAATAAAGTTAATATGGACAAAATAAAAATAACCAAAATGAGAGAATATACTTAATGCTGAGAATCTAGGAAGAAGAACTGCCCAAGGAGTAAATGAATGGAAAAAAATACCAAGACATTCCACAAATTTAAGACCAAATGAAATGTTTAAGAATTTGTTTTACAAATGCCAACAGAGTTAAAGCTAAGAGTGGTGTTCTCTGTGCTAGATACAATTCTATTAAAATCTGTCATAAAGTATAAAGTCTCTATACAGTCAGAAGTAGATAATAGGGTAAAGAATATGATGCTATATTCAATTTAATAAGTAAATGATAAACACACATTGGAGGAAACAAAATCAGTTCAGTTTGCTCAGCAATTAAAACTACACAGAGCAGAATTTCATATGCTCAGCTCCAGTCTCTTCATTTATCCCTCATGGACCGCTTCCATCTTAATTCTCCCATGCCTCCACTGAGTTATTCATTGATCCAAACACTGATCTCCATTTGTGCATTCCCAATTGAGTCATGGAGATGCCAAAGGAAATATTAGCAACTTGCCAAGGTAACCAACAAGGCCTGGAACTGACGTGGGATTGCATTGTCCTGAGAGATATTAGAATAACATTTTCTTGTTCTTGATGAAGAAAAAGAAAAACCTCAAAGAGGCAATAAGCCAGAAGCAAATATATTTCAAATCTTAAGTGAATTGAATTGTGAGCATCTCATGTTTTGTCCCTGTATGAAGACTCAACAACAGACGGTGCATTTATGATGTACGTGTGTATCTTCTGACCCACTGTGCAATGCTATTCTGAGGACTTCTCACTGGGCGCATGTCCAACGTCAGTGCTGGCTGTCATGAGTCACAGCCCAGTGAACGACGAGAAAGGTGGATGTGTTTGTGAGAACCCTCTGCAGAGGTTCTGTCTGCCTCTTTGACAGCTTAAGCACCTGAGGTACATCCGCGGGCATTTGCTTCCATCTTGCCCCCATGACCTTCGCAGACACGTGGTCAAAATGCTCTACACGGCAGCTGATGAGGCTCAAAGGGTCGGGACAGAGAACAGCTCTAATAACCACATTAAGATTAAAGATGGTGATGGTGAATAGGTGGCGGTGGTTTTAGCAAAAGGGAGCATAGGGTAAGATTCGTGCTGTGGTTGGTTTCTGCCTGGAGAGTCTTTCTAAACTATGGCAGAAGGAAGGAGTGGAGCCAAGTGGTGAAGCATTCCGGTGCTAAAGCTGTGGACGTGTGTAGACTGAGCGCAGCACCATCTTTGGAAATCCTTTGGAGTGGGGCCGGCAGCTTACGGGAAACTATGATATAAAGGGAGAGCGTGAGGACGCCTCATTCTGGAATAACTCTCGCCGCCAAGCCTAGTGAGAGTTACTTAGGTAGGTAGTGCTGTCGGCGTGGGCACTCTCAGCTCTGCAGTAAGGACCGCATTTATTGAGACGCCTCGGGAGAACTTGGCATACTAACGCTTATTCTACAATAAATTGACTGCCCGTCGCAACAAAACCCCAGCACTTTTTTAAGGGGAAAAAAAAATGAAATCGATTTTCAATCTTAAGTCAAAATTGACTAAGGCTGGAAAAGAAGCATCAAGATACATAGTCCACTTAAAAAGAAGTCAACGTTAATAGTGAGAAGGTATGCTAGTTAACAGGGAAGGGCTTTAGAGCAGATAGCTCAAATGTATCAAGAGATTTCGGTGAAGCTGGGATGAAGGACAACTTGATTTTCTAGAGCTAAAAAATCATTGTATCTAAAATGAAAGGTTTAATAGGTGGGCTTGATGTAAGGTTGTATGAGTTAGGAAAGAAGATGTCGGTGGACTGGGCAAAGGGCTATCTAAACTGTAAGATAAAGGGAATGGTTCCAGTGAGGACAGGCAGAACATCTTGGCTGAGAAATAAGCGAACTTTGCAACACTGGCATAGTGAAGACGACGTGAGCTTGGGCCGCTCCTGCCTGCAGGAAAACATTTGTCTTCTAGGGTCTGGTAGCCAGCTGGAATATTCAGAGGAGGAGAGACAACACACATTGCATGGAAAGTGACAAGAATGGAGAGCAAAGGTGCTAGCCTAAGCCCACGGGAACTATTCCATTTCATGGGAGAAGTCAAATATTGATCAGTAGATTCTAGCTTTTTCTAGGGAACTGCCATAGGCCAAGGCAATGGTATACTGATATGCTGGTTATGTTCAAACTGACCCATTTGAACAGTGAAGAATTATGACATTAAAAATCAGTAGCCTTCCTATATACAAATGATAAACACGAAGAAAGACGTCAAGGAAGTAATGCCATTCATATTAACCTAATATCTGTCTGGGAATAAATAAAAACAAGAAAGTAAAAGACGTATGCAATAAAAAATGTAAGACACTGGAAAATGAAATTGAAGAAGATACTGGAAGATGGAAAGACCTCACATGCTCGTGGATTGGTGGGATCACTTTTATGACAATGATCCTGCCAAACACAATCTATAGATTCAAAATAATCTCTATAAAAATTTCAATGCATTTCTTCACAGAAAATGAAAAAAAAAACCCTTAAGTTTCATCTAGAAATACCAAAGACCCGGTGTAGCTGAAACAACATCAAACAACAAACAACTGTTGGAGGGGTCACCATCCTAGATTTTGAACTATACTACAGAGCTACAGGGTTTTTTTAAGGCATAAAATTAGACACAATTGTCAATGGAATAGAATTGACACATATAAAATTTTTGCAACCAGTTATAAGCTTTTCAATTTATCATGTTTTCCGAACCATAGATAATACATATTTAAAATAGGCATCATCATGTACTTTATACTTAGAATTTAATGACTACCAAATTCAAGCATGCAGGGGCCTCCATCTTTTTTTAAAATTTTTTATTTTTTATTAATTTATTCTTGTTACATCTCAATGGTTATCCCATCCCTTGTATCCTCCCATTCTTCCCTCCCTCCCATTTTCCCCTTATTCCCCTCCCCTATGACTGTTCCTGAGGGGGATTACCTCCCCCTGTATATGCTCATAGGGTATCAAGTTTCTTCTTGGTAACCTGCTGTCCTTCCTCTGAGTGCCACCAGGTCTCCCCCTCCAGGGGTCATGGTCAAATGTGAGGCACCAGAGTACATGAGAAAGTCATATCCCACTCTCCGCTCAAGTGTGGAGACTGTTCTGACCATTGGTTAACTCTGGGTAGGGGTTTAAAGTTTACCGTCTGTATTGTCCTTAGGGGCCTCCATCTTACTAGTCATTTTGAATTCTGGTCTAAGGGTATAGAACTGATGTTTATCATCATAGTGAGCCCCTGAGACTTGAGGACAGATTCTATACTCCCTGTTGATTCAGCAAAAGTGACTGGTCTGGCTAGGATACAGCTAAAGTGCCTAAACAGCTAAACAGCTATGAGCCCCCAGTGTCCTTTGGCATAAAAACTTAGGCCCATCCTGCCTTATGAGTCTGTCCAGTCCGGTGTCCTGCAGGTCCAGGTCCACAGACTTTGCCCAGCAGCACCCTCATGCCACTCGGGGCTGCAGCAGGCATACCATGTTGACTGTCTTTGGAAGCCCAGAAAGCTAGTGTGAGGAGGCGGCAAAAAATTACCTTTCTGGTTATAGACTAACCTAGAAAGGCCTGGACACAGCTGGCAGCACCAGAGTCTGTTCAGGGGGACCAAATCTTTCTGTACCCCATATCCCATTGGTCCATAGCACTTGGCCCACATGGCACAGGTCCTATGGAGCCTCCCTCCTGGCAGTTCCACCTTGGCCCTCATTCCCATCCTGTGTCTATCAATGCTCAAATCCAGCTCTGCATACCCCCAGTTCTCCCTCAAACACCATTGGACCACTAAGACTTATTTATTTATTTATTGTATACGAGTGCTCTATCTGCACACACACCTGCATGCGAAAAGAAGGCATTGGATCCCACTATAGATGGTTATGGGCCACCATATGGTTGCTGGGAATTGAACTCAGGACCTCTGGAAGAGTTGACAGTGCTCTTAGCTGCTCAGCCATCTCTTCAGACCACTGGGTCTCTAAGTGAAAGTGTGTGATGCAAAACATGCTAAGGATAAGTCCAGCCCTGCCTTGGAGACTATGTAACCCAGGAGAACATGTTGCGGCGAGTGGTACACATCATGGTTGACTTTACCTGACCTCTCAAGGACAACTTTGTATCAGGGAGCCCAGCCTCATCCAACGACTTGCCCAAGCAGAGCTTGTCACAGTCCTCACAGCCTCATCCCTGTCTGTAGGTGTATGGATTACTCATCTTGTCAGGTAAGAGAAGTGGATAGAGCATGCCTGATCCCTCCCAAGCCCCACCCCTCCTGCCCAGTGATGCACTGAATAAGAAGCAGAAGCAACAGAAGCAGAGAGAAAGCCACGCCTCCTGCCTCCAGGCCTCAGGATCTTCCCAGAGTTCCTTGCTTCCCCTAGCTATATGTGGCTTTCTCTTGGCCCAGGATCTGTTCTGCACAGGGCAGCCCAATTGCTTTGGTGCTCATTTGGCACATCTTCTGAAAACAAAACAAAACAAAACAAAACAAAACAAAACAACAGAGCTTGCTCTTTGGGCCTCCTGGCCAGATCCTATTTTGAGTCCTTATTCCCAGTGAGGGAGTGGGTGCTTGCGCCTGTCCTGTTGACTGTGATGGCTCTGAGCTTGGGGCCTGTGTGGCTGTTGGCTTCCATTGTCCTCTCACCAAGGGAGCCAGTGATGCTATCACAGGCCCATTGTGTGCTGGGCGGGCTGCCAGGCGCCTGCTCCACACAGGGCTGTGCCACATCCCCACTTTCCTGGAATTCAAGGAGCAAGAATCACACTGGCCCCTGATTCACTCCCCAATTATTTCTAGCTTCATTTTTTGGGCTCCCTCTTTGCCATTGTTTTCTCAAGAGCAAGCTCTGGTGTAATAAAACTACGGAAAATCCAAACACTGTACACAGGCTGTTTATCAAGAAAACAATTGCCGAAAAAGACTCTGCAACTTTGCCTAATAAAATGCCAGTGTGGGAAGGACATGAGAATGACCACAGAGGATCAGATTTCCTCAGAAATGCTGACTGACTGCATGAGGCCAAGGGCGACACTCTCCTGGACACTGACACAAAGGTCATCACATGCTCTGCTGTCCACGCAGCACTTTGTTAAGAACTAGAGCGATCTAAACATGTCCCTTCAGGTAATTTATGAAATATATTTTAAATCAGACTCATCTCTCTAGGAAAAGATATGTTAAAGTAACAGCCAAACTTTTTGGTGGTAGACTTTTTGGAGGGGTATAACTTTATTAAAATTGTAGAATTAGTTAAGGGGAATAGGGAGGCTCAGCTTGGTCGGTGGAGAGATATTTGCGTCAACTGATAGATCGACTCTTCCAGGCCACTTCTGGGTGTCTCTTGGGGGGACCCTGAAGCTGGCTTCCCCTCTTGAGAAGTGTCACATCTGTGAGTGGGCTTCTCCTGTCTCCTTCCCCTCAGGCTCTTACTCCTCTCCTGCTTCTTGATAACGTTAAACCAAGGTGAACAATGGGCCCTTGGGGGCAGGCCCACCTCCTGGAGAAGGACCGATGGGGATGAGGCTGGCCCGTCAAGCCACAGCCCTTTGGTAATCATTGCCATCCTTTGATAACGGCGGTGCCTGGAGAGCCAAGAGCAGACCATTGGAAGCCCAGAGCTTTTGGAGCTGCCAGCCCTTGGCTTGCCTCCTGTCTCTGTTCAGTCCTTAGCAATGCTACGCTTCACAAACAGCTCAGTGGCACCTCACAATGATGACAGGTGTGTCAGGGAGATTTTGCCAGTTCAGCGTGTAAAAACCAAGGACTCCCCATATCAGAAAACGAAGAGCAAGGGCATATTCGTGACTATGAGGATACTTGGGCACCCCCAGGGCCAGCCACAGCTATCCCTCATTTACATATATTCCTTTCCCTGCAGCCACGCCCCTTCTCTTTAGCCACGCCCCTACTTGCAGCTATTCCTCCACCTGTAGCCACCCCTCCACTTGCAGTCATCCCCCCCTCCACCCGTTCCCTCACTTGTACTCCCCCCACCCCAATCCTCTGCTTACAACCATCCCTACTTGCAACCACCTCAATCAGGGCCCAGCTGGCTGGGTGGGCACTACAAGGACCCCAGAGAAACACACAGTACTTTTACAGATTTTCCACCTTGTGGCTTTAGCAGCTAGAACATGGGGCCTTGTCCTAGAGGCGTGTCCAGATGCTGGTATATTACTCTCAGGCCCCGTGGCTCCACATTGCCTAAATGACCTTTTTCCTCATCTGGGAGACTTAAAGAACGGGCCTAGATCACCCCAATGTGCTAACTGGGCCACCAGCTGACCAATCTCTAACCTTTTCTTTTAAACCAACTTGACCTTCTAATATCAACGGGGGAGATAGCTTCTTCTCTAAGCTTTTATTTCCAACAATTATGTAGTAAAAATCCCATTTTAATAAGCATGTGGCTAGTATAAAAAAAAATCCCCAAGTGAGCCATCCAAGAAAATGCAGTTTTGTTTCCTTCCAGTTTGAAGAGAGGATGCTAGAAGGAGGCGGAGGGTCTGGAAATGGAGAAGCTCCCTGGGTGCCCGTGAAGCTGTCTCCTCCTCTACGGAGAAGAGGGGGATGGATTCCCATGACATGGGTGAAGCCGGAGGACATCCCACGTAGTCATCTAAACTGGCCCCAAAGAACGAGTGCCGTGTGCTCTCAAACCTGTGATGTACCTAGCATCCTCAAAATCAGAGACGGATAGAGGAGGGGACAGAGCAGGAGTGATGGTGCGGGGTGCGGTGGGGTGAGTGGTTGCTCCATTGAGACAGAAGAAAACACTCCAGAGACTGTTTAAAATATGTGTGCACTTTGTTGAACTCTCAAATGTGGTAGGGTGGTAAATTTTATGTTACGTCCTTTCTTTAGCCGTAATTTAAATAACAGAGATGTGTGTGTGTGTGGAGGTGTTGAATTTGGCTCAGCCAGCCTCTGCTTTACTGAGAGCTGTAGAAATTGCCACAGGGCTTTCAGTCTTTGGCTCCATAAACGTCAAGCGATCCACTGCCTTCCACTTCTTCCCAACGGTGTGTTGTCGCAGCAAGCGCTCATTTGCTAGGAATATTAATTCACGATTCTTGCACAAAGTAAAGAACCAGCATTTCAGGGGCCTTGTGAAGGCCCTGGAAGCAGAACACGGTTTTACCACTCCATGTTCCATGTTCCCTGGCTGGCGTACACATGTGCTTGCTAGCCAGCAAAACGAGGTCTACATGTTTCTACTTGCTTCTTCTTCTTCCTCCTCTCTCTTGCAGGCGGCTTTCTCGTGGAACAGCTTTGAGCCTCGCTGCTAGGGAAGAGGAGTGGAACGCCTCGGTCCCAGCGGGCGGGAAGGGATGTTGGAGTCTGATGTGCTAGACCTACAGGGCTGCAAACACGCTGACCTTTCATCTTTCCGTTCCTGGAAGACAAACGGTATTTTAGGCGAGTATGGGGGAGGGAAGAGCTTGCTTCTGCGGGGGCCTCTCTCTGGTCTACGCAGAGACACATGCAGATGAAAAGTCATCACTTCAACTCTACCCCAGCTTCGTTCTGGGGAGCAGCAAGGGCGACCAGATCATGAGGTCCCGTGATCCTCTTCTCGGTAGGAAATGGGTTTGGGCAGAACACACGGAGAGGTGTCCAGGTACACGTTGAGGGACCAAAGTTGGCACCACATGTTTAGACTCTTAATTCCCTGAGAACAATGACTTGTTCAGTTAGCGGGAGCCAGGAGAGCTCCGGGCAGGCTCTACTGGTCAAGAGAAAGAACTGTTTCTCTTAAAAAAAAAAAAAAAAAAAGAAAAAAGAAAAAAAAAAGAAAAAAAAGAAAAAAGAAAAGAAAAGTGAATAACAGAAGGCGAACAGATTGCTTCCCCAGTGCCTCTGTCCAGTTGCAGCTCCTCTACGTCTCAGGAAGAAAAGGAGAAATTCCACGGCTGTTTTGATAGATAAATTCTAGTCGGCTTGCTCTGACCCTGTCAATGCATAGCTCCTTGCCATTTCGCAGACAGGTCCAGGAAACGCACATCTCCATCTCAGGAGGCAGCAATAAAACCCTCGAGCCTTTCACCTTTTCAAACCTGTAGAATAGCAGTGTTTATCTTCCACATAGACCTCATCCCCCCTGACCCACAGAGGCCAACTCTGGGAGCCTAACAGCACAGAACAGCTCTGTAGGGAACCCCCATTCAGGCAGCAGTCCCCGCCCCTCGGAATAGGAAGGGTGCAAATGTTTATGCTCTTCCATCAGACCAAAGGCTCTTGCAGAGCTGATGTTTATTTTTCTGACTCGAAGAGTAGAGTCACCATTATAATAAAAATAGGTAATAGAATAAAAATACTTTCTAAACCAGACGCTCAGTCCAGTCCAGCCCATGCTCTGTCAGCTCTGAGATAAACATGCAAGAACCCTCGCTGACTGCACTTCCTCCTCAGTTGCTCTGAGAGTCCTCCCCGGTTTGTTTTCCTTCACTGTGGCCTATCCTGCCCCCAGGTCAGCCTGCAGCAATTACAAGTGAACCTTGTGATCCGCAATGTGGCATGGAAGGCTGGTGGTGGGGGAGGGGCCAGGGCTATGCATCAGACAGAGCTACTGGCATATTGCACGCACGCTCATCACCCTGTCCCAGGAAGGACTCGTTCTCACAATAGCATCGTGCTTAGTAAAACTGACCATCTTGCCTCCACAACAGCCTCAGTTATAAGTGGCACATGGCCTAATGGACAGCCTCTCTGGGGATTTTGGATCCTGCCATAGCTAATTGTGCATCTCTGTCTCTCTCTGTCTCTCTCTGTCTCTCTCTGTCTCTCTCTGTCTCTCTCTCTCTCTCTCTCTCTCTCTCTCTCTCTCTCTCTCTCTCTCTCTCTCTCTCTCTCTGTGTGTGTGTGTGTATGTGTGTGTGTGTGTATGTGTGTGTGAATTTGACTGGGCCATAGGGTGACATGTTTTAGCCAAGCATTCTGGTTGCTTCTGTAAGAGTATTTTGGGTGAAAAGAACCCTTAAATTGCTGAGATAGGTAAATGAGATTGCTTTCCCACTGTGGGTGGGCCTCGGCCAGTCACATGAGAAGTAGATAGCATAGAAAGGCTCACTCTTCCGTGAGTGACAGCATTCAACCTGGTGTCCATCACATTGGGTTGTTGGTGCTTTCTTTCTCCACGTCCAGCATTAGGTTGTCCTTCGTCTTAGGCTTGACGATCTTCATTTTTCAACCACTAACATCACTGGATTCCTACCTTGCTAACTATAGGCCTTGGGACTCAGCCTGGACAGTCATATGAAGAGATTATTGTGTAAAGACCTCCCTACTCTATTTCCACTGAGGGCAGGCTTAACTACTTTTATTTTGCTGTGAAGAGACACCATGATGAAATCAACTCATAGAGGAAACAGTATCGGGGGGGGGGGGGGGCTTATGGTTTCAGAGGGTAAGTCTATGACTGCCATGGTGGGGAGCATGGCAGCAGGCAGGCAGGCATGGTGCTGTAGCCGTAGCTGAGAGAGAGAGAGAGAGAGAGAGAGAGAGAGAGAGAGAGAGAGAGAGAGAGAGAGAGAGAGAGAGCTCAAAACGGAAATGATGTGGGCTTTGGAAACCGCAAAGCCCACCCCTAATAACACCTCTTCTGACAAAGCTGCACCTCCCAGTCCTTCCCAAACAATTTCACCAACTGGGGCCCAAGTGTTCAAACACACACGCTCATGAGGGCCCTTCTCGTTCAAGCAGCCGTAAGGACCTTGATCTCACTGGTCTTTTGCCGCTTCACCCTATCCAGCAGAGTGATATTCCCGTCAGTTACCTGTTGGTCACTTCGTCGGTGGCCAATGCTAAGCAACGCATGTGGTGGGAGAGTGGAGGAAGAGGTCTCAGGCTGGGATGGAAGCATTTCTCTGTGTGAGCTGAGCACCTGACGACTTGGAGCTGTTTACGTTGCTTCCATGCGTGCTCGTGTCTGCAGGAGCTGCCCTGCAGGCCCGCTCTTCCTCCTTTAGGTAACTAGCACCCACACAAGTCAGCCTTAGTGTCCTCACTTGGGCAGTGACCCACAGTGGCCTTCATGGTTCCAGCTCTAAGCATTGACATCTCAGGATTGGTCTTCCTATCTATGCTTCTCAGGACATTTTTCAAATTATGTTTTTTAGTCCATGTCAGTGAATTCCTATGAGGAGAGAGCAGCAGTTTCAGGGCCTGTCACAAAGGACAAGGAGAATCATCTGGGTACACACACACACACACACACACACACACACACACACACACACACAAATCCAGGCAGGTCTTCCAGCTCCCAGTGAGGACAAAGCAAAACTTCAATAGTGTCTGGGTCTGGGAATCAGAGTGAGATTGAATTTCCAGGCCTGAGCCGGATCATCCCAGCTCCCAACCTGCAATAACAAAGGACACACTGGTAGTTTCTGTTTGGTTTTCATTTAGTGATGACCCAAGCCAGGAGGAGCAGGAGGAAAGGAGAATGGATTTTACTTATTCTGGTGGAGCCAGCTGCTGTGTTCACCTCTGTGTATCTGAAACTCTGCCTTGAGTGAGTCCCCAGGCCCAGGAGTGCTTTGTGCTTCCCTTGGAGACGTTGGCAGCTTCAGAACTGGCACTTTCCTCTTGGAGAAGGTTTTGGCTTGATTCTGACAAAGAACCTGAAAGACATCAGGAACTTTAGGGCCACCATCCATCTCCGTCTGTGATGCAGCCACTATACACAGTACCCTGTGATATTTGGAGTTGCAAACACATTGATTCTGTATGTGGAGTGCTATCCAGCCATCCCATGGCAGCAATGATGGAATTAGTACGAACAGCAGCATCATTAGTCTCTTCTTCCCAGATGAGGGGACAGCTGTGAACAATGTAAGTCACATGGGTTATTAGAGCCTCGACTTGAGAGTGTGCTGCTCTGTGCACTCATAGGATTGCCTCTGACGATTGTCGGATGTCCTAATCTCCAAGGCAGCCTGGATCACAGCTTCTTTGCAGAATGGGTTTGCAGCTCCTGGGAGTTGCACACTTGCGAAAGTAAAAAGACAATGTGCTGGTCTGTGGTTTCTGGGGCTTGTGGTCCTGCTCTTGATGCAGCTGAGTAAGCACCGGTGCCTGGGCCCTAAGGCACCATATACTGTGGGTCACACCACGTGGAAGGCTCAGCCCTAAGACTCCATAGTCTGTGGTCCACACCTTGCAATCTACACGTTCGAGCATCTGACAGGTGTTTATTTGCCTCAGAACAGAAGACTGGATTTAAAGTCTCTCTGGAAGGACCACCCAGACTCCTTTGCTCTGGGGCTCATTTGCTCAGAATGGCCATTGCAGGGGATGTCAGCCAGGGGGCAGTGAATTTGGCTTCCCTCTAGGCCTTTCAAGCAGGAAGTGCATTGACAAGCATTTAACTAGTCCTTTCTAATTTCCTTGTGGTAGAAGAGAAGTGAAACGCGGTGGGCTTCTCTTTGAGGGACACGCAAGAATCAATGAGAGAGGCATCCAAAGAGGACAGGTCACCTGCACGAGCCTTGCAGGAGGATTGAATCAAGGGAAGGAGACCACAGGGCCAACAGTGGGAGCAGGCCTCCTCTGAGGGTGGTGGTGACATCAGGCTGTATGCGAGTGCTGTCTTTGGGAAGGAATTGCTGAGCGAGCACAGTGAGTTACTTGGACAGCATGCATTGGTTGGGAAACAGCCCACAGACAACAGTGTGTGCAGGAGAGTGTGGGCAGTTTGCCGTGTGTTATGCCATTTAAGTTGTGTGGTGACAGAGGAGAGCAGGCAGCAGGGCCCAGAGGACTGTGAGAGAGAGAGACACCTGGTGACTGTGTTTAAGTGGTTTGGTTTGCAGTTAAAAAAAAAATTAAGTAACTCCATACCCTGGGGCCATTTGCAGTGTCTGTTTTGGTTGTCACCACTGAGGAGGAGGTGTTGGTAGCATCTATTGTGTAGAGACCAAGGATGTTGTGTTGCTCACAGTCTGCAGTGCTCCCATGGTACCTTCAGCAAAGACTTGTCAATGTGTCAGCAGTAGCCAGAAGTTAAGAAACCAAGACGATGGGGTGCAGTGTTACACTTCCACAATTGCATCACCCAGGAGGCAGAGGAAGAGGATTCTGAGTTCAAGACTAGTTGAGGCTGTATGAGAAAACTGTGTCTCCAAAGCCAAGAATGACGATACCTAACAGTAACGAAACCAAATCAAAACAGATTAAAAAACACAAAACAGAACAAAGTAGAAATCCAGGTTTGAGACTTCGATAGTGAATGTTCCCACGGGCAATCACGGCCACTGTCATTTATACCCACCAGTTGCACTATTTACATCTGAGATACACGCTCTCCTTACCAAGAGACCAGCACAGCGGGCTGTGGGAGAGCTTAACAGAAGTCACACTTGCTTTGCCTGAGGAGGCTCCAGCTTTTTCTCTCAAGGCGGCTACCTGAGGGTCCATCTGTCCTTCTGAAAACTGGGAAAGCATCATATTGTCTGGGACTGATTAAGTTGTGTCTAGCTCTCTGTTGCAGCCAGCCTAATGCCTTATCCATGGAAACTAATGCCCGGGTGTTTGCAACTGGCTGTGGCCACTGAGGCCACACTGCCTTAGGCTTGGGCAGATATATCCCCTAAGTTTCTGGGACTCTTTTTCTGTTGGAGAATCTCCTAGAAGAAAAGCCAGGGCTCCATTAGTGACTTGTCCTGGTCTCATAATTTGCCTCCCTGAGATTCCAGCACTTTCTCATGTTCATCCCTGCTCACACCAAACACTTTGCTGTGTGCTTCTGTGGACTCACCGGGGGTGGGGGTGGAGCATCTGAACATGGGCAACCTCTTGCACATCTCGAAGGACACTGAGTGGTGGTGAGTATGCACCCCTCATTTAGATCACGGGGGTATGCACAGTCCCATGAGCTGGACTGAATGTTATCATGAAAGCATGCAGGTGCTGGCGTGAGCAGGGAGACAAAAGACTCACTGTGCCTGCCAGGAAGGGAAGGGGGCAGAGTTGAGGACGGGGCCATTTTTAACGGGCTTCACAAAACACAGGAGGTGACCAGATGGACTGGTGCGCCCCGAGGGGATTCTCTCTCCACCTTTTAGCCAAGGAAGGAAGCTGTGGCATCCGCATGGCTCCCCACGATGTACACATCCTGGAATTAGTGGGGAAAACACTCAGCTCCCCGAACCAGGAGGCTCCATCACCCGGATCCCACTCAGCCCCGTCAAGCCCGTGTCCGCTGCTCTCAAGTCAGGCAGAAAGTCTCCTCCTCAGCCCAGGGTGAGATGTTGAGCTTTGCTGTGGTTTTTCCCATTTGGGGCAGCACCCTCACCCAGGTGTCAGAACGCCAAGGCTACCTTCCCCAGGAAATGCTTCCGCAGTGCTGGGAGTCGGCTGAACGGAGGGGCAGAGTGGCTCTCTTGCTCTTGTAATTTTTTATCACACTGTAATTTGGTGGCTGATTGGGGCGTGGGGGGATACTCAGTTGAGTCTCTGTCCCTCATTCACTCCTTGGGACCACGCACAGTATTTGGAGAATAGATCTGTGGGTTTGTACCACCCTCTCTGCATAGATGGCTTCCACGAGTGAAAGCATAATAGATCTGACTTAACTGCCTGCTGATAAACAGTATAGGAGCCTGTTATGGTTCTCAGAAGCAGATTTGTTCCCTCCCCCAAGAACTTGTGCTTAAAGCTAGAAGTACTGCTAAGCAGTGAGCATGTTCAGTGAGAGCAAGGCCCTGTGCTCAATACCCTCAGCTAAAAAAAAAAAAAAAAAAAGTGAAAAAGTAACTGAATCCTTCAGAGGCCCACCAGCATTCAGTTTTTTAGCAGTCTTCCTAAACACATAGATTTCCACGGTGCAGAGGGGATATTAAAGTTCAAAGCGACCTAGGAATCAGGTTGAAGATGGTAAGCGATCAGGTCTTAAGGGAATGTGAGCATTTTTTGGATTGAGGCAGAACTGTCTGAAATCTAGATATTTAACCATGTCTGGGTGAATAGGTATAGGGGTTTCACAGAATGGCCCCGGGGTAGGGTCCTCTGGGATGAAGTTGATGTGATCGTGAAGGTCATATCTGGACCCCAGTGCTTGCGTTCCATGATAGCACATCTGCTTTTGATTGTGGCTGGATCTGAGCGCAAGGCTTAGGGCACAACGCCACCTGAAGGAAGAAACACTAAGCCTGTCTGGATGCGAGTCTGGATGCTCCCGTGGTGGGAGACCAGCAGAGCTGTGGCTCTTTGTCTGAGGCCTGTTCTCTCGGGGGCCCCATACATGGAGACCTTTGCAACCTGCTCAGGCTCCATCAGGACCAGTGAGGTCCAGTAACTGGGAAGGTAGAGGCTAGAGATGACCTCAAATGGGAGACACCATAGTCATTCAAAGGGAAACTTTGAGGATCAGAATCAAATTGGTATTTCAATGCTGCTAATACTACTCTGGCCATTGTGTGCTCTCGGGAGCCTCTGCTCCTAGTTTAAAGGGAGGTTTGCGGAGATGCTGCATGTAGTGTTGAGGACCTACTGAATCACACTGAGCTAGAATTATTTTCCAGTCTAACTCTGGCTTCTTCCATATGGGGAGACAGAATGACCCTTCATGCTTTCTTTTCTACAAGAAAGAAGGAAGGGGGAAAAAACCCCACCTGGGAGTGTGTTTAGAATAGAGGAAGCTGTGCTGGGGTGAGCAGCATTTGCTTCCTGCAGGGCACAGATGTGAGGCTACGCTGAAGCCTCTTCCAGCAAGTGCACTTGAATCCTGGCAGGGATAAGCAAGGGGCCACAGTCATGTCACGTGAGCAGAGGCTGGGAAAGCTGCAAAAACATACATGGCAGAACAGGCAGAGGAGGAGAGGTCGGCCCCAGGAGGTCTCCACAACGGCCTGGGATACAGATTCCTTGGAACACTGCAGAGCATAGGGCTATATAAACAAGAGATCAAAACCACGGCCTGCCTGGCCTTCAGCATGATAAATGTTTGTTCTGTGTGTGCAACAGGGTCGGACCCACCGCCATCTTTTTGTAGTCTGAGTTTTATGAGGACCCTGGAGAAAACTCACTGGTGAGGGTTGGGGACCTTTCAAGCTGGTATGTCTTCTTGGTGGCTAGACCCACTTTCCAGGGGCAGACAGCCCCCTGCCTTTTCAGAGCTCAGCCTGCCCTTGTGACACCTCTTAGCTAGGGACAGGGAGAGTTGTTCAGACTTTCATCATCTGAAGGCAGCTTGGGACCCCTCCCCCACAGCGTGGGAAGAAGTGACTCCTTGTCTAAACTGTGCCCTCATTGTCCCCGGACCACTGAGAGCCTGCCCACGAGCTCTGCAAAGGCAGAGTTTAATGAGAGTGAAAACAGTTTGGCCAGGTGTGCTGGGCTCTTAAAATACAAGAAAGTTTCAGCCACTCTTCCTGTCACGTTTGCTGCTGACCATGGCTACAGTGAGACTGAAGGCACTTCCTCCGCGCTGCGTGCCGCGCCTGGCTGTCCCTCGCTTGGCTAGCACAGCCTTATCTCTGAGGTCTCCAGAAGGAAGTGAGGCTGGAGACTTCCTGCTACATGTCTGACGCACTGGGCTTCTTTAGGTCCTAGCGTCACATGAGATTGATTCCAGCCAATTTCTGTGGACAGACAGACTGACAGATAAACAGACATTGCACAAACAACAAGGCCTAGTGAGATGGCTCAGTCAGTAAAGGTGCCCTATGCTAAGCCTGAAGACCCTAGTTCAATCCCTGACACCCATATGGTGGAAGGAAAGAACTGATCTCTGCAAGTTGCCCTCTGCCTTTTAGGTGTGTGAACGTGTGTGCGCGTGAGTATGCACGCACGTGCGTGCGCGCGCGTGCCCTCGTGCACACACACACACACACAATGTAAAGAAATATTGAAAGAAAAAAAAAGACTTGGTGATATCTTTAAACAACAACAAAATCAGACAAAGAGTTTGGAGCCGTCTGTGAGATGTAGTCATTTTCCTTTCACTATAAAGACTGAAAATCTTATCATCTCTCTTTGACCATTGGTCATCCTGTCTTTTCTGTTACATGTGCCAACTCACATTTTTTATTTCATTATCTAAGTGTCATCGATAAAGCCTTCCAGCTAGGTTTTAGACTTGTGATTTTGTTGTCTGGTGCCCATCTACAATGTTGGCAGACAGAGAGTGATCACCGACCTTAAACCACAGAGGAAGTGCCCAGATCAGCTGAGTGAGTGGACAAAATGGAAAGCAGAGGCCTGTCTGGACCCTAGAGGACAGCCTTGTGTTCAGGCTGGGCAGTGGAGATGCTACACAGGTGATGCAGGCATTTCAGAGGGGCATGAGTGAGTGAATGCGTGCATGTGTGTGTCTGTGTGTGCGCATGTGTGAATGTGTTTGTGTGTGCGTATGTGTGAGTGTGTGTGTCTGTGTATGTGCATGTATGAGTGTGTGCCTGTCTGTGTAGTGCATGTATGAGTGTGTGCATCTGTGTGTGCACATGTGTGAGTGTGTTTGTGTGTGTCTGTGTGTGCATGTGTGAGTGTGTGTGTTTGTATGTGTGCATGTGTGAGCATATTTGTGCATGTGTGTGTGCATATGTGTGTGTATGTGTGTGTGTGTGTGTGCACACGCACATGTGAAGGAATGCATAGCAGAGATTAGGGATAATGGTGTTGCTACCACCCACAGGTTTTAGAACGGCTGTGTGTGTATCCAAGCTTCAATCCTGTTGCTGTGACACAGGACTCTAACCAAAGGCAACCCAGGGCAAGAAGGGTTTATTTTGTCTTACAGGTTTCAGTCTATTATAAAAAAAAAAAAGTCAAGGGAGAGCTCAAGAAGCAATCTGAAACAGAAGCCGGGAAGGAATGTGACCCACTGACTCCCAGGCCCACGTTCAGCTAGCTTTCTTATAAAGCCCAGGACCACCTGCCTAGGGATGGTGCCAACCATAGTGTACTCAGTCCCTCAGCATCAAATAGTCATCAAGCGACATATCCACAGGCCAGTCTGACCCAGACACGTCCTCTATCAGGAATTTTCTCTCAGATGATGTGAGGCCAGTGGACCTCAACCTTCCTAATGTTTCAACCTTCAACCTTTTAATCTAGTTCCTCATATTGTGGTGACCCAAACCATAAAATTATTTGTGTTGCTACTGTTATGAATTGTAATGCAATGCAATGTAAATATCTGATAGGCAAGACCCAAAGGGGCCACAACCCACCCTTAAAAACTGCCCTAGGCTTTCAGTTGATAATAAAAGCTAACTAGGATGGTGCGGTTGCCACACCTGGTGGATTTAGTGCCTGGGCATCCAGAGGCCCCACCTCTAGGCCTTCAGCTCTGAAGTCCTTTCAGCCTCTTCTGATTCCCCATGCTGCTAGGCTAGGAGCCCTTGGGATCCAGGGCTGGGCCATAAGATTCAATAGACCTCAGAGCCCCAGCCCATAAGGGTCTTGGTTGATGGTTCCCCTCTTGGGGGGAGTCTTCTCTTCTGCATTGTGGCTCACCTACTAGTTTGAGGTACCAATTTCTCAGGGTGTGATTGCAACGAGCTAAGTAACACATGACAAGAGTTTAGAAAATAGCACTTTTCTGGATTGGGCTATCTTGATTGCAACAGACACGCATATCTGAAACCAACCCATCCCCGAGGAAGCACATCAAAATGGAAGTCTGGGGGTTGGGGCTGAAGGCACTCATCAGCACTGGTCCCTCCACCTCTCTCCCAGATGTTTTCATGCAATGTCACCTCTGTACCATGGCCTGTTCCCAAAAGATGGATACGAATATAAAAGAGGGACACGGTGCCTAAGTTCCAGGGAGGGTTTCACTATTTCCATGGGGATGAGACAGCATTTTAGTTCTTTTCTCCCCAGAAAGCAGCAGGTGTGCGTGGCTGTCACCCTTCTGGAGCTATAATGGCTTTCACTGCGCACCTCAATAATTCTTACGTGTAAGTCCTGACCCAAGCATCCCTGAAAGAGGCCTTTACAGAGATGGCCAAATTAGAAGAGGTCCTAAGAGTAGGCTCGTCTCCCACGTGACTATCACCTTTAGAGAGGGGGAGGTCAAGACGTAGAGGCATAGAGGGAAGACATGGGGAGAAGCCAAGGAAAGACCATTAGGAGAAGCTGGACCTTTGACATATTTTTTTTCTTTATTTGTTTTTGTTTTTTGAGACAGGATCTCTCTGTGTTAGGCTTGGCTGTCCTGGACTCGCTTTGTAGACCAAACTGGCCTCGAACTCACAGCGATCTGCCTGCCTCTGCCTCCTGAGTGCTGGGATTAAAAGCGTGAGCCACCATGCCCGGCTCCCTTTGACATCTTAGCCTCCCAGACTGCAGGATAGTATGCTTCTTCTGCTTAAGTCCTCATTATGTGATATTTGTTGCGGCAGCTAAGTTGACTCATAAGGCCGCCGTGTACTCCTCTGGGCCTGGTTCCGTACCGGTCCATGTGTGTGGTAAATGGGAGCAGCCTTGTTCACAGTGGGACGGGTGGGGCATAGGAACAGAATGGGGTGTTCAGTAAGAAGGTCTGTGGGGAGATAAGGTCAGAGAGCTGACCTGTGGAAGGTGGCCACTGGTGTGCTCTTGTGAAAATGATAAGCTGTTCTCAAGTACTTTCTCCAAGGGCCGATGTGACTGGGCCTGGACTCAGAAGGAACTATGGTGACAGCTTATCAATAAGGACCCAAGGTGCAATTGGCTATGGGATGGGCTCATCAAGGCTCAGGAGCAGAAAGGATAGATTCAGGAGACTTCTGTCAGTCTCCCTACTCTTCTTGTCTAAGTTAGGGTTTTAAGCCGTGAAGAGACACCATGACCAACGCAACTCATGTAAAGGAAAGCATTTCATTGGGACTGGCTAACAGGTCAGAGGTCACTGCAGGAACCATGGTGGTACACAAGCAGACATGGTGCTGGAGAAGGAGCTGAGAGTTCTACATCTTGGCCTGCAGGCTGCAGGAAAAGAACTGTGTGCCTTGCCACTGAGTCTGGGCTTGGGCACCTGAGACCTCAAACCCACCCACAGTGACACATTTCCTCCAAGAAGGCCGTATCTATTCCAATAAGGCCACACAGAATAGTGCCACTCCCTGTAAGGCAAGTATCCAAATGCATGAGTCTATGAAGGCCATGCTTATTCAAACCATCACATCTCCTATGTGGGAAACAGAGCAGGAGCAAGAAGCCCTCTCTGAGATTGATGAACAGAACATGGGCTAGGGGTGGTCAGGGCCACCATTCCCAGTCAGTTCTTGATCAAATAAAAGCGAATGCAGGGAAGGCAACAAGGATAGGAACAGACCATATATAGGCTGATGCTGAAAGCCAAGAGTTCTCTGGATTTGGCAATAAGGCTGGTCCCTGGTCTCAGGGGAGCCCAAGATGTAGGGAAAACTCATTCAAGTGGAGCCTGAGAGGCACCAGCCACTTCTGTCCCTTATGACTCTTTCCGGCATTCCACAAAAGCAAAACAAAAAACTGCTACCTCCAAGCCTAGGCACCCAGAGCATGCCCCTTCTAAATAAAGGCCATTCATAGAAGGGATTTTGTTTCCGGCTTCCTTTTGAGGTGCTGTTGACTGGGTGGCACAGCAGCTGTGAAGCCTTAGGGATTAAGAGAAGAACTTTGGTTAGGAACATGAGAGCTGCACGAAGCTTGTGGCTTCCAAGTTGGAGGGCTTGGGAAGGGGAGCATCATTCTCTGAGTTCTTGAGGTTTCCAGTGTGCAGGGCACCCATCTGCTCACCCAGAACTGCAAGTCTATTACAATGCATCCTTTGTTATGTTTAGAATTTCAGATGATATTTTTTTCTATTTTAGTTAATGGCCTGAGAATGAGGTTTTGGTTGTTGACAATAAATTGCATATTGGGGGATATTGGTGCAGAGGGACTCTAATTCAGTCCTTTTATAGCATCCTTCCCCTCACCCCCACCCCCTGGTCTGGAGAATTCCTTTAAGGTGGTGGGGGTGATTAATGACCCCATGTGCCTGTGTGCACACAGGGCCCACGTGTCCTCAGAATGAGGAGCCCAGGGATCCTGCAGAACAAGCCCACGGCAGAGGGGGGAATCATAACACCACATTCCCTGCCAAGTTCCAGCCCGGTGCAAACAGGGATGAATAGAGTATAGATGGAGCTCCAGGCTGTGTCCTCAAGTGTACAGGTCCAGCATTCCCACTTCTGGCTCAGAAGCGCAAAGGAGCCATAGAATACACCTTTTCTTAAAGTTCCTCCTCGTTTTCTTCCTCTCCTCTTCCTCCTCCTCCATCTCCTCTTCCCCTGTTTCTTTTATTTTAAAAGGAAAATGCTTGATATTTAAGCAACATATCAGACACTAGATGGCAGAGGATGGAGGCTATGTGATAGTCACTTTTCACCTCTGTGACAAAATGCCTGCCTGAGAAGATGAGCCTGCAGGAGGACAGACAGGAAGCAGAGAGAGTAACAGGAAGACGAGTAGGCCCCAGCTCCTAACAGTGCACTTGACTACAAACTCATCAATAAACCGATCCACTGAAAAAGTTAGCATGGTCATGATTCAACCTCTCAGTGTGCCATTGACTGGGGACCAAGGCTTCAATGTGGGAGGCTTTTGAGGGCATACTTTATATCCAAATCAAAATAACATAAAAGGAATCTTCTTGTTGGCTGTTCCTGTGCTGCCAAGCGGAGGGGTAAGGTACTCCAGGCCACACTGGAAAGAGCCACGACTGCACTGAGGCTTGCGAAGCAGACATCACATGTCTGGAAGGTGAAGTTATGAGGTCCAAATGAGCTCAGAAGACAGAGTGGGGGACATGGGTAAGACAGAGCAGAGTGTGATCTAGATACAACACGTGTGCATATCCAGGAAGAATTGAAATTCACTTCTGCTGAAAATGGGGCTACGGGGTTGTTCTCAAGCAGGAGAACTGAGATAGGACTGGCACTTGAGGGCTGCACACTCTCTGTGGCAGGCGTATGTGGGGTGGAAAGAAGCATCCAGATTAACACACTAAATAAGGCAGTTGACAGAGGAAGACTGGAAACCCCTTTGACCTCAGTCTACATGTAACAAAGCAGAATATGTGCAAGCTTGTGAGATCTCACACAAAAGGCTGATAGTGTATAAATGGCTTAGGAGAGCTGTTTGTCTTTATTCCACATTGGAAGGCCAAAGGAATTGGGTTCTGATGGCAGCAGCAGCAGCAGCAGCAGCAGCAGCAACAGCAACATCATTGTTGTCATCATCATCATCATCATCAACAAAAACAACAACAACAACAGCAACAACAAGATAGATGTATTTGCCAGCAAAAAGAGAAGGGAAGTAGGCAAACATCTTTCCCCTCTGACATCCTTATATTTGGGAAATGGCCACAAGATGGCTCCCATTCTGGGAAAAGGCTCCCTTTTCAACCCCAGCTAATCATGTCAGGAACTACCCTTACAGTTCTGACTAGAGTGTGTCTCTCAGTCGATCCGATAAAGTTGACAACCAAGATTAACTATCAGATTTCTGTATTAGTTACTTGTCTGGTTGCCATGACAAAATACCAGGCAAAAGCAACATAAGGAAGAAAGTTGGGGAGCATCTTGCAATTCTAGGGTAGGGTAGACATCTTGGCAGGGAAGTCATAGCAGCAGGATTTTAGGGCAGCTGGCCACACTGCCTCTGCATTCTAGAAGCAGACATCGATGAATACAGCCCCCTTTCATTCAGTCCGAGACCTCACCTGATAACATGGTGCCACCCATTGACCCTTCCCACCCCAGTTACCTTAATCTAGCTAATTCCTCCCAGGCATGCCCAGGTGAGTCAACATCCTGGTGTGAGTTGGCAGTCCCTATTCCCCACCACATGCTGGAGAACCTTTATACATGAAAGCTTTCTCTTTCAAAAGTGGAGAGCTTTCCCACGATGAGAACCTACCTACCACCAGTTTACTGGGCCAGCACAGTTGCTTACCTCACACTTAATATATCCTTCTACCCGCGGATAAGTGTAGCTTTCAGTCCTCATCAAAGCTTCTCTTTGCAGAAGACAAGAGGTCATCACAGAAAGCCACAGCTATCACAGAGAACAACTGATCATGAGGTGGCCACCCCTGACGCGTACATCTACAATGCAACTCCTGTAGCTAAGGTGCAGGGGGCATTTTGGAACAAGGGAGAGGAAACATGGTAAGAGCCAGAGGACCAGGAAGTCTGCTGTGAGACTGTGTCTCCTAAAAATGACAGGGATGCTACATTCATGATCCTTCAACAACATGTCTTAAACAAGACCTGAACAGTGGCAATACCATTGACACAGAAGGGGAAACTCTCAAGGGCCTCACCCCAGACAAAGAGCTATAGGCAACTGATGACTTCTAAGAGAAGGTAAGTTAGTTTCTCCCCAGGGATGAGCCCCTTGACTGGTTATTTAATACCAAGTGGTCATCCCTGAAGACATATACAAACAAACAGCACTAAATGTCCTCAGCAGGTTGTATTTATGTATTTGCCTTTATGCATAGGGCTCTCTCTCTCTCTCTCTCTCTCTCTCTCTCTCTCTGTGTGTGTGTGTGTGTGTGTGTATAAAACAAGAAAAAAAAAAAGAAAGAAAAAGAAGGAGAAGGAGTAAGAAGGGGGGCCTGGTAAGGATTGGAGAGAGAGGACACAAGTAGAGTTGGAGGAAAGAAAAGGAGAGGGAGAAATGATATAATATTTTAATTAAAATAAAAGATACTGAAAAGGGGAAACTTTTTTAAGACCCTGTTTTCCTTGGTCCAGACTCAAATAAAATACTGTGCTGTGGTAGAGGACAAAAGCAACCTGGGCTTGGTCCTCTTCTCCCTGGAAAAATACAAGCTAACTCACCTCACAGATAAAGTCACATGTGTTCTAGCTATAGTCCTGTGGCCATAGTGGGGGAGATAATTAAAACTTCACTCTTTTGGGAAAATTGGAAATAAAATGTTTTAGTTTATAAATTTCATTGGGATACAGAAAAAAATATGAAAGGTTTATAAATTCTAGTGCCCAGTAGATACATATCATGCCTTTTCCTATGTACATGAATATAGTAAAATTTAACTTATAACAATAGGTTTTCTTCTTTTTTTTTTTTTTTTGTTTATCAACTGGACACAAGCTAGAGTCATCTGGAAAGAAGGAATGTCAATTCAGGAACCAAAACTATCAGATTGGCCTGTAGACAAATATATGGGACATTTTCTTGGTTAATGATTCCTATTTGAGTGCCCAGATCGCTGGGGCTAGCGCCATCATGGGCAGGTGGTCCTAGGGCCCAGATCGCTGGGGCTAGCGCCATCATGGGCAGGTGGTCCTAGGGCCCAGATCGCTGGGGCTAGTGCCATCATGGGCAGGTGGTCCTAGGGACCAGATCGCTGGGGCTAGCGCCATCATGGGCAGGTGGCTCTAGGGCCCAGATCGCTGGGGCTAGCGCCATCATGGGCAGGTGGCTCTAGGGCCCAGATTGCTGGGGCTAGCGCCATCATGGGCAGGTGGTCCTAGGGCCCAGATCGCTGGGGCTAGCGCCATCATGGGCAGGTGGTCCTAGGACCCAGATCGCTGGGGCTAGCGCCATCATGGGCAGGTGGTCCTAGAGTGTTAGAAAGAAAGCTGAGAGGGCCACTGAGAGCACGCCACAAAGCATTGTTCCCAGGGCTTCAGCCTGAGTTCTTGCCTTGACCTCTTGCCTTGGCTTCCTTAATGGTGACTCTAACCTGTAAGCCGCCTAAATCCTGTTCTCAATAAGTAGGTTTGGGTCAATGCTTTATCATAATAATAAAAAGCAAACTAGAGCAGTTATTAGGAAGGCTACACTATGGACTTTTTTTTCCCCTGAAAATTTAAACATTTCATTCATTTACCTTGTAGGGGAGAACACGTGCCGTAGTGTACTAGAGGAAATCAGAGAAAGGCTTGCGGGAGTCATTTCTCTCCTTCTATCCTGTGGGCTCTGCGGAGAGAGCTAAAGTGGTCAGGCGCACAGGTGGAGATCCAAAGAAAACTTGAGCGAGTCGGTTCTTTCCTACTTTGTGGGTCCTGGGTGTTGAACTCGGGTCTTCAGACTTGGCAGCGCCTACCTTTACTCCTAACCACCTCCCTGGCTCCTGTGATTTAAGAAAAAGAAATCAGAAGGCCAAGGTCATTGGGGGATGGCCCATCCCTTGTAATCAGCTTTTGTGCCCACTAATTTTATAAGGAAAAAGCAGTGAGTAAAGGGAGGAAAAGTGTCCCAGTGGCTCCTGCTTAGAGTTTGGAGTGCCACGTGAAAGGAGGGAGAAGACACCTCAGTTGTGCTGTCTAAAGATGTAAAGAACCATAGGTCAGGGAGGAAGGCGGAGGCCGCACGGCTTCGCTCAGGCCATTTAGGGAAAGGTTATTTTCTTCTGGAAAATGAGGGCTGTTTTTGAGGATTTACTTTTTGTGTGGTCCGGGGCGGAGACTTGGCTTTCTCAATTCATAATCTAAGAGGATCATAAAATTACTATCTAGCAGGAGGTAAAGAACAGGGACACAATATTGTCTCCTCCTGTTGAGCTAATCCAGGTGGGCATGACAGTTACCTGGACAGGAAAGTACACACAGGAAGCTGATGCCGAGACTTCAGAAATACCCAACCTTGACCTTAAATGTGCAGGTCAGCTCAAAGGTCTCTCTGGCCACTGCAAACGCTCACCTTTGAGAGCAGCCTCCTACGCAATGGTCTTTCCGGCCACTGTCTGCTCTCTCTTGACAGTGTTTCAAACTGCTCTGTAAGGAACTTTACCTTCCTTCTACTCTGTACTTCCTGTCTCTTTTGGATTCTTTCAATGCAAAAATCACAGCACTGGAGAGCTGAAGGGAAGCCAGAGCAAAACGCAGGCGACAACATTTTGGTGACAGGGATGATAAAAGCAGCTCAGAAATACTTAGGTTCACCAAGGTCTGCATAAAATTCTTTTCCCAGAAATTCAACCTTTACAAATGATGCGTTTTTGGCTTCCCATAGGATACACAGTGGGATCAGGGAAAAAGTAAACAAAGCCTTATAAAATTAGCATATGAAAGAAACCAGTTGCCAGAGAGAGAAAGGCTAGACTCTGCGCGCGCGCGTGCGCACACACACACACACACACACACACACACACACACACACACACACACACACACACGAGCACATGTGCACGCCCAAGTACAGGTTCAGAGACACTCCACAGTGTCTGCACTGACCCATGGCTCGTTATAGTAATAAAGCTCGCACCCCTGGGTGGATACTTAAGATGCTAGTGAGACAAGGAGATGTGTGGTGCAGAACGTTTTCTGAAGGCTATGTGTAACTGATGGAGCATGCTCTAGGAAACTCAAAATAAGCCAAAGCGTTGACACTACACAAATGAGGCAGGTTGTCCAAGCTAGGTGGCATCCAAGCCTGAACCCTCTGTTAGAGCAGGATTAGCGAGCTACTTCATGTCAGCTCAGGCCCACTTCCTTGGAGAGGATCTTTTCTTGCGAAAACGTCTCTGCTTCTGTTGTACCTGCATGCCTCTGGAACATTTTTTTTTTCCTGTGAGAAAAATCTGGACCCCTTTCAGAGGTGCCATCAGACCCTGACATTGCTCCACATTCAGTGCTATCAAGACCTCCATGCTGTTGTAGCTATCCTGGCAGGAATGAAGACGTTCCTCAGAGACATTTGTGTCCTTCTCTTTGCCTATCCTACTGCTGACCAATAGTCACCAAGAACTGGAATGTCCCCAGGAGTCTCATGCTAGGATGTGTAAAAGGCCAGTGTCCTGGTACCCGGAGCTGTAGGGTTGGGGACTTTTCTAAAAGAAATGGATTTCACAGATAGATAACTTGTCAATCACCTTGTGGGAGAGAGCAGAGAGGGGACAATGACGATGGACAGGACCACACCTTGACCAAGACTTCTTAGTTACACACACCTCTTACCCACTACTTATACCTCAACTCATGTCAGGGTTCTGGAGACGGACATGACGGGTCAGAGAAACTAATAGGCCCTCTTCCCAATGTGGCGTTATTACACACATCTCCTTTATTCTGTTTTCATTAATACTTGTATAATTGCTCTACAAGAATCTGTAGCCAAGCCTAGCTTTTTAGGGTTACCAGGGCCTCTGGTGCCTGAGTGGAGACATTCCAACTGGGCAGGGTCAGTGACCTGACAAAGGCATCACCCCTCTGGAAGGCAAGCCCACCCTTAGGCAGGCAGCGTCACCTTAAGCCACTCTAAAGAGACAGGCAGAGTAATCATCCTTTAACAAGATGGTCTACTTCTGTCTCCCAGAATTCCCACTCCCTTATCACAGACTTCCCTATCACAGCCTCCTAAGCCTGCTTAGTTTTCCTGTTTGTCATTCTCTAAAAGTGTGTTCCCAACACCCTGGGCTTCCTTACTCTCTCTAAAGCCCCCTCCTTGTCATATGTATACCTGCCATGTGGCTGACCTCATGCTGGCTTAACTCAACTGGTATAGACTTTGTGTCTGGAGCTTCCAGGTGTTAATTCTGAGAAAAAAAATATCTCGTTACAGAATTTATAAGAACTAGCTGTTAATAGGTATGTATCAGAGATGAAAGATAACTAATTTATAAAGGATAAATATATTTTGGAGAAATGATAATCATCTAAAATATTTTACCATTAATGAAGTTTGTTTATGTGAACAATAAAGTTTGTTTTTTAAAAAAATATTTTATTTAATTTTAATTTATCTGTGAAGGTGTCAGATCTTGGAGTCACAGACAGTTGTGAGCTACCATGTAGGTGCTGGGAGTTGAACCCGGGTCCTTTGGAAGAGCAGGCAGTGCTCTTAACCACTGAGCCATCTTTCCTGCCCCAATAAAGTTTGTTTATGTAAAACATGAAATAAAAGTTATGCTAAGTTAAAAAATTCTGTAACGGCTAGGTACACTTTGATAAGGATGTTTTTTCTGAACAAATTTTTAGGAATTAAATTTTATTTTTAATAGTCAAGAGTAACAAGAAATAAAGGCAAAATACACTTCAATTAAATGCTCAGAAAACTTCTAAATTGTTTTTGGTGGGAAATTTTAAAGTTTAAATTTAGAAGGTTAGTTTTGGGTTGGCCTGTATGGAGAGATTTATGAATACTGGGCTTTTGTCCATATGAAATAAGCATGTATCTTTTCAGTGTTGAGATGGGAAAATTTTGCTATTGGAGTATTTTTCTTATAGATAATACTTTTTCTTATACATAATGTATGGAGTGGATTTTACTTATTGGAATGTGCGTAGTGTACGCATGTGTGTGAGGCAGTGCTGCAGTGTGTATGTGAGTGCGGAAGTTAGAGGTTGACGTCACGTGTCTTCCTCCATAGCTCTCCATCTTACATTTGGAGACCAAGTTTCTCACTGAGCCTGGGGCTCAGTGATTGGCTAGACTGACTGGAAGATGATTTTATGTTTTATTAAGGTAATTGTTTATGATTTTAAAAAATTATTGGGCTTTAAAGATGTTCTTTCTCTCTCTCTGTCCTCTCTCTCTCTCTCTCTCTCTCTCTCTCTCTCTCTTTCTCTGTCCTTTTTTCTCCCTTCCCCCATGTGTGTGTATGTGGTGTATGTGTGTGTATGTGTATATGTATGTATGTGTATGTGTGTATATGTTAGTGTGTGTATTTGTGTGTGTGTGTGTGTGTGTGTGTGTGTGTGTGTGTGTGTGTAGGCCAGGGCATGGCATCAGGCGTCCTCCTCTATTAATCTCTGCCTTGTTCCTTTCAGGAGGGGTCTCTTACTGAACCCAGAGCTCATATTTATTAGCTATTCTGGCGGCCAGCAATCTGAAACAGTTCCCTTGTCTTCTTTCCCCACAACAGAAGTGACAGGCATGCATATGAGAGCATGCCTGGCTTGCCCGAGTGCTGGGATCAAACCTCAGGGCTGCAAGGCAAATGCTCTTCATTACTGAACAATTTTTCCCACTCTTATCAGGCTTTTGGCTATGTGGAAAACTCTCTGAATAAAGTCAAGGTTCATTTAAGTATTTGTTTATGTTAAAGTCTTTTAAATGACCACTTAAGTCACCATTTTGAGGCAATCTTAGTACATTTATTAATACCTACGTATCTGTGACTATAAATGTTTAGAGGTGTGTGACTAAAGTTTACACATTACATAAAGGTTTGCAGAAAGACATGTTTAACACATGCAATGTGATTGATAAGTGCTCTGTTTTATACAATGTACATTATAGCTGGACTGCTATACCTGCTATTTGAAGCTCCGGTTTGCATCTCTTAGCCTTGACTAAATAACTACTCTATTACTGCATGTGTAAGGCACAGTTGGACAACAGAAATCGACCCTCCTTCTGGTCACGCACACGGGTTCTGTTCTCTAGATTTGACAGATTTCTACAGTTCTTATTTTAGTCAGCGCTCTGGACTTTATTATCCCACAGAGCCAACAACGGTGAGTCTGATGTGAAAAGTAGAAGCTGGGTTAGTATATAAATGACTTTATGTTGTTCTTCTGCATGAAGACTCCCGTTGTTTCTGTGTCCTCTCTATGCTATGTGGCTTTACATCCCTGGCCTGTAATATATGCCTCTTCTGGCACAGAAAGCTTAAGGAAACACTTTAGTAAGTTGGTGCCTTCAGGTTAGCGTTGTTAGTGATATTAAATTTTTCTAGCTCTCTGTTCATGTGTTCCCAATTGTAATGTAGATATTTTTAAGCAAAGACAATTCAGACAGTGCTTCTTGGTGATTAAAAGGCATTTGACATTGGTCACCCAAGGAGTACATCTGTAAACAAGTACTTAATTTTCAAACTAGTTTCCTTTAAATATTTGCTCTTGTTGGTCACGATTTTATAAAGTTTTACAATCATTGTCTGTTGACATTCTGCAGAAGCACAACTTCTGAAAGAATCGTTTTTGAGATGCTAGGACACCATTCATAGGACAGACAGAATTAAATTCAAGAATGAAGTCCGGGCAGGCCTTCATTCTCTTACATTTAAAAGCCACTCGTTCTATGCCTCTTGTTTCCTTAAAATAATATGATTTATTGGCACTAATCCATTGACATTTTGTCCTTCCAACATGGAATCTAATCAGACAGACCAAGGGAGAGCTCATCCCAGCAATGTAGGGCAACTAAGACCAATCACCACTTTAGAAGTCCAATGCCTTTTTTGAAATGCAAAGTCTCTTAACTGTGGGCTTTTATAAGACTGACATATTTTCTTGTTTCAAGAGAGAAGAAGCTGAACACGCTTACAATCAGATCAAAGCAAAATAAAAATCCAACAGTGTAACTATCTCTATTTCTGACCTCTGGGACGCAATCACGATCTTGGTTCCAAAGGGTCTGGGTTTCCCCACTTTTCCAGTGCTGCTATCCACAGCAAATTCAGAGTGCCTAGACTGCCTTCTTCATACCTCCCAGGCCCACCTTCCTGAGGATGGTACCACCCACAGTTGGCTGGACTCTTTTACATCATCATGCACACTACACTGTCCACTCCACACTAGCCATTGTCTTTGGTGTTCACACCACAGTGTTGGCACATCCAATATCTTGGGTATTCACTGCAATGGAAGCTGCATCTTTACCATTGGCTTTTTGGCCTTGCTTCAGGGACTCTGATCTTCCTCATGATGCCGGGTCTCAGATTCTCTTCATGACCCCTTCAATTCTGCAACTTTTCTGTCACCAAAACCAGTATCACATAAAAAGCTTTTAGACATTACCAAGTTTGGTTGATAGCTTAAGATGCAACCTTGACTCACTCTGGACCACAGAGTCTGTGTGCTGGCACTAAAGGAATATTTTTGAGAAGACTTCTCCTCAGTGATCCTGCCCTTTTTATCAATCGTAGCTGGTGTTTAGACCCAGTGAATCAGTGTCCAATTGCCCCTGTAAAGCACAGATTTTTTTATTCCCAAAGATTTTTAATTCAAATATATCACGTGAACGGCCCCAGTAGAGCTTTTGAGGGCTTCTTAAATGTGCCCCTGAAACTTCGCAAGCCAGGACTCTGTCATTTGTGTTTCTCTCCACATTCTTATCTCCCAAGCTCCCACAGAGCAGGTCATTAATCTCTGAGCACTCAGCAGCTCTTCCAGCCTAAAGTTCTAAAAGCTTCTACAATGCTCACCTAAAATAGCACGGTCAGATCCATCTCCGCAATACCCGGCTCCTGGTGCTAGTGTCTCCCATAGTTTGCTTTCTGTTGTTGTGATAAAACGTTGACCAAAAGCAGCCTGAGGGAGGAATGAGTTTATTTGGCTTCAGGGTAACAGTCCATCATCCAAGGCAGGAACCCGAGTCAGGAACCCAAGGCGGGAACCTGGAGGTGGGAACCGAAGCAAAGACTTCTGAGGAACACTGCTTAGTATCCTAATGTTTGGGCCTCTTCCTAGGGAACTACAGTTGCTTCGTATGTCTGATCTGGACAGGGTAACTGTCTTCTTTCAGGGATCTTCTCAATAACAGAAATGCACAGATAGTGGCAAAACCCACTGAAGGGCTGACTAAGCCTCCTCCATTTTTTCCTCCTCCTCCAGCCCTCCCCTAGCCACGCGCCTCTGTGGCTTGTGGGGCTGTAGTGATACAGACCTTAGAGTCAGCTCTGGCTATCACACTCCTGCGCATGTAAAGTTCTCACCAAAGAACTCGAAGCGTATTGTACAGCAGTCCTGTGTGCGGTATGTACCCAGTGATGGGCGGCATGTACCGCGCGTGAATGCACACCAGTCACACTCGCAGAAGACCAGCCGCCATCGCAGCACTATCATGTGTAGTCGCTGACTAGCCGAGAAGAAGAGAGTGACTTGGCCTCCAGTTTATGTCCGGGGACGTTTCTCCTGAGCGAATCAAGAGGACTCTGTCGCACCTTTTCCTCCACATCCCAGCACCTCAAATCCTGGCCAGTCCTGACCTCTCTTGTAAAACTGGGTGGACATCAAAGGGAGCACAGCCGGTTTCCAGACTTCAGAGACGCAGCCCCTCGGGCCAAGTGGCATCAGGGAGTCCTGACAGAAGTCTGTCCCGCTCAGGCATGAGCCAAGTCAGCGAGCCACTCTGCAGCTCCTCTCAAGAGATGACAGAGAGAACCGGCTGGTTTGGTGATGAGTCAGATGGTCTGTTTTGTTTTCAGAAGGCAGAAATAAACCTTTATCAGCCACTTTTTCTGTGTAATCCAGGCTTGGGAATCATCTCCAACCAGGTAGGTGGCGGCATGTGTGTGTTCAAGCCATACATCTCTCACATGAACACGAATTCATGGTTATTTTATATGAACTACCAGGACGCCTATGTGTGCGCATATGCACTTTAATGAAGCACACTCGACAAAGGGGAGAGATCCAGGTCCATGGCTCACTAGGGGCCTGCCCCACACCCGGCTCTTTACGTGCACACGGCAGCCCTATGCAACACAGGCCTTGCACTTGAGCCAGGAAATTGTAATCACCCGAGGGCTTGACAGAGCACAGGAGTCTTAGAAAGCCATGTTTCGAAATCAGCAAGAGCAAGTTGAGGGTCAGAGGAGACACAGTGTTGACAGGGAGGCTGCAGACGCTGGTCCAGGGACCCCCACCTTGAGAAACCCCAGCATTACATTACTTGAAGCTTGGAAGCAGAATTTGAGGCTCAAACAGGTAAAGTTACACAGCTGGACCAGAACATCAAAGCGGCCCAACAAACTTCTGCACGTCTACTGAGCACAGAGTCACCCCAATATTTTTTAAATGTGAGAATGAAGTAGACTGCCAGGCTGCACAAGTGCTGTGCAGTACAGTTCCAGAGGTCTGGCTGGGCGAGCTCACTGGGTTGAAGTCATCTTGCAGTGTTATCCTGTGGGCTGCTTACTGTTTTGAGGCCGTCACCTGGCAGTTTAGTGGGTATTCGCTCATGTGTCCGTGGGTAGCTGGACAAGCCTGCTGCTCAGAACCAGGCTCAGGGACGGAGGCTGCACTGGCTCGTATCTGTGATGAGCTAAGAGGGGTTTCCTCCCCGTCTGGGTGGCCTTACTTGTCTGGAGATTGTTTTCATTTCGGCAGAGGCATAAACAGGGAAGAGTGGGCCACTGGCTTCCTGTAACCCAGCAGGTGACTGGGCCTCATCCACACAGCGGCTGCAGGGCTCCAGAAACGAAAGTGGAACCCTCGGTGGAGTAGTGCGGAGGGTCTGGTACAGAGATGGCACCCGCCAGTTGTGCCAGGCGCTGTTGACTTAAATGCTAGGCCAGCCAAGATCTACAGGCTAGGCAAAGTAATGCTACCCTCTTGACGGTAACTACAGGAAGCTGGAGAACGTGCAGCTGCTCAAAACATGGCGCCTGCTCTGCGTTCTCCAGTGCCACTTGACAACCCTCGCCAGGACTCCACGCCTTTGCTAGCTCAAACGCTGAAGAGGACGGAGGAGGGTCTGCTGCTTTCCCGAATGTCAGAAAGACAAAAGCATTCCTTAACACCAGTGTGCCACCAGGCTTTCACCCCCCCACCCCCCTACCCCCGAGAAATGTGCTTCTCACTTTCCACGAAAAGCTTTTAAAATGACGTCTCCTTGGAACCGCTGGCTAGAAGCATAAATAAGAGTTCAGATGGAATATCCCGTTTTCACAGCTGTATCTGTGCTAAATTAAAAAGAACAGAAAAAACAAAGGGAACAGGGAGGAGAGGCTTTTGCACCAGAGTGTGGGCACCGGGAGAGCAGCCTTCCGAGGCCTGCTGCCTGCTCAGCGACCCCATCGCTTCCAGACCGGACTCTTAATTAATCATGGCTGGAGTTCTGCACTTTGACTCTGCCGGCTGGTGTTTTATTTTCTTGTTCTAATGCCCACATGAGCATCCTCTGGCAATAAAACATCCAGGGAGAAGTTATAAAAACATGTCATCCTGCTTACAGCATATGGCTAATTGATTTCTGAGAATCGCTTAATTGTGTGACTTTAGCTAACTAAACAACAATGCCTGTTTTCACACCCCCAATATTGGCTCATACTATTTCATGACCTGCCCCTGCTGAGACATACTCCATATTTCTGACCATAAATCTGGCCTCTGCCTAGGCTTGCGTACTCTTTCCAGCTTTGTTGTGACGGCTTTACTGCATTGGTTGCCTTTTTAAAGAAATTTATGGTCGGCAATAAACATGGAGAGAGCTTTAAGGGTAGAAAGTGGGGGTTTGGGTCTACTTTTTTTTTTTCAAGCTGAATTTTTAAATTTCTTCCTTAAATAAAATAATAAAAGGTAGTTTTCTCCAGCCACCAGCCTCTTCAGGTTCCTCTTAAATGTATGTGAGAGGAACATGAAGTGTGGCCTCTTTAAACAGAGGTTTTCAAAGGCTCTGCTGAGTTATACTAATTGCCTGGCATTAGGGGGGATTTTAATGAGGAAAAGTCTAGGTGAACGGCGTGGAGGGAGGGGAGGAGAAGCCTCTGAGGAAGGAGGAAGAAGTTGGAGGCATTTGGGAGAAGCTGGCAAACCTGGTGGGTGGCTATCGGTGGAGCAGGAGACTGGAGGTACCGCCTCAGCTTATGAGCCCAGCCACAAACACGGGGGCAAGGAAGGTGAGTACACCCCAGCTTTACCTCTTAAGGAGTTGTTGATGGACACAGTGATGGCCTCATATGATTATTCTGCAGTGTCAAAGCGTAAAATCCCTACAGAGGGTACAGTTTCCCTAAGGAAGCTAAATAACAGCTCCCAGAATGTTCACTTGACACCCCTAACTTTTATTATTGCCACTAGTGTGTATGAGTGAGCAAATGAGTGTGTGTGTGTGCGAGTGCACGCACGTGTATGTGTAAGTGTGTGCAGGTGCATGTCTGCATTCACATGTGTGAGTGACATGTGGTGCACATGCATGTATTTGCCTATACGTGTGGCAGCCACCGAATGACCTTGATGCCTTTCCTCCTTAGGCACTGTCAGCCTTGGTTTTTTTTTTGAGACAATCTCACTCAGACCTGGGGCTTCACCCACGAGGCTCAGGCTTCTGCCCGTCTCTGCACTGGGGTTCTATGCACACCACCATGCTATGCTTTATCATGAGTTCTGGGGATCAGGCTCATGCCTGCGTGGCAAGTGCTTTCCCAACGGAGCTGAGTCTTCAGTCTCCCACGTCATGAATTAATCCCAGTTGGGATCTGCGATATTTGCCTCTTACCTGGCAGTGCACTCACTGTGGTTTGGAAAGGGGTTGTTCCTTCTGACTTGTATAGGAATTTAATCGCCAAGTCTTATGCTAATGGTCCTGAGGTTAGAAATATAATCCTGCTATGAGGTTCATGGTAGAACCTTTGGGAAATGATTAGATTAGATGAGTTCATTAGGACAGAGCCCACATGTTTTGAATCCTGATGGCTTTCTGAGAGAAGGGATGGAGATGCTCATGCTCCCTGTGTCTGGTTATGTGGTGCTCAGTGTGTGCACTGCCTGGGGACTCTGCCAGATCGAAGGCCAGCACTGTGCACTTGAACCTACAGGCCCCATAAACATCTTTTCTTTATAAAGTTGGCCTGCTCTGGGTTTTTCATTATACCAATAAGAGTTGACCAATACCGCAGTGTTCTGGGGGTAGTCTGTTTATTATTAGAGTTATGTCAGAAGCCTATATGGAGGAACTGTTATTACACTGTTAATTGCTTACAGTCATATCATAACAATATACATAGGTACTGTAATTACACTGTTAATTACTTATAGTCCTATCAGAAGCTTATATACATGTACTGTCTTACAGACAAAATTGATTTCATGAAATGCTTTTTTTATGTCTATTAATATGATGGAAGTTATTACTTTTTTACCTTCAGTTAGTATGGCGGATTAAATGGATTGATTTTCATTACAGGGCTAGCCCTGCATCCCTGGGAAGAATTCAGTTGGTATATTTTCTTTTACCATGTGTTGTTGAATTTTATTTGCTATTATTTTGTCAAGAATTTTTTTTTCTACAACAAAAGAAGGAAAAGAATATTCAGGATATGGGCACTTACCTGAGTCATGGGAAAACGATGACCGCTCACAGTTTCTAGCTGCCTAGGTTTTGTCCGGGCCAGGTCCCACAGGATAGCCCCACTGTTTCACTGTGCCAACATAGCTGGGCCATATGGAAGAAGAAATCACAGAGGGAAAAAAACACAAGAATGAGGAAAGCCAGGCCATTCTTCTGGGGGCCATTCCATTCTTAAAAAGACAAATAAACAGAAAAGTCTAAGAGCTTGTGTGGTTCTGAGGGTGAGGTCTCAGCCAGGGTACCATGCTGGGTACCAAGCAAGAGCCATAGAAAAAAAACAAATAATTCTCCTTTTCTACCCTTTGAATACCAAGATAAAAGTTTCCAGCAATTGTCATTCAACGGGGGCCATACACCTTGTAGGCCTGCAACGCTTGCCCTGTCTGTACATCACTATGAGGGCCCTGTGGTACCTCAGGCAGGGACCAAGCAAAGCTTCATCCACCTCTGGCGAGGCATAGTCTCTTCCAAACCAAGAGATCAGTGGCTTTGAACATGTTTCTGTCAGGATGGGCCCAAACTAGTCCTCTGTGGGGTGAATGGGGACATATGGCCAGCCTTTTAGAATGACCGACCTCTGGGTTATTTTTGCCTCCCATTGGTTTCCTATTGTGAAAACCCTGCTGGAGAATAGAGCTCCTTGGTCACACACTGGGACTATGTCCTGCCAGTACCTGCCCCTTAGATTTTTGGTTTGGGAGGCTTTCTGAGAGCTTCAGGGGTTTAGCCCCAAAGCTGTATCGTGTCCCTGTGCTATCATTGGGCCAATCTCCTCCACACAGACCCACGCTGCCTCTTGGAATGTGCCTTCTACTCATTGCGAAGAAGTCTACGAGTCTCAGAAAACCAACTGTGGCCTTGACACGCTTCTGCAGTATTTACACCAACTGAGCATGAGTGTGTTCAACCCATGCGTCTCCGTCATGTACATATGTCTCGCAATTACTTTATACTAACTACCTGTACACTATGTGCACATGCACATTTTACTGAAATGCATTCAGTGAAGGTGAGAGATCCAGAGCTGTGATTCATTAAGGGGCTGCCCCATCACTAGATGCTTTACCTGGATACTATCAGTTCATGTTCACAAAAGTTCACGTGTCCTTCTTCCTATCCCTTATGCCTCCCACCACCCTCTCTGAGGCACCCTAGTCCTTCCTCCACTACCCACCTCAGACCATCCTCCATTCCCTTGGGACCTGCAACTTTCCAGACCAGGGAAAGGAACTCCTGGTTCTGACTCTGCCGTTCTTTGCACAGTTGGATCCAGAACCCTACTTCAGAGTCCTCCGGAGTCCGCTCCCCGTGCCTGCATGCTAGCCTGCCTCCACCACACTCATCTTGGACTATTTGGAGTCTGAACCCAGAGTTGCAAGTAGAACCTCAGATCGGGGACCAGTCAGAGTCTAAACCTGGAAACCCCAAAACAGCCAAAGGCTGAAAGCCAAGCCCCGTTCTGATGGTCCACAACCTGCCATATTGGGATATCAGCAACTGAAGAGCTGGGCACCAACTAACCGTAGGGGAGGTCTTAATTTTCATGATGCCTTGGGTGGGCTGTTAAATGTCCTCTCTAGGATCTGGGTCTCCTTCCCAGACTCACCCAGCTGAAGCTAGCCCTATCCATGAGCATCTGTGGCCCCTTGTGTTTAAGGAGTGAAATAGCTCCAGATGAGCAGTGGTTGTGGATTTCTCTGCCTCCCACCTACCCTAGAGATCCTAGGATGGCAATTAATTTCACAAGAGGAGCTTGGGTTTCCAGACAAGCCATGTCATTCCTACTGTGCTCCTTTCCTGCAGCTGGTCCAGTGCCCAGGGATCTCTCTCTACATGAATCCATATGAAGGAGCTCCCACAAAGGCAGAAGATGCACGCAGACAGTAACACAGCCGTTGGTTGGGTCCTGCAGATCCATCACCTCTGTATGGAGGTGGAAGCTGATCTGAAGTTGTACTTGAAACTTCAGACTCCAAATAGTCCCAGATCAGTGATGTGGGTATGGTGGTGGCAGGATGGGGAAGTCTGGAGGTCTCTTAAGTAGGGTCCAGCTGCACGGAGAGTGGCAGAGTCAGACCCAGGAGTTCCTTGGGTCAGGCCAGGATGGCTGTAAGGTATTTACACAGGCATAGCCAGCGTAGGTCTGAACTCAGCCTCAGCCCAGTGTCCCTGAAGGCAATGCTCAAGGTTGTGTGCACTTTGGGGTCCATGTACAATTGGCTCTATGAGACAATTCAGGGGCCTAAAAGCTGTCATTTCCCAGCACAGCAAGACCATGCATGTTTTTCCTCTTATTTCAAATGTTCAAATTTCCTTCAGCTAGGGAGCACCTAGAGCCTAGAATAAAAGGCGCTGGTCCTTTTCCTCTGCATCATCAGATCTGTCAGGCAAGATCAGAAGTGTTAAATTTATGTCAAGGACCAGGAAACGTATTTATGTAAGTCTATTTCTGTGCTCTCAGTCTGTGTTACCATGTGAACACCTCTTGATGCATACCTTATAGAACTGATTACTGCATCTCTCTACAGAAAAGCGAATCATGCCTTACTTACTTTTCTTTTTTTTTTAGATTAGTTTTATTTATTTTATATAGATTTCTATGTAAATTATCAATAGTATTAAGTATACCTATGTGGCCTACATCTATGAAAACCTTGGAATTTTCACAAGTTTGTGTACGGGTTTAGTAATTGATGCCAATACCATGTTAGGACTTCCAATCAAGGGGCTCAGTTCATATCTTCATTTTGGGTCTTTGATTTCTCTCACCAACATTTTGTAGTTTCTCAGGACAAGCGCCTGTTCATATTTTGTTAGGCTTACATTTAGGTTTTTATCTTATTTTATTGTGGCTTTCTAAATGATGTCTCAGGACCTACTCTTGTTATTTTGAAGAATCACCTTGCTGTCAAACTGCCTTCTAAGTATTTATGATCACACCTGTAGATCTAGGCTGCCCTCATCCTCGGTCAGAGAAACTTCTTTTTACAGCCAGTGACAATTAATGCTGAGTCATAACTGGTCAAAATGCTGAGAGGACAAGATTTGGGCTCCTCATTCCTAAATGGAATAGCTACATCAAAGACTCATCTCTCCCTGCAAAGGGTCAGGGTACGTCAGGGAAGAGGCGGCAGAAAGCGTGTAAGAGCTGGAGGGTGGGATGGAGTGCTGTGAAACTTTGGGGACATGTGTGGCCATTGCCCTCAGGAGCTCCTATCAGCTGTGGTTACATGTATACGAAAAGCCAATTAAAGTTCCTAGCTTGGATGAGGGAGGGCTTATGATGCCCTGCTCCTAGCTGAAGAGCTATTGGCAGTTAGTGGTGGTTGACTGAGGGAAGAGTCATTTTAATTTGGGGATGTGGTCACTGGTCCTCCATGGCTTCTGTGGCTGAGATAAAAGACCAACCAGAATAAACCTGGGGAGGAAAGGGTTCATTTATCTGACAGGTCAGAGCCCGTCACTGAGAGAAGCCAAAGCAGGAGGCCAACTCAGCAACCTGGAGGCCAGAACTCCAGCAGAGACCAGGGGGAAGCGCTGTGCACTGCCTTGTCACCCATGGCTTGTTCGGTTTGCTCTGTTCACACGCCAAGACCTCCTGCCCAGAGGCTGGTGATGGACGGACGTCATGCTGGCAGAGCTTTGAGGTGGCACAGAGTATATCATGGTGAGCCAGTGTGCCTTTGTGGCTATGTGGGCCCCACCCTGCCCCCAAACACGAGAGCCCATCATTGTGGCTAAATTGAGTCAGAGGTGACCCTCATCAGGATGTAGTCCTGTGTTTCCATGGTGCTTTGCGCAGTGGTTTGAGCTTATTTCTCTGTTGCTCAGGTCTGTTCTGCCTTCTCATTAGCCTGCTCTTCCTTTGTCCTTCCTATTCTTTTATTACTCCATTTACTAAGCTTTATCATTTTGGTTACTATGTTTATCAATTCTGCAATTTTTAGTTGGTTCTATTTTTTTCTTTTTGATGAGATTTTAAACATTTCTTTTTGGTTGTGTCTAAATTCTTATTTGTTTAAGGCTTTTAAACTGCTGATTGAAGTATTTTATAGAGCGCTCTCATCAAGATTCCTCTTGGACAGCTCTGATGCTGCGCCATCTCACGCTGTGTCCGCTCACTGCTTCCCCACTCTCCTTGCTTTCTTAGGTTACTGGGATAGTGAGTGATGCTTTTGTTGAAATCTGGACATTTTAGATATGTTTAGGCGAGAGTTCCTGTTTAAATTATGTTTTAGTAGGCTTCCTTTCATATCTATCTAATGGCTGGAGTAGGACCTGGCTCCTTTTTGCCAGTCTGGGATGGGTGCACAGATTCTCCATTGCTTTGTTCTGTGCATCTGGGTTGTGGTACAGCAGCAAGGGTCACTGGCAAACCAGAGGTGAACTTCCTAGTTCCCTTTTACACCTTATCACTATGTGCCCTGGCAAGGCTGTGGAAAGCTGCTCCTAAATTTGGCTGGCCTTTAAAATAATTCTTCTCCAGTATGTGAGCTTTTAATCCTTTCTTCCCTCACACTAAAGGATACACCCATAGGCTCATACTGGCTAGGCAAGAACTCTGACTGCATTCCCAACAGCCCTTATTTTAGAAATAGGATTTTTTATTAAGACATGATCTTGCTATATATTCCAGGTTGGCCTTGAACTAACGATCCTCATCCCCCAGCTCCCGAAATGCTGGCATTGCAGGTGTGTGCTAAACACGTCACCCGTTTTAGTTACTGTTTTATTGCTGTGAAGAGACACCATGACCATGGTGACTCTTACAAAGGAAAACATTTAATTGGGGCTGTTTTACAGTTCAGAGGTTTAGTCCATTATTATTATGTTAGGAAGCATGGGGAGTGTCTGGGCAGAGATGATGCTGGAAAAGGAGCTGAGAGCTTTACATCCTGATACAAAGGCAGCAGAAGGAGATTGTGTCTTACATTGGGAATAGCTTGAGCATACGTGACTTCAAAGCCCACCTCCACAGTGACGCACTTCCTCCAACAAGGCCATAGCTCCTAGGAGAGCCATTCCTTATGGCCAGGCATTCAAGCGCATGAGTCTATGGGGGCCATCCCTCTTCACCCTCCTACACACAAATCTGTTCTTGAAAATGGTGCTGGAGATGGAAACTATGATGTCAGAAAAGTGGCCACACCCTAGCCTGATGTACTAGCTTTCCCAGTACCTGATCTGGGGGATGTGTGGGGGAAACTGCAGAACCACTCGTTTCTCTAGTCCAGGGTTGGGATCATAGACTTCTTTTCTCTCTTCTAGACCTTCTATCTGTTTTATGTAAAATCCCAAGAGTCTTCAAGGTAGTTTGCACAAGGAATAAGGAAACACATGCATATCCCATCTCCTTGGAAAATGACATCATGTAGGGAACTTGGAGTGGCTAGAAATATTTTGCATATAGAAGTAACTTGGATCCCTGAGTAAACTGGGATGGACCCTTGACTGACTATAGCACTGTAGCTGTGCAAACATCAAGTATGCAGAACTATTCACTCTCTCAGTTCACAGCCGCCCAGATACGTGCTCGGTGCCAGACACCATGTAATCACTCAACATAAGGAAGTGAAGAAACAATTTCCGTTCCAGAGTATGCATGCTCTAACAGCTAACAGACTCTTATCAATCCATGACACATACACAGAATGTGTATTTTATTAGATGTTGTCAAGTGCCAATAACAAGATACAAATCAGGGAAATAAGACCTAAGCACTAAGTCGGGCTAACTGGTCAGGATGAGCTCTGTTCAAAGACTACTGTTGAAAACAGAAAGTAAAGGAGCTGCTGTTCTGGCTGAAGGAACAGTGATGGCAAAGGCCTGAGGTAGATACATCCTGATATGTACAACAGGTCATACAGAAGACAAGAGACACAGTTGCTGAGTGAGTGAGCAGGAAGCCATATCTGAGCTGAAAGCGGACTGGGCATCATCCAGTACACTGCTGATTCTAACTTCTGTGTTCAAAACAAGTTGAAGACACCAAGGCAGGAGCAGGAGAGGTGGATGTCCAACAGCACATGCTACCTTGAGTGGGCTGCCTTGGTGTTGGGCAGTAGGCAGTAGGCGGTTAGATTCTGGGTGACTTTAACAGAACCAGTAGGAGTTGCTCATACTGATATAATGCAAGAGATAAAACAGGCCTGCTGGTAAGCTACTGAGCTTGGCCTGGTGTCTGGCTGGTAAAATACCCTCATTGGGAACTGAGTCTGGACACATTAAGCCACGGTGCTTCTGAGCCTCCCCCAGACAGACCTCTGCCCGTCTGTGAACATGTGTGTCTGGAATTCAGAGTGGGGAATGTTAGCTTGAGCATCGTTGGTGGTAATCAAAACTGATCTGCAGTGATCAGGAGAGTGAGCATAAACAGAACATGGGGTACTCGGGAGGACTCCATATTTGGCATGCTCCCATCCATCATATTCCATAACCATCTCCTGGTGGGTGTAGGTTGCTCATACTCTGTTGTTGTTGTTGGGTGGGTGAAGGGTGCTGTGATTTTCTTGGGGTAGACTGTTCTAGAATTCCTTTTCATCCTCATCACACATTTTTTTTTTTCAGACTCCTGTGCAGTCAGGTCACGGCTCCAGGGTGACCCCACAGCCAAGCACTAGGAACACTGATGAAACGTGCAGGGCATTTTCATGCTCCTGTTGACTTGTTCAGCACAAAAAGCAAACTCCTCTTTGCTTATTTTCTAAGCCATTTGTTTGGCCTCTTGGTAGTTTACCCAAGTCCAAGGTGGATTAAGGAGTTCTTTTTTTTTTTTTAAAACAGAGGAAGCCAAGTCTGAATTTATTTGCAAATTTTTATGTTTTGAGAAAAGGAAACATGTGCCAAGACCACAGAAAGTTACAGATTGGGGTCATAGGGAGGGAGAGACATTGATGTGTCTTGTTGTCAGAGCATGTAGGCCATGGCATAAGCAGTGGTGTCTTTATAACTGGCTTTCATGCGAACTGAATTAGACTAGCTGAAGTCTTCTGGGAGATTCAAACTGGGTTTGTATAAACTGAAAATATGATCATTCCATGGTATGGTTAAGGGGAGGATTTTCTTGCAGATATGAGAGAGAGAGAGAGAGAGAGAGAGAGAGAGAGAGAGAGAGAGAGAGAATGAACACCTAGAGACATCTGGAAGAGTCCAGAGCAGAGAGAGAAAGAAGTAGACTAAACATGGACAGCAGCCTGGGCATGGTCAGGGCTATCTGTGAAAGTGGAGAGAATAATGCAGAATAGAGAATAGAGAATACATAATGAGAGAGGCAGGAGCAGAGCATAGCTACATATCTATACTCATATCTGCGTATATCAATATCTATCACACACACATATATAATATATATTACACACATATATAATATATATATAACACTATATATATATATATATATATATATATATATATATATATATATAGAGAGAGAGAGAGAGAGAGAGAGCTCATACTTACTGAGGATAGCAGGGTTATAAGGAGAATAAGTAGCTGGGGTGAGGAAGTGAGGAGGTGCAGTGAGTTTAGGGGAGAGGAAGAGGTGAGAAGAGCTTGGATGCTAGCAAGGACTTTGAATGTGAATCAGGCTCTTGTGATCCCGAGGGAGCCTGAAGGCCAGCATGCACTTTGATGTGCTGATAGGCACCACAGATAGACAGGCTTCCCTTTTGCCAGGGGTAAGGAAAATGGCTCTTTTTGGTAGAGGGGAAATCAGCCTCACAAGTTCCTAAGGAATTCTGGCTCTTATCTAACCACCAGAAATCCTCATATAGTCCAGGTTGAGGCTGTTTCTGGATAGCTGGATGTCTTTTGGAGTTCAGGGATCAGAGTTCCCTTTGGTTCTAACAGGGTCATGTGCATTGCTCATTCTGTTAGTTAAATCATATTGTTGCTCACCGTATCTGCAAGTTTCATCGCTAGCGCTCATTCAGTGAAAGACTTCTTGCTAATCCCCAACCCTGTGGCCCTCAGGGGCAGGGAGGAAGGGGCAGAGCAAGTGGGCTTGAAGATGCACCAGTGCCTGGCTTGTGTCAGCTGCTCTGGTAAGCCCACAGGCCCAGTTGAACTCATGGAGCAAAGCTGCTATGGGCTGCAGGTGATGTTTCCCAGCACTGCAGTCCTGGCTTTCTGACCCATGCTACCCTTCTATAACTCTGCTTCTGCCTCTCCCTGTGCGTCTCTGTGTCTCTGTCTCTCTGTGTGTGTATCTCTCTGTCTTTGTGTCTCTGTCTTTCTCTGTCTCTCTATCTCTGTCTGTCTCTCCCCACCCCCTTCTCATGAAAAGCTCAAATAAATAGTCCAATCTTGAAACGCCTGTCTTAGTTTTCTGTTTTTATAACAAAATACCTGTAGGTGAGCAACTTAAGAAGAATTTATTTCTTGCGTAGGTTTTTATTTCATTATGCACGGAAGATGGCGTCATGGTGGACAAAAGTATGGAAGAGATGGCATAGTGAGACAGGAAGCCAGAGAGATTCAGGGATGAGGTTTAACTCTTTTTATAAGAGTTCACTCTCAAAGCAACTAGAAGGGAATCCTATAAACACTGTATTATTCATTCTGAGGGCAGGGACCAAGGGGACCTAGCCTTCCCCTATGCTCCAGCTCTTGATGGTTCTTAACATTACCCACAAGAGGGCCATGCTCCCAACACATATACTTTTAGGATACATTCTCAGCAGCTCCCCAGCCTTTTGGGGCAGGATGAGAACTCGGTTAAAGCTGATGGAAGACAGATCTTCATCTCTGCTTCGCGTCTCCACACACTGTCCTCTAATTCTGTAGCAGGAGGTGGGCTAGCAAATCTGACCTCTTTCTTTAGAAAAGGCCCGTGCCTTCACGGATGTGTAGATTCTAGGTACCCAGAAGATGGCATAAGCATAGAGCTGTGGTGAGCCTGTTGGCTTTCCAGGCCACTAAAATCAGATTAAAATTAGCTTGAAACTGTAGAACACTTTGCATTTCTGGATCTAGGGTGGTTTTCAGTAGCCAGAGGTGGCTTTTTAAGTGTCTGGGAGGAGTGGGGGGGGGGTCATTAACTCTTTACAATAACAAATCCTCCCACTGTCTTCCCCCAAAGTCCTCAGAACAAGTGAGGGAGAAGAAGAAGAAGAAGAAGGAGAAGAAGGAGAAGAAGGAGGAGGAGGAGGAGGAGGAGGAGGAGGAGGAGGAGAAGAAGAAGAAGAAGAAGAAGAAGAAGAAGAAGAAGAAGAAGAAGAAGAAGAAGAAGAAGAAGACGCAGCAGCACCGGTTACTAGGGCCAAGAAAGTGGAAGGTCAGAGCCATTAACAGCTAGTTCAGTGTTAAGTCAGGAGTGCCAGCTGTGGTCAGTGAGGAGCTCTTTCTCCTCAACACACATACTCATCTTGGGCGACAACACGAGCACTCGGGTGGACAGAGAGGAAAGGCACTGCTTTTTATTAGTTGCTCCAAATGCTTGCTGATGTATGCAGGAGGTGACCACAGAAGCGCCTGCCTGCATCTAAGGAGAGTACAGCAGCCTGCTCCAGAGGCATAACAGCACAATCTGCCTTCCTGGGCTCCGAGCTTCATTCCTGGATGCACGGTTCTCATGCTGTGCAGCCCAAGAACGATGACTGCCACAATCTCGTCCCTATCACTGGCAAAGCGGGCGCGGAGGCTGCTTATCTCACTGGAATGTGGCAAAGAACACTGTCAAAATAGCCAGAGGGCATCCAGTCAAGTTGATAAAGTGCCGTGCAGAACAAACACAGACATGCGGACATGCTTGACCTTTCTTTGCACGACCTTTGCTATTTTGTGGGTGAAGAAAGAATGAGTCAGTGAAGGCTTTTGACAATGCGCCATGTGACTTCAGGGCATATCCAGTCCCTTGTGTCACCTTTACTTACAAAGCAAACCCTTCTTCCTCAGCGTGCAGACAGGAGAGGTCTGTTGTGCGGCTGCGACATCTTTGCAGGCAACTGCCCCAACAGAGCATCTTGTGTATCCCCTTTCTGTGGAAACTGTGCTCAGATTTTTTAGTTCCCTTTGACCTGTAGGCCACTCTATCCCTTCTGGTTTTAATCACGCATGTCGCTGATTAATCCCCTGGTGTTCTCCGGTTCACCTTTGCCATGGCAGAACACACAGGAACGTACCAGGGCTGCTTGTTGTATTTACGCATGTAACAGCTCCCAAGTGTGTGGCAGAGGCGGCGCTCCTGTGGCTGAGGTCTGGCCATTTGAATTTCCCTGCGTCTTCAAGAAGGCCTTAGCTTTTACATTCTGCCTGAGTAACTAGATGCTTCTCTATAATTTCCTGTTTCCACTCGCGGGAACTCTAACAAACCACACAGTCAATCTGTTCTGCTCTTTTTCTCAAGCAGAATTTAGTTTTGACCAGGTCTCATAATCTGGCATTGCTTGAGAAGGAAGTCTTTGGCTTCCCTGCTCTCTGAGTTTTGACCCTCTTTAACCACAGAGCCCAGCCCAGGAGAAGAGCTAAGAGAGCCCTGTAGATGAGAACTGAGTTCCTGTACCAGAGTCAGGGCATCTCATGGTTTATCACCAAACAAAATCTATCTATCTATCTATCTATCTATCTATCTATCTATCTATCTATCTCTCTACCTATCTATCATCTATCTATTGGTTTTTTTGAGACACGGTTTCTTTGTGTAGCCTTGGCTGTCCTGGACTCTCTTTGTACACCAGGTTGGCCTCTAACTCAAATAGATCCACCTGCCTCTGTCTCTCAGAGTGCTGGGTTACAGGTGTGTGTCACCATGCCCGGCTGAAACTGTTTATCTACATAAAAGAGCTCAGATGGTTGATAAGTACTGCATTAAACAAGGGATTTGCATGTATGTTCACATGTGTGTGTGGGGCTGAGAACACTAAATCAGCAGGCAGGTGTAGTTTTAACAATGGCTGTGACGGAGAGGGACTCAATATAAATTCTCTGAGTTTATATGGCATCCTGCTTTTCTGTGTTTCTTTAGCCCCACCCCCCAACTTTGGAAAACTGAAATCAGGAAATAAATTAACAATTTCCTTAAAGCTTAAATTTGTTAATTTTTTTGTTTTAGATTTTTTTTAAAATTTGATTTAAAAAAATTTGTTAACTTTACATCCTGATTGTAGCCCCCTTCGTAATCTCCTCCAGGTCCCACCCTCCCTCCCTCATACCCCCTCCCTCCTTCTCTTAGTCCTCAGAAAGGGAGAGCCCTCCTCCCCTAACATCTGACCTCAAGCCTTTCTCATCAGGTGGCTGGCAAGGCCACCTCGTCAGGAGGAAGTGATCAACAAATAGGCATCAGAGCCCATGTCAGAGCTAGTCCCTACTCCTCATATTATGGGACCCACAAGGAGACTGTGTGTCTATCTACTATATCTGACCAGAGGGTCTAGGTCCTCACCATGCATGGTCCTTGGTTGGTGCACCAGTCTCTGCAGTACCCCCTTCCTCCACCCGGATCTGTTGGCTCCATTGGTTTCCTTGTGGGGCTCCTGACCCCTCTTGGTCCATCTATTCCCCAACTCTTCCATCGGACTCCCTGCTCTCCACCCTGGAGTTTGGCTGTGAGTCTCAGCATCTGCTTTGATGCCCTGCTGGGCGGAGTCTTTTAGAGGACCTCCATGGTAGGGTCTCATCCTGTTCCTTCTCTACAACTGCTTCCTGTGTCTATTCTATTTGCCCTTCTGAATGAGAATTATGCATTCTCTTTCGGGTCCTCCTTTTTATTTAGTTTCTTTAATGTCTGTGTATTGTTGCATGGTTACCCTGAAATATGTGGCTAATATTCATATGTATATACCATGCATATCTTTCTGGATCTGGGTTACCTCACTCAGGATGATCATTTCTAGTTCCACCCATTTGCCTGCAAATTTCAAGATTTCCTTATTTTTAATAGCTGAGTAGTATTCCACTGTGTAAATGTACCACAGTTTCTTTATCTATTCTTCAGATGAGGAACATTGAGGTTGTTTCCAGATTCTGGCTATTACGAATAAGGCTGCTATGAACATAGTTGATCAAACGTCCTTACTATATGTTGGAGCATCTTTCGGATATATGCCAGGAGTGGTAAAGCTGGGCCTTGAGGTAGCACTATTCCTGATTTTCTGAGAAAGCACCACAGATTTCCAAAATGGTTGTACAAGTTTGCACTCCCACCAGCAATGGAGGAGTGTTCCCCTTTCTCCATGTCCTCACCAGCATGTGCTGTCACTTTAGTTTTTTATCTTAACCATTCTTATAGGTGCAAGATGGAATTTCAGAGTCATTTTGATTTGCATTTCCCTGATGACTAGTGATGTTGAGCATTTCTTTAAGTGTTTCTTGGCCATTTGATATTCCTTTGTTAAGAATTCTCTGTTTAGTTCTGTACCCCATTTTTAATTGGATTATTTGATTTTGTGGTGTTTAATTTCTTGAGTTATATATATATTTTGAATATTAGCCCTCTGTCAGATGTAGGGTTGGTGAAGATCTTTTCCCAGTGTGTAGGCTCCCCTTTTGTTCTGTTGAGAGTATCCTTTGCCTTACAGAAGCTTTTCGGTTTCATGAGGTCCCATTTATTAATTGTTGATCATAGAGCCTGAACTGTTGGGGTTCTGTTCAGGAAGTTGTCTCCTGTGCCAGTGATCTCAAGGCTCTAAATTTGTTACTATTTACAGGTTCCATACTTTGACAATTTGATAATAACCTTTGTTTGATTTATATAGATTTACTTAAGAATGCTGAGTATTTCAATAATTATTTTAAGACTGATTTTGTTTTTAATTATGTGTTGTGTGTGTGTGTGTGTGTGTGTGTGTGTGTGTGTAGGTGAGTACAAGCACACATTAAGTCCAGAAAAAGGTGTTGGATCTTTTAGAGTTGGAGTTACAGTCAGTGTGAGCCACCATTTAATAGGCGCTAAGAACTGAACCTCTGTCCTCTGCAATAGTAGTGCGTGCTTTTAACCATTGAGCATCTCTATAGATATGTAACTAGTAACTATTACACTATAAGAATTGTACCACAGATCTGCATACCTGGAACACTAGCTCCAGATGCATGGCCAACAAACCCTCTTTGTTCCAGAGTCACCTTTGCCTGGAACGCCACTCTTTGCTTTTCCCACCCTTCTCCACACCTTCCACCATCTTCACATCTGCAGGCCTAGCTCTAGATCAGTGGTCCCTCTTATCCCACCCTTCTCCCCACCCACTGCCATCTCTACACACACAGGCCAAGCTCAGGAACCACCCAAGCCTGGTCTAATTAAAGAGCTTGTCCACCAGCTTTACCTCGCCTATCTCTGATTACTAAACTCCAGATTCTCACATCAGACACACAGGCAGAAAAGAAGGCATGCCCAGGTCAAATTGCAAGAATCCCAGAACGAGAATTTAAAAGAACAATCACATATTTTATTTTTTTAAAAAATTCAAGAATTTAAAGACATTGTGAAGACACTTCAGTGAACTCCATGAAGGTAACAATAAATACATGAGTAATGTACAAGAAAATACAAATACAGGGCTGAATGAAATGATAAAGACAACTCAGTGTTTCAAAAACTCAATTCAATAAAGAAATAGAAACACCGAAGAGAACAAGGCTTAAATGAAGATAGAACTGAAAAGCTCAGTATCCTGGTCAGAAAACACATGAGAAATCCTTCCAAGTAGAAAGAGTAGAAAGAATCAAGCAGAAAATAGAACATCAGGGCTGGGAGTCAAAGGAGAGGATCTAGATTAAATATGCAAAGTATGTGAAAATATAAATGCTTAGGAAAAGAACAGGCAGGAAATGATGAAAACCTTCAGAAGAACAAATCTCTGAATTATAGGCTTAGGTAAGGGAGAAGAATTCCAGTTTGGGAGTAGATCCTATATTTAGTTGTATCATAGAAGAAAACTTCCCCAAACGGTGGAAAGGCTCACCCATACAGGAAACACCCAGAACACCAACTAGGCAAGGCTAGAAAAGAAACTCCCCATGGAATGTCATAGTGAAAACACCAAATATATGGAAAAAAGGAAAAACCATATTGCAAGCTTAAAGAGAAAAAACACACTTTACTTATAAAATAAAGCCCATCATAATAGCAGCTGGTTTTTCAGGAGAAATTCTGAAGGCCATAAGAGCCAGGAACAATCCTCTATGATGTCTAAAAGGCCATAACTGTAAGACAGACATCTGTGCCCCTCAAAACTATCTGCCGTGTTCACAGAGAAATAAAAATTTTCCATGAACCAAACAGCTTAAAATATTCATACTCAATAACAAATGCTAAAGAGAACACAGAAAACAATACTTTGAACTGAAAGGAGGAATGAGCACACCCAAGAGACTCCAGAAAGAAAACAAAGGAAGCTATGATCAGTGAAATACAAAACACAGCTAACAACAACAACCAGCAAGATAACAAGAAAATGACCATAATCAACACACACCTTTCAATAATAACACTAAATATTAATGGCCTCAAATAATTAAAAGACACTGGCTAGCCGAATAGATGAAGAAACAAAATCAGCACAAGTCTAGGGGAAGGGAATAGGGTGAAAGAGGGAGGGAGGGGGAATGGAAAGATACACGTGAGGGGATAACAATCGGGATGTAATCTGAATAAATTATTTTAAAAAATAAAAATAAGTTTAAAAGGAATAATATTATATAATAACAATTATCAAGAGAAAGAAGGTGGGTCCAAAGCAGTAGCTAATGTTTCCACTGCTCTTAAAAAATCATCCTCACTCAGAGGAATTCATAAGTATTGGGTTAAAACATATATCTTCAATTTTCAATATTCAGTTTCTTCAATTCAATAATATGCTTGTAATTAAAAAAAGAAACAAAATCATTTATATGTTGTTTAAAAGAAATTCATCTTAGCTTTAAAGATAGATGCAGCCCTAAAGTAAAAGGATGGAAAAAGGTATTCTAAGCAAGTAGGATTAAGAAGCTAGCAGGCCTGGGCATTCTAGTACTTGTCAAAATAGACTTCAAACTAAGACTAATCCAAAGATACAAAAAAGTGCACTTCCATCTAATCAAGAAATCAAGAAAATATTACAATACTAAACTTATAAAACTCCGATGTGTCCAACTTTATTAAAAATGTTAGTAATAGGATTAAAACACAGGCTAACACAAACCCAATAATAATAATACGTGATTTAAACACCCTGTTTTCTCCAATAGATGTATCATCTGGACAAAAAAAATAAACAGAAACCTTAGAATTAACTAACATCACATCAAATGAAACTAACAGATATCTACAGAACATTCCATCCAAATGGCAAAAAATGTATACTGTACTCAGCAGCATATAGAAACTGCATTCTGGAACACAGAGGAAACCTTAACAAATACACAAATCCTGAAGTAATTCCACATATCCAATCTGACCATTATGCAATAAAACTTAATATTGACAGCAAAAAAAACTCTGGTAAATGTATAAACTCATGGAGATTAAACAACTCAATACTGAATGATGACTGGGTCAGAGAAGAAGTCACAAAAGAAATAAAAGTGCTCCTGTACTAAATGAAAAGAAACACAACTAAACCTCTGAGACACATTAAAAGCAGTTTTAAGAGGGAAGTTTATAGCCCTAAGTAACTACATTGAAAAATCAGAAAGAGCACAAATAATGACTCAACCATATAACGCACGAATTTGGAAAAACAAGGGAAAAAAAAGCCCATCCCAGTATCCAGCAGCAAACTAACAGACAAAAACCAACCAACCAACCAACCAACCAACGAACCAACAAACAAACAAACAAAAAACAAAGTCAAAGTATAAATTAATGAAATAGAAACAAAGAAAACAATACGAAGAGTCAATGAATCTAAGAGCTGGTTCTTTGAGAAGATAAACATCCAACAAAACAAAATAAACAACTCAAAATAACAAATTTAGAATTTTACAGGGAAACATCACAATAAACACAAAAGAAATTCAGAATATTATGAATAAATACTTTAAAATTCTATATTACATTAAGAGGAAAAAATTAAAATAAATAGATGAAAATTTTTGATTCATCCAACTACTAAAGGTAAATCAAGAACAGATCATCCACGTACACAGACCCATAGTAAAGGAAGAGACTGAAATAGTTGTTAAAAAAAAAAAAAGCCTTCTGAGTGAGAAAAATCCCAGGCTCAAATGTAGTCACAGAAGAATTCAACCAGACTTTCAAAGAACTATAGCCAACATTTCTTAAATTATTCAAAAAGATAAAAACTTAAGGAAGACTCTCAAACTCCTTCTATGAAGCCGGTGTTACTCGACAACACTGATAGATAAACATAGACAGACAGACAGACAGACAGACACACACACACACACACACACACACACACACACACACACACACACATACACTCCCCAAATATAGGTACATATCAAGAAGACCAACCCCGATTAATTTAACTTTTACCAGAAATGAAGGGAAGGTTCAACAGACATAAGTCAATAACACATTGACTCACACCAATAGACTTAAAGGCAAAAGTCACATAATCGTCTTAAAATGACTAGATGTAGAAAAAGACATTGGCAAAATGCAATATGCACTTAGGAAAAAGTCCTAGAGAGGGTAGGACAAGCATCATATGACCACTAGAATCTTAGCAGAGAGTCCACATCATGGTCCCGGGCCCACATTTTACTTTTTAAACGTATATTAAAGTTAAATTATGAGTTAAATTTCATAAGAAATACCAACAAGGACCTTTGCTGTCTTTTTCTCATCCAAAATGAAGCTGTATTTTATAGCTTTGCCCCCTGAGAACACTTAGAAGCAACGACAGATCACTCATAATTAACACACTTAGGCCTCAGTCTGTGGATTCTTAGTATACATTTTCAGTGAGAATTGGAAATACTTGCAGAGGCGGCTGATTCCAGCTTTAGGGGGAAAAAAGACGAGTTTGATGCTTTTTTTTTCCAGTCATCTATATCTATATCTATATAAAGGGAGGGGCAGGGAGCACAAGAAACACACATTAATTCTGTATTTCATATATAATCAAACTATTGTTTCTTTATATATAATGCAGATTACTGTAAGTAGGATAATGAAAGAAATAACAACAACAATGAAAATCTATGCCTGCCAACCATGACTGTTGGGAGAAGAGCTTGCCTCTCCCAGGGCTGAGCCCCCCTTGTTGGTTATCCAATGCAGAGTGGTCAGCTCTGAGACTATATACACACAAAAACGGACTCAGAAAGTTGTATTTATATAAATTTGTGTACACATATACATACATATACATAGTATGTCCATGTGTAACAATAGTAATCAAAGCACAAGAGGCTATCAACTTGAAAATGAGGGAACATGGGAGAGGTTCATAAAAGGGTAGCCTGGAGGGACTGGAGAGGGGAAAGACAGGAGGGGAAGTGATCTAACTCTGGTTCAATTAAAAACATATTTAAAAGAGAAAGAAAAGAAAGCCTACGCCTGCTAAAACTTTTATGTGAAAATTTGGTGGGTTTATTCCGAAGGACAGATAAGGACAACATGTGCCTATTTGCTTTTCTGTTGCTGTAATCGAAACCAGGACCAGAAGCAAGTGGGGGAGGGGATGGTTTACTTCGTGCCCTAGGTTAGACACCAGTCTATTGCTGAGGGAAGTCAGGGTGGGAACTCAGGCAGGACAGGAACTCTGAAGCAGAGCCATGGAGGAATGCTGCTTCACTGGCTTGTGAGCAGTCTCTTTCAGCCTCCTTTCTTATACAGCCCAGGGCCATAGACTTCCTAGGGATGGTACCATGAACAGTGAGTGGGCTGGGTCCTCATACAACAATTAATAATCAGGAAATGCCTGCAGATATGCCCAGGAGCTAATCAATCTGATGGTGCCAATTCCTTAACTGAGGTTCTCTCTTCCCAAGATGTTTGATGTTGACATCCAAGGATGGCCATCACAACACCCTAAACAATTTGTCAATTGTAGCATCAAGATAAGAGGAAATTAAGACGTTCTTTACCCCCTAATATACAGTAAGATATACACATGAAATATACTTTCTGAAAACCTTGAACCTATAAATAAATGAAACTCTAGACTTCTCCCCTGCTTATAGGAGAGCAGAAAATAGAATAATATGTTGACCATATAACACAAACATGTCAAATATAGAAAATACAAATCTTTATAGGACAGTTAATCTGAGTTTTCCAATTATTAAGTGACAAGAAAAAAAAACAAGTAAAAGTTAAGAAGAGGAGACAAGTTTATTAGTGACTTGTCTTGCACTGTAACACAATAGCTGGCAAACTTAAGCAGAAAGTGTTTACTTTGGATCCCAACTTGAAGATGCAAAAATCTATCATGGTAAGGGGAGGATACAAGGGATGGGATAACCATTGAGATGTAATCTGAATAAATTAATTAAATAAAAAGAATCCATCATGGTCTCGAAGCCAAGAAGGAGGAGCCTGAGGCAGCTGGTCACCTTGTATCTGCAACCAGGAAAAAGAGAGCGATGAATGCTGGGCTCGGCCAACTTTCTTTTCATGTAGTTCAAGAACCAAGTCCGGGGGAAAGTGTCATTTCCCTTTACAATGGCAAGTCCCACCTCACAGGCATGCCAGGAGGCTAAAGAATCCCCCATGTGTCTCCAAGACCCCAGATCCTATAATGTTTGCAGTCAATAGTCAACAGTAACCATCGCAGCAGGACACAGAAGACAGCCCAATGGGAATACAGGCCAAATGCAATGGGTCAGCCTTATTTGGATCATAACTTGTATAGGTTCATGCTACAGAAGCGCTCTAAAAATAACCAGAGAAATTCTCACACCGTCTAGACATTTCATGACATGAAGGAAGTACTGATAAGTTTGTTAAATAGAATAAAGATACGAAGTGTTTATTAAGTGTCTTTATCTATCGGATATTAGAAGTGGAAGTAGTTTCTGTTAAAGATCCTATCTGGGATTTGTTTGAAATTGTCCCACTGCATAATGAGAGTAAGCTTAAAAAGTACAGAAGGCGCATATCACTCACTCTCCTAAACTGGAAAGCCTCAGGATCATGTAGTACCGGTTATAAACAGGCAGGCCAGGCATAAACAGGCATCTGCAGGCCCCGGTCATGCGTGGGTATGCTCAGGACTGTGGAATGCAGGACTCTGGTCTGGACATGCACAATTTTATTTCTCATGGGATGCTCCAAGAGACAGCACTCCCATGGCTTCTCCTTCTCCTACAAGGTGCCCACCTGCAGCCAGATGGCACTGAACCAAAGGACATTCTGGGTGTGGCTTGTAGGCCTCCAAGCTTACTTCCCTTTTCCCCAGTGCTTAGCTGAGACAGGACCACCCTCACCCCCAACACAGTAAGGAAGCCTTGCTGCTCTTCTCAGCATGTGGACATCTTCCTTTACTGGCCTTTCATTAAGGGACAAGCGTGGCCACTGAGGATGACTGCTTCTTGAATCTGATGAAGGGCAGGACGTGTGGGACAGCAGCAGACTGCCTCCAAGGCCAGCCTGTCTGTGAAATAAGTTTCTCCCTTCAAGTGTCCTCCACTCTCTCATGTGTGTGTGTGTGTGTGTGTGTGTGTGTGTGTGTGTGTGTGTGCACGCGTGCAAATATTCATAGAGCTTTTATTCCAAGGTGGGTAGAGCGGCTTAGGTTGTAGAATATGATATAAGAGACACAGTCCTTGGTCCCAAAATGCTCATAGTCAGCTGGGGCCTGGGGACAGATGTACAGCTACTTCCTGTCAGGAGGACAGGCTCACACACACACATTTCTTACTTAAAGAACATTGACATAAAAGGTTGAGCTGGGAGTTAACGCCTCTCCCTGACGATGACCAACAATGTGTGAGCAGCCATGAGGGACTTCATGTTAGGTGTCTGGGGGCAGATGGTTTAGAGGAAAAGCCTTGGGATAGAAATGAAGGCTGTCATTCCATGCAGAGACCCACACTGCCCAAGAGAGGGAGGCAGAGAAGAGCTCCTGCAGGAGAGGTGGGGTCAGCTCTGCCCCAGGTGGACTTCCAGCTAGATGTGCTAACTGATTACTTTACAGGCTGATTATCCTGTGGACACAAGCACACCCGCTTTTTTCACTGAGTCATGGAGAGGCTCAGCTCGCATCTCCACTGAAATTCACATCCAACTCCCGTGTGCTCCAGCCTGGGAAAACAACAAGAATGAGTCCGGCATGCACGGGCAGCACCCGTCTTCCCATAAATTTGGCTATTTGGTTCAACTGTCTTCAGGTCTAGTATTGGGCGGCAAGGAGAGGAACACATCGTATCAGGAAATGGATTCTTACAGGAAACAACCGTATGTTACCAGCAGCATAGTTTCGGATACTGGAAGTCACCCAAGATTATTGAAGGACCCAGTAGCTAGGTTTTTAACTTAGAAACATTGTTTAAAACATAGTTATGCTGTGTTATTATTGGTTAGAGACAAAGTGGCTGTATAGTGTGTGCCTGTGTGTGTGTGCACGTGTGTGCGTGTGTGTGTGTGTGTGTGTGTGTGTGTGTGTGTGTGTGTGTATGTGTGTGTGTGGTAATACAGTAACCTGAGGAGAAGGGAGAGGAGGAAGAGGAACTGATGGAGTATTCAATATAATAATTGCCAGGATCCTCCCAAAATCAATGACATGCTTCAAACTACTAATCCAGGAAACTCAGAAACACTAAATGAGATAAATTTTTAAAAATTCCTACACCTGTTCAAACATAAGAAAACTGAAGACAAGGGAAAAAAACCTTAACAGAAGTAAAAAAAAAAAAAAAAAAAAAAAAAAAAAAAAAAAAAAAGACTTATTACAGAGGAACAAGACAGTAAGCAATTATCAGATTTTTCCTTAGAAACCATGCACACAGGAGTGTGGAATAAAAAAAGTGTTGAAGAAAAACAGAACAAAACAAAACAAACAACAACAACAAAACCTAAACAAAATGCCTCCATTGACTTGGCATTTCCTGTGTGCTAAAATTATCTTTCAAAACTGATGGAGAAATAAAAAGCTATTTGTTGGTGTTGGTGTTGCTTTTCTCTTGGGTTTTCGAGACAGGTTTCTCTGTGTAGCCTTGACTGTCCTGGACTTGCTTTGTAGACCAGGTTGGCCTCGAACTCACATCAATCCACTTGCTGCTGTCTTCAGAGTGCTGGGATTAAAGGTGTGTGCCACCACACCCAGCTTTAAAGCAGTTTTTAGGTAACAGAAATAAATGAATAAATTTGTTTTTAACGTATCTGCCATATATGGAATACTAAAAAAACAACAACAAAAAAAAGTCTCATTGACAAGATAAAGATATAGGATTTCCTTAAAGGAAGTAAAAGTGTTACTAAAGGGGAAAAAATGAAGTGCTGAACGTGTGATTTTCTTTTTCTTGTTGTGATAGACGGCTGCTTAAAGCCACACTGGCAACAATGTCAGGATGCTCACTGCCTACGGACAAGCCCCATCAGTGCTGCGGGTGTGGATGGAGGCACAGAAACTCCGCAACGATCGCGAGAGCAGGTTTGTGTGGCTTATTAAGGGCAAGCACCGAATAATTTCAATAAATAAAAATGTAGAATCGATACACTAAAAAGAAGGCAGATACATTATAAAATGCCAGATGTTAACCGGGCAAAGCAGAAAAGAAGAGAGAGGCCCAAGGGAAGCCACAAGTGAAGACAGCCAATAGAAGCCCTGGCGTTCCAGGTAAGTCAGCGCCAGAGATCTAAAATTAAACCCCAGAGCCCCGAGGTACAAGACCCCGTGTTTCCTCCACAGGCCTGCTTCCATGGGAACACAGATGAAGAACAAGCCGTAAATATGGAGAAAGAAGGGCCAGGCTAGCCTAGGATACGGGGCTCAGCACTTAAGAGAACTTGCTGCTCTTGCAAAGGACCCGAGGTGGGTCCCCAGCAGCCCCGTGAGGCAGCTGACAACTGCCTGCAACTCCAGCTCCAGGGAATCCAACACCCTGTCCTGGTCTCCCCGGGTACCTGTGATGTACAGGCAGACACACATACACACAAACACACAACTGGAGAAAGATAAATATTTACAAATGAAAAGTAGGGTAGCTTTGCTAATTTCACACCATGCTAATTTTAGAAGCAAGGAAGTTGTCTAAGATAAAAAAAAAAAAAGGACACTCTAAAAGGATAAATGGCCAAGTGTCCAAGAGGGCACAGTACCCAACATACGCATTACAAACTAAAGAAACCTAGTGGAAAGCAAGGAGAAATGGATGGATTCAGCACAGTAATTGCAACTTTCATATTCTTCTGCCAGGATGGACAGATCTAGAGGGCAGGAAGTCAGCAAGACACAGAGAGTGGGACGGCTGTCTGTCAACAGGACCTAATTGAGGTTTATGAAGCATTTCATCCAACAACTACAGAATACACATTCTTCTTGAGTTCTCAGGGAACAGCATAATAGACCACATTCTGGGCCAGCAAAACATGCTGAACAAATTTAAAAGTATATAATTCATGCAAAATATGATTTCAGACCACAATAGAATTAACTAGAAATCAATAACAGAAAGATATCTGAACATTTCTCAAATATTTCGAGATTAAACTGTTTTTTTTTTACTAAAACATGAATATTTCAAATAAAATGAAAATATTCTGAACTAAGTGTAAATAAAGGAAGCTTTTAAAAATAATTTGTGAAATACTACACAAGGAGGGCTTAAGGAAAATGTATGGCTTTGGGTCAATGTAATTGAAGGGAAAATATATAAACAAAATTCATAAGAAGAGCAATACAAAACTAAAACAAGCAGAAGAAAGTAAATAATAATAAAACTAGAACAGAAATGAAAGAAATGTAAAACAGAAACAGCAAAGAGAAAGGTCTATGAATCTAAAAGATCTATGAATCTGAAAATATTAGTAAAACTTCTAGCCAGATTAACCTTAGCCGAATACCGTTAGAAAGCAGCCAGAGAAACAGAAGAGGACTGAACAAAACTGCCGGCTGCGGCCCTAAGAGCTGGGTGCAGTGGCGCACATCTGCAATCCAGCACTCAGGAGGACTGTGAGGTCAGGCCTGGGGGGGGATGTGATCACATAAGTAATATTTGAACAACTATAACCTCATAAATTTGATAACTTAGATGAGACAGACCAATTATCTTGGAGGAATGCAGAAGATAAGAATCGAGGAATTGGTTGGGTGTTTGACGGGGGCGCGGGTGGGGGTGCGGGCGGGGGTGGGGGTGGGGCACCAGCACATGTTGAGAACTGTAAGATGCAGCTACTGATACGACCCAAACAATTTCAGCTGTAATTAAAGAAATTGCTATCATTTTCAAAAATGCGTAACCATTTGTGAAGGGAGAACAAAAGGCTGAGCAAGAGGAAGTAAAGCCAGGGCAGCTCACTGCTTTTTAGTGGAATATAACTAACGTAAAACTACCAGAGAGGGGGAAAAATGACATTGCTTCAGACTGTGCGCCTCAATTTTAGGATAAAATATGCTAGAAAATTCTAGATAACAATGTAATGAGTTATACTTTTTGTTTTCTATGACACTTGAAGGAAAATTTGTAACTGGTTTGGCAATTATTTCTCAATGCTTTGATGAATTTCTTAGTCCTAACACAGAGGGAAGCTTCGGGAAGCAACCAGAATACAGTCCTGTTCTCTCACCTTCTTATTCAAATTCTTTTTAATAACGGAGTTAAAAAACAAGGAATGAGTACATGTACAGGCACAATTCATACTTTATAAAAAGTGTGTGTGTGTATTAGTGTATGTATGTATGCTTACGTCTCTCTCATCTATATCTACCATCTGTGTATATATGTATCTATCTATAATCTATCATGTATGTATGTATGTATCTATCTATCATTTATCATCTATATCTATCATGTATGTATGTATGTATGTATGTATGTATGTATGTATGTATGTATGTATCTATATTGGTCATGCAGATACATACATGCCTAACACATAACAAAATTCCATATCCCATGGAGGAAAGCCCAGATCCAGGATTCATCATACTGTTTGAAACAACTTGTGCACAGTGAGACATTTCAAGGAATGGTGAAAATACTCTTGCAATCCAAGTTCCCCACACCTTTGTCTCCACCAAAAGCCATCCTTGCAAAGAAGCAGATGAGTTCTATGCTTGCTGTGGTAACCATTTTCTACAGAGCCCACAGTAAGAGCACTAAATTAATTTCTGCAATAAAAAAGTGTGCACAGAGTAGGAGTAATGGGTCAAAGGGAGCAGATCCGAGAGCCCCCATAAGTGAGGCACATAGCCTAGCCTCTGTTGACCTCCACCACAGTGGCCTGAGGTAAGAGGGAGGAGCCTGATTTCAGAGTCATTTACTTGAGCTCAAACACTAATGTCATCAATACTGTTAGAAGTTAAGTTTAAAATGTGCTCCCACAGGCTTGCACATGAGAGCACGCAGGCCCCAGCTGGTGGCATTGTTTCAGGAGATCTGGAGCCTTCGGGAAACAGGGCTGAGCTAGCAGAGAGCACCTTGAGTAACTGTAAAGTCTTCTGTACAGTTCTGACGAAGTTCTTTGCTCCTTCAATCATCACAAGACACATTGCAAGCTCCTGCCCTCATGTGTCGAGCCTTTTAGTGCCATGCCTTCCCTGCCGTCTTAACTATGGGCTCAAATAAATCTCTTTTCTCTGTCAGGTGTTCTGTCACAGAAGAAAGGGAAATAACCAATACACCCCTGAACTTTGAGTTCTTTGCCAGCTACTGCAACCAAGCCTAGGCTGTGAAATGGGATAGCATTTAGAATAATCAATACTAAGAGCTATTGTAGTGACTACTTTTACATTTTACAAACAATCTGATAGTACTAGCTAGAATGTCGAGCTTAATATTAACCAAAGTTTCCATACTTACTGGTAAAAGTTAATTCACTTTGATGAAATAAGTAGATATTAATTAATATTCAGAAACTATTTTGAATACCCTAGTCATTAAGTGACTAAACATATACTATGCAGGGAGGGATTTTCAGCTGTCAGGTGACACTCAGGCAGCTAATGCCACGCACTGCAGCTGACCAGTGTGCATCTCTGTGATGCAGATTCAATTGGGAAGCTCCAAAGTTCACCGGGAAGGAGAATATCAAATATAAGGGACAAAGTGAGTCATGTTTCAAACAATTTGAAGCACTCTTTGGAGAAGGTGAGATCATAGTCTTTTAAAGAAGGATGGAGAGAATTGAGACAGATTTTTAGAAATTAGAAAAAGACTTGGGATAGGTGAAGGAAACACTTCCTGATAATTGGTTCTGTGCCACACTGAAATGGAAGACAAGTAGATGCCGTGGGTTCTCCATTCCGGATGTCCTCAAAGGGAACTCAGATAGAGAACACTGAAAAAGATACCTACACTATAGGTAATTAGGGTGAAATTATTTGGGGTTATTTTAGGTATTTTTTAAATAAAACAAATATTTTTTTTTCCTGAGCAGCATTTCTTCCAACTATTTCGCACAAAGTATCCCACATTTCCAACCCCATGTTTGTCTATGAAGTTTAGGTGGATGATTCTGCCCAATCATTTTGATACCCGGGTGATAGAAACTTGCTTCCCAGAATGCTGCCTCCTTCTGTAGGACTGATTGGTCTATAGCTGTGCATATATGTTAAGGCAGGGCAGGGACAGCATGTTCCAATGTTTAGGTTCAAGTTACTAGGAAGATGATGTTCTTGCTCACTAAAGAGTTGCCTCGCATATAGTCTTTTCACGGACTAAGTAGCTACCTACTGAGAACACGGACAGCATGGAGGAAAGAAAGCTACAGGCAGAGATAGAGAAGGAGAGAGGCCTGATAACATCTTTAAGGCCTAGCCTTTCTTTGGGTTAATGACATGGTAAAACCCAATATTTTGCTTAAAGCAATTTGAAAAGGGTTTCTGTACAAAGCAAAGAAATGTTCTCTCGGTTTTCAAACAGACACAGAGGTTTCAATAAACAAAGTCCTTGTGTCTGCTGGTTCTACAGGCGAAGATTCAGCTAACAGTGGATGGATGATGTCAGAATTTTTTTTGTCAATAATAAACACAGTCATACCTTTTCTCTTGTCATATTTTTTACGGAATATACAATATAATAATGACTTGCCTAGCAGTTATATAGCACATTCTCGCTGTGCTGTATGATTTGAAGTATGTGGGAAGATGTGTGCATATGCATATACTATGTCATTTTGTATAAGAGACTTGACCGTTTGGTGGTTTTGGTATCTAGTGGTGGATTCCTAGAACAAATCCCCCATGCATACCAAAGAATGACTGTTCATAGGCCAGCCTCCTCCCATTCTAAAGAACACGGCTACTACCTACCAGTATCACAGGGCTAGATACAGATGTACTCAAAAAGATTCCAGAAAGACTCGCACAGTTGCTACATCTGATTGCCACGCTCACCTTAAAGTTTCTAAGGACCAATGGACCAAGGTAAAAAGCAGCAGTCGTATTTCCAGCCAAAGAGGACTGCTCACAGTGTTCAAGCAAAACAGTCAGTGCTTGGAGGTGGTTTTTTGGTACAGGGCTAGTGCCAAAGAGGTTTCTTCTAATAGTGATGGTTAGGGGACACCTCTCTCCGTCTTCAATACCATTCATAGCAAGAGTCATCACCAAGTGAATCTAGTCATTCTTCATGACACCCATCAGTCATGGACCACGAGGAGTCACACAGTGCCTACGGCAATCTACAGAACATAAGACCATTCATACATTTCAACGGTCAGATGGGACTTTCAAATGCCATGATGCTCTGAACAGGTTAGATGTCCCCTGTGCCACATCCCATGAGTAGCAGTCAGGGAGGTGACTTTTCTCAGTGGACTGAATGCTATGGTATGGGCTGTACCCCAGGGATGATATGCCTTCTTGGATGCTGTATTTCAGGTTTTTTTTGGGGGGGGGGGCTTCTGTTCTTATCCTTGACATACAGCATCCAGTGGCTTTTAACACTCAGAGTGGGAAGAAGGGTCCTCTCAACAAATATTGGTGCTTAGAAAATGAGTATCTACAAACAAAAGAAGGAAGCTGGAGCCTTGTTCGACACCCCATGCAAAAGTTAATGCTTTTGTGCTGAGACAAAGTTCTACTTAAAATAGACTGAAGACTGATGTTAATTGTCTCTCATCTCTCTGTGACCAAATACTAAACAAAACATAACTTAGTGGATGAAAGATTTATTTCGACCCATGGTTGGGGGAGGTGCACGCAGTCTACCACAGTGGGAAAGGCATAGCACCAGGCCCCTCTATGGCAGTCGCCATGTGCACCTAACCTGTCTTGACAGACCAGAAAGCAGAGTGAGATGACAAAGTGAAGTTGGACTATAAAACCTCAAGGACTGCTACTCTCCCATGACCCAATTCTCTGAGTTAGGCCCCATATCCTAAGTCTTCCACAGCCTCAGAAAACAGCCTCACCATCTGAGAGCCAAATGTTTAAACACATGAACCCAAGGGGGGCATTTCACATGGAAACCATAACATTCTGCCCCTCACCTCTCCAGGCTCATGGTCATCTCATAATTCAAAATGCATTCAATCCAACTTTGAAAGTCCCCACAGTCTTGCGGTTCTAGTGCTATTCAAAAATTCAAAGTCCTAAAGACCTTTCTTAGACGCAAAGCTGTCTCTTAGCTGTATGCCCTCACATAATAATTTCTTAAAAGTTACAGATTCCCAGCAAATAATGGATATGGGGCAAACTTTCCCATGCCAAACGGGAGAAACATGGGACGTGAATGAAAGTGAAAAAGGGCAAGACAAACAGCAAACCCTGCAGCTTCATCTGGGACCTAGAACTCACGATGGTCCCTCTCTCATTGCATCATACACACAAGCACGGCCTCTTTTCTCAGGCCAAATCCGTGTGGTGCCTGGAGCTGTACTAGGCAGCTTGTCTGGCATTCCTGGCATCTCCTCCATCTGAGAGCCTCCCTTCCCAGGTTCAATGCAGTCCACTCAGAGTTCCGTGCAGGGAATCTGGCCCTTCTGGCCACACTACCTGGCCTTGGTGCCTTTCTGGAGCTATGGGACAAATTCCAATTACCCAATCATTTTCTTTATATCTTTATACTTGAAAATCTAGCTCCTTGCAAGCTTAGAGCAGGTATAGTGCCTTTGAGTATCTGCCTGAGTGAATTTGGGGGAAACATTGCCCAATGGGGCCTGGCTCAAGTGGGATGCCTTGGAGGCTCTCTCCAAGCACTGCCTTCTCAAGTAAACGTTTTCCAAATAAGTTCGTATTACTGCACCCATAATCTGTAGGTGAGCCAGTCTTGCCACCAAGGTATCTTTCCCATTGTCCTGGTACAAGGTGCTAATGTCCTTTTAAAGACACTGTCTCCAAGATAAGTAAGTGTGTCAACAGCATCTTGCAACTTTAACCTCATCCATACCCATATTCTTAAGAAGGCGTACCTTTTCATATCTGTTGCTTTGACAGAAGTGAGCAGCAAATGAATCATACCCTCAGTGTTACACTGTCTTGAGATTTCACTGGCTAAACAACTTGGTCCATGACTTTTGAATTACGCCTTACTAAACAATTCAGGACATAGGCAGAACCTGGGCACACTCTTGGCCAGAATGAAACACAAATGACTTCTAGGTCAATTCCCAATAAAGTCTTCTTCCTCTCTGAAAGCTGTGAGGAGCATTTACATCCACATTTCTACCAACAATCTATCTCCCGTGCTCTGGCCATAATGGTCCAGTGAGCTCTGCGTACAGCATTATACTGGCTCCTCAGTCCTCAGAGCCAAAGTTGTCTGCATTCCTCCAACAAACCAGTTCTCCAGGCCTTTAAAGGACATGGATAGAAAGTTACAGCCATGATGCCACTTTTGCTGTCAGCTTCCTGTGTCAGCTATTTTTCTTCACCAACTAGAAGCAACTGAAGGAATCAAAGATTTATTCTGACTCAATGGTTACACTACACAATGACAGAGGAAACCTGGTATCTGGCAGCCCCATGGTGCAGGCCCCAGAGTAGGGCTGTCTTTTCACCTCAATTCCCACCCTACCCCAGCCAGTGCTACATTTCCTTCAGCTGGGCCACACATCCTGAACTAACCTTAGCTTTTCAAATAGCCCCAGGAGTCTGGTATCAAATCTTCGAATATATGAGCCTGTGGGGCACACTTTATATTCAAACTGCAGCAGAATATAAACATAATGCTCTGCTATAAAGCCTGAGACAAAAAGAGAAAAAGAATCAAGACTTTGAATTTAATAATGACTTCCTTGACACAGAAAACAAAGGTCAAAAATAGGTAGATTGAACTTTATCAAAATTAGAATGTCTTTGCACTAAAGAATACATATATGAAAATGAAAGCCAGCCTACAAAGTGGGGGGAAAGTATTTTCAATTCACAAATCTAATAAGACAATCTAGAATGTATAAAGAATTACAATTCAACATGAAAACAACTAATTTGATTAAAACACGAAATGAACGTGAAACAACATATCCCCAAAGAAAATATAAAATTGCTCAAAGTATAGGAAAGAAATGTTCAATGCCACTAGCTATTAAGAGAAGCCACAGTGGTGCATCGGTCACACCCAGGAGGATGCCTACTGCGGAGAAAAGAAGAGCAAGGTGGGAAGTAGCAGATGTTGAAAAATGCAGAATGACTTTGGTCCTGCACTTCACTGGTGGGAATGTAAAATGCAAAGTGATGCTGCAAAACAGTACAGTGGGTCCACCAAGAATTACAACATAATGACCAAAAAGCCCAGCCAAATGCCATTTGGGGGGGGGGAGCATAGCCCACACACCAGAAAGCAAGATCTTGAAGGGAGACTTATGCTCCCTTGTTTGCAACTGCCAAAAGCTGGACGAAATAGAAAAACGAAGTGTGGCGCGACCCACAAGCAGTATCATTGGTTCTTACAAAGGAAGAAAAGTTGACACAAGCTGGAACACAGGTGAGTACTGGGAACACTCTGCTATGTTAAGTAAGCTAATCGTCAGAAGAGAAATTCCATGCGATTCCATTCATCTGAGGAACTAGAATAGTGAATAGTCATATTCAGAGTGTAGGATTGGGAGAAGAGAGGGACAAAGTTTCACTTTACAAGATACAAATATTTGAGATTGACTAGACGGGTGGTTCACTACTGGTATGTTTAAAATTGTTATGATGAAGAAAGTGGCTAACACAAGGAATAGGAACCACACTGTACCGCAAGGCTCATGCCCAGGAGCAGTTATAAGACACAAAATGGTCTCCATGGTATGTGTGTGTGTGTGTGTGTGTGTGTGTGTGTGTGTGTGTGTGTGTGTGTACATGCTCATGGGTGCAAATGGGCCTTTTATTTTGTTTGTTTTCTATTTGTTTTGTTTTGGGTTTTTTGAGGCATAGTTTCTCTGTGTAGCCTTGGCTGTTCTAGAACTAGCTCTGTAAAGCAGGCTGGCCTAGAACTCATAAAGATCCACCTGCCTTTGCCTCCCAAGTGCTGGAATTAAAGACATGTGCCATTGCCAAGCTGGGTAGGCAGGGATGGGGTGAAATCTGGGAGGACCCGGGGGAAGAGAAAGAACATGATCCAAATATATTGCGTGAAAAACTTGAACGATGGCTACGTGTGTTTTGTTTTGTTTCCCCAGTAAAAGGGTGGTCATCTCTGAGTCGTGCTGTCATGGAGAGGTCTCCATGGTCTAATTTGCATAAAGATGTCCTATAAGATAGCAATGACCAGGGAACATGTCTCCCAACGACATATTGAACGCATTTCAAGGTGCTGATAGAAGTTAAAATATAGGAAAAGCGGGGCCCGAACCGAAGTTGGTCTCAGATGCGAATTCTCAAAGAAAGATGGAGTGTTGTTATCCCCAGGAAGCCGGAAGGGACTCCTCGCTGACAGGAAGGCTATTCAGCGTCACGCAGGTGGAACAGAGAATCCTGTTTGAGCAGGATTCAGAGAACAGTTATGACTGGAGCCTCCGACCAACAGGAGCCAAGGCCACCGACTTCTGAACCGCGACTTGCAGCTGCGGTGACTGAGAAAAGCCCTGGGTAAGTGTTTACAGTCTCCCACCGTGACCGGGAAGCCTCCCGGAATTCACCCATAAAATGATTAATTTTCAGCAATATTATTTCCTAATGAAACTTCCAAGATAAATTAACTGCAAAAAAATGTACATTCAGGTACTAAATGAGTTGACCTCCAGAACACAAGTGTTAGATCTAACCCAATTAAATGTTGGCAGCTGGCTGACTTACAGGTTCAGAGACGTTCTTAATACGTTTTTTTTAGACTGAAATTAGACACAAGATCCAGTGCTCTCCTGGGGTGCCACAAAATTTATGACTATTAATGAGAGAATACTTCATTTATCTAAAGGGTTTAGGCAAAATCTTAAGAAGATAATAAACAACACATTCTTTTCATTACTGCATAGAATTGCTACCAGCTAAAGGTTGTTATGTAAGAAAACCGAAGGGGAAATTTTGTTAATAGATGTGAAACATTGTGTAGCTTGGAAATGGAAACAAATTACTAGGATTTACTGAAGTTCAGAGTTGGGTGGAGATTAAACCCATCCAAAATTAGAAGCGAAGTTGGCCTGGGTAACTATTTGGAAAAGGATATATGTAGTGTGCTATATCACGCCAGAGGTAACTCAAAGTTGATCCAGGTTTTAAATATAAAACTCAAAAACATGATATCATTGTTAATAGTCTTTCTGTCACAGTGACAAAATACCTGAGAAAATCAACTTCAGTAGAGGAGAAATGTTGCTCACGGCTTGCGCATGCTCCTTGGCCTTGTTGTCTGAGGCTGCGCTGGCCGAGCTCACCAGGGAGGGAGAGGATGGAGAAGGCTGCTTACCTTCTGATGCAAGGAAGCAAAGAGAACCAGGAGGGAGTTGGGGTCCCAGTACCTCCCCCCAGGGCATGCCCTCCTCCGTGATCTAAACCCCCTGCTCAGGCCCTCACTGATTAAGTTTCACCACCTCCCAATAACACTGCTGGCTTGTGATCAATACTTTAACTACTAAGATATTTCAAGCCACCAGGGACTAGAACCAAGTTGAAGCCTTACATAATGTCGGGGGTTTGCAATTTGCAGATGTGTCCCCAAGGTCACAACTCTCAAAGGGAGGATTTTTTTTAAAGCTATTAAATATGAAGATATTCATTCTTTTCAAACACCTCCCGTAGACAGCCGCAGAACAAACTGTGGAGAGGCGCAGAAGACATTTCCATAAATCCTCCGAGTAGAAAGCGTTGACCCATATCACCCAACTGCAGTACGGTTGTATACACACGCATATTTTCACCTCCTCATTCCTTTCCAAAACAAACAGAAAACCTTAAGCTTTAACACTTAGACACTTAAAATAAAGCAGACGTGAAATCCATGGCTTAAAGCAAAAGGAAAAAAAAAACCCTCAGAATTGTAGCTGAGGGAAACTTCGTAAGTACCAGCTTTGAGCCGTTGCACCTGTGGCTAGGCCAGAGCTTGTGCAATGTTATTTTATGACTTCCAACACTTTTTGTTCAGTCATGATGGCAAATGGAAGCCAGGTTTATTTCCTTTTCGTTGCATTTCTTGGATGGAGTCTCCAAGAGAACACATGGCCCAAGATGAAGACAGTACCGCAGCCTTGGGTGGCACCAGCAGGGTTTGTAATTAGAGAAGTTTCAAGTTTGGGTGATAAAGAAAGAAAAGGAATGGACTGAGCACCTGAAAAAAAAAGAAAGTCGGGAGGCAGAATCAGGATGTGGGGTGTGAGAGAAACTGGGACCCCCTCATCTGAACTGGGGCCGTCAAGCCATCAGTTCCTGGACCATCTTCAAAGTCCACGCTCCGAGTTCAGGCCAGTAACTGGACCCTCGTCCACGGTCCTTGCCAATGACTCTTCTGCTAGATGCTTTTCTCTCTCCAGACCTGCACTGAGGCTTCTGAGAGCTCATCCTCACAGAATGCTGTTCCTAATCATCATGGCTTCCACCCTCTCAAAGAAGTAGCTAGAGGCTATGGATGTAGTTTGGGTGGCAGAGCCCTTGCTTAGCATGCATGAGGCCTCCGTTGATTCCTCAGTGTTGCATAAACTGGGCGTGGAGTTAAGGTGCTGTTTCCTTCTAGTGCTTGGGAGGATGTAGGAGAATCAGCAGTTCAGGGTCACCCTTGTTTATGTGGAGGCTTTTTGAGGCCAGCCTCATACATGAGATGGGGTAGGAGAGACAAGGAAGTGGGGGAAGGGCAGGATGGAGGGAAGGAGGGAAGGACAGGGATGGAAAGAGAGAGAATGGCAGCTGGGTGTGACGGTTAATGGGTGTCATCCTGAGACACATGAGGGGACCACCTCTCCCTGGACACTGGGCACATGGGTAAAACACTGCTTAAATCTGTTAAAGGTCTCTGTTGGTGTTAACAATAAGCCCTTTAAGTCCATTTTGTAAGCATTCTTGATTGATGTTCATTTTCCTCTAAATAAACACAGACACTGGGGATGAGGTGCTTGGACCTCCTAATTAGCAGCTGTTGGACTTCCCCCTTGAAGCTCAGAGCAAAAAGGCCAAGAGCCAACCTCAGTAACCTCAAGCCAGAAACAGCCATACTGAACACCCTGTAGACCCCAAGACAGCTAAATAGAGGCAGTAGCTGATGCCCTGGCTTATGAAGGCACCACTAGCCAGGCTGTTTTAAACAGTTTGAGCCATGATTTTCCCCATCAAAACCCTCGATGAACTCTAGATGACCCTAGTGCCATTGCTGCCTAGGCCACAGAGGGCGCTCTTCTCCAGGTGAAGGGATGACTGTGGCTATTACTGGACTGTCAAGGTTGTGACTGGTCCTATAATAAGCCCCAGTGACTGTGATTGGTGCCAAAAGGCTATTGGTTCAAACAAGTGGCTATGTTTGGTTCAAATACCATGCTTGTGTTATGTAGCTAGGCTACTTAGGCTCACCACTGAAGTCCAGGAAAAGGCTTTTTAATTTATCTCTCATTCTCTTTTCCTTCTTTCATATTTTCATTATTTTATCTATCTATCTATCTATCTATCTATCTATCTATCATCTATCTATTCATTTATTTCCTTTCCTATTTTCAGTAGTATGGGCTGAGTTGGTGACATGGGAAAAGAAGCAGCAGTGGCTTAAGAGTGGCACCAGCAGCACCCACAGTAGGTAAAGGCAGCAACACAGCCCAGGCAATGGTGTCTAAGCAGTGAGGATACAGGCTGACAGCTCGACTCTGGGCTCTGCGGGACACCCAGCTTTCTCAGCTCTAGCGCTGACTTCCTATGCCACTCCCTGTGTGGACCCCACAGCTCCACTGCAGATACGGATCTTATCATGCCTGGGCTTATGCCTGAGTGAACCCATCTCTAGTGTGCCTGGCTTCCTGCTCCTGAATGGCCCACTGAGTCCTACAGACAGTGGGCACTCCTGCCCACACCTGGCTCCTGGCGGAGGCAGATGATGAACACTTCAAGAAGTACAAGAGAAAAAGAAGAAGAGGAGTAGGAAGAAGAAGAAGAGGAGGAGGAAGAGGAAGAAGAAGAGGAGGAGGAGGAGGAAGAAGAGGAGGAAGAAGGGGAGGAGGAAGGGGAGGAGGAGGAGAAGGAAGAGGAATAAGAAGAGCTGATGAAAGAGAAGAGAGTTGAGACTGAAGGAAAGAGTGTTTGGAGGGAAGGAGGCCAGCTAGAAAAGGAGAAGGAGAACAGGAGAGTGCAGTGTGGAGTAAATAAGAAAAAAAGTAAATATTTGTATGAACATGTCACAGTGAAATTCGGGTTTGAATGCTAACCAAAAAGAAATAGCAAATGGCTGTGAGGAGCCAGAGGACTGGATATGCAGGACCTAGTGACCAGAAGAGGTCCAGAGAGCTGTCAAGTGTTTAAGGCCAAGGGTCTCAGAGCCAAGGGCCAATGGCCTCCTTACCTGAGGCGGGCACAGTCATGGTAGTGCATAAGGCTCTCACATGGCTCCAGAGTTTGACTTGCTCTAGCCAGTCCATCACTTCACTTTATCCAGATTAAGCAAAAGGTCCTCAGCCAGCTGACCCTGGCAGGAAGCCGGGCTTCAGTCATCTTGGGCTGCAGCATGGGTTTAAGGGCTGATTCCAGCTACATCATAAAACTGTCTCAAAATCCAAAGCCAACACCATACCAAAAAAAAAAAAAAAAAAAAAAAAAAAAAAGAAACAACAAAAAGCCCCCAAACACTAAGTGGTCTGTCACTCTTTTCTTCTTTCTAGCTAATTGTCTTTCTTGTTCCATTGATCTTCAGTCACCATCTGCATCCCAGGACAACCAGAGTTAACTAGACAGCCTTCCTGTCCTGTGATAAATATTACCTAACTTCCAACTGTTAGGTCCTACTTCAGGCTGTGGGTGGCACCGCCTGCCCTCTAGCTAGGGGGCGGGACTTCCTCTCGCCCAGAGATTCACTATATAACCCAGACATTTTGGTTCCAGGGTCCCCCTGTTTCCCCACCTCCCTCCCCTCTCTCCTTCCCTTCCACCTCCGGTGCCACTTCTAATAAACCCTCATTTATATATTATAGCTTCGTTGCCGATTAGCTCATTCTGTTTATTTAATTAATATCACTTTAGATTTTTTCCCAGTTGCCTTCCAATTCCCTTTTCCACACCTAGATCTGTGACCCTCTAAGGCGGTAGTTCTCAATTTTTCTAATGCTGCAACCTTTTAATGCAGTTCTTCATGCTGTGGTGACCCCCAACCACAAAGTTATTTTTGTTGCTATTTTCTAACTGCAATTTTGCTTCTGTTAGGAGTCATAACGCAAATACTTGATATATGCAGGATATCTGATATGTAACCCTTATGAAAAGGTCATTCAATCCCCAAAGGGGTTGCAATCCACAGGGTGAGAACTGCTGCTCGAAAGGCCGAGGAGCTAATTATTCCAAGGCTACGCTGTTCCATGCTGCATACTTATAAAATAAACAGTAAAAAAATTAGACTAATTGGACAGTTAGATGAATTGATAAGAAGTAAATTTTAAAATCATTATACGACAGCTGTGTGCCCCATGAGATTTGAGTTTCTGGAGCTAGCCCAGCACCAGTGTGAGAACCTTACTATGGGTGATAATAGTGCTCTTTCAGAATCTGAAAAATTGGACACAATTTGCTCGATGCTGAATTTGGGTGTTTTAACAATGTTCATTTAAATCCAAGAAAAATTGGAAATAACCTAAATACCCAACATCAGAGGTTAATAAATGATGAGACTTCAGTACAATGAAATTTTAAGCAACCACCAAGTTATTAAACTTACATAGACTCAAAATAGCACTTGGCTAATGTCTAGTAGAGATGCAAAACAAGGTGAGTTTGGACAAATTCACATCAGGTGTATTATGTATTAAAAGAACATTTCATAGGCTCAGCTCTCTTAAAAATCTTGAGTCAGTCCTGGAGGTCAGGGGTAGGGAGGCACAAGAAGTCATGGAATGCCATGGCATTTTGAGGAACAGGAGACGCAGGACAAAGGAAACTGCACTGGGTATTGGCAGGTGTAGACCATGAGTCCAGGCTGTCAGGAAGGTTTTAGTCTAGGGATGTGAAGTTTGCAAATCAGGCTTAAAGGCACCAGAATGGACTCAAGGGTGGGGCCAAGGGGATTTTGAGAGTGTTAATGTGCACTCTCTCAGAGAGATTGGCCTTAGCTTTCCTTAACTGTGCTTTTATCCGGTGTTAGTGTCAGGGTAACGCTGGCTTTGCAGAATGCCTTTTCTATTGCATGGAACCATTTGTGGGAGATTGCTGTTAGTTCTTCGGTAAAGGTTTGGTAGGATTTGGTTGAATCCATTTGGCCTTACTGTTTTCACCTGCCTCAACTTAGGAACTCCGTGTTTCTGCTGCAGTCTGGGACAGGTAATCTCATTAAAAGAGCTAACTCTAATACTGTGGAAAAACTCTTTTCCACATCCCTGGTGAGACCAGAAGTCCTGTCTGGAGCTTCATGTGTTTCCGCCTGGAAGCTGATAGCACTCCGACCTTCCTGTGGAAGAAACTCACACTTCCAGTTTGGCACTCTTTCCCAGAAGGAGCAAAACTGCAGAGTCCCTGAGTGTCCTAGGGAGGCACAGACCACAGGTATCCATCTAAGTCAGGGTCACTACTGCTGTAAACATCGATAACAAATGCAACTTGGGGAAGAAAGGGTTTATTTTACTTACACTTTCACATCATAGTCCATTGAAGAAAGTCAGGAGAGGAGCTCAAGCAGGGCAGGAACCTGGAAGCAGGAGCTGATGCAGAGGCCACGGAGGGATGCTGCTTACTGGCTAGCTTCTCGTGGCTTGCACGAACCCAAGATACTAGTCCAGCTGCATTCCCCCAAACCAGGGGCTGAGCCTTCCCATATCAATCACTAATTAAGAAAATGCCCTACAGGCCTTCTCAATTGTGGTCTCCTCCTCTTGGCTGACTCTAGCTTGTGTCAAGTTGACATAAAAACTAGCTGGATACTAAGGTGAGCTAATCTTTCTCCTACCTCATCTATATAGAATAAACATGTCTCTTCATTGAGTTCCCCAATATTGCACTGAGGGTCCTGATGGCTGGTGTGTCTCAACCAGACTTCTGGGACACCCAGCCCCAGCTTTTCTGTACCTGTATCTGTCATTTCTTCAGTCTCTTGTTAGCCCAGTCAAGTCCATTCCAAAACAGTGCAGATCAGGACAATTAATGGCCTCTATTCTCTTATCAAAAGGCAGAGGCTGGCTAATTGGATCAAGAAACAAAAGCCATCTATTTGTTGGCTACGAGAAACACGTCTCAGCACAGGTGTGGTTATTTGCATGAGAATGGTTCCTATAGACTCATATGTTTGACTGCTCAGTCTCCAAACTATTTGGGAAGGATTAGGAGACATGGCCTTGTTGGAGGAGCTGTGCCACCGGTTTCAGAAACTTCTAGTTAGCTCTCTTTCTGAGTCTTGGTGGTGTTTCAAGATGTGAACTCTAAGCTACTGGTACCATGCCTGTCTCCCTGCTGTCATGATCCCCGCCATGATGGTGATAAACTTACCCTCTGATGCTCCAAGACCCCAGAAAACTATATATAAGTTGCTTTGGTCATGGTGTCTCTTGACAACAATAGAAAAGTAACTAAGACAAAAGGTGTGTGTGTGTGTGTGTGTGTGTGTGTGTGTGTGTGTGTGTGTGTGTTTGTGTGTAGTAGAAATCTGTGGCATGACAGGTTCTTGACTCTTCTATTAAGAGTGAGCGTTTGGGAACATTTGATTGAAATCAGAAGCCTGGGAATCTGGTAGGAAAGCACATACCATTACTCTCCCTAAGTGTAATTGAGAGTGAGCGTTCCCTCCTATTGGGGAGTTGTATGGGAAGCATCCCTCTTAGGAGGGCTTAACTTAGGATGTTTCAAAACTGTGCTGGGTCTCTTGGGGCATCATGTGGATACTTAAGACACAGTCAGTACATGATGAATCTTCTAGGATGTCACACTATCATAAGTGGACAGGAGCCCGGGTGTAAAAAGCATAGTAGCAGTAACAGCTCCTGAGCTTTCTTGGAGGACAGAGGTGTGGGCACAGCAGCCATGCCATATGCATTGTTGAGGACAGAGGTGTGGGCACAGCAGCTGTAAACATGTAGAAAGTACTTTTTTCACAATCCTTAGTTTCTGGCACAGCACTTTTAAAGCACTGAGAGAAATATCAGTCCAGAATTCCATATCAGGTAAATTGGCTTAGGGAATAAGGAAAAAAAAACTATCTGTAAAAACTGTTCACAGAAAAAAGACAAGGTAATTGTCACTACAAACTTGTATGGAAAGAATGCTGTAGGGAGTTTGGGTAGAGAGGGGAGGCCAAAGCAGAATGTACATCAGAGGGGAAGGCAAGCAATACAAACAGGAAGCATGCATGGAGTGCTTTTTCCCCCTCAGTTCTTAAAATGTTGGATGTTTGAAGGTAGGAGCCATGGCATGACCTCGTGAGGTTCTTAGTGGTGTAGACGTGGTCATTCAGGTAACTGCCACCTGGAGAGAAGCGGGGGTGGGGGACACCTGTGTGGCAAGAGCTATCCAGCTCACTTGGTTTCTAAAGAATTCATCCAAAATAGATTTTCAAAGTTAAACATGCTTTCTGGAGTATGAAGAAAAGACACAAAAGAGAGGAAAAACAAAGTCAAATAAAATGGACAGAGCCAGTCAAACTACAATAAGTAAGTGAAATATCTAAAAGACTGAAACACACCAAAAGAAAGTTGGGAAGAAGGGATAAAGAAAGACAACATACAGGGCCGAGTGTAAAACTGTAGATCTAAAACTAGACATGTGAATGGTTACTTTAAATGTAAACCTTCTAATCCTGTCGTTTAAAAGTCAGATGGTCAGGATGGATATGAAAACACATGCAATGTACAAGAGTAGAGTGAGGAAAAGACGGAAAACACGGCATGGGAAGGCGAGTGCTGGGTGGCTGCAGTGACGCTGCGCTCTGAGCAAAGCAGCCTACCAGCAGCAAAGCTAGGGAGCCTCTACATGACACAGAGCCAGTTTAACAAAGAGACCTAATCTTTAAGTCATGGCGTTGGTTAGTGATCTAGCCAATGGTCAGGACATTCTCCACAGTTGAGCGGAGAGCGGGGACTGACTTTCACACAAACCCTGGTGCCCCATATTTGACCACGTTCCCTGGATGGGGAGGCCTGGTGGCACTCAGAGGAAGGATAGCAGACTACCAGAAGAGACTTGAGCATAAATGGGGAGGAGGTCCCCCTCAGTCACAGACATAGGGGAGGGGAGTAAAGGGAAAGCAGGAGGGAGGGATGAATGGGAGGATACAAGGGATGGGATAACTATTGAGATGTAAAATGAATGAATTAGTAAAATATATTTTATAGTTTAAAAAAAAAAGAGACCTAAGAAGGCAAGATAGAGATGAAAGGTTAATAAACAAGTTTACACCTATATTTGAAAATGTTAGTTCTATCAGCAGTGACTCATATAAGAACAAAATTGGTGAGGGTATAAAGGCTATGGACAGGGATATTAACTCAACAGACCTAAGGATTATCAAAGTTCTACCCAAGCACAGTAAGATACACATGCCATGGAAAGGTAGCTATTTTGAACTGAGCAAAAATAAAAGCAGCTTATCAAATGTGTAAGATGTAGTTAAAGGAATGCCAATAAAGAAACATTTAGAAAATTAGGGAACAAAAGAAAAGCATTGAGTAAACAGTATAAACTTCCATCTTAATATTTAGGAAAGGAACTGTAAAATAATCTCAAAGTAAGCAGAAAAGAGAAAGTTAAAAGCCGAGACCAGAACCTAATGAATTTTAAAACTGGAACACAATAGAGAGGGAGGAAAAATTCAACAGAGCCAAAGGCTTCTTCTTTAAAACTACAAACCTCTGTCACTGGGTCCTCCTGCAGGGGACCAGGGTTCAGTTCCCAGCACCCACATGGCATCTTATAACCATGTCTGTCTCCAGCTCCAGGGGATTCAATGTCCTCTTCTGACCTACTGCAGGCATGTAGTGAGTGTACACACACAAACACACACACACACACACACACACACACACACACACACACACACACAATTGTTTAAAATGACAAGAGGTTGACAAGGATGAAGGGAGTAAAGATGCCTGTGACTACCTTATGAAAGAAAGAATTGCTACAAACCTCGACAACACGGAAAGAGCGAGAATGTTTCAAGCTGCAACCTCCTGTCTGGCAGCACAGTGTGGAAACTGCCATTCCCCGTAGGCCATAAATCGCCACAGCCCAGCCAGAGTGAGATAGCCTCTGAAGGAAGGAGGTGAGTTTGCAGCTCAGATGCTCCTGACGAGGGGCTGTGGCTTAGATGGTTTCACTGCAAAATTTGAATAAATATTTAAAGAAGAAACAGCCCCAGTTCTACACAGAAGATGGTAAAATACTTTCACACTCAATTTTAAAAAGGGCATCATCCCCAAAGTTGTCCTTGGGAAATTGGGACAGAGACAAGATTTTTTTTTCATTTTTCAGCCACCTTGGGGAGGAGAGATATTTTAGTTTTAGTAATGTGCTCTAGTCACTCTAATTTACAACTGAGGATGAGCACTTTGGTGGCAAGCCTTCATAGCACTCAGCCCTGAGCTCCCAGTTGCATTGCACCATGGACTATACTGAAATCCAAGGTACATGGCTGTCAATGCCTGCCTTTAAAGCTTGCTCTTCCATGTTTTCAAAGATAATTGTATGCACTTTTAATTAAAGATCTTCCGACATGTCTCATTTTGGGTCTTCTATGGTTAATTTTCCCTAAGTCAGTTCTTTGGTTTATCAAAATAGAGTGAACTTGGTGTTTTGTTTTTTTTTTTTTTCTACACTCGGCTTCTGGGGATCAATCAATGAGATTCTCAGAAAAGAATGTGAGTGGAGGAAAGCCCCTGGAGCAGCCTGTGACCTTGGCTTCTTTGCCAAGCACTTGGATTGCACCAGGGGGTTCACGGGGAGACTGCAGTGGGACTCCTGGGAGATCGTGATACCATCAGCTAAGAAACTGCCCTGGCTGGCATTGTGTCTGACCTTGGGAAAATGTGAATTGAAGGAAGTAAGAGAATGCCAGCCACGCTGGGTAGCCCGTGTTGCAGGAGTAGCATGGTGCAGGGTAAGAGGGAGTTAAGAGTTCATCCATATAAAAGCATCCTGTGGTTCCTTCACAATGACCAATGGCATCTGGGATAAAGTAGTCAGAACCACATCGGATGGACTAGGGATTTGGGGGGCGGAGGTTGGTTGGCAAGAGGCAAGTCTTTATCAAGAACAAGATGTTTGGAAATCATTCTGAACTAGTTGTTCAGGCCAGATGTCCCTGGATGGATCCCAGCCTCATTTCTCCCCAGGCTTTTGCACAAGCTCCTGAGACCTTCACTGTCGGAGACTGTTGACCGTGTCCTGGGGATCCGAAGTCTGTAACGACAGTAGCAGAGGCCAGGAGGTATGGTTGGCTCCACATCTGGGACCTGTTTTCTCCCCACGTCTGGTTCTGATGTTGGGTGTGCTTGGCATGACCAGAGGAACCACAGGCTCTGAGCACTCAGCGTCAGCCGTACCCACCAAAGCCTAGTGTTCCTCTCCAAAGAGCCTTTGTTGCCTGGATCCCACAGTGATGCAGTGAAATCATGACAGAATAAATAGTAAATGACTGGGTTCTAACAGAGTAGCAAAGACGTAAGGAACCAACCCACTCTTCTACCTGAGACGCGGACGGGTGAAATGTGAAGCAAACCATTTTAACAGCGATGTTACGCAGTACTCACTAGGAGCAAGTCACTGTTGTGCCCTAACCCCTTTCCTTTAAACCTTTCCCTATTGAGATACTATTGTCACCGCCTGGTGGACAAGGGGACTAAGGAACTCAGTCGCCCACCTTGCTGTGAAATCTCTCAATCAGTAAGTGGCAGTTCCCAGAGTCTGGGTGTGTGGCATGGCTTTGGTCACGTAGAACCATCAGGCAGTGTGGCATTCTTTGAAAACAATTTCTTTCAAGATCGTGTGTTGTTGAAGATTCTCTAGCCTAAAAACAACCCCCAACAATGTTGGACACATCCATTTCTTCTTCAAGAAAAATTGGAAGAAAATTTTTTACAAATCCTGGCTTTGATGGTGTATTTCTATCAAAGGACTGGGTTAGGAGGAGCATTCTGGAGCAAGTTTCTGGGGGTTTTGGGAGTCTGGATATGAAATGACTCCCACAAGTACTTGTGTGTGGACTCTTGGCCCAAACTGGCAATGTTGTTTCTGAATGTTTTGAAGAGATGAAAAAGTGAATCACTGAGGGCCCTAGGATTTGGTAGCTGAACCAAATCTGAACTGTAAGCCACCAAACATACTCTTCCTCCCTTAAAGTGACCCTTACCCCTTCTTCCTTCCTTAAAGTGACCCTTGCTGGGTATTTAGTCACATCAACAAAGAAAATAAGCAATATAAAATGTTCTTGAAAAAAAAAATCTCCAGTCTAGCGTAGAGTGTATGTAAGGGTACGTGAATGCCTTAAGTGTAAACACAAACGCAAATGTGTGAGCAGCCGAGGAATGATTGTGAAGCCGACCACAGAAGCACATGCTGGGAACTGAGGCAGGGTGGGGAGTGGGATGGGATGACAGACAATGACTGACGTCACCAACTTGGGAGTGGAGAGAAAGAGAAGGGAAGCACAGATGAGATGGAGATTCCAGATGTGTAGCCCGCTACAGGATGTGCTTAGAGTGCCTGGTCCCCAACAGCCTTCCTAACATTTTGTGGGGCGCTGACCTTGGTCACAGTAAACAGAAACAAACTTTCTACCTTTCTACCTTTCTTTCTTTCTTTCTTTCTTTCTTTCTTTCTTTCTTTCTTTCTCTTTCCTTCCTTCCTTTCTTTATTTTGAGAAGCAAAACATTTTATTTGCAAATGAATTGATTGCTGGCTTAGCAAACCCTGTAGAAACAAAAAACAGGACTTCAGGTCAATAACAAGCCCAACTTTATTCTGCTTACAAAATTACTCCGAAAGATCTAATTTGAAATTAAATATGAAAAATATACTATGTATACTATCATTAGGATGTAAAGTGTTCAGGAGTAAGTTTCCAAAAATACTTTAAATTTCAAAAAGTGCCAGTGAATTGTTAAAAGACAAAATACAGGGGGGAAAAAAAAAGCACTTAAGTCAATGAAAAGAGATACACCATATTTACTGATCCAGTGCAAGAAACTGTAAAATCAGTACACAGCTCCTTGCCCATAGTTACAAAGCCGCTGAAGAATGATCCTGGAGTTAGAGCACTCCCTTGCAAAGAGGTAGGAAGCCCTGACAGCCTGTGTCAGTGTGTCCCTCCCTTTGGAAGCATCTTTTCCTCAGGAACAGACTTTAAACAGTGCCACCTTCTTTGGTATAGTGATGTGCATCTGATTTCCTCACACAGTTGATGCTCATCACAGCATGGATCTCTTCTTCTGTTTCTTTCTCTTTTTCCCTCAAGAGTACAAAATAACTTTTGGTTATTATACTACTATCATTAGTTAATGCATAAGTCTCTTTTAGTTATGGTTTTATATTTAGTTATATGTTTATTTTATTAAAACATACCAAGGGTATAGAATAACAGATTTCACTGACATTTTCATAATGCATACTGTGTACTTTGGTCATATTCACTGTCTATGTCACCCTCATTTCCCCCAAGTTATACTAGTTTTGATAATGTAACAAACCCCCAGGAGATACTAACATGGAAGCGAGCTCTCATACATAGGGACACACCCAATGAGCCCCCTATTGTTGCTACTCACTCCATTCAGGCCTTTGTGGGCTCTCAGAAATATGTCTTTATGTGCCCCTGTAACTATTAACATATGCACTATATTATAATGTATATATAATTATCGTATATGCTATACCATATAATAATATGTATATGTAATATGTATAAAAATTTAAACTAGTTCCAAGCACATTGGTTTTATGAAAAACCAAAGATAAATTCATTATTATTATAGGAATTCTTTTTCTTCTGACCCCAAGAAAAAAAATACTCTCCTCTATCCTTAAGATGAGCAAGTTCAAATAACTTTAAAACCATTAACTTTTCTTGGGCCTTTGAGAGAGCTGAAGTCAGGGCGCACACTGACAATCCGGGGGGGATAAGCAAACAAGGCCAAGGTCTGCATCCAAGGAGCCCTAGAACAACTTGTAGGTAGGACACTGGGCGGCTTGACTGGGCTTCTCCTTAGTTGTATTGACTTTTCCTTCCCTGGCCTCCAGAGCCTCATGGTAAAGGACTGAAGAGGATTCACCTTCCCAGAAAAGAGGAAGTCAGCCCAGAGCTATGCAAAGCCAAGGCCTTGGGCGGGGGGGGGGGGGGGGGCAGGGGGGGGCGGGGGGGGGAACAGGGGGCAGGGAGTGTCATACCTGGGCGACAGATCCACTCCAGCTTTATTGTTTCACTTAAGGGAAGGGCTGAGCAAAGAAAGGCCCTCAATGCTGCAAATGGAACAGAAGAGTTCCTGGTTCTTGACTTTAAGCATAACATATTAAAGTATAGCTTTGGCAAAAGGGTCATTCTGGTGGTTGTCCTGCGTTTCTAGGAATGACTCATCATTTTAAAATAAAAATTTAGGGGAAATCCCCCTATGATCATAAGAGCTATTTTTTTCACACCAACTACGTACTTAGGCTACTACAACCAATCTTTACATTCATCGGTTTATACTCTTACAGTGCCATGTGGTGAAGTGCCAGGTGCAGTTGTAAAAATGCAAGGTAAAAGTAGATTGTCTGGTTTACCCAAGGGCACCCAGAACAGGTATGTGGCTCAGCAGTGCCACAATGTGCTTTGCCTCCTAAATCTGCACTAATACTGAACACACCTTCCACCCCCTGGGCCAGGTATGTTAGTAGGAGTATTCTAGACTCAATAACAGAGATGGAAGCTGCCCTTCAGTGTCTATCTGTGTGTTCCCTGACTTGCCGTGGTTAATCCCAGTGGGCCATCTTCTTGGACAGCATTAGCCTACCCTGCCTTTCCTGTGCCCCAAACAGTTGCATTTGTCTATAGTTGGACAAAATACTCCATGTAAAATGTAAAGTCCATTTATAATCAAGTGTCGGCTGTCTTATGTCATGTATTGACTAATACACTGAAAGTACAAAATGGCAGGGTTGTATGGGTACTCACTGTGAAAATACACAGCAGAAGACTGGGGCAGAGGGCTAGTAGCCATGCTAGAATGTGAGAATGAAAACTAGACACTTCAAAGATTGTTGGAAATGACATTGCTTCCCAGAATCCTGATAGCTCAACACATGCTAACTGAGGGGGGAAAATCAAAACTCACAATTCAAAGTGTGGTTTTTACTGAATATGTATTGATTTTGCACCATGACCAACTCTAACAATCAGAAGCCAAAACATTACGCTAAGACCATCTGTGCATAGATAATCATCATGAAAAGGAGTTGGCTCCAGCAACCGGGGTGACAACAAGCACAAAATCTCCAGTGTGGCTCGGAAATGGAGCTTGAAAGATCCATCTAAAGTCCCAGGATGCCCTCCGAGACACCTCCCCCCCCATCCTCTGAAGCTGCTCATCCTTCTCCCTTGCTAGGATTTGTAATGGATTGATAAGGACAATCACATTTGCAGGGTTGAAACCACTCACTTATATCTTAATCTCATTTAAAATTGGTAAATAAAATTAAAGCATTATAACAAGTAAGGAGAGATCTCACAGGCAGCCCAGGGTCTACTCCATGGATTATTTACTGTGCACATAAACCCAGAAGCACCTGCAGAGAGCACAGCTGGGCAGCAGCAGGCCGAAGCCCATGCGCACTCAAGTGGCGCTCCTCTTCTTCCACATTCTCCCTTCACCCACATATTCTTCTCGGAATGTCTTTGCCTCTCAACCTCTAACCTGCTTACTTGAGAGGGCTCAACTGCCAAGGCCCTACAGATTTAAGACCCTCAACTTCCTGACCGCTCATCAATGTCAATAAAACATGTTTTGAGATGTGCGTTCTCGATACTTACATATGTATAAATCATAGCACCCGACAAAATGTCAGTGTGCATAGAGTAGGAAAAAACAGGGAAGGAAGACTGTTTTCATGTCTAATTCTCATGGCTTTACTCAAGGTCAAGCTGCACTTGGCTCAGAGGTTATCACTAATGACAGTGTAGTTTAATCATATTCTAAGTTGGCCTCTTGATTAGTATAAATGAACTGTCGGCTACGTATGTCATATATGATTATGCCCTTACAGCTTTGCTTCCTAATAGGGTAGATCAGAAGCTTACTTGAGATAAACAAGAAATGGCAGTGCTGACATTTGCTTGCTTGCTTGCTTGGCATTTCCGATTCATGGGGTCTTTATCTTTGTGTTGGCTTATATTAAGCCAGATAATTAGAACCGCGGTTCTACCTGTCAGGGTAGATTGCAGTGGGCAAGGCTACACAGTGTGCTGACTAGTGTTACCTTTTGTTACCATCATATTCATTTATGCCCTCTGAGCTTTGAAAGCCCAGTAAAGAGTCAGTGGTTCTTCCTACGGAAATCCAACTTCTTATATCCGTTGCAATATACTTGCCTATTGTCTTGGGCCTGAGTACTTAGCTGCAAATCTGCTTCAGCAAACTTGCCTGGTGGCCTAGATACGTGTGTGCTTGAAGTTCTCATTTGAACAAATTAAAGCAGCTCTCTGAAGTCCTCATTAAATTATGCCAATACAAATCTTTGTGTGTATTCATCTATATGTGCATGAGAATGGTTCGTTTATGACTTTAAAGATATACTCAGGGCTCAGAACGACATGCGTTAAGGTCAACACGAGACAAGTGCAGAGAGGATGGGAGGCATCGAGGATTGTAATTGTTCTTCTGAGCCTCCCCCAGACAGTCTCATAAGCAGCATTTGATACATAATTGTCTACTTTACACTTTACAGGGATGTGTAAGTTAGGGTTCGGTAGAGGAAGAGAACTGATAGATGGAGGGAGGGAAGGGAAGAAGGAGGGAGGGAGGGAGAGAGAGGGGGGTGGCTTACAGGACACTGAGTAGCCCAGCAATGGCCGCCTCACACTAGAGTCCAAGAATGCAGCAGCTGTTGGGCCCATGAGGCTGGACGTCTCAGCATCCCCATCTGGTGCTGGAGGCCTGGAGAGCTCCTGGGGAGCTGTGGTCTTCTGTCTATGTTGGAATCCCAGAGAACAGGCTCTAATGCCCGAGAAGGAATGCAGGAGCAGCAGGACAGATGGACTCGCCAGTGCGCGTGGGGGCAGCAGGCAGAGCGCAAAGCCATCTTCTTCCATGTCACTCTATCTGGGCTGCCACCAGAAGGTGCCACCCAGATTTAGAGTTTGTCTTCCCGATTCAAACTATGTGACCAAGAAAATCCCTCACAGGAGTGCCCAGCAGCTTGGGTTTTCATTGATTCTAGACGCAGTCAAGTCAACAGCCAAGGTTAGCCATCACAGAAGATATTATGCAAATACATTAAATGTTAGTACAAATTTCTTCAAGGTTGGGGCTAGAGGGATGGCTCAGAGGATAGAGTACGAGGTTTTAATCCCCAGAACCCATAAGGTGGTTCACAACTGTAACTTCAGTCCCGGGAGATGTAGCGTCCTCTTCTGACACCTGGGAAGACACACATGTAGACAAAATACCCACACATATAAAGTAATTTTTTAAAAACCCTGTTTTTAAAATGCCAGGTAGAATCCCCATTACTAAGTCATCTTATGAATTTCCCTTTGAGGTCACCACAGCAGAGCAGTTACACCAAGGACCTTTTACGTTATCTTTTCCTTTAAAATTCATCTGAGTAAAATCATCAATATCCCCTGAAAAAAGACGACACTGACTCTGTTCTTGGTCTTCAAGGTCACATGCTCTGTATTCATGCTAGTACCGGGGACAAGGTGGCAGACACGTGAGTAAATGTCAGACTGTTGTAAGCGTTTATATTCTGGGAATTCCTCCTGTTACCAGGGACACACAGAAGCTCCACAACGCCTTCGGGCTGGGACTGCGGGGTTTGACATCTACGCCATAATTCACAAGCCCACACAAGAAACTTATATGATAGTTATGACCAGTAATGATTTGGAAAATAGCCTAATGTATATTTAGAACATGTATATTTAGAATAGCTAAGCCCTACAGACCTCTCTATCTCTATATTTTTATATGTTAGCATAACTTTAAAATGCCAAGAAATGCAAGAAAATCTCTTAATTGACAACACGGTAAGGAGATGAAAGAGGAGATTGGCGTGGGAGAAAGCCACGATGCAACCATGCAACCACAGGGCATTGAAAAAACCTGAGCTTTAAAGGCATCCAAGCCGGGCGTGGTGGTGCACGCCTTTAATCCCAGCATTTGGGAGGCAGAGGCAGGTGGATCGCTGTGAGTTTGAGGCCAGCCTCATTCTACAAAGTGGGTCCAGGACAGCCAAGGCTACACAGAGAAACTCTGTCTCAAAAAACCAAAAAAGAAAAAAAAATAATAATAAATAAAAATAAAATAAATAAACAAATAAATAAAGGCAGCTAAGGGCAGATCCTGGCCTGGATGAGACGTCTTAACTTTTACTTTCCTGTTTTTCTATGCAGGGCTCCACTGTGAACATCAGACACAGCCTAGGAGCGACTGCTTGAAGACTCGGACAAATGGTAGGTAGAAAGTGAGCTGGTGAGGGCCCGGCCTGGAAGAGTAGCTCTGCCCAAGGCCCTTTGCCCAGGTCTTCCATGAGAGGATGTGTTCTTGCCTCACAGACACTCATTCCTTCCTAGATCAATGGTGGTCCTCTAGGCATGAGGATGGGGAGAGACAAATACAGCATTACTGACAAGATAGATCATATGGTCTCCACCGGAAATGAGCAGCCCTTCCTTTTTGCATCAATCGCTAGACTTCTCTTCCCATTAGATTGCTGAAACCAGAAGAGGACAAAGCTAGCCTGAGGGTACCACAGGTGACCTGCTTAGGAAGCCTCTCTGACCCACAAGTGAGACCCAGAGTTGACGAATTAAAGAAACGTATTGAAGCTGAGGGTTTACTCTTCAGGAAGCGGCCCCAATCCAGAGTTTGATATGCTCAATCCCACACATATAGATTCGTCAGTCAAGAGACCTGGTCACAGCCAGAAGCCTGGCCCCATCAGGAAGGCCTCTGTTCAAACCCCTAGTGGCTGAGGTGGGAGCAGGGACCTGTAGGACCTGTCCTGGGGCCCTGCCTGAGGAGACCTTTCCACCTTCTCAAACAGGTGACCGCAGGAGCCCCAGCAACATCAGATTAAAAAAAAAAAGCCAATAACTGTACCATCCATAGAGAGGCTCTGAAAATTAGCTATTTTATTATTTATAGCTATTATCACTACAGGCCATATGATAGCTGAACCCGGCAGTGGCCTAGCAAATTCAAAACTTAAATGCAACTCATTGTCTCCTAATATTTTAGCCAAAATTTAAGAATGGGGGAGGGACAACAAAATCAGAAATAAAAAGGGAGACATAGCAGCAGACAGTGAGGAAATCCAAAGAATCATTAGGTCGTACTTCAAAAGCCTATATGCCACAAAATTTGAAAACCTAAACGAAATGGACAATTTTCTTGATAGATACGAACTGCCAAAACGGAACCAAGGTCAGGTAAACAAGTTAAATAGTCCTATGTCTCCTAAGGAAATTGAGGAAGTCATCAAGAGTCTCCCAACTAAAAACAAGCCCAAGGCCGGATGGATTCAGCGCAGAATTCTACAAGACCTTCAAAGATGAGCTAATACCAAATCTCTCCAAACTTCTCCATAAAACAGAAACAGAAGGAACATTACCAAACTCATTCTACGAGGCCACAGTCACCTTGATACCTAAACCACAGAAAGACTCTACAAAGAAAAAGAATTTCAGACCATTTTCTCTCATGAACATTGATGCAAAAATACTCAATAAAATATTTTAAAGATTCTTTGACAGGTTGACTCCTGGCAACACCCAGCCTACCTTAAAGAAGATGATGAGCATCAAAGAAGCTCCTTATGGAGATGGCTTCAAGTGAGGCAAAGCAGCCACTGAGCAAAATGTCCTCGTTTCTGCCACAGATGTTTGCCCTTTTAAGTGGAAGGATAATTGAATAAAAAAAATCGTTCACAGGCTGGATGTGGCAGTGGTGCACGTCTTTAAGCCCAGCACACAGGAAGAAGGGACAGGTCAATCTCTGAGTTCAAGACCAGTCTACACAGTAAGTTCCAGACTGGCCAGAGACCCCGACTCAAAGCCGTAGCAACCAAAACAAAACAAAGCAAAACATGGCTCAAGACTGAACCAAACACAAAAGACACAGTTTTAGATCCAGGCTGCAGAAGTTGGAGGCAGAGTAAGCCTAAAGAAACCTGTGCTAGGAGAAATCAAAATTAAGATTTTGAAAACAAAATACAAGAAAACTCATAAAGTGGCCAGAGAAAAACAAATAACAGATGTATGAACATAATTTAGAATGGCAGGGTTCAGGAAGAGTGTGGCATGTTTGCTGCATTCTGAAAGAAAAGAAACATTTGTCCTAAAGTCTGTTTATAGCAAGATCAATCTGCAAAAAATAAAGAGCAAATATAACATTCCCAGGTAGGAGAAAACTAACGGACTATGTTGCTAGCAGCGCATTTGTACAAACTGACCGGCATGTGTTCAAACAGAAAGCCAAAGATAAAATAAGGAAAAAAGGAATTACAGGAACTGCATAGAATAGTTTTCATCATATTTATAAGTCATATCTAGTGATTTGAAATAAAAAATTTAAGTGACCATCTGATACCCAAAGTGCAGTGAGAAAAAAACCTAATGAAAGTGAAGATGACATATTCTACCTTAAGCCATTGGCAGCTCAATGCTTGTCACACACTGTCTCTTATAACCCAGAAAACCCACACAATTACATACATGAGTAAAGCAACTCCAAGTTGATAAAAAAAAAAAAAACAAACCTCAACCCAAGATGAAACTTTGAAACTGCTTGAGCAAAAAGTAGAGGTCATGCTTCAAGATATAATACAGATAAAGACTTTCCAACAAGACCTTAGTGACTCAGAAATAATGCCTCACTGCCCTAGCTAAGAGTCCAAGCACAGCACCGGCTAAGAGTGGAGAAAATAGATGCCCTTGGATTTCTGAAAATTTGCGTGGAAATGCTTTCCCCGCCCCTCATGCACTAAGCTCTTAGATATAGGTTTGTCACTGAGCCTTTGTTGCGTTGGGATCCCTTCTATTCCTAGTTTCTTCAGGGCTTTTATAATGAAGAGATGTTGGATTTTGCCAAAAGCCTTCGCTGCATCTATTGAGATGATCACAGATTTTTTTTTTTATCCCTGAGTGTTACCTATTACATTTAATGATTTGCATATGGCGAACCATCCCTCCATCTCTGAAACGTGGCCAGCTTGACCATAGTGAATCATCTCCTTGCTGATTTCTTAAATTTGGTTTGCAAATAATTGGGGAGTTTGGCCTGTTTGTTTCTTTTCCATTGGATCTTTGTCTTGTTTTTCTATCAGGATAATACTGGTTTTGTTAAAAAAAAAAGAAAGAAAGAAAGAAAGAAAGAAACAAAGAAAGAAAAAAAAAAGGTTTGACAATCTTCCTTCTTTTGCAATTTACAGAACAGTTTGAAAAGCAGAATTCAGCAGTGAGTTCATTTGGTATGAATTTGTTTTCTTAATCAGAAGATTTCTTATAACTGCTCCAATTTTACTGCTTTTTATAGTCCTATTTAAACTGACTATTTTATCTTGGGTTAATTTTGGAATGTCATATTAAACTAGAAATTCTTCCATTTCTTTGGTATGTGCCAATGCAGTGGAGTGTGTTCTTACAGTTTTCTGAATTGTCTTGGTATCTGTGGTAATGTCTCCCTTCTCGTTTCTAACGTTAATAATCTGGGTCTTCTCTCTTTGACTTAGTTGAGCTAAGGGTTCGTTTATCTTGTTTGCAAATAACCAAATCTTTGTTTCATGAATTGCTTCTATTATTTTTCTATTTCTGTCATTAATTTCTTCCTGGTCTTGATTATTTCCTTTTATCTATTCATTTAGATTTGGCTAGTTCTTATTTTTCTTCCTAAGGCCCTAAAGTACATTATTTAACTATCTGAGATCGCTCTGATTTTTTAGTGCCAGATAAATGTCTTGTAGCTATCATTGTATCCCGCAGTTTTTGATGATCAAACTCAATTTCTTCGTTTCTTCAATGACCTATTCATCGGTCATCATTCAGTGCTGTGCTGCTCATCCCCCATGATTTGTATGAATTCAATATTTCTCTTACTGTTGATTTCTAGTTTTTATTGCAGTGCAGTAATTTATCTCAACATTACAATATTTGTTAGAACTTGCTTTGGGTCCTATTACACAATGTATTTAGGGAAAGTACCATAGACTATGAGAAGAAAATATATTCTCTTGTGTCTGGATTTAATAATTTTGTAGATGTAGCCATAGAATTGGCCTATGAAATAACTTAACTCATCTGTCAAGAAGGCCTTTCTATTGCTGAGAAGGCAGTAGTAAAATCAGTCACTATTGTTGAACTGAGGTCAAGCTGCCTTTACATTTAGCAGTATTTGTCTTATAAAATAGCGTTCACCTGTGTTCAGTGTGTATATGCTAAAAAGCATAATGTCTTCTTGATGGCTTTTTTTCCCTCTTGAGCAAAATGAATGACCTTTTAAAATATCTTCTGGCTTATTTTGTTTTGAAGACTACCTTGTTTGCCATATGAAGAGTTATATCTCCTTATTTCCTGGGTCTATTTGCTTGGCGTTTCTATCTTGTAGCTTTCAGGGTCCTTTCTTCATTTCACATGGTTAGTATTTAACTACAATATGGTGTGAGGAAATTCCTTTCTTGTTTTGTCTATTTGGCATTCTAACCACCTGACGTACCTGTTTGGGGGTACTGTTCTTCGATTTGGGGATTTTTCTCTATGATTTATTGAAAATATCTTTTGCCTTACAGACGTTTTTCAGTTTTATGAGGTTCCATTTATTAATTGTTGATCTTAGAGCCTGAGCTGTTGGGGTTCTGTTCAGGCCCTGTGCCAATGAGCCTCAAGGCTCTTCCCCACCTTTTCTTCTAACAGATTTAGTGTGTCTTGTTTCAGGGTGGAACACAGGGAGTCTTATGGAAGAGTTGGGGATGGAAGGACCTGGAGGGGACAGGAACTCCACAAGGAGACCAATGGAGCCAACAAATACAGGCGCATGGTGGGGGTGGGGATACAGATGGGGTTGCAGCAGAGACTGATGCACCAACCAAGGACCACGCATGGAGAGGACCTAAATGCCCTTCTTGGATGTAGTAGATAGGCAGCACAGTCTCAAATTTCTTTTTATTCTTTTTATTATTTCCTCATCGTTATAGACTATTTTGTCTGATTTCACATATTAACGACTAGCAAGGTTTTGTATGGCTTCACGTGAATTCTACCATATCCCATGTACATATGAGAAGGGTGCACCGTAATGGCATGGCCTGACGCTTTGTATTTGCTTGCTGATTATTTTTACCCCTGCGGTCTGCTGGCTGTCTTTTGTGAGCAGAGATTCACGTACTTCAAAATGACATTTATAATCCTTGCCTCCAAATTACTCCTGATTGACTGAATAAATACCTACACACCTGGGCAGGGCAGAAATGAGGTAGGTGTGGCCAGAGTTCGTGCCCTTGGAGGAGAGTAGGGTCACCAGAGACCTGCAGAGAGAGAAGGAGGTGAGTCACCACGGGATAGATGAAGAACCGCGTGGGCCAGCAGGAAGCAGTCTGAAGACAGGCATGAAGAACCGAAGTGGTCCAGATTAACAGCGTGCACAAGCATTTATGGAGCTATTGGATGGGAAGTAGCCCAGGCAGGAATGATTCAAGCAAATGGCATGGGATGTGGGGCTGAGACGTAACAAGGTAGATTAGGAGGTAATAGCTGCCCAGGTGAAATAAGGCTTATTTTAATATAGATGTCTGTATCTTTTTATAATATGGTAGTGGGGTTGATAATAACTGCCATAATAATGATAGGTTTATAATAATAAAAATTAATAACCCAGGTGTTTTCTGCAACATATTCTTAGAGATAAAATTGATAGTGTATTTATTTTCTGTAGCAATGCACACACATCTTACAGTTCCTGGGTGAAGTAGATGAGCACAGGTGTCTGGTATGTCTAGGTTGCTTAGTGCACTTATCTGTTTCCATGTTGATATAGTTGCTGCTAAAGTAAGGCCAGCTGCTATTATTGAACAATCTATTTCTTCGTTTAGTTCCTTTAGGTGTTCTTCATGTATTTGGGAGCTATGTTGTTAGGTAGATGGATGTGTTTATGAGTTTCTATTCGTTCATAGTATATATTTTTATTAATTGAATTTGTCATAGATTTATTCATATTAACAATTTTTTTGCCTTAAGATGGACTTTTACTATTAGGCAGATACACCAGTTGTCTTTTATTTACCATGTATGCAACATAACTATCATGGAAGCTTTACTTTTAAACTGTTTTATTACTGAACTTAAAGTGTGTCTCTTTATGGTAGCATCCAGTTGACCTGTGTGTGTTTAAAATTCTATTTTATTAACCTTCCTTTTTAAATTACAAAGTTAAAATAACTATGCTTGCATAATTATCAAAAAGACTTATGTGTCATTTTATAATCTCTCTGTCTCTGTCTGTCTGTCTGTCTCTGTCTCTGTCTCTCACTCTCCCTCCCTCTCTCTCTCTCTCTCTCTCTCTCTCTCTCTCTCTCTCTCTCTCTTTCACACACACACACACACACACACACACACACACACACACACACACACTCAGAGTCCTTCTTGAGAACCTTCTTTTGTGTTAAAACATTTGAACTATATCATGTAGCCCCTCTAACGTATTTTTACGATATTTTATTGAGTCCATTTTTAGCAGTTTAGGATTATAAGTAAAACGCTAAATTAGTTTGAGTTTGGAAGAATAACAAACACTTAAAAGTTCAGTAGAAGATGCTTAACAGTTGCACAAATGGATGAACTTAAAGACTTTGCTCTAGTCGCCTTCTGTTGCTGCGATAAAACATTCTGAGCAAAAGCAACTTAGAGGAGGAACAGGTTTGTTCTTAGCTTACAGAAGTGGTTCTCAACTTTCCCAATGCTGTGACCCTTTAATACAGTCCCACATGTTGTGGTGACCCCCAACCATAAAATCATTTTGTTGCTAACTGCAATTTTGCTATGGTTATGAGCATAATGTATCTGCTGTGCAGTATGTCTGATATGTGTGCCCCGCCCGCAAAGAGGTTGTGACCCACACGTTGAGAACCATTGCCTTACAGGTTAGAGTTTGTCATCAAGGAAAGTTGAGGCAGGAACTGAAGAAGCAGAAACCATAGAGGGACAGTACTTGGTGACTTGCTGGCTAGCTCACACTTAGCGCTATCATTTTCATATAGCTCAGGACCAGCTGCCCAGGGAATGATGCTGGGGCCCCTTTACCTCAATTAACAGTCAAGACAACCCCCCCCCCCCCCACAGGCCAATCCTATCTATATAATTCCCCAATTGGGACTTGTCTCTCAGGTGATTCTAGGCTGAGGCAAACTGACAACCAAAGCTAACTTAGGCCTACCACTGAACTCAGCAACGGTGTCAATCAAACTGAATCCTATTCTGTGCGTTTTCTGTTGCTGATGCTGTTTGCTGTGTCTAGTAACTAAGATCCACTAACATCTGTAAATCTGGAGATTAGACAGATTTCCTTAACTGCCTTGAAAAAAATTAAGGCTTCCACTCTTTGTCAAGATGTGTCTGAGTACGCCCTCAAACCCTGTACCTTAAAACTCGTCCTTGGGCCCCATTTACTGATTTCCCCTCAACAGTAGCCAAAGGTGAGAAGGTTCGTTTTAGGTCTTTCCTGGGTGTGTACGGAGCCTGTACACACAGCCTTTCTTTCAGCTTCCCAGAAATATGTTGGGGCTTTTCAAAGCCACGTATGGACATCTCATTCTCCAAGTATTGCTTTGAAGTGTCTTGGCTAGCCTTGATTTTGCCCAACTATTGTTAGGGCAGCCAGGATGTTAAACAATTGAAATGATTTTTTTCCCCCACAAATGCCTGGGGACAGGATTCTACTCATTGAGAAAGTTTTAAATTTGATCACATAAAAATAAGTCCTTTAATACAATTGTTTCACGGCGTGATCAGATAGTGAGGTGGGAACGACACGGTTTTTTGAGGGCATCCAGAACCATCTTCGTCCTTTATATCAATGAAGCTCATGCTGTTTTCTGTATTTCACACAGTCCTGTGTCTTCTGGTTTCCATGGTTATTGGAAATTGGGAGGAGTTAATTAAAATACTCTGAAGGTTCTGTTTTTATTGAGTTCCAGGCACCGTGGATATGTGAAAAAGACATAGTTTTTCCACATCCTATATGCTTTTATGAGGGTCATGTTCCTGACAATTTTACCAGGAAAGGTGTATTATAACTAGGGTTTTTTGTTTTGTTTCACTTTGGGTTTTGCTGTTGTTTTTGAGGCAGGGTTTCTCTGTGTAGCCTTTGCTGTCCTGGACTTGTTTTGTAGACCAGGCTGGCCTCACACTCACAGAGATCTGCCTGCCTCTGCCTCCCTGAGTGCTGGGATTACAGGTGTGCACCACTGCATCCAGTAATTTATAAGGAGATATTACCATCAATAAATCAAGTTCTCAGACTGGCATGGTGGCACACACTGATAATTTCAACGTTTGGGATGCCCAGATGATTATAGTATGAGCCCCAGGTCAGCTACGGCTAGATGACCAGACCTTGCCTCACAAAACCGAATAAAAAAGAAACAACAACAACAAACAACTAAACTAAGATAATTAAGAATACTATTTTAGTTTGCAAACACTATACCACTTTAATCTAGTGGTAAATGAAATAAGGAGATAAAATATCATTAAGGATATTTCAACAACTTGGAGAACACAATGGGTAGACTTTCACAGGATTCTACACCTTACATTGGCAGGATAGTTGCTCAAATACATGTGGTGTATCTGTAAGGAAAGAGCATCTCCTGGCCTCAAGTATCAATGTCTTTATAGGCGTTTTTCTAGTGTTAGGACTTCTGAACTCTTTTTTTCTTCATGTATTATTTCTTCAAGAAATTTGCTCAATATATTTTGATTATATTCACGCTCTCCCTACCACCTCTGGCGCATGTTCAGGTCGTGTTCTTATGTGCAGCCACTCTGCTGTGGTCTGAAAACAGTTTCTTTGTAGTCACTCAGCTGCCTCTGGCTCTTAACAATATCTCCACTCCCTCTTTTGCAATGATTGCTGAGACTTGGGAGGAGGAGGAGGAGGAGGAGGAGGAGGAGAAGGAGGAGGCGGAGGCGGAGGCGTAATATGGATGTCCTATTTAGGGGTGAACATTCCACAGTCTCTCGTCCTCTGCAGCTTGGCTAGTTGTATTAACCACCATCTCTGTATCACTCACCATGTAGTGCAAGAGGAGGCTTCTCTGGTGACAGCTGAGAGATGCACTGGTCCACAGGTACAATGATAGATCGGTAGGAGTCATTTTAATCCTATATTCATTTAGCGGAGTTACAGTACTGAGTTCTCCCATGGGACACATTTAGGATCTGTTCAGCCACAGGTTCTTGGCCTCTTTAACGGTGCTAGGTCTGGGTTCCATCTCATGGAGCAGGACTTAGAGACAAGGAGAAAAGTGGTTGTTATTCCCACAGCACTTGTTCCACTGTTGGATGAGTGGGAATATATCGTCTGGCCAGTCATTTTTTTTTTAACTTGCAGGAGAATCACATCTAGGTAAGAGCAGTAGGGATGACTGTTCCAAATGTCAGCTGAGTGGGATGGAGAGTAAGAAGCCCAGATATGCACTCAACAAGAGTTCTCATCATAGACAAGAGAGAGGATGTGGGGCTTTTCAAAGTCATAGCGCCTTAGAACTTAACAGATATCACAAATCCACAGGTGACATTGTATTCCAAGTGTCATGGAGAACAAGGAACGTAAATCTACACCTAGGACCACAGTAGAGAAACCACAGAGCATTACAGACCAGTGGGTGTGGAGGAGACTAGTGATCAGAGGACTGGCAGCTAAGGATGTTTGTTTAGGAGGAGGGAACAGCCTTTGGGAAATGCCAACTTGCTAGCCAGCTTTCTGCACTGGCCCACGGCAACCGAACAACTAACGTAAAATATGCAAGGTTATCTTGGCTTACAATTCTGGAAGTGTTAGTTCAAGGTCTGACGGCCTCGTTGTTTGGTGTGCTAGAGAGGATGACATACCCCGATGGGGCCTCATGGGAAAGCGAAATACCCCATAAACCAGGAAGGAACGGAATAAACAGGAAGAGGAAGAAGATGAAACTGAGGTCCCACAAGCCCCTTCTAGGGCACATTTCCAAAGACAATGTCCTTTCCAGTAGTCCTCTCCTGAACGTTCACCGACACTATTATGAATCATGTTGAAAGGAAATTTTTCTTGAATTTGACATCAGTGGTGAGTTTGGTGGGTTTTGTAGGTGAGTGAAATAAATGTGTTGTAATTGGATGCTTAAATTGTCCATCTGCTCGATGGGGGCGCATACGAAAAGGGAGGAGATTTTTGTCACCTACATGGAGATGCATAGCATGGTATCCAAGAGTGTTAGTGGGGTAAGGGAGAGATGCCTACATTCGGTGATTTCTCGGCATCGTAAAAAGAATGCCGGTGGCAGAAATGACAGGATTCAGTGTGACCTAACTGGCTCTCCCGGGGCTGAGGAGAGGCGAGGCTGACCCAGTCCATTCTCCTCCAGCTTTCTGATTTGGGAGTAGAAGAAGCAGCGTTCCTAAGTCATAAACAACAAGGGAAAGTGGTCTTCTCTGTGAGGAGGCCCCCAGGGCTGAATGCGGCCCACAGGGCTGAACGCAGTGTCAATGCAGTGTCGCTGAACCTTCCTCCTATGGTAGAGATTCTTCAGGTGTGGATTCTAAAATGTTGTGTTTCAAGGGCAGATATGAACAATGTTACAACTATCTTTAAAGTCAGGGAAGGGCAGTTGGGAAAGAGTGTCTCATCCAAACTTCTGAGTGGAGAGACATCTCGAAGGCAGGAATGGGGGTTCCTGCCCCGACTCTACTTTGAGCCACATGCCTTATTTGAGATGCTGCTGTCTGGCTCTCTGGTGACCCCTTCTTCCTCATGAGAGGTCCTTTGGAGATGCCCATGGAGCTTCGAGCAGGCGCCAAGACTGATGCCTCCAATCTCTCTGTGTGTGGTCTCCAGCAACATTTAACATTTTGCTGCTTTGGCCTCTCAGACTGTAAAATGGAGACTGAATTATTTCCTTGCAAGCCTGTGGGGCCCAGGGAAGCACTGATACGGGATGTAACAGGGTGAGTGCCATACTGGGGATAAACTCGTTTACTAAAAATTAAGCTAAGGGGAGATTTGTTTTCCAGAGCTGTATTTCATAACACTTAATAATTACAAATTAATTTAAGCTAAACACCTCCATTTCAATGAGCAATGTCAGATTGCTCCCAGAGGAAACTGATGTGGTTTTGTCATGGTCACACTTGTCAAAGGCTTAACCAGACTTAGTTAGTTTATTCTCTAGCAAAAATGGAGTATGCACAGAATGTCATTTCAGACTACCACAGTTTCCAAATACCTTCAGGGCTCTGAAGTTCAGCTGAGGAGCAGTTGAAATGATTCCAAGCCAACTTCAGCCTTTGAACACTTTCCCAAACATTACACGAGGACTGTGTGAGTGCATGCATCTTATTTTTAATTAAAGCTGAAATTTAAGGACAGTGTAGTGCCACTGATCTTTCAACACGCTGACAGATGCTTACTTCTGTGAGCAGCTAGATTAGATACTTGGGCACTGTAATGTGTGGTGTGTGGTCAGGGAGTCAGGGTTCAGAACCCAAATGGGCATGGATGCATGGTCCTCCCTCAGGGTTCGCCATAGTTTTAGCATCTCACTCTACTCCTCAGCAACACTTGAAATCCAAAGGAAGATCAAGTCCCTCATATAAAATGCCATGGTGTTTGCAAGTAGCCTCTGCATGCCTGAAATATCCTGTAGGTTGTTTATAACAGTTATACAACGTGCAAATATTGATAATATCTGATATTTATTTAAATTTTCTGTACATCGTGTTGGGCCAAACAAAGCTACCTAGCCACACTGGGCTTTAGGTGTACTTGCCCCGCTGCCAAGTCCCTGCTTCGTGAGCCGGCTTCCGGAAGCACTCGCCAGCTGCTGCCGCCGCCAGACCTCAAGGTATGAATGCCACAGGCAGGTGAGAATGTGATGTCTCTACCGTGTTCTTTGCTTGTGAAATAGCTACCCCACGTGTAAAGGAGAGCGTGCCTGTTAATTGACAGAAGTTCAGTCTGAACATAACTGCCGAGGGCGCAAATTCAAAGTGCATGCACTGTGCGCTGGCTGGCCAGCCCCTTCCGCATTGTCTTACTCGCTGGTTCATCCGGAGCCCTTTCCTTTTTAAAAGCAGGGACAGAAATTTAGAGACGCATGTCGAACTTGGTTCTTATGTCTCTGATGGTCTGTAATCTGTGAAATGAAGTAAACCCTTTCCACCTCAAGTTGGTTTGGCTCATGGCTTTTATCACAATAGAAAGCAAACTAAGACAGTGGATAGAGAGCTTGCAGCACAAATGTGTAGTCATGAAACGGGATCCCGGGAGCTAGCAGGCTAGCTAGATTAGTTGAATTGCAAGCTCCGGGGTAAGCAAGAAATAAAGGCAACTCTAAGTGTGGCTGAGAAAAACAGGAGGCACTGACTGAGACTCCTTAGAGATGGAAAGGCCTCCCTGATCTCGCTGGACACACAAGCCAAGATCTGTCCTGGTCCCATGGGGACTCTTGGCTGGTGACGTTATTTCAGGTAGAGGGCCATTCCATAGATGAAGGCAGCTTGGCCTTGCAATTCTATTAGGCTAAATGCTAGCTTAACTCGCTCTGGTTTTCTTCAATAATACCATCTTTTACCTTAAAGAGAAACTATGTAGTACAAACCGAGAATTAAGAAGTTATTTCAAAGCCATAAGAACTGCTCTGCCTGCATTCAGACAAACAAACAAACAAGAAAAAAAAAAAAAGAACAGTTTTAGTTCGAGTTTCTCAGTATAATCACTGCAACTGAATATAGTGAGCCACTGAGAAGCCAAAGCAATTTTCTCTGAATGATACAGCTTAATGAGAAGGGAAAAGATTACCTCATCTAACCAGATGGGATTTTTTTTTTCTTAATGAGAGCAAAGAGGGCTCCATCTAACCAGATAGTTTCTCTAGGAGACTGGGATCATGGAAAGAAAGCCTCTGGGCATCCACTTATCCTCTGTTCTGCTCAGACTTCCCCCTTTGCTCCTAGGAGCCAGAGATTACTCTGTGGGAAACGTAATGATGTGAATGCTGCATTTACTCAAGGCCCACAGGCCTATTATGGGGAATCAGAATCAGCAGCAGATTTACTCACACGCCGGAGTGTAAGTTTTTACTCCCGATTTTCTCAAGCAATGGCTTTCTATAAGCGTACACCATCCGTTCCCACGCTGCGTTTTATTTGAGTAAAAGGAAAAAGAATATGGTGGATTTCTAGGCTTAGGAGGATGAGTGCAGAGGCAGAAAGAGGAAGATCCAGGTTGCTTTATTATAGGGTTTTCCTGAACAGCCTTTCAGCAGCGAACAGCGTTTACCTGGGAGTCCCGGGAAGTGGTGGGGTGGGGTGGGGGTGGGGGGAGGGGTGGAGGATGAGGGGTGGAGGATGAGAGGTGGGTTGGGTTGGGGAGGAGGAGGACAGGGGCGAAGGGGGCGCTGTTTGCATCTTGGGGTTTCAATCTCTCAGGTTCTACTTGCCTCAGTCCTTGTGATGGTCTCGAGTTTCCTGGGCACCACAGAGCCACTCCAATTGCAAGCTAATCAGCAGCAGATGCCCGCGGGGAGGAGGGCCAGCCCTGCCCTCCCCATTAAGGAGCTGTTCACAGGAAGGCTGTGTCAGAACGCAAACAAACAGCGTTGGCCACGCCCCTGCTCCACTCCTAACCTCTTCTGCTCTTTGGCTTCTGTTCAGTAATTGCATTTATTTTGACTCCATTAAAAATGTGTGAGATGAATTTCACAAGGTCCGAAGTTCAGAGATTTACAGGCCAGATACAGCAAGGAAGGCCTGGGTCTCCTGCACAGGAGAGAACAAGTTCCCTTCATACTTTCTCCACAATTTACAACTGAGCAAGACAATCCCTTTACTCCCCTGACCTTTTCAGCTACTCTGTGAGTTCCTCAGAGACACTCTTATTTTATAGAGAGTGAAGTCAAAGTGCCTGGAGGGGTCAGTGACTACAGAGTGCACCACACACGGGTGTGAAAACCATGGCTTTGTATCAAAGGTCTTTATACAGTAACAGCTAATAGCTATTTAAAATCAAACAAACTAGCCAGGCATGGCGGTGCACGCGCCTGGTAATCCCAACACTACGAGAGGCAGAGGCAGGGAGATCTCTGTGAGTCCGAGGCCAGCCTGGTCTACAAAGTTCAGGACAGCCAAGGATACACAAAGAAACCCTGTCTCAGAAAAAAAACTAAATGAATTGGCAGTTAACTAAAGGAGAGTGAGCTGACAGAGCCTTATGCAGGGTAATTTAATACCCTCTAACAAAATTTAAATGCAAATACTTTCACCTAGAAATTTTATTTTTCTGAATCTATTGGTAAAAGCATATACAATTGATCAAGATTTGTCTAAAATGTTCACTGGAATATCTATAATAAAAAGAAGTTGTACATAATTTAATTTACCATCAACAAAGCAGAAAAATAGAAGATAAAGTGCTTCAGAGTAAAGCAAGCAGGCTGCTGCTTTCATGGATGACAATGAGCCTTCTTTGCCCAGTCCTGTAGACCTGAAATCCAAACAGTACCGCTGCTATATTGAGGTTGTCAGAGGAGTCCCAGCATTCCCACAGGCTTACCACCATTCTTAAGCCACAAGTCCAATTTGCAAATAACTCATAGCTAGATGTAGTTTTAACCCCTCCCGTGTTAGGAACCATTGTGGCCAGTGTTTCTCTGTGTACCCTGCTACAAACACACACACACACACACACACACACACACACACACACACACACACACACACACACTCAACGAGCAACCTTCCGAAAGGCCCCATTGCCAGACACTCAATGCGTCTCTCCCTGGATCTTATCAGGCAGGTGTCAGTCTACTAGGGTGAGTCACAGTGACTCCAGCACTATGGCATTCTTAAACACTATTTTACTGTCAAACACACACCAAATCCCCAAAAGAAAGATGAGAAAACTCAGGCTTCGAACATTTAAGTACCTGAACCAACTTTGCATAGCTATTGATGACCAAGATGGGGGACAATTAAGCTTAACTGGACAATGGGAAGATTTGATAGATGAATGAAGCCACTGTAATAGGAAGGGGACATGTGACATGAGATGTGTTCCGTGGGCAGGAATGAAGCAAGTGCCAGCTACGGCAGCTGTGGACTACAGTTGCTCAGCAGTATGGATTGCCCAAAGGCACCCTTGTTACGAAGGATGGTGCAGTCCCGCCCTGATGATGTTCTTACACTCCACGTGGGCAGAGTGAGTACAGAGTGAATATTGCAAGCTTGTGGGTTTTTCTTTTCTTTTCTTTTCTTTCTTCCTTTCTTTTTTCTTTTCTTTTTCTTTTTCTTTTTTTTTTTTTTTTGAGACAGGGTCTCTCTGTGTAACCTTGGATATCCTGGACTCTCTTTGTAGACCAGGCTGGCCTCGAACTCACAGCGATCCACCTGCCTCTGCCTCCCGAGTGCTGGGATTAAAGGCGTGTGCCACCACGCCCGGTAAATTTGTGTTTTATGCATCTGGATCTGCAGCTGCCAACAGTGTCTGCCACACCAGGGCATTGATAACAAAGGCCGTGATCTAAGACTCTGCAGCTGAGTTCTGGGGAACAGGATGATGTCTTTCAGGCCAGAATGTTCTCTCAGGATGGGCGATGCATGTATCTTTGGGTCTTCCTATTTCGGCCATCTGACCTCACTCCATCAGGATTTTCCCTGTTGAAGCCACCACTACCACTGCAGTCTTGCCTTTTCTTTTCATTGGCCATTGAAACAAAGTCCCTAAAGATCTCCTTTAGGAATTGCTTCCTTCTTCACTACTTTTATTGCTTCCAAAACCGGCTCTGAGGCATGGTGTAAATGTGACTTAGATTTTAGCCAGATTGTATCAGAATTGGGTTGGCTGTGTAGTAAATCTAGGAGATCTGTTTAACAGATGAGGAAACAAGCAAGTTGGTTTAAACTGTCCAGGTAGAAATAAAATGTTGTGATTAGGCAATGCATTAGCAGAAACGTACAGCTTGCTATTAGCAGGTCCTGTATTTGGCAGACCATGTCTCTTTGAACTTTAGTGTTGTGTGAGTGATAAACAATAGTGTCTGAGAAATGACTAGTAGAGACTATCAGTACCCTCGTCCTGTGAGGCTCCACACAGCCAAACGCCAAAACCTTAGCTAGTGAGACCTGTCCTTGTGCTTGCTTCCTACCCAGGCTGACAGTTCACCACCCCTCACTTACACAAACTTTACAAGTACTTTAATAAGCATAAACGCTATCACTCACCCACAACGGTATGGATGTCTTTGGCTGGTATCAAAGAAGAAGGAAAAAGGGAAGGCAGACAAATAAAAAAACTAAGAATGAGAAAAACCCACAAGCAACGAGATATAGGCCTCAAACGGATAAGGACGTTTTAAGAAAAAACTCACAGGAATATGTTTTCAAACATGTGTGGATTTTTCCCCCAAGAAAATGAAATTTATTAAGACCTATTAAGAAATATAAGATTTCAATAGAATCATAGCAGCAGAAATGAGTGACAGGGACATGGCAAGAATGTTTCTGGTAGCGACATTAATTTCCTTTTGTGCTGGCAGTGTTCAGATAATCTTTGAATTATATAGAGAGCTCCAGACAGCGCAGGTTTCTCAAGCCCCTACCGCCTAGGAGGTCTGGACTTTACAGCTGCAGGCTTACTTCAGTAATGATGGCAAAGTACGGATTCCACAGTGAAGACCAGCAAACACCACTCAGCGGGACATTCAAAGGGTAGCATTCCACGTCCAAGGCTTCTATGCGACTGCTGATATACTAAAAATAAGCCCATTAGTAGAGCACTTAAAATAAGTCAGCCAAAAGAGGAATGACTCAAGTTCACTTAAAAAAAAAAAACCCACCAAAGGTCATTCAGTGAGCTTCCGCATATTTTCATATGAGAACTGTAGATGTCTGTGTCAAGAACAGAGTGATACACTCCACAGTGGGTGCCCTGACAGGGATGTGCTCATGTGCTGCGGGTGTGAGGAGGGGCACCTTAAACACTGCTGTGGGGGTAGAAAGAAGCGGGGTTCACAGAAACTTCCAAGGAAGTGAAGGCAAAGCTGTCTGCTTGGCTTGCCTTTGTGATTGCAGTGGTTTTATGGTCATCACGGTCGGTCGGCTTCCGACTGTAACTAGACGTACAGAGTGGGAGATTTATGAGGGATACAGGGCGATTCTGAAGCCTTGGAAGTTCTAGATCAGACAGCTTAACATGGGCAGGTTCTTCCTGCTCGGGGTCCAGGGAATCCCATGCCAGGCAGGTGTGCATTCGCTTGCTCAGGTCTCTGTTCCATTCCTTATAAAGCCACTGGTGCTGTCACGGAGCCCCACCCTGATGAGCTCATCTCATACTGATTGTCATTGGAAAAGTATTTGATCTCATGTCCAAATACTACTAACATGTGACTTTGGGGAATTAAGTGTTCAATGCCTGAAACGTAAGGGGCACGTTCATACCATGGTAGTGAGTGATATTCAAATATGAAACCTAACAACAGGGGCTGGGAGAAGGCTCAGTCAATAAAGTGTTTACTGCATAGGTATGAAGGCCTGAATCTGGATCCCCCAAACCAAACCCGTGTAACAGCTGGACAGGTGGATGATGTCTGGAGCTCACTGGCCAACCTGTTCCCCCATCCCACCCCAAATATGTATGTGTGTATGTATGTATGTATGTATGTACGTACGTACGTACGTACAGTGGAGTATGTTACACACACACACACACACACACACACACACACACACACACACACACCAAGACACAAAAACCAACAACAGGAGAAGTGGGCAAGGAAAAGCAAGATCTGTCCAGTTCTTCTCTATCTTTTATTACAAGCTGAATAGTGTTATGCTTCATTTAATGCTCAGGACTCAAATATATTAAGATATGACTTTTATTTTAATTTAAAAAATCGATTACTGTTTTTAGAGACAAGGTGTCAGTAGGTAGCCCTGATGGCCTATAATTCACAATGTAGACCAGGCTAGCTTCATCTCATAGCGATCATCCTGCCTCTGCCTCCTGGTGCTGGGATAAAGGGGTTAAGATGTTTTTAGATCAAGATAGATGTTTGAAGTTAATATAGAGGTGAGATGTGATAGGTATTGATCTTCATTCAGAAATTTAGACCCAAGATAGGAAAGATGTTTACTTCAAGTTTGCCAAATACAAATAGCCAAATCACTATGAATGTAACATTTATATAATTCCTGATTGTCTCATGGTTCTTCCTGCTGTATGTAGTTTATTTTATTCATGTGTAATAATATAAATGTATACATTAAAAAGGAACATAATTTTAAAAATGAAAAAAAAAGGTGTGGGACAGACACTATGCCAAGCAAGTCAAGATCTTTAAGGAAGTAATTACATTAAAATGGGGACATTGGTGTCAGCACAAATCAAGTATAAGAGGATGACATTGGAACACAGACGCACAGGGAAGATGCCAACCTTACCAATGAGAGACGCCTTACGAGACAGTTGTCACACTCACACCCACGTCTTGAACCTCCAGGATCCAGAAGGAAAAACGTCAACTTTTATTACTTAGCCCAGAATTTCTTAAAGCCTTTTCCTTTCACAAATGCTTTCTGCCTGAGAAATTTTTACACAACCCCGGGTGTGTAGATATAAAATAAGCGCACAACTCTAGTATTTACTCATAATAAGTCACAAAGACATTTATTATGTAGCAGTTCCTTGGTGCACATACAATTTTATCATCTGTTCATGGTGAGGGCGAGTTTGTGTACTAATGGATGAACGGATGCTCGCACTAAGAAGAGGGATGAACTCAGGCTACTCCCCTGCCTGCAGCCTCCCTCAGACACATTTGTGTCCCATGACTCACTTGTGTCAAAAGCAACTGATGCCTGAAGCTTGGCTAGCTCTCCTCTTGAGAGTCTGTGTCAGTCAGTCATTTGAATCAGTGTCCTGTCAGATGCCCCAGGCTCTGCCTTTCCCGTGACCCCATGAAGTGGGCTCTGTCAGTCTCCCAGGAGCCTGGCTCTGTCCCTTTCCGTCACAGCTCTGGGAAGTCCATGGCTGGTGTCCTGAGGAAACAGTATTCTTAGTTCTGACTAAGGCACCGAGAACTCTCAAGCAAGAGGCAATGGCATTCTAATGAGGAGCAGATGAAGAGCGCGAACGCCTTAGCCAAAAAAATCTGGGAAAGCTGAGAAAAAAAAATACCAATATTGCCAAATCTTCCTGAGCTCCAAGGCCTGGGGGGGGGGTTGGGAATAATGCTCATTCAGCTTGCTGAACCCCTGCAATGACCCCACAGAGGAGTTCACAATCATGTAGACTCAAGAGAAATCAACTTAATCAAGAAACCTCTACTCTCAGATACAGTCACCAAAAGGGATGTCTTAAGCGGCCCACACTTAAAGGAAAACTGTTGCAACAACCAAACCCCATGACTAATTACTACGAGTACCCTGGTGGGAAAAAATACAAGACAGCTAGAAGTCAACGGAGAGTGTGATGTCTTTGTTCATGTTGTCACAGATAATTGCTTTGGGGTGAGGGCTCTGAGCTGGGTTCCAGAAGCAAAAACAGAACCAGAAAGCTCAGTTCTGTACATCTTTCCTCATTTGCTTACCTTTGCATGGCCTCCAGTTTTTGTTAGTTGCTTTTTTTGTGTGTGCAAGCATTATGGAAAAAACACTGATAACTGAACCCTGCAAACTCTATGAGGTTTCTTCTCCCCTCTCTTTGCAGGACAGTGAGAGAGCATGCATACAAATTCCTATTCGGTGACTGTAAGTCTCTGTAGACTCAGCAGTAACACTGGCTTCTGTCAAATGACCGGGGAGAAATGGGGCAGCCAACAGCCCAGTCTGCCCACTTCAAACCCTGCCCAAGCCCACCTCTGGCTTAAGCTCTAGAGGAAAAGCCAGGCCTCCCAGAGTGCTAATGGTCCCTAGTGATGGGATATCTATTGAACAACCCCACTGTTCCCAGAATCTAAAGCGGCTGCTGGTGTAAGACAATGTCTAGATATCTTCAAATGTGGTTGGGCAATCTGGAACAGGAGGTTTAATCTGACAATAAGATGCTCATTGAGATGGATACAAGTGGCGGAGCGATGTCAGGCTTTTTCCTGCCCTCGGTTACCTTGTGGGACCACGAAAGTAGTCAATGCTTTTTAACCAAGTCACTTTCTAAATACTTGTTGCACCTCTACCTCAGTTCTCTGACCTTGAATTCTAGAATTGCCCCCAACCCAGGAATCATAAACATTGGCTTAAAATGAATTATTCCTTAAGAAAATATGCCTCAAACATCTCCGGATGCTCCAGATCTTTCCTTTATATCTGTTTATTTGTTTCTCTAAAACAAAAATTAAATTTACTGAGGAGATGAAGAAAGTGCAGAAAAACAGATAGTTCCATGGCACCTTGGAATGGCCACTTAACTTTATCCTGATGTATTTCTTTGCTTACCTTTCTGCTTTTAATCAATTTATGTACTCACTTTACATCTGGGCTATAGCCTCCCCCCCCCCTCAGTCCCACCCTTCCTTTCCCCTCCCTCTTGCCCCTCTCTTATACCTCAGAAAAGGAGAGCGACCCTAGCCACCCCAGCTCATCACATCTCATCAGGACTGAGGGAGTCCTCTTCCTGTGTGGCCTGGCAAGGTAGTCCCATCAGGGAGAAGTGGTTGAAATGCAGGCAACAGACTCTATGTCAGAGACTATCATGTGTCCCCCACCTCCACCCCTCTGCTCTCCTAACTAGTTAGTGGACCCACATGAAGCCTAAGCTGCCCATTGGCTACATTTATGTAGAGGACCTAGGTCTAATCCATGCATGGTCCTTGATTGGTTTTACTTATTTTTCTTACAAAAGATCAAATTATACAGATTACTATTGTTCATCTGAAAAGTTATTTCAGAGAGTCTTTCATGGAAGAGCTCCGTTTTTATCTCTTCACCACTAAAAGTTCTACAGATGGAAAGAAAGCAAAAATTTAATCATGTTTATAAACTAGAAAATGTGTTGAAAATCTAACAAAACTCTTTAGTGAAATGTAAAAGATTGTAGAGGAATTTTAATGCAGCAACATGGCTGCTCTGATCATACCCAAAGACCTTCTAGGTCTGTGTGATCTTGCTGGAATGCAGACATGCCCTTAGTACACACCTTTAATCACAGACGCAGAAGGTAGTTTGTAAAAGGAAATGCCCATGTTTGAAAGTAACATCTAATTGAGAGGCAGACAATGTAACAAATCAGAGAAAGATATGCCCAACTCTCACAAGGAGAGAGAGGAAAGAGAGGTGACATAAGAGAGTGCAAGGGATGGGGGCTGTGCAATTTTATCTGGGCAGTTTTACAGAGACAGATTGTAGAAAGAATCAACTAGACACAGGAAGTCAGAAGGAGCCAGAGAATAAGAAGGAGCCAGAAGATTAGAACAGATTGCTAGAGTCACTTTGAGGCCAAGCAGAACATTTCAGTTAGAAGCTGAGAGAAGCCATATGGAATCAGTCAGCTTGGAGAAGCGTTTGAGACAGACAGCTGAGTTGAACCAGCCAGCCATAGTTCAGAAAGAACTAGGAAGGGTGAGCATCTTCAGTAGTAAGTCTCAGAGACTGAAAACGTCCTAGGCCTAGATTAGATTACGCAGAGGCTAGAAGCCTAGAGGCCTGCATTAGCAGGCAGGAAGCCCCTGAGACAACAATTACCTTGGCCAAATAAATGATAGTTTTATAAAATATATATTTGGCTTCCAAATGACACTCCTAAAAACATAAATGTCTTAAGGAGGATGTGATTTGTTTTATATATCAAATATTGAAAGTTAGCAGGCAGCTCCCACAGAACATCAGGATGGGGTGGTCACTGTAAAGACTGGCAAGATGACAATGTTGGGACATTCTCCCCAGCTCCAACCTGGGGAGAAGGAAGGTGCTAAAGGACACGTTGGTAATCTGTGGGAAATTACTTAACCAATCTTGGCTATCTAATGAAGTTTTCATAAAAACTCAAAAGGATAAAGATGAGAAGTTCTCTAACGGGTGAAGGCTTGGTGGTACCAGTAGAGTGGTAAGCAACAAAGATGTGGGAGCTCTAAGAACCTTCCCTATGCGTCTTAAATAATCTTTGTTTCCTGCCCTTTTTGTGCCATTCTAGTAAGTAAAGAAACCAAAAGCAGAGGTTGTAGAAAGCCTGTTCACAGTCAGTTTCCAATATAAGATAAACTGAGGCATCCGAAATACGTGTGGTGAGACTTGGGGACTGAGTCTGCAGCCTGTGGGATCTGATACCAACTCTAGGTAGACAATGTCCAAGTTGATTTGAATGACAAGGCACATTGCTGAGATGTGTGTGTGTGAAATCCTACATGTATGAGCTCACAGAGGTATTTATGTTCTAAGAGCATCATGTAAACAGTTTGGTGTGCTGTTCTCAGAGAGACCAATCCTTGTTTACAAAATCACCCACCGGGAGGCATGCAAAGTGATGGCAGTGATTAGATGTTTGTTTGTAACCCAGGGGTGGTTTAATTGAGTTGCCACTTTTTAAAATTAAATCTAAGCCAGTTTGTGACAGGCCAGTTTACCTGACAGCTGCATGATGCTGCAAAAACATCCTGGCACCTGTAAGTAACTGTTTTTTGTCTTGGTGTCCTTTTCTATGGTATGTACATTTAAGTCTCTTTTGGAGTTTATAAAAACCAGAGACAAGGTCCTTTGCTCCACTTTAAGAGTTGAGGGCACTTGTCCCCCATGCAGAGGCAGATCTGAAGCAGCCACATAACCGTCCGTGTCTAAGCTACTTTCTGCACAGAGCTGTTTGCATTGGGATGGGAGAACCAGTTTTGTACAATGTTGGAGAAATGTCAAACACTGGGCACAAAACTAAAAACTTGCTGACTTTTCGGATTCTGTTATGGCAAATTTTTTTTCACAAACCCTCAATCTCTGAATGTAAATAACATTCCTCCTGGCAGTGCAGAACCACTATTTAGAAGTTAAGAAAACAGACACTCCAAACAATTGTTTTCATGAACTTGGTTGGCACAACAGTATGTGCTTTGCAAAAAGTCAAAGCAAAGTTATTTACATGGGTGCGTGTTGCTCAATGTGGCTTCCCAAGCATTTGGTCAAGGTTTAGAGGAAATGGAGAAAGTTTTCAGGTCAAAGTTAGAAGGAGTCATGTGGCTCTGCTGGACCTTAACTGTTTTGTTTCTGAGGTAGCGGGTCAACATTTAACGGGTCCTGTATGAGGTAGTTATCTCTCTGAGTACTTACATAGCCACTTGTCACAGCAAACCTAGGAAGTACACATGACTGTGATTTTGAAATTAAAAAGACTGAGTCCAAGAAAGCACAAACATTCTGCCTGAGTCACCAAATAACTCGGATTGCTGCGCCCAGGCAGTCTGGCTTACTGCTATCCTGAGATGTCACTTTTTCTGGGTTTAACATGGTCAGATCTAATAGCCTTCAAGCTTTTGGGGGAAATAAATCCATATAATTCTTACAAAAAAAAAACAATTTTGTAATGGAGTTACTCTACAACACAGGGACAATACCCCAAGTAGATATTCACGCTAGCAAATACAAACTGCGGTGCAGGGAGGAGGTCATCTGTTTTTTGAGCTGTTGACCAATTCAGTCACATAGACACCCCCACTCCAAGCAGTACAGGTTATAACCAACACTCTTGGCTGCCCTCCATTACTTTCCAGTAAGATCCTTCTGATGAAGTCATACCAGAGTCATAGAACATGGAGAAATCAAGCTAATTCTTATCTGGGAGTTTCATCCCTACTGGCTGTTGTTAATGGTGCTAAAAATTGCTATGGACAACTGCCAATGGAAAAAATAATCTTTCATCTCACCTAGCTGAAAATCTTGCAAGTTATAACAGCCACTGGCCTGATAAGACACAATCACTGGTGCAATAGTGGTACACATGTTATGGAAATTAAAAAAAAAAAACACTTCCAGCTAAAATCTAAGTCCTGTTCCACAAGCTGAAACCTATACCTGGCACTTTATAAAGGGTCAAGAACTTGTGGCTACATAGCTCTTAGGCCCTAGAGAAGAGCCCCATACTGTGATTCTGTTAATGGGCATAGTATTAAAAGAACTCCCAATACCTTATTGATATACCCATAGACCAGAACATCTTTCAACCCTCATCAGTGAAGATTTCCTTATAGTAGATGACAATTAACAGAGAGATCCCCTGCAACTTCTTAATGTGCTGAGAATAAAAGATTGTGGAGTGCATAGCCTCAAATGGACCATTCATATGGCACCCTTCCCCCACAAGATTCAAAGATCTTTTTGGAAGTGGGGGAGATGGGAAGACTGTGGCAGCCAGAGGTGGTCCATAACATCAAGGAAGCAATGTTCTCCAGACACAACAGAGAAGATGCACATATAAACTTAAAGTGACTGTGACAGCATGTAGAAGGCCTGGGAAAGCTCCAGCCAGACAAAATCCCAGCATAGGAAGGGGAAGACAGGTATAAACTCTCACTGTCAGCTGATAAGATGTTGTTTGATCGCTTCGGAGAGAGGAAGAGTTGGTTTTCTTTAATGATATAGCCACTGGTCGGTAGATTACATGCTAGGGCAGACCCCAGTCCCAAGACTATCTGGGCAACACAAACTGGACTCAATGTGGGGCAGAGACAGAAGAAATCACAAAAGTTGAGTGGGAAGGAACAGAAGAGGGTAGAGAGGTGGTTATAGAAGAACTGGGGTTTAAATATACACAAAAGATATTGAATGGGATTCTTAAGTAATCATAAAAACACTGTTAAAAAAAAACACAAGAAAATAATTTTGGCTATAATGAAAGGCACTGTCCATTCCATGTCCGTGTGAGTTCCCTGGCCAGTCAAAGACTGTCTTCCAGTGGCACAGTTGATACGAGGCAGGTGGGGTGGGCGATAGAAAAGTGTGGCCCTCTGCTGATTCCCTGCCACCTGTGTTTGCAGTGTCTTTCCTGCACTGCCAGTGTCCCCTGCCATACACATTTAGGCCCTACCATACAGTCTTCACTGCTATGTTGGAATTGGATCAGCAAATACTGGGGTGTGGCACTGTGGCTCCAGGAAGAAGTCATAGCCTTTATGGGGGGAGGGGGGGTTGACAGAGAGAACTTCCTGAAGGACCCAGTGAAAGGAAAACAGAATTTCTACCAGGCAGTAGTGAGGTTTCCAGGAAAAGTTTCCTTTAGGAAGGGAGGAAAAAAAAACAAAACAGTAAACAACAACAACAACAACAAAAACAAACCCAAAAACAAAACAAAACAAAATAAAAAACACACCCATACATTTTAGGAACAGAAATGCAGATAGTCAAGTCTTGAAAAACTAAACAAAAAACAAACATAACAACAACAACAACAACAACAACAAAACCCCACAGTATAGACTAAGACAGCAAGAGTGTGCTGTCTTCATGGAAGCCCAGGAGGGGAAGGAAGGACTGTGACCAAGGGAGGCTTTGGGGTGTTGTTTGTAGACAGCGTCTCCTCTACAGACTCCGTTCCAGGCTTCTGGGCCTTTTCCTATTGACACGGAGGCTACAGAGGCTCTCGGTCATGGATAAGCCTGACTTCGCTATCACCTTTGACAAGGTATTGAGAGAATACGGTGGAAGAACCCCAGTGCTATTCTAAAAGCTTCCTCTATCCTTGAGTTGAAGGGTTGGGGCACAGCAGGAGGCATTCTCATAAGATAGCGGTGTGATGTAGGGAGGGCTAAGATGGCACCCCCTAGGCTGTCAAATGGATTGCGAAAGGGAGGGAGGTGGAGAGGAACAGTGAAGGAGGTGAAGGTAAAAGAAAGGGTGTTGAATAGCATAGAAGGATGATGGGTACACCATGCAGAGTCCAAGCCGTGGCCAGTCAATAGTGGTGGAACGGATACTTGTCTCTCAGGAGTTCATCCCAAGAGAAATTCGCAGCTTCAGGGATCAACCATTCCATCTGCCATGTCCATGTCCTGGGGGTGTAGGGGGGGGGAGGATTTCTGTTTTACAAAAGAATAAATTATATCACAGGAAGAAGGCCAAAGCAAATGTGTTGAAATTGGTGGGCAGTCAAGAAAATATTTGCGGGGGGAAAATAGAAGATTCTTTCAGGTCCCGTCATGAATGCAATGAATTCAACTCCTCTGAGATTACTCACTGTGGTTTGATTGTTCTAAAAGACGAAGTGAAGAGAAAACAAAACAAAACAAAACAATTCATATATCTAACCTGTACCTCACCCTGCATGTATAGAAGTGCTGAGCGGGTGGTGACAAGAGATTCTGGGGCAAATCAAGGATGGAGCTGGCGCATGTAGAACTGGTAAAGAATGCCCCCCCACTTTCAATGCTCACCCCACTCAGCTCAGCTTTACTGTTATTTATCTGTGGGAGAGGAGAGAAGCCATTTTGAAACATCTGTATAAGAAGCTCTATGGCTTTGCAACCTTCAGTGCACATCTGGCAGGGCCGGCCGCCATGAGCCCTGTGTTCAGCTAATTGCCCATCAAGCTCCCTGGCTCAATGGTCAAGTTACAGTGTCAACTCATGGCAAGCTAACAGCTGGAGAAACATCAGCACGGCAAGCGGGTCTCCTCATTCTGCTCAAGGCAAGAGACCTTTTCGGAGAAGTGTTTGTTGAGAGAGAGTGGACAGTGGCCAAATGAGGGGTGTGTGTTGCAAGATGGGAAAGCGTTTGCAAGTCCCACTGGAGAGCTCACCAGCTAGTCCAGGATGATGCCCCTTTCCCATCTCAGGCCTTGGCCCGGTTCTGCACATTTGGGTTTTAGTGAGAACATCAAGTCCAGTGAGCAGTTTGCTCAACACAAGCCCAGTCTCACAGCCAGGAAGAGCGGCTTGAGGGATGAACGTCACTTTATAGATAATCTGTCACTGCCAGTTGTCCTGGGGTAGGGTGCAAAGCAGGCTATGCATCCTGGGCCTGGTTTGTCTTTATTTTAAGTGATGTCTCCATAGACAGCAGCTGGCCTTTATTTTTGTTTGTTTCTTTAAGTTTCCCTACTTCTGTACACATAAGAAAGAGTCTGGCTGTAATTAAAAAAAAAAAAAAAGACAGTCTGGCTGCAGCCATTATGAGGCTGTTCCTTCAAATAAAGAGGATTGTGATCACTGTAGATCACAGAGTCCCAGGCTGAGGTGGTATCTAGGTGTGGCCTTACAGGAAGGCTTCCTCCTCCTTCACTGTGAGCTTGGACCAAGGAAGCGACAGTCTGAAGCAGACTCAAGTTGTTTGTTATTCTTCATCAGTTCCTTGTGTTGCCCAAGCACCCCCTCTCATACCATGCACCCCCCCAACTCATTCTGCCCACCCATTGGTTGCAATGCTAGGGCAACAGGCCACTGAAAGGTCAGAGGCACTTCTCTGCCCACAGCTGCCATCATAAGCTTTGTTTGGGAAGGAAACTGTGCAAGGAAATGGAAAAGGATGGGGATGCTGCACGATTCTCCAAAGACAGTGTGTGTAATGGGCGGCAAGGCACGATTGTTTCAAAGCTGTTCCCCAACCCCGTGGGTTACTCTTGCTAGGGTACCCTGGGTTTCCATGGCCTGAGCAACAGAGGGATGTTCACTCAGAGGCATCCCCAAAACCCTGTTGCTGGTGGGTGCAGGATTCTTAAAGAATGAGAAAGGCTCATGGATTAGCACCTTGTAGACACTTATTATTACAATCCCAGAGAAAACCTTGATGCCTTCATAATGGATAGTGACTTTGCTGGCTCAGAGGACTCTTGGCCAGGAGACTTTCCTCCCCACCATGGCCCTCTTTGAAATTTTGGTCCAGGTAGATACACAAACACTGTCTCTAACAATGTTCTTTATTCCTGCATCGGTTACTCACTCATCCCTTCCCTACGGTTCAAACCTCTTTTGTTTCTTCTTAGAGTGCCATAGCTCACTTATCACCAAAGCTCCTTCAGGAAAAAATGCATACCACAAAAACCCCAGAGCTAACAGAGAAATCAGTGTGTTATGAAAAGCTCTTCACAAAGAAAACCCTAGGCCCTGAGAAATTCCACCAGAGAAGGAGTGGTAGTTCTTTTATTCAAACAAACAAACAAACAAACAAACAACCCACTTTCAGAGACCTAGTCTTTGAAGTAAGCATAATCCTCATACCAACCCCAAAACATGACAAGAAGAGAAAACTGCAGACAGATATCCCCACGGGATGCGATAAGGGATGTATCCAGTAAACCAAATTCAATGTTATAGAAAATGTGGGCTGTGCATCATGGCCAACGATGTGACTTTTAACCCGAAATATGGGCTTGGGCTAGTATTTGACGATTATCACTGTAGCTGCAATGAAAAGCCAGGTGGTCATTTAAACAGATTTCCTTTGGTCCCTTACTTTCCTTTCCTAACTCATTTCCTTTCCCCTCCCTCCCTTCCACCCTTCTTCCTTTTCTTCCTCCCTTCCTTCTGTTCTTTCTTTCTTATTTTGTTTTATAAAATCATACAGACATTTCCAATAATGTTTCTGCAAATGAAGCAGAAGAGAAAAAATTCAATCTAATTAAGATCAAGCCTAAAGCTATTATACCAATTAGGGAAGAACTCAGTGCTTTCCTTTTGGGATCAGGACAGAAGGCCTGTATTGAGGATTCTAGCCTGAACATCCGTGTTGGAAAGGGAGAATAAAAATATTTTAATACTGGGAATTGAGGCCAGGACACCACGCAGTTAGGCAAGCCTTCTGCTCTTCAACTACACTTTTCTGCCTTTTTAATTGTGTGGGTGATCTTACCAAGTTGTTCAGATTGGTTTCACACTTGCCTGAACCTCTCTGGAAGATGAAACTGCAGGTGTGCACCACTGCACTCATGTTGTGTGGGGTGGCCTGCCTTCTGGTACTCAAGTGGAAGGGTATCTACAATTCTGAGGGCTGGGAAGGGACCACAACCCTGAGGTGGGACAATGTCCCAAGGTCATCCTGAGGCATGGGAGCCCAGGAACCTCACAGCTCTGAAAGGAGGCCTCCTCACCAAAGACGATGCAGCTCTTAGAGGAGAGTCACCCCAAACCCTGAGGAGCTGAGTAGCCCTGTAGCCAGAACTCCAAACCTTCTCCAGCCAATGCAGCTCCCAGAGGAGGCTCGCTCCAAACCCTGAGGAGCTGAGGAGCTTTGAGGCCTGCACTCTGCTCCTTCTTCGTTTCTTCTTTCTTCTCTTCTTCTTCTTTCAATGAGACAGTCACAACAGGCAGTAAATCTCTCTTTTTTTAAAAAAATAATTATTTGTTTTATTAGCATTGGGGTTTTGCTTGTATGTATGTCTATGAGAGGGTGTCAGATCCTCTGGAATTGGAGTTACAGACAGTAGTGCGCTTCCATGTGGGTGCTGGGAATTGAACTCAGGACCTCGGGAAGAACAGCCAGTGCTTTTAACCTCTGAGCCATCTCTCCAGCCTGCAACAGTAAATCTCTTAAAAAAGAGTCATTGGAGGGATGAATCCAGGAGTGGCTGCCTCTGCTCCCAGGAGAAGACAGCAGGGAACAGGGCAGACACAGCTTTTTAAATAGGGCTTCTTAAGGGGCGGAGCTTTCTGGGACAGGGATTTCCAGAGTGTGGATTGGTGGGATTTCAAGCCTGAGCTGGGGGAAGGTCAGGGATTGGTGGATTTTTGTCCAGACTTCTCATCCCAAATTTGCATAATCTGGGATGAGTTCTATTGAGGGGCTGGAGATGGCAGTTACAGAGGTTTAGGGGATTTGGGCTGCTGGAGCTTTCTCAGGCAGGGGTCTGGTCACTTTTCTGCCTTGAGGAGTAATAAAGTTTACAGTGTGTCAAAGATTTACAAAGAGTCCACTGTGAAGGCAGTAGGCTGAAGCAGGAAAAGTTGTCATTGTCACGGACAGCTCCCATGGAGGTGGCAGCAGGCATTCTGAGATAGGAAATGTGCCCGGGTTTTCATTACAGTTGGCTGAGTCAGGAATAGCCACCATGGACAGCTCCCTTGGAGGCCGCAGGAAAGAAGTTAACAGCTGAGGCAGTACTAATTATCATAGACAGCTTCCTCTGAGGCGCTGCCAGGAGCCAACGCCATTTTGTCTTCTGTCTCCACAGCCCCAGGGTGGGAAGGAAGGACTGATCACCCTGAGGTGGGAAGAAGGAGTGGCAGCGAGACACTTTAAAATTTAGTGGCCTGGGGCTCATAGCTCTTGGGGGTGGTGATACAGTAGGCCTAAGGACTGGGGTTTGGGGTAGCGGGCTCCCCACAGCTTGGGGAAGGTATCATGACACAGGGCTGGGAGGGCTGTGGATAGGTGAGGCTTGGGGCAAGCAGCAGGCCACCACAGCATGGGCATGGGCCACTACAGCTTAGGGATAGAGTGCCAAGGCTTTGGGGTAGGCTACTATTGCTCCCCCAGGCTTGAAGCAGGGCACCACAGCTTTTGCCTCAGTTACAGGGTGGTGGTAGTGGTGTCAGGCTCAGTGCCTCAGAGTGCCACAGCTCTGGGCTCTCTCTCTGCTGCAGTGGTGGTGGCTTTGATCCAGCTACAGCCTCTGCAGAAATCCCTACACCCAGTAGTCTCGTTTTCATTTTATTACAGACTGTTTAATCCCTGAGTAGAAATGTTGACGGAATCCGCAGAAAGTAACCAGACCTAATAAGAGATTTAAGTATCTTTGTAGCATATAATGTAACATCTAAAAATGAGTTGTAGTTCTATATGCCAATAATAAACAATAAAATGTTTCAAAATAGCAGTTTACAATATCAACTATATTAAGCACTTGGTGATAAATTTAATGAAAGATACAAAAACCCCAATATATGAAAAATTCTTAGTCCTCAGCTAATGGAGGTTACTTGGGGAAGTCACAAAACTTTTAGGACATGGGGCCAGGCTTGTGAACGTAGGCCACTAGGAGCAGACCATTAGAAGTTATATTCTGGGGCCCAGCTATATCCTCATGCAAATGTCTGTTTCCTGATAGGCTAAGGTGTAAGGAACCTCCCCACCCTTGCTGCCCCAAATGCTGCTACACCTTCCCTTCAATGACAGACTGAAACCACAAGTTCGAGCAATGCCGTTTATTTATTCTGTCACAGCATGTGAGAAGTGCAGCTGTTGCTGTGATGAAGCTGAGCACGTGGCTCCCAGGCCTTTGAAGCAGTAGGAGGAGTGTGGAAGAGTGTGGGGCTGGGATACAGTAGCAGGAGGCTAATGGCCATCCCGTTAGAATAGCAGCATGCATGCAGTTTATTTTATTTATGTGTAATAATATAAATGTATATGTTAAAAAGGAAATATAATTTAAAAAATTAAAAAAATAATATCAGCATGCTGATAGAAATGGGGACAAAAGAGACTGTGATTGTGAAACGTCAGAGGGAACAAAGTGTTTGTCATAAACCGGAAGGGAGTCCATCCACATGACATTGCAGCAGAGAGCAGATAGTTATGTTCTCCTTGCACCCTAAAAGTCTGAAAGCTGAAATTTAAATATAACAAACAAACTTGTTTGGTGTAGGAAAGTTTAAGGTAGCATGGCATGTAGGCAGTGGCGTGGTTATGACTTGCTGGTTTCAGACAGATTTATAGCAAGAATTCAAAGCAGAGAATAGTGGAAGCATGTGGGAAATGCAGTCTAGTGATCAACATGCTTGCTGTTGTTTGAAGCTGCAGATAGATCAGCTTCAGTTGTTGGAGATATTGGTACCATTGAAATGAAACTATAAACTTTACGTTAGGACAACAGGAAATGCGCCTTGAGAGCAAGACTCTCTCCAACGAGGGCTCTAAGGTGAAAAGCTGAAAATCAGTTTGAAGGAGTTTCATTTTTAAAAAATCCCATAAGAGGGTTGTCCTCATTGAAGAGGACATCCTAAGCAGAGTGTTTTCCTTTTTCTGGGCTGTGCAGGCAGCCGTTCATAGATTGCTAAAGTTGTGGTCTGAGGGGCCTGGCTGCATCCGGAGCTTACAAGAGAACTTGGTGTCGACTGTGTGGTGGGTGCTCATTTTGCAGGCATGCAGAGTAAAAGAGTTACAGGGTCACGGAAGTTATGGCAAAGAGGCAGAAAAACATTCTATGAGGCCAGGCAGTGTGCAGCAGAATTAGAGTTTCTGCCAGGAGATCCTGGGTGGACTAATTCATGAAACTGTGAAGAAGCATTCTAGCATTTGAAGGATTCTAAGAATGTGGGATGTCTGGCACAGAAAGCTGCAGGAGCGGAACAGGGCTGTCTCAAGAAAGAGCCATGTGTGCTGTGTACAGCAGGATCAAGGCAGGCAAGCCTCCCTGGAGCTCAGATGAGGCCATCACACGCTAAGATGCTGGATACAGATCTGTGGCACCTGTTGTTTTTCCTGCTGGTTTGGGGTTTGCTTGGGCCTTTCTGGTCTCTCTTTGCCATCAGCCATATCATTCCTCCTCCTCAAAATGGAAATGTTTGTGCTGAGCGCTTGTATATTGGAAGTATATGACTCTTTAAAAATTAAAGTCTTCCAGTTTGTCTTGATCATCAGAAAAGATTCATTCACTCTGCTGTGTGATCCAGCTATTTCAGTCCTTGGCAATTTCCTAAGGAGGCAAAAGCTATTTCTACATAAAGAATTACATGTGGGTGTTTATAGCAGTTTTACTCACAATTGCCCAAATTTGGAGGCAAACAAATTGTCTTAGTGGGTGAAAATGTAAACAGTGGTAAGTATAGACAATGGTACAACATTCAGTAGTAAGAAACCAGGTGTGGAGCCATCAGAACACATAAAAGAGCCTCCAGTGGATATAGCTATGGGAAAGAAGTTAATTCAAGTCCAACTATGTGGCATTTTGGAAAAGCATAAGTATGGCTGTGATGAAGGGGTCTGTGGTTGGCAGGGCTTTGGGAGAGGCAGGAACCACAGCCACAGTCAGGAGGGTTTTCAAAAAAGATTTATTTTACATCCTGATCATAGCTTCCTCTCCTTTCTCTCCTCCCAGTCCCTTCTTTTTCACCTCCCTTCCCCTACCCTTCCTCACTTTCTCCTCAGAAAAGGGTAGGCCCCTCATGGATATCAACCAGCCTTGGCATATCGAGTTGCAATAGACTAGGCGCATCTTCTCCTGTTGAGTCTAGATGTTACATGAGAGGCCGTGTAGTTAGGGGAAAGGGATCCAAAAGCAGGCAACAGAGTCAGCTTCTGTCCCCGCTGTTAGACAGGAAGAATTTGAAGACATTGAAACTATTCTATATGATTCTATGGTGGTAGATATAGTGAATACATTTACTGAAACCCATAGCAAGTACTAGACCAAGAGTGGCCCCTCATGCAAACCAAGGACTTGGTAGGATAAGTTTCCAAGGCAGGCTTATCATCTATTTAAAGCCACCACCGTAGAGGGTTTTGATTCAAGGAAAGGCTGCAAGCAAACAAGCAAGAGTGTGTGTGTGTGTGTGTGTGTGTGTGTGTGTGTGTGTGTGTGTGTGCACATGTGTGTGTCACATGTGTGTGTGTGTGTGTGTGAATGCATGTGAAGAATGACAACTTCTACTCAGTTAACCTAAAGGTGCTCCAAAAATACAGTCTATTTTAAAAGTAAAATAAAACAGGAAGGAAAGGCGGAGGAGAGATGAGGGAAGTGGGGAAAGGGGGGAAAGGAAAGCAGAGTGGGTGAAGGAAGAAAGGATGATTCTCCAGATCAGGTGGGTGTGAAGACGGGCGAGGAAGCCCTGACTGGGAGAGAGTCCAGAATCCACTGTAGGAAACCAGCACACTGAGGCTGTTAGCAGGGTCTCATGTTGCTGATGGGTAGAATGCAGGGTTTAAGGAGAAAGAGGGGGCTCCTCGTTTCCCTGAGTCCCCACAGGGCTTTTTCAACATATCCATGACCTCTGAAGACAAATGTCATCTGTACCGCCCACTGTGGTGGGGCTGTTCTTCAACTCTTGGCGTAGGCCCCAATGATGAGGCTAAGCCCGCTCTGTCAGCTCTGTCTTCCTCACTCCACCATTTTCTTTTGTCTGAAACCAGCCTAGGTCCTTGCTGTTTCACATCCTACACACGTACTTCGTGTGGCTGGAATGCTCTCCTCAGTCCTTTGTCTTGTCTTGTTCTACAGCTTCGAGGTAAATCTCACTGAGGAGGTGGCCAGCCTTTCCCTTCCCCACCCACAGGCTGCATTTACTTGCCACAGATGCTCTTTTAGAATCCCAAGACAGCTACAGCAAAGTAGAAAGAGAAGTTTGCTTTTCTACTTTATCTCATTGAGAACCACCGCAGAGTCTCGTGTAGGTCTCTCAGTAAAAGCCACTGCCACCTGCCTGGCTTGTCTCTGCTCCCTTCCTGAGGTCCCCATTTACGAGGTCCCAGCCACAACCCTCACAGGACAAAGCTTTAACAGTCAACAGTCTGCACAGTTTTGAACAGGGTAGGGGGGCAGAGTCTCCCCATATCAGGGTTCACAGCCGGGTTGCTGCACTAAAGTGAGTGGCTGTAATTTTGAAATAGGAGAGCAAAGAGCAGTGACCTCAACTGTGAAACACAAACTCAACGCAACTCCCTGCCGAGGCCTGCGGGTTCTTCCCTAATCCCACAAGCTCAATTCCCAGAGCTGCCTCAAGTCTGCCTATAAATTACTTTTATAGGAACGTTATCACATTACTGAAAATTTTAAAAAGCCCTGTTGGACACACATCTATCCTGTTATATATATATATATATATATATATATATATATATATATATATATATATATATATATTTTTTTTTTTTTTTTGTAACCATGCTAGGAATGAAGTGCTATCGACTGTTACTCCTGCTTTCTTACTAGCCACCCAGACTCTTTAATGCCTCTTTTCAGACCTTTCCTTCCATCGCCTTTTAGACTAAGAGCAAAGAACTTGCTCCCAATGAAACGATATTACTAGGAGATTAGTTCTGTCTCTATCTCAGTGTCTATAAGGAGCTGGGCCAAGGGATGCAGTAGCGTGTGGATGTTAACCTAGAGTGGAAGCTTAGCAACAAGGATGCTGCTGCCGCCTCTGCTTTGCTAGGGGACCGCTTTCAAGTGTTTGGCTTCTCCAGTACTTTTCAAGCGCTGCATGGCTTTGCTCCTGATCTCTGATAGTTAGGGAACCATGTGTAGGGATAAACGCCTCCTGCCAGCTAGGGTTTGGGCAGGCTCCTCTGTAGTGTGATTGAACGGCCCACTTGTCTTCCCCTAGGCCGTGTCTTTTCCTGCTCTGGGTTTGGAAGCTGAGAACTATAAAGAGCAAATCGCTAGGTTGCCAAGCCAGTTCTTCCCAGAGTCGTTAATGGGGACCAGAGAGATCATTTCACCACAACAAATCAAATTTTGGTTGCCTAAATGACGTGTAAGACTAAACGTGGTCACAATCCCCTACTCCCATAAAACCCTCCCGAGTAGCTGCTGTTTGTGGATAAAGATCCATGTCCTTCCTTGAGAAGCCAGAGGTGCCCTTTGCCCACTAGGCCACGAGGGAACTTGGGTGGGAGTGTCTCCATGTCATATTCCACTGTGTGATTCAGGATGAGTGAATCCACTGGGTCCTGGACAGCAAAGCCCTACAAAGGGCAGCTTTAACAGGAGTGTACTGTCCCAGTTTGGGAGGCCGGAGGTCTAGGATCAAGGTTACAAGCAGAGCTCCTGCTCCTGAATTAGGTGCCCTTGGCTCACAGGTGGCTGTCTGCATCCTTGGTGTCCCACTGTCATTTTTCCTTGTGCTTAATTTTGTGTGCATCACATGTGTGCAAGTGCCTCCAGGGGCCATAAAAAGGTGTCAAATGTGAGTTGTGGGGGCTGAATTTGGGTCTTTTGTGAGAGCAATGAGCATTCTTTGCTTCTGAGCCATCTCTCTAGCTCTTGACTGCCTTTCTTAAATGGACACCAGTCCTGTTGATTAGGACCTGCCCTCATGACCTAATTTTAATTTACATCACCTATTTAAAGACTCCCTCCCAACTTTAAATCCTTTCACATTCTGATGGTAATTAAGAAGTTTTCGAGATGGGGACACAATTTAATGCATAATGTACTGTAGTGGAAGGAGAGTACTTTTCTCTCACTGGGTCACAATTAAATCTCGTCATCTGTATATAACAGATACTCTTGTGGGTGTGAGAAAGTTATAGGACAGCAGTGAAATTTTCACTGAGATTTTCATCCTTTGGGTCATTGAATTGCCTCATCCCCAAAGAAGAGATAGGGTACCAACTCTGACAAGAGCTCCATAGGAAAATTAATTGAAATAAAACTTCTTTTCTTTTCATGATTTTACATTTTAATTAAAACCAGCAGATAAAATTATGTGTATCATGTTTAACATGATGTTTTAAATCACATATATTAAATGACTATATTTAGCTTATTAAACTGTGTATCACATGACATAGATGTGACTTTTTTCTTACTAAGAATATATTATATCCACTCATTCAGTATTTTTCAAGAATTCAATATTATACATTGTAATTGACTGCCACTTTTCTTGTACAATAGATATTTAAATTTATTTCCCCTATCTAGATTTTTTTTTCTAATTCTTTGACCAATCTCTGTTTAAGTGCCTCCCTTTGCTCTCCACAGGCCCTGGCTACTAGCATTCTGCTACATGCTTTTACATGATCAACTATTTTTAATCCCACATGTAAGTTAACCCTTCTAAAGTGCTTAGCGCAGTATCTGGCACAGAGATGGCAAGACGCAAGTCAAGCAGGGTGAATGGGAGTAGGAAGGTGATGGAGAGTAGGGTTGAGGGAGAAGGATGTGCAGAGGCAGCTGGACCAACTGGTCATTGAGGAGACCGCAAATGACAGACTCAGTACAGAGGGCATGTTGAATCCCTGTGTTAACACATCTCTCTGCTGCCTTTTCTATGGTGCAGGATCGCTGGCCTTTCCAGGTGCACAGGTAACAAAGATTCCACATTCTCCTGATTGGAGAAGACACCAGAGATCACCTCATGATGTAAGTGAGGCCGCTGCCTCTTCCCTTCCCTTAACATGCTCTTCTTCTTGACTCTTGACATCTCTCATGAAAAACACACAGCTGGCCCAGCCCTGAGCAAGCAGAAGGCAAGGTGACACACACTAGTATTCCAACACCAAAATTCAGGCAGGTTCTAGAATAGAATTTTCCAAAAAGGGAGAGGCAGGTATGCCAGAAAAACTGTGAAGTCCCAGAACTAAACTATGTGGCCTCCCATGTCCCCAAGATCCTGAGAGCCTTCCAGGGGACCATGTGATGTGCCAGTTGCCCCTGTAGAATACTGTCAGGTCAATCAGAAAGTCTCCTCCCATCTTCCCATATACAGGAATTTCACTTAAAGAAGTGAAGTGTCCTGTTTCAGAAACTCTAGAATGTTCTCTGCCCGTTAGGATCCATCCAGGAGATTTCTTTTCAAATGTGTCTTCTCAGGAGTGCTCTGGAGAAAGATGTCATCCATTCCTGCTGCAATGGGATCCAGGCTCAGGGTATCCAGCAGCTGGGCATCTGTGGAAGTTCATGGTCTGATTACACTGGGGTCTTTTTCTGCTTCTGGAGAATGCCAAGCAAAGAAAGCTAGGAAGCCAGTCTGTGGTTTAAATATTATGGTTTCTTCTCTCTAAAGATCATAACTGAAGCTTAAACTTATTATGAGGTATTAGGGCACAGGTCCTTCAGGCAGCAACGAGCCCATTCATGTGATTGACGGATTTGTGGATTGCCATCCTGGCCAGCTATAATACCATTGCCAATTGCAGCCTTTTAAACTTGGAGTGGAGCCAAGAGCACAAAGTACAGCTCTTCTTTATAATTTCCCAGTCTGTGGTATTATGTCAACAACAGAAAATGCCCAGATTGCAAGGGCCTTTGTATACTCATTACCAAAACCTGTTTTTAAAATACATAAAGTTTTTCTAGAACCTTCACTGGAGAAAAAAAAAAAGATGGAAAAAACTATTACAGAAACATCCAGAGATTGTAAAGAGGGGAAGCACAAACCCAATGTAGGTGCCTAGTTCCTCAGTCCTTTGCCTGGCTCCCTCACTGTCTTAAGCCCAGTGCAGCTGTGCTGGTGAGTGGGAAGATGCACTTGGACCACAAAGTCCCCACCGATCCTTCTGGAAATGAAAAGAGCCAAGTCGTTGTCCACATCACAGAAAGGACACCCTGCAGCCAGGCCCAGAGGCTGATGCTTAGAGTTGTGGGATGTGGGAGGCCAAGGCAGAAGTGAGTTTGAGACAAGCTTGGGTAATCTAATGAGTTCCAGACTAACATAGGCTACAGAATGACACCTTATTTCAAAAGCACAAACTGTACAGTTTTTGAGGTTTGCGGACAGCTCACCCCTGACTTCAAAAGTCACTGATGCAGGGTCTCTTAGGCAGAAATTGTTGTCACTGGCTCTCACAGACCCTGATATGCAGAAGGGTCAGTGCAAAAGTTGTTCCTGAATGCCAAATTTTTCTCATTTCCCTGGACCTAGATCCCGAGGCATTCAGGCAGGATTTACACATGAGTAGGAGGGGCCCTGCTAGCCATGGGGTTTAGAGACTGGAGGTCTGATTCTCCAGTGCCTCAGAATTTGAGTTTATTAGATGCAGGGTCTTTATAGAGGCTAGTTCCTTGGGCTGGGCCTCAATGCAGTGTGACTGACATCTTCATTTAAAAAAAAACGTGACATTCCAACACACCAAAAGGCGTTGTTGAGAAAGGGGATGTGAAGACACAGTCAATCTTTAATTTTTCCATGGGTTTTTAGTCATGAACTCTCCTCATTTGAGTTTTTGTTTCTCGTAACAAATAACTCATTAGGGTCAGGCCACTACACATGCAGTAGAGGCCGCTCAGTTGGACACAGAGCTCTCTTGACCTGTCACACTCCAGTTGTCACTTTCTATTCTTCATCACCCTGAAACAGAAACATACAGAACGGCCCTGGAGTGTGTGTGTGAGGGAGAGGCATGCACATGGCCTGATGCATGTGTGGAAATCAGAGGGAGCTTTTAAGGGTCGGTTCTCTCCTTCCAGGGTGGGGCTCAGGGAGTTGAACCCAGGCTGCCAAGCTTAAGTAGCAAGCGTGTGTACCTGCTGAGCCATCTCACCAGCCTGTGTCAGTTTTTTTTTAAAAAAAGGTAAGTACCTAAGATGATGATGGATGTGTTCATTAGCTTGATTGTGGTAATTGTGTTACAGTGCTTACACACATCAAAACATCACCTTAACCGCATGCAATTTCCATCAATTATACCGAAGTAGACCTGGGAAATACATATTAACAATAGCAGTGATCCGTCATCAGCTCTCATCCATGTGCCAGGCTCTGTCCCAGGAATCCTTCCATCTATCATCCTTAACTTCACATGATGCTGGGGAAAAAATGTCATTGTTTCCATATGGTAATTAAGAAAGCTGTATCTACCAGGTGCTGGGGTGCATGCCTGTAATCCCAGCACTCAGAGAGACAGAGGCAGGCAGATCTCTGTGAGTTCAAGGCCAGCCTGGTCTACATAGTGAGTCCAGGACAACCATGGCTAAATGGAAAAACCCTGTCTCAAGTAAAAAGAAAGAAAGGAAGGAAGGAAGGAAAGAAGGAAGGAAGAAAACGGCATCTTACAGAAGCCATGAGGCGTGACCAGAAGTCACAATTACTAAGTGGTGGATCCTGCCTTTCTATTGCCCAGGTGTCTGAAGGTTTCCTTCCTTCAGGAATGAATCTCTTGGCTCCAGCAGGCCTGGTGGGGAGTGGTGGACTGTCCAGCCAAAGCAGTCCGAGGACAGGACAACTCAGCTGGAACCTGCGGTTTAGCGAAGTGAGCACACTGAAAACAAGTGTGTGTAAGGCCGGACAACGGGTGCAGAATTTACACCGTGCTGAAGCTTAAGTCTGGGACCCTAGGACAGTCGGCCACGTGGCCTAGAAGGCCCAGTTTGAGCCAGGTCTGGAAACACAGATCTGCAAGTCTACCTTCTCAGGAAGCAGAGGCAGGATAATTGTACATTCGAGACCTGCTTGGCTCCAGAATAAGTTCAAGGCCAGAACAGCTTGGTGAGAGGTTTTCTCAAAACAGAAAAAAATTTAAAGAGGGATGTAAGCTGCACAGCAGAGCGTTTGCCTAGCAAGTTCTCGGTTTAGTCTGTAGTCCAAAAGTGGAAGAGCCCAGTCACCAGGGGGCACTTCTGCTCTTGTTGATGGTTCAGGGCACTTTCTTGGTGAGTCGTGACAAATGTCTTCTTTTGATCCACAACTGTGCCCTGAAGTTTAAAGTTCTCAGTACTTTAAGAAGGCAAAGGGGGAAAGATCTGTAGGCAAACGTCTGGCTCCCAGCCATCTTTTAACCTCCACAAGCTTGCATTCTCTCTCTGTAATGGAGAAGATTGTTCTTTCATGCTGCATGTGATGACAGATTTAAATAAATTGATATAAACTAATGTAAGTATTCACTGCCACTGCATACATGAGTGTACACATTCTCATCCCAGCCAAAATCTTCCCGTTCATTTGCACAAAAGTAAGTAGATAGGCAGATGGACATAGATACAGCTAGCTATAATGGGGCTGGAACATGGTCCTCTTGTTCTATTACATCTTCACCATCTCTCTGATTTTGATGGTTTCCTTCACTGCCTACGCTTGGCTGTCCTAGAACTTGCTCTGTAGACTGACCTTAAACTCAAGAGATTCTGCATGCTTCTGTCTCCTGAGTGCTGGGGCTAATGGTGTGTAGCTACACCTAGACCTAAGCTTTTATTTAATTCTTTTCACAAGATGAAAGCTCATCTGGGTGGGATCTTGCCCTTAATTCCCTTAACTCGATTTACTATCTTTAATCTGTTTATCTCCTTGAACACAGGATTTAGTTCCATTCCACTTGCTGGTGCCCCTTTAATCCTTGAGCCATACATTTTGTATTTTTTTCCTTTTTAAAGCTTGCTTCATTTCATCAAAATGCTCTTCATGAAAATGTACCACAGAACAGAGTCTATGCTAGGCTATTTTGAGACCTTCTTTGCCAATGTAATTAATCTGAATCTCTTCACCTTAGTCTTAGGCATATTCTTTGGACAAGGACAAAAGGCAGCCACATTCTTGACAGAAATATCACAAGAGCCATCTCTAGGCAACATACTGAAATTCTTCTCCTTTGAAACCTTTTGAGCAAGGCCCCCACAATTCAAATCTCTCTCAGGATCATGATCTTCTATGATTCTACTAGTGTGACCCGTTAAGGCCTACTTAAAGCATCCCACTGCTTTCTTAATCCAAAATCCCCAAATCTACATTCCTCAAAAACATAAAAACCAAGGTCAGATCTATCACAGCAATACTCTACTCCTGGTACCAATTTCTTAATTATGGTTTCCATTGCTGTGAAGAGACACCATGACCAAGGCAACTCTTATAAAGGAAGACAGTCAATTGGTGCTGTCTTACAGTTTCAGAGGTTTAGTCCATGAACATCATGGTGGGAAGCACAGGAGCATTCAGGTAGACCTGGTGCTGGAAATCCTAGAGATAGTTCTGTATCTTGATCTGCAGGTAACAAGGAAGAGATGCAATGACCAGGCATAGCTTGAGCTTTTACAACCTCAAAGCCCACCTCCTCAGTGACAACTTCCTCCAACAAGGCCACACCTTCTCCAACAAGCTCCCACCTCCTAATAGTGCCCCTCCCTATGGGCCAAACATTCAAACACATGAGTTTATGGGAGCCATTCCTGTACAAACCACCACAGAAACAAATGTTAAGAAATTAATAAGTTGTTCTAGATGACACGCAGAGCTTTTGTGTGAACTTGGGATTCTCACGGTCTGACTCCTGTAAATGTTACTTTAACTATAATCTATTTCCTTTTTAATTGGCCAAGAATCTCTATGGGGTACATTGTTTTGAACAGAATATTACAAGTTTAAACAAACATATGAAAACTCACATAATTTAGTTTAAGAAGCTGCACTTGGAATAAATACTATTAAAAACAAACAAACAAACAAACCAAGAAGAACTGCATCTCAGCTGTGCACTGAGTAGCCTCACTATGGTGGTACCTGTTGTTACGGACAAAGAAACAGCGAGGCTGGGGGTACGTGACTGTGTGGGTGAGAGACAAGGCCTCTGGGGAAAGATGATGAGAAGATAAAAAGAGCTGAGACCAAGGGAGCGCCACAGCTTGGGAGTAGACTGAAGTGGGTTCAGGAAGTACGCCGTGAAGATTTTTCACAGCGTCACCCCACATCCCGCTCTCTCCTGACAGTTGCCTTTTTATCCGCTCAGCTGACTTCTGAATTGCTCTTGTCAAGGTTCTCAACAAGTTTCCTGCTGTCAAATCCAGTGGGCCTTGGCCACCCTCACCTTGTCATTTCTCACAGTCTCCTTTCCTGGCTTGTGTGATGGCAAGTTCACGCGGGGTTTTCCTTGGAGACTCTTTTGTGCCTGGTTCTGCTTATGAAGGATACTGCTTATTCATTCCTGTATCATCAAACGATGTGAGTCTATCAATGATACATACCTGTAGTCCCTTCACAGCAATAAACTGGAGGTTGGTCCACAGAAAGATCTCCAGCAGCAGAAAGAAAACTAGATGAGACATGCAGAAGGCACATAACTGATACATGGCAACACAAAAGCTGAACCAGCGCTAGTCCCTGCCAGCTGGTGAGAACCACCTGGTGATCCCTGTGGACTGGACGGGGTTCCATGTTAATCTGCTGGTGGCTGCACAGGCTTGGAGAAAGCTCATGTAGCCAGTACTGATACACCGGAACCTAATTTCTTTAGAAAAGTCAGCAGGTAGTCAGATCTGAAATATAAGTGATTAGACTTGTAAGACATGTAAGAAGGTCGGGAAAGACACTGAAACAAAATAAAGTCAGAGGGCATAATTTGCAAAAATAAAAGCCTCCTAGCTGTAAATTTTTAGTGTGTGTCAAACAGATTAAAGAAAGATAAAATGTACCTCAATATATCACAGTAAATATGGAGAAAAGGCAAAGTTCTGAAAAGTACCTGGGGTGGGAAAAAATGAATCTGATGGTTTGCCTGATTTCTTGCTTATTAGTGAAATGAACAGTTCTTGAAAGATGAAATAAAAATAACTACTTAAAAAGGTCTGAGGAGATGGTGAACCTCACTACCCCTCAGAAAAATATTAGTTAAACTACACTGAGAGTCCATTTTTCCTCGGTCAAAACAGCAATCATAAAGAAAACAAATCATGAATGCCAGCAGGGATGTGGAGAAGACGGAATTCGTATACCAGTGGTGGGAACCTGAACTAGTCCAACCTTCACAGAAGTCAGCATGGCAGCTTCTCAAAAAGCTAGAAATAGATCTTCCATGTGACTAAGCACTCCTGGCATTTGCCCAAAGGAGTCCTCGCCAGCATATCACAGAGGCGTCGACACGTGCTGCAGTGCTCGTCACAGTGGCTAAGCTATGGAGCCATCCTAGGTGTCCAGCAACTGAGGAGTGGACAGGGAGTCTGTGGTGTACGCACAGTGGGACGGTTCTCAGCCACAGAGAAGAATGAAGCTATGTCATCTTCAGGAAAATAGATGCCACTGGACACAGTCATTCTAAGCTAATTAAGCCGTGCTAAGAAAGACAAATACGGTGTGCTTGCTCACACCTGTGGCTCCTGCTTAAGAGTAAAAGTGAAACTGTCTGAAGGGACAAAGAGGACTAATGGGAGAGGAAAAGAAGAGAAGAGGAGAGACCATGGAGGGACTGTGTTCAATATGTAGATGTGTGAAAACTTAAAAAACATTTTTAAGTCTAATATGAAGTGGAACAAAATATGACTGACATCCGACTGCCACAGAAATAAAAGATGGCTTAGCTTAAAATTGGAAATGATAGCACAAGGAGCTGAGAAGAATGTCAGGGTAGAAGTTTATAGTTATTGGAAATAGAACTCAATATCAAATATACTTCAAAACTTAAACACTAAATAAAAATATTGCCATTCAAAAATCTGAAAGAATTCATTATCATCAGACTTGCCTCAAGAAATATTATCAACAGCAGAGATAAAACTGTCTTGTATGGAATGAATATAAACAGAAGAAGGTTCAAAATATAAAATAATGATTTATAATTGGGTAAAATGAAAATGTAAAATAAAATTGTAAAACAATAAAATAAATGATAAGATAATATAAATCTGATAGTTTTGATTATGAGTGAAATAAAAGTGAGTTAAATTACTGGCAAATAAGTTAAAATTTACTCTTTGTATGTCAGTCAGAGGCTTGTATGCTTTGGTCTCTATGGTAACCACTAAAAATAGTAAAAGACTGTATTATGAAAAAAATACTAGAAAAAACTGAATAATGTAAATTAAACTAATACACATGGGAATAGGAAAATTTAAGCATATATTGTTCATAAAATTAGGAAAATAACAGGATCGAATGTTAATTTATTTGAAAATAAAATTTGCCATATATTTTTTAAAAAAATCTATGTGTTGAAAATTTGAAGTGTACCATATGGAGTGTAAATATATCTTGATCATAACTTTATATAATGTATATTCCATCAGTTCTAGATAGGCTAAAGAGTTAACTGAAACACCATAGTTTATAGACAGGAATTAACTTATTTTACCATAAAAATTAACTAGGAAGCAGATCCTAAACCATATGCAAAAATTACTGACAATAAAAAAAGAGAAAGCTTAATAAGATTATAGAATGTAATTAGTAATTTATCAAAATATACCATTAAATATAGCAAAGCTACCGTATTGAGAGCATATATTCCATTGTTGATAAAGTTCATGATTCACAGTGTATCAGTAACTCATACAAATAAAATAACTTAGTGTTAGGGTGTAAGTCTTCAAATGATATAAAAATGATGTTTAAATGCCCAGGGAACATTAATGAAAAGAGCTCAATTTCATGAGTCATCAAGAAGACATGATACCAACAGTATCATTTCTAGGTGCAACAAAAATGCATACATGCATAAGGAAGTTCTTCAAAGAGTGTTTCCTGCAATGTACTTGTAATACTAAGAAACAATGGAAACCAAACATCCATTTGTAGCACAATAAGTCAGCAGATACTGGCAAAACTGTATCATGAAGGACCAAGTGGTAAGAACAAAGAAATGCTGCTGCTGAAGCCGCAGACTAATGCTGGGCAAGACAAGAGCACCAGGACGTGAAGCCTGAGGGACCTCAGGGTTCCTGGGGGATCACTTAGTGGGCTTTGCTTATGTTGGTGGTGACTGTGCAGATATGTTTACTCTGTGAAACTTAATTAGCTAGACACTCATGATTTTCACATTTGCAAAATCACGTTCTTCAAGGTAGTGCCGAAATAGAGAAAATATGGAGTCAAGGCCTTTTATTCTAAATGGGCAAACTATCTTCACACAGGCAATAAATACACCCAGAGAGCACAAACAAAGGGTAGGTGGCGAGCGCCTTTGGGAAAGGTGCTGGAATCCAGGGAATGAGTTGACTGTTTGGTCTTCGAAGTCTTGGCTTTGAGCCTTGTCATCTGCTGTCCTAGTTGGCTGAGAAGGCAGGCAGTACTTTTTCTTAGTAATACTGTAGACTTACTACCTGATTCTTTTTCTTATTGCTTTTCACAGTAGGAGGAGAAGGGTGATGCCTCCCCTTCGGAGCAGCAGTCACTTGCTATAGTGCCTTAGTCCCCACCAAAAAAGTGCCAGACCTGCGAATGAAAGTGCACAAGAAACCTGATGGAGTTGGGTTGAAATTAATCTCTCTAGGAACCTGAGAGAGATGGGTTAGTGGATAAAAGCCCGTACTGCTCTTACAGAGCACCCGGGGTTTGGTTTCCGGCTCCCACACCAGCCTCACAAGTGCCTGTCACTCTAGTTTCAGAGGAACTGGTGCCCCCTTGTGGTGTCAGTGGCACCAGCACCCACATGGAGCACATAAATTCAGCAAACACACATATACACTAAAGAGAAAACACAAGTTAAAGTAAAATTTGAGTTTAAAAAAATCCTACTGGTAGCCTCTGTGAGGGTGGAAAGATGAGAGAGAAAGAAGACTAAAAGGAGAGGTGGTTTAACAGGAAAACAGATGCAGTTGGAAGTAATATGCAAATAGAGTAAGTGTGGTTGACATTTCATTGCGTATTCTTCTTGCATGACGGATTTCTAGCACAAAGAACTGGTGAGTGTTTGGGAGCATATTTTTGTCAGCCAACTAAACTAACACAGCAGAAAACTGCCTTCTAAATGCCTTATGGCCCTCAACAAAAGCTGTCCCAGCCCTAACTAGTGCCAACCCTTCTTACTCTGAACAGAGGTGCTTGCAGAAGCTCATGGCTGCCCAAGATGCAGAAACTAAGGAGTGTATGTGGGCCCAGACCTAAAAAAGTCACTTATACCACCCCTTATATGGCTCAGGGAAGAGCTTGACCATAGGCTGGTACAACTACTGTACTCCTTAACTCCCATCAACTGTAGTTACCTACACTAGGTCCACACAGGACTATCCCTATCAATAGTCAGTCAAGAATGGGGAGAGATGCACAGAACTTTAAACTATAAGCTATCTATTATAACAGGACTTTCTTTGGACTGCCAGCTCCGAAGTAATGACACAGAGACCTTTAATTAATTATGAAAGCTTGGCCTTAGCTTAAACTTATTTGCAACTAGCTTTTATAAGTTAAATTAGCTGGCTTACACTACATGTTCTGTCACATGGCTTGTTACCTCTCAGTCTCTGAGCCCTGGCAGCCTTTGCTCAGACTCTCAGTCCCCGAATCTGTTTCTTCCTCCACATCTGGCTGGCGAATCCTCTGGCACCTGATTCTTCCCCCAGAGTTCCCATCTCAGCCTGTAAGTTATGCCTATGCTCTCCTGCCTTTGCAATTGGCTGTTTCATCTATTTATTAAACCGATCAGAAGGTGTTGAAGAGAGTGTTCACAAAATATGATCCATCTGTAAGGATAACGATGCCAAAGTCCAGTCTGTTCTCAGCTCTCTGCTGATACAGAAATCAGCATTGGAATAACCAAAGACACAAAGACAACCTTTACACAGGGCACAAAAAGGCCACCCCAACAATCTCTGGGCTCTTAGAGGGAGGAATCATTGTTTACCCCCTGCTGAGTTGACCAGGTTCCACCAGATAGCTCAAAACTCACAGTTCACACAGGTGGTCCTGGTTAGTCTTGGTGGGTCCCAAAACCAAATAGATATGAACATTGGTGAGAGATTTGTGGGGAGCAGTGAGTGTGAATAGGGAAGGTGGGTAGTGTGCAAGGCACGAATATGTAAATTTGTAAAAACAGTAACAACAACAGTAATAATTTTTTTTAAAGGAGGAGGACTGCTCAGCTAGGCTTTCCTCTTCTGTTTGTATGTCTGTTTCTTAGATGCCTGCTCTAGGGAGAGTTAAACTCCCATGCAAAGCTTTGCCATGACCTTAAAGGGAACCCATAGCCCTATAGGGTGGTTACTAATGATGTGAAGGGCCAAGGTCCCTCCCATAGAGCACAGAGGCAGCACTCAGAGCTGGCATCAATAAATACAGGGATTTAAAACACATGGTGCATGGGGTCAAGGCTACATCTTCATCCCAGCCAGAAATATTGCAAAATGCTTTTCCAGTGCTTGTGCTGACTCTGAAAAGTTACCAGCCAAAAAGATGTCTGCTGTGCTGGGTGGTCAGTGTCGTCATCTTCCAGTGGTCATTGCTGTCACCTTTGGGTAGCTGATGCCATTAGGCAAGACACACACACACACACACACACACACACACACACACACACACACACACACACACACACACACACGTTCCTCGCTGAGCTGCTCAGAGGGAGAGGTGGGAGAGGCCCGAATCCTCAGGGAGCTTTCTTCACCTCTCCCACACAGTGTTGTGCAGGACATCCATTCCGACACTCTCACTAACGCATCTCAGCACAGATTCCTAACATCTGCCCAGCTGTGTGGTCACCATGACCTCTGGCTGCCAGTCAGATGGGAAAGTGAAAGGGTACGTGACCTTCAGACAAACAAAGCAAGATGGAGGCAATAGCAAACACGGGCAAATATTTACCATAAGAGCTGCATTTGAACTTTGCTCTTGGGTGGAGGTCCAAGTTTGCTAGCACAACCTGACCTTAGCAACCTTGCACTCAGATCCATTTTTGAGATCACTGTGTTGCACAGGTTTCCCACAAGCTCAGTCTGAGTCAACAAGCTTAACAATACAAAAATAACAAGCTTGCTACTTGGGACTCCTCTGGAAAAAAAAAAAAGGCCTCGTGTGTCTCCTGGGCAAGTTGGTAATAATTTTGCCTTTTCTATTTTGGGAAGAATCCACTTAGATTCTTTAGCTCTGGCTCCCATATTTTAGAAGGATGTGACAGATGAGAATCGGTCAAGAATATCTTAAACCCTGAGAGGCTCTCACTAGGAGTTGATATAAACTACAACCTATCTGTATGGCCACCATTTTCTTTTTATTTATGTATTTAATCACTTTACAGCCTGATCCCAGCTCCCTCTCTCTTCCCCACAAAGTCCCTCATGCCGCCTTCCCCCATACCCCCTTTCCTTCCTCTCAGAGAAGGGGAGGCCCCCAAGGGGTATCAACCCTTCCTGGCACATCAAACCACAGGAGGACTAAGTGTAACCTCTCACACTGAGGCCAGATAAGGCACCCCAGCTAGGGAAAGGGGGTCCAGAGGCAGGTGACAGAGTCAGAGACAGCTCCTACTCCCCTTTGTTAGGGGACCCATATATTGACCAAGCTACACATCTGCTACATATGTGTAGGGGGTCTAGGTCCAGTCCATCCGTGCTCTTTGGTTGGTGGTTCAGTCTCTGTGAGCTCAGGTTAGCTTACCTTGTAGGTCGTCTTGTTGGCCACTGGTTCTGGATTTATGCAGTGTGGTACGTTTTTTTTTTCTTGGTCGAAAGTAGGTAGGATTATCGTAAGAACTGTCATTAGAAAGGAAGGGGAGAAGGAGATGGGAAGAGACTGGTGGACAAGCAAAAGCAAGGTGTGGTTGGTGGGGAAGGAAGCAGAGGAAGATGAGAGAATTAAAAGGAGAAGGAAGAAGAGGAGGAGGAAGAGGGCTTATGAGATATTAACCATTTCTCATGGGTTAGTATGTGTGATTGTCCAGTCTTAAAGGTGAGCAGTACTTCCCATAGTTTCAGAGGGAAGGAAAACTCAGGTCTGGAGAGATTTGATAACTGCCACCAAGGTCATGCATTCAGGAGCAGCGGGGCTGAGCTGGGCCCAGTAGGGCAGTGTAACCCTGTCATTGTCCTGTGGTCTGTGTTTACACAGGGTCCCATTGACCCATATTAATGGACTAATAGTGGACAAACAACCAGTTAATGACATGTAGACACCTTTAACTTGTAGCCTATGCCAAAAAAGTGGGAGGCTCAGTACCCAAAACCCTCAGCCATCAGGATTTATTTATTCATTTTTAGTCACTGGATTTTAAAAAAATTAATGTAAAATTTCAGGATAGCATATAAGGCCACAGACATTAAGTCCAATCTTTGGTACTCAGTCTCCAGGAATGGGAACTCACACCCTGATTCATAACCCACCCCATCGAATAGTCTATTTGTTACAATAGCTTGTAGAATAGACTCTTTGAATCCAGGTTGCAGTAGGTTCGGGCATTGTTTGGCCAGGTCTCCTTCCTGGAGCCCCACGGGACCTTTGAGCCCTCTCATGTACATAATGGAAAATGGCAGATTTGGGTTTGCCTATGCCCTGGATTGAGTAAAAGGTAAACACATCTCAACTACCATTCAAACTGAAAGGACAGTTAATCACCAATCTGCCACCAAGTCTCTTGGCACGGTGAAGGAAAGAGGTAGTCTAGGTAGTCCTGGTGCAGTAAGCACAGGGGACTTGCCTTAGACAGACTGTTTTGGAAAAAAGGGAGAGAACTTAGAGAAAGTGACAGAGTGGATCATTGTCTGGGTGGAGAACCCGGAGTATTCCTATTGCTCCACGTGAGGTGCCAATTATCGCTTCATGCTGGGCATCAATTATCACCAGACTGTCTTGAACCGCCAGCAGCTCAAGTAATGACATGGAAACATTTTATTAATTATGAAAGCTTGGCCTTAGCTTAGGCTTGGTCCCAACTAGCTCATAAAACTCAGCCTAATCCGTTTATACCAGCATACCTTCTGCCTCATGGCTTGGGACTTCTCCTCAGTCCTAGCACCTGTTTCTTTCTCCACATCATGGCTAATGAATAATCCACACCTGATGCTTTCCCAGGATCTCTCTCTCTGCCAGATGGCCTACCTTCCTGCCTTGCTATAGGCTGCCGTTCTGCCCTTTATTAATCCGATCAGAAGGTGATGGAGAAGATGTTTACAAAACACTGAGACAGGTGATGCTTCATAAAAACAACACCGAAGTCTCTTTGCTGGTACAGAAACCGACATTTGAACAGCACAGAGACAACCTTCACACAGCGCACAAGAGATTATCCTGACATATTCCTGCCAGAGGGAGCAGCGGGGCCAACTCGAGGCAGGAGGGAAGTGGCCACACAATCCCTGATTCCAACTGCGGAAGCTGGTTCTGTTGGCATGGATTTATAACCTCGGCTACTTGGGAGGCTGATACAGGAGGAGAATCACACAGCTGGATACGGAGTTTGGAGCCAGCCTACTTTGTGAGACTCTGTCTCAAGAATAAGAGTGACAGAGGGGTTTGGTATGTCATTCTCTGCTTGTCTAGCAAGCCTCATGGCCTCGGATTCTTCTCCATCACTGGGGAGAAAAGATGACAGCTGTGCTTGAAGCGTGAGCTGAAACAAAGACAGCCAGGTAACCCAGGACCGGCACAGAACACAGCCAGGCTAACATGTTTCCTTTTCACCCTAAGGAAGAGTTAGAGTCCCCGGCAGGCTTTTTAGTTTTACTTTTATCATTTTAATGGTTTGTGTAGATGTAGGAATGTCCCCATCTTTATTTTTTTTTTTTGACATTTCACTTACAGAGCAAAGGGCAGAGTATTCAGTTAATAGCTTGGTGGGTTTCTATGTGTTTTATAAAGCTGGAAGCCTGTCGCTAGTCTCAAGAGACTAGTTACCGTTTACAGTGCAGTGGAAAGTCCAGGGCTGAGTCCTTGGCTGCTGCCCTGAATTCTAGACGGTGAGGGAGCCACAGGCGAACTCAATGAGCCTGCAGAGGGAAAGGCACTGGGGCGGGGAGGGTAGAGAGATTGGGCTGGATGGAGGGTTGGGGGTGGAAGGGTAGCGGGATTGGGCTGCGGGGGGGGGGGGGGGAGGTAGAGGGATTGGGATGTGAAGCATGTTGCAGTTGAGATGTTTGGAATCACTGGAGCGCTGCCTGGACCATGAGGTAGGTCAAGTGACTAGCGCAGAACTAGAGCAAGGTGCAAATGAAGCTGTGGATGGGTGAAGGTTGCTCCAGTGAAGAAAATGGCAAGGGCCTGAAGAGATGGCTCAGTGGTTCAAGATAAACCAGGCTCAATTCCTAGCACCCTCATGGGAGCTCACAAGTGTCAGTTCTAGGGGATCCAACACCTTCACACAGATAAAACACCAATATACATAAAAGAAAATAAATCTTAGGAAGAACAGGTGGGGAAGGAGGAGGAGGGGGAGGAGGGGGAGGAGGGGGAGGAGGGGGAGGAAGGGGAAGAAGAAGGGGAGGAGGACCAAGAAGAAGAGGAAGGAGAGGAGGAGGGAGAGGGGGAAACGGGGAGGAGGGGGAGGGGGAGGAAGGGGAGGAAATGAGACAAGAGCCCAGCCACATGGAGAGATGCAGACTGACGAAGGGTAATGGAGGGTAGAAGACTGTTGCTGAAGAGCTGAGATACGCTGCCGGATGCCAGCTACAAAGACCAGTTTTTCTCTCCGCATCCTTGCATCCTTGATTTCAGAGTGTGGTCAGTTCTATGGAGGAAATCAGGAGAGGTGATAGAAAGTGACAAAGCCCAGGGTCTATCTATGAGTGGATTAGATCAACTCAATACCCCAACCTGCTTGCTCCAGGATGTATGCATTGCCCGGTTCAGATTTATTAATGCCATGGCTGACGCAGATATGAGGTACTGCCTAGAGCAAACAACAATTTTACCTGAAATGTAGGCTTGGAGACTCAAAGGATCCAGTGGCAACATAGTAAAAATAATCAGAGATGGTCCAAGAGGGGGGTGGGACAGACGCAGAGAGACTGGGGGTGTGAGAAAGAGAGAAAGAAAGACAGAGACAAAGAGATTTGTTAGCAAGAGGCACACAGGGAGGAGCCACAGGTGGCGTAGATCCAGCTGCTGAACCAAACAGCCTTAGTTGAGAGACGTCCCATGGGGTAGGTACGACATGTGTGAGGAAAGAGGTGAGTTCCTGAGTGCCTTCAGATTTTAATCCCCTGAGGGACTCGGTGGAAATGGTTTCTTCCTTCTGAGACTCATAAAAAGCAAACTAAAGAAGAGAACAGGCAGGAAAAGGAAGGGAGAGGAAGGGAAGGGTCGATAAAGTAAAAAGAGAGAAATGGAGTAAGGAAAGGGAACAGACATGAAAAGAAGCAGCAAAAAGATGAGAAATGGGAGGAAACTAAACAGATGTTAAAAAAAAAAAAAAAGAAATACAGTAGAGGAGAGAGAAGAGAAACAAGAAAAATGAGTGGATTTCCTTCAGGACAGCGACTCCTGGGTTGAGTTGGGAGGAATCTGATTTGAGTGGACTGACCCCTGAGGAGTAGGTAGTTGGGGTGGCAGTGACTTGCAGGGGACGGGGAAACTGGCGCCACAAATGCTGAGTCCCAATGCGAGCTTCAAGCAATTATCTTCCTGGGACTAGTACCCCTCCCTGATGGGCCAGGCTGAGATGGGGTGGGGAGGGGGGGTGGGGGGGGGGACTGGAGAGGAGAGACCAGCTTCACTCTCAGTGTGGCCCCAGCAAGGCCTAGTCTCCATTGCTACCCAGAGCTGGACTCACAGCTTTGTTATGGAGATATTTGGGAGAATCCAGAAATGGAATGTGCTAGATGACCTTGCCTGCCCTCATCGGGAAGTGCAGGTGCGAAGTCATCCAGATATATCCCACTTTTGCATCATCTGATCTGGGATCTTATACATTGTTTCTCCCCTCTGCTGTCTTCTTGCATTTGACATCTCCCCTTAAGCTTTTCTCCTAACCTCACTGTGGTCCTACCACCCTGCAGGCTAACAAGGATGCCTTTGGGCACTAGTATTCCCCAGGCATTCCACAATGGCATGCTGACCTCATCTTTCATGGGCTGCTTGCCTTGGGAGAAGCAGTCCCCAAGCCTCAGTAGACTTCTGCACACGCCTCCTGCTGGCTTTCTCCAGGACCTTCTGAGAGAGGACCTCCTGGAAACCGGTTACCATCACTGATGCTAAACCCTCCTGCTTCCCTGATCTTGGCCAATCAACATGTCCCTAAAGTCTTTTTGTTCGTTTGTTTGTTTGATCTTGTTTCTCGAGACAGGGTTTCTCTGTGTAGCTTTGGCTGTCTTGGGACTTGTTTTGTTAGACCAGGATGACCTCTGAACTCACAGCCATCCACCTGCCTCTGCCTCCCTGAGTGCTGGGATTACGGACTTCCCCTGACGTCTTAGAGTTGATTCTCCTAGATCATTCATTTTACTAGGATGTGTATAGGCTCAGGGCTAACAATGTCGTCTTTAGATTATCTGCTGGTGGCTCCTAGCACACGTCTATGGCACCTAAAGGGACCTGACAATGCCTGAATTATGGAAGCACCACACCCTAGAGCATTTCCAATTAACGAATGAAGTTCCATCTTAAGACACTGGGGACATCTGTAAAAAGAAAGAAAACAGCACAGATGAGAACAGAAGTTAATAAAACAGAAAACAGTACCCTAGAGAGGATAAACAAAAGTAAAGTTGTTTTGGGAAGACTAAGAAAAATTGATGGCCGGCAGCAGGGCTGAGCGCGGGATCGCCGGGGCCCTCTTGATGCTGCTTTATCCAAATGCCGTCCAGATGTAGGACTTAATTTGTCAAAACAAGCCTGAAATCCCTAAAAGGCATTCCACCCAGTAGGACCTGCTGCTTCATTAACATGTGCTTAGCACTCTTCTGCGGGCTTTGCCCACTGCCCAGGCACCCAGTCTCCTAAATCCAGTATATGGGAGGAGGGATGGAAAAGGAGAGGGGTATGGAGGAGCGGGAGGAGTGGGAGGAGGGGGAGGAGGAAGAGGAGAAGGAACAAGGAAGAGGAGAGAAACCGGGAGAATGGGCAGGAAGAGGGTAAGATGGGAGCGGGCACAGGCGTGGCATGGGGACACATAAAGACTACCTCCCTTTTCTGGCTTTGGCCACCTCAAGCAATCAGGAAGGCAGAGCGCTGTCCTCAGTGCCTTCAGGTCGCAGGAGAGGAGGCAGGGAAACGCTTCACAAAGGAGTGAGATAGGACTGTCCTCACCATGTGACGGGCCTCACGTGGGAGGTTTATTAAGGGATGGGTGCCCAGAGCCTGTCTCTGGATGATGGGTGGTGGGAAAGAGGGTGGGGAGGGAACAGGTTCTTTTATAAGGTGGTGCAGTTCATGTGCAGGGAGAAGACATGCTCTGGCGACCGTGGAAGTGTGTCACACGTCTTGGCAGCTGGTGACGATGTGTCCTGCTGTGGGCATATCCCTGCAGCTAGCCGTGGAGGTGCCTGATCACCAACGAAGAGGAGGAGGGACAGCACGGTGTGCAAGCCTGGTCCTTTCTTTTCCACTTTTTATTTTTATATTTTATGTTTTGAAAGTTTTAAAAATGTGTCTATGTATGTATTTGTGTACGTTCACATGTGTAGAGGTGTACACGTGCGCACACACTCGTAGAGGCCAGAGGGCAGTCAGGTGATTTCCTCAGCCACTGTCCACCTTACTTTTATGAGACAGTCACTGAACCCGGCGGGTGCCCACTGATTGGCTAGACAGGCTGGCCAGCAAGCTCCACCCACCGACCCTGTTGTCTCTGCCTTCCTGTGCTGGGACTAAGTGTGTATGCTGTGCTACCAAGCCTTTTCTTTTTCTTTTTTTAATATATTTTATTAATTTATACATATTACATCTCAATTGTTATTCACTTATCAGGAAAGTGGGACAGAGGGGAGGACATCCTATTGGGACTCTAGGTGAGAGAAGCATGGGAGAATGGGGAAATAGAAGGATCCAGAGGATCCTAGAGACCTACAAGAAGAACATTATGATGGGCGGATCAGGGGCCAGGGATCCTGCTCAAACTATGGCACCAGCCAAGGACAATACATGCAGTAAACTTCGAACCCATACCCAGATCTACCCAATGGACAGGACATTCTTCATAACTGAGTGGAGAGTGGGGTCTGAATTTCACACAAGCCTTTCTTTTAAGCTTTTCTTTGGGTCTCTTAGTCCTGTGTGGCTCGTGACTGATGGAGCTGCCTTTCCAGCCTGTGTTTTCAAAGTTCTGATTGCAGTGAAACATACGTAATATGAAATTTACCAACTATTTTTTAATTTAAAGTGTGTATTTATTTGTGTGCCTGTGTGCACGTGTTTCTGGTTAAGTATGCAGTTTAATGGTGTTACATATATTTACATTGCTAGACTTCCAATCCCCGAAACACTTTCACCCTGGAAAGTAAAATTCTGTCTGTTAAATCAGCCTCAGTCTTCCCGTCTCCAGACTGCCCTCTCCCCCGCCCATCCCCCATCCCTGTAACTACCATGCTTTCTGTTTCTACTACTTTAATAACTATAATTACCTCAAGTATGTAGAATCACAGTACGTGCATGCGTGTGTGTGCGTGTGCGTGTGCGTGTGCGTGTGTGTGTGTGTGTGTGTGTGTTGAGAGGTCTAGCTCACTCCAATTTAAAATGAGGCTTCCCTGTTAGGCCTAAGTTTCAGTTTCCAAGAAGCCACAGCTAGGCTTCTCAGAAAAACTGCGGAAAAAGGACAACCAATCAGCAAGTGCCCTGATGTCTGGCCTGGAGTTAAACAAGATACCAGGTGATGGTTCCTGCCCTGAGGTCCAAACCAATCAGGAGCATGCAAGTACCTCTTACCAGGAACCCAGCCAGTCTTAAGGAAGGTCAAATGACCACAGCTGGAAATATCCTAATGGGCTTTAAAAGGAGCCTGCAAGCTCCTCTACAGGACTCCATTTTGTGTGAGTAGTCGACCTCTGTGTGCAGGCTGTTTCTGCAGAATTAGTGCTCTTTGCTTTTGCATACTATTTGAGTCCAGGTCCCCCACCCCCACGTGTGTGTGTGTGTGTGTGTGTGTGTGTGTGTGTGTGTGTGTGTGTTTCTGTCTCTCATTTTTCACATGTTTGCATTGGGTTCCCTGTATTCTGAGAGTTCACAGACTTGAAGTTTAGGTTCCACTTGGAACAACCGAAGGAAGCCACTCAGGGAAAACACTGGGCCAAGGCTGCTGAACCTGGCGTGCTGGACTGCGGGCGTGCTGCAGAGCTCAGTCCATAAGGAGTCTTAATTGTTCAGGGACTAAAATTTAGGTACTGTGCAATTCTATGTCAAGAATATAATCAGCTTTCTCGTGGACCGTATAATGTTTTATTTGAAAGTGTATTGTTTCAAAGGATAAACTGGAAAACAATGCAGACAGCAAGTGCATGGCTGCGTGGCTGCGTGGCCGCATGCCTGCTGTTATCCAGCATTTATGTGTCTCTATGGCAATAATCAAACCATAGCAAGATCCGAGTCTGGGAAGCGAGGATATGTTTAAAGCTCCACATCCTTTTACATGGCTCTCATGGGTAACTATATTTTGCCTTATTATTTTTCAAAAAGTACCTTTATCCATTAACAGTAATACAATTTAGAATTATAAAAAACATGAAAATAAAAACAAACACATTTCTTAGTGTTTTCAACTTCCTGACATGTTATTCTTCAGGATTCAGGGACAATGTGCGAGTGTGTGTGTGTGTGTGTGTGTGTGTGTGTGTGTGTGTGTGTGTTCACCTGGCATTGTGTCCTCAAGGTTATCCTGTAGATTATTGATTGATTTCCAGGTATTCTCATATTTTTCAATATTATGTAATTTTACACATACTTCTAACAATCTTCATACTCTATCATTTGAATAGCAAAATACTTGTTTAAGAATAAAATGTACTAGGTTTATTAGCACTCCATCCTGGGATATCCAACGAAAGCATAATTTAAAATTCAGATCTCCCAGTAAGGCAACAGCCCTTCCTGGCATCACATGTGGACACTGCTTTTTTAAGGATTTGCATTGAGAACATATTGTACTGTGGGAGAACAGTCAAAGGATTCACATAAGTGTGCGATATATGTGAACTCGCTAGTAACCATTTTGCCTTTTAAAAAATTACCTATTTGTGTTCTCCCTCTGTTACCCTAGACTCACATATACATTTGTTTATATTAATATATGTACACATTACAGGATAAGAGCCACATATGAGGGAGAGCAAGTGAGATTTTTTTTTTCTGAGATTGGGTGTCCTTGCTTTTAATACTATACATTCTAATTCCATCCATTTTCCTACGAATTTTGTGGTTTTATTTTTCTTAATACTGTGCCATTTTGAATATGTACCAGATTTTCATTACCCACTCACCTGTTGCCTGATAAATATACTGAGTCCAGTTCTTTGCTATTGTGAATAAAGCAACAATAAACGTGTAAATATCTCTATGGTAGGGTAGGCTATGGAATTTTCTGGGTTTAAGCCCAAGAGTGGAATAGCTGGGTCACGTGGTAGTTCAGATTTTAGTTTATTGCAGACCCTTCAAACTGATGGCCATATTGGACTGATCTGTACTACACCAGCAGTGAGTAAGGACTTCCCTTTCCCCATCCTCTCCAGCCTCTGCTGTCAGATTTCTTGATGATAGCTACTCTGACCAGGGGGAGGTTGTTGTTGTTGTTTTTTTAACCTGATTTTGGTATCAGAATAGTAGTGGCTTCTTTGATTGATTTTGCAGTATTCCTTTATGTACTGTGTTGTGGAACAAGGTCAGAAGAATTAGGATGAGATCTTCACTAAAGATTTGATAGAATTCAGCATTGAATCCATCCCGTCCTGAGCTTTTCTTTGAGGAAAGACTTTTGATTAGAGCTTCAATCTCATTGTGTAGAATAGATCTCTTTAGTTTATCTATAGCTTTTGCTTTAATTTTGGTAAATGATATGTCCTTAGAAATTTTTCTGTTTCTTTTAGTTTTTTCCAGCTTTTCACAGAATAAGTTTAAAAACTAATCGTTAATAACATTTTGTGTTCAGTGGCACCCACTCTAACGACACTCTTTGACCTCCAGTTTTACTACTTAGTGTCTTCTCCATCTTTTTTGTCAGATGGTCTAGGGGTTTGCCATTACTATTAACTGTTTCAGAACCCCAACTCTTTGGCTGGTTTTGTGGATTGTTCTTCCTGTCTCTCTCACACCTAGTCTTCATTATTCCATGCCGTCTATCGGGATGGTGACTGGCTGCTTGTTGTTTGTCAAGAGCCTTGAAATGCATCATTAAGTGATTTATTTGTTATCTCTGAAGTATTTTTAGGTTTATTTGGTTCATTTTATGTATATGGGTATTTTGCTTGCATTTATCTGTAATATATATTACACTGTATTCTGTACACTACATATATAAAAAGGCAGGGGATCTCCAGGAGCTGGAGTTACAGATGGTTGTTAGCTGCTGCTGCATGCTACTAAGGTTTAAATCTGGGAGAGCAGTCAGTGCTCTTAGCCACTGAGCCATCTCTCTAGCCCCTCTGAATTGTTACTGTCAGAACTTATTGCTATAACCTTTTCTCTTAGGGCTGCCTTGGCTGCATCCCAGAGATCCGACAGGTTCTCATCCTCATTTGCCTCTGAAATTTCCACTCTGATTTCCTGAATGAGCCTCTGTTCATTCAAAAAATGCATTGGTTAGTCTACAAGTCTTTTTGTGGTTTCTGTAATTACTCTCATAGTTTCTACTTTTCTTCCATTGTGATATGATGCACGTAAATCCTGCAAATTTTTTCTATTTGTTGAGAGTTGTTTGTGTCCTATAATATGACAAATTTTGGGTAAGTTTATATTTGAAGCTGAAGGAAAATAAATGTGTGTTTCTTATCTGCTGGGTAGAGTATTCTGTATATATCTGTTATGTACGGTAAATTGATAGTTTATTTTAGCTCTGAGATTGCTTTACTTGTTTCAACTTTGGAAGATCTACATAAACGTAAGAGTGGGGTTATCTATTTCCCACTATTAATTAGTATATAGGACTCATGTGGCCCTGTAGTGCTCTATGAAACTAGGGTCTCCAACATTCAGTACATAAACGTTGTACACATATATAATGTTGAAAACATAACATAACAATTGTTATGTATTCTTGATGAATTTCTACTTTTTTAGCGTGACTATTCTGCCCAACATAAAGGGAATACATTTTTCATCATCAGCTTCATACATCCCTTTTATCTCTTCTAATTAGTTTTGTTTGAAGTTTACTTTATCCGATATAAAGAAATGCCTGCTTGTTTAGTTTCCATTTGCTTGACACTTTGTTTTCCATCCTTTGATATTGAGTGTGTGTGTGTGTGTATGTGTGTGTGTGTGTGTGTGTGTGTGTGTGTGTGTGTGTGTATTTTCTTTTGGTTAAGTATGTTTCTTGCTGACAACATAGTTGGCTGTAGCTTTTTAATTCAATCTACTAGCCTACATCTTTTCAGTGGTAAAATGGGGTCATTTGTGTTTAAAATTACTATGGAAAGGGATTTGCTACTTCCTACAAATGTGTCTGATGCTGTTCTGTTTGAACAAGAAATTATTGCTTTTCCCATATTAGTTTTGAGAGTTCACTAATTTACTTTCTTGTTTATAGATGTTTCTTTCCAAGGTCTAGTCTGACTGTGTGTTCTTTTCATGGTGCACAGGTGAAAAGCCCTATCAAGAATTCCATTAAAAACTTTCCTCAGAGTTGGCTTGGTTGTTGTGAATTACATTAATTTGTGTCTGTCTTGAAATGTCTTTATTTTTTGGCCTGTTTTGAAAGATAATTTTGCTAGGTATAGCATTCTTGGTTAATAGTTACTTACTTTTGGAGCTTGATATATTCCATTCCATGTTTTTCTGGCTTTTATGGTTGCTGATGTAAAATTTGAGGTATTTCTGATATTTCTTCCTTTGTATGTGAGTTGATATTTTTCTTGTGCTGCTTTTAGGATTCTTTCCCTTTTTTATTTAATGCATCTTTAGTTTTTTATTTTGATACACATGCATAAAACAAACTACATATGGCAGTGTGACAGTCATGAGTTATATAAATGTTACATTCATAGTGCTTGTCACACTTGAAGTGAACATCTTTTCTATCGTGTTGGGTCTATATCTGTCATATCTCATCTCTATTAACTCCTTTACCTTTTTTTTTCCAGTCTCCCATTTATGATAGTTAGTTTTTTCTTTTCTTTTTTAAAATTAATTTATTCAAATTATATCACAATTGTTATCCCCTCACTTTTATCTTCTCGTTCCTCCCTTTTTCCCTCTTTCACCCTTTTCCCCTCCCCTAGGTCTGTGACAGAAGGGGACATCCATCCCCACCATATGGCCACAGCCTATCAAGTCTCATCCTGGTAGCCTGCTTACCTCTGAGTGCCACCAGGCCTCCCCACCACGGGGAAGTAGTCAAATATGGGGCCCCAGAGTTCACTTCCGAGTCAGTCCTCACTCTCCACTCACCTGTGGAGAATGTCCTGTCCATTGGCTAGATCTGAGTAAGGGTTCTACAGCCTGTCTTTTAATTCCTGATCCTATCTGTTAATGATGCTTTTAAATGTGATTTTTGTTTGATGGACCATTTCTTTCATTTCAAGTATTTCTTTTTGTATCTTTTTCAGTGTTTCAGACTCCTTGCTGCATTTGTCCTTCATATTTTTCTTCAACTTGTGGACCATTTCATTTATTTTAGAGACTGTCACCTAGAGGTCTTGGATAGATTTGTAACTTGAACCTCTGTTTATTAGACTCTTCTATATGAGTGTTATTTCCTTTTAAAAGTAAGGTGAATTCTTTCCCAGATATTTCAGCTATCTCTGTACTTTATTCCCTTACATGGCAGCTGGTTGGTTGAGGGTCGCAGGGTCGCAAGTTGGGGGTTGTCATGACCTCCCTTTCTTTGCTGTGTTTTATGTAACTGCTTGGGAGGGTTTGCCTTTCAGGTGTGACTTCCCCTTTTATGGGGCTTGTTTGAATGTTTGGTTTTTGGTGATATTTTTCTAGAAGGATATCTACATGGCATTCATCTGGTGACTGGAAAGACTTGGTACTGAGTGACAAATAGAGTTGGTGAGGTGATCCCATCTTGGCTATTTGCTAACAGCACGGGGGTGGGGGTGGGGACTGCCCATTAGCAACTGGTTGGAGTGAAAATTCTTGGTCACTTCTTGGATTCTGTTAACTCACTGGGGATACCAAACACACCAAACATCTGACCCTCCAAATCCTATGCGTTGTGTAGGGGATGTGGCTAGAGTCCCAGGCCCAAATTAAACTCCAGGAATATTAACTCCTGGTTCTGCAGGGACCACGGCAACCTCACAACTCAAAACCTCACACCCACACTGACACTAGAGCTAAACCCCCAATATCTCCAGTGACCAAGAATACTGGAACTCTAGCTGTTACCCTGAAATGACCTCTGAGGCTACCAGGGCCTTGGACCTGGTCTCAGGTCCCACAGTGCTCACAGTTCCTTACAAAGCTGGGAGGTCCAGTCCTGAGGTGCTTTCTGGACCTGCCATAACAGAAAGACCCTTCCTGTGGCGCTCTCTGGTCCCACAGATAACTGGAGGCCTGATGGCAGGAATCTCTCTGGTCATGTAGAGGTCGGAGGCCTGAACGCAGGGTGCTCACTGGTCCTGGCTCTGCAGAAGTTAAAGCTCTTAGGGCCTGCAGAAGTTTTAAATGGCAATGTCTTCATAAGAGCGCCACCAGGGGCCAGGATGGCCTCATCCTCAAGGCCAAGAAGCTTACATCCAACCTCTGAGATGGTGTTGCTTACCAACACCCTGTGGAGGTTTTCTCAGATTAGGTTGTCCTGGCCTTGCCAGCACCCTGGGGAGAGGGGACAAAAGGGCTTCTGCATGGTGGCTACACTGCTCATGACTGCATCTCTGCAGCTTTTGCTTTGCCTGCAGCCTGATCCTAAAACCTTGACACTGATCTCTCCTCACTCTGCCATCCACTGATGGAGTTCTTGTCTCCCCTCCCCCCAGCACCCCTTCCTCTCTAGCACCCCTGCACCTGCTGCCCAAAACATACGATCAAGCCTGCCTTTTCCACAAGCACCCTGAATTGCCCCTTCTGGGCCTAGGATCCTCCAGCCGAGCAGGTTAGAAGTCTCGTTGATTTGTTAGCCAAAAAGTCAATTAGGCAGGAAGCCCACATAAGCAATATTTGGGTATTATAAATATTTTATTTTGTTTTTAAAAATAAACTCAGACATGTCACTGATCTCTTGATGTTTCAGCCAATGCTTCCTGTTGGGCTGTGGGTCCTTGTGGGGGGGGGGGTCCCATGGTGTCTTTCTCACAAAAGTGGTGTCTACAATGCACCCACAATCCCACAGTTGGTTGACTTAGAAGAGACTCGGGATTCTAACTGTGGTGTTAAAATGGACTTTCATCACTTTGTTTCCTCATTAATTTACAGCATCTTGAAAAATTTAGAGGTGCTTTTTACCTGTTCACCTTCAGCATATCTTTTCACACTTGGAATTGAGGTTTTATTTTTATTTTTTTTTCAGAAATATCAGAGTTTTGTGTACCCATAATTAACTAATTTGAACAAACCTGCTTAACTTTAATAAGTGAGTAAACAACAACAACAACAAAGTCATAGTTATAAGCTGACTTGGAGAAAGTAGACGATGCCCTTGGCCGGCTTTTGCCCATGCAAGGCAAGCTGGGACTGACTGCAAAGCTGGGAAGTGGCTGTTCCATGTGTGTCAGTGTTCAACCGCTGTGAGAGAACACAGAGGATTGCCATGGGAACAAAGGATGGGTTGTTATTGGATAGATACCCAGAGGTTCAGTCCGTAGTTTATCTTCCAGGTTTTGGGATGATTATGACCCAGAACATCAGTGCATACATGCAGAGGGAGAGAACACTGAGACACAGAGACAGAAAGAAGAAAAGAAAGGTAGAGAGGAGGAGGGAGAGGGGGAGGGAGAGGGGGAGGGAGAGGGGGAGGGAGGTGGAGAGAATGTGAATGAGAGAAGGGGCCAGGAACAAGACAGTCCCCAAGGCCATACTCCTAAATTCCCACTCCCTTCTAGAAGGTTCCACCCACTTAGTTTTCAAGGTCCCCTAATATCACATCAAGTTGGGATGTGATCAATGGCATAGTCCACTGACGGTCAGAATCCTTATCATCCATCCAATCAGTTCCCCCAAATACTATCTGTCAACATGGCTGTGAGGGAGGCCTCCCCTTCAACACACATGCCTTTGAGGGAAATAAACAGGACATCCAGGACAAGGAAGAGAGCAGTGGCCCAGGGCAGCCGAGAAGACTTCTCCTAGTGTCCATGTTGACTCTCGGGATACACTTCCCACCGGTTCATCTTCTTTAATGCTCTGATGCCTACTCCGTTACACTGCCATCTCCTCCTACCAGGATGACCTTTTAGATACATCAATTATAGCCAAAGCCTTTCAATGTCACAGAACTTAAGACAAGATATTACATCCTCATCACCAAATTATAATCTCCTTTAATCAGGTTCTAAGTCTTCTTTGTCACCATTTACCAAGAGTCCATCACAGATTCTGTCTCAGAATAAATAGAAATGTGTGATCTCAGAATAGATGGCTCTATGCTGGGGAGGTCCCACTCAGCTTGGAAAAATAGTGTTGCGTCTAAACGAAGCTCTTAAGGCTTGTCCTTGAACTGACAACCTGAAGTCCACGGCCCTTCCCACAGTGCCATGCGCCCTACCACACACCTACCCATGCGCTGCTGCTTTCCTCTTTTTTTTTTCCCCCAGAACATTCTCAGTGTGATTCGGTGAGTTTTGTTTTTACTCTGAAACTGGCAATGTGTCTTTCTCATAAACCTACCAGATCCTTCCACGTCCTATTGTCCTCCTCAGTCCCTGGATATCTAGACTGAGCCCGTGCTCCTGGATCCTCTGGGAAGGTTGATTCAGGCTTCGTGACCACACTCAACGTGTAGTTGGCCTGACTGACAGGATCTGGGAGAGGCTGGATGTAAGTGTGTCAAAGGACTCTCCAACAGCATGTTCCCTGCGAGCCCTTGCACATGTCCCCCAAGTGAACCTGTATCCCATGACATCTTCCCAGAGTGAGGGTCTCTTATTTTCCAGGATCTCCTTTGAATCTTAGACACAAAACCCTAGGGGACCTCAAAAGAGTTTTAAAATCTCTTGTGTCATCTCTATCAGAAGGTTGAAAAAGTTGTATTCTAAACATACAGACTATCTGTTTCCTGTCCTGTAATTTGAGGGTCCTTATGGTGGAGTTTCAGCTCCTTATCAAGCATGGACACTATAGATGCTTTTCACATGAATTTTATGCAAGATAGTTGCTTGTAACAAATATCAAGGCTAGGAAACCACATATCTGTACAGTTCGGGTGTCTAAACGAATGCAAACTGTAACCCAAAACTTAACATGTTCCCAATTATTCATTTCAGTTACCCACCAGCTTGTGTGTTTTACTGATTTCCTCGCGTCCATCACAGACCATGCAATTCCAATATACATTACTCTTGATTTCATAGGCTGATTACTTTGCTTAGGGTATTGGCCTTGGAGCAGTTTTAAAATAGCTGTCTTGTAATTTGATCAGGTGCGAACATCTGGGACATATTTTAAGTTTCTAATTGTTAGTAGATATGCAAATAATTTGTAGTTAATGTAGTCAAACATTCTGTTTATATTTCACAGCAACCTACTAGCACTCAACTGGAGGAGTTTTGCCCTGAGCAATTGAGAAAAGACATACCTTAGGGAAGGAATCAAGCTTGAATAACTCTCCAAGAAAAGAAATGCAATCTGATCCTCCTGATTGCTGCTTGAAACACAATCCCAGCAAACAATGCACTGTAGGCTTGGGCATGGGTGTGCAAGAAGACACACACACACACACACACACACACACACACACACACACACACACACCAGCAACAAGAACTTCCATGGGGAAGAATATACACCATTAAGCACAGTTAGAGAATTCTGACTTTTAGACCAAAGAGAGGCTTGAATTTTCAACCAGTATCCCTTGTATTCACAAGACTGAGCAGTAATCACTAAAGTTTGCTTAACTGGTACACATAGACTCAGCCTCACACTACTGTGACCATCAAGACCTTGTCACATTGGAGCAACTATAGACAGAACAAAGATCATGAACAAGCAACATCTCCTCAGAGCATCGGGCCATGGGATGCTCTTAAAACTGTAGCATATTTCCTCAAGACCTAGCTATTCCACTCCATGGAATATACCCAAAAGATGCTCCACCACACGACAAGGACATTTGCTCAACTATGCTCATATTCATAATAGCCAGAATCTGGAAACAACCTAGATGTCCCTCAGTCAAAGAATGAATAACGAAACTGTGGTACATTTATACTATGGAATACTACTCAGTTATTAAAAACACGGAAAGCTTGAAATTTGCAGACAAATGGATGGAACTAGGAATGATCATGCTGAGTGAGTTGACCCAGGCCCAGAAAGACACACATGATATATATTCACTTATAATTGGATATTAGCCCAAGATGGATGTCCTCTGAGAGTCTTCATTCAGTGGGGGATTGGGACAGATGCTGGGACTTGCTATTGGGACTCCAGGTGAGAGTGGTATGGAATAATGGGGAGACAGAGGGCCCAGAGGGTCCAGGAAGCCTACAAGAAGACCCTCAGGGCTGGCAGATCTGGACCCATGGGGGCCTGCACAAACTTCTGTATCAAACAAGGACAATGCATGCACTAACCTAAACCCCCTATTCAGATCTAGTCAATGGACAGCATTCTCCATGGTTGTGAGGAGAGCAGGGACTGCCTCTGACATGAACTCTGGTGCCCCCTATTTGACTACTTCCCCTTGGTGGGGAGGCCTTGTGGCACTCAGAGGATGGGGAAGCAGGTTATCCAGATGAGATCTGATAATCTGTGATCATATGGTGGGGGAGGAAGTTCCCTTCTCTCACAGGTCTAGGGGAGGGGAATAGGGTAAAAGAGGGAAGGAGGGGCAATGGGAAGTGATGGGATAGCAATTGGGATGTAATCTAAATAAATTATTTTTAAAACTGTAACATATTGATACAACACTAATAGCAATAAGGGAGACAGTTCACATACCTACAATAAAACAGAACCCATCGAGGTTTTAATTTGGGAAGTCTCCGAAAGGGAAAACACCACATTAATAAGAAGAGATGTTTTATTCATGATGTCGTCTTTGGAGAAGGCTTCTGTGACTTTGTTCATCTTCCTCTTCTTCATCCCAACAAGTAGTCAGCATGACCACCATGACCATAAATGTCCCTATATTAACATCTATAAATGTATGCCTCTCAAAGATGTGTGCTGGTGAGATCTAAGAGGCGTTGAGTATGGCTCTGTCATGGCAAGCAGTGCCAGAGATGAACAGGCTGACAGTTGAGCACCATCAAAACCCTTAGGTTTATTACCTGCTCCAATGAGGATGGTAAGACATGGGCCTTCCCTGTGTGCTCAGGTCTTGAGAACACAGTTCTTATCTATGAAATGAGCTGCCTTTGTAGAAGGGTTCCCAGGAAACTATTCACTTCTTCTGCAATGTTTAGGACACAGGCAGAAACACTACTAAGGTAACAGGAAGAGGTCCCTCAGTAGACACGAAATTTGCATCTTGGACTTCCAGCTAAAGAAACTTATTTAGGTGTTGGTTACCGGTGAACCTTCTAGACTATGCTATTTTTTGTTACAGCAGCCTCAGCAAACTAGTACATTACACAAAATAGCCTCTCTCCCAAGTAGGATACTTGACATTGGGGAAAGGACCAAATACTCATCTTGCCTCTCAATACTTTACAAATAGGGCACAGGAAAATGACAGATTGGGTTAGTCATTGGATCAAACCCTTCATCCTAGCACAGGGAAGGCAGTGTTTTGTTTGTTTGTTTTGTTTTGGTGGCCTTGTCTTGCATTCTGCATCTCTTCCTGTCCTTATCTCTGTCCCAGTATTACCGAGAAGGTGCTGGCCTCCTAGCTGAGCCCCATGGATTGTCGTTGTTCTTGGTCCCCGTGCTCTATAGCTCAGCATACCCTTATCTGATAACTCCTTCCCTGAAAACAGCTCTAACCCTTCCCCCAGGAAAGCCCTTCGAGTCCCTCCCTCTGCTGACCCATCATCTTAAACTTGCCTCTGTCTCTGATGCCCCCACGTCCTACCTCAGATGTACTGGGGCTGTGGCTGTGGCTGTGGCTGTGGCTGTGCATCCCTCTCAACGTTCAAAGCATCCAAATGAGGTAGTGCTTTCCTTGTCCACATTGTATGGATGGGGAAAGCAAGGCTCAAGAAGTAAGTGATGTAAATTACACATCTTATTGAATGTGGTGCCAGGGAGTTTAACTGGCCAAAGTAACACTACCTGAGTTGTTACTTCAATATTTTATTCAAAATGCTGTCCAAGTTGCATGGTTTTGCTCTTTGTGTCATTCACAACATCTTAGCCTACGAGTCACGGTTTTGAGAGAACAAACGAGCCAATGAGTGTTCTTACTCTCCAGCTGTGTGTCTTTATTGCGTCAGTGTAGGCCAGGGTCTCGGTAGATGTTTCTCATTGGCTTCAAGGCCTGAACCAGGACTCACCTGGGGCCCCTGAGCCACACACGAGAAGCTGGCCTTGCTTGAACTCTGCTCCCTGTGAGGCACTCTCAGTAGTGCCCAAAGGAGAAGGCACCACACTACTCAGAGATGCGCAGATGGGATGTATCCGCTGGCAGGATGTGCTTCCCGTGGCCACGAGGTCTAAGCTCAGGATAGACTTCATGGAGCAGAGACACTCTACAGCCGGGTTAGAAGGTGGCCCGAGGGGGAACAAAGAGCCTGGGGAGGCAGCAGTGAAGGGATGTGTTTGGGATGTTCCGAAAAGGCTACAGTTACTGCGAAGCAAGACAGCAGTTCTCATGGGTAGATAGATGCTGGCCTCAGGAAATGCAGCTGGGGAAAAGAGTGGGTGCAGTCACAGCGAAGAGATGGAATTCAATCGGCTCCACAGCCTGTGTCTGTTGGTTGGCCTCCTCCTCCTCCTATGGTGCTTGGACATCAATTCCCATCCTATTTCAGTGATGTGGGAGGGGACATCTGGGTGACTGTGTCTTGGGACTTTCCTTCTCTCATTCTTGTGTGTGTGTGTGTGTGTGTGTGTGTGTGTGTGTGTGTGTGTGTGTCCCAGCATCCTGCCTCTGGCCTGGAAATTAGGTGAGTAGTGGGCAGGAAAGTGACTCGGGAGCTGGAGATTCTGGCTTCTCAGAGGTTCCTGTAGCTGCTCTCTAGACATGCGGTCCCAGTTGGACAGGCAGTGTGTCCCTGGTGCACACCTGCCAGAGGTGGGAAGGACAGACTCCAGGCAGGTTCCAATCAGTTGAGTGAAGTAATTGAGCTTGGGTTAGATTAGATCCAGGCGCATCTCGTGTTTACTGCTAGTTATTCCCAGAGGCATGGGCTGGCTAGGGAGCTGGACTGTGTTGCCTTGTGCCTTCTGGCCACTGACAGCTCAGGATGAACTGACCTGAAATAATAATAGTTGTGGCCCTAGCTTTGTTTCGTCTGGAGTGGCATGTCACATGGATCGACTATCGCCCAGAAAGACAGCCTCTCCCTGCTCTGTACATGTTGGAGGGGGTGCTCACAGAGTCCTTCATCCCTAGCCCTTCATAGGGCTGGCAGAGGTTTCTGGTGGGCAGGAAGAAGGGAAGGTCTGACAGGAAGGCTTGTTCATTCATTCTTCTGGGCACAGGTTACAGGCCAGGCATCTGGACACTTTGGGCTCTTGGGGGTCTCCACACTATCCGGACTTCTCTAGCGGGTGGAGTGTGGAGCTGACGAAGGAGGGAGAGTGTGAGACGCCCTGGTTTGTCATCTAGGGCTGAGTTCACAGCTTGGGGGGTATGGGGGCGTCGAGAACAGCCTGGAATCATGAGTTTCCCTTCCTATTGTGAAATGGCTTAAATTAAGCCATGGCAGTCAAGCCAAGGCTGGGTGGTCCACGCCTCGTTCTTCTCACTCATCATGCTGACCTCGGTTCACGTTCAACACAGAGCAGCACAAACAGGGATAATCACTGAGAGAAAAGCAAGAAGCCCACAGAAGGGTAGCCAGATGGTAAGCTCGGCTCTCGGCGCGGTGCTAAGGGCAGTTGAGAAACAGGGAAGCCACTGGGAAGACTTTGGAATGAACTAGGAAGCAGTAGGGCTCTGGGGAATGGGCTGGTTATTTGGCACTATGGCTTGTCACCTCCCACAGAAGGATGGGAACCAGTGGTGACCGTAACATAACTGAGAATGTGACAAAGGCCCAGATGAGTCCTCTGTCTTTTGAGTCCAGGAAGTAAGTCAGCCCCGTGTTGGAATTTTTCCTTCCATGTTGCAATGCAACATTTTCCCATTGTCAACAAGCTGGTTTCCTAAAATTTAAGACAGTGCACGAGTTAGCCTTGCCTAACCTCAAACTATGGCATCTCCAGTCAGTAAATATGTATCATCGCACGTGAGCTTATGGGTTAGGGACCTGGAGGCAGCTAGGTCGAGTGTCTAAGGATCAGAGCCTGTGCTGAGGTTTCAGGGGCCACTACATCTGAGGCCATGTCATCTGCAGACAGAGCAGGGCCTACGGGACTTGTTTTCAGGAAGCTTCTCATACCACTTGTGGTTGGAGATAGACAGGGACCGCACCTGTGTGGGCCTCTCCAGAAGGCCGTTTGGATATCCTCAATGTGTGGCAGCTAGTCTTCTCTAGAGCTGGAGATCCTCATGGCTTTCTGTGGCAAACCGTTCCAAGGTAGCCAGCTCTCCCATACTCAAGGAGAGATTATTTTGGTAAACAACCCTTAATCACGAGTTAGAGGAAATTGAAGGTAAAAAAAAATGCTAATTCAATAATCAAAATTCGTGCTGTGGATGGGGCTCAGGTCTCAAGGTCTCAAGGACAGGTTCTAAGAGTTGAGAGTTCTTGCAGCTCTCATGTCTATAACTCTAGGACCCAAAATTCTACTGATAAATCGAGCTAGACACAGCCTCACAAGCCTTAGTGGAGACCTCCGTCCTAGCCAGCACCATCCTTTCAGTATTGTCCGTCTCTGTCTAGAAGACTTTGTCTCACGGTGCCTAGATTTCTGTCTCACAGAACTGTGAGATGAACCCTAAGTGTTCTCTGGAGTATATTAGAGACAATTCAGTGTGCAGCAGTTGATTTCTGTCTAGGCTTGCACCCACTCCCCCATCTTTCCCTTATCTGGCCAAAGGGTGTTACGAACTCCATCCACACTTAAGGGGAGGCAGCTGCCATTTGATGGGAGTGTCCCAAAACTTGTGGACCTATTGTGAACCAGCACAGTCCAGAATGCATGTCCTGGAGCTGTGTGGATGCATCCGAGGCAGAGAGGCCCCAGGCTGATGATTTTAGCATCCAGAGCAAATTCACAAGAGCCAGCTAAGCAGGTTTAGGTCAGTCAAGGGAGAGCTTTGTTTTCGGAAGCGATGTCGCAGCTAAGGTGTGGGACGGCGCTGCGTTCTCTGTCTCCCTTTGAAGTTCTCTAAAGAGTAAAATCCACAATGTAACTGGAGGAACAGAATGATGAGGGAGCAATTCCTGTCTTTAATTTGGAAGTTGCAATGTGTTAATCAGGCGCAGTCTGAACCTCGGGGGGGGGGTGCTGAATTTGGGGACTGATAGTATCTTCCATAAGGGGGGGAGGTCAGATGACAGGGCAAAACCTTTTGGGGTGTTTCTAAGAAGACAAAGTCTGCTGTTCCCCAAACCTATGAGCCACTTCTGTGCTGTAAAATGACCTGTGGCATTTGACAAGCCCGTCTCCAATGCTCACGATCTCATTAGCCCTTAAATTACCTGGTAGTTCTTTCGACCTCCGTAGACTATTAGAGGTCAACCCGCAAAGGCACAAGCGTTGTTTGGGAATTCTTTTAATTGTCACAAAAATTTTCTTTTCTATATCTACGCAGATTAAACTCTTGTCTATACTCCTTCAGGCTAAATGCTGAGCTCAAATGAGCCCTGTGGTCTGGATGGGTGACAATAGCCAGTGAAATCTTCCCCCATTGGGAGCAGAGGGAGCCCACATGCCTGAGCCTTTATCTTTCCAAGCAACAGAGAAGAGGGGAAAATACAAACTGAGTAATTTAAGAACATGTCAGCAATTTGGCAAAAAAAAAAAAAAAAAAAAAAAAAAAAGCAGAAGTCAAAAGCCACATGAGTTCATAAATAAACCACAGATCCTGTCTGGATTCAGTCAAAATACCCAAAGGCTTTTACCTACTGACACCAGCCTGGGCTGGTTTCAGTTGACGCTGGTGGCCTGCACAGGGTCTGGAGGATGGAAGAACTAAGTGTGTGCAGACTGATGTCGGGCTGCGTGAGGACTCTGAACAAGGGTTCCCAGAGGGTCTCAGAGGTGGAAGTATGAGGCAGAAGGAAGCAGACCACCTCTGGGGTCCGTGTGATGCCTGTAGTCTATCGATGTGTTATTGTGATGGTCGTGGTAGTGATGGAGCTGCTACCCAAAAGGGAAAAGGTTTGCAGATTAGGTAACGTGACTAGTTCCTTGACCTAAACCCAGAAATGCAGAGAGCAGATGAAATTCTGAATCAATGTGTATTATTAATATCGGCATGACATTGGCACTGCAGGCCAGTGCCTACAGGCACCTGGATTATGAGGGCTCGGGATTAAGCAAAGAACCAATCCTTGATGAATTCACAATGTGAGGGCATTATTGAGAGTAACCAAAAGGTAGGATGTAAAGGGCTGGGGTGAACTTCGGAGATAGATCTGCCCTGGCCTCTTCCTGTGTGCCCTTTTCTCTGCTTGCTGTCTGCCCTGACACGAGAATCTCCCGGCCATACTCAGCTATTGCCCTGAAATTTTGCCCAAGCACCTGAGACAGAGCAGCCACAGGCAGAACCTTCTGAAACCATGAGACAAAGCCATTCTTTCCTTTCTCATGTTGTCCTGTCAGCTCCTTCGGCCACAGTGATGCAATCGTCACTAACAAGAGTCCTGGGGCTTCACCTCTTGAGAGCCTCTGTTCGCCTGATACTTTGTTTATTAGAGAGCTGAGAGACAGGGAGAAGAAATCACCTCATGTCATGGGACACTTTTGTCAGCACCAAATTTCTTACCCTCAGCAGAGAGGAAGGCTCCAGATTTTTACCCCTTCCCCGTACTATATTGGGGAAAGTAGAAAGGACCTGCTGAGTCCAGTCTGACCAGAGTTTGCACTGGCAGTAGGTGATCTGGAATTGGTCCAGCAGGCACACAGATCAGAGCAGCAAAGAGAGACAGAGTAACTGCACCTAGCACACAGATACACCTCTCACTTGGCCACTGGCTAACTGCTGGTCTTTCTATTCTAGGGACATAGTATGGGTTGTGTTTCTGACACCATTGCACTGATGATCTCACAGGGGTTAAGTGGGGTATACTATAATTCCCCCAAAGATACATCTGTGTCTGGTCCTTGTCGCCTGAAAATAGTACCCTATGACTAAAGACCTGAGAAAAGGCTTGAAAAGAGCTCACTAGGTGGCCCTAATGCCATCAAATCTATCCTTAGACCTACACTGTCCGTTGAAAACCCAGGCACACATTGGAGGGGCTCTGCCGCTGCTCAGGAAATGCTAGGACAGTCATCAAAGCTGAAAGGGGAAGGAAGGAGTAACCCGCAGAACCTCATTGGGAGGTCTGGCTCTGTGACATCCTGATGCCAGTCTTCTGACCTCCAGAACTATGCGGGGACAAGCATCTGTTGTAACAAGCTGCTGGGTTTGTGGCCATTTCTTACAGCCACCTCAGGAGACTGAAGCAGTGGGGAAAACTTCCTTTTCCTACGGGAGTTTAACCTGACCGGGTAAGGGGACCACCCTGGCCTACTCCTGCTTGCCTACGCAGCGCTGAGAACAGAAATGAAAGTAGACAGCAGCCCTCAAGCCAGCTCTGAAGGCCAGCCCCAGACCAGTGTTGCAACAAGCTGCCCACCCAGGCAGCAGCACAGTGTGCCTGGAGGTGCTCCACTGGACCCTGTCCCCGGAGTTTAGAAATCAAGACACCCAGGTTTGAGCCCTAAGAGGAGGCAGAGGAAACAAGATACTTCTGAGCAGGCACTCACACAACTCTGTTTTAAAACCAACACTGCTCAGGGACCATTTTCCCATTCTCGTCAGGAAATGCCGTCTCACTCCTTGTGCTGGCTACATAGTATCTCATGGCAGAAAGCCTAAAGGAAAAGGAAAAACTGTTTAAAGTTTAAGTTAATTAGTGTTAGTAACGACTGTGCTGACAGACAGAAACTGGCCTAAGACGGTGTGAGTGACAGTCTTTGTGCAAGAAGTGGGTACATCTCATGAAAACTGGAGAGAGTATATTTCTCTCAGAGAAATGCTGATTTCATCAATGTGACACTGAGCTTAAACAAAGGTACGTATGGCGCCAAAGCCTCAGACCGCACATGAAAACAGTTACTCAGGGGATATCAGATGGTAGGTAGCCTAACTGAGAGTGGCAGGGAGTCAAAGAGGAATAATGACCAGGACTTGAACTTGAGACAATTTTTACTGCTCAAGTGCCTATGTGTCTCCACACAGAGCCAGAAAGAAGACTGGAGGCCAGAGACATCACAAGCAAGAAGGTTGGCTCAGGTGTCCTGAGACCCTGAGATGGGTGAGCTGTGGGCACTAGCCGTATTTCAGCCTTTCTGGTTGGGCTGATGCCTGGAACTTGCACTTCTCAGTGGGGGAGGTGACTGATGGAGCTCCCGTCTAAGGATGCTTTCCAGCGTGGTCTCTGGCACATACCTGCTCCACCCTCTGTGCTCCTCTCCCAGGCCCAGCAACCCCTTAAGGGCCTCCTGCTTGCCTTGTACCTTGAAGTTTACCAGCACTCACCAGAAGCGTGTAACGTCAGGCTCATATCTATTACTCTGACTGGGTTTTCTGACAGCCCTGGACACTCGGGCCTGTTGACAGCCTCTCTGTGTCAAAGCTTTGCTCTGGGTCTCCCACCCTGGTATCTTAGCTCCCTAGTGTTTGCCATAGTTAGCTTCCTTGTTGGTGGTATCTTGAAAGGGTTTCTTGATGTCAGTGGGGCTTAAATTAGAGTCACCTCACAGTATCTACAGTATCAGTACCCACTTTCCACAAATGCCCAAACTTGAGGAAGCTCAAGTGTCTGGTCTAAAATGGCACAGTATTTGTATGTAACTTGCATGTATCCTTGGGTATATTCCAAATTACCCCTGGAGGCCTTGTAGCCAGGTACAATGTGAGTGCTGCATAGATACTAGACAGAGAGACCATATCGTTTGGGAAATAACAAAGGACATAAACCTCTGTGTGTTCATGCACATGTGCTTTGAGAAGTTTTTTGCCGTGTTGAATCTGCAGATGCACAATCCAGGGACTTCTTGGCCCTCCCTCCTCACAGGACTGCAAGGACCAAGACTGGAGATGGCTGTGTTCCAGGAACCTGCTCATGTCCTTTAGAAAGTAAGTAGCTTCTATTTTACCCCCTTGCTTCTGTGTTTTCTAATATTTTTTGATAAAAATAGTCAAGCCATTATAAACATGCATGGGAAGTGTTTACCCAAGCGCCTTGCCTTTCTTTCCTGCTCAGCCCCTTCCCTCCTCTCCAGGACTCATCCCCTGCTTTTCAGACACCCTTGCTTCATCAGGGATGGGCCGCAAGAGGCACCGAGGTTTTCTGAACTGAGTCACGGTCCCAACATACACAGCCGAGCAGAGCCGAGTGGAAACACCTTACAGAGCGTGGTCGACCAGCCGAGTTGTTCGGATGTACCTGGATGTGAAAATCCCCATGATGCTCTATGCCTTTTCCTGGCTCCCAGAACCACTGCCAGCATTCAAGGCATGTTCTTCCACGCTGCACTCCTTGACAAAATTCTGCCTTGTGCAGGTAATGTCTACTAGGCATGCTTAAGATCCAGCTAGCGTCTCCTACTGCAGCCCCTATAAATCAATCCTGTCAGTCATGCAGTTTATTATCCCATATAGTGCTCCAGACCTCATTTATAACTGAGTTTATAATTTATTGAGTGTGTACTCTATCCATGAAAAGTAAAGGGCCGTAACGTATCCTATCTATAGACAGTTCCATCTTACAGTGATTTGGGTTATTATTTTTGAGTTAACACTGATCCAGAAGATAATATTTTCACCTCTAGTTCAGCATACCGTGTTATATAATACATTTTAATGCAGTGTATGACCAGACTTTGCCCAACTATAGGCTAAGATAGGTGTTCTGAGCACATTAAGGTGTGTCAGTTTATCTATTAAATGCTATTTTGGTGTGAGATTTTCAATTTTCAGTGGTTTTTTCTGTGAGTCAAGGAGCATCTAAGGGCAAGCTTCCGTACTACAAATGCATTAAAAAGTAAGTCTTGGCCAGAGTAGGAGTTATATATCTTAAGAGACTTTTCTCTATAAGCTTTTCCCCAATGTGTGGGCCCGATGATGGAGAGATCACTTCTTCCTGGAGTTTCCAGAAACCTGGAGAGCCAACGCCAATCACTCAGGAGCTTGTGTGGTACAGATAAGGCATCAGGACCCTTTGGGGACCCACATGGCGAAGATTTTCCTAAGAGGTCTGGAGCACCGCCAGCTCGGATGGTGGCAGAGTGCAGGGTGAAGGACCAAGTGACCCGAACCAGAAACCTTCAGCTGGCTACCAGGACAGAAGGAAAACGTACACGCAGCTGAGCTAGGAAGAGAAGCAGAACTGTTTGCCTTGGCATCCGTCGCTTCCCCTCTATAATGAATCTTTCTGGAAGGCAGCGTCCACTGTGTCCACATAGGAAGTTGTTATCTCGCCTAGGAAGGGCATCTGGGGGGGGGGGACGTCTACTTGACGGTGAGTCCACCCACGAGATTCCTTGATATTTTTATAACTGCTTTTTAAAATTTTCATTTCACACTTGCTAAAGAGGTTTTGTCCTTTTTCATGTGTCTTCTATTAAGATGATTTCTGCAAAACATGCTGAGCTGCGGCTTTTTGGAAGCAACGGGTGGAAATGCTGCCTGCTTCATAAAACTCATTGAAAAGCGTGCTGAGGAACAAAATGGTCCAGTGCCCAGGAGCTGCGCATGCGCTCTCTGGAGGGGTTGCTTCTAAGCAGGGGTAGCATTGCAGTGCCTGGATAATAAAGTATTGATGAAACAATAAGCAAACATGCCTTCTCACCCTAGACTGGGAAATGATGCCTTAAAGACTGGTACAAGCTACGGCCCTGTCAAGAGCCAACCAGCAAAAATGACAAAATCTTGCAAGCTTTGTTTTGTACACCCACCTGACTGGCCAACACACACTTCTCTTGTGTTGTTCATGAACAGCTGTGGGTGGAAAGACACAAAGAATGCATCCTAGAAGCCCAGGCCAGGAGCGTGAAATCCCCTAGCCCCACCCATCCTGCACAATTGGTTATGGCTTTGGCCAGACACGCTACCCAGGCCCCTGCTTGGCTGGACTACGTGGTTCCTTAGATGGTTCTTTGAGCCTGTGTCAAATAGCCTAAGGCCTAAGGTGTATCATATCGTCAGGGTGTGTACCTTATCTGCACCCCGACCCCCAACAATCACGTGGCATCCCTGTGAAAGAGGAGCTAGGGAGATATCAGAAGTAAAAATCTAGAGAGGAGGCAAAGGTAGGTGGGATGGAGAGCGGGGGGTGGGAGGGGTGGGGGGGGAGGGAGGAAAACAGGAAGTAAGAAAGGAAGCAATTAGTGTTGTGCGGTTGCCAACTGAGGCAAGGCAAGAAAGGTTACCAATTAGACGCTCACATGTTGCCAAGGGTGAGCTCAGCTGACCGGTCAAGGCCAGAGCCAGAGTCCTCAGTGTCGAAGCTTACCTCTCCGTGGTTTCTGTGCCCTTTCCACTTCCTCTCCCTACAGAGGCCTCCCAGAAATGATAAAGGGCTCTCGCAGAACAAGAGTAATGGGGACGCGTGTTGCCTCTAACGTGCATCACTGAGGAGAGAGCTGCAGAGCTCCCACGTTCATCTCCTTCAGCCGGCAGACTGCAGCGGGAGGAAAGCGCCACTGTCATCACGCCCCAGAGTCTCTGACTGTCACTAGGCCCGAGGTAAGGGATGCGCATGCGGCAGTGGGTAGAGGGAGCCACGCGCTGCCCAGCCACGCCACGTTGTTCAGTTTCCTCTTCCTGGAATAAAGGATCCTGGTGACTTAGGCCTAGCTCCCTCCTTTCTTCCTGTTGCTCTCCGGCTTTCCTGCCTTAGGATGGTGTATAAGGGTCCCACCTTCCCAGATCAACTTTCACACTCAGCCCAGAGATAGTACGCTGTCGAAACACAGAACGTTATTCCGAGGATGTAGTTCAGTTGTTGGGATGTGGCACCAGGGCCTGCGCATAAACACCCAGAGGCCCCAAAGCCTCTACAGGGCACATTGGGAGGTGAGGCCGTTTGAGCTCATTTCCTGAACATCTCAGAGATGAAACTACAGATGATCCCTGTTTAAGATGTTTCAAGTTTTGAGTTTTCTTTTTTCAGTTTTAGGATGGTAGGAAAGCATGGGCAGAAACCACGTTTTGAGATCTGACTTGTCTCCAGGCTAGTGACACGTGGTATGATATTCCTTCGAGATGTGGACTAGGATAACTGTTTTGAGTATATTTAAGGTATGATATGGAGGATGCTGTTCAGTGGTAACGTGGGGGGGGCAGGGTAAGCTAGTTAGATAGGGTAGATTGATGTTACATGCATTTACAACTTTATATTGTCAGCTTATAGGCTTATTAGGACATCATTCCATTGTAAGTAGAGAGACATCTGTACTAATAATCACTAAACTGATATAATACTCTATATAAATGGTCCTGACTTTATGGCTGTATCCCATAATCAAACGTCACGAGACACACAGGCTGTCTGCTTCTGCCCCTTTCCAGCTGAGGAACCTGAGACACAAGAGCTATGACACAGTGGCCTGGGGTGCAGCTCCAAGGTACAACAGCTGCGTAGTCGTGTGTGGCACAGGGCGGGCTGCATTCCTCAGGCTTTGCAGCCACAGGGGTTTCTTTGGAGTATTATGGAAACGAATCTTGGCCAGGACACCACAACTTACTCTGTGGTCACGGCTATGCAGGCCATCCCCCTGTTGTAGCACTCTACCATGCTGTGCTTTGAGGATTCTGCTTCTTTTATCAAAAATTTGCAGTAAACCTGCACCGTGAAGCTTATTGGTGACATTGTTCCAACAGCTCAAATATTTACTAATGTTTGGGGCAATAAGGTAGTTTTAGCTAAGACATTAGACTTTGGATGCGTTAAACAGAGTATTCTTCATCGATAACCCAGTGGACTGCAGTATAGTGTAAACATGGTTTATATATACACCTAGAAACCAAAAAGTTGTGTAATTCTCTGTATTGAGGTATTCAGTTTACAGTGGTGAGCTGAAACCAAATCTATAACATTTCATATATATGTGTGTATATATATGCCTTATGTATATATACATGCACACACATCTGTGACCACATGCTATATATGTTGTAACAGACAAAATGTAAACTGAAATGATATATTAAAAATGCTTATCAGGGGGCTGGAAAGATGTCTCAGCACTTAAAAGTGTGTATCATTTTTGCAGAGACGTATGCACAGGGCCCAGGTTCAGTTTCCAGCACCCATGCCAGGGGCTCGCAAGCACCTGTAACTCCAGCTCCAGAGGGGCTGAACACTTCCAGCTTCTGCATGCGTGCAAACACACACAAGTAGTAAAAATTTTAAAGTACAGATATATCACCATATGTAAACTACACATTTGACTCCACACAGCTCTTGAGTTGTATTTTTAGTGAGGCCTGATTAAGTGTGTGTGTCAGGAAACGGGGGAGGCAGGTTCACACAGACAGATATTGGTGAAGACAAGAGAAGACCCAAATTGGTCAAACTACAAAATCCTATAAAATTGGGGGAAGTTTTGCCTCTCAAAGGCCACTCTGACACTCTGGTCTGGAGCGTCAGAAGGCCACACATATTGCTCTAATGCAGGCGATACAGATACGGGCTTTGGCTCCACACTTTTCCATTTTTCCAATAAGGGGGCAACAGATTAGAGACATTGAGTACCTTGGTGCAATCCAGCCATTTTTCAAGCAAAGCTGACTTCCTTTCACTTTGTCAGTGCCAGCTGGTGTCTTGGGGGATCTGACTCTTCATAGAGAATAAAATAAGCTCAGGACTACAGGCAGCCCTGACGTCCACACTGGCGTCTTACTAACACTTCCTCTCTTGGAGCCTCACTGTATCCTCTGGGGAACCAGAAGACTGTGACCCCCTGTATCCTCTGGGGAACCAGAAGACTGTGACCCCCTGTGCATCCTGCTTTATGTCCACTCTCTACTCTCCCACCGTGGCCCTCCCTTGAAGGTTGTGTCCTGTCATCTTTGACTACTGTGGGACTCCCTGGGGTGTCACAGCAGCACTAAAACCAAAGGAAATATGGCACATTGCTCTAAGCCTCCAAAGGGCCACCTTAAGCCTGGAGGTCAGGCGGACCCACAGATACCTGTCTCCTGCCTCAGCTTCCCCTGTAATCTGCTCTGCAACTGGAGGGAAACCACTGTCTTTCCAGAATCGAGCTTTCTACCTGTCAAACAGGGGAGCCTGTCGACGGTCAGCCCTGCCCTGGATGCCGGCGTTCCACAACAGTGGCTACACAGTCGGGCGGACCCCAGCAACCTTCTCTGACTTTATCCCACCGGATCAAATTTTCATGTTCGGTTACACTGGCCCACGGCTTTGCAAACTGACGTTGTAAACAAACGATCAGACCTCACTGACGGTCTGACAGGGACGCAATCTGAGAGCGTGTGCCAGGGAAGGACTATACTCCTGCGGTACATATACCTGTGACGATCTGTGTATTTGTCGATGTAGATATCAGATTTGGTATAGAGTCTAACTTGAGGGGTGGAGTTGCTGCTTGATTTCTGCAAATTTTGTGTAGGTTTGCACGCCTGGTATGAAGATGCTTGGGTAACAGGCACATTTGCTTCATCTTTAAAAATAGCTACAAGTTTGACTGTATTTGTTGGCTATGAGGTCAACAGGCTTTTTCATGAGTATTTGGAGCTATATGGCGGGAGCGGGAAAAAATGAAATTTCTGGAGTTCTTGATGGTTATCATTTGCCTTGTTAAAGGACACTATGAGTGGGTTTTGCTACTTGGTAATACACCCAGGGCTTTGCATGCTTTAATTTTGTTTGCTCTTACTCCATCCTGTATTGAAGTTTTAGTATCCCATTCCATTTGGGGTCTCAGTGAAGCACGCCGAGGCCGGGGCACACTCAGGGGCTTGCGCATGCTCGCACTGTAGAGGATGCTGGAGATGACCGGAAATGGTGTAGACAGGGGATACCGAAGGCCGGAGGCTGGGGAAATGGAGGGTGGGGCATTGAAGACTACAAAGACACCACCTGAGAGGAGGGATGGGTTCTAAGAATCAACTGCATCATAGGTAGAACACCATCAGAAGGGATTAAAGGCGTTATCCTAGTACCAGGCCAGCTCTTGCCAGTAAGTTGTTATAGACATTGCCTAAGTATGATACAGTTGACAGTGTTGTATAAGTCAGAGTAGCTAGGAAAAATTTAAATGCCTTCATTACAAAGAAATATTTTACATCATGGGTAATCTAGATATCCTGGGTCAGTCGTTATTTTTTAAATGTATGTATTTATTTACTTATTTATTTATTATGTCTTCATGTACACCAGAAGAGGGCATCGGATCATAATACAGATGGTTGTGAGCCACCATGTGGTTGCTGAGAATTGAACTCAGGACCTCTGGAAGAGCAGCCAGTGCTCTTAACCACTGAGTCATCTCTCCAGCCCGGGTCAGCCATTATAATGTCAACATATACCAAAATATTGTGCTCTATATGCCAGAAAATATATATATATAATTATCTGTCAATCAAGATATCTGTCAATCAAGAAACAAACTGATTTTTAAAAGAAAAACGAGTTTGGGGTGGACAGGAATCTGATATCCACCAGGTCTTGTTCAGTGGCTTTCAAGTGTCCCTGGTGATCAGGGGCAGCATCGTCTGGGAACTTGTTACAAGCACACATTCTTTAGGCCCTACCCTAGACCTACAGAATCAGAAACTCGGGCAGCAGCATGGCCTGCAGGTGGTTGTAGTGAATGGAGATGTCTGAGAATTACTGTGTTAGCGACCAAGGCTTTCACCACCAAGCCTGCCACCTCCCCAGACACAGGCTGTGGGAATCAGATGATGCTCAGTTGTGGAACTTAGTGAGTCACCAAGCTACAGCATCTGTGAACGGACCGATGAGCTCACTGTCCTGGGTGTGGCTGCTTGTAGCCAACTGCTATGGTTTGGATATGTCTAGTCCCCAAGGGCTTGTGTCCCAGGGTGACAGCGTCGAGAGGGGCAGGAGCTTAGCCAGGGGTGGTTAGGTCACACATTCAATCCCTGCAGCAGAAGGGATCAATAGAGTTGTCCCAAGACCCGGTAAGTACTGAGAAGAGAGGGTTGTTAGAAAGACAAGCCCCTTTCTGGATCCTTCTTCCTGCGGCTGACACCTTCCTGACTCACTGTGATGTAACACAGCCAGGCAGCTCCCGCCAGCATGCCTCTGCCATGCTCTTTGGATCTCTCAACCGCAAGGATCATGAGTTAAATAAGGCTCTTTACTTTGGACTGCTCAGCCTTGGATATTTGTAATAGCAACACAAGTGGACTTGAGACATCCTTACTCTGAGGCTGTCAGTTCCACAGCTCCTCTTCACAGTGCCGCTTGTATATGTTGGGCTCAGCTCGGGGATTGTTATATGCATTCTATTCAGCTTTGCCAGGAGAGATAAGATCCACATCCAGCCAGCCTACCTTAACTAATAACCATTTAAGAGAAAGTCTAAATATGACTGATAGACCAGGAGACATGAGGGAGAGGTGGGGGGAAGTTAGAGATAAATCTTCCATAGCTTATTAAATGGAAAATTTGGGGGGAAGGCAAACGTTGCATCTGCAAAGAGGCTACGAGTGAGCAGAACAGGCCTGGAGTCAGAGACAGACTCAAGCAACGGGCGGTGAGCACATCTCAAAGACAGATAGAAAGAGAAACAGGAGAAATAGGCCCCAATTCGTTCTCTGCTGCTCCCACCTCCCACTCCAAATCTGGACAAATTCAAGATAGGGGTTTTATTAAACCAAAAATACAACTGGAAACGAAACTCTGAAGTTTCATAAAGTGAAACTCAGAAGAGTCCGTACATGATAGAAAGCAGATGGGATTAACTTGATGAAGGAAGCCATCAGTCAGATGCACACAGGAAACGGCTTGAAAACCTGAGAGCAGCCCTGTAGGTGCTGTTGACCCAAACATGGAGAAGGAAGGAGCAGGAAGCTGGGGAAGGAGCTAGGGAAATGGCAGGGTTGGGACCACATGCATGGTAGGACAGCCAGGAGGACACACACACACACACACACACACACACACACACACACACACACACACACACTCCACGAGTAGGGTAATAGTCTAAGATCCGGAAGCCTCAGCAGGAACTAGGAAGCCTGTCACCCAGGAGCAAGGTGCGTGGACTCACTGAGACCTCTGCAGTGACATAGCAAAAAAGTTCCGGAGGGGAAAAAAGAGCCAGATCTCCAGGCAAGCTAACACCAAAACCTACCCAGTGTTGGAGAGTACAGTGCCAGGAAGAGAGGAGCCAAGTTCATCCAGCAAGGCCAGGGAGATGCTGTGTGGACACAATTCCCACAAAGCAAGCTCAGGCTGTTGTGAAAATGAGGGTTCCAGTTCTTAGAGATAAAGGTGTGATGCTCGTGTGTGCACACACCTAGTAGTGCTGCTGTCACAAAACCCTCCAGCTATAGTCAGAATCCTGCAAGATCAATGGGTATAACTAAAGGAAATTTGGGCTCAGAGATTTCCCCAGAACAGGAAAAAGAAAAAAGAAAAAAAAAGAAAGAAAGAAAGAAAGAAAAACTGCACATTAACTAAAAGTTAAAGAGTTTGAGTAAGTGCCTGGGTCTTCAATATATCTAATGAAGTTCAAGATGTGGAAGATGCAGCAAAAACAATAGGAAAATAAACAACAACAAAAGCATTCTCCTCAGCCAGAGGGAAGGAGGTCACTTCGGCTACAGTCTGCTGAGTTCTCAGATATCAAGAAGTCTTTGATAGAACTTACCATGTAACCTATTACCCGACCACAAAGTCACATTCCAAATACCCAGCATGCACTACCGGCAGTCACAGCACATGCTCACCACACACATCCAGAAATAGATAGCTTTGTAGTCCAAACCTACACCAGGGAAAAGAACATTCGATGTGTGTGTTCACTTCCGCTCCCCGCCAAATAACACCCTTTACCGTGCTCATGTGCTTAGCGCACCGCTTTTCCTTTCTTGAATAGGCTTTGTGGCACAGACAAAGGCCACACTGACAAAGCCACGAAGAGTAAACTTAAACCTCTCTCTGGCCACCGCTGGGACTGTGGGCTATCCACATCTGATAAGGAAAGGTCAGTGGAGGAGGAGACCCAGTGCGGGCTCTGTCTTTCAAAACTTGCAGCATGGAAACAATTACAGCAAACTATAAGGTCCAGGCGGTTTTTGTGTTTTATTTTTAAAAGCTGAAGGTACCACTGGGTAACAGAAATTGGATATATAAGTTGCTAAACTTTGAAGACAGCCGAAGGAAAGACGACAGTGGGCCAGCCATTGAGAAGTGGAGGGTTGGGCGAGAGGTATAGATAAAACAGGAAGTGGCCAGAAACACAAAGGAAAACAGAAGGTAGGAAGTTCCAAGGTCATGGCATTGAACAGGTGAGTCATGATACAGCCAAAATACTGGGTCGGAACTTCCTTTGTCCAAACACGAAGTACCACACAGTGCTTCAAAAGCCAAAGCAAGGATTTGTCTGCAGTACGACCAGGCAGGAAAGATGAGGCTTTGACAGTCAGGACATGGGTCAGAAGCATAAACAACGCAGCAGGCATTGGTATCAGATACAGAAAAGGACTGAACCTAGTGAGCAAGGCATGGGATAATCTTTCCTGGTGGCCGTGCAGTCCACAGCTAAGGCACTGCGGTCAGGAGCGTCTGTACTTCAAATCCTAGCCCCCGAGAAAATGGGCAAAAATAGAACTCACAAGGGAATTTGGTAAAAGGGTTTGGTTTTGAAGAATTTTTAACCCACTGAACAGCTCTTCGAACGTCAAAGAAATAAAACACAAAGACACAGGAGACACGAATAATATCAGTAGCAAACCTGAAGAGATTAATAACAGAGTGAACTTGGAACAGCAGTTACGGGCACAACGTTGGAAACTAAGAAGAGGTGAAACACGTTTGTTAAAATAGTAGTTCATGTTAATGCAGTAGTCATAAGCATCGGTTACTAAGTCGCCTTTATAAGCCCGTTTAAGCTTTCAACAGCTCTGTTTTAAGCAAAGCTGAAGTCCCGAAAGCCTTGTCCTCTGACCACAATGCAATGAACTTGGGGTGCAATGCCAAAGGGGAAGCAGTGTTTAAACACATAGAGCGGAAAACTGGTCTTTGTATCAAAGACTCCCCAGTATGGGATAGCTGAGTGTGACGTGACTGTCCCAAAGTACAGGGAGTGACTGAGCTGTCCTCGGCTGGTTATCTAAGTGTGGCAGCACATTTAAACCTGAACTTACAAAGAGAAACCAATACAATGTCCTAACAGAGCTGTTGTACTTGGGGATGTGGGTGTAGTGTTGGTGCAAAGTTATCCATAAGATATTTTCACACTGAACAAAGGAATACATTTGAAGAATAATGGGCCATCAACTACCCATGATTTATTACTAGGGATATGGAAAGAAGTTATTAGTATGAACTATATTAATATAATTTATAGTGATTTTCCAAGGAGAAATCTCTAAGTAGTTATCAAATGTATAGATGAAATGACATGTAAGGAAGTCAACAATTGTTTCTATGACTTCCTCACATCACAGGGAACATTTGCTAGAAGTACGCAGTTGGCGTCATGCTCCGTGGTGAGGCACGAGAGAGACTGGCAGAAAGGCTGGGAATGGAGCAAGGATCTCTGTGCTCAGAGTGGTGACTCAGCACCGCTGGAAAGCTATGTGCTGGCCCCTTTGAGAAGGAAAGTGTGGGGCTGGTTGTCACAGTGTGCAAGTGCTTCCCTCATACAAGATGGCTGTGGGGCCCATCTTCAGCTCTGGAGAGAGTAAGCGTGCTTATGTAAAGATTGGAAAGGAAGAAACAAGACATTTGCTCAATCTCAAAACCAGTACCATATACCTTTTCCCCCAAAGTTACTCCATAATTCAGCCAAGTTCATATTCCAAAGACATGTGTTTCAGAGAGCATCTGAGTTGATGACTGTCTGCTAATAGCCACGTGACTGCTAATAGCCACGTGACTGCCGGATTAAGGATCTGGTCCTGGTGAGGGCGAGGCTGCGTGAACAGGGCTCCCGAGCCTCTGCAGTCCACAGCACTGGAGCACCTGTGAGACAGGCCACAGATGCTCAAGGGCCCAGCTCCATATAGACATCTCTCTCAATCTACAGGGAAAGGACAGAGTAAGCAGTGAACGGATGTACCACGTCAGCCTCCTGTTCATCTTAGGGGAAGGTGTTACATTCCACCGTCGTACGCAAATAAATTCCAGACGCTCTCATGGTCTAACGTAAAACGTTGTAAAGTCGACATAGTAAAATACAGAATGAAAAATGATATGACCGACTAGTTATGAAAGTTCTGTCTAAGCATGAAAATCTGAACTAATATAAGAGGAGATTAATAGATGTTAATACATAAAAATTTAGAATGTACCTTGCAGTAAAACAGAAACCTGCCACATACAAAACTGAGATACAGGGAGAACAGGGGAGTGGGGAGGAGGGGAATTGCCAACACTTTCGCTTAATGCAATCTTGTTAAACGGTGAGAAAAAAGGAAACACAATTTTCTAAAGCAAGGAGAGAATACAGAAGAAAACTCAAGTGAAATGAAAAAGAAATGACCAGGAAGGAATGAGCGAGACATGTCTGTCAGCTAAGCCTAAAAACAATGGTAAATGTCCCCACGGATGTCCTTGCTTACAGACTGCTGGGAACGGTGTCGCCACACCCTCCTGGACAATGGCAAGGCTATCAGAACTGCAGCCAGCTGATCACTGCCCTGTGAGAGCAGTTCACTCTGCACATTCATGTACGCGGGTTCTTTGGGATAAGTTTTTAGTTGAAAAAGAAACAAAAAAAGGTTATCAATTTAAAGTTAAAGGGAAAGTGTAACTTCTTTAAAATATGACACAAAATTTCACATATTTCACAAACCTCTATTTACTAATAATGAAAACTTTTCCATAATAAATATAATGAGAAGTTGAGTGGGAGGGTCTGTCTAGAAAAATATGACCAGTGTTCAAGTCATGGTGCTGTGTGGGTGGCAGGCATTCATTGCTGTAAAGTAGCATTCATTTATTTGGTACAACATAAGAAGGCAGGCTGGATGTTGAATATTATTTCTATCACAATCACTAGCTAATTTATCTCCTTATGCAATATAGTATGTACATTTATTTTAAAAACACTAAAATATTAATTAAATTCTTCCTTGTGAGGAGAGATTTACAGCAATTAGTTTAATCTTTTAAATGGCTGTATTTTTAATTTTTAATGGTATGTGCCTTAGTCAGTCAGTTTCACATGTTGGAGCCATAAACGTCAGAACTATATGGTCCCGGAGTTTGGAGAATGGAAGTCCAAGATGCAGGTGTCAGAAGAGCTCTTGCCTTTGGTCTCTCTGTGTGCCTGCTCTTGGTTTACACCATACTCTGGGAGGCACATTTGAGAGCTCTGTCTGCAGCAGGGACCCAGTGTAGCGCCTCCCTCCTCTGTTGAGCTCAGAGATGCCCACTGAATGAAAGAATGAGTGAATAAATGTGTACATAAGAAAAGAGATAAATGTGTAGGTAAATAAATGAGTAAATACATATGAATCAATGAGGTCATTTTGGGCTAGTGAGATGGCTCAGCAGGTAAAGGCACTTGCTGCCAAGCCTGATGACTTGAATCCAGTCCTCAGAATCCACCTGATGGAAGAGGACAATCAACTCCATTTTGTTCTCTGACCCTCCTTCACACATACACACACATTTGCTGTCCTAGTTCATTTTTGTCAACTTAACACAAACCTAGACAAATACGGGAAGGAATCGAGAAGATGCCACCTTAAGATAGACAAGCCCGTGGGCACTGTTTTGATGATTAGTGTGGGTGCTGCCATCCTGGGCAAGTTGTGCTGAGATATATAAGAAAGCAGGCTGAGCAAGCCACAGGGAGCAAGCCAGTGAGGATCACTCCTCCATGGCCTCTGCTTCAGTCCCTGCCTCCAAGATCCTGCCTGACTTCCCCCAGTGATGGACTGTACCCTGAGAGGTGTAAAGTGAAATAAATCCTTTCTTTCCCAGGATGCTTTTGGCCATGGTGTTTTATGATATCAATGAACTCTAACTAAAACTTATAGACATGCACACACACACACACACACACACACACACACAGAGAGAGAGAGAGAGAGAGAGAGAGAGAGAGAGACAGAGAGACAGAGAGACAGAGAGAGAGAGAGACAGAGACAGAGAGAGACAGAGAGAGAAAGAGACAGAGAGAGAAAGAGACAGAGAGAGACAGAGACAGAGAGAGACAGAGACAGAGAGAGACAGAGAGAGACAGACAGAGAGAGACAGAGAGAGAGACAAACACAGAGAGACAGAGAGACAGAGACAGAGAGGGAGAGACAGAGAGGAAGAGACAGACACAGAGACACAGAGACAGAGAGACAGAGACAGAGAGACAGAGACACTAAATAAATGTAAAGTTTTAATTTAAATAAACAAAGGTGTAAGCCAATTATTACTGCTCATGTTATTATTTCTGACTTACCTCACCCTGTACTAATCAGGCTACTTTTTGCTTAAAGATGCCTAATTACAGGAGACTAAGTCACTTACACTTGTCAGCCTTGGTGACAGACATAGCTTCAGGCTGGAGCCCTGGCTGTGCGCCCAGAAACTACATGTGCTCAGTGGTTCTGGTTCGCTGCAGTTGGTTCACTGGCCTGTACTTCTTGCTTCAAGATAAGTAACTGCCCATCATTCCTGGAGTGGAGGCCGCTGTGGCCACAGTCTGGTGGGTGTGGTGGTGGTGGTGGTGGTGGTGATGACGGGCGTTTGTGTGTGCTCATGCACATGGTATCGTGAAGAATGGGTGAAGATCATCAGGGCTTGCCCAGCCACCTGCTTCCCACTGCTCCGAACCTAATTAATCTCCCCGTGCCAGATATCTGCTGGTTCTGAGCCAATTCCAGGGAGCAGAGTGTCAACCTGCTCAACTGGGCAGAGCTGGGATCTAGACTCAGTACCAGGGAGTCCAGGAAGGGACAGTGAGGAGAGTGGTAGCATTCCTAGAATGTTCCTAGACTAGCAAATAGGTTGCTCTTGTGAAGAAATATTGAGACTGTTTTTTTAACAGCCTCTAGAATGAAATAATGAAGTCTATACGGGAAAGGACCAAGACAGTGAGAATGCTTAAGGCAGGACAACGGGGAAGCCTCTGGAAGTACAATGGCGCGAGAGAACACAATGCTGGAGAGGTGCTAGGCTCTCTTACAGAAGGCATCCGGGCTCCTCAACATCAAAGCACTCAGTGTGCCCACAGTACAGGCATGTTAAAACTACTGTGAGTACGTCACAGTAAGAGACGCAGACTCCCTGAACATGCACACCACAAACCATCAGCTCTCTGTCATACTGCCACCAAATACGTAAAGACCTTAAGAGACCCATTGCTCACTGCGTTGCCCTGCCCCCACCGCCTCACTCCGTAGACGCACAGGTGCCCTGTGCAAGGAGGCTGAGGAGGTGGTAGGAAGGAACTAATAGGATTATCTGCCAGGGTTGCCTGCCAAGAGCGGCCCATTGTTGCCGAAGCCTCCCACTGCCCTCCGCCCAGCACAAGCACACTGCTCCTCCTCATCGTGAAATGGTTTTCATAAGCCATGTGAAGCCAAGTATTATTAAATAAATTATGCCAATTTGAAGCTCTGCCTGGGTGGGCTTCCAGTCAGCCCCACTTGGGATTCTGCATGCACGGATGAAGATGCCTCTGCTAGGGTTACCATGTGCCCCGAGGTGCTGTTTTAATCCCAAATTGTTGAGTCTCCCTGAGCCGTCTTTGTGTATAAATAACATGGTAATTGTCCAGGGAGCTAACAGGTGCAAATCCCCACGCACGGTGTCTTGTCACATACAGGCTGCTCACTCAGGCCAACTGCCATTGTCATCGCTGTTAATGCTGTCATTAGCCTGTCAGTCACCGAGCAGGCTAATAACGCAGAGCGCCATGTGTCTTCGTTATTTTGTTCACTGGCAGTGATATTTGGAAATTAGGAGGGTCAAAGTCCAAAAATGCCTTGGCAAGTCGCAGAAGGGAAGAAAGGAAGAAAGGGGGGAAAGGAAGTGGTGGGTGTGACAAGATGCAGGCCTGGGACTACCCTTCTACGGTTTATCAGTGTAAATCAGCCTGTGTGCAAGTAGCATTTCTATTCAGTCAGTCAAGGGATTCAGATGGGAATATCAAGAATATTAAGAATAAAGATAGATTGAATTTTACTCTCAGTAGATCTCAACATTTTACTCTAAGATACTGAAAGTCTCTCCCTTTGTTCCTTAAAAAAAAAAATCTCAAAACATGACTAACTATCTACACATTAAAAGCATGAGAGATTTTGTAGGAAGCTGATGAGAGTTGTGTGATGGAATCTGACACCAAGAGTTACATCCCCAGTGACAACCCTAGAAGCCATCACCCTCCCTGCCAGACACAGTGCTGTCAGAAGCAGGGGACAGGAGGCTTCCTCTAGACCAGCCACTGCTTCTCAGAGGACAGGTTGGAGCAGTCACCCCTCCCGCTGGGTGGACAGCACAGGGTGGATGTAGTTTCACTCGTCCGATCTTGTCAGATGCCACGTCATCTTCTTTTAAGGCCACGAAGGAGCTTGTCTAAGACAGCCATGCTCTGAGGACTCGGGGCCCACAGGAAGGCAGAGAGTCACTTGTGGATGCTGGCTTCAGTTCTCCAGCCAGGATGCCCTGGCCTGCTCTACACACACTGAGAGTGGACTTGAAATAGGAAACCATGGACTGACTCACCTGGGAACTAGTAAAAGAAGAGGAGTGGGCGTGGCTGGGAGTAGGGGACCATGTGGAGAGGAAGAAGAGGGAGATAGTGGGAAGAACAAAAGGCTCATCTGCCCATCAGTGAGTGGAACAGAAAGCAAGGAAGAACATGGCTGCCGCAGTTATGTCATCACCAGCAGAGGCGGTAGAGATAACCTAATCCTCAAGCCTTTCAAAGCACAAAGGGTGAGGAGGTTTGGTTCTGACCATGTACATGACTGACAGAATGTGAAGAAATGAGAGAAGGCATTCTTTAGTAAGTGGGGTGTGGCATCCTCCAGAACCATTACCAATAGAAAGGGTGAAAAACAAAACCCTCTGTGGGATGATTGACAGCCTGCAAAATGGGACAGTGCCACTCTAACCCACCAGAAGTGGGTTCTGGTACCCTAAGAGGAAAGAGCACTGAGCCCCCTTCCATGCCACACCCCAGCTGAGCAACACTGCACACTCAGAGAGCTGGAGATCACAGGGCTGGCTGGCAGCTGAGCTTAGTGCGGACAGGGCGACATACCACATACGAACATAAGACGAGCCTAGAAAAAGATCGTGACTCAAACTTCGTATTACAGTCTCCACCAAAGCATATTGCTTTGGTAACATCGTAAAAATGTTGAATGATGTAAGTTGAAGGATCATCAGGTAGGGAACTTTGGGATGGAAACCCCTGATATGAATCGGTAGGTTTACATCCTAAGCCTTTTCTATTTGATCTGTTCTCATCGTGTGTATAATATCAATTTTAAAAGTGACCTAGAGATGATTTGCTAGATTTCTACCCTATTGTTACTTGTTGGCATCTCACAATGAATGTTCCAAAGAGAAATCCCTGAAAAAGGATGGTCACAACTGGCATCCTTGCTCCCAACTCCAGGGACACAATCTGCCATCGAAAAGTCTTTTTGGTACTCACAGGTCCCTCAAGGAGGGAGCTGCTGTGGCATGGGGGCCACATGGAGAGCGCTGTTTGCTTGGCTGGCACGAAGGAGGGGGAAGCAGATTTCCTTTGGGTTGTTTGACAACCTCAGCCTGTCCTGATTGGTTAGTTTGCACTTGACAAGCGATTTGGCAGGCACTAGCCAGCCCTGGGAGGAACCATCAGGGTCAGCAAGGTTCCAGATGCCAAAGCCTCAGAACGCAGAAAAAGACAAGACGTGGTCCAAACACCTTCTGGAAACATTTCTCTCGTCAAACACCCCTGTTCATTGCCTGCCTCAGCAAAATCACGTTAGAAAGAGCACTGATCGCTAGACACCGCCAGCTTGCATGCTCGGCCTGTTAGCCATCATGGCCAGGTGTTGACAGACCCTTCTGTCTCTACTTCTGCTTTTAGCCCAGCATCTCCAGCTGTCTGTGTCCACTCCTGAGCCAGGAGCGGCCTATGAGTGGGCAGTGAAATCTCAAGGGGCAACTCCAATGGCCCTGGGCCCTGCAGGAGGGCAGCCATTTGGACTGGATTCCGTCAGCACTGACTTGACTATATGGGTCCTGTCCCGGGGTCCCTGAGACATTCATTATCTTAGGACTGTTACCATTGGCAACCTGATTGGTTGTACAGTAACTTCCTCTGTATTCTTTGTTCTGTTTTCATATACTGGGGACTGAACTGGGTTTTGCTCTGAACTACGTATCCAGCCCTAGCTTTTTATACCCCCAACTCCCACACTGATACCATCTCCAAAACCTATCACCATAAGGACATCTAAGCAGCTGTCTCCCCAAATCCCCCAGAGCCTGTCTGATCTTTGAATACTCTCATCTCAACAATAATAGCACATCTGTCCATGCTACAAGCTGGAAATACAGTGAAGGATATCCCAACCCACAGAGGGGACCCAATAATAACCTATATGTGTGTGGATAGCTTGGCTAAATTTTCATATCACAAATACTCTGATTTAAAAAAGAAAACACCAAAGTTTGGAGGCAGCCAGCCCTCCTTACTTTCCAGTGAATGGTTGGAAAAGATCTCCCAACTATTTACTTAATAATTTGTTTAAAAGTGTAGTGTTGCAGCTGGGCGCCTGCATGCCTTTTGTTTGTTAGCTTTTCCTCTAAGAATCATGTGTTACAAGCAAGAATTGTTTGTCCTGCTGGAAGCTGTGTGGGAGATTTGGATTGCTGCCGTCTCTGGTCTGCAGGCAACTGCTTTTGCAGGCCGCCCTAGCTCTTTCGGTGGGCTCCGCTGTCCCCTCTCCGTCCCTCTTCCCTGGTTTACCCAGCTGTGCCAGCTTTTTTTCTGTGGGCTGCCATGTCCCCTCTCTGGCCCTGTTCTGTAGTTTACCCAGATGTGCCATTGGAAAGGGGACGGCTGGACATAAACAATCACACTGCTCCTGCCAGGGACAAAAGGGTTTGTGTTGCTCTTTTTGGGGGCCTTGGTGGCTTCTCAGAGAATGCGAAAAGAAAGTAGGCTTATAATGAGCAAAGCCTTACGAACTGTGACCCTTTTTAATCATAAACAGACAGCTTACCCATGGCTCAAGAATCTGCGTGGAGAGGAGTGGCCATTGCCGGTTCATGAGGAGGAGGGGAGGAGGAAGGAAGGGAGAGAGAGAGAGAGAGAGAGAGGGAGAGGGAGAGGGAGAGGGAGAGAGAGAGAAACATGTCACTTTACTCTGAGAGGACGAAGGTGCCCGTGGGTGAGTGCATATCTCCTCTCCCCTCGAGCTCTCTGGCTCCAGGGGAAGCCACCTGCCTAGGTCTGTTTGGTGTTCAGCTGGCTGCCAGCTCTCGCAGACAAGGGCCCACAGGGACAGAGCAGGGACAGGATAGTAGAGATGCCAAGGGACACAGCGGGGAATGTCTGCAGCCGAGATCTGAACCCTGTCTAGACACACATGGCTGGCTGCCTCTGAGACTGAGAAATCTGATTGGCTCTGGAAGGTTGGCAGGGGTGGGGTCAGGAGGGTAGTTTTTTTTTCCCCTTTCCAAAGCTCTGTGTGGGGGTAGGGTAGGGTGGGGAGATCACCTGAGGTGGTTAAGTCTGCTAAACCTACAGGAGACACTGAGATAGACAGGGCCGTCTAGCTGTAACTCCTTCAGTTTACTCCCCGGGGAAATCTAAAGATTACATTTTGCTCTGTGACTACAGAGACCCTGGGCCTGCCATTTCTGAGCCATTAACACCCATTGAAGAGGGGTTGGAGAGATGGCTCAGCGGTTAAGAGCTCTGGCTTCTCCTGCAAGAGGTCCTGAGTTCAGTTCCCAGCAACCACATGGTGGCTCACAACCATCTCTAATATGATCTGATGCCCTCGTCTGGCCTGCAGATACACATACAGATAGAGCATTCAAATACATTAAATAAACAAATTAGAAAAAAAAAACATTGAAGAGGGAGAGAAAAACCCTCCCACCCCCAACTCCTCGGTCGATGGTCCCTGTAAATGGAAATAAGCCACACACAGGAAGGTCAGGGCAGCCTGCAGGGTCAGGGACGAAGGAGTTGGGTAACTGGGGATGGGGAAATAACCAGGGGAAACTCCAAATGAATCAGACCCTGAGAAGAACCAAGGCTGCGCCCTCGTGTCCCTCTGAGGCCCCTCTTGAGTCTGCAGGGATTTGCTCTTGTGCTGTACTGCCCATCTTAGGTAAATTCCTTGAATCTTCCTTTGGGAGACCTGGCAACCAAGATTCTGTCAGCTGCTTCGACTGCGCATCCCCCAGGCAATTCAGGATAACCCCAGTCACTAGGCAACCCGTCTACACCCACCTGGAGAGCGCCCTCTGCTGGCACTGGTAGGGCTGGCAGTGCTGTGGCCTGGTCTCAACCTTGGGCAAGACAGAGCAATCTGACTGCACACCCACAGCAGAACCACCTTAGGTGCCCACTGAAGGTGGCTCTTCATACTCCGCTTACACTTGCACTGACATGTTTTTTTATTTTTTTTTAGCAGACCATTCTGCTAAGATGCTGGATGTCAGAAATGGCTTTCTTACATCTCACTCCATCTTCTCGCCTCACTTTGGGCAAGAACAGCTGAATCTCCCATGACAATCCCGAGGTATTTTTTTAAAAACAGATTTGCCATCTAGATCAATTCCCCTCCTTCTGACCCTTCCCGAATCTCTTTTTTCCTGTCAAACACACCCTGGAATCCCTCCCCGCTGTGGCACCCAGCACACAGGAACTCTAGGTGGGTTTGACCAGCGTAGCTCGGGGATGGGCTGGAATCTTTGCCTCCGGGGCGCGCAGGCAGGGGCATGGCAGTTGTGTGCTGGAACTCCCACTTCTGATACACCTCAAAGTCATGTTCAGCTAGCTCGTTTCCTATACGCTGCTAATTAATCTCATAACCTCATTCGGCATCAAATAGTTCATTCCTACCGCGAGCCAGGCAGTTGCTCTGGCTGTGCACCTAAGACTGGCGTGTTTCCTCCACAACTTACATGTTAACTTCCACCCTGACTTAGGACATCCATCGCTGTCCTCTGCAGCTTACATGGCCCTAGTTCCCCCAAAATCCTAAACACCAAGGACCCTAATATCTTAAGTTAACTTTGGAATATTTCGGATTTCCAGATTTTGACATATTTAACATTTTTGGATTTTCATATTAGAGATGTCCAACTTATGAAATCTTAAAAAAATATTCCAATAATCTGATCGAGGCCCAAATCTGAAGTACTTCTCACCCCATGAGTTTGGATAAGAGATACTCAGCTTGTGTATAGGCCATGTAGGTAGGGTATTGAATTTTGCATATTTCCACTATGTCTGTGAACACCTCTTAGACTGACATGATGTGTGAGTGTTGCAGGTAGATTTTCTATTATCCTATACTTCTTAGGACCACAGCTGTCTTAATATTCCTTCCCAGAGGCTGCTGGCCATGGTGGAGCTCCCTGGATTTGATAGCCATTAACACTACCCTTTGTAACACAGTGGTCCGCCATCTGCCAACACTTTTAGGAGCCACCCACCAGGATCCTACCATGTTGTCTTCTGACTGACCAAAAATCTTCTGCATGTCACCCTGTCACACACAAGAAATCCAAACACCAAGGCCACCATCCTCTGCCTGACGTGCAACCTGCTAATGGCACTCGTGTTCTTGTCCTGCTGTGTGGTTTAGACCCGACCACCCTGCATTGCCTCTCATTGTCCTTAGACCCCTGCTGCACAAAGGGCTCTCGGTTCTGCCCCCAAGGTCTGCTCTTCCCCCCTTGATTCAAACAGGAGCCCGAGGCTGTCTCTGGCATCTCATGGCAAGTGAGCACTTTGTTTCTCTCCTGTGCTCTCGGGGCAGTGCCTAGTGCTGCCTGAAGAGTCTCTTTCAGGTCACGAGCTCTTCCTGTGTCCCTGCGGAAGCCGGGTCAGTCTAATAATAGATGGTGTTCTTAACAAGGACTTCCCGACGCTCAGTATAAATTGTCCTGCACCGGTTTTGAATTAGTATTCCGTCTTGGAGTCTCTTGCCTTTTGCGCACTGACCTTCCACCTCTCTGCCTGAATATGTGTGTTCTGTGTGTCTGACCTATGATGGAGGTGCCTGATTTACATATACTTTATAACACTTGTTATATATTAGAGCGTCAACATAAAGACAGCATCTTACTTTAAATTATAAGAAGTGTTTGTTTTGAGGCCGGCGTGTGTCTTTGTAGCGGAGTGTGTCAACAGTAGATGTGGCCTGGCTTCATCTGCTGCCTGTCAGCTGATCTGCCTGCCACTCTCTGGGCCTCACTAGTTCAGTTCATGGAATGAAACTTGGGGCTGAGTCACCTCAGATATTCCTCCCAACTCCTGACGGTGTGCACAGGTGATCACTCACAAAAAAAGCTCCACTGTCTGGGATCCATCGTGTGTACTTATGATATTAGTGGTTGAAGGTGTTTCTTTTGTTAATAAAACGCTTAGGTCCAGAAGGGTTCTAGATTGCAGATTATGGAACAGTTGCATACCCATGAAGATATATCTTAAAGATGAGAAGCAAGCCTAGGCCTGAACTCATGTTATATCTCCTGTGCCTCTATCTACACAACCCGAAGGTCATTTTGTACAGTGTTTTAACATGCTTGCGTTCATGACATGAGCTAGAGGCCAAATTCCTAATTTGAGCTGATGTGTTGATGTTCAAAACGCTTTTGATTTTGGAGCATTTTGGAGTTAATATTTTCAGGTTAAAGATGTTTGGCATATGTCACTACTAATAATGGCAATAATAATTTTAATTAATTAAGATCTTATTTAAACATTTTTCATACAATATATTTCATCATAATTTTTCCCTCCCACAACTCCCTTCAGATTCTCTGGACCTCCCTACCCTCCTAACTTTATGGTTTTTTTCTCTTAAGTAACAGAAAAGAAAAAAAATCAAAACAAACAAAAAATCAATAAAACAAAAAGTACTAAAATAAAACAAAGGGCTCACAAGGAAAAAAAAAACAAAAGCATGGAGCTCATTTTAAAATACTTTTTATTTTTATATATACATTTGTATTACTATACATATGTAAAATAAACTACATACAGCAAGAAGAACCACAAAAACCCCAAGAATTATATTAATGTTACATTCATAGTGTTTTGGCTATTTGTGGCAACCTTGACGAAAACATTTTTCCTATGTTGGTGAGTCTAAAATTCTGAATGTAAATCAATATCTATTATATCTCATCTCTATCAAGTTAAAACATCTATCTAGACCTAAAACCATCTTAACCCCTAAACAAATAAGTTTACTTGTAAAACTAAACTATCTGGTCTTCAACCCCATCAGAGACTTGAGGGGGGAATAAAATCAGCTACCTGAGTAAACAGGAAGTGCAAGTTAGCAGCTTCCAAAGTGAAAAAAAAATGAGACAGTTTGCTGTCTGAACAGTCACCCCAAAACTCTCTATAACGTTGATCATCTTCAGCCTTCTGGCCCAGTATACCTGACAGACATATTTGTGAGGGAGGAACTATTGGACTACTTCTGTCATAGACTCTACCCCCACCCCAACACTGATCACTTCCCCCTGGCAGGGCGGCCTTGGCAGGCCACAGAGGAGGAGGGCAGAGGCAGTACAGGTGAGACTTGATAGGCTGAGGTCAGATGTTAGGGGAGGAGGGCTAGTCCTTTCTGAGGCCTAGTGGAGGGAGGGAGAGAGGATAAAGGAGGGAGGGTAGGATCAGGAGGCGACAAGGGAGGGGGCTACAATTGGGATATAAAGAATTCAAACTGCAGAACAAGCAGGTAACTTATATTGCTAATCCCACTACGTGGGAACAGCTCTGAGACTGGCTGGGACACGAATGGCTGTGCATGGACAAGGCTTCCTGTTGGCCACAGAGTCCCTGTGACTTATTAGATGCTGTTCTTCGTATGGCATGAGTGAAAATTTGCAGATGTCTTTCTTCTGCTCATACAAAGAGCAGAGAACCAGCCTTAATTGTTCTGTGCATCCTGCACACCTTGTTCATTTATAATTTTAGGATTGTATAATGCTTGTGAAAAATTATATGTTTTCACAACTCAAGAACTGGACACTGACGCTGGATCAGACCTGACAGGATTCCTTCCTCCCAGCACGCTGGACGCTGACATCCTGCATCTTTCATGGATCCCATTTTGTGTTGATTAACTGCTCTTGGGCATGGGGCCTGCCCTGAGTGTGGCTGAGGTACTGAGTGACACTTTATTGGAGAAAACTAATTTACTGCTTCCCGGCAAAAACATGGAGCTCTTCAGGAATGTTTGAGTCATCCATGCTCAGGGGCCATGCTAATCTTCTCTGTAGCGGTCCAGGTTTAGTGCATGTGCTGCCAAAGCAAGCACGACAGTGATTTGAACTACTTGGACACACAGTTGAGACTTTGGGTTTAATGGTTCAATTATTATTTCAGACCCTGAGGTTGGGGTATCTCGTTTGTTCCTGGGAAAGATTGAGGTGTGGTTGTCCAAGTTCCTTGCATAAGCAAACATCCCACTTTGTGGCATCTAAAAAGCCAGTTATAGCTGAATCCACACATTCTCCATCCAGAACCTGCGGCCCTGGTGAGTTCCCCAAAGTGCACACGTAGGACTGGAATTGTGTGGTCAGCGCCCAGTGTGGGGCCACTCCACATACATGAGGTCTGGCCCATCTGGACTCAGAGGGATTGTAAGTGGGAAATATATACTGAAATTTACATAGACATAAAACACCTCAGTCACATCGTTTGTTCCCATGTCATGCTGAAATTACGTTTTTGGCATGTCAAGTTGAGTGATGTATATCATAAGCATTACCTTCCTAAAGAGACTTCCTAATGAGGCTACTTGGAACCTACAGTGACAAAGTGAGTCATCCTGGTGCTGCCTATGTTGTTTCTCCATGTGACAGAAGTGATTGAAAGAGGAGTTTAGATGTCGATCTCTGTTTCATTGTTCAGCTTTTCAAGGCAAGGAATTCAATGTGGACAGAAATACCCAAAGAAATATTCCCCATAACCCAGACCAGAGCACTATTGATGTAGCAGTCACCTTGGTGCTTTGGCCAGGGTTGTCTTCCAAGCTACATTGCAGAAGTTTCTAGAGAAAAATAAAATATTATTAATTTTATCATAATTATCATTTTATTAAGTGTGAGAGAGAAAGAGGAAGAATGAGGAGGTAGAGGAGGAAGTGGAGGAGGAGGAGAAGAAGGAAGGAGGAGGAGAATGAGAGGAATTTTAATATATATTAGCAAGATAGAAAGATTCCATATCTTAAAAAATCACAATCTCGAGACATTTCTACATGTATTTTAGGAACACAGAGAGTGTTCAGCAAGGGGACCCAAATTCCTGCTCTATCCAGCCCTAAGCCACTGGTCCCTAGCAGCCCTCCCAGCCAACTCTAGGAGCAGGTCCTTAGTCTGAAGGTTGACCTTCCCAGATGACCTCTCCACCAGGCAGCCAGCCATGACTTCCTAACAGCTCCACGCTCCAATAGCTTCCAAAGAACTCCAGCACCATGAAGTCATTTTATATCAATCACTAGCCCTGTGGATACTCAGATGAGCCCTTGGGTTTCCCAACTGACCCACAGTGAGAAAGAGGCAAGGCCTTGGAGGGGCCCAGTGCAAGGTTAAGAGAGCAAGACCCTAGAGTCCCAAGCAATTTATCCCAAAGCCTCAGTAATGTCTAGAAAGAGATAAAAATGCTCTAGAAGAGGAACAAAGCCTGCCTCTTCTAGAAAGACTGCCTGTGATGATTGTGCTCATGTGTAAAGGTTCTGTCTGAAATACTGTGTAATTTATTAGTCGAACACAAATAGAAATTTCCCCAATCATTTGTAAACTACGTGAGTATGCTCTGAGAGTAGGAAACAGATGGAGGAGACCCAGTCAAAGCACTAACAACATGAAGCTGTACATAAGCACAGGGGTAAAGTGTGGAACTAGTTGTTCATCTAGAAAGAACATTTCTACCCTTTGTTATCCTATTGGTTGTTTCTCTCATGGTGACCAAACACCTGGCAAGAAGTGACTTACAGGAGAAAAGTTTAGAGGTCATGGTGATATATGGCCTATACTGCCATAAGGGCCTTGTCTGGACCCGTGGTCCAACAACAGCAGGGTCTGTGTTGCTGTCTGTGGCTCGTGTTAGCATCAGAGGCCAGGAGGATGACTGTGGTTTGTGCTGCAGCCAGGGGCCATATTGATCTATACTGATGTGAGTGGCCTGTGTTGCCACCTGAGGGTATGGTGATGTCCATGGTCCAGGCTGCCTCTGGGGGCCTTGGTAACTACAGCTGGAGGCCGTCTTTGTGATCTGTGCAGTGTCCAAAAACCACGTGGGCGGCTGGAGAGATGGCTCAGAGGTTAAGAACACTGTCTGTTCTTCCAAAAAGTCCTGAGCTCAATTCCCAGCAACTACATGGAGGCTCACAACCATCTGTAATGAGATCTGGTGCCCTCTTCTGGTGTGCAGGCACACATGCAATCAGAGTACTGTGCAACTAATAAAACAAACAAACAAACAAACAAACAAAAACATGTGGAAACCCATGATCTATGCTCCCACTGGCTGTAAAGAGCTAGGAAACTACCTCTGCAGTGATATAGATGATTATAGACTTATGTTTGAGAAAGAGAGACATAGAAGGCTTCTGTGACAACATTTACCTTCACCCCAACATCATACACACACACACACACACACACACATACACACACACACACACACACACACACACACACACACAAGTAACAACCTACACAGTAAGCCATCAAAGAGAGCTCTTAAAAAGTATAATTGATAGCATCTGATAGGGGTGAGGAAGGGACAAGACTCAGTTCTATTTAAGAGACAGGCCACGTTTGACCACATTCCAGCAAGTATATAGATAGCACAAATTGGACATCATGATGATGATGATAATGATGATGATGTCACAAGAATGGGGGGTGGGGCATGGGATAATTAGGAAATGAGTGTGATCAGTGTACATGGTGTGAAATTCCCAAAGAATCAATAAAAATATTTCATGGGAAAAATAAAGGAGAAGAGTTTGTTGGGGCTTATCGATTAAAAACGTGTGATCTGTGGTGATGAGGGAGATGCGGTGGGAGGCCTGGGGATGGCAGTGGTGGACAGCCACTGCTTGCTCACATCTCAGCTGACTGAACAAACGTGGCTGGGACAGAAAATAGGAGCAAGCTGTAAACCACAAGGTCCCTGGAGATCCTCTTCCTCAGCTGGGCCGCATCTCTCAAAGGCTCTACACGGCTCCTGAACAGTGTCACAAGTGACTCAGACACGTGAGTCTTTTGTAGAAATATCTTATATCCGAATCGTATCAGCTAAATACAACCAAGGCCAATTCTGGACAAGAGTGGTAGTGATGCTCCTAGAGCAGGCTGGGAAGACACAGGGAGGTGTTCCGGTGAAGGTTGTTTGCATCTGATCCGTTCCTAACATGGTGTGCCTCTTAAATCTTTGCCTTTGGGAAATAGTGGCCACAGGTTTCACCATCAGTCCCAGGCCTAACCAGAAAGACTGTCGGATGCCTGCTTGCACGTTGGTTATTTAGTTCATAGGAAGGATTTGTGGTTCCAATACTAACTCCATTTTGTAAATAGGAGAAATCAAAGTGCAAGGCCAAGGTAACGTGCCAAATAAGTTCACACACTTGTCCTCACTTGATTCAGAGCCTACGATTTTCTTAAAAACAAGTTGATTTGTTTTCTGATCATTAAAACAATTCTAGAGGCAGATGGATGAATCTGGCCAGCCATGACTTGGCCACTTACTGACTTTTTGACTTAGAGCCAAATATTTTATTTCATTACAACTCAAGTTTCATAGTTTTAATTTGAGAGAGAGCAACATAGGGCATATATAAATATATTACGAAGATTAACGAGAAAGGCATAAAAAATGCTCAGCAAAGTACTTGGCACATGGCAGAGACAGCAAATAACAAATATGTATATGCATTGGATGTGTGTGTGTGTGTGTCTGTCCAACACACAAAAAGAATAACAAGACAGCATTCTTTGGGTAGAATGTTTCCATGTCCCCAGATGCTTCAGGAAAAGGACTACTGTCCTCAGGGAGCTCCTAATCTGGAGGTAGGACAGGAAAGAGAGAGCACATGTGCATGGATGGCATGGACAGATGCTAAGGCCATAGGGACAGGAAGTTTCTAACATTTGAGGGAGACTGGTAGAGCAAAGGTGACAACCTGGGGGAGGGTCAGCAAGGACCAACCTGAGTCCTTCCAGCAGAAACACATAGCACCCTGAAGCTGCACTTCAGCCTGTCACTCTTAGGAAGTGTGAGCTGGGGTCAAGATTTGCAGTGGTAGGAAGAGGAAATAAGATGAGAGGGGCTGTGGAAAAGTGCCAAGCAGCGGGAAGGGAGGCGGCCATCCTGCGGCTGTGGGAGGAACACCAGGGATTTTATTTGAGAGATGGACTGAGCTACATTTGGTTATGAAAACGTGTTTTGGAAGGACAGTTTCCCTGGTCCAGACACAGGACCCTTGCGTCCCTATTTAGAGAGCAAATTTGTGCACCCCTCTAAAGCCGGCCAGTGGTGATGACTCAGGGTCTATCTCAGAACCTCCTTTCTAAGGCCAAAACTTTGACACACAGCTTGCTGTGTCTCTTTTCTACAGAGGGCCTTCCCATATCTTCTCGTATCCAGCCACTTCCTATTTTTCAAAACACGTTGCCATAGAAATGGGAATGGCCATTGGTGGTGCTGAGGCCCAGCTTGACTTCGGAGGGGCCATCCTGCAGGTCTAGGGCAGCACAGTGCTGGGGTGGGGTGGGGTGTGTGAGTAGATGGTTGCTTGGGTCCTGTCTGACTAATGGCTCCAGGCAACAGTGAGCTAAGAGGGTGTTGGTAGCTTTTGAAGTGAACACCACTTCAGGAAGAAATGACTAGAAGTCCGGCAAGAAGGGCTCTCTGTGGCTTGGATTCTGTATCTCTTTAGCGACTGTGGCTGCGGTGGTGGTAGAGTGCTGATGGTTCCCTCTCAGGGGTAAAATACGGGCCTTGATTCCCAGCAGGGTCTGTATACTTAGTCTATTTCTCAGGTGAAGGGACCAGGCTCAGCAAGTTCTACTCTTGCCAAGACGATATCGCTCATGGGTCACAGAAGTACATAGGGGGACACATTCAGTTTCTGCCATCTCTGAAGTCAGAGAAGCAATTGGTATTTCTTCACCCACTCGGTTGTAAAGAAACTGGGACTGATTTTTCCCAGCTTCCGGGCCATATGCGGAGTCACTTCCCTACCTTTGCTTTCATGATGGTAAAGAAAAGAGAGCGCTTGTGTGGCCCCTCCTGCCCTGTTGACTGTCATCCTACCAATGTCTTCCTTCTTGAGTCAGGTCTTAAGCTGTTCCTACCCAGGCATTTGACAGGGGGGGAGGGGGGGCCGGGAGGAGGTTTCCCCACATCCTCAGGCCCTCAGCCCCTCCCATCACCAGCTCCATCTGTCATCTGGAGTTTTCTCACTAGGACTGGCTCCTTCAATCAGCCTTGGTCCCTCTCACCAGCTATGCCTCCTGCACACGCCTTCCTTACTCATGTCACTGCTGGGGAACCACAGAAAAGGACTGCAGGACCCCTGTCCTATTCTTTGTACACTGCTCCTTGGACACGTGGCTGCATATGAGGTGTAGGTGAAGATGTTTGTCTCCTTACGGGCCCACCACCACGTTCCTCAGACCACCACCTCAGAAGGAGACTCAACACTATGGGAGGACGTGGGAAGAGGAAATGCTAGCATCGTGTAGTGAGCGAGGATTATTCGGTCGGTGCCAACTTGTTGCTCAAAGTGGGCAACCACCTGTGCTTCTGTGCACTTCTTACCGAACCACACGCTTTGGAAATGAATCATGCAGCTCTCCCTGCCTCATTTCTCACAAACACCTCAGCTCTGCCACCTACATCCCTTTTTGCTTCACAGGCCACACATACATTAGCTATGTTTTTAGCTGTGTCTTCCCAACCATTATACGGGGAGCCAGTCCCCTGGTCTATACACAGTGGCAGACCAAGGCATCAATTCAAGAGAGAAAGTATTCCACTAAGTCAGGTGTTCAAATTGAATGTATTTGGAAGTTTGCCTCTACTCAGTGATATTCTTATAGGTATGCTATGCTCTTCTTCAGGTTATGTCCTGTCAGGTCCTGGGTGACAACACCACTCCATCATGCATGGGGAGTTACTGGCTCCTTCCTCAGGCATCCAATAATGGCCACTTAGGAAAAGCAAGTCTTTCCAGTCTCTGAAGCTCTCGGGCTGTTACTGTGCCAGGATGTGCAGACACTTTGCTTTTGGTCACTGATTTGAAAAGCCTCCTGGCTCCATCTTTTTAAATGAGGCAGCTGTGGGTGTTGTAATCACCGTGACATGCCTCGATAATGTCCAAATATCCTCTTGAAAATACTTCTTCAAGTAGAAGTCGAGTTTATCATTTCATCATATAATCACTTAGTAGAGAATGTCACATTTGGGTCCCATCATGGATAATCACCCCCCAGAAAAGGGTTTTTATTCCAGTAAATATTGAGTTCAAGAAAGTTGGTGAACTTGGAATTCCTGGAGTCCCACTGCCTTGGCAGAGTTTGAGTGTAAAGCTCCCTGCTGGGAACAGCAGGCACAAGCTTCCCAGCACAGTTTCTCTGTGTCACCCTATGTGACAAAAGTGCTTTCCTTTTAGCACAGGCTTCATTGGGAGATGCCTCATTCAAAGCTGGATGGACCACAGGCTCTCTCGGCTGCAGCAAATGTTGCATCACTCCCTAACATTGTAAAGGCCCTCACGTCTCCACCTCCTCCAACTAGTATCTATTGTCTTACCATGCTCCCCTCTGCCCGACAGTGCCACCCACTCTAGGAAAGCTTCTTACAGGATGCTGTGTTTCAATTCACGGACACAATGAACATGTCTATTTGCATCAAAGTATGATGTCTGGTACCCAGAGAACAGCCACAGCTCTTCCAACCACGGTGAAGAAGGTTAAAAATAGCCCCTGCATCCTCTGTCTGACACATCTTCAGCGTAAGTATCACCATCTTCAGACATGCACAGCATTCTAAAGATCACAGACTTTTAGGGCTGGAGAGATGGCTCAGTGGGTAAGAGCACTGACTGCTCTTTCAGAGGTCCTGAGTTCAATTCCCAGCAACCACATGGTGGCTCACAACCATCTATAATGTGATATAATGTGCACTGTATATAATAAATAAATAAATTATTAAAAAAAGATCACAGACTTTCAAATGAATTCTTCTTCTTCTTCTTCTTCTTCTTCTTCTTCTTCTTCTTCTTCTTCTTCTTCTTCTTTCTTCAATACCCACATCTCTGGTTAGATAGTAAAAGCAGATGCAACTTCCCCACATGGTGCACAGAGGAAAGTTAATGCTGATGCAGCAGGCTAAATAATTTTGTCAGACAGAAAGTTTTCTGATATATGGTTTAAATTGCTTCAGCTACCCCAGGAGGTATAAAAGAAAAAGGTATTAGTTGGTATGTTAGTCTAGTAAATGCTGGAAATAATTATTTTTGCCATAGTGACATTATACAGACAGGACGTACTCACTCTGTACCCAGCTGAGTAACCAGAATGTTCCCAGTTGTCCTCTGGAACGTCAGTGGCACAAGCAGCTCTTCCTGTATGCGAAGGCCAGAAAACGAAACCTAGTGGTTGTGAAAAACCACAGAAAAAGTCAACCAGGAGACTTGATAGAAGGCATCCTCAGCAAAGCACTCACAGTACCATTGTGGGAGAAATAATGAGTGCTTCCCCCTTAAGACAAGGAGCATGTCAGGGTGTCTGCGCTTGTTTATATTTCACACTGTAGTGAAGATTCATGGCGGGAGTTATCGATAAAAAGGGGACAAAGGGGAGTCAGATGCAAGGCAGGAGCTGGAACAGTTTCTTTTTGTACATGTCATGAAGTTGGGCATTAACAACAAGAAGACGTACAGTGGGAGGGGACTGACCAAGGGAAGAAAACCAGAGGTCAGCAGATTTGGAAGGGTATGAGAGGGTAATGACGTCAATACAAATCACAGTACGTTGTATTATATGTATGAAACTGTTAAAGAGATGTTACATTAAATAAGAGAAAAACCCTAAAGAGTCCACTAAACATTGTTTAAAAACATTAGAAATTAATTCAGAGAACATATGGATACAAGATCAACATACAAAAGTCAATTTTGTCACCATACATTAGTGGATGTGCACTTAAACATTTCCCCTTACAATAACATTAAAAAGAAAGCAAAATAAATAAATAAATAAATAAAACAACCCCCCAAAACAAAACAAAACAAAAAATATAAATAAATAAAAAGAAAAAGAAAGCAAAAAAAAATTAGCAAAAGAAATCCATAACATGTACATTGAAAGCTTCAATAACATCGAAATAAAGCAGAGAAAATCTAAATAGCAAGACATGATGTTCAGGAATGGAATGTTTTAACATGTGAGGACAGCAGTGTTTCCCAAGTCAATGAATGCTGCCTGTTAACCAAGACTTTAATACTGTCTTATCAATCCTTATCCTACTTTGGAAAAAAAAAACAGATAAACTAACTCTAAAATTTATATAAAGTGCATGGAAACCTGAAAACCTGAAACAATCTTGAGAAACAATACACGTTGGAGGATGTATAAAACATTGCAAACTTAGAGTAGTCATGATTGTGTGGTCCTGGCATGAAAATTGAGCTCATATAGAAATCCTCACATTTGTGTGGAATTGATGTTTGAAAACAGAATCAATATTAGTCAATATGAAACTCTATAAGCTTCTCCAGGAGTGGCCCTTAGACCACTGGCTGCCCGCATACGAAATAATGACCGCTGCACTCGGCTCACTTTGTAAATAAACAGGTCAAAACGACCAGACTTTAACATAGTTTGACATTGTAACCTTCTCAGGTTAAAAAAACAAAGTAAGTCATAATGATTTTGGATTTTTACGCGTGACATCAGAAGCACGTGCACAAAGGAAATAGTCAAATTGGACTTTGCAGTCCAAATTAAAATTGCGTGTAACAAGCTTCCTAATAAAAACAGAGTTATGCCAGCTGGGGCGTCATCATGCCGTGCCATCGTGTTACCTGTGGGACTGAGGTCCTCTCTCAGAGTTCTTAGTCCTGTTAATAAAAACTTAATAAGAATGAACTCAAAAGAAAGCTTGAGAACGGGAGAACTTGTGGGCTTCAACTGTGAAGGTCAGCAGTTGCCTAGAGAAGAGAGATGAAGAAGAAAGAAAAGAGCTAAGCCAGCGCGGAGGTCAACCATGGGGCAGCTAAGCATCCACGTGGTGGGGAGGAGGTTTTTGAGAAAGCGTGAAGCCTGAAATGGCTATAACTCTGTAAGTGCCAGCACCAGGGTGGTGTTTCTAGGAAGGGAAAGTACATCGCCTCATTAAAAGATTAATTATTCTCCCATCTTTTTATTATGACATTAGGTGAATCTGCTTTCCTGAAGGGTGGTCCCTTCATTACCAGGCAATAGACCAGCCCAGTTATATTAACGTCCATGTTTTTAGTTGCTAGGAATGAGTGTTAAGTCTACCCAGGCCAGAGAGATTCCATTCTCTTGACCAGGAAGAAATTCGATTTCTCTCTAATGTTCCCCCAACACTACTGCAGCGAAATGACATTATCAAGAAAGTGAAAAGAGAAAGCATATGAGGGAAAATTGGCTGTGAATACCTGATGAAAGCCTAGAATCCAAATGACACAATTAAAATTGGGAAAAAGAACTAAGCAGAAACTTATCCAAAGACACACACAAGTGATCCATGAGCACTGGGGAGGGTCAGCTGATTAGACAAACGCAAATGGACTGCCTGCTCATGTAAGCAGCTGTATAGTACTTTGTAAACAGAAATGTTGGCAAGCATGTGGGAAGTTACAGCCTCCATGTCCCACTGGTGGGAATGTAAAACAGCACAAGCACTTTGGAAAACAGTTTTCACAACTGTTCAAAAAGTTACAGTACATCCACAATAAGGCCCACATAAATATAAAGTCCATACAAAAGAAACATGTACATGGATATTTTCAATACAATTGCTCACAACAACAACAACAACAACAACAACAACAACAGGAAACACCTTAAGTGTGGGCCCGCTGTTGGATAGTTGAAACAAAATGGGGTAGAGTTATACAATGGACTGTTAACTTGACACTAAAAAGGAATAAACACTCATAGCCACTAAAGCCTGAATGGACCCTAAAGATATGTGAAAGCAAAATACAGACACAAAAAGTACTGTGTGTGTGTGTGTGTGTGTGTGTGTGTGTGTGTGTGTGTGTGTGTGTGTGTGTTTATACTCATGCTTGCTTCCCTTGGCATAAAATATACAGAGTAGGCAAATTCATTGAGCACTGAGACCGAGAGCAGGTGACTGGTTGACAAGGGCAGAAATGGATGTGAGTGAGGATGGGGTGACTATTAGTGAGTGATACTCTGGGGTTAGATCACAGCAATGTCATTTAAAATAAGATGCTTAGAAGTCACAGCAGGACATTTTGGGAGCTCTGGTTTGTGTGTATCTAAAGCAGTCCTGAGGAACACCCAAACCAGTTCATACACGGCCCTCACAGTGAGTCTCCCTGTCTGCCCCAAGCCTTGCCCTTCCCCTCTCTCAATCCCCTCCAAGATCCTGTTGCAGTTCAGTGTAGACTTACCGTAGATCTCTCATTATGGTTTTGCACTCCATGCAGCCTTCCTAGCTTTGTGACTTCTCTGTGGAGATTCTCTAACCCACACAGGGTCTGATTCTGAGCAGTGTTGTGATCCTCTTGCCCCAAGTTCATATGTTGAGATCTTCACCCCACCTCATGTGGTAGTATTAGGAGGGGGGGTGTTTAAGGATGAGTTAGGGACTGTCTCAATGCTATGCCTAAAATACTTTACAGAAACCACATAAGGAGATAAATGTTTATTTTGCCTCATTGCTTCAGAGGACTCAGTCAGTGACCATGGGACATGGAGGACTTGCTCACACCCTGATAGAAAGCAGAGCACTCAGCTGGCTTTCTGGTTTGTTCCCTTTGATTCTGGCTGAACCTTTAACTCATGAATTGGGGCTAACCACATTCAGGGTGGTTTGTCCGCCTCAGTTAACCATCTGTAGATATGTCCGTACAGATACTACCAGAGAGAGGTCCCTCCCTAGTCTCCTGTGTGATTCAAAATCCGGTCAACTTCACAAGATTAATCATCACAGGGAGTAATCAGGTCATGAGAGGAGAGCTCTGGTAAGCAGCATTAGTGTCTGTGACAGCTTTGTCAACCTGACACCACCTAAAATCACGTGCAAAGACAGTCTCAACGAGTGACTGTCTATCTTGGATTGTTTTGAGGGCATTTCTGTAGGAGATTGTCTTTTCACTGATGTGGGGAGACCCAGCCCACTCTCGGCAACACCATTCCCTAGGGAGACGGTCCTGAACTGTGTAAGAGTAGAGAAATCCAACTGAGCAGAAGCGAGTGAGCAAGGGAACACACGTGAGTTCAATTCGCTCTGCTCTTGACTGTAGGTGTGGTGGGACTAGCTCTCTGAAGTTCCTGTATTGACGTTTCCAAATTGATGGACTATAACCTGGAATTGTAAGATGAAATAAACCCCTTTCTCTCCTAAGTTGCCTTTTTTTCCTGCCGGAATATTTTATCACAGCAACAGAAATGAAGCTAGAACAGTACCCATATAAACAAAGCCTGACGCCCAAGGACTCTTGTTTGCTGCATTTTGGCTTTCTGACATCTAAAGAGACCCAGATAGCATCATCCATGAGGCATAAACCTTTAGCTTGCTAGTAAATCTTCTGGCACTTTCATTGGGGCTTCCCAGTCTCCAAAACTGCAGACAACACAGCACTTGTGTTTAATTGACCTAGTTTAAGGTACTTGGGTAATGCAGCTGCAGATGCAAACATTATTAGTCCCATGTGCCTTCGTGCCACGGGCTGCACCGTCAAGAAACACAAGTGAGTATCTCAGGTCCCTCTGATTTCCCAGCTTCTGAATCCTGTTTCATTTTTCTGGGTGATATCATCCTGAGAAGAGGAACTGGTCAGTAGCCAACATCTGCCCACACCTTCAGCAGACACTCTATGCCTTTCAAGCCCTGTAACACTTGACTGTTCCACATTCCTCTACGTCGAGGTGGCTTTTTGGAGTATCTTACGACTTTCCCAGAGCTACCTAAAGCTGGAATTATTCTGGATCTGTGCCACTGCTTTGGGAGATGAACAAATCTTGTATTTCTCCTAACCCCCTAAATAGTTTTCCTTTGGAGCTGGTGTTAATATTTTGCCACAAAATTTTTAGTTGCATTCTCAGGTACTGGTTGGCCATTTCTACCAGGTGACTAGCTGATCCCAAGATTTCTACAAAATCCTGGGATTGTAGCTCAGCCCGACTCCGCGAATTCCAAAGATGCCCTAGTCAGCCTTCCCTCTGGGGAGGCTTAGTAGATTTTCACTCTATGGGGTCCTAGAAGGGAACGTCACACTGTCCCTCCCAGTGAAGGCTGCTGTGGCAGGAACCTGGGCTTCTGAACCAAATTGTCCTGAGATCCTGAGATGGGCTTTCCTCCTCTCCCAATGTTATGTGGGGCTGAACCAATGAGCTTCTTGCCTGTACAACTGGGATGATCATAATAGAGCCACACACAGCATTTTCTAGGGATGATTTCAGGCTCCCCTGTGAATGATCAAGGCCCTTGCATGAAGCAGTGAAGCAGCAACTATCTTTATGTCAACTGCACATGTCCCTACGTATTTTTCCTACCCCACTATGTTGTATATTTTAATATATTTTATTTAAAAATTTTATAATTTATTTTGATCGTATTATTTTCTCCTACAACATTTCCCAGGTCTTCTACACCTTCCTACCCACCCAACTTTATGTAACTTAATGCATCTCTCTCTTTCTTCCCATACGCTTCTCTTCCTCTCTATATATATAACAAAAAACAAAAAAATAAGGTAAAAACAAATTAACAAAAACCAAAAAGACAAAAAAAATAGAACAAAATATGCACAAAAAAAGCACGAATCTATTCCATGTTAGCCAACTACTTCAAGCATGGGGTCTTCCCTGCTGTGTGGTTGACTCAGTAACAGTCCATTGGAGGAAACTGATTTCTCCTTTCCCAAAACCTATCAGATGAAAACAGCTTCTTGGTTAGGGGGGAAGTTTCCACTTCTCCTTCTTTGTGCTGGGATTTTTTTTTTTCCTGATTTGTACTTGTACAGCTCTTGTGTGTGCTGTCAGAGTCTCTGTGAGTTCATATGTGCATGAGTCCTATTGTGTCTGAATAACAGTTTCCTTTGAGTTATCCAATACCTCTGGCTCTGAAAAATCTTCCCACCTCCTCTTCCTCCTTGATCCCTGGACCTTGAGGGGAGAGGGTGTTGGTGAAGACATCTCACTTAGGACCGAGTGCTCCGGCATCTCCCACTCTCTACACATGGGTGTGGGTCTCTGTGCCCATTGCCATCTACAGGAGGTAGGGATGGAGGCATGGTAAAGGAAAGCATGAACACAAAAGGCCTTTTGAAAAGCCAGATGGAAACCTACTACTGTAGAAGCTTCCAAAAATACATATTACGGAATTTAAATGGAGTCACCATATAATGAAGGAGACAATGTCCCAACTAGACACCTGATACCACCAAGTAAACTCCCAGTGCCAGGAATGAGTTACATATTAAGTCATTGCCTGAAGGGGGCCCATAGATACCCTCAACCATCATAAGTTATTGCCAAGGCTATTGGTTACCTTCCACAACCTAGAGGTAAGGCCCTACTCTTTTGTTTGTTTGTTTTTGTTGTTGTTTAGTTTTTTTTTCAAGACAGGGTTTCTCTGTGTAGCCTTGACTGACCTGGACTCACATTGTAGACCAGACTGGCCTCACACTCGCAGAGATCCACCTGCCTCTGCCTCCCAGAGTGCTGGGATTACAGGTGTGCACCTTCATGCCAGGCTAAGGCCCTATTCCTAAAGACACTACTTATGTCATCCAGCTCAATTTCTCTTTGTTGGAAGACATAAATAAGTGGTGTCTTTAAGAGTAATGCTAGAAGCTTTACTCCTCCTGACCAGTGTTGATGGTGCTATAAGGTACTTTGCATGATACCAGAGGAGACAAATAATCATCGGTATTTCAAATCATATGACCTGCAACAATGACCTTCTTGCAAGATATACAAGTGCAATAGTGGCACAGATGTTAAAGGAGTAGCCAAACCCTTTTTGATTGGATTTGAAACCCACTCTGTGAGATAGAATCTGTATGTTATGGTTTTTTTTTAATGTTTGTGTCCTGTTTTACTGCATTTTCCTCAAGATGTTAAATATTGCTTTCTCATTATATCTGTGAAATATATGGGTTCTTGTTTTTTATGAGTCCCCCCAAAGCACTTAGAATATTGCCATATTTGTCTACTCCCTGTGCATACAATGTCTCAGATCTGTATTAGATACTTCAGTGAAATAAATAAATGTTAATTTGAGCATTTGAGAAACCCTGTAACAAAACTTATTGTGGTGGGGCTTGGAGCCACTTTGCCAGCAGCTCTGGTTATGGCTATTGAGATCTAGAACTTTCTGTGTCCACACTGCTCTACACTAGATATCTCCTGTTACTTACTTATAGCACTTAATCCAGTATGAATGATATATAAATAATTGTTATACTGAAATGTTTAAGAAACAGGACAAGAAAATGCTACATACACTCAGTGCAGGCACAAATTTTAAGTATTTATCTTTACCTCATGTATATGTTCATGTGTGTTCATGAATGTTAAGTGCACCATGGGCATACAGTACCCACAGAAACCAGAAGAGGGCATCATATCCCCTGGAACTAGACCTTACAATGGCTGAGCTGCCCCATAGTTATTGGGAATCAAAACCAGGTCCTCTGTAAGAGCAGTCAGTGTTCTCAACCACTCAACCATCTCCCCAGGCCCTGAGGCACAATCTCTTTAAAAATACTTTTGAATTATGGTTTGCAGAAACCATGGATGCAGAAGACCAATTGTACCTGCCTTGCAAAGCTATAAAAGTGTAAAATACAACATGAAAAAAGGACACAGACATATGTTGGGCACAGAGTTCGCATTAGAGTTAGTGATATTCATGAAATGCCTTCTTCTCCATGAATTTAAAACTTAGCTCATTGTCAGATGCCAGGATAAAAAGGGATCTCCTCCCCTCCTCCTCCTCCCCTCCTCCCCCCTCCTTCCCCCTCCTCCTCCCCTATTCCTTTTGTATCAATTTGTAGACTTGGACTTTTAGATGTTAAACTAACATTACATACCTGAAATGAGTGCCACTTAGTCAACGGTATTTTATTTTACTTTATTTTTGGACATCACTTACCCATTTCATGACTATTTAGTTGAAAAAAAGTTTCATCAATGTTCATAAAAATATTGACCTGTAATTTTCTATCTTTTATAATGTTTTTGCATACCTATGTGCATTTTAGTTAAAAAAAAACTAGTGTGATTCTTGCTTTATGAGATACAATGAGATATGATGTCTCCTCTGAAGACTATGTAAAATTGATGTGCCTTTGTTCATCTTTAAATCTCAGATGGAATTCACCAAAGAACTCATCTGATTCAGGAGGGTCCTTTTTGAACTTACAAATTACAAATTCAATTTTCACCCTGTTGTCTTGGTTACTTTTCTGTTGCTGTGATAAGACACCATGACCAAGGCAACTTGTAGAAGAAAGTTTATTTGGCTCTTAGAGTTTCAATGGGTTAAGACTCCATGACCATTGTGGTGTGAGCATGGGCAGGAGACAGACAAGCTCACATCTCCACTCACAAACACAAGGCAGAGAACACTAGCTGCAAATGGTGTGGGCTTTTGAAACCACAAAGCCCATCCGGTGACACACCTCCTCCTTCAAGGCCACCTTCTCAATCCTTCCCAAACAGTTCCACAAAGTGGGGTCTAAGCATTAAAATATATGAGCCTATAGGGGCTATTCCCACTCAAACCACCACACTTGGCTATAGGCTGTTGAGGTTGTCTATTTCCTCTTCGTTACACTTTATTGTTGTGTGTTTAGAGGAATGGGCTCTTTCTTTCATCCTTCCTTCTTTCCTTCTTTCCTTCCTCCTTTCCTTCCTTCCTTCCTTCCTTTGCATTGTGGAATTAATGAATGAAAAGTTTTCCACTGTTTCCTCATCATTCTTGCCAATGGCTGCAGCATCTATACTGATAGTCCTGTTTCTTTCTTGGTAGTCATGATTTCTTTCTTATCCCTTCTTTGTCAGCTTTGACAGAGCTCCCTCTGTTTTACTGGCTTCTCTGAAAAGCCATGTTTTTGTTGTGCTGATGTTTTTCTACTGTTTTTCCTGGTTTTGGATTCATGGATTTGCATTCTTTATGATCTCCCTCCCTCTCGTCTCTTGGCTCTCCATTTCTTTGCTCCTTTTTATTTCAGTTTATTCCAGCTTCATGTTACACACTGCTGGCTTGAGGTTGCCCCACCTTCCTAAAGTAACAATTTTGAACCAGAAAAACCATACTTCAGCATCCTCTTTTTTTAATGGGTTGTCTTCTCATTTATTTTATTTATGCTTTATTTTATTTCCTTTAGGGCTTTGTATTTGTTGCAGCGTGGTTAATTTCTGAGAAGCTAGAGAGTTCCCTGTGCCCTTCTGTCAGTGACATCCAACCTGGTTCCATAGCAGCCCAAGGATACCGTCTGTCTTATTCTAGCTTCGATATATATTTTACGGCCAAAGAAACAGGTCCATCTTGGTGAATGGTCCAGAGGTGCCTGAGAAGACACATTGCCTGCTCTGATTGGTTGGTGGGCACATTGCCTGCTCTGATTGGCTGGTGGCTCCCACAGTCAGACCCATTGCTTACATTTGTTTAATCCTGTCTTTAAGTTCTGTCTGGGCTTTCTTTTATTTTGGGGAGTGCAGTGTTTGGTACCTGGTTCTGATCTCTCTATTTTTCCTTCCAGTTCCATCATGTTTATTCTATTTTTTTTTGTTGCATATTCAGAAGTACTATGTCTTCCTAGCTGGAGAATATTTCTGTCATGCTCATGTTTGTCTTCAGCTTTTTTTGCTACTAAAGCCCATTATTATTAATTGATATTAATGAAGCTACTTTTACTATTTAAAATAATGTTTCCATATTATAATTTTTTGACATTTTACTTTAAACCTCTGTACAACTGTTTGTGACTGTGTGTATGTCTCTGTGTGTACGTGTTTACCAATTTTTAGCAGTCAAACACAAATAATTTCTAAAAATTCGAAATCATTGCTTTCCTTTTCTCAGCAACTGTGTTGGTTTGGAAACCCCCCTCCTGGAGCTGTAGAATCCTGGGCTCGTTCCTTTGGGACAGGGATGGAGGGGGAAAATATGTTGTTATGTGTGGTGGCAGGCACCTATGACATCAGTGTAAGGAGGCTGATTGTGAGTTCAAGACCAGCTTAGGCTACATAGAAAAACTCTGTCTCGAGGGGAGGACATTCTAGTGGGACTCTAGATGAGAGAAGCATGGGAGAATGGCAAAGTAGAAGGATCCAGAGGGTCCTAGAAGCCTACAAGTAGAACATTATGATAGGCAGATTTGGGCTCAGGGGTCCTGCTTAAACTAAGGCACCAGCCAAGGACAATACAGGTGGTAAACCTTAAACCCCTACCCAGATCTAGCCAATGGACAGAACACTCTCCACAGTAGAGTGGAGAGTGGGATATGACTTTCTTACATACTCTGGTGCCTCACCTTTGACCATGTCCCCTGGAGCGGGAGACCTGGTGGCACTCAGAGGAAGGACAGCAGGTTACCAAGAAGAGACTTGATACCCTATGAACATATACAGGGGGAGGTAATCCCCCTCAGGAACAGTCATAGGGGAGGGGAATAAGGGGAAAATGGGAGGGAGGGAAGAATGGGAGGATACAAGGGATGGGATAACCATTGAGATGTAACAAGAATAAATTAATAAAGGAGAAAAAAAGAAAAAAAAAGAAAGAAAAACTCTGTCTCAAAGCAAAAACAGGGAGTTAGGAGGTGGCTAGGTGGGTGTGCTGACTACTTTATGACAGCGTGACTGAAATTAAAGTTATTTGAAAGGAGGGAAGCTCAGCTGAGAAAACGCCCCCAATCAGATCCGGCTGTGAGTCATTTTCTTAATTAGTGATTGATAATGAAGGGCCCAGCCCATTGTGGGTGGTGCCATTCCTGGGCTGATGGTCCTGGGTTCTATAAGAAAGCAGGCTGAGCACAGTCATAAGGAGCAAGCCAGTAAGCAGCACCCCTCCATGGCCTCTGCATCAGCTCCTACCTCCCGGTTTCTGCCGTGCTTGAATTCCTGTCCTGACTTTCTTCAATGATGAACAGTGATATGAACATGTAAGCCAAATAAAGTCTTTCCTCTCCAGCTTGATTTTGGTCATGGTGTTAACCATCACAGCAACGGTAACCCTAATCAAGGCAATGGTGAACGTGTCGGTTGTGTAAAACTGGCCAGCACGTCCATTCCAGCTGGTGTGCACAGCACAGCAGCATAAACAACAGACAGCGTGCCTCAAAACAAGATGGAGGAAAAGAGCTGCCTCCGAAAGAGTTGCTCTGTGGACTCCACACCGGGCACATGTGCACACACACACACACACACACACACACACACACACACACACACACACACACACACACACAAACCCTCTCCCCATCATGTCACACTCTCATTGTTCGTGGGCTTTTAGCAGCATACGTCCCTCCCTTTAACCTACAGAAGAGCGTGTTTGAGTCCATTTGGACAGAAACTGTGGCTGCCTTGTCACCTGCTTCTCTCTGTAAGAGGCACCTCCCCCTGCTACTGCTCACAATTAATCAACCAGTAAAAATACTAATTATGACTTTCACATTCCCTATAGCATTCGTTCCTGAAATTACTGCACATTTGTCGAGCAATCTGAACCAAAAGAGAGTTTCGTGACCTCCCTATTCCAGAAACCTGCTCTGCTTATTCTCTGCAAATCCCCACTGAGGGCCTGGAGAGGTGGCTCCTCGGCAGTGAGAAGTAGTTACCGCCCTTGAGGCAGACGCCTCCCCTCCAGTGTACTTAGAGGTTTTTAGACTGTTGCAGACTGAAGGGAAAGACAGCAAGTGCAAAGACTCACTTGGCCTCAGTGGTTACATCCCTGAAAGGCAAGGGATCCAGAGCAGCTTGGGGCCACTGTGCCTGGAGGCAAGTCTAGGCAAGCAGACTACTGGGGGCAGATTGCAAGGCTCTAAGTATCTGCCACCTCCAGGGTAGCACACTGTTGTAGGACGAGCACAGGCCCTGGAATCAGATCTAGTTTCAACACCCACACTGCCTCGTGTAAGGGATTCCTGGCTTTACCCTCCTCCCAGCCTTTCAACCAAGCTGTCCAGGGCACTGAGCAAAATAATAGCTTTGCAGAGTCATGAAATACCATCGCATGCTTCTTGTCGTTGTGTGTGTCTGGATATAAAATCAACCAAGTGCAGCGCTTGAAGCCACTTCGCTTTGGTTATGGGATCTGGTGACGCTTAAGAAGTTGGCTAGAGACCAGGCTTGGCAGAGGAAAGGTTTGCCAACATCTGCTTCCCGAGTACCTGAGGCTGCCGCCTTCAGTGGGCGGGCCTGCCACTGTGCCCTCACAATCATCTTGCAAGCACATTCCTGGGGCCATAGCTCAGTGCTGGGAAAGCTGACACACAGACCTCAGGACAAACCGCCTGTGTCCACCAGCACTTCCATCCACACCCTTGCCCTCTGCTGGGGGGAAAAGAAGTTTCTGGGCTCATTATTAATCAGGATTGATGCTTTTTCCCCTCTTATTGTTTCCCTTTTGGTTCTCCCTCCCCCCCCCCCCGCCCCCGGGGAAGATGATGATTTATTGAGTACAGTAGCACACACTGGAAGACATTAAATACCAGAGCTGTTAAGCCAGGACCAATGGGCTCACCAGTCCATTTAGAGAGCTGTCTACACCTAGGCCCAGGAACAGCTGTGTTGACAATCCTGGGATGAATGAGGACAATGTAAAAGAGATTTAAAATGTGTGACTAAGTGACTTAATTCTTCGATGTTTCATTCTCAGAGGAGGACTGCTTAGAAAGTTTGATATATTACTTGAGCTAAATCCAGAAACTTCCAAGGGATGGGCATGGCTTTGGGGGCTTATGTAAGAACAGACAATTCACTCACTTGTTTTCTTTCTTTCTTTCTTTCTTTCTTTCTTTCTTTCTTTCTTTCTTTCACACTTTTACAATTTCATACACAAAACTTAATGCCCTTTGATCATTTTCTGTCCACTATCCTCTCTTACTTGCTTCCCCTCCCGCGGAAACTCTTCAACAGGCACCGGATGCACACATTTCACACCGAGACATTTCATACCACCCATGCGTGCACAGCACAGAACTTCAGAGAGGCACTGTGTGCCACAAGAATACACTTCCCATGAGAAGGAACAGTTATGACACCATACGCTCATGGAATATGCCAGATGTTCAGGAGACTAACCTTCTCACTACGGAGTCAAGGAATCAATTGTCTTCTCTCACTAGTGAGGGAAACAGAGTCCTGAGGAGGCCAGGTCACCAGTCCAGAGACATTCAGGTTTATCTATACAAAATGAGACTGCCCTCCAGAGAAAAGTAGGAAATACTTCCACAGAGAGATATGACCATTCCCCATGATCCTCGTTCATAAATGTCTTCATCCATGCAAACGATTTGTACTTGCAGAATCTGCGAGACACATGTGTTTTGTCTTTTTTTTAGTGAGCATAACAAAAATGTTTTTTTAATTATTTATTCACTTTGCATCTTGATTGTAATCCCCTTCCTCTTATCTTCCTGTTCCCACCCTCCCTCCCCTTTCCACCCTCTTCTCCTCCCCTATGACCTCTGACCAGCGGGGCCCTCCTTCCCCACCATCTGGCCACAGCCTATCAGGTCTCATCTGTATACCTGCATCCCCTTCCTCTGTGTTCCCAGAGGGCCTCTCTACTAAAGGGATGTGATCAAACCTCAGGCACCAGGGTTCATGTCAGAGGCAGCCCCCACCCCCACTCTCCCCTCCCCTTCTCCATGCAGAGAATGAGCTGTCCACCAGCTATATCTGAACAGGGGTCTAGGTTCTTCCCTTGCAATGTCCTTGGTTGGTGCATAAGTTTGTGCAGGGCCCCTGGGTCCAGATACGCCAGCCTTGATAATTTCCTTGCAGAAAGAACTCTTGACAACCGCCCTCTCCATACCCCAACTCTTCCATATGACTCTCAGCTCTTAACCAAGAGCTCTTAACTAAGTCTCAGTATCTGTCCCGATTCCCTGCTGGGTGGAGTCTCTCAGAGGACATCTATGATGGGCTAATATCCACTTACTTTAAGGAGCTATTCACAGCTTAGACCAAACACAGCACAAAACAATTCCATTGACTGTATGTTTCATTTCATTTGCACCTCACATGCCAAGAAGCATAAAACGGTTCTATAAGACAGACACTCGGAAGAATCAGAAACTAGCCAAACCATTGTCACCTCATGTATTTCAAGGGCAACATTCTTTCTGAAGGTTTCTAGGCCCCTCCTGGCTCTTATAGCAAATCTCTATGGTGGCTGGAGCCATGGCTCAGTGGTTAAAAACACTTGCTCTCGCAGAGGACCTAGGTTTGGTTCCCAGCATAACATGGCGGCTCACAACCATCTGTAACTCTAGCTCAGGTGCATCCACCACCTTCCCCTGATCACCATGGGCACCAAGCATGCTGCCCAGACAGACATGCAGGTGAAGGAAAAACGCCTCATACACATAAGATAACTTAAAAAAAAACATGTGGTAAATTTTAATTACCACAAACTTATGGCAAAAAATGGTCATGCTTCCCCCACAGTTTTGGAGGCTAGGACTCAGGAACGACAGTCTCTCTTAGTCCTCCAAAGAAAGGGTCTTTCCCCCCCATTTAGCATATGGCAGTGCCTGGTGTTACTTCCACACAGAAAACCTCTGCTCTGCGGCACATAGACTTCTTCACCGTATGTCTCTGAGTCTTTTCTTTCTAACCAGTCACTGGGTTTGTAATTAGTCAGTTTATTAGTTTAGCTCATATTAGTCATCCTACGACGATGCTCCTGGGAACTTAATTTGTAAAGAAGGAGAGGCTACTTTAGTTCTTGTTTTGTATATTCCAGCTTAAGACTGGACAGCTCCACTGTTTTGGGGCTTTGGTGAGGGTACCATATGGTGATGGTGAGGAGTACTTATCAGAGCAAACTGCATACATCTCATTAGCCAGGACAGAGAGGGAGGGAGGGAGGGAGGAAGGGAACAGGGAGGGAGGGACGGAAATCCCCTTTTAAGGTATGGAACCTAAGGATCTCCCACAAGGCTCTCCTCTGGCTAGTTCTGGCACCTCCAACTGCACCCGCCACCTGTGGGTGCAATCAGCATCCGAATCACACAAATACCCAATGGTTTGATCTCATGTTAACTTGATTAATGAATTATATTTGAAAAGATTCTTTCCCCCCAATAAATGGCACATTCTGAGGACCAAGGGACAGGAATGGAGGGGTAAGGGGCGATCAACCACCACAGAAAGGAAATAATCAAGAATGCCTGGCTTAACTTCTCACCCACCCCTTGTTACCAGCATTACGTCCCAAGGTTGTGACCACCAACTGTTCTCTCACCCTCTTAACCCGGCGAAAACCTCGGTTGTGAAATACCTTGAACCACACTGTCGTCCCACAAAGCAAAGATGCCAGGCGTGTCTGTCTTTTCCCAACCCGGATTACGGAATAGTGGATCCAGTGGTCTAAGACTCTTAGCTGGGAAAGAAAAATGGGAAGGAGCAGGGAGGAGGCTGAGAGGAAGGGATAGAGGAGGAGGAGATTCGTGGGTGGACAAATATGAAATCCTGAGTGGGACCAGTCTGGGGCTGAAAATCTGTAGAATAGAAATGCATGGTCCAATATTAATGGGTTAAACTGGGTAATAATCTAATGTCAGAGAATGGCAGCTATTGCCCATAGCAACAACCTTGAGCAACATGGAGCATTTCAAAAGCAATATATGAAATGGTCAACTCTACTCGCAGGTCTGTTGAGAAGTTATGACCTGGGTGAAAAGAAATGAAAAAATCATCTGGGGTGATCTCAGAACTGGTAGGATCTTTGGTCTGCTAGACCCAGGGGACTCACTTTGTCCTGGGTGAGAGAAAGAGATCAGAACACGTAGTGACTCCATCCCTGTCCACAGCATCAATGTCTGGCTGCTGTGCAGAGGTGCTTCGAGCCATCCGTGACTCTTCTTTCACTGCTGTTTCCCTTAAGTGAGTAGCTTAGAATTCTGGAAGAGAAAACCAAGGGAGCCGTTGCTCGAAACAGATTAAAGTCACCTTGTGAAAGTGCAATAATTTAAATAAGATGGTTGACATGACATAAGTAAAGGAAAATATCCACTGTATTTCTATATATGTCAAAAGACAGGCTTAATGCATAAACATAAAAATACACCATTTGGGGCAGTGTTAATACATGCTGGGAACTAGTAGTAGAGCTCATGATAGATGTACAACACTTCTATAGAGAAAACTCTGAAAACATTTTTAGAAATACATATAAAAACCTAATAACTACAATAGTATGCTTATGGAGCAAAAGACTCAATATAGTAAGTAATTTAAAATTTATAGACTCAGACTCAATAAAAGTTTAATTTAAAAAGCAAATAGAACATGCACAACCTGGCCAGGGATAAGCCAGGTGAATTCACCTGATACTGTACACCAGGGACCCTCCTCAACACCTCAGATATAGCCCAGGTCCCATACCTAGTGCCCTGGGCTAGTCTGACCACCACTGCTTGCATGGCCCCTTAGCCAGGGCACTCCCCACCCACTCTCAACCTCCAGGCCCCTCACATACATATTTCAACTTTTTTGCAAAGCCAAGTCTTGCACATCTCATGGCTGAGTCTATCCAATCCTCCCCTCTACACACTCTACCTAATACTCAGATTTAACCATAAACTCAGGCTTGAATAAGGACATATATCCTGGACAGAAGGCCAGCCTCCTGTGCTCAACTGATTTTGTTCAATCTAAGCCATATCCAAACTTTAGACCCAACCTGTTCTTCACATCCTGTGTCCTGCCCCAACCTGCTTTGTCCACTTCAGACACAGAAGTAGCAAAAGAAGTCCACATGCTCAGCTCTCATCACAAGAGATAAAGGACACTTCATTCTAATCAAGGAAATAGTTAACCAAGAAGACATTACTATCTTAAATATAGATGCCCCAAATTCTGCTGCACTCAATTTAATAAACAGTGTAGTACTGGAATTAAAGACATGCATTAACATCAATCTATTAAAGATAAATGATTTCTATACCCCATTTTCTGTAATATACAGGAGATATAATATACAGGAGATAAAATACAGGAGAATAATAAAATAAGCATAAAAGCATCAGAATTAAATGACATCATACATCAAATGGACTTAACAGATATGTTCAAAACATTCCACTAAAACACCAACAAATACACATTCTTCTCAGCAGCACATGGGAACCTCTCTAACTTAGACCGTATCCTGGGACACAAAACAAAACTTTACAAATTAAAACAGACTGAAATGACTCTGTGTACCCTATCTGACCACAGTGCATTAAAACTTAAAACCGCCAGCAAACAAATCTGTGGTAAACAGAAAAAATTCTTAAATATTAAGCAACTCAACACTGAATGGTGAATGGGCCAAAGGAGAAATCAAGAAAGGAAAAGAATCTTTCCTGGGACTAAATGAGCATGAAGCACAGCTCACCTTTGGGACATGTTAAAAGCAACCCTACTGGGGACATTTACCCTCTGGGTGCCTTTTTTTTAATCAGAAAGAAAACAAATAGTGACTGAATGATGCAATTATAACTGTAAAGTTGAAAGAACAAATCCAACCCAAACCCACTAGAGGGCAAGAAATCATAAAAATCAGGGCTGAAAACAATGAAACAGAAATAAAGAAAATAACAAAGAAGAAGCAAATCTAAGAGTTGGTTATTTGAGAAGATAAACGAAATCGACAGATTCTTGACTCAACTAATCAGAAGAAAGGAAGACCCGAATGAACAGAATCGGAAATGAACACGAAACATTACAACAAATACCAGAGAAGTTCAGAATGTTATAAAAGAATATTTTAGAATTTTGTATTCCATTGAGTTGTAAATTCTAAAACAAATGAAGGAACTTCTAGAGTCAGCCAAACCACCAAAATTAAACAGGAAAGAGTTGAACACCCCAAATATACCTGTAACAAATGAGGAGATGGGAATAGCAATAGAAACAAAACAGAACAAAAAAAAAACCCCAAAACTTCCAACTAAAAACGTCCAGGCTCATCTGCATTCAGAGAAGAATTTCATCGGACTTTAAAAGAAAAGCTACAGCCAATCCTTCTTAAGATTCTTCCCAGAACAAGGGACACTCTCAAACCCTTTCCATGAAGCCAGCATCACTCTAATACCAAAACCAGATAAACATTTCCTCCACACGCACACCTACCTACAGAACATATTTCTGATTAACTTAGATTGAAAAATCCTCAATAAATACTTGCAAATCAAATACCCATATACATTTAAAAAATTGTTGATCAGGACCGTGCTTCAGCCTGTAGATGCAGGCATGGGATGGTTCAACATATACAAGTTAATTAACGTAATAAACCATGTATTTTAACTTAAAGACAAAAATAACAGGATCATCTCAATAGAGAAGGGATTTAACGAAATTTGCCATGCCTTCATAATAAAAGTCGTAGAGTAAGATGAAGAAGAGATACCAAAAGTTCTAACTGAAAGCTTCTAAAAATAATAAACAATTTCAGCATAAAATCAACTTGCATAAATCAATAGCTTTTCTATACAACAACAGCAACAACAGACACACAGAAAGATAGATCATTGACACAGTTCCATTCACAATAGCAACAAAGAAAACAAAGTATTTGTGAAAAACCATAACCAAGGCGGTTAAGGCCCTCCACAATGAAAACCTTAAGTCTCTGAAGAAAGAGATATATAGCAGAAAATGGAAAGAAATAAAGTGCTCAAAATTTGGTAAAATTAATATTGTGAAAATGATCATTTTACCTTTGACCATGTACAGATTCAATGAAATCCCTGTCAAAAACCCTCTCTCACACTCTCCAGAAATAGAAGAAAAAGCTATTGTAATATTCCTATGAATTAGAAAAGGTCCTAGATAGTGAAGACAATCCTGAGGAAAAGGGACAGTGACAGTGGAGTATCACTCCAGACCTTAAGATTCTCAGAACATTGTAGAGACTGAAGACAACATGTACTTTGGACACAGGATCCTGAGATCTCAGTTGGTGCTGACCTGAAAATGTCTTCCCTAAGATCTAGCTTTCATCGTACTAGAAGGCACCATGCAAGCCTCCAATGGAGGGACCCAACCAATAGTCCTATCCAGCTATAATGAAAACAACCAACATGGCACAATATCCCTCCGGTACAATAGTGCACATATTCCTTCATGATAATAAACAGTTCTTTAATTGGACAATGCCAGATCAAGAAGAGGGAAATTGAGGCATGAGACTTCCTTCTCAGGACAAAGATCAGACAGTGCTAGGCTTGGGTTCACATTCATGGTAGCTCCCCAAGCCCTGACACAGTGCACATAGCACTCCTAAAGCTCCACTCAGGCTGCTTCTAGAAGTAGAAACCATCACACTGACTTTATAAACATACTCCTGAGCCAGAAGGAGGCCTGAACTCTTCAGGAGCAAGGAATGGCCGTGCCCAGCAGGGATCTCTCACAGGTATGACACTGACTAGTCCATTTCCCGATGCTCTGGCCTCTGTGGCCAGTCCATGTGTTTTGCTGCAGCTGTGGGAACATGAGATTTAGCCAGGAATTGTGTATCTTGAGAGTCAGGACCAACTCCTGGCTAATAATAATCACAGTTTTACCTTGCAGACTTCAGCATCATGCAGCTCTGTGGTTTCAATCCCTCCTCTTGACCTGAGCTGGCAAAGAGCTGGTACTCGTGAGTCTTTGTTTCTGGTAACCCAAGGCTATTAAGGGACAGATGTGATGCCTCCCCATCTTGTGCCAAGAAAAGATGAGGTGTAGCCTGGCACTGAGCACTAACCTGTTCTTCTATTTGGATTTACAGAAGGAACTCTGGTGGGACAATGTTATGCCTATTGACAATGTGGATTACTGCAGAGCAGACAGGATGGGCCTGCCAAAGGACCCTGCAAAGAGAGAGAGAAGGAAGAAGAGAAATGCAGTTCAGAGTAGGGCAGCACGGCCCACAGACATTTATAACTGGGGTCTGAGATCACCTTGCACCTTGGGGAAAGAAAGCGGCAGATGGGTGTGCTGTGGGCAGCAGTGGAGCTTAAAAGCAGTTAGTCTTGGCTTTCCATTCAGACCCTAACACTTGTACCCGAGCAAGCCAGGAGACAGCATGCTAGCACTCTGATGGTGGCCATTATTTCTGTGTGCCAGTACCCTGTGACCTGCAGCCATGGTGACATAGGTCTGGGAGAAAAGTGTGCATGGCGGCTTGTACGGGATGCAGAAATTGTCGCTTTCCAGTTCCCTTTGAGGTTTGTAATACATCCGGGAAGTGAGACTTATGAATAATTCTTCCATAAAGACTGAGTTGATCGAACACCACTTAGATAGGAGGCTTTGTTTATCTTGCTGCAAAACTTACTATAATTCAACACGGTAACACGTTTTTTCTAGAGTCCCTTCACTTTTTCCTAGTTGTTTGCTTTTCCTAATATTATAAACTCTTAATTACAAATACTCTGTAGAACCCAACAGAGCAATTCCTCATATTTGGCTCTTCAATTAAAATCGCATTACTACATTGGGCCTTTGCATTTTCATGTACTTCGGCTTGTGAATTTCCATATATATAAAAAAATCTATTCAGTTTTGTTTCAAACGTCATTTATTTTATGTGATCTGTATGATTTTTTTTTTGCCTACGTTTATGTATATGCATTGAGTATATGCCTGATGCCCGAGGAAGCCAGAGCAGCTCATCCGAGTGCCCAGAACTAGAGTTACAGATGGGTGTGAGCCACCATGTGTGTGCCGGGAACCGAACCCGGCTTCTGGACAGGAGCACCAAGTGCTCATAATAGCTGAGCATCTCTAGCTCATGTATGGTTTTGTTTTGTTTTTTGTTTTGATTCAGAATACAGTTAGCATGGCAGCATCCTTCTTCTCCTTTATTTCATTTCCTCAGACCCAGGGAAGAATATTGATGACCTAATTTACTAAAACACATCTATTATAGAAATTCTCTCTCTCTCTCTCTCTCTCTCTCTCTCTCTCTCTCTCTCTCTCTCTCTCTCTCTCTCTCTCTCTCCCTCTCTCTAATTTACGGTTTCTATTTCTTCAATTGTTGTTACATGCGTAAATCCTTAAATATACAAATGCTACCTGTTCAGTCTAGGTTACTTGTGTCTGTGTATACAGCGTTACTTGTATGGATGTGATTTCAATGCTGAACACTTGGAATTGGATAACCAATTGGAAGATCTTCCCAGGGGACACCTGCTCCTCCTGCTACCATATTCCTTAGCTGCCTGTGGCTCTTGTCTAGGATTGAGGCCCTGTGAGATGTGTCCCTTAGCACGTCCATTGGGGTCATCCCTGTTCAGGTCTTATTTAGGCAGCATGTTGAGAAGATTTCATGGGTGTAGCATGTCCGGCAAGACTCTTAAATCTTCCCACTCCTCTCCCACTACCATCCCTGAGCCTGAGGTACAGGAATTGTGCTGCAGATGCCTCAGTGGGGGCTGGGCACTGTATGTTCGCTTGTTTTAGGCATTTTGATTGGCTGTGCTTTTCTGTATGGTCTCTACCTATTGCAAAGAGACACATAAAAAACTAAGACCAAGCCATGATTTTAAAAGGGCACAAATAAAATAATGATTTAATAGGAGAAGAAGGGGAAGAGGAAAGGTGGAGGAGGGGGGAGGAGTGTGTACTGTTCTTACAGATGACCATTTTGGTCTACAGAACCTATGCAAAGGAACTCACTACTGTCTAACTCCACTTTCAGGGATCGGATGCCCCTTTCTGTCTTCCACAGGCACTGCATGCATGTGCACAAGTCCACACACAGACACGGACACACATGCACACACAATTAAATGTAAATCTTTTAAATTTAAATATATATATATGAATAGGGAATACTAAAGTGTTAAGTGGGGCTTAAGAAACACAACTTTGCATTTTAGCTAATTACTGTGCTTCGTAGAGCCAGAGAGGCTGCCCACTAACTAGTGTTCCCCAATGCTGGCTGCTCAAGGTCTTGACTTGGAGGGGACCAACTGCGAAGGGCAGATCATCATCATCATCATCAGCAGCAGCAGCAGCAGCAGCAGCATTTAAAGCAAGTGTCAAAGCTAGCTCTCTGGCATGTCACTTTTAGTCTCTCCCAAAGTAAGGCAAAGTCAGATGGTGTTCTTTTTCTTGACTCACTCCTCCTGAAAGAACTAGTCCTCCAACACAGAGGTCAGGGTGATGATCTTCATGACAAGAGTCTTTTGATAGTATCTATGACAGCAGCATCTTTTCCACCAGCCTTCCTCCTCTTCTTCCTCCTCCTTATCCTCCTCCTCCTCCTCCTTTTCCTTCTTCCCCCTAATCTTCCTCCTCCCTCCCTTCCTCATCCCTCCCTCCCTCCCTCCCTTCCTCGTGACAAAGTAGTATGACTTTTCAGCCCTACCCACCACACGCCCCCAGGACCTCCTGGCCTCTCTTTACTTCCGGTGGAGATTTAGTACAGCTGTATGTGTGTGCATGTCCACTCTGTGAAACTGTAGCCCACAGGTCACCCAATCCAGGTCACTAAGCTTAGGCTCCAGGTGCAAAGCAGGGCAAAGGTCAGCTGGAGCCTCACTGAGCCCAGCCTGGGAGCTGAACATTCTCAAAAGACGTTTGCTGGTGGGAAAGTTCCCCGGCCTCCATTCTTGGCTAGGAAAAGAAAACACTGTTCAAACAGGTGGGTGAGCATTAGCTTCAGGGAACACCGAGAAAGAAAAATTAGCGATGTTACCCCAAACATTTACAACCCTGACCCTTGCAGGTGTCACTGGATCCTATATCCGGAAGTCCGGAGAACAGCCGCTCTCCCCTCACCTCAGGGCCCTCAGGAGACCGCCAGCTGTGGTCAAAGGGCAGTAACCCTGTACAAGTAAGGCCTGGGCTCTGTCACATGCACTTGTGAGTAGTTGAAAGTCTCTCCGGCCAAGGGCCTGCCTTTGCCTCAGAATGTTCCTGCTGGTGGTGGGACACCCCCTTGCCAGTGCATGGATATCTGTCCTGATAGTTAATTTGGTTCATATTTTTTAAAGCATTTTATTAAAATCTATGTGTAAAACTCTCTAACAATTTTACTCTAGGTAATTAACAGTGCCTAAAGTCCTATAGACAATTGGGCTCAGGGACCTCTGCCTCTGTATTTTCCTGCTGCTTTCCCCCCTGCCCCCATATTTCTTCCACCCAGGCATCCAGGCACCCAGGCAGCTATGTGCTCTCTGTCCTGTTTCTCTCCTCCATCAGAGACTTCCTCCATGCTCCAGAACTCTCTGGGGTCCCTACACAGCAGAGGGATACATTCCTTAGATAGCAGTAAGCCGGCTCCATCTTCACATCGGTGAGAGTTGCCAGTGAAGAATGCAAAGAAACAGAAAAGTCTGCTTATGTGCAAGGAACCCTGAACTGGCTGTGTAGAAAGTGGCTTCTTAAATGCTTTCTGCTGAGTTGGAACAGCAGCCAGCCAGAGTAGCCAGAAAGAGAAAGACATCTGTAGGTCTCCACATGGGAGCTAGGAGTGGAGCAAGGGGGTGCCCTGCTTAGAGCCAAGAACAGGGGTGACAGAAGGTGATAGGGAAGAGAGAATGAAGGGAGGAATGAACACAAACTGCCCCATCCCTGAGCTTGGGTGTGTTACAGCCTTCACCACTTTCCAACTGCATCCTTAGTCTGTTTCTGATTCTCACAATTTTGAGACAGGCAAGGCAGAGCTTCACTCCGTTTCCAAGTAACCCAGTGTGCCCGGAGATGGCGCTTTACAGGATCATAAATTTAATTCCTGAAGCCCAAGTCTCAACTCCGATATCTGTGTTTTTCTCTACCTCACAGAAAGACAGAGAAGGGTAGCAGGCCATGGCTGTGTTCTTAGGGCCTTGTGCCACGATTGGATTCTATGGGTCTTGTACCTAGTAGGTGCATAACAAGTACTGAGTGAATGTAAGTAACAACAAGAGACAGAAAGTAGCAAAGCTATGTGCCGAGAATGCTTTCAATTTCCAGGTATATGTCATAGAAAAGTCAGTGGCGCAGTACAGAAGGCAGAGAGGCTGCGTGACCCAGGCATGCTTTGCCGAAGGCAAAATGTGGAGTAGGTAAGTTGGTACTGTGACAGGAAGCCAAGCATGTAACCTGACCCAGAGAGCTGTGGGTACTCTGACTCTTGAGCAAATTGTCTCCGATATTCAGAGAAATGTTGTGTTGTGAGCTTAAAGGGGGCAGCGAGGGAGGTTCTCTCTCTTCCTCAGTGAACAGCCAAGCCTCAATGCCCAGTGCCTCACAGTCCAAGTGCAACACTCCTCCCCACTGCCCCTCCTTCTTCCCCCCTCCTGCTCTAGATGAGCCATAAATCACACATGCACACACACACACACACACACACACACACACACACACACACATGCACACACAGAGACACACAGATACATAGACACTGACACACACACAGACACAGACACACACACGCACACACAGGCACACACACACACACACACACACACACACACACACACACACAGTTGAATCTGCTCTCTCTTTGCAGCCTGCTCAGCACACCAGTCAGCGGATCTGCCTAGGTGATCGATTGCCTGCTCCAGTCAGTGTGTCTGAGAGCAGGGCGCCTTAAGTCCAGGTCTGCATCAGAGTCACCTGGAGGGCTTGGGAAAACACAGCATGCTGAGCCCAGCTCCATGCGAGCAACAGGTCCAGAGCAAGGCTAAGAAGGTGACACTGATGCTGCTCAGTCAGGGATGTAGGAGAAGAAAGGTGTCGGGCTGGCACTGATGCGCTTCTCTAACCAGGTGGCATCCAGCTCCTGTCCCCTGTGTTTTTTTACTTTATTCTCACCCAGAAGTCAGGGTGAGTGTGTGTGTGTGTGTGTGTGTGTGTGTGTGTGTGTGTGTGTGTGTATGTGTGTGTGTGCATGTGTGTGTGCATATGTATGTGTGCATATGTGTGTGTATGCATATGTGTGTATGTGTGTGTCTGTGTATGTTCCTGACTGCACACATCCCGTGTCTGCTTCGAGTGCTCTCCTCCTGCTCCTGTCCCCAGGCGCTGCACCCTGGGGACAGGAGCTGCATCCTTTGCTCCTTCCCCACTCTGCTGACTCCACCACTCAGCTTTTCTCAGCTCCCTTAGCAGAAAACAATCATTATTCCTCACTTGCTTCTATGTGTGCTCCTTAGTTTCTTCCTTCTGGTTTTGATCTCATTACTTGTTGATGGACACGGTCACATTGTGCCTTAAAATCAGGCTTTGGGCACTGGCTCAACTGCTTCCAGTTCTCGCTTCTGCCACATGCCAGCTGGGTGAGCCACTGGGTGGGAAGACTAGGCATCTCCAGGCCTCGGTTTCCTCGTCTGTGTGAGGCAGGAAATTCATATTGACTATAGAGGTTTTAATATCTTCCTGTGGTTTTTTTTCAACCCTTCCCCTTGAATGTGGCTGGCTTTCATAACTCACTGTAATCAACAGAACACAGTAGAAATGACACTGTGTAATTCTGAGGTGAGGTCAGGTAAAACACCTGTTTCTGATGACTCTTTTGTGATGCTGCTACTTGGAACCCAACCCTCTCATCATGACCCAGATGACGTCATGTCTACACTGACTGAGGCTCAAAGTGAGTTCAATCCCCATCACCATCTATCTTAGTCCATTATGTAGTGCTATAACAAAATTCTTGAGGTAGGGCACTATCTAAGAAAGGAGGGTTGCCTACCTCCCAGTTGTGGGGGTTCACAAATATAATACTTCAGAGACTCTCCTGAGTTTGACTTTGGGGCTGTGGATTGAACTTAGTGGGTCACACATGCCAAACTCTGGCTCTGCCACCAACCAACACCTCAAGCCCTCTCTCAGGAATTCTGTGACTGGCTTTGAACTGGCTGGGAATCTCTTGCTGTGACAGGCACTGGGAACGCACGTGAATGATGAGGTTGCTTTGGATGGAGATGCATTTCTGGAGAGAGGCAAGAGAGAAACAGGCTATCTGTCTTCCACTCACTCCCCAGCCTGACGTGGGAACCAGGGACTACTTCAGTTGAAGGGAGGACAGGCTTGGGAAAACTGGCATTTTGCATTCTGACTTCGGGGAATTCTAATTCCATCCATGCGGTCACGAGCAAGCTATGTCAGAAACAGATGGACATGTTTGCATTTCGCCACAGCTTGGTTAACAATTCGCATGCTACCTGTGTTGTTTTACTGGGTGTTCAAGGCCGTTCTCACACAAGTGTCCTTTTATTTCAGTCTTAATTATTAACACACACACACACACACACACACACACACACACACACACACACACACAGGATAAGGACGGGTTAAGGGGGGTGGTGCAGAGTTCAGAGAGGCACTAAGTTGACAAGGGCCAAGGAAAATCTCTATCAGGTACCAGATAAGAAATCTCATAAACATGTAAGCACAGGGCGGCTCCCTGCACAGACAGATGCAAGTCCCCGTGGCGGGCTGTTTTAAAGTGTCAGTTTCAAGTGGGCTGTGTGTCACAGACAGGAGACGTTGCACTCAAGCTAGAGCTCCAGGACGAACAGATATCTTTCACTTTGGCAATTTTCCTATGAGGCTTGTGGCTAGTGACAGGGTGACAGGTCAGGCGACTTTCCATGTCCCAGTCTTTGGTGCTGTTTCTCTAAGGTCCCAGGTGAGGGTGCTTACATTACATCTGAAGTGGCTGATAGACTGGTGTGTCTGGTGTGTCTCATATAGCTTGATATATCCACAGATGTCATTATTTGTGTGTGTATATATATATATATATATATATATATATATATATAATTTATGTCTTCTGGTATCCTAAATAAAATGTTGTGTGCTTACTTGTATGAACAAGATGTACAGCCATCCAATCTTGTTTGTTTGTTTATTTGTTTTGCTTTTTCGAGACAGGGTTTCTATGTGTAGCCTTGGCTTTCCTGGATTCGCTTTGTAGACCAGGCTGGCCTTGAACTCACAGCGATCCACCTGCCCCTACCTCCCAAGTGCTGGGATTAAAGGTGTGCGCCACCACGCCTGGCTTCAGCTTAATACTTAAACTCAAGATAGAAAACCTCAGGACAAGCTTGTTGCTCTGACACCTGAAAGGTGCTGTTCTGTGTAGCACACGGTGACCCAGAGCAGACTGTGGCTCTCACATGATCATCTCTTTAAAATTCCCTAATTAAGAAAAAAAAAAAGGTCTTCATTAAGAGGCTGGCTGCAGAAACGGAGTCTGCCTCGAACATCTGGAAACTCCCATGGGTTTAGAAGACAAACTGCAGAAGGCAAAGTGCTATGTAATCTTCCCAGGGCACACTTGGTCTTCCATTTAGCTGAGAGAACCAGGGATGATGAAGGACATGAGAGCTCGAAGGCCATAGTCATCCTAGCCCAAGATTCCCTAGAAGGTCGATGAGGTCATTGGGGTTTTACGTAGCTACAGACAGTCCTTAGAAAGTATGGGCAGTGGCTGGGTCCGCTTGGGCATAGCATCTGCACTCCTGCAGTCACAAATCATGACTCTGAAATGGAAGAGTGCCAGGGTTCCTTCCTGACCCCTGAGGGAAAATGGGGCTCAGGAGCAGCAGGTCAGTCTCCATGCATGGACCCATTCCTTGGGGGCCACTGGGACATACCCAGCTTCTCAGCTGGGCCACGGCCTTCTCTGTTCCTCATGACCAGCATTGGTTAGGGGAGGAAAGAGATTCCTTCTCTCCACTTTTGCTAGGCGGAGGTCCTATAACAAAAAGCCAACTTTCAGGAGAATGCACACATTTCATTTCATGTAGTTTTACGAGCCGTGAGACCTGTCCACTTTTGTACCTGGGTGTAATGGAGAATCTGGCCATGGACAAGTACAGTTGGAGGATGAACTGTTTAATGTGATGGTTACAGACCATGGGGACTTAGCAGGGCCTGTGTGTGCAGATCTTCTATCTGTCCCTGAGTTTGCAGAGATGAGGTGCTTTTTTCTTTTTTCTTTTTCTTTTTCTTTTCTTTACCATAGGTGTAGAGATGTTTGTTTTTGAATGGGGACATTCTCACCCTCTTTCAGGGAGAAAGTAAGAATGATGCCTAAAATTTTGGGAAATGTGCCAAAGACATACCTGTTAAAGGTTTGGTCATCAGTCCGGGACATTACTGGGAGATGGCAGAACTTTGAAGAGGGGAGACCTGGTGGGAGAAAGGAAGTTAGGTCATTGGAGGCATGCCTTCAGAGGGGACCCTGGATCCCCCTCATTTCTCTCGCTTGTTTCTCGAATGCCATGAAGTGAGCAGCTTCCTCTGCCCTACACTGTTCCCCTCCCTGGAGAAGTGGAGAAAGTGACCCCTTTAAGGAAGGATTGTTACAGGAGATGTGACCACACAACCCAGAGCCACATGGGGTGGTGCTTAGGCCACAAACGTTGGTGTAGCTTCTGGAGCAGAAGCAAGGCAGAGGTATATGAGCAGTGTGAATGGTGTGTGCGCTTTGGGCCATGGCTAAGTCTCTGGTTGTCCTAAGGTTTTTGCTCTCTTAGCCCATTCAGGAAACATAACAAAATACCATAGATTGGGTGGCTTCAAAACTGAGCATGTATTTCTCACAATAGAGTCTGGAAAGCCCAAAGATAGGGGTACTGGCTCATGGGCAGTGCTTTGTCTCTGTCTTCATATGGTAGAGGGGGCAGATAAGTTGTCTGGACCTCTTTCCTAGGAACATTGATCCCATTAGTAAGGCTTTTGCCTCTGAGACTAATAATCTGGAGTCTTCAGATCCACCTAATACCACCCACTTGGGAATGAGGATACCAGTCATAACTTTCAGTTGAAGGGAATAGAACAAATAAAACTGACCCTTATCAGATAAGATGATCATTGTCTCCTGTGTGTTGAGGGGCAGAGAGAAGAGGGGGTTCCATGTGAATCCCCTTTCTGCTACTGTAATGAGTTAATCAGCTTATACAAAGGAAAGACTTATTTTGATTCCTGGTATTAAAGATTTTAGTCCATGATTGCTCAGTATTTTTTGTGCCTGAAGTGTATACACACCTATGGGCAGGGGATCTTAGGGCCATAAATAGAACCACTGGTCTTATGGCAAGGAAGTAGAAATCACTGAGGAGGGGACCGGAGTCCTAGACTTCATTCAAGGGCATTCCCCAATGACTGAAAGACCTAACAGACTAGACCACCCAGACCCCCTTCTCAAACATCCCATCCCCAATGACTGAAAGACCTAATGAGCTAGACCTTCTCAACACATCCCATGACCTCTGGAGAGCACCATGAGGGGCTTAAGTCTGTAATAGTAAACCTTTGGAAGAGAACTTAGATCCAAACTCTTTCAGTTTCTGTCTGATTAGCTTGCAAGTCAGACATGCTCCTGCCTGTCTAACAGAATTTTCTAGTTCCAAAGAGTCTTGTTGGTTGGTTGGTTGGTTTTTCATTTTTGTTTTTTAAGATAGAAAAAATAATAGTTCCTGCATAACAAATATGTCTGTCAGATATACTGGCCAGAAGGCTGAAAATGATGACTCAATATAATAGAGAGTTTTGGGTGACTATTCAGGCAGCAAACTGTCACTGTCATTTTCTCATTTGGAAAGCTACTAACCTGCACTCCTGGTATACTCAGGTAATCAATTTTATTCCTTCTCAAGTCTCTGATGGGGTTGAAGACCAGATAGTTTAATTTTACAATTAAGCTTAACTGTTTAGGGGATAAGATGTTTTTATGTGTAGATAGATGTTTTAAGTTGAAAATGACAAGATATGATAGATGTTGACTTACATTCAGACTTTTAGACACACCAAGATAGGAAAGATGTTTTCTTCAAAGGCTGTCAAATATAAATACTAAAAAACTGCAACAATTATATAATTCCTGATTGTGTCATGGTTCTTCTTGCTATAGGTAGTTTATTGTATATATGCGTAATAATATAAATGTATATGTAAAAATATGTATGAAAAAATAATATTAAAAGAGATAAAAAATAACATAACACAGAGAAAATTAAAAATACATACAATACAGTGCTCAAGATCACCACACATTGATCAGAAGTTCAGCAGCAATGGGGCCATTGTCAGAACCCTGCCCCCTGTGCTGCCTGGCAGCTCTGCTTTCTTTCCAGCAGCTTGGGGGATGATAACAGCCTCTGCTGCCCTGGTGCTTCTGAGGACCACTTGAACTGATGCACTCACGACCTTCAGCTCAGAGCCCAGCACACAGTTAGCACACTCATTTGTTTCCACATCAAATAATAATCAGCTCCGCGTGAGGTGGCTAACTCCCCACGGTGGACTAGCGGAGCAGGTTGAAGGGGAGGAAACACAGGCATGTTAAGATATAGCTGCTCCCTGATGGATCCTCATATCCTGACCAACACACTGTAAGCTGAAAATACAAGCTGAAATGCATTCAGTTTCCCAGAGCACCCACACGTCCTTGCTTAGTAACATAGCCTTCTGTGTGGCTCCCCTGGTGGCCCAGCAGGAAGTGCACTGACAGCCCTGAGGGAGTGACACACCACAGAACAGGAGCCTAGAAAGATTAAAAATCAGGAGTGTTTCTATTCACCTTACTGCTGTTGCATTTTCACAAAACCCCACAGAGGAACCACTGGTCAGAGACTGTCTGCGCTGTCACATAATGCAGCTTAAAGATGGCTAGGATCTGAGTTAGGGCACCTTAGGAAGAAACATGAGGGAGTCAGGGCGTGGTGGGGTGGGGGGTGCAGCGGTGGAAGCTGCTGAGTTTCACAGTGACTGGTTCAGGGAAAGCGGGAGGGTTCTCCACTAGCTCACTCACAGTGACCTGGGGAGAGATGGAGGCGTATTGAAAACTAAAAAGTTACTTCTTCAAAGCGTTTTCTCCTCTTTTTGTTCTCTTTCTGTCTGTCTCTTCCATCCGTCTATATCCCTTGATCCTGAGGCCAGATTTTAGCAAGCGTGTGCCGTCTGTGGGTTGTCAGATTGATGGTGACAACAACAATACGAATTGTGACACTGAGCTTGGAAGTGAACATGGGGATGAGGTACAGTTGCAATGGATGAGCGCTGAGGAAGAGGTGCAGTACGGGGCGGAGGGGAGAGGGGCTGGGGAACTCGGCAGAGTGAGGTTAAACCTTTCATTCAGCTCCCTCGCTCTATGAGAAGCCCTTGAAGGGACAGTTGGTGCCCTCTGCCCCACAGAACCCGAGGCTGTTAAGTCTGTGCCACACAACAATCATGGTATAAGATTTATTGTAGAAACATGGGGTGAGAAGGAAGGGGAGCGCCCCAGGGGGACAGAAAGCTAGACAGGAATACAGAGACAGAGAGTCAAAGAGTAAGAGAGCAAGGAGAGGTGGATTTGTCCTTCTTATTCTGTGCCCCTAGTGGCGGTGGCTGGTGACGACACAAAAGGTTGATAAGCAACCTGGGGCAGGCCATTTGTATGCCAACAGTACCAACTGACAGAATTGAAGCCTCAGTCTCAAGGGCTATGCCATCCATCCTGCCCTAGCCCACACGTTCTAACTGTTCACCAGCCACCAAGACTCGTATCCCTTCTTTAAGCCAACCATGCCTTTATGCTTAAGCGGATGTGGCCCCTGCTCCTGTCACTTCCTGATTTTGAATTGCTGTTGGCAGCCATAGCTGGCATCAGCCAGAGTTGAGACACCAAGCAGGACTGAAGTTTTCCTCTCCCCACCTCTGGCACCACGGAGGCAGCAAGACACTCCCGAGAAAGACAAGGAGATTTCCAGAGGGGCAGAACCCCAGAGAAGGAGATTCTGCCAGAGTGGTGCTGACAAATCAGATGTACCGCCTGCCCTCCCAGCCACCAGCTCCAGAAGATGATGGAGGCGAAAGCTTTCCATCTTGCCTCCCTACACCCAGAGGTCACATCTCCGTGTAGTACGGCACTTAGCCCAGCTTGAAAGACAAAGGCTCAACATGTTTATCAGGAGAATCCCTATGCCATTGTATATGGGGGTATGTGTGTGAATATGTGCGTGCGTGAATGTGTGGGTGCGTGCGTGCGTGCGTGCGTGCGTGCGTGCGTGCGTGCGTGTGTGTGTGTGGCCAGGGAGTCTTGGGAAGCGTTTCCAGGATCTGTGGGACACTGCGGCCCATCATCCTTTCCATGTCTCAGCACCCCACGGCCCCAGCCAGTGTCCTTACTTCCTTCCCATCTTTTTCATGTCCCACCCACCGCCATCTCTCTCCCTCCTGTGAGATCAGAAAAGCCTCCATTCGATTCAGGCAGTCTGTGGAATGTGAATGCTTCCCATAGGCTGGTGGGTGACCTGAGGACCAGTCCCTAAGGAGGTGACTGCAAGAGATGAGGCTGCCAACAGAGTTCCCCTGGAGTACAGAGAAGCTGCCAGAAAACTTTCTTGTCTTCCCAGAGCCTAGCTGTTCTCAGCAGACCTTGGCCCTGGGACCCTTCCCACAACCACTCCAGGCTGCTTCTCTCATGGGTATAGAGAAGCACAGGGGGTGAGCTGAAGTTGGTTCTCTGGTGCCTTCAGGCCAGGTGGTCCAGACTTTCTGATAGAGTAATGGACCACTCTCGGTGTGCCCCCCTCACCCGCCCACAGCACACCCTGGACCACCACATCCCTTCCTGTGCCTGCTCTATCCTTGTCCGTAGTGCTGTAATTAACTGTTCTGAGCCTGTTCTGACCAGCATGCCCTCTGCTCTCTGGAGGGGCCCAGACTGAAACATTGGGTGGTCTCACTTTCAGCTCTTGTTTTCCCATAGTGTCAGCATTTCAAGTCACAAGTCTGTGCTGCTTTGATAGACGAGGTAAATACTTGGAAAGGAGACGAGGAAAGCCAGCATTTGCCATTCTGCAAGGGGAGCTGCCCCTGGCTCAGCTCACTCTGGGCTCTTCAGACCCTCTGTCCTCCAGAAGGAGCCCAGGTCCTAGTTGGTTCCCAATTGTATGGCGAAGAACCTTCATCTTCTTTACAAGTGTCAGCCTTGCATCTGCAGCCATTCACTACGGACTCTGTGCACTTTGCCCCTAAGGAAGAACGATGCCTCTAATAAGATCCCCAGAACGCTGCCTGCCAGCCTGAAGGATTAGGTGAGGACAAACATCTTATGGCGGGCCACCGAGTGCTCTGTGAACTGACTCACTCTAATATGGGACTGTGGCTCGGGACAGGTATTTTCATGAGTAACGTCAAGCTGCGTCACTCCGGTGGCTGCACACGGACGCGGCGACAGTTTCCCTACGCTGGTGGCCAGTCCTTGCTTTCCACCTCATCTTCACACAGCCAGTCTGTACCCACAGGTTGAGCGCTCCCTCTCTGGGGCCCGTGGAGCATGTCTGATGCCAAGAGCAGTGGAGTCACCAGACAGGAGCTCGGACAGGCAAGTTGAGACATACGTGCCTCCAGACAGAAAGGCGGAAGCCACTTTCTTGTCCATCTCGTCTGGTGTCACGTAGACTACCACCTTCCTCTTCTCCTTACAAATCCCTGTTGCTGAGAAGAGCAGGGATCTCCCTCAAGTGAGTGACAGCCAAACAGCTTGGCACTCAGTCCACGGCTGTCGCTAAATTACAGTCCAGCTACATGTTGTATGTCACACAACAGGGTCTTTTATGGTTCCAGGGCCTTACTAGACAGCCACAGCCTCTGCCAGCTACACGCTGTATGTCACACAAAAGGGTCTTTTATGGTTTCAGCAGCTTCTGCCAGCCTATTCTGCTTACTGAGCATCAATTCAGCCATTTCCTTCTAGATGAGGAGGATACAATCCCAGCTCCCTTCAGGAATCCACAGCTCGCGTAATCCTTGCCTCTCAGCTCAGTGAGGTCCCCCAACACCTGCCCCCTCCAAGGGACCTCTACACCCCCTGTGCAGATTGTCTTCCAGTCCTGCCTGCCCCTTCCTGCTGGCCCCATACTTCAGGCTATTACGTCATAGTTTCTTGTCCGTTTGTGTTCTTACCCACTATCCCCAGCAGCTTAGGAACTTTGTAGGGTCTAACTAGTCAAAGGTGTTCGCCTTTTGCTGACTGTATCTCCAGGGCCCTTGGGAGGTACGGAGAGCCTGGTAAGTATCAATACATCCTGTACCCCAGCCAGCCACTCCCCTCTGTGGACCAGCAGGGGGAAAGACACCATCCACCATGAGAAAGAACGTGGAGGCTCAGAGCCTCCTGATGGAGGAAGAGGGGTAGCCATTGTTCAGAAGGGAGACGTTGGCCCTGGGATTCCACAGAGCTGAAGGTAAGCGACAGGGTCCCCATATAAGCTCCGGAGCCAGGCGGCTTGCCCAGGCCACAGCTGGCCAGCTTCAGCTGAGCCTCTGGGGGGGAGAAGGGCTGTCTAAACAGGAAGTTCACCACCCAGATGCCGATGTGTCTTTGATAAGTGCTAAGGCCTTCAGGGCCTCTTTCCCCTAAAGCATTCCACCACAGCTCTGAGGCCCGAAAACAGATTCTGCATCTTTTTTGCCCAAGCGCCATGCACCGGAGGAAGAGTCAGAGAGAGGCAGGAAGAAGGAGGAGAGGCAGGGAACAAAAGATGGAAACAGGAAGAAAAGTAAACTAGAGAGAGAAACGGGAGGGCAGGAGCACGCTGCCTGGAGGAGGCAGAGAAGAGCAGGCATGTGAACTATGCATATGCAAAACTTGCAGAAGCTGTGGAAGCCTTGGAGGGACAACTTAGGATACCTCAGCCCCACCCCCACCCCACCCCATCAGCTCCCTGCCTACAAAGAGCTGAGACTAAAGCCTTCGTGACCCTTTGTGACCTGCCTCTTGTGCTCCCTTGTAGGGGAGCCATGTCCCTCATCTTTCAAGGGGCAACTGGTGTCCTTGTCGTGCACAGCAGTCTCCTGACTTCTCTGCACTTAAGAGACTCTCAAAAACACAGGGGACAAGCTAGAATTTCTTTCACACAGCGGTTGGGCATGCTTCTACTGGCAGAGAGTGAGCTAAGTGACACTGATAGAGTCCTTTGCTTCCCTAAGCCTTAGCCTCCTCATCTCTAAAACAAGGAGAACGAGAGTAGCTCCTGCCTAAGGTCACTCTCAAAGCTCAAAAGGAGGGCTGGAGAGGCTCAGCAGTGGCAGTTAGGAGCAATGGCTACCCTTCTAGAAGGTCAAAGTTCAATTTCCAGAACCCGAGTCAGAAGGTTTACAACTGTCTGTGATCTAGCTTCAAGGAATCTAACACACCCCTGGCCTCTACTGACACCTACACACACACACACACACACACACACACACACACACACACACACGCGTGCGCGCACACACATACATGCATGCACTCATGCACACAGGCATGCACTCATGCACACATACATGCACTCATGCACACATACATGCACTCATGCACACATGCACGCACGCATGGGGGAGGGAGGAAGAGAGAGGTAATGGAGAGAGAGGAAAGGAGAGAGAGAAGGAGGGGGGAGGGAGGGAGACAGGGTGGGGGGAGGGAGAGAGAACATGCTAAGGGAACACCAGAGAGTGAAACAGAAATGGGCTGAAGGTAACTCTTCCATCTTGTGTGATACTCGCCCAGGGCAGGTGGGCAAGTCATAGGACCAGGATATCCAAGACAAAATGCAGAGTAGAGAGGCCTGGCCACCTAGTCACCTGTCCAAGAGGCTGGCCAGTGGGCTTCCTGGTGGAGCATGTGGAAAGGAAGGCAACCAGATAAGCCCCTCTCAGGATGGGGACTATGAAGAGACAGAGGCAAAGGACAGGACTGTGTTTGGCTAAGCCAAAAGCTGCTTCTTGGGGGGGGGGTCTTGTCATCCCTGGGTCAGATAACATGTATTTTAAGCAACAGCAGCAATATTTTTCCCACACTCTAGACAAACAAATTCACCTCAGAGACTGACACTTGCTTCTTTCCGAAAGAGGCAGAAAGAGTAGCCAAGGGTTCTGGAAGACAAAATCTGGAATGTTTCTGGTGGATCTGGTGTCCAGGACAGCTCTGAGGTGACTAGTACGTGGGGAGTGGTTGTAGAGTACCCACAATGGACAGAGGGGAAGCTCACAGCCTGCCCAGACTGGAGCAGCAATGAGAGCTTTCAAACCACTCAGAATGATGCTCAGTGCAAACTTATGAATTACTTGTGGAAGTTTCCATTCCATGTCTGAGAGCTTGGTTGAGGGCCTGAAACAACAGGAAACAAAACCAAAAACCAGAAGGAAGAATACATCTGGAAGGTGAGGCCAAGATGCGGATTAGCGTCTCAGACTCTGAACACCTCCTCTGATCTTACGGACTGTTTCTTTTCCTTGTGACCTCAGGACGAACTGCAGCACAACGCCCTACACCTTTCTACAAGAGCAAATGCCCAGACTGAGAGTCCTTGTCTCTCTTACTTTAAGGCTTTTAACCATGCAACGCTGTCTCCTGGCACCCATTAGAAATGTATGTCACTGAGGTCCCACCCAGACCTGCTGAATCAGAAACTTTGGGATGCAAACAAACCATATGTTATGGGGCCGTTGGAGAAATTCTGATTCTCCCACAAGCCCATGTGCTATTGCTCTAGAGCAATGATTTGCTACCCAGCTGAGCACTGAGGTTACCAGCTGAGCTTTAGAAGTACCATGCCTAAATCCCATTTGGAAGGCTGATTTCAGTAGTCACAGGGCACTAACATTGAGATCTGAACTGGACTCCAGACACGCATATGCTAAAGGCTGGATACCTGTTGGGGGTTGGCCTGATGCTATGTATTTTAATGCTAATTACTGGTCCCCAAGATCTGGCCCTTGGTCAGAGGAGCACATTCTCCTGTATACCTGTCCTTGTTGTGTAAACCTTACTCCACCTAACTAAAAGTTGATTGGTTAATAAAAGGTGCTGAAGCTTGGGATTTGGCAGGAGGAAGGGGGCCAGAGTTTGAGGTTCCGAGGCCAGAGGTCAAGGGACAGGAGGAGAAGGTACAGGAGCTGGGGAGAAAGGACAGATTCCAGGGAAGATAATAACGCAGGGACCTGAGACCCTGGATGGGAAGAAGATACGTTGATAGTGGGATAATAGATTAATTATTATGTTCACCTCTGTGCTTAATTTTGAATGAATCATAGTCTCAGTGTGTGGTTATTTGGGGGAAATTATTAAGGAATAAATAAGGATTTATTAAACATGTGAGTGAATATCAATTATTAATATTCATCAATAATACCCAGGTGGTACTTTTGGAAGATGGAAACTGTGGAAGGAAGGAGCTGATGGCAGGGTCTCTGATCATTGGATGCGTAGTCTCGAAGGAGACTTTGGGCACCTGCTGTCTTTCCTTTGCCCTTTTTCTGCCTCTGCCTCACCATGGGCCTGCATCATGGTGGTTGCCTTCCTACAGACTCAAAGCAGCCGTGGCCTGGGACCTTAGAAACTGTGAGTTAGGAGCTGAAGTGTCTCGGTGGCTAAAAGGACTGGCTGCTCTTCCTGGGTTCAATTCCCAGCAACCACACGGCAGCTCAAAAGTGTCTGTAACTCTCTTCCAGGGCATCCAACACACACTCACATGTGCAGCAATGCACATAAAAAAATCATTGAAAATGTTTTAAATTTTAAAAAATGAATTAAAAGAAACCTTTCTTCTCCATTATTAATCCCTTCATATAGTTTGTTATAGGATAGAAACCTGGCAGCATGCAGGGCCTGCAGGCACTGTCCTAACCGGAAGTCAGTGGGGAGGGCTAGCCCAGCCTTCCTGGGAGAGAGTCCTGCTCACCATTTTCATGTCATTTGGTTTACTGACTGTTGTAGAGTTTCCCCTCTCTTTCCTTCATCTACACCAGGGCACACAGATCTCCTCTCCATGTTTTTCTTGTGGTAAGTGTCAAACAAAAGACTCATGAGCAAAGCCTTTGTCTGGAGGTTTTATGCGTGTCCAGTGAGAATAGTATATTTGATTTTATTCAGGGCTGTGGTCTGTTGTCTGGACGGTTATGGTATTTTATATTAAACTGGTTAAAATGTATTACTTATATTAAATACAGTGGATACTATGGTTTGTGCTAATATAACATTTTCCTTGCAAATGTAACCATATGAGAGATTTCAGAGAAATATTAGTTTGCCACATTATTCACATTATTATAATTTGACCACTGGGAAATCCCCAGGGCTTATGGGCAACCCCAAAGTAGGGCCTCATTCTGTAAATCCCTAACACATATGGGAGCCTTTGGCTGTCTTCCTTTTTGCAACAGTAAGCCAGGCTTTAGCCAATGAGAAAGAAAACACATCTGGATGTGACTGAGAGACGGATGAAGACTTCAGAGTGACAAGCCTACAAGCCTATAGAAGAGTCAGGTCTCTCAGGTGGCTGCCTGGCACATACATAGCTACGGGTATGGAATGGAGGACAAGGTACAGTTGGTGGAGCTGTCATCCTGTAGACCATAGACACTGACCAATAGAAATGGAACAGGAGGCTAAGGATGTGAAGGAAATATGATAGAGTGGAGACAGATGGTCATTCCTGGAACATCTGCCTAGTGATGCTGGCCACCGGAGGACCAGCGGTTCTTCGCCACTGGCCTAGGGAGAATCTCGGGCAGAGAATATGATTCCTGCAAGGACAACAGAGGAGCTGGAAGTAAGAAGGTGTGACTGAGGCGACAGAGGGATGCGCTGAAAGGGTTTGAGAGGGTTTTAGATAAAGGCAGACTGGCAGGTGCTGGTGCTCAGTGGCTCAGCACAGTAAAAGTGGTCAACAACAATGCAGAGCAAAGTAGTTAGAAACGGGGATCCTGAATGTGCTCGGATGTCATAATGAGCCCATGGCTGTGTGCACAGCCCTGAGGTGGTCATTATCCAATTTACTCGTAAGTAAAAAGGTTACAGAGCACATCGTAAGTATGACCAAATCGCATGTGTCCATCAAAAACTGAAATAGAATGAGCTAGCACATAAGTCATGCACAACGTCTTTATTCGGTGTTCACTGTGAGTGTCCCCAGAGGGGAACCTCAGATTAGACACAGCAGGTCTTTTTTCCTCAGACTCTAACAGGCTGCAAAGTTTGAGAGACTTCTAGTCGGCTGGGAGGGAAGAAATTGTTCACATCCAAAATTTCAAGGCTTTAAGGTAGTTGTTCAGGCCCTTCCTAGCATTTTTCGAAAACAAATGTTTAACATTATTCTACAAATTATATTTTCCACCCATTTCAGCTTTTAGTTGTTTGGCTTCATATTCCACCAGGCTCTCCCTGGCCATATCCAGCAAACCGTGCAGCCTCCAGCCTTCTGATTCTGGTTACTGCAAAATCCAAAGCTCCCTAAACCTGCTGTCCTCACATTGAGTACTGAGGATGGTCCCCAAAGACAGCCATTCAAGACCAGAGCTGTCCCCATGGCTGGCAGCTCCTTCTGTAAAAGCTGTGTGAACTGGATGTGAGCCTACATAAAGGCAGGTCTTGTCACTGCAGCATCTATATCCCCTCTGACCTACCACATACACCACCTTTGTTTTTTCTTTTCTTTTTCTTTTTTTTTTTTTAGCAAGATTTCTTTTTATTTTATTTATTTATTATGTGTAGTGTTCTGCCTGCATGTGTTCCTGCAGGCCAGAAGAGGGCGCAAGACCTCATTACAGACGGTTGTGAGTCACTTTGTGGTTGCTGGGAATTGAACTCAGGACCGTTGGAAGAACAACCAGTGCTCTTAACCTCTGAGCCATCTCTCCAGCCCTGTTTTTGTCTTTCCTGTTGCCATCATTTTAGTGTGGTTTGCCCTCTCCAAAATTCATATTGACAGTGATGGAGCTCAGAGGAGGCAGAGCCGCTGATAAGTCAATGGCGTAGTGATATGGTCACAAAGAGGTAGGAGCTTTCTCTCAGGACAAGTCCAACCTTGCGTCAAGCACAAGGTCATCCACCAGATGCTCGCCTCCAGCTCCAGATCTGTGAGCAAAGTACGCATCTTCCCTCCCTGAGTCCCCCAGTTGCGCTCAAGCAACAGAAGCATATGCGAAGACATCTATCTTGTCTTGTTTCACTTTGATGCTAAAAATGGTGCGAATATATAAACAAAACTGATGGGAAGGGAGCATTCCAACGCTGCGACCTGCTAAAAGGTGCCCCGCTTTGATCTGCCTCCCGTCTAGCGGCTCTGTGCTTCGCGCTGTTGCCAGCCTTCCTGGAATATTCCTGCTGATTGCTAAGCAAGCTGAGTGATGTCTAGGTTGAGAGGTGTAGAGGGGCCGCGGTGGAAGGCATTGTGTGTTCTTTTTCACTCTGAGGCATCTTATTGCTCTATTTTCTTATCCTATTCTTTCTGTCTCGGTGTGAGATCATCCGGTTATGCCCTAGAAAGGCTCCAGCTCTCCCGGGGACACCTGCCTGGGGCGGGGGTGGGGGTGGGGGGAGGGGACCGGGAATTGGAGCACCTGGTAGGACAGCTGGTCGAGTGAAGGTGCTGAGGCTAGAGCAATTGAGAACAGAACGAAGGATGGAATCTGGGAATCTGAAGTCTCAAGAACACATGCATTCAAAACCGTGGAGGTCTGGGTCTTGTGGCCCATCAGCACAATTAAGAAGCGCTAAAATGCAGAGGCAAGACTTTCTGTTCACAGGTGAAGGAGCAAAGGTGGTTTCTAGCCCCATCGGCCCGCAGATATATAATTAGACATGCCTTTCCCTCCAGAACGGTGCAGGTTCAGTGCTCTAAGGAGGCTTAGGGCTTATGTCCGGAAATGTGGCTACCCCAACCCTTTTGAAGCTGTAAGTCAAGAGAGCTGCAGTGGGTGGCAATTTACATAACCTCTGGCTGTTTGTTTAAATATTCCGTTCAACACAGAGTTGAGTCTACGGTGCTTTAGGTTTGATCTTAAGAGCTGGAAATTTCCATGAAGCTCTGTATAGCTGGTAACTCCTGATGGTGAATTCAGAGCCAAGGAGAAGAATATCCAAAGCCCGGATCAAGTAGAGACTATCACAAAAGACCAAACTAGATGCTATACATTCCCCAGTGACCACGAGGGACAAGGTCAAATCCCTAAGCACAAGACTTTGGCATAATTCCTGAAACCCGATTTCTGATCATATCCTGTCCTTGGTTACCGCTAAGCTCTCAGGCCATCCTTGCAAGAGCACAGGGAGAGAAGCTTCTAGAAAAAAAAGATCGAGGCAGCCATAGTCCTATGGAAGCCCAGCTTCCTGTGAGAGACTATCCTGGATGAAAGGGCACCTGCATGTCACGAAGACATGTGTCTAGTCGCAGATGAGGCAGGGGGGATGACCAAGAAACAAGAGCATCTTTGTGATACCAAGCTCTGAGGAACAAAACCAGGGTAGGGCTGTGTGCACATGGTGACTGAGGACAATCTAGGTCTTTACTTGTGACAGGGCTAATCATCCCCATATCTAGAGCAGCCAGCCCACCTCTGACTGACATACCCGACCCAGGCTAGGGTAGAGCCCCAGGTTTTCATGGCGTTTGTTTTCTCTGCTAGTTAAAGAATCAAGAGGCACTGCAGGCACAACTTGAGCTTTTCAGCACGCACAAGAAGTATTGTCAATGACACAGGGATTGGGGCTGTGGGTTTGCTCTCTAGCATGAGACAGGCGGAGTGGTTAAATATATATAAGCAGAAACAGCTCCTGTAGCTAATTAGGGCCCATGGACCTTAAAAAAAATAATAAATTTTAATAAGAAAGACTTCTTTGAATTTTAGAAACCCAGAAGCCTGGTCTTGAGAATGGACAGGACTGAAGTGAAACATAAATGAAGCTGTTTAAATGCATCAGCTAAATGGCTCTTGCTGGCGAAGGGCTGGTTAGGAAGCAATCTGGCTGGGTATCCATCCTGCAAACTGATGATGCATCAGGAGTCATCTTGCCTCAGGGTCCTACTCCCAGAAGCACAAGGAGATGGCTGTGTCTCGGAGACGTTAGGAGAGGGCATGGAAGAATAGAAAGGGAAGCCTAAGCTGGAATGAGATCCGAGTCTGAGAGGAGAAGCAAGGAGGAGCTGCCCTTGCAATCCTTGGACCCTGGGCACCAGCAAAGAGGAGACAGAACTTCAAAGGGACCGTGGCATCAGCCCTGCCTCCCTGACCTTGAGGGAGGACAACTTTTATATACAAATATGTACAAAATAGGATGCATTGCCTTTGGAAATAACTCACCCTCCTTGTTTTAAATATTCTATCCCAGTTCATTACTGATGACATTTTTCTAGTTTTAAAGCTAAAGTTGGTCATTAAATTTTCATTTCTGCAATAATATCATTTAATTAAAAAAAAAAAAAAGAATCAAGAGGCAGGAACAATTCCATAGTGGCAGCAGCGGCGGCAGCAGCAGCAGAGAAATTTCAAGTGCTACAAACAAGAGCAGACAGAATGAATCAGCAGTTGAAGGAAAACGTTTATTGGGTGTGAGGAAACATGGATGCACAGCAGACAAGAAAAGGACTCTCCGCAAGGCAGACGGGTGCAGGGTGAGGGGTGGGGCGTGGTGGGGTGGTGGATAACTTGGAGAGCAGAAAAACCCAGTTTCTTCTTGAGAGCCAGGATTTTAAAGTCTCGGAAGAATTTTCTTCCCTTGATTTAGGGTTGATCAGTTTGAAAAAAGATGGGGTGGTTGACTGAATGTCAACTGTTGTGTAACAAATCCTGATCTAGTATTGAACTTGCTAACAGGTCCATCAGCAGGGGCCTTGCTGGTGGAAGACAAAAGCCAACAAAGCCTTTGTTTTAAGTGCTCAAGCTTTTGTCTGGGGGGAGGGGGAGGAGGAAGGAAGAGGGCAGCCATCTTGGAAATTTGCCACTTTCATTAGCTAGGCATGACCTCTCTCCCTAATTGTCTGCGTACCAGGGAGTCTGTCTAACTCCTAGTCTATCTCATAATTAGCTCTTGGCATAACTTTATTGATGATGTTTTTCTGCCTAGTCACCTTCATCTGTGCCAAGAGTCTAACCCTTCCTTTTCCCTATTCCAGGACATTTCTTCCTCCCACCATTGAGCCAGTAGCTGCCTCAGACTCCTGGCTGAGCAGCATGTCATGTAACAGAGACACGTGTCATGTGCTGGCTCCTTGAGAATCCAAACCACATCACCTCCTGTATCCAAGGACAGCCAGTAGCCAGTAGAGATGAGGGCAAAAGTGTATCCAAAGATACCTGTTTGGTTTCCAAGCAACCCCATCATGTCACTGCACCTTGTTTCCACATCTGACAACTTCATTTGATCACTCAGTATCCAAATGTCTGTGGACCAGTTAACTCGATTTAAAAAACAAGCAAACAAAACCAATGAAGATTCAAAGTTCAACTGCTACAGACACAGGCCTGAAGAAAAGCACTTTACTCTCCTGTATTCACGTCATCAAGGCGGAAATCTCATCTCTGCAGGGACCATGAAACTCGGCGAGGTATGAGAAGCATCAGAGGGTGTAACCACCATCAGGGCGTGAGAGGATCCTCAGTCGGTGTTCCTACCTATGCTCTGGTTCCTTCTTGTTCCATCTGCGGAGCAGTTATGGGCTGTTCTTTCTACCCACCAAGCATGTGTTTGTGGATGGAGAGCCTCAGGCAAGAGCCTGGGACTTCTGAGGCTCGGAGAGGACCCCTGAGCCTTCTGACAGCACAAGCTCAGTAAAGGAGAGGGATTGCATCCCCGGATGCCTCGAGGAGAATCAAGAGAATCCATGATGCTGTTCAGATGCCTTTCCAGAGCCTTCAAAGCACAGATAGACAGGTCCTGTGTCTGACGTGACTGGGACGGCCCCAGTGTCTGCCTGTTGTGACAGCCATGGCTGAGGTCGCCTTTCTTCCTTCTCAGACTGCTCTGGCGTGAGTGACAAGCTGTGCAGCCACTTTTCAGAGAGCAAACAAGTCTGTGGTTTCTGGTAAGCTCATGCCTTGTAAAGGCAGAGGATCTCCTCTTCCCATCTCATCCCCCTACACACACACACACACACACACACACACACACACACACACACACACAGAGCTAGGTCTGCTTTCCAGGGGGTCTGAATCTCAGCCAAATCATGGAAACTAAATGTAAGGCGTGGAGGCTGGGGAGAGGACACGAAGGAGTGGAGAGTCTGAGAAGTGATGCTGGAAGTAGGTTGAGATGCAGGGAGGTGATTTCCTTATTCTAGAAAAGCACGGACGGAGTCCCTGCTCCGGCTTTCCTAGGAAAGGCGCGGTGCCGCAGCTACATGAACATGGCATGAGGGCTGCATTGCACTTGCCTGGATCTGAGTGCTCTTGTTTATGAAACTGAATCAGTCAGTGGTGGCGTCCGCAGGGCACACATTGGTCACCAGCTTTGCTCTGAATGGTGGAATGAGCTGCTGGTGTAAATACATAGAGCAGAGAAGTCCAGTGTAGGCAGAAATATCACTATTGTTTTTTATTGTTTTAAAGAATCTGGGTGATTGTCCTTAGGAGAGAAAAACTAGCCTAAGAAGTGACTTTCAACTGTAAGGTGTATTCTGAGCCTAGGGTATTCCAAGTGCTTCCCAAATTAAGGAGATCCATTGCAGCCTCTGCCTGTTCAGCATCCCTTCAGGCTGGGAAGGAGGACCTGGGCTCATTCAGGTCTGTGTGCACAAGGGCAGGGCCTTATTTCCCCCACGATCTGTAGTGGAAAGTGTGCCCTGAGCCTCACAATTGTGTGCATGCAGACTGCTCTTCCCCAGCAGGTATGACACGCGGCAACAGCTTCTGTTTCATCCTATTCGTTCTCTTCTGTTTCATGCTGAGACTTTCCTATTCTTCCTTTTCCCCCTCTTCTTCCTCATCTCCCTTCTGAGTTGATGATGCACAAGGCTTTATGCATTACACATTCAGGTTCAGGTTTCCCGAGTACTCCTCCTATAACGATGCTCATTCAAACCCAGAAACATCCTTGGAGCCAAAGCCCACATCCTCTGGCTGAAGGCCCTCACCTCTGCCAGGGGCATTGTGGACACTGCAAGGACAGACTGTAAATTGCCTTCAAACAGCCCCATGATGCACCCTGACGCTGCTCGTGTCCAGCCTCTGAGGAACAAGGCTTCCACTGTGCACGTGGAACTTACTTTCTCTGTGCCCATTACAAGAGGCCGTGCAGAATGTCTGCTGTGAATACTTGAGTAGTGCCATGGGTACAGCTTGTCCCTAGAAATGTCAGTTGAGCCGAAAGCACCTGATCAAGTGTGCTTTGACCCCTGGACACTCCATCCTGCAGGGCTGTGTGAATGCATTAGCCCTGCAGAGCTCTGTGAATGCATTAGCGTCCCTTCCCTCTTGGCCTCCTGTGCAAGGCTCCTGTGCAGCATGCTTGACTGGTGCTCTCTGGAAGTAAGAACAGGAAAGAACTGGTCCTTGGTGGGCCACATTCCCAGGTGCTGAAGCGCTGGAAGGTTCCCATAGTAATCAAAAGGAAATCTAGTGCCTTGAGGCTCAGGAATGGCCAGAAGGTTAGTTACTTATGACTTACAAGCCCACATGACCTGGGCCAACAGTCCTATGTTAAGAACTTCCTGGAAAGAGGGAAGGACAGAGTCAGTCTGTGGCTGCATCTGAGGCCTCCCAGACTAACCAAGCCCAGTCACTCATCCTGGCCCATTTCTATGGTTACAGTTCAGAAGATGGAGATCAGTGGGAATGCTGGGAACAGCACTTTCTGCCAGCAACCCAATCCAATCCAAGCTCTCGGCTGCTAACCTCTATTCCTTCCTCAGCTGGCTTCCCTTCAGCAGACAGTAAGCATCTCTCTGTAAGCCTGTTCAGAAGTCCAAGGAGTAAGGCCTGTACCTGGGCAGAGCTGTGGGAAATGGCTAGGAGATTCCAGATTGAATGCAGATGAAACTCAAGGTGTCTACGTTAAGATGTCAGATCTCCGGTGCACCCCTTCTTGGCTGTGCCCATTTGTAGGCAACATGGCTTCTAGCAGCTGATTCTTCACAGAACTCTCCGTTGGCTTTTTCTTTTCTTCTTGATGGTATCTGTGTAATCATGCTTCTCTGGGGTCCTGGCCAACTCTTATGAGTCAGACCTGGCCGGAGGGATCCGCACTTGCCATGGTGGCTAGCCCTGCCCACCCAGTCGCTGGCTGCACAGTCTAGATGGACAGGGTCCCAGCTCGGCAGTGATCACCACTATGGTCCTATGGTCTGCAAAAGCAGTGTGCACAGTGCCTGAGGAAGGAAAGGAGCCCTGAGAAGGAGGTGCCACCAGATAAAGGGATGACTTTTAAACCAGACTTAGAGGACACAGGCCACCCCAGTTTATCTTATGCTAGAACCCTAGAAGAGTCAGATGCCAGAGTCTAGAGGTGGTGCACAGCCTAATTTCTGAAAAACAATGGCATGAACTGAGTTTTGGCACACATAAGGACCCACCAGTGTGGCCACGAGTGCGCAAAGAAATGAAAAAATCCCAAGAGGTATCCATTGTTGCTTTTACTGTCAAAATGAGCAAAGACTGTGTATAATGTGTTTTTACATCCTATTGGTTTGTCCGGCAGTCTTCAAAAACTCTTTCTTCAGTGCTTTCCTGCATCAGCCAGGAAGATCAATAAGGCAAAAAGGCAAAGTTCATGGCACGGGCAGCTAACAGTGAACCAGCTAGCACATCTAGTCAGGCAGGGCTGTGGATGACAGCAGGAGGAGGCAGCGCTGTCATGCTGGTGGGAGGGAGCATCTGTCAGGGCTCTCTGAGGAGGCTACCTAGGCAGAGACTCCAAGATGGATGGGGCGGGTCATGTGCTGTGAAGGCTATGGAGGGCTGCCTGAAACTAAAGCCTTACAAAGATGGGAGTCTGACCTGTTCCAGGAGAAAAGGTTAGAGTGACTGTGACCTAGAGAGAGGTCAAGTCAGAGGTGAGCAGAGATGGTGGTGCAAACCTTTATATGCATTACTTTGCTTAAGTCAGGAGATCACTGGAGGGTTTAAGCTAGTGTGCTGTGGCCTGTGATTGTCACAGACTCTGTTGAAAAGTGGACCAATCAGGAGGCTAGGTACACATTGGGTTTGGACCAAAGTGGTAACAGTAAGAAGCGATTGGATTCTGAGAATGGTTTTCAAGTAGCTCGTGCAGTTTATTCTTGAATCAACTCAAGAGTTGAAGGGTGAAACAACAAATCAGATGACTGTAGGTCTTTGGGCTGAACCATTGGAAAGGATGGAGTGGCTGTTTGCAGAACTGGGCATGATGGTGTGTGAGAGAGAACGATGGATTTTCAGTTACCTTCTTGTACGTAAGATGGTTCGCAGGAGAAGGTGTGTGTGCGGGTCTGGAGCTGGAGTCAGCATCCTGGGATGAGTGTCTTCATGGGTGCATGGTGTTCGAGGCCAGAACGGAAGGGGAATTTGGTGCTACTGAGGAGCAGTTTGAGATAGTTCTGGATGTTTCTAGGCTCAGATGCGGAGGAAGAGGAAGTAGAGGATGGCCGCGAGAAAGTGAAAATCCGAAGAAATGTTTGGGAGGCGGAGTCCTGAAAGCCAAACAGGAAGTCTGCACCCAGGAGGGTGGCACAGTGTCACCTGACGCTCATAGATCAGTTAAGCTGAGAACTCATAAGTGGATTTCCTGCTGTGGGCTGCCTGGCGATCTTGATAAAGAACGTCCTCACGGTGCAGGTGAGAAGATCAATGTTTAAATGAAAAATCGAGTCACAATAAGAAGGAAGGAAGCAGATAGGAATATAGATCGTGATAGAGGAATTTTGTGTGACAGGAGCAGATGCTTTACGAAAGAGTGTTTCTCAACCTCCCCAATGCTGCGACTCTTTAATATAGTTCCTCACCTTGTGGTGACCCTCAACCATATAATCATTCCATTGCTACTTCGTAACTGTGATTTTTTTCATTTTCTGTTTTTTGTTTTATGTTTTTTTAGCAGGGTCTCTTGGTGTAGCCCTGGCTGTCCTGAACTCACTTTGTAGACCAGGCTGGCCTTGAACTCACAGCGATCCACCTGCCTCTGCCTCCTGAGTGCTGGCATTAAAGGTGTGCGCCACTACACCCGGCAACTCTGAATTTTCTCCTGTTATGAATCATAGTGCAAAGGGTTTTGAGGACAGGAGTTTGCCAGAGGAGTTGGGAGCCACAGGTTGAGAACAAGAGGCAGGTACATAATATATAGAAGTGCTTTTATTTTTGCATTTTTCTGTTTATATTGTAAATTTGACTTTAGTCTTTTATACTAAGTGACAGGGTTAGCTGTGACATTTTCATATACAGCTCTCAGTATTTGTCTTTTTTAAAAAATATATTTTATTTAATCTTTAATTTATGTGCGTTGGTGTGAGGATGTCAGATCTTAGAGTCACAGACAGTTGTGAGCTGCCATGTGGGTGCTGGGAATTGAACCCGGGTCCTTTAGGAAGAGCAGGCATTGCTCTTAACCACCGAGCCATCTCTCCAACCCCGTATTTGTCATTATTATTCCCCTCTTCACTGACTGCGCTCATGCCACCTGCACCACCTCAGTGGCTCCCTTCCTGCTCCTAGAGCATGCCCCTGTTATCATGACATATATGATACACTAACTATTGTTCACTCATCCCCCTCCTCTTAGACCTCCCCACCCTGTCTCATGGACCCAGCCTAGTTCGTTTGTTATTGCTGTGATAAACACCATAGCCAAAGGCAACTTAGAGAGGGTAGGGCTGTTTCACCTTACAGCTGACAGTCCTTTGTGAAGGGAAATCAGGGCAGAGACTCAAAGCAGGACAGGAACACAGAGGCAGGAACGGAAGCAGAGACCATTGAGTAGTGCTGTTTACTGCCTCGCTCTGCATGGCTCGCTCAGCTCCCTTTCTTATACAATCCAGAACCATTAGCCCATGAGTGGGTGGTACACTACACACTAAGCTAGACTCTCCCAAATGAATCATTGATCAAGAAAATGCCTCACAGGCTTGCCAGCAGGCCAGGGTGATGGAGGCATTTTCTTAGTGAGGTCCTCTCTTCCCAGATGACTCTAACTTGTGTCAAGTTAGCAAAAACTAACCTGCACAGACACCTTTCTGCTTTTACATCATGTATACATATAATGCATATAAGTACAAGTATATATAAATTTAAATTGAGATTCTACACATAGAGGAAATATGTAATATTGTCTTTCTGAGTCTCACTTGTTTTGGTTAATGTCATCATCTCCAGTTGCATTCGTTTCCAAAAAACATGATTTAAATCTTTACAGCCACATAAAATTATATCGGGTGTGTCTTTCTTTTTACCCATCCATTAACAAAGCACCTTAAGCTGATTCACCCTATCTTGGCACCAGTGTTATTCCTATAAGAAATGTGTAAGTGGGGCTGGAGAAGTGGCTCAGAGGTTAAGAGCACTGTCTGTTCTTCCAAAGGTCCTGAGTTCAATTCCCAGCAACTACATGGTGGCTCACAACCATCTATAATGAGACTTGTTGCCCTCTTCTGGCATGCTGGCACACATGCTGGCAGAAAACTATATAAATAATAAGCAAATAAATATTTACAAAAAAAGAAAGAAATGTGTAAGTGTTTCTCTTTTTCCAAAATCAGCACCAGCAGTACCTGTTGTTTTCTTCCTGGGGTCAGATGGAATCTCAGTGCAGTTTTAAGTTGCATTTCTGTGATAGCTAGGGGTGTCAAACACTTTTTCAAATATTTCTTGGTCATTTGTATTACTCTTTCAGAGCACTATCTATGTAATTTATTATCTAAGTTGAGTTTTTGTTTGTCCATTTTTACTGGTTTCCCCATTTAAATTTCAGAGTTATGGAGTCTAGATACCAATCTCTTGTCGGATGTGCAGTTGTCGGACACTCTCCCGTTCTCTACACTGTCTCTCCATCCTGATGATCACTCCCTGTATCCTGCCCATCTCTTTCTTTACTGGGCACAAGTTATAAAAATAGTTTTCATGAAATCCCACTTGTCTATTTAATGGCTGGCCGGTTATTTCCTGTGCTCTTTGAGTCCTTTGGAGAAAGTCTTCACCTATGCCTGTGTGTAGTGAAGTGTGTAGCTCAAGAGTTTTCCTTTGGCAGTTTCAGAGTCTCAAGTCTATCTTGAATCGATTTTTTGTGCCAATAAAGAGACACGTGTTTAGCTTCATCCTTTTACATGTAGACATCCAATTTTCCTAGCACTGTCAGCGGAGCAGGTCTTTGCTCCTACATATTCATTGCTGCACAGGTGCCTACAACCACGTGGCTTTAATTCTGGATCCTTCATACTGCTCCACTGGTGGGTACACTTGATTTTGTGACATGCTGTTTTTGTTACTTTGGCTTCGTCAGATAATTTGAGAACAACATGGTGATGCCTCCAGCATTGCTTTTTGCCTAGGACTGCTTTGGTTAGTCAGGGTCCTTTGTGCCTTCTTATGCATTTTTGGATTGAGTTTCCTAATTCTGTGAAAAAAAAAAAGTAATTGGAATTTTGATAGGGATTGTATTGAATCTGGAGATTGCTTTTGATACTGCAGCTGTTTTCATCATATTACTGCTGTCATCTGTGAGTGACGGAAGCCTTGCAGTGCTCAACTGTCCTTTTCAGTTTCTGTATTCATTGTCTTAAAGTTTTCACTGTGCAGATTTTCACCTTCATAATTAGGTTTACTCTCAATGTTTTGATGAACCAGTCTGCCTCCATCTTGGGACTGAAAGCCATCTCATAATAAAGACAAACTAGCTTTATTTTTGTTTATTCCTCAAAGTTTGGACTATGCCCCACCTGTAACCCTAACTACAAATAGTTCTGCCCTGACTGATCCAGGAAATGGTGACCATTTCTTTGTTTCAAAGTGTTGCTATGACACTATCTTGCAGTTGTGCTTTTGCTTCAGGAGGTTGTTGTGACTATTCTGCAGCCCTGTCTTTGTTTCAAAAGGTTGTTATCACTGCCTGTTGTTATGACCACCTTGTCATGTTCTGCTTCTGTAACCTCACCTATTGCCTGCCAACCCCCCCCCCCCATTTGTAAGCCCCCTACCCCTGAGCTATAAAAACCTTATCTTCCCCACACCCAGTGCTGACTTCATGAACCCTGCTTTAGGAGGAGGCAGCCAGTGTACATGAGTCAAAACGCTTTACTTAACTTGGCCATTGATAATTTGGGTCCATAATTTTTCCTCCTAGCATCTTTGGGATGAACAATTTCTTTCTTTGTTTAAACCATTGTGAATGGGAACTTTCCTGATTTCGTTCTCAGCAAATTCATTATAGGTTTATAGAAAAATCACTGGTTTATTTTTAATGTGTCTGTGCATATGTATGTACAGGCACGCAAGTACATGTATGTATGCGTGTGGAGGGTAGAGGAAAACCTTGGGTGGCATCCTTAGGAATACCATTCACTTCCTTTTAGACATCGTTTCTCATTGGCATGATTACTTTAACACCCAGAGCTAAATTTACTCACTCACGACAACTGTTTTCCAGTGTTTCTCATACTGAGCTTTGGCAGGTTAAATTCAATCATAACCCTCTCCTCTCTCTTGTTTCCTTCCCTCCTCTCCACCAGGGATGCTCCTGTCTCTGCCTTTCCAGTGCAGGGGGCTTTACAAGCAACTACAAATAAGCTCTACATTTTCAGGGGGTTGAACTCAGATCTTCACTCTTTCATGGTAAATACTTTAGCACTTTGCCATTTCTAGAACCTGCTACTGATTTTTGTATGCTGATTTTCTATCTTGCTACTCTGTTGAAAATTTTTGTTGTTTTGTTTGTTTTTGTTTTTTGTTTTTAAATCATATCTATATGTTTGCTGGTATAGTCATTAAAAGTCTCTAAAGATAGGATCATATCATCTGTAAATAGGGATAATTTAACTTCTTTTCCTATTTGCATCATTCCCACGCATATCCCTCACCCTCCTCCCAAAACCCAACTCAACTTTGTTTCATTAATTCCTGGATTTGTTCTTTTAGCTTCTGTTTCATTAATTTCTGCCCTGATCGTCATTATTTCTTTCCATCTATTGCTTTTAGGATTAGTTCATTCTTGTTTTTCTAAGATGCCTATATACATCATTAAGTTATTTATTTGAGATATCGCTGATTTCAGAATGTAGACACTCACATTATAAACTTTCTTTTTAGAATTGCCTTTGCTGTATCCCAAAGTCTTGCTATAAATCATGGGAAAGAGAGGAGTCCACAAGCTCTATAAACTGTTGAGCCTGTCTGTGTTGCACAAGTGTCCATTGTCTCTCAGAGCTGTCCTCACCGAGGGAGCTTCCCTTCTGTGCATACCAGAGGTCTCTGCTGGCCACATTTACCTTTGAAGTCTGTAGGCTAAAAAGGTTCCCCCATCCTTAAGGTACTCCTCAGATCCAATTCTCTGGGCTGGCCAATGTTCCAGCTGGGCATGTCTCCCAAGCGTGTTAGGAATGTGAGAGTCAACAGCAGCACTGCAATTTGCACTAGCATCTCAAAGCAAAATGCTGGAACCTCAGAGTTCTGGGACCCTACAGTAGCATGAAAGATAAGTGGCTTCAAAGGTTGACTCACTTGCTGACCTCAGGCCCAGGGCTAGGGAGGTTTTGAGTTATTCTCCACTGATGGGGTCACCTGTGCTTTTCAGCCTGTCAGCTTCTGTCCCTCCCACTTACTACAATTGCTTTCCAGGGCTGTTTCTCACACTGGCTTGTGATGGTTTCCAGTTCTTGGGACCCCAGGGTAGCCAGTTGTAAATAACTGGTTCACTCTCCATACAGAGCCAAACCACTGTCCTCTGAGTCGTACAGCAGGATTACAAAATAGAGAGCATCCAGGTGGCTCAGCAGTTGTGCCTCCCCCACCCCAATCCACCCAAGCCCGGGGATCTGAATTCAATCCCCAGGAATCAACTCGTGGTGAGAGCAAGCTTCCTTAAGGTATTCTTTGGCTTCTACACCCATGTTATCTCACACACACACACACACACACACACACACACACACACACACACAGGAGGGAGAGGTAAATGAATGATTGAATGAATGTTTAAAGGGTGATTTCTTTCTATTCCTGACATTGTCCACCAGAGGAAACGCTGTCTCATTAAAACTTGCAAGTCCATTTGTGGCTTGTAAGCAATTCTGGGCTTGTCCTGAGCAGGAACTGCCAGTTTCTTTTCACCAGGGCCTCTAGAAATTCCAAGCTAATGTTGCATTTCCCTTCGTTTGCTTCTTCGCTCTGTGATCCCTGTCTTTTTCTCCACAGTTTTCAGCTGTGTTTTCACAAATTTCACCTCTGAATTTCCAGTGTTATTCTTCTCTGGAATAGTTTTTTTTCCTTATTCTGACTCTTCCTCTGCTGTGGAAGACAATAATCTTTTCTTTAAATAAAGGATTAATTTATTTTCATTCTATGTGTACCCATGAGCCTGTATGTGTGTATGCACACCACATGTGTTCCAGGCTGGACTGGAGTTAGAGGCTGTTGTGAGCTACTCTAGGTGGCTGTTGGATACCAAACCTGGGTCTTCTACAAGAACACAAAGTTCTTTTCCAGGTTCTGAATAAGGCCACTATGAGCATGGTTGAGCATATGTCCTTGTTGTGGAAACAACTTAAATGTCCCTCAGTCAAAGAATGGATAAAGAAACTGTGGTACATTTACACTATGGAATACTACTCAGCTGTAAAAAACAAGGAAATCCTGAACTTTTTGGACAAATGGATGGAACTAGAAATGATCATACTGAGTGAGTTAATCCAGAAGCAGAAAGACTCACATGGCATATATACTTACTTATAATTGGGTACTAGCCCAAGAGGCATGTCCTATGAAACTATTCACTTACCAGGAGATTGGGATAGTTGTGAGGACATCCTACTGGGACTCTAGGTAAGAGAAGTATGGAAGAATGGGGAAATGGAAGGATCCAGATGGTCCTAGAAACCTACAAGAAGAATATCATGATGGGCGGATCAGGGCCCAGGGGGTCTGCTCAAACTACTACACCAGCCAAGGACAATACATGCAGTAAACATCGAGTCCCTTCTCAGATCTAGCAAATGGACAGGACAATCTCCACAGTTGAGTGGAGAGCAGGGACTGACTCAGACATGAACTCTGGTGCCCCATATTTGACCATTTCTCCCTGGTGGGGAAGCCTGGTGGCACTCAGAGAAAGAATAAACAGGCTACTAAGATGAGACCTGATAGCCTCTGACCATATAGTCGGGGAGGAGGTCCCCCTAGGTCACAGACATAGGAGAGGGGAGTAGGGTGAAAGCAGGAGGGAGGGAGGAATGGGAGGATACAAGGGCTAAGATACCAATTGAGATATAATCTGAATAAATTAATTAAATAAAATATAAATAAAATTGAAAAGAAAGTTCTTTTAACCACTGAAGTATCTACTTAACTACAATCTTTTGTTTTAGCCAGAGATATAATATAGGCCAGGGTCATCCAACCCATTACATGTAACCCAGGATAGCTATAAAAAACATTATGGAGCCATTTTTGGTAACTTGATTGCAAGGCTCTTGAGCATGAATTTTCAAGATGAAAATGCCACAATATCACGCAAACTAAGCCTATGTGTGGTCTTCATATATGCATGCATGCATGTCTTCACTTTTACCAAGGTTTGTAGCTTTTAATTAGGCACAGGCACTCAGAAGGGGGCCATCAGACATTACATGTGTTCACGGTAACTTAGAGAGTGAAATGTGGCTATTCTCAATGAAGCCTTAACCTTCCATTACAAGTGATAGACATTTAATGCTGCTTAGAAGACAGGCAAGTATTTTTATCGATTGTTAAGGTTGTTCCACACCTCGGATCTGCCTCATGGGCTGTCTGCTGCACTTTACACTTGGCCTTCTGCCTCACCCGGCACCCCATGAGTCATACAGCTGTCCACAGTACCTATGCTCTTTACAAGTCTAAACGCTCAAGCATCTCTTGCCAATCCACCCAGATGGCTCCCTTCCATGTTCAGCAATAACAGACGAGCCTGGTGTCTTTCTGCTTTTTTCCTACCTGGTCTTGTGGTCCGTTTACCCCCAAACTAATGAGAGCACCGTTGCTGAAGATTGAGAGCTATGGCCTTGGAAGAGCACCAGCTCGTGGCTGTTGATGTTAGCTTGTGGACATCAATGAGCATGCTCTAAATACTCATCACGCTCAGGTATTGGGAATAAACCCTCATGCAAGCCATCTGGAGCTTACAGCTCAGTAGGAGTCTCCAGGATGGACTTCACCTGGAGGAGATTCATGGCTTTGGTTAATCTTTGGGCACACAGGATGGGAGTGGATTCTAAGTCCCATCATGCACTTGACAGGCCATTGGATGTGCAACTTTCTCTCCACAGGTGATTCTGGGCCAGTCAGTTTGGTGCTTGTGGGTATCTTTAGGGAAGGAAGACTATCTAAGCTCTATATGGACTCTGAGCATGTTCTATACGGGGAGAGCTTGGGCAATGCCTCTGAGACTTTGATCACCTAGGATGGCAGGCATTGTCTAGGACACTTCTCCAGTCACAACAATCTTTCCTTGGAATTCCATTTAAAGGCAGGATGTGGGCTACAAGAAGATGTCTGGGGAAGCTCGGCAGAGTAGTCAGGAGATCTCTAGCAACTGCCTGTGCAAAGCACCAGCCTGTGGCATCCATACCTGCCCCACTTGGCCTAATGGACTTAGACATGGCTATGTTGGTGTTCCTGAAAGTTTTTATTCTGGATGGAAGTGGACTCAATTGGAGTACAGGGAGCCCAGGGCACCCAATACTGGCCAACATCAGTGCTTTCTGAGCCTCGCCCCTGTAGATTCCCTGCTCTCTTATCCTATAGATCAAGTTTTAGTGACCTCTGCTTCTCCTCGACCTGTCCTCAGTCCTGGGTATCCAGCCCTTGGTATGAGCACAGAGAAAGAGAAGCAGAACATGAGGATGCCCTTGGGGGTCCACACCCCTAACACAAGATTGGCCCACAGCTGCCTTTGGGTGTCCGTACCCCTGAAACAAGATTGGCCCACAGCTGCCCTTGGGTGTCCGCATCCCTGAAACAAGATTGGCCCGCAGCTGCCCTTGGGTGTCCAGGCATCTCATTGCCCTAGTGACGGGTTTTCTCATATCTTTCCTGACTTCTGAGCCCTTCTCACCATGGGTCTCAGTTCCCTTTAGCTGTCTTTGTACAGTTCACACCTCTCACATAAGGGTATGGCAAGAGGAGGGAGGAGGCAGAACCCAGCTTCCTTTGTTGTGCTGGACTTCCCGTGTGCAGCCCTATGGAGTGGCTTCTAACTCATAAGGATACCATGTGGGCCCTCAGTGGTCCAGTGTGTTCTGTCGACTGACTCTGAAAAGAGCATACTTCCTCTCATGCCCTGGGAAGCCTTCACTATAGCCTAAATTAGACACCTTTCTGCTCTGAGCTTCCCTGACACTGGCTGTCCTGTGCTGTATGGAAACGCCCGCTTCCTTGCAAGTGGAGAGGGAAAGGGACATGGTGGGTTGTAGATATGGACTGTTTGGAGTGAGATTTGGTTATATCAGGCCCTGTGCTGGAATAGCAGCTTAGTGCTCTTGAGAACACTGCTCTGACTCCAGGGAACCCACAGGGACCAATATGAAGCTTCTTCCCCTCACTGGCCAGGAGGCCTCAACCCCACCTCTGGGCTTTGCCGTGGGATTGTGGAGCAAATTCAACCCTATTCTTCTAGCTCTGTGATCTTCACAGCACAGGAGGTACAAAGAGGGAACCTTCTGGAAGCCTAGGGATGGGACTTGTCTATCACTGTAGCCTATCCTAACACTCTCCCAGCCTAATCCTCTGTTCTGGCTGGCATATGACTGGGACCCTGAGAGCCGCTGGTATGTCTCAGATCATGAGGTGGGCAAGGGGAGAATGGAAGCTCTTTTCTATTCATTATATCTCGTGCCCATGTAGTCACACAATCCCATGTTGCCTCTCCTGGGGCCTCCAACTTTCTTATTCCTGTGTGTATTATGTAGTTTAAAACTACATGAAAACTACCCTATCAGTAATGGGAGATTTGTGAGTATGGCGCTGATGCAGTGAGGTCTGGGCCACTAACATTGCGGACTTAGGCATTTGGAACTTGCTGCTAGGCTCTCTTTCGGAAAAATGGCTGAATGTGGGGTAGAGAGAATTTAAAGACCAATCTATGTTGGGGATGCAGGGTTCTTGGAGGAAGCTGGCCAGCAGCAGTCAGTGAATAACCCTTTGGTTTCCATTAATTCCTTCACCTCGGACAGGAACATGCGGAATACTGTGGGTTTCAACTGTGTGACAGGGACAGCGTCCTTCCTCTGTTGCCTTCCACCAGGACCTACATGTATAAGGTGGGTCTTCCTCTCCCAAACTCTCGGGACAGTTAGGCAAACTCCTGTGGCTTTACACTAAGCCATTGCTCTGTACAGTGAAAGACTGGCTGGCCTCTAAGGAGCTATCCAGGTCTTCTGGAGAAAAGGGAACACTTCTTCCTGTTGAGATTGTCTAGCGCTGGCAGTTAGTCCAAAAGGAGTGAGTATCAGGGGCCAGTTGCCTGCTAGGCTCTTCTGCTAAGACACCATGGTCCCTCAGAGTGGGGTTTAAGGGAGCAAAACCAAGTATGGAAATTTCCACGTGGTAACATTCACTGCAGATTCTTGGCATCTACATTTGAATACAGAACTTTATTAGGAAAATCGTGGGTGAAGATACATTATTTTCATTGATATGACTTCAAAGTAGAAATGGCTTCTCAAATAACTGTCATATATTTTAAAAAACGAGAATAAAAAAAGCACACACTGCATATAGGAAGCTGCCTTCTCCTGGACCATTTTCACATTATCTGGGAGACAGAACTGAAACAAAATACAGTATTCACCACCACGTGCAACACAGAGCCCACCGCTGCTTACACACTGCAAGTCCATCGGGGTTGGCAATAACCTTGCTGAGTGGTTTTGAGAACTTGGCAGTGGCCGAAGTCTGCCGGGGAATTTGGAGGTTTCTATGGAACACTTTGAGGAATGAGGTTACTTCAAAAGGGGTCAGGGAAGCTGTGCAGAGAGACTGCTTCCTCAGGTCTTATCCATCACCTGGGGGAGGATGACTGGGCTCTGTAAGGAAATCCCTGGTGACACCGTTGATGAGAAAATCACTTTTGAGAAGATAAACAGAACCCCGTTGAAGAGGCCTAAGGCCTCAGGCCAAATCCAAGGAGGAGTGCAGCAGCACTGTGCTCTGCAGACCCTCTCTCAGATGGCTCTGCTGCCGCCTCTGCTGCACCCCCTTGCTAGTGTCCCAGTGCCCCTAGGAGCCAGCAGCACAGCGTAAACAGAAGGCACAAATATGGGTTTCAACACAAAGCAGACTGTATATCTCCAACCCCCTAACCCTATCCAGATGCAAAGGCTGGTAGCAGAGGCGAGGGCTGCCTGGCAGGTTACTTGGCGCCCAGGGGAAGACGGGATGCAAGCAGCACCCTGACCAGCAGGGTCAGCTAGGTGTCCCCAGTCAACAACAGTTTATGGATGTGCCTTGGCTTGTATTTTGAAAGCAAAAGGACAGGGGATTAAGGTGGGGGAGAGACTTTTCCTATGTAAATGTCCTATTCAAATGCATACTTGCTTTAGGCAGGCTGTCTCCACGTAGGAGCTGGTGGTCTGCTGAGGCATTGATACACAAGTAAGTCTCCCTGCAGTTTCCACCCTTAGGTTTCCCTCCCATGGAGAGGGGACATTGAAAGGACCTCTAACTAGACTGAAGATAGAGGGCTGTGCTTGTCTCCTTCCAAGCAATGCTATTATAAGCCTGGGTGAGATCACTGTTGCACTAACAATCTGCCTGCATGGTACCTAATCCAGGAGCACTGAATGCTCATTTCGAGAGGGGTTAACAAAGTTCTGCATCCGTATAAGGATCCATCTCTGCAACTAACTGCATGCCCCACATCCTAACCGGCTTTTAGTTTTTTTTTTTCAAATTTGATCTAAAACTTGCTGGATGGATTTTTCCATCTACTGTGAAAACCAATGTAAAGGACTATTTATATAAATGCGCCCCCCACATACCCACATTGCTAACAATTCTACAGATGATCCACTCTCAAAGGGTTGCTTTTGAAGATTATCTAACTGTGGCTTTCTTGCCTCATCCTACTTGGGTGTCCAGCCAACTGGTGGCTCTCCTTTCTTTTCTCTTCTGCCTACGCCCTTTTCACCTGAAGAACTGGAGGCATTAGCCAAGAAGCCACTCCCAGCACCACACATCAAGCAGTGGAGTCAATCCCACCAGCTAGGCTGTCTTTAGGAAAGGTAGGCAGTTCACTTCTCTTTGCAGAGGAATGCCAAGCTGGGTACAATGCTCTTTCGTTCTTTGCCTTTTAAGAATAATTTAGAAGAATTGAGAACGGCTATTCCTCAACAGAATGATGGATTTGGAGCCAGGAAGCTGAAACCTCAGGGCTAAGCGCTGTTGCAAACCTTTCTTTGGGGGCTCTGTGTGTCCAAAATGACCCTGCGAGCAGCGAGGGAACCGAGCTTGTTTTCATCCTCCACAACTACAGCCTGGACCTCAGGGGCCATCACCTCGTACTCAGCCTTTGCATTTGGGTTAGAGACAGTGCATGGACGAGACATTGGTCAATGGATGAGGACATGGACTTTGAACAGAAGCAGGGGTTGAACAGACAATATCCCAAGCAAGACATAGACGTGCACGGGGTTGTTCCCTTTCCTTCTTGCTGTCCCATTTGAGTAAGAGGTTTCCTCTGGAGAGAGTCCTTTCTCAGGGCCACGGAGACACAGTCTTGGAGACACATGATGATGGATGAGGGAGAATGATGGGTGTGGCGGGATGAGGAGGAGAGCGTGGGATGAGGAGGGTGGATCACATCTTCCCTGACCTCACATCCTGCCTCAGCTTGGGAGAGCCCTGCAGGCCTTGGGGTGGGGGACAGCCAATTCCCATTCAGAAAAAAAAAGGGGGTGAGCCTCTTGCCTCAGCTCCAAGAGACAAACCTGGGGAGGCCCTAGTCAGAGAAGGTCCTCCGTGGGAAAGGTATTATAACAAGGGAAATAACATAGTGGCCTTGGCCTGTCACCAATGGCATTGGACAATCAGATTAAATGAAAGATAAACACCATGTATCTTGCTACATAATCAAATGGTGAAAGTACAGCAAACTGTGCAAAGCGAGTCCCTTGGAAATGGCTTCAGCCCTGCTCAGGAGCAGAGGAAGTGGCTATGGGCCCTTCCCTAACCCTGACTTCAGACCTAGGCTCCTTCTGCAAGCTCCTCAGGCGTCTGACCCACACCTCTCACATCTTGAGCCTCCTGTTGACAAGAACAGAGGAGACACCATTAAGGCAGATTCTCACCGTGTGCCTGGGATGCTGCGTGGCCTAGCAGGAAGCCTCGAGCCCTACTCCTTAGTTCAGCTTGCAGCCGTGGGGTCTTCCTTCCGAGGCCTGAGAGGGCATGAAAGCAGGGAAGGACACAGCCAGGGCTGGTGGCGAGGGTCTGGATGATGGTGGTAAGCAGAGAAGACAGATGAACATGTCAAACACAGGGTAAGGCAGACACACACTGGCATAGGAGGCATGGTGCAAGGAACACAGGACAAGGCACACTGCCTTAACTGTAGGACACCGGTATTGAGACTATGCATTTACCCCAGCAACAGTGTGTGCTGTGTTCTTGGGCATCCCGGGGCCTCAAAAATCCAAGGCAGTTTCCACAGTTTCCATCAAAAAACTCATTCTTCCTTGAACTCTCTCGGCTGGTCCACACACTAGAGGAGGTCTTGGCACTCAGGAGGCGGCCTCTGTGGCTACCATGTCCTCCCCGAAGGCATCTGTGCTGGACAGTGTAAGGACTACCCCTCTCACCTGCCTGAGACCTTGCAGGAGCACATCCTACTTCAAGCCATCACAAGATGAAATCCTCTTCTTGGCCAGTTCCATGGTGACTGGGTCCCCCAGGCTGGGGCTGCCCATTAGAAGGGCTTCATGAGCACAAAGGGGCTCCCGGGAGTCACAGAAAGCAAGCAGAGCTTGCTGTGGTCCCTAAGGAATGGCCTACTCCCAGCCAGCTCCCCTAGGAGTTGGAGATGGATGGTAGGAGGCATGTTAGAAAGTGGTCTTCTACCTCAGGGCATCCTCAGTTTGGTCTTTGGTTGCTATGGGGCCAACAGTTCTTCCCAGTGTCCTGGAGGGGCTAGGCATCCCTTCCTAAGCAGAGCTGGGGCTTGGGTACAGATCTGGCCTCCAGAAGTTATAGTAGAAAGGCCCCAGCTTAGCCACTGAGACCAGACTGTAGCTGGCCACCACAAGGATGGGCAGTGACTCTGGGCCTGTAGAGGTACCCACCCATAGTCCAGCCTGCCATCTTCATATCTGAGGAAAGGATATGGGCTGGCAGAGCAGCCTGGATAAAGGGTAACAGTTGGTAATCTCCCTAACAAGGACCATGAAGGGCTACGCCTGTTTAGTGCTAGAACCTATAGGGAACACAAAACTTAGGGACCCAAGAGAGCAGGATACACAGGGCCTTGGCCTTCCTTTCCCCTGAAATCCATTTGCTACATCTTCAGATCGTTTCTTCTCTCTGCAGCTAATTTGAAAATTATACCCAGAGGCACGGAATACAAGGTGTGTGTGTGTGTACATGAGGTGAAGAAGAGGGCCAAGAAATTCAAGGAACCTTTTCCCAAAATACTACTAAAACCAGGGCCTTTGTTTTGCCTCTATCCTTCCATCCCAAACTGGCAAAAACAAGAACAGAATATATATATAAATTGCTAGGTGAGAATGAGGAGGGGTAGCAGAAAATTCTAGAACTTTAACCCAGCTCACTGAAGGCAGACATCTCTCAGGAGCGAGGTCAGAGTCAGCCGTGATCAGATAGCACACCACCCGGGGATGTTGAGACCAAAGTGGGGGAGGATAGACTACAAATCCCTGAAGCTGCTGGCCTTTCAGAAAGTTCCAGAGCACATCTGCCCTCCCCATGAGGGACCCGTTTAAAGACTCTAAAGTGAGCCGTCCAAAGAAAAAGAGTCCCTGAGAAGCAGCTCACATCTGTTTTCTGAGATTTCATCATTCCCGCTGCTGCTTGCCCGATACACAGTCTGCGGAAGCCCTTCTGGGCCGGAGGCAAAGCTGCTCACAGCCAGGGGAGCAAGGCTGAAGTTCCTTTCCAGGCTGCAGGTACTTGGAAAAGCTTGTGGTGGGGCCTGAGAGCAAGTCTGTTACCTCATGTCCTGAGAAGGCCACAAGGGGCAGTGGCTGATGGGAAGTTGCATGCCCTTTCCTGGCTAAGCAGGCCACCCTGGCCTTCATAGGAATGTTGAATTTGGGTATGAGCCTTGTGAACTTTTTGGCCAGGGTCTCAGCTCGGGGCAATGCTGCCAGGCTAGGCAGGTCCTCTGTGGCTTAGTTAGCCTCCACCCCAGTCTCTGTACACTTAACTTTCTTCATAGCTTAGCAGACGGATCAGGGCCTTAAGAAGCACATAAATACAGCAGCTGGTGTGGTCATCAGGGCAGGAAAGCCTAAGCACCTGCCTGGGGTGTGAGGGTCTGCCCCAGGAAGAGGGAAGAGTTTACCATCAAGTTTGAGCCCCTGCCGGGGTTGTGGGGTCTGCGAGTTACAAAGCGGCAGAGCAGAGTGCACTGCGGTCCATCTGCAGGAAACAGGTAACTAGTTTTTCCTTTTCTGGGCAGCCTTTCTCTTCTTCTGTCTCTTCTTTTTTCCTATCTTTTCTTTTTTCCCCACTTTTTCTTCTCTGCGCCCCCTTAGATAAAATTAGCAGAGCCATTAATCACAACGCAACAGAACAGGAGCCGTTATCTTAGTTCTCGCGATAACTTAGCGTCGCCTCTGTGAGTCGATTTAACTCGGTCTTTAGTTTGAGGCCTGGAGACCACTTGGTAAAGTGTGGTTCATAAGCAACGAATCCAAGGAAGCCAGACATTTCCCCCCACCCGAACGGTAAAAGGGCTGCCTTAACCCAATGACCTGGGAACTGCTCATGGCTGGGGACTGCCAGTTTGCCAGGCTGGTCCTGGTCCGTACCAATCCTGCCAAAGCAGGGGACAAAAATCTCAGGGGGATGTGGAAGGAAGCCCCGGGGGGCGGGGGTGGGGGTGTCTGCCTTCCTTCTTATAGCAGAGGTTAACCCTGCTTTCACTTTAAATCTGCATTTCAAACTAAACAAAGCACTAGGGGCTGAGGCCCCAGGTTCAGGCAGCCCTCCAAGGGAGGCTAAGCCAAGGAAGGCAGCTTGTGCTTGATCCCACCTCTTTTTTTTTTGTGGATGCTGGGGAGCATCCCTAGGGATAACTGAGATTGTTCTAGAGAGCTAGGGAGAGAGATGGTTAGCGGAGTCTTTATTAGAGCGATTGGTTTGTGACTGTCACATTAAAATGATTCAAGCGGAATGGTATTTAATGATTTATGGGGTGAGGTCACCTGTTCCCACAAAAGCCCCGTATTAACATGGCCTGGAGTCATGGGATTTTTTTTTTTAACATGGGAAAATAGTAAAGCTTGATATTACTGGGGTTGAGTCTGGGGATTACATGAGGATGTTAGGAGAACTGAGGAGAAGGAGGGGAGGAGGAATTAGTGAGTCAAGTATTATTCATCAGAAAACTAGCTTGGGTTAAAAAAAAAAAAAAAAAAGAACACGCATAAACTTTCGTCGCAGACTCAATCTGCGCAGTGTTGCTGCTGACCCTGACCGCAGGGCAGCCCACGGCACCTGACCGACAGAAGGCCTGTTTTAATAATCTTGAGAAATATATATGCACTCCATCTAACAACGGATAGATTTTTATTTCGGGTAAATAAATTCCCACATACAGCAGGAGGCTTGCAGCATGAAACAACTGGCATTTTATTGCTAGTGCATATGACGTCACAGTCGATACAATCTCAGTACATGTGGGACAGTACACTGTGGCCGACACTGGAAAGCTGCAGTAACATAGTCATATAGATATTTCTTTACAATTTGCCAGTAGTTTAAGATCATAGAGATCATCTACTGGCATCGCTATGGCTCCACTTCAAATATATGAATTGACTACAAATATATTCTGAAATACAGTTGTTTTCCAAAGAAACATTAAAAAGTGCACAAAAATATATGTAAAAAAAAGAAGATGCCTTGCAAATAGTTGCCAAAACCACCAGGGCCATCTGTGATCATAAGAATGTATCCAAGTTTTATCTTGTCTCTATTTCTGATTGGAATCTGGAATCCCCGCTATGGCTTCATGGCAAGATTCTGGCTTATTCATCATTATTATTAATTATTATTTTAATTGTCTGATATCCAATTCCTCGAAGTAAGTACTCAGATTTACATTTTTTTGTTTATAACAACTCTTCAGCTTGCCTTTTGTGGGTAAATAGAGGCATGTTCTCACATTATCCAGGAGGGGCTGGCTCCATTCTGCAGGACGCCAAAGAGACATCTCACAAAAGGCCCGAGTGAGAGGAAAGCAAAGGGAAGAAAGGAGGGAGCACCTCAAATCACTCTCCTTCCTTCCTAGGCAGCATCAGTTGATCAGCCTACGGAGGTGGGAAGCAGAAGCCAGATGAAGCATGCTTTGGGAGGCAAACAGAGAGCAGGACCGGCTAGTAAAGGGTCTCTGAGCACAGATCCCAGGGATAACTTCTACAGGAAGCTCCCCTATGCTGGTACAATCACTGAATTGGAAAAAGGAGGCAAGGGCAAGAGCCGCCTCCACACAGCCCAGCCCTGAACTGCTCGAGACTCGCAGCAAGGCATCTGTCGAGGAGCGCCCCCTGCAGGACAAGCCCTGCAGCGTTCCTCCCGATCGCCCCTGGAGGAAGGTAACTACTCTCTAAGGCTCCCCCCGCAAAGCCACCGCCTGCAACTGTGCTCAGAGGCCCCAGGGATAAGAGAAGCTCCAGACCAAACGGAGTACAGACCTTGAAGTAATCACTGTTTTTTAAAAACTGAGGATGAGGATGAGGATGATGAGGATGAGGATGAAGCTAACTGGTTAGGGTAATACAATTTCTTAGAAAAACCCCAGTTATAAAAGCTCCATTGTGCACGGATGAATATAAGCTGCAGTTTCGTACCATATGCGGTGGTGGAGTGTCTTTGTGCTGGCAAACCTCAGCGTGACCCCGGTGAGAGCTGTCCCACTGGCCAACAGGACCAGGGTCAGACCCTCCTCCCCACCACTGCCCTTTGATCTCCCACGGATGTCAGCCTTCCTCGGGGGGGATGGGTCTACTGGAAAGTCCTTTGGGCTGTTGTGCTTACTTGTTTAAAGCTTTCTCCAGGTACTCCTGAATCCACTTTAGTTTCGGGTCAATGCACACTTGTCTGTTGTTATTCTTCAGCTTTGCACTGCCAAAACAGAAAGGGAGACACTGCACAGGTGAGTGGGAGACAGGTGTGGCCCAGGCTCACCCAACACACCCAGCGTAAGGTCGTCACTGAAGGGCCCAGCTGCGGCCCTGGGAAGAAGCGTCAGGTTTGGAAGCTGCCCGAGGTTTGCTGGGGGAAGACACAGCACTTGAAGTGTATCGGGTCCACCACAGAGGAGTTAGGGACACAGGGATAAGACCACGGTGGGAGCAGTTGAGCTTCCGGCCTTTCAAGGAGAAGCAGACAAGAGAGCAAAGCAACGGGAAAACCGTGAACAAAGATCCTGAAGGAGTCAAGGAAGATGTGGAGGAGAGACACATAGAAAGGGGGCGGGGCGTGGATGGCTCTGACTTCACAGGGTAGACTCCATGAGCTGTCACGTGGTTGCCTGAGAGGGTTTACAGAAGTGCTCCGCGATCCTGGTCTTGTTGATTTGTTATGGTTAACTCAATACTCTTCCTCCAATCCCTAGAGCTTCCTACTGGGGAGATGAATGCATGAACTTATCCCCTGGTTGTTCTCCATAAGGCCCTGGATGCCAGGTAATCCAAAACATCCTGAGACAACTTCTTTCTTGCCACTGGATAGTATCTGGGGGCTGTACCTTCAGTAGGGAACACTGAGTGTCCGAATGGGTCCAGCCACTCATGAATTTAGTGATCACCTAGACACAAAAGTTGTATTTGGCACTGTGGGCCAGCACTGCCTAGACAAAACTAAATTCACCATCTTTAAAAAAAATCCTTTCTCAGGAGAGAATTGTGTTTTGGTCAAAATAATAGTGATAATGATAATAATAATAATAATAATCATCATCATCACCATTGAGGTTCCTAGAGCACACTGTAACATAACATATGTACAGCAGTGAAGGCTGGAAAGGAAGGTTGACAAAGAAAAGAAAGCCTAAAGCAGTCACTGTTGGGCAGAAAAGCCTCTCGGGTAGCCCAGCTTTTCCTCTAGCTACTGTGTCATCATCCCATTTTGACAGTTGAGTCACCTAAGGATGTAAGCCCTTCCTAGGAGACTCTGAGCCCTTACCATCCTCGGGTGTGGGAGGACAGACTAGCACCCCACACATATCTCTGCCAAGTCTACCATACCATAAGTGAGCTATTTACATCCTTCATGTATATGCTTCGGGCTTTCCTTATTTCCCACCTAAACGTAAAGCAAGTGTTGGCAGCTACCATCAACATCCAGCAAACCTGAAAGCTCCAAAACAAAACAACCTTAGAATGCTGACCTCTTGGCAAGTGGTTGAAATAAATTTCCATGCCATCAAGGTCTTATAGTTTTATTTTTATTTCATTTTATTTGCTGAATTTAAAAAAAAAAGGGATTCCCTTTGGACACCCGAGCGCTGAAACTGACAGGACCAGATACAACTGTTGCTGGCTGAGGGCTGACCTCAGTAAAACTCCATGACGTTTTCTGTACAGAGGCAGCCCACTGTGCTGCAAGAGGCAGCTTGGAAAGAAGTGAGAAGCTCTGAGCGCAACTGGGATTTCTGCGAACAAAAGTAGCCTTTGAAACTCATGTCTGATGGCCTATCGGAGTCCTCATGGTGGCTACAGCTGCTGCTGATTATGCCAAGTCTAAGGCTTGCTATGTTGTGCTCATCTTAGGGGGGATGACGGCTAAGACTTACACAATCTGAAGGGCACAGTTTGGAGTGTTGAGGATCTTCAGATGTTTGACGTTGGCTCTGGCAACATGGCTCTCAAAGAACCGGCATGGGCATCTGTAGGTCAGGCTGACGGGCTTACCTAGAGGCAGTGTTAGAGAGAGAAGAAGGCTGATTATTACTCTGTCTGGTGCTGGAAGGTGGGGTGCTCGAGGGATAAGGAGGTGCTGGGCTGGTCAGGAAGGTCAGGAGCAGTGGCAGGAATGGCTACAGAAACACTCTTGTAAATAGCATCTTCTCTGTAAGAGAGCATAGTGAGCTTTGACAGGGCTCAGCTTCTAAAGGGACATGGGACAAAAAAGTACCTGGGAAAAGTGGAGGAGGTTCTAGGCTCTCTCTTCTTCCCTTAGGCACAGGCCTGCAGTTGGGGTGGGGGGCTGGGGTGGGGGTTTTGGGAGGGGGGCTGGGGGCGCCCTCTACCACCTGTAGTTTTCCTCTCTTCCCATTCACCCTAAACCCTGGAAATCACAAAGAAATCCAGAGAGGGAGGCCCTGGATTTTACCTTCTATCCAGCTTTTCCCAAGAGCTGGAGTCAAATGTGGCTTTTTTTTTTTATGGTCAGTACCTGGATGCTTAGGCCTCCTGGATCCTATTACTAGCTTTGTTTGCCAATTCGCCAATTTGCAAAATGCCATAATTGACACTCATCAGTGTAAATTAGCAAGGGGGCTCCTTTAGAACCCCTCTTCAGACCCACCCTTTAAGTCTAGAATTGCAAGCCCCGAGGACAGGATTTGTAGCTGCTCCCCGACAACAAGATTTTTATCCCAGTTCTACATAATATCCCCAAATGTTTGCACTCACGGCTCTTTTCACCAAAGTTTAAAAGCATGGCTGAGAATAGTTAATCCAGGGGCTTTAAATTCGTTTACTCAGAATTGCAGGGGACTTCTGAGTATTCTGAAGTTCTGTACCTTTGGGAAGCAACCGGAGAAGTGGGTCAAATCTGGTCTCTGATGGGCTTAACTTTTTCTGCAGGTGTCCCTGAGCTGACACACCTGGTGTGGCCTGGGAAGAGCAGTGCATTTAGACACTAAAGCATAGCAAAAAGTAAACTTCCATGTATCAGACCAAAGTCCATCAGCCCAGCTCTGCTGCCACCCTGAACTTGGGACCTAGAGAGCTTGGCTCGGGCAGCCAGGGCGAATCCAGCTCTAACAGGTTCTTTCCTCGGGCCTGAGAAGCCCCCTGCCCTGGGTTTAACCAAGGGAGCTTATGAGTTGGTTGGGTCAGCTGATGAGAAAAGACAGGGACCACCAGAAGGTGAGCCATGCCGCAACTTGAGGACAGGGTAGGAGTAGAGGGCCCACAGGTGCTGGGAGGTAAAGAAGGAAATCGATTTGGGCAATGCGATGGCTCCTTCCTAGGGGACAGGTCTGATCCACACATTCGGCTGTAGAGAGCTCTACCATCTTCCTAGGGTCATAACTGTCTAAGTGTGAAGCACCCCACTTACTCTGGACAATTGCCTTCCAGCCTTGAGGACCTGGGTTCCAGCGCTCCTGCCCCATACCCAAGTTCCCAGAAAGCAGTACTGTTTGCCAGAGGCGTTTGCAATTTCACCAGCTCGTTCAATTATTAATGCCCAAATCAACAGGCTCCATGACAGGGTAATGGGGGCCAGTGGGAAGTTGCAGCCTCCCAGGAGTTCTCAGTAACATTGGGGAAAAAAAATCGAAATTACCTTTCACTTGTGTGTGCTTTTTTTTTTTTTTTTTTTTAACTATTCCGATCAGTCCATTAGGCTTTTAGAGAACGTTTCTCTCGGACTAGGCAAGTCCAGCCTCCCCAAACATACTTAGCCGAACAGATTACATTTCTACCGGTATCCCGTTGTTCACGGGAAAGACCCCAAACCAACGCATACGGCTCTCAGCCTCACCAAGAGCCCCGACTGTCCCTCAATTCTCCTCAGGAAACTCCGCAGCCAAGGAAAGCAGAAGCCCGACTGGAAGGGTTTTGTTTTGTGTGTTGAAGAGGCAATGGTTTGTTTTGTTTTGCAGCAATGGTGTCTTGTAACAGCGGAGAGTTTTCTCTTCAGTGTCAAAAAAAAAAAAAAGGAAAACAAAAATGAAAGCCCTTTCCCAGTGAAACGGGACACCACCCTGAGTCTGGGAGACTGAACTCTGCTGCAGCCCCGACTCCAGAGCACAGGGCTCCGGGGCTCGTTACAAAAGCGCTCATCTGCAGGTGTGTTTGGGGGTTGGGGAGAGGTGTGCAAGGCTTGGGTGACTACTGCGCCTTTGTCTAGTGACCCCAGGAAGAAGAAAAGGGGCAGCGAAGAGACGCGTGCTCAGGTCCGCGTCGCTACGGACCGGCGAAGTGTGCAGAAGCCCTTGCTTGGTGGCGCGAATTCAAGAGCTGCGCGACGCCTAACCCAGAGCCCCTTGACGGTGCTCTAAGTGGACCCGTTACGCTTGGAAGGGGCGAAACTCAGCTGCATCATACCTATAGCCAAGCCAAACACTTCAAGCTACTTGATCAGCCCTTAAGAGTTTGCTTACACACACGCCACCAGAACGAATCTCCCGTACAGTAAACTCCGGAACCGCGCTGCCCTTTGCCTCTGGAAACATCTGGGTGCGGGTGGATACTAGCTGAGTGCAGCTGGCGCGCTCGGGGACCCGCAGCCCGGGACACCGCCGCCCACGCTCCCATTCCACACTGGCCCCACACTTGCCCAACAATCCTGCAAGTCCTCCCCTGCAGCCTTCTCTGGGTTCTGAGGCCGCACTTCTCAAAGCACAAAACTTCAGTGCGACCCATGGGACACAGGAAAGGGCACCGAGAGGGAGCGTGTCCTGTAAAGTGGGCTGCCTCAAGTTCGACTGCAGTGAGCAGCGCCACACGAGTTCTTTTCTCTGAGACTCCGGCGCCCGCAGAGGGAACCAACCGCGGACCCGGAGGAGCCAAGGCGCAGAGCTGCGAGCCTTTCCCGGGCCCGGGCGCCGATTGCACTCACCGTCACTGATGCAGAGCGCGGCCAGCACCAGGGCCAGCACTGCGACGACCTTGGCGTCCATGGCGTGGGAGGGAGGGCGCGCCTGAGGTTGCAGGGCTGGACAGCAAGAGGACACCGAGGTGGACCGAGAGTGAAAGTGCGGCAGCGAGAGGCGCGCGCGGGGTGCTTTAGAGGCGAAAGCCAGGCGGGGCGGGGCGGCGCTCGTCAAGGGGCGGGCCTGGAGTGTGGCTGGGGTCTCTGACGCGCATCCCCTGCGGAGAGGCCGCCCTTCTAGTCCCTCCCTCCCTCCTCTCCTTGCCGCCCTCGGTGTCCCCGGCCCCGCTGGGTGCTGAGACCTTTGATCTTCTCAGTCTACAACCTGGTCCGGCTCGGCTCCTTGGACCTGAATTACAAAGAGACTGAGCTGTAGAACTTAATGCTCCAACATGCAGATGGAGAAACTAAGCGCATGTGGCTGCCGAAGGCGAAAACAGTGAAATAAGCACCAGAGAGACGAAACAGTCTGTTCCAGGCGCGAGGGTCTGTTGCGAGCATCCAAAAATTGCCAGAGATCCCTGCCTTTGGTCGCCCAAGCTAATTCACCTCACGTCCAGACTCTGCAGCAGCGAACAGCTAGGCTTAGAGCAACGGGACCAGCCTACAGTTAGAGTAATTCGAACTCCTAGGCAAAGTATCATTACTGTCACCCTCTGGGAACTTGCATTCTAACGTAGGGCTGCGCTGCTATGCAAAAAGGCCAGTAGCCTCTCAGAGGCTCTCAGAGACGCTCGGTAGCGTGAATTTTCCTTGCTACCTCCCCTCTGTACCCTGTTCTGTCGGCTGAGGGGTGTATGATTACAGCTCTCACCCCACAGAGTGGAAACGGAGAATTGACTGAAAGTCTCGCTCCCGCGAAACGTCGTGACTCACAGTGCCTGGTTTTAATGGGTGTTCAGTTAACGCAAGCTAGAAATGGCTCCTTAAACTTCAGTATCCCCTGCCTTTCCCGGAAGATGGTCCAGTGTTCGTCAAAAGACGAAATAATTTTCTACTGTCCTGCTCCCAGAACCGGTGCTTCCAAAGGTGGTCTTTGGTTTCTTGACAAATACACTCATTGGTGTTCAGCCCTGCAGGTAGGCTGTTGTGCTGCACGCTGGTCTGCCAAAGCAGCCCCAACCTGGGTGTGGGCATGTAAGAGTGGGAAGACAAGAGGGAAGGGACCGGACTCCGGCCAGGAGGGACAAAAGACTGAGAGCAGCATCCTTGGGACCTTCCGCTGCCATAGGCAGTACTGGCCGTTCGGTCACCAACTTTTCCACATAGTCAATTAGTGATTTAGATTCTGTTACCACATCCACCCAAGGGAGTGCACAATGGAGATTTGCCTCTGTCTAGGAGCAATCTGGGGATCATCTTTTTGAAGACATGACCAGGACCTTTGGATCTGGGGCTCCACCTAGGGACTAAAGAAGGGAGGCAGGGGTCAAGAGGAAAACGTTCCAGCCTTGAGAGTGTCCTAAGCAAGTCAGCCAAGCACTTTGCACCCATTCATTTGTCAGGCGCACTATGGGGACCAATCTTCAAATCAGAAACCTTCTGGCCTGGTCTCTGCGTTTAAAAAGTAGCATTCCAGAGAAGGCAGTCATCCGTTTCCTACTGCCTTTTGCGTTGTCCCGAGTTGAGCCTTCAGGATGCTAAACTCTGAAGTTGCTGCCCGTGCTGTTCTGCAAGCTCGACAGAGGCTGGGCTCCGGCGCCCTCTGGTGGCCTCATCTCCTCTACTCCCTTAATCCGAGACGCGAGGTTCGGTCGGATGGGATCCCTGACACCTACAGAGCACAGTTGGAAAAAAGAAAAGAAAAGAAAAGAAAAGAAAAGAGAAGAGAAGAGAAGAGAAGAGAAGAAAAGAAAAGAAAAGAAAAGAAAAGGAAAGGAAAGGAAAGGAAAGGAAAGGAAAGGAAAAAAAAGCCAGATGCTCTTGGGGGGAACTCTACCCTGAACATAAAAATTTGTCTCAGTGCTCTCATCCAGAGCATCTCTGAGGGAAGGGGAACCTTCCCTGGAAGTTTGTCCAACGAGGTGTCCAGGTCTCTGGTGACTTGATATTTGCTATTAACATTAGGTGAGAAGGACAATGGTAGCCTAGCAGTCAGGGTGTGGGAGAGGTGTTCAGCTGAGGCTAAGAGCAAAGGGGACCAGCAAGGGCTCTGGCAGACACCCGTCCACAGTTGAGGCCCCAGAACAGAAGCTAGTGTGGGTCACATTTGAGCCTATTCTCCACATTCGTTCATTAAAATGCTTTCGGTAGGTCCTCCTACTGTGTGCTAGACATGGGCTAAAAGTTTGAAATATTTAAAAGAAAAGAAAATTCCTGGAGGAAGGAAGGTAGGAAGGAAAGAAGGAAGGAAGGAAAGAAGGAAAGAACGAAGGTGGGTTGAGAGCTACTAAAGCAAACAATCAAGTATTCATCATATAAAAATATGTGAGTGTTCCGTGGAGCTGCAGCACTGAGAGCAAGAGTTTAGGATTTTTAAATAGAGTGCTCAAGGAGGTGAATTTTAGATTTAAACAAATCTACACCTTTTCACCTGGTTTTCATTTAAAACCCTGTCTACTCTAGGGGACTCCACAAAGAGACAACGGGTGTCCTGAGCCTTTCCAACTTGCACTGTGCTCAGCCACGGAAGTGTCTCCCAATCTTGGGCCTACCCTGCTCATGCTGCCATGCCCACTTAATTCCACCCAGTTTCCTCAGTGGGAAGGCACAAAAACTACTCACTGTCTCTGTGTCTAAGAAGTCTGCAGCTCTCCTCCACAGAGCCTGAAAGGAGGGCAGAGGGGTGGGGGTGGAGGGGTGGGGAGCTGCGGGGGGGCTGTCAGGAGGTGCAGAGGGGTGGGGGAGGAGGGGTGGGGGCAGAGAGGTGGAGAGGCAGAGAGGTGGGGGATGGGGGTGGAGGGTGTGCCTGCCCCCTGCTGCTGTTGCCCCTTGCCTTTCAGTGTGAGTTTTCCAGAAATCAGGATGGGAGCCTTCAGGCTGGCTTCAGAGTTACATACAAAGTAGGCATGTCTGTATGGCCGGCCTCTGGATTCCTGGGACAAGCATCTGTCCCTTACCTCTCTGCTTGGCCAGGGCAGCTGACTGCCGAGTTCACTGGCTAGTCTTCCTGAGTGCAAGGATGAAGGTTTTCACTAAATTCCTATTTGCAGTGTATAACTGGCAGGATAACTTCAGTTGTCTCTCTTTCTGAAAGCAGAATTATTATGGTCTTTTTAAAGATACACTTTGTTGACAGTGATAGTGCATAGTGAGAAATTGCACCACGACACTTGCATGCTTGCATGTAACACACACTGATTACATTCATCTTCCTGTTAGCTTAATGCCTTCTTTTTCTCACTCGCTCCTCCTTCGCCCACATCCCTTTTAGTTTCATATCCTCCTTTTCTTCTTTTCTCTAGATTTCACATATGACAGAAAACAAGCAATATTTGTTTTTTTATGAGACTGAGCACTCATTTTCTTGCAGATGACATACGTTAACTAATCTTTATGACTGAGTGAAACGCAATTGTCCGTATATACCAATTTTCCATTCATCCATTGGTGGCATCTAGGTTATTTCCATAATTTGGTGGTACAAATATTATCATAATAAGGATGATCACAGGAGACACTATTTTTAGATGTATATTTATGTATTTTTAAAAAAAAGAAATACAAAAGTATGACTGATATAACATTTCAAATTTTGCTCAAGATTGGTTTTATTTTTATGTATGATTCTAGTTTTAAAAAGTGAGTAGTCTTGGGCTGGAGAGATGGCTCAGTAGTTAAGAGCACTGTCTGCTCTTCCGAAGGTCCTGAGTTCAATTCCCAGCAACCACATGGTGGCTCATGACCATCTATAATTAGATCTGGTGCCCTCTTCTCGCATGCAGGTGTACATGTAAGCAAAAACATTGTATACCTAATAAATAAATAAATAATTTAAAAGTGAGTAGTCTCTTACTGCTGTCTCAGTTACAGACGAAAGCCAGCAACCTTTACAAGGCGTGGTGTTGTGCATGGCATCCACGGGGGCTTTTGGGACACACTCTCCTCTGCTGTGTGGACCACATTCGGCCAACCACAAACCTGAATGGCGGACACCATGAGCTTGGGGTGTGTACGATGCGGAGTCGCTCAGCAGACTTCACTTGGTGCCCTGTGTCTTCACACTTGCCCTGTGAGCCTGGTTCAGTGTTCAATGCCCAACTTGTGAGGTGAGATCCCCTTTTTATTTCTTTGAAAACCTGGGATTTAAATATAATTTTTTTTAGAAGGAGGCTGTCCTGGTGAAGGGTGAACATGAGTTTGCTATGTTATAAATTCAAAACGTCTTTGAATTTCAGACATTTGAATATAAATAAGTTGAGATTTTTTTAAATTTCTTGTTCTTGTTAGAATATTCCACATGTTTCATGGGACATATTTATGCTGAGAAGAAGTATTCATCGTGTATCTGAGATGTAAGCTTACCTATGTATCTTGTAGTTTCTTCGATGGCTCTGACAGCCCTATCAGGATCTACACTTTAAGAGACTCCCACCATGGGCTTTCCGCCCATTCAAAACATATGGCTGGAAAGAAACAGAAAGTCATGTTCTTGACTCACCTACTTTCTCACCGAGGGCATATCTGCGTATTGACAAGACAGAGATGCTTAATGGTGGTGCGCTGACCTGTCTTTGCTCCTTTTCTGGAGTTTGAGAAGACAAGTATCCCAGCCCTGCTTCTCCTCCTGAGCATCACCACTGCCTGTCCTCTAGCAGAGACACACGGCCCAGGCCCTGCCACTCTTTCTGACATAGGAAGTATAAGCTGATTGTGACACCCTAAAAAACAGCAGCACATGACCAGTGCCCTGGTTGAAAGCCAGGAAAGAATTCCTGAGAGTTGTGGAGGACTATGCCTGACGCATGCACAGGCGACAGTCACTCCCCACCCCCCACGTCGGAGAAGCCAGGGTTCTATCCTCCCTTGCTGTTACTGTGTGGCGGGGCATCCTGCCCTCTGTTCTCTACTCCGCATCGCTGTGGCTGGATGTCTGGAGCCTGCGGTACACAGACTCCCCCGGAGAACCTCTCAAGGCCAGGTTTGAAGATAAGTCCCACTGAGATCCTGGCCAAGAAGCAATTAGTAGGAGATGGAGTCTTGTGGAAAAGGTTCACAGCACCTCTGAAGTATCTACTCAATCATTTGCATACCTGATCGTGAGTCTTAGCTTTGTTTCTTTTGGGTGTGACGAAACACTCCAATAAAACCAACTTAAAGGAGAAAGGGTCTAACCAGGGTCAAAGCTGCAGGCTAGAGTGCAGCATGGCAGGGGAGTCCTGGCATCAGTGGCCTGGAAGGAAGTGGTCACATCAAATCCAGAGCGAAGAAGAGAGAGCAGTAGATTAACACACGTGTGCCCCGCTTTCCCTCCCCGCCTCAGTCATTCCAGGGCTCAGCCCATGACATGGTACTTGTAAAATTCAGAATGGGTCCTCTCATCCCAGTCCAAACCCAGTGCCAAAACTCTCTCATGGCATGTGCACACTCTAATGTAATCTAGACTATTCCATTAAACTTCCTCCTCAGGTGGTTGTATTGCGTTAAATTGACAACAGCAACTGTAAAAAAAAAATTAATTTATTATAATTTATTCAGATTATATCCAGATTGTAATCCCCTTGCTTGTATCTTCCCATTCCCACCCTCCCTCCCTTCTGCCCTATTCTCCTCCTCTAGACCTTTGACAGAAGGGGCCTCATCCCCCACCATATAACCACAGCTTATCAGGTCTCATCCAGATAGCCTGCTCCCCCTTCCTCTGTGTGCCACCGAGCCTCCCCACCAAGGGGAAGTGGTCAAATCAAGGGCACCAGAGTTCATGTCAGAGGCAGTCCCTGCTCTCCCCACAACCACAAGCTAGAAATGATCATCATGAATGAGGCAATCCAGAAAGACACACATGGCATATAGTCACTTATAAGTGGATATTAGCCCAACATAGATGTCCTCTGAGTGACTCCACCCAGCACGGGATCAGGACAGATGGTGGGACTCGCTGCTGGACTCCAGGTGAGAGTGGTATGGAAGAATTGGGGGATGGAAGGATCCAGAGGGGCTCAGGAGACAACAGTGACTTTCACACCATCGATCTGTCCATTCACACACATATCTATTTACTGAACTATCACCTGTCAATCTATTCTTCCAGCCAATATCTGTTCGCCCACATACCTAGTTACTTATGACCTCTTCCACCCATTATTTCTTCATTCATCCATACATGAATACCTTCCTCATTTTATCCCTTCATCAATTTCTACCACCACACACACAAATGTACTTATCTGTCCACTCACCAACCCATCCTTTCATCCGTTATACTCACACGGTCAACAATTCCATCTAAGATCCCATCCCCAGCTATCTCTTTGCTATCATCCATCTATCCATCCCATCATCATCGTCGTCGTCGTCATCATCATCATCATCATCATCATCATCATCACCAACATCATCAATCCATATATTTACTATTATCTGCTTCTTTCTCTTCAGCCATTGCAAACCAGTGACTTTAATTTGTTCTAAACTTAAAAGCCTTCCTCCATGACCAAGACACATGTCTTCTGCAACTTGGATCAAAAGAAAAAGTAAACAGGTCACGGGCTCTAAACTTAAAGGTCACGCAGCAAACCTTAGTTTTGGGCAGATTAAAACCTTCAGCTCTCATTTTGCTGAAGAACTATTCCTGTCTGAAAGGCGGGAAACAAGGCTAGGGATACCCACCCAGTGGAAAGGGATGGCCTCTGAATAGTCTCCTTCCTTCAGTCCACCCAGGAGTTTTCTCCATAAGTTAAAAATAAATAGAGAAAAAGGAAAGAAACAAACCTTTGCTTCTCTGTTTACCCCTCTGCATTTAACGAACAGTTGTTAACATGACTGAAACCATCTGATGATTTTTACCAAATGGAAAAATCTCCCTACAGGGGCAATAAAATAAATATTCAGGACAGAGAGAGGCGGTCGTAAAAGGCATTACCCGGTTGTAAACAGAGGCGGGTTGTGGTGATCTATTACCCGTGCCTTGGCAGCTTTCAACAGTTCTGGGATTCCAGGAGGGGATCTGACCCAAGGCAATATTTACTTCTGTGGCTTTTTCGGCAGGTCATTGTGGGTATAATTCTGTCGACCAGTTGACTGGGGTTGAGGTTTCCAGCAGGAAGCAGGAGCCCTAAGCACTCATAACTCAGGAAGAGTAAGGCGCCCTTCCCAGGCTACGCCAAGAAAAGCACATGGTACTGTCCTGGCTGTCAAGGTGAGGGTCCCTCACAACCAGGCCATTGTCAGCGAGATATACAGCTTGTTTGTACTTGGGCCGACGGTACCAGTGGTTGACACATCTGTTGGCTGTATTTTAGCCTGGAGGCCCAGCTGTGTTTGGTGTTCTACTGTGTAAATACATGGTCATTTCGTACATTTTTCATGCACAGTCTTAGACTCTTTAAGGATCCTGAAGTGTAAAGGAGTGAAACTCAAAGCCACAAGGTCAAGAATTCCTCCCTAAGGACCCGGTTGCTAAACTGATTCTTGAAGTGGCCGAAGTTAGTGTGAGATCCTCACTGTGTCCAAAGTTTGGACAGAGCGAAATGGCCATACAGATGGACCACACAGTCCAGCATGCAGGAGCAGCGTGCTTATGCCATACTCAGAGGCAGCACTTAGGCTCAGAGTGGGAAGTGGTGTTTCAGGACAGGGTGAGTCGGTCTTGTAAGTCTGGCTTTGCCCTTGGCCCCTAGTGTCGGCTTTAAGGCCTTCCTCTCTTGGGCCAGCTTTGTATAGGGCCTGACCCACATGATGGAAAGAGGGAACTGACTTCTGAAAGCTGTCTTTTGGCCTCCACATGTACACTGTGACATGTGTGCAGGTGCACACACACAAAAAGTAAATGTAGCTTAGTTGTGTTTAAAGTTCTCTTCCTGTGCCCTGGCCTGGCTGCTGAAATGTTTGGTTGTTGGTGGATTTGGATGTGGAAGAGTAAGACACTTGCCAACTCTACCATCCATTTCGGGGTGCATGTATCGGTGTGGATCTGGGTCAGTGCATTGCAGACAGGCCCTGCTCGGTGGTTAAAAGGGCGGTTAGCTAAACCTGTAGAATAACTGACTATGAACAACAAAATGAGTCTGAGGACTCCTTATAGTCGGCCATGGGATCTGTAGTACATGGACGCCCGGGACGGCTCAGACCGAGTACACAAGTGGGCCCTGGCACCAGCCCCCATTGCTCTTTGACAGCCAGAGCCTTCCCGGAACATTCTAGGCAGTTTGCTAGGCTTCTGAAGGCTGAGTCCCTCGCTCTTGCCCTTGCAGACCTGAGAAGTTTGTGCCAAAACCCACACCCAGGTTCTTAGAATGCGATGATTAAGATGGGCGTTGGAGAGTCACAGAAGCTGAAGATGGGGGTCACGGTCTGTTGTTCTTCCCTGTGGTGGCCCCATGAGCTCTTCATGTCCTGCAGAAGTGTGGGGACATCTGTTCTTGTTTACCAGTTCCCAACTTGCCGCTGACCCACGAAGCAGTTCTGCTGTGCATCCTTCTCGCCTATAGGTATGTGGTGAGGGAGGATGCTCAACTCCATCTGCATTTGAGAAATCTGGAACTCAAGACCAGACCTCAGGGGGAGTCGTGTGAGTAGAGGGGGCAGGAGACTGAATGGAGGACCATCTCTTGGGGGTGTGGCCTCTGAAGGCTGATGCATGATGGGGGAGCTGTGAGTTTCTGCCATATCCTCCAGCACATCTGACTTTAGTGTGTTAGTCAGCTCTTTGTGCCTGTAGCAACTACTCAATGTAATTAGCTTTTAAAGAAAAACAAAACAAAACAAAATCCCTTTGGTGCTGAAGAGATGGTCCAACAGTTAAGAGTGCCTACTGCTCTCGCCGAGGACCTAAGTTTAGTTCTTAGAATCCACATCAAGTGCCTCATAATTACCTATAACTCAAGCTCCAAATAAATCAATGCTCTCTCCTCCACGGGTATCTGGCTCACACTTGTATACACATATACACACTAACATACATGCACATGCATGCATGCGAGCATGAGCGTGCATGCACGCGCGCGCCCGCGCGCGCGCACACACACACACACACACACACACACACTTTTAAATTTTTTCATAAAAAGAAAAACCTTTATTTTGACTCAGTTTTGAAAGTTTCAGTTCATGGGCTACTCCGCTGTCATTTTTTGAGGTGCTCCTCCAAGAGGCAGTGCATGATGGCAGGCAGTCCATGGTGGAGAAAGTTGTATGGCTTGAAAGAGACCCACAATTCCCTTTGGTGACTCACTAGCAAATGCCAGAAGACCTCTCCCTGGCCCTTACTTCCCTATAGCCTGGCCTGGGAAGTAAGAATTTAAGCCTGGATGGACCTTTAGTCAGACATTTAAAAGGCACACTACGCAGCAAGACATTGGTTGACAATGATATCCCCTTCCAACAGTCCTGATGGGCTCCCACAGGCTTCCAGAGGACCTGCAGCCTCCCAAAGCTTCTACTGGGGCAGTTGTCCAAACAACCAGATCCTAGTTGAGTCTCAGGGAAAAGCGTCCTGCCTGAGGTCCACGAACACTTCATCCATGGCCAGTATCTACTAGTGTTGGAGAAGGGGAGACAGACGGAGGATGCTGTTAGGTCATACAGCACTGGGGGCAAAGAGGCTGCTGGGGTGCACTTCTGTCTCTCTATGCCAGCCATGGAGGGCAGGGCTGACCTTGGGGTAGGCTGCCGCCCTCTCCTTCCTCTCTCCCAGGCTATAGAATTGAGACTTCCCTTCTTGCTTTCTTCCACCTCGCCAGGCCAGGTGTGTGCTCGCCCTAGAACACATCTGGGGCCGGGAGGTAGAGTGGGCTGTGAACAGCTGGACCAGTTCTGGGAATGACAGAGGACCAAAGGAGAGAGGGACTTGTTTATTCAGGCGGAAATGCTTCATGTGTGCAGAATGTGACCTCCATTTCCAGGGTGCCAGATGGTAGACGTGTTTAGTTTTCAGACGAGAGGAAGGAAGAAGAAACTGCATGGAAAACAAATGGCTGGGCTTTACAGTGGCCTGGGACACCCAAGGTGTCTGTAGGAAGAGCCCATCTAGCCTAGCCTGGACTGGGCAGCAGTGTCCTGGAAGGGGCAGACAGCTGTTTGGTGGCTGCCAAATTCAATTTAGAGGAGCATGAGGGAGAAAGAGGTACATTCAAAATCGCAGCCAGCCTGAATTCCCACTTTCAAGACTCAGGCCCTGTGGATAGAGTCTGTGTGGCCGAGAGCTATAGATCAGGCTCATTTTGGGCTCAATATGGGGTGTGAGCGCGAAGCTTTCTATTCTTGGCAGGTTGGTCAATATTAAGCCAGGCTAGCCAACATCCTGGCTCTGGATTCTGGGCTCCCATAGACTATGTATTTTTTCCCATTAGGTGTCTGTTTCTATCAAGTCATAAATGCTATGTCTTTAGCCCAAGAAATGAGCACCAGGACCTCTTGCCTGATGTCTGCATGCCCTGGACATAGGGGGCTGACACCAAGGGCTGCCAGGGTCCTTACCTCCAACCTCCCTTTCTAAGGTGTCTTAGTCACTGTGAAGAGACACTAAGACAACTCTTATGAAAGAAAGCATTTAATTAGGAGCTTGCTTACAGTTTCAGAGTTTTAGTCCATTATAAGCCATGGCCCAGAGCAAGGCAGACACTACATCCTGAGGGAGGTGGGGAGAGGGAGAGGGAAAGGAAGGGGAGAGGAGGGAGAGAGAGGGAGAGAGAGAAGAGATTTGGTCTGTTTGGGGCTTTTAAAACCTCAAAGTCCACTCCCAGTGACACAATTCCTCCAACAAGACCATTCTAACTCTATCGAAGAGTTCCACTCCCTGGTGACTGAGCATTCAAGTATAGAGCACATGGGGCCATTCTTAGTCAAACGACCACAGTGAGGGCATCCTCCTCACCGGGGAGTGTTCTAGAATATTTATCCTTCCCTTCTAAAGGATTCTGGGCTTGTATCTTGAATATTTCCCTAAAGCGCATATATTAAAGGGCTGATCCCCAAAGTAGTGCCTCTGGAAGGTGGTAGAACCTTTAAATGGAAGGGCCTATTGCTAACAAATCAGGTCATTGAGGCCATTGGAGAGTTATTGGGATGCCGGCCACTCTTCTTCTCTTGGCTTTGCAGGTACACAAGGTGAGGCCTTTTCTATCATAATATCCCCTGTTATCATAGACCCAAAGCAACAGGACCAGTGTCCATGAGTTGGAATCTCTGAAACCATATACCAAATAAAGGTTATCTCCTTATAAATTGTCATGGGCATGTTGTCACAGCAAAAAATGTTGATGTGACTAGAGGTTCTGGTGACCGCACAATTGTCTACAGCTTTTGTACAAAACTCCAAATTCATACCTCAAGCACTCAGAGTCGTTACTTGCCTCCAGGAGCAGAAAGGAAGCCCAGGGTCAGGGTCAGGGTCAGGGTCAGGGTCAGGGTCAGGGTCAGTGACTTTGTCATTGGTAAGCAGAAAGAGCAAATTTTGGCTTTACCAGGAACTACCCACCTTACTGGGAACTTCCTCATTTCTTCCAGCTGCCTGCTCACTTGGTAGGACGAGAGCAGCAGCTTCTCAGGCACAGACCCAGGATCTTGCGATACAACAGCAGACACGTGCTCCCAGAGAGGAGACCAGGCTTTAGGGGTGACAGCTAGAAGGTGATATCTCAACTTGCAAAGATCAGTGAAGGAGGTTTATTTCAGTTGAATGTCATAGGCTAAATGATCTTAGACGTGGAGCTGGAGTGGATGGAGGGAGACATTTGGGGAGCGGAGGGATGGGGATGAAGCCTGGGGTCATGTGGGACACATCAGAGACCATCTCTGGGGGGAGCATGAGAAGAGGGTAGGATAGGATAGGAAGAGGATAGCCAGCCACAGAGTCAGGCCAGAGAACACGGAGGCACTCTTCAGGCTAGTGTCACTGTCTCCTTGATCTGGATGAGACCTTAGGGGTACCCAGGGATGTCCAGCCTATTCTCGCATATCTGGCCCATACAGATGTGTGAGGCCATGCTGTCACTGGCTTCACTGATGAGGGCAACCCCCGAAACCACTGTCACTCTCTGCTCAAGCTGCTCAGTAAGAGCTGTGATCTTCTCTGTGTGGTGGGCATGGCGTCTTTGGTATCCAAGTTGTTCTCAGAGATGGCGTAAGTGCCCTATAAACTACCACTCATGGTAGCTGGACCTTAACGCCACCCTGTTCTTCTTTCCAGATACCCTTCTTATCTCATTCCATCAACTGAACCTAGAGAAGATGCCCAGGATGGTCCAAGACCAGCCCCGGTGGGCTGTACCTAGGAAGGTGGCTGACTTTTGGAGACATGAGGCAGCCCTTCCACCTTCAAGGCTTCAGAGTGGCCGGCTGAGATCAGTTTTTGCATGTAGTGCATTTATCTGTGATGTTTTCTAAGTTACCTAGGGAGAAGGAAGAAAGGAAATAGGATCAGGCAGAGGGACATCGGGTTGTCACAGAGTCTTGAGAATTGCTCTAGCTGGCCCGGAGGCACCTCTAACTTCTAGGAAGTGGGGTTCTTCTGTTCCCATCCTAATTGGTCGATGGACACTGCTGCCCAATGAAGATGGGTTGCTTTCAGATGGAGGGCCATCTCTGACAGAACGGCCAACACTGGCTTCAAGGTGGCTGCCAAGTAGGGGCATACCCAGCATTTTGGAGAAACTGATCTTTCCGGTCAGTAGAAATCCCAATGAGCATCCAAGCCTTTTCTCTTGTCTCTATGGGGCCTTGCCAGATTATGTCTCAGCAGGGGTCTGTGTTAGTAGAGACATCCAGCCAGTGAAGGCACCAGAGAATCTGAAAGAACTGTTGCACATGGGGCACACATGGGGCTGGCTCTCTTGGTCAGCCTGTGTGGACACGGCTTTGGTGACATCTCAGGATGTTCAATGAAATTCCATGGGACACTGTGGATTGATTGGCCAGGCTTTAAGTGATTTTTTTTTTTGAGAAACTTTTTTTATCATGGAAACAGCAATAAAAATTCCACCAGCTTGCTGGAGCAGAGTGTCTACAAACCGTTTGCAAGGCGTTTTGTATTAGCCAAACATTTTTACAGTCAGAAGTGACTAAAACTCAACCAAATTAACTCAGGCCATGGTTGAGGAGGAATTTATTAGTTCTCATAAATAGCCCAGAGGAGGGAAGGCAGGAGAGGGTGGGCAGGCCTCGGGGGAGTCCAGATCACCCACTCCTCCAATTATGCACCATGCAAGGGGAGAGGGAAGAAGAGCCACTACAGCTGGTGTAAACATCCAGAGGAACTGCCTGCTGGCACCCTTCTGGGGTACGATAGACCTGGGTGGGGCAATGCTGCCTTGGTCCCAGTGGTAGGGAGGTCCCTGCTCCCCTCTCCTACTGTAGCTGCCAGATTGCATATAATCCCAGTCAGAAATAAGACAGGACTGTCCATTGAGACATGTTAGACAATTCTGCAGAAACAAGGATAGCAACCTCAGGCTGCGATACAGTTCAGCTATATCCCTGTCCGGTTCCCCCTTTGGTTTGTCACTTGACTAGCCACTTTGGCTGGTCTCTCTGAGAAAGAGTCTTACAGGAAGAAAGGAAAGAGTCATAGACGTTTCTCTAGACCCTGCCGTTTTTGGGGCTCCTTCTCCAGCTCAATCCTTTCTATTCAGAAAGCACTTTAAAGTAAAATGCTCAAGTGATACAAAAAAAAAAAAAAAAAAAAAAAAAAAAAAAAAAAAAAAAAAGACCAGGTTCCTTGAAAAATTCCTAAGTTGACACTCAAAATTCCACAAAATTAAAAACATACAGTCATCAGTATGAAAAATTTCAAACCCTTCAGAACTCCCTACTGCAGTTAGCAGTAGACCCAGGGGAACTGGCAAGTGTAGGAGCTGGAGCCTGGCCAGCTGCAGAGTCCCACCCAGGCGCTCACAGCTGGCCGGCTGCGGCTTCAGGACAGCACCATCCCATGTCCCTTCCCACACTGCAGCAAGGTCCCTGGGGCATCTGGGCAGAGGCAGTGCTGCCTTTCCTCCAACTACAGATCCTGGCAAGGCTCAGTGTGAGTCAAGTAGCGCTGGGTGTCTCACGTAGGTGCTCTGTGGGTTCTGGAATCCCAGCCCCCCTCCCTCACCCAGAGCTCATAGTAAACTAGGATGGCACCAGTGACTCTACTCAGAATGTGGCTCTGCAATCAGGTCTAGAGTCACTGGCACTCATAGCAGCCCCCCCTAAGTCTACAGTGGACCACCATCTTCCAAACCTGTGTGTTGTCTTCAATGTATGAACCGCTGAGTGAGTGACAGGAGGGGCTGAAGTTAGGATAATTAACTGAACACGCACTGCGCGCACTAGCATCCTCCATGGAAACACGCCTTATTCACTACGATGGACACACTAACGCCCTTTGTTAAGCAGGCAACTGCAGCGTCATTTGTTAATCCAAGAAAACACAGGACCAGGAGATATCTGTGATATGCCAAAACCGTAGCATAGCTGCTGAGTGGTTAGGCCTGCAAAGTCAGCTGCCTGTCTGGCAGGTGGCTCCTCCTGCTGAGTTCCAGGGAAGGCCACAAAGTAAGCGAGCATTCCCCACCCTGCCCAACCCCTCCCCCTCACCCCCCCCTTACCCTTACAGGCCTGGGTGAAGAAGTCTTTTGCTGCAAGGGGATTAAGCCAGTGTGAACCTTGTAAACCAAGAAGTGCCCTAGCCCATGGAGGTGCCACGGTTCTTACCCTTGGAGCTGGTCACTAAGCAGGTGAGAGGGGCATGCATTTTAAAATCCTTCCCAGCTCTCTTATCCCACGCCTCTAATGCAGTTCTTATTTTTATTTGCAGGCAAGTGTCGACTTTCCAAACAAGACACTGACCCTAAAGCTCAGAGCATCAAAGAGGCTCGCCCCACCCTACCCCCTCCAGACTCACAATCCAAATGTAAAGTGCTAAGGATGCTCTGCGGACTCCTTAGTCCTCAGCAGGAACCCTGGCGCTCACTAAAATGAACCTGGAAGGACCACGAGAAGAGAGATTAATAACAAGGGTTAGAAACGAGATATAACTTGAGATAGTCACTGTTGCCAGTCTTTACTCAGAGGGCTGAAAAAAGAGGGGAAGCTGGTCCCCAGATCTTGGTCTTGGTTGTATTATAACGGACTCAGTGAGTCACAATGGTCAAAGGACCTCACTAGGTCCTACAAAGACCCCAGAAGCTCCGCCCCTTTGTGGACCGGTAAACAGAGAGCTCCCGGAGACAAGGCAGGTGCCAGACGGAGGAGTCTCCACCCCTAGGGACAGATGCTCCTTTCAAGGAAGGCCTGGCTCACACGCACTTCAAGGTGGATATTTGTTTGTTTCCTCCCCAAGGGACAAAGCAAAGAAAGTCCAGCCCCCTTCTGTATTCCACGCTTTTCAAGGCCTATTAGTGAGTATGCCAGGGCCCGGCCCTAAAACATAGTCAACCTCATGGCGCACCAAGACCGGGGAGCTGTGTCAGGGGGAGTTTCAGCCGTTCGTTTGCTAAATTCATACCAGATGAGTTCCAGAAGATTAAAGTTATTGCAATAAGCCCCAGGGAGCCAATCACGCTCTGCCTTATAACCTTCTTGGTTTATGGTGTCATTCACACAAATCGCTTTCTACGGGGTCTTGAGGAGACACGGAGCCTGTGGAGTTAACAAGGGGTTCAGATAATGCCAGAGTGAAGCCTTTCGCTGCAAGGGGATTTAAGACCCTGAGGTCCCTAGAAAACAGTTTAGAGAGTCTTCGGGGAGGATAGGCCTGCCTGGTTGGAGTGCTGGGTCTGGCGTGTGTCTCCTTGTACATTCGTCACAGCTAGGACAAGTATCCGGGAATGAAGATGTATCTCCATAGCGCCCTCAATTTGCCTAAAGTATAATGCGCTCGGGGTGGTCATCGGCTAAACCTGGATTTTTAAAAAAGAGACTAAGTGTCAGAAAACACTAGATAAGCCATAAATTGCTAGATCTGGTAAGGATTGTTGGTTTTGTTTTGCCCTTTGATACTACTGTCATGTTTTTGATTTATTACTATTATTATTATTATTATTATTATTATTATTATTATTATTATTATTATTATTATTATCATCATCATTATTTGGGGGGGGGATTTCGAGACAGGGTTTCTCTGTGTAGCCTTGGCTGTCCTGGACTTGCTTTGTAGACCAGGCTGGCCCAGAACATACAGCGATCCATCTGCCTCTGCCTCCAGAGTGCTGGGATTAAAGGCGTGCCCCACCATACCCACAATCTCCCTGACACAATGGAGGTCACCTTCACTCTCCAGAACCCTGTGCTCTGTTCCTTAGCACCTCAGACTAGGCAGCCCTTACCTCTACATTCTATAAAATTCTCAAGTGAGGAAGGTTGAGATTCACCGGAAGAGCCTGCAGTGTCTCATCCCTGCTCATCTCTAAACTGAGACTGAGATGTATCAGAGTGAGCCACACCCGACACCCCACCCACCCTGCTTGCACCAATAATGGAACTGGTATCCTTTTCCCCTCAGATAAGATCTCAGCTTCACTTGGCTTTAAGGACAGAACAAGACGCTGGAGGGATCCAGCAACAGAACAGTTCCTAACTCTCGCTTGTCACTTTATCCTCTTTTTTAATGCTAATATTTAGGCCCCAGGGCCTGGAAAAGTGCCTGCTGCTCTCCTTTTCCGGGCTGGGTTGGTTTTCACTTCAGACCTGCAGGAACAGTCCAAAGTCACTGTCCCCCAAACCCAGCACAGCTTGCTGCCAGCGGCATAAATGCACAGAGCTTTTGAATGCCCAGGAAAGGCTGGGCCGGTTGTGTGGGGTGCCCCTCTCCCAGCTGCTTTGGTTTGGTTAGCACTTTAGGCATTCTTGTCACCTGGGCTTCCTGGGGCCTTTTGTCTGTTCTTACAAAGTGGGGCACTTTCTAAGCGCTCATGAACATGTCTGCAGGATTCTGTTTGTTTCTCTTTTGTTATACCAGTTTGGATATGGATATTGTTTCTCTCTCTCTCTCTCTCTCTCTCTCTCTCTCTCTCTCTCTCTCTCTCTCTCTCTCTCTCTCCTTCCCTCCATCTCTTCCTCCCTCCCTCCCTCCCTCCTTCCTTCCCTTCCTCTCTTTCTCCCATCTTTCATATCTTGACTGTTTTCATGTTACTGGTTTGTTTTTGTTTTTCTTGAGTGGGATAATTGATGCTTCCTCTCTCCTTCCTCACCAAAAGACCCATTTTATACACTGCTCTTCTCTTTTCATTTCTGATGCCTTTAAAAAAAACATTTTTCCTCCTCTTGCACTCATTTAAAAATCCTTATGATTCTTTACTTTTTGTACACATGTGTTGAAGAAAACACATCATGTGTGGAGGTCAGAGTATAACTTTCAAAGGCCGGATCTCTTCTTCCACCACGCGGACTTCAGGGATGGGGTTCAGGTCATGGGGGTCGGCAAACAGTGTCTTTATGGGCTGAGCTGCCTTGCTGGCCCAGAATTCATCCACTGTATGTGTGTGTTCATATGTGCTACCTGAATTAGAAAAACAGTTGTTCTACCGAAAAGGCAGCTTTGACAGTAGCTAACGGCGCTCTTAGGAATGCTGTTTTTAAGAAAGTGTCATGAATGATTCAGTTTTCCCCCTGTGACCAAAGGACTGTTTAGGAAAGAATTCTTTTTGTTTGATTGTTTTAGTTTTTGGTTATTCGAGACAGGGTTTCTCTGTGTAGCCTTAGTTGTCTTGGACTCACTTTGTAGACCAGGCTGGCCCCGAACTCACAGCGATCCACCTTCTTCTCCCTCCCTGAGTGCTGGTATGACAGGTGTGCATCACCACGCTCAGCTCTAAGAAAGAATTTCTAAATTTCCAAAATTATTCGTAGTAATTATGGCAAAGTCTAAACTGTAATTTATTTTTTGGCATATTTTTAGCATGTTTTAGATAACAATTTCTGTTCTTTTTCTTTTTTGAACATGAAGTTTCCTACCTGAGCTAAAATATATAGCGGGTAGTAGAAAATGATGCAAAATTTTTTGGTTAGAAGGTGTGGAGACACTTTTACATGTAGGCAATCATGTTTGTATAAAAGTATGCGTGTGCTGGATATGGATAAATTTAGTTTGTGGTTTCATGTAGATTGTCCTATTTCATGTTTTCTTGTCTTTTAAGTGAGCAGGTCGAGAGCAAGATTAGGGTTCCTCATGGTTGTGAGCTTTGACAAATGCTTCAAGACCTGTCCCTTCTGCTTAGCTGGTAGAGGTCCTTGAAAACTGTCTTTGAATCAATGTTTGGATTGAGTACACTATTTTTGTATTAAATGCCATTGAATGCCGTCTTATCCCCCCTCTTGGTCCCAACCATAACTGTGTATGCTACTCAGCCCCAGCTTTGTGCTTATGTGTGGTGAGCTGGAATAGATTTTGTTCTTCATCCTGCTCAAAATCCCTGAAGTTCCTTTACTTTAGTTGCACAGCTTTTAGGGAGCAGATGCCTAAAACGAGGCTGGAGTTGTTTGGTCCTGACCAACAGCCTTAGCTTTGTGAATTAGATTTTTGCATTGACCGCTGTTGTGTGAAGAACGTGTTAGAGGCCCAGCTTCGCTGTCTTCCACATCAAAACCCCAAACCCATCACCAGTAATCTGGAAAGTGTGTGTGTGTGTGTGTATGTGTGTGTGTGTGTGTGTGTGTGTGTGTGTGTGTGTTGTACATTTGCAGTGTTGATACTGAACTCAGCACTTTGCACATGCTCTACCATCAAGCTATGACACCCCCCCATGCCCCACCCTCACCCCGAGAGGTTACACAAGGTCTCACATTGTATCCAGGCTGGGCTCCATGAAAACTAAATCATTCATAATGCTTTCTTAAAAGCAACATGCCTAAGAGCACCGTTAGCTTTTGTCAAAACTGCCTTTTAGGTACAACAACTGTTAATCTGGCTTCTGCCTCCTGAGCTTTGAGATTTCAGTATTGTTGGGTTTTCAGATTATTGTATAACCTCAGAAGATGACATAGACATATTACATTTTTAGATTATTGTATAACTTCAAAAGATGGCATTAAACATATTACAGAGCTGGACCATCTGGGGTGTTATTGAGAATTCAGATTGGAGAACTGCTTGTGGGTCAAGAACTTTTGGCTTCCACATTCTGTTTTGTTTTTGTTTTTCCTCACTAGTTTCCTGTGACCTCTTGCTGTGGCTTTGCATCTCCCAGACTCAAGCTTCTCACATGGGAAGCCTGGACCAGGGAGATCAGATGCTCGTGGAGAGAGGTGCAGCTTTTACCCTTCGGCTCACACTGACCAGTGTGGGTGGAAGAGATAATGGGGTTTAGTGTCCACCTCCTCCAACTAAATAGGCTGCACTGGGACACACAGAGCACCTTCCTTCAGCTGGCTGAGTTTTTTCAACTTTGACTCCTGAAATGTGGTCCCAGCTGGCCTACAGCCAAGGGTTAGTTTGCACAGACAACCCAGGGTGTTCCTACTTCCACACAGAAGGTGATTATTCACATTTGTGATGAGATCTTTGGTGCACTCGAGAAGTTACTGGGTAGGAGACTTGCTAATATTTGCTTTAAAAGCCTTCTTCCCTTACCTCCAGCTCTGCTTGTCTTCTCCAGGAAATGAACCCTCTGAAGCAGGAGTACACAGACTCCCTGCTCTTCAAATTAATAGATGTATAAATTCTGATCAAGAATCAAAAACAAAGAAACAAATAAGCAATGACCCCTCCAAAATACCATGATACCTCCAATATCAAATTCAAAGGCTGAAATGAATAAAGATTTCAAAACTGTATTCAAGGATGATACAGAAAATCAGGTGAACTCAACACAAGAGTTGCAGAGAACAGACAAGAGCATGTATGCAGGAAAAGGTGAGCACACAGGTGAAGACGTCAGTGATATGTGATCCAGATGAAAAAGTCAGAGACATGGAAACATTCAGCAAAAAGACTGAGATGAAACAAAACAGAAAAACATTGAAGCAAGAAACAGTGGATCAAATAAAGAGCACTGAGGAAAGCATTGACAATGCACGTGACACATTCAAACATCAATAAAAGAGGAAAACATCCAATATTTCATAATCCTAAGAATCTTCAGAATACAAGATGGAGCTTGGAGGAAAAAGGAAAGGCTGAGAGAATCAATTCAATACAACTATAAAGGAAAATTTAAAAACATAAAAGGATAATAAATGCTAAAACACAAGATGTATTAATCCTTCAAACATGCAAGACCAGAGAAACTTTCCATGGCAGCTTATAGTCAAGATCAAAGACACAAAGGAAAGAAGCAGTGTTGCAAGCTGGAGAGAATAACACCAACTCTCCTACAAAGGCAAATATGTAGCCATCAGATCTATCGCCAGAAATCCTAAAGGCCAGGAAAGCATGGGACACTGTATTTCTAGCCTTGAAAGCAAATGACTTGGCAGCCAAGAATCCTGTATCTGGTAAATCTACCTTTCAAAACGGACAGAGAATTGAGACAGGAACAAAGTAACATAGCTTATAGTCAACAAGTTTGATGACTGCAAAACAATGAAAGAGCTAAAGACAGTCTCAATTACAAGAAGGAAGACCCTTTTTTTTTGACAGAAATAGGCTAACAAGAGAGTTAGGAAAGAGTTGATCATGTCTAATTCAGTAAGCCAACACATCCCTAATAGTAATAAGGAAGAAATAAAAGAACAAACAACTATCCTAGAAACCAGAAAAATAACCAACAACATCATGGGAAGTTGTAAAAGCCTCTCCATAGTAAATGTAAGTAGAAATGGCTTCTATTCGTACATAAAGAGATGCAGCCCAGGTGACTGTAAAACATAAACAACCACAACAGCAAAACCCAAGAAACAACTGTCTGTTATTCCCAAAGAACACAGATCACTGGGAAAGAGAGTCAAAAGAAATAAATCAATCTATCAAATGATGGTAGCCAAAAGGTAGTTGGCACAGTTAGTCTCATATCTGACAAAGTAGATGTCAAAGCAAAATCAGAAGATATGGAAAAGGCCACTGTGTATTAGCAACAGGAAAAAATCATTAAAATGGTACAATAACACGTGTGCACTGGATGTCAGCACTCCTACTTTTACAAAGAAATAAACTAATGGGCTTAAAATATTAGATCTCAATGTAGTAATAGTAGTGAATACAATACCCAGCTTTAATCTTTAGATCAGCCATACAAGCTAAAAGTAACAGACTTCAGAGTTAAAGTGTATCACGGATCAATGGATGTAGCAAATATGCACAGAATATTCCACCCAATGGATACAGAATACACATTCTTCTCAGCGAGCCATAGAAACTTCTCAAAAATAAACCATATTCTAGACCAATAAGTCTTAACAAATACAAAAGAACTAGAATGCTCTCTTGTATCTCAGGACATCATAGCGGAATAAAACTAGAAGTCAATACAAAAGGCTTTTTCTGAGTAGAACTGAGGGTTGAACCTTCAAGAGTAGGTGCTGTGCTCTACGTTGGCTTCTAATTTGTTAAAGAGAGCGGGAAAGGGGAGGAGTTGGCTTGTTGTTTCTTGTAGCTGACAAGATGCATGAGAAAAGCAGGACAAATTGTATTGTCTCTGCTAACCTGGGACCACTGAGAAGAATCAGACTGTAAAGAAGAGAAGATGCAGCAGAAGTACAGGAGATACCTAGCCCTCGGTTCTCTCTTAATACAGAGGAGAGGGAACCTAAGGGGCAGCATCAAAATGAAGTCTTAGTCACGGCTGCTGCAATAAAGTGTGTGTCTTAGTTACTTTTTCATTGCTGTTAAGAGAAGCCATGAACAAGGCAACTTATAAAAGGAAGCATTTAGTTTGGGGTCTCATAATTTAACTGTTAAAGAGTCTGTGATCATTACAGCAGGGAGCATGGCAGAAGGCAGGAGGCAAGCAAGCACTGGAGCAGATGCTGAGAGAGAGAGAGAGAGAGAGAGAGAGAGAGAGGAGTGAGGAACCAAGCAAACGAGAGAGACCTAACTTGGAAATGACTTGGTATTCTTAAACCTCAAATCTCACCCTCAGTGGCATACCTTCTCCAACAAAAGTACACCTTTTAATCCTTTGCAAACACTTCTACCAACTGGGGACCAAGTATTCAGATATATGAGCCTGAGGGGGGGGGCGTTATTCTCACTTAAACTACCACACTATGCTAATTTAAGGAATGTACTGCTTATGAGCTGCCCAAATTGGGAAAGATCTTTAAACAAGAAATGTAAAATCCTCATATAGGCTTGCTCAAGACGTTGGAATATGGTGACGCATGATTTTAGTCTGAGCAACACGGGAGGAAAGAAACTGAGTGTGTGACTCCCCTTTCTCTTCCATAGGAAGGAAATCACTGTGAGGAACTCATGTGAGCCCTTGGGAACTATTGGTTCCATGGCCGTAGCTCCCCATGAATATCCGGGACAGGAAGACAATAGCGATGGGGAAGGTAGTGCTGAGCAAATTAGGTATGAGGGGGGCAGTGTTTGACCCTCAGCTCACTGATCTTGATATATGTAAATCATTGTATCAGTTATATTCATAGGAGACTATATCTCCGGAGAGTCGCGAAGGTGGTTAATTCAGCAAGCTCCTCAGAACTGGTATGAAGCTTTAGTGGTACGGGCAAGTCCCATGTTGGTCTGCTGTCCCCTTGAAGTAAGTGAGGCTCTGGCCAATATGAATAACTCATATTAGCGAAGTGTAAAGCAAGTCACGAGGGGATGAGAAAAAGGCAAAACAGACAAAGGGGTCTGTCCAGTTCACTGGAAGGCAGATGTGGCAAGATTGTGTCAATCTAGAGTTTCTGGGAAAGAAGCAGAGTCAGTTCTGTCCAGGTTAGCATTTGGAAGGCTTTAAAGCCTGTGCAGCAGTTCACAGAAGATAAACAATAAATAAAACAGTACAGGTTAAAAACAAAAGAGTCATTTGACCTAGAGGTGGTGCATTCTTATCACCGTTTCTCTCCTTTAATAAGCTATGGTGGAAGTGGAGATCATTTGCGCAGCGCAGGGAAGTTTTAGTAGCCAGGTTTGGCCAAAGGAAAGGCAAGGCTGCTGCTGCTGACTCAGAGGCTTCAGAGCAGGACAACAGCTCTAGCAACAGACATAGCAAGTTAGAGCGTGACTCTGCTACCTCTTGGGCCTGAGGCTGGCCTAGGCATTGCAAACAGGCCTCAGAGATCCTCAGAGGTGGGAAGACAACGTTGAGTGGTCCCACACCAGCAGCAATACCTCAGGAGGAGGGAACTGGAGAGTTTGTTGGAAAAGGACTATGGATTACAAGGAATTAGACAGAGTGTGTCCCATCTCTAGCATGGTTCCCAACACTGCTTTTTTGATGAAGTAGTCAACACAAGTGATGATATCATTTCATGTTGTCTCGAACTTTGCCAGGATTTCTGTCATTAGTATCCCTTCAGTTGTCCAAGACCGGTTGACACTTGCTTGGAGCAGACAATGGACAGTACTCAGAGATCATGCTGACCCTCTGTAAAGCATGTCTTTCTAGAAGATGGTAAGTCTTGAGTCTCACAGAGTTGTAGAGTGCGTCTGGAAGAACAGTCAAAGAGCAGTTAAAACATTTAAATGAAGGCATTCTGCATGGAAGGGCACACCCACAAGCCACAAGACTTTTGTGTGAAAGTCTCAGTGGTACAGGTGGGCTGTTGCCTTATGAGTTAATGACCAGGAAAGCTCTAGAGTCCTCCCAAACCATAGACTATTGTCACAGCTGTTGGTTACATGCCAGAATTACACATTGCTGAAAACCCCATATGTTTTGGTTTCAAGACATGGGAAAAATCAGGGTAAGACTGAATGGGAGGCTCCTTTTCTTTGGGCTGGATTTCACAGTGCTGGAAGGTGCCATTTGGGTGTTGAGGGTGAATTCTCATCAAAAGTTCTGCTCATTTATACAGCCTGTGTGTTACTGGATCAACAGATCAACATATCAGGCAAGACATAGCCACATGTGAAATGATGACACAACCGTTATGGGTACAACCAATTGTTTTCTGATTGGACTTAAGGCTCAATCTAATAGAGGGAACTCATGTTTATCACTGTAAGTCACTGTAAGTCAAAGGAGCTCATAACTGCCAGTGGGGAGACCACTGTCATTGTTTTGTTAAATAGGTATGATATATCAAATTGCCTTCTTAACTTTTGTGTTTACGACCATAGATTACTGTTTCTGTCATCCTCTGTCAGTCATGAAGGGAAAATTATTTGTAAAAGGCAATGGACTATAGATATTCATAACTGGTCCAGCACCTAGCAATGAATGTTTTTGTGGCATAGTAGCCCAGTGCTCAGCTATAAGAAGATAATGAGACATCTATACTATTCCCTCTAAGACTCAGTGGGTATTGTAGAATAGGCAGGAAGAATGTAAGAGCCAGAGCAAGTGATGGGATACTGTACAGCTATTTCTTCCTTTAGGGAGGGTCTTAAGACTTAGAAAGTAAATAGAACTTTCAAGGTGCAGGAAGTTCCTGAAACTTACAGGATCCAGGCTCTCCCTAAAGTCATACACCAGGAAACAATTGCTCAGAAGAGAATGGTTATCCAAGCTGTCAACAAGATTTGAAGGAAGCTACTGGGATCCTGCTTTTGTGAGTTGTGGTACAGCTACTTTTGAGGCAGTTATTGATTCACTAAGCTAGAGATTTGGGTAAAAACATGTCTTTGTTTTCTCATTGATATCATATCTGGAGTGAACAGGCATTTATTTATAGTTCCTTTTTTTTTTTTTTTAAGTCACACAGCAGGGCCTCGCAAGGGAAATCCTTAAAAGGGTCTCTGCATCTCCATGTCCCCAAGTGCTTCTCTCTTCATGCTAGTTCACCCGTGACATTTATCAACTTATTAAAATTAACTTTTTACAGGCACTAACTCAGCTGTGGCATTTATCAGCTTATTAAACACGTTAGCTGACTCTTCTTACTAGCTTCTCTGTCAGTCAGAGATATCTGGCCAGGTAAGTGATATTTAACCCTATGTTTCCCTGCAAGAACTTGTTTGTATCTAGATTTGGGGTTATTTGGTTGACATCTGGCCATATTTCTCTGATGAGGTCAAACAAACTCACTCACTTGTGTTTGTCTGTGTCTGCGTATTTGCCTTTACTGACTCCAACACCATGCAAGGGCCATGCTTTTCAGGCTTGAACACACAGAAAGCGATACAGTCCCAGTCAGACATGTGCTCCTGAGCTACTGGCTCTCTAGCCTGGACAGATGACCGACGTGAGCTAGCTCCCAAGGCCCACTCTTGTTTGGAAAAGCACATCTGCATGGAGTTGAGCTTGCCAAGAAACCTCAAGCTGCTCAGCCAGCCTCCTGAGCATGGATGGCGACTTTCCCATTTCCCATGTTGGAAAGGGTTCTGGAAAATAGGAGCGAGAACTAAACTGTGCCTCAGCCTGGGCTTATGTGTCCTCTGGTATGAGAGGGTCCAGCTGGAGTGTCATGGTTGGAATGGAACCTCAACAGAGACCAAATCCTGGGCATTGGAATTGCTGGTATAAGCCCTAGTCAGTACTGTGTGCAGCACCCAGGGCTTGTAGCCCACTGGACGGGGGCTTGAAATGGTGGCTACAGAGTGGGAGTAAAAGCTTCTTGTTTTAAAAGCAGGCCGTATATTCCCCTGGCAGAGTTGTTCTAGGAAATGGCAGAAGAATATGGCTCTTAGGCTCTGTCTAGATAAGGACTTTACTCTTCCCTGAGGGAAGTGGAAACATTAGTTCCTGAAGGACAAGTCAGCCCTCCCTTCTACCTATAGGAACTGGTGGGGGGGGCAAGGATAGAATCTGGGCATCATGGAGATGACCTTTCCACTGAATGATCTTGAACAAGCTACAGTGACAGCCAACCACAGGTTGTTTGTTTTGGGCATCAGGATGTATAGCCTCCACGATTCTGGAGGCCAGGGCCAGAAACAGAGGTACTGGCAGGGTCAGTCCTCCAAGGGCATGAGGAAGAAGTGTTCCAGTCCCCTCTCCTTAGATGTACACATCTTCTGTGTCTTGGCATCGCCCCTCCTCTGTGTGCATCTATTCCCATGGTCAGACTTCTCCTTTTCTGTAAGGATCGTCTCTGGGCCAGCGTGATTTTCATGTTAACCCATTCCCTTTGTGAAGCGCTATTCCCAAATAAGATCCTTTACTGGCATTCTAGGGATTAAGAGCACATGTCACACTTAGAGGTAGGTCACAATTCTCTGACACCACTCCTCATTTTAAAAGTGGACTATTGAGTCCTGAAGGAGAAATCAGGTAGATGAAGAGCATTTCACCACAGACACTCATCAAGGGCCAACTGCACCATCGGCAGCTAAAGCAGTGATTGAATCTAGCCAGCTTCTTGGGCATTTGAAGAAACCATTTTAATGAGCTGACTTCTTAGTGACAGTCTCTGCAGAAAAGAGGTCCAGAAATGGACAAGGATTTTGAGAGACAGGAGAGAAATTGCTACATTGGATAAAGACAGAGCTGCATGCATTCTGCGAGGGAGGCTAAACTGAGCCTATGTCACAAGCCAGGAAACAGTCTACAGAGAAGTGTCCCAAAGTTGGAGTGGGGGGCTCATCAGTCAGATATGCTTAGCCACTCAGAGGCCTGTGTGGCTGCAGAACTGGAGAAGGGAGGGAAAGACAGGAACAGAGTTGGGGGGAGGAGCCTGCTCCTGGGGACCACAGGGTCTGTGGATGGATGCCATGTTAAGGTTATAGGAAGCAAGTGGAGGGATTAAAATTCCATGCCTTAAATTTGAAGAGGACAACACTTAAAGTTAGTGACACAGGATGGACAAAGAGGTTCACAAAGTGCCCTTCCTAGGTCTTAAACCTCATGGCTTTATTGTGGCTCAATGTTTAGCACAGAGGAATGCCATCTGTCATTTTCTGTTTCCGTCTCTTACATCAGGTTCTCCCTCCCCGGCAGGGGTGATATAGGGCTAAGGTTTGGTAGGTTATTATCTCATCATAACGGAGGCTCCATGTTTGAATAGAACAGGAAGAGAAGAGGGAAGGAAGAAACGAGGAAAGAAGGGAGGAAGGAAGGAGGGTGTAATATTATGGGATATGGTTGGTTGGATGAAAAATATATGAATACATGCATGTGTTCACAGCAGGGTGGGCGTCAGGCATCTTCCCTTCTACATGGCATGCTTACACTTTCAGTGACCTGCATCTAGGATGCTTGACATGTCAGGGGCAAAGAACGTCCCATGGGGGTCTGAACCTCAGCTGCCCTAGGCACGCACCGTATTCCTTAGGGAACGTTTCTATCACGGGCCATTCTTTCCCACCCCTGCTGTTGTTGCTGGTTTGTGGTGCTACAGATGGAATCAAGTCCTGTCGCCCTGAGCTACACCCTAGCTCTGACCCAGACTACAGTGTACTTCCTTAGATAGTGCTGATATTAGGTGCCTGTGAGAGACAGAACACTGTGACCATGTCTAACCAGGCCGGACACAGTAGTTGGTCTCTCTTGGCTTCAGCCTTTTTCTTTTCTGCTTTAAATAGCAGTTATCATCATGTCTCTCCATGATGTCCTGAGAGCCAAACACTGGTCATAAGCACAAAGTCTTTCTCCTTCCACAGACACCCTTCAGGCATCACTTCCTGTAAGTAGGAAGGCCACAGAAAGCCCTGTTCCTTCTGTCTTCCTGTCCTGGCTGGTTTCGTGTGTCAACTCAACAGAATCCAAAGTCATCAGAGAGGAAGGAGCCTCAGTTGAGGAAACGCCTCCATAAGATCTGGCTGTAAGGCATTTTCTCAATTAGTGATCAATGGAGGAGGGCCCAGTCCATGGTGGGTGACGTCATCCCAGAGCTGGTGGTCCTGGGTTCTATAAGAAAGCAGGCTGAGCAAGCCGTGAGGAGCAAGCCAGTAAGCAGCACCCCTCCATGACATTCCTGCCTCCAAGTTCCTGTCCTGCTTGAGTTCCTGTCCTGACTTCCTTTAATAATGAACAACAAACTATATGGAAGTTTAAACTAAATTAACCCTTTCTTACCCAACTTGCTTTTCGGTCGTGGTGTTTGGTCACAGCAACAGAAACCCTGACCAAGACACTTCCTTTCCCTCTTCCAGGAACAGATGAGTGTGTGGAGCTGTAGAGCTGTCTTCTCCCTCCATGAAGCCTGGACTGCAGAAACTGACGAAGACTCCCAGATCTGACGGTTGCTGGAAAGTTAGTCTACCTCTCAGGGTCCTCTGCTTGCCTTCATGCAGTGATATGGGGGGAGTCAGAGGCCTTGGGTACACAAACAGACAGCAGGGTGAGACTCTGAGATATGGCTTAGGCCCCATGAAGACCCAGGGCCTTGACTCATGGGAGGGTTCAGCCTGTGGCAAATGAGCCAGGCGTGCTTGCTGGTCACTTTTTTTTTTTTACACAGCATCCACTTTTCTCACTTGCAGTGTTCATGTCCTTGAAAAACTGCACACTCTGTTTCTAGACTGAGTCCTGCTTGTGATATTAGAGGTCTGGCCTGCCTGAGGATGCAACCCTGCACAACCCTGATCTAGAGCCTCTGTGACCTACGCTTGGCTGCTAGTCTCACTAAAGCCAGGGCTCACGAAGAGATGGGAAAGGTCATCTATTTATACCTCTTATTAAGCCCCGGCCGCATAATGTTGTGACACTGTGGGAGGAATTTTCCATGAGCATGGAGAAGGCTGGGGTTTTTTTTTCCTCCCATGCCTAGAAAAAGCACATCTGAGTGGGCTTATGGTGGGGCTCCAGGCATGGGCAGCTGTGTCAAGATCAAGCCGGAGAATCATCTCTTCCCCAGAGGAGAGGAGAGTGGAGGCCCTGCCAGGTGCAGGGAGGCTGGAGGCTTTCAGAAGGCAACAAACAGGTCAATAGCATGTGAATCTGAAGACTCTTTTTCAAGAGCTGAGGCGGGGGACTTCTTTTGGGGGGATCTAAAATTACCGGACAAGGAATGGAGTAGGGTGGGGTGCAGTGGTGGTTTTGTATCACACAGAAACTCCTGATCATCCAACTTTTAAAATCCTGCTTAGGAAAAGTACAAACAATTTCAGGAAACCTGAGTGGATTTCTCAGACTGACGTGTTTATTTAATTTAATTGTTTGCCGTTTGCCATTGGTGTTACGTAGCAGTTACTCCTTATGGAATGCCTTTATACAGCCTTGAAGGAAGTATCTTGATATTGGTGGTAGGGTGTTCTGAGAATTTCCCGCATGATATGGGATTGTGGGAATGTATTTCCATACATTTTGCACTACTGTATAAAATAGTTGTAAAGGGGAAGGGGCATTAATAAAAATTGCATTCACCGCTGTGGTACACAATCTTCCGAAAATCCAGGAGGAGTCCAACACACGATACTTCCTTTTAATGTGGTATGGCCCCTTTCTTCTTTATTGGTAGAAACTGTCTTTGAGACTTAAGCCAATTGTTCCTTCTGACTGTGTGCACAACTTGACATCTTTGTGACAGAGCTGTAAGGCCTGTACTGTCATGCTTTGTTGTCTGAGGGCCATTTGTTCTCAGCCTCTCTGCAGACACCAAAGCCTATGGATGTTCAAAGTCTTACATGAAATGGACATGTTTACATATAAACTTCTGTATATGTTAAATCACCTCTAGAATATTTTTGATACTTATTAGGGTGTAAATAATATGCACATGGTTGCTATACTGTTGTATTATGGAAGAAAGGGAAGAAAAGTGGCTATACGTGGTTAGTAAATATGATTTTTTTCATCATCTTCATCCTTGTCCCTTGGATGCCAATGGTGCTTCATTAACAAAAATGCACTGAGGCATCATCTCCTTATATTTGGTGGAACACATGGGTGGGGAGCTCAGGAATACACAGTGAGTATAACTACAACTTACTGAGTGTTATCACCAGATGGACACTGAACCTAGGGGCTTACAGACGTCATCTTACTTTGCAGACTTACAACCAGTCACTGCTGCTAATCCACACAAGGGCTGTGGAAGCTGAGGCTCGGAGGCAGGCAAGTTGTCCAAGATCACACAACTGTTACTAAGTAAATGGACCTCACTTCTGCTAGCTCCTCTCTGTCAGCAGAGCTCAGTGCTCAGAGGAGCTACTGACAGGCTTGGGGTGAGTGCACAGACGGATGCTGGCCATCTTGGAGGGAGAGGTCATCTGTCAGACTCCGAGAGATGCACAAGGCAGTGTAGAACAGAGCCACATGACAAAACCAGATGCTGCGTGGGGCTGGAAGAAAGGGATTCAGGGATCTGATTACCCAAATGCACAAACTAGTACTCAAAACTGTGCCTCTACACACAGCCAGGAGCGGCACGCTGGGGGAGACCCGCTGGGAGGCGACAGGAGACTTTTGAAGTTGTGTGTTTGATGTTGCATTTCAGCCTGTGGGGGCTTTGGAGCTAGGAACATCTGCCTGCCACCTCCTTCCGTTTATGAAAAGCGGCATCACTCTCGCTTCTCAGAGTCAGAGGGCTGTTCGCCCAGGGCTTTTGACCGGGCTCCAGATCTCTCTGCATGCTCTGTTCGGGGTCCAGGTGGAAACACTGAGCAAAACACGATCATTGTTTTTCTACAGAAATCTGAGCAGGAAGCTAATTGTACAGTCAGAAGACAGGAAGAGAAATGCAGAGTTCAAGGCCAGGGCCAGAGGCAGTTGTCCTGGGCCGTCTTGGCCGGGACATCTGAGACATCAGGAATGCACAAAGTCTCTTCCTTAGCTCCAGGGAACACTGTCACTCTGTCCCAAGAAGTGAAGTCACAGGCCCTGAGCAGCAAGAAGTAGAGAGGGAAGGCCTTCGATCACCACAGGCCTCTGAGGGACAGCTACTATATGGGCACAAGACCCTCGAGCCAGAGGCACGTGAGCTCCTCACTGACTTTACATGGATTAATTCAGATGAGCCGTGACCAGGCAGGAGCACTGTGGTTGATAGTCAAGCTATGGTTTTAAACTTCTCGCATACTTTATTTCTTCATTTCTGATTATGGGAAGTCATTTGTTGGTTTAGAGAGGAGGAAGTCATCCTTCGGATGACCCAGCAGGGTGCCGAGGAAAAGCCTGAGTCCTGCCATGTTTGAACCAGGTTACAACAGACCAGACATTCCCCAGACTGAGTGTGCTTAGCCCTCACTTTCCCCTGCAAAGCCAGCCAGGGCTCAACTTGCCTCAGGGTGTCCAGCCCAGAGTCTGGCCAGAGCCAGACTTCACTCCTCACCAGGCCAGCCTCTCAGCCTTAGGCTCTCGTCCTCTGGCTGCATCTCATCTGCTCCTCTGGGTATCTCTGCACATGTTCTCCTTTATAACAGATGCTCATCATTGCCCCCTACCTCCCAGAAAACATAGAACTCTCTCACCGCTCATCGATCTGGCTGGGATTTTCTGCTATAGGATTTGCCACCAGGATGCTGACACTCCCGTTTACCTGTCCTTCCTCCTGTAGGTAAACTAGCCTAGCCAGCTGCCCTTGGTACCGTTGTCTTATTGCCTGAGAATTCCAGGCACAGAGCAGGGGCACAAACATGCCTGTCTTTTCCACCCAGGCTGCACTTAGAGTTTCCGAGAACAATTCGGCCCTTCTTAATTTTGCTCCTGAATCAGACAGACAAATATATCTGTGCTTGTGTGGGTCACAGACCATAGCCTTTCAAAGAAAGATAAATTTTTGATGGAGAACACTGGGAGCCAGTAAATAACCCCAGCCATGTAAAGAACAAGTGGCGGGCAAGGGACGCGAGAGATGTTTATAGTTTGGACACAGCTGCTGCTCGCCTCTCTAGTGTGGGAGGAATAAACTCCACGTAGCTTTCAAAGGGTCCTGGGCTTCAGCACTCTCTTACCCTCTCAGATTCTGCATGTTGGGAATAAGGGGGGGCCTTCACCACGACAGGGGTGATGTGTGGGCTTTGACCAATGCATGGGTCAAACCCGTCACAGCATTCGCTCACGCAGAGCAAATCCAACTGTGTGTCCCCAAGCAGGCATTGACATTTCATGTCCTCCAGGCAATTTGTTCTCCTTTCAGGTTCACGCCTGAGTCAGCCTCGAGTTCCCTGCAGGCAAAGCTTTCCTTGCTGAATGAGGAGCCTCGGAATGCCCTTGCCTTGTGGGGGACCTCAGGGAAGTCTACTGCAAAAGCACAGGCTGGGTGGGGGTGGGGGTCGGGGGGGGGGTGAAGAGAAGACTTCTTGGTGTCACAATAATGTGCAAATGAGAGGCAAGAATGGCTGGACGCATCGGGTGGTGTTGCTCCCCAGATGAGTTCTCCACAGTCTCAGGGAGACAAGGAGTCGGCTTGCACATCCAAGGTGTCTGTTAAACAGCCAAGGACAGTGTTTACACCAGAGCCTGGAAGTTTTCATTTTCTTTTTTTCTCCTCACGTTTCCAGGCTGGAGCAGGGGCATCGCATGGTAAGCACACATAAATCAAAGCCCAGGCTCTTTTTGCCTGAGCCGTGAGGCCAGTTCCGCCACTGATGCTTTTTTTTTCTCTCATTCATTCATCTGTTCCACTAGCATAAGCGAGCACGTTTATTCCCGTGAGCCTAATATACAAATCCAGGTGAGCTGATGCCTGCCCACGAGGGTCTGTGAGGAGCCCCGGAGACAGAGCTGGTTGATGCAAGAGACAGGTGCTCAAGGAGCTTGGGGTGAAGCTTAGAAGCTTGGGGTGCAAAGGAAGAAAGGAGAGTGTACCCGGGTACTTCCTAGAGTGTGAGGCTGGGACTAGGCTAACCAAGCACGTGTGTGGAAGGTCCTTCTAGGCAGAGGGACAGTGTGACCAGAAGCCCAGCCTGGCCCTAGTGTGTGATTGGAGCCATGAAGAAGGAGCCACTCTTCCTGAACTCTCTCCATATGTTCCAGAGAGGTTGAATGCTCAGTTGGCACGCTGGCTCCTGTTGCTTTCGCTCTCAGTATCAGGGCACATGGAAGCAGATCAGAGACAGGTAAGGGCCACTCCCTCAGGTTCCCCAACGGCCAGCCCACTTGTCCTTTCTCCAGGCTGCCCCACAACCACCCCTGCTTTCTTTCCTTTTTTTTTTTTTTTGTTTGTTTTTTTTGTTTTGTTTTTCGAGACAGGGTTTCTCTGTGTAGCCTTGGCTGTCCTGGACTCACTTTGTAAACCAGGCTGGCCTTGAACTCACAGCGATCCACCTGCCTCTGCCTCCTGAGTGCTGGGACTAAGGGCATGTGCCACCATGCCTGGCCCAACCCCTGCTTTCTTGTTGCTCCGTCCTTGCTCTAAGATCCTAGGATTTCATTGCTTCTTAATTTTATTTTTTAATCTGTGATTTTTGAAGTTCACACCTCAGTTTTCGCCTTCCGGGAAGCTCTGTGAATCCACCGTCCCACTCTGAGAAGCCTGCTTCCCCCCCTTCACAGCCCATAATACCCATGACACAGGATCTGCAGCAAGCACGATGCAAATCAAAGAGAGGAAGAGTCTTTGCTTTGGGAACTCCTCCCTCGGAGCCCTCTTTTCTGGCGAGCAGTCAAAGGCACGGCTAAATCCATCCAGCTCCGAGAGCTCACTTAAAGAAGAGTCTCCATGCCGGTTTTGTTCCCAAGACAGCATTCCTGCTTTGACACTAAAGACTACTTACGACGTCTGACCCTGATGTTTACCAGAGATCCACTTCTGCCACCTCATTGCTTATTAAGAAAACAAGGTGCGGCATCAACTTGGGAGTCCCTGGGTGAGCACGTCGGGGATGTAACATTTGTCAGGCCTGGTGCTGATGGATGGGCCCACGGGAGAATTCCTCACCACCCCACCCCCGCTGCCTTGGTGGCCCTCGCTGCTCCTCTCCATAGGGTCAGTCTTAACAAATGATTATTACTTTGGCCATAAGCCCAGTGACAAATATGGCTTCTATCCAACAGCCTCAGGCCGGAGCCTCCTATTTCTTCTTCACCCTGATGCTGTAACTTGATAAAGAGATATTGGGGAGACAACAGAACATAGTTTCAGGCCTCAGACCCACGGTCTTCTCTCATATTTGGCAAACGAGACTCAGGAGACATGATGGAGCTATCTGCACTGTGTCCACAGGCCTAGAAACTGTGTGGGGAGGGCTGTTGATGGAAGGGAACAGGTCACAGGCCGCTTTGGGTTTCTCAGGGAAGCCAGTCATGAGGGATGACTCCTTTGAAGGACCTTTAACGGTTCTTACCCAGCTCTTCACCTGGAGTGCTCGAGGAGGAGACAGAGGCCATGGCTTCCTGACAGGGCATGTGACAGTGAACCATGGCTCAGCCCTGACCAGGTGTGGGACCCTGGGTGGACACTCAGGTATTAGGTGACACTTTCTTTCCTCTGTGACTAGTGTATGGCCAGCGCCCACCTGACATTTGTCGTGCCTGGTAAGTCCCAGCAACCCCTGACATGCAGGAAGGCCAAGTAATGGCCGTTGTCACCAGAATTCAGCTCACGTGTGTCCTCACGACTCTCTCGTCCTTTTCATTGTCCCCGTCTGAATGTTTGGTGTGGAAGTGCAGACTGGTACCTGTTACCTTCCTCTGGCAGTTCTTGTTCCCAGACTAGACTTCACAATCTTACCGGTTCCTCAGGTGGGGCTGCCATGCAGAACAGACGTTCTATGTACTCAGGGTGATTCTCAGAGGGTGAAGGCTAGCCTGGTCCTATGGTATGTGGGGCATGCATTGGTCAGGTGGAGCCTACTTAGGGTCTGTACAAAAAGACACCGACACCCCCCACCACCACTGCTTGGGGCAGGGGAGCAGATTTAGGGCAAGTCTGAACCCAGGATTGGACTTTGCTTCTTTTCATGTCTCATCTTCTTTAATCGAGAACTAAGGGACCCCCGGAGAGAGCTGGCAGATGTTCTGTCTGTAAGTTGTCACAGTGGAAAAGACAGAGGAGGCCAGTGTCCTCACAGGGGCACTGGGACCAGTGTGGAGAGAGCTGATATCTACTGGAGATCCAAGGGAGTCAGGCCAGGCCAGCTTAGCTTGGCAGATGAGGAGTGGGTGAGGTCAGTCCTGAGCTTGGAGGGGGCCTGGAGCTGTTCTTCTCTGTGCACCATACATACTATGTGGTGGATTTGGGGTGCCCAGGTCCTAGGAGTGTTCATTATGGCAAAAGTGGAGGCTGATTGGGCATCCTGCAGTGGTCTCGGGTAGGGGTAGGGGGCTATGGTGGGCATCATTTGCTTCCTCTGGCTCTACACTGACTTGATATTTTGGCTCCAGCAGCATCTGGCCCCCGGGGCCATTATCTGGTGATTGCCACTGGTGGAGTGGACAGATAGCTCCTGAGAAAGCCAGCCTCCTCTGGGAAGTTTTGAGTCTAGGCCAAGGCACCATAGGCATTCTTGCATATGGGATTCAAATTCAAGGAATGCCACCAGGAGCCTGGTGGTCTGTAAAGCTGATGGAAGTTGGGGATGCGGTTGCGTCTCTCCCCTGAAAGGCAGTTTGGGAGCTGTAGGCTTCCCCGAGGTGGCTTCTCTGTGGGATAGTCATCACAACATCCACTTTTCCTCTCTGTTCTGCATGGCTTGCCCTAGCGCACAGTGGGCACAGGCTGCTGTTCTTTTCTGTCTGAAGGACAACACTGCCACCTTCTAGGTTTGCAAGTTTGGCAAGTCCCACCAGTTCCTGACGTCAGCTTTCTTTCTGTGAGCAGAAGACGGTTGTAATGTCTGCAGCCGCGGGCAGCTCGCTATGGGGTTTGCAATAAGAGAGGGCCTTGTTAAGTCTACTCATCACATTGTAAACGCTGACAGCACTCAGGACACACACTTCCTATGTTCCTTGCTGTGGTCCTGGTGCCACAGCCATGAGCTCCTGCACTGGGCACCAGCCTTTGCAGACACCCAGACCAGGAAAGGGACTCTAGAAGGGTCCCCAGGCTGAAGGTTGCCTGGCCTGGGTGAGCAGAGACCCCTGTCATAGGGTACTGTATGGAGCATGTGCCATAGGACATGGTACATTGTGAGAGTGCGGCAGTGTCCCTTTATGTGTACTTTAAGTTACCTGTGGCAAGTTGCAGTTGGCAACAGCAAAGAGAAATTCAAGGAATCAATTATTTATATGATTTTTTAGTAACTTTTATAGTGTTGTCGTTATAATTACCTTATTTTGTAGGTATTAGTTGTCGATGCTGATCTCTTTCCATTTGTAATTTGTAAGTCAAGTTTCCCGCAGGCCTACGTAAGGAAATACCTAATACGTATCAGCTTAGCTCTTGTCTGCTCATCAGCGCATCTTTGCAGTGAATCTCCTGTGGGATAAGTGGAGGGTTCTGCCCAGGGGTGGCACATGATCCAAGGGTCAGAGCAGGCTTGGTAGGGTGGCAACGGAGAGCCTCCTACATGACTCAGGGTTAGGTAAATGTTCTTGGTGCCTCATGTCTTTCTCTATCTCTTCTGATATGTAGAATTTTTTTACCCTCCGTCTCTTATAATATTGCTGTTAGCTTGGCTTTCGGCACATCACCCCACCTCTCTATCAGGCGCATCCCTGAGGCCGGATCTGAGTGGCGGTCTTCTGGATTTTTGCCAGACTTGCCTCAGGGTGCACCTGGGCTTTCCCATAAAGGGTCCAGACTTTCAAAGCAAACCTTAGCCTGCCTAGAGATTCATAAAATGGATGGTCTTCTCCATGAAGGGCAGCACGGTTTCAGCCTGGTCACCAGTGTGTCTGGGCTTCTTCCTTTGATAGCCTGCCTCCTCATGTTTACCCATGGCGTGCGTGATAGCTCCAGTGTGAGTTCTACAGGCCCAGAGGCTGCCTTCAATTCAGCTGACTCAGCCAGGGCCCTGCCTTCTGCCCCATGCTCTCTTCCATCTACTCTTCTCTTTGACCGTGCTGGGATGCCTTGTCTCATATGCCCTCTCTCCTACACGCAGATCTTGGGTACAGGTAGTACCCTGAGCACCTCAAGCATCTGTGGATAGTTTCGTCCACTGCTTCTCTGCTCTGGGGCTGCTCATCAACAGCGATCCCTCAGGGCCAAGAACACGCTCTTCAACCTTAGATTTCAACCAAAAGACCCAGGGATGATCTTCTCAGAGCTCTGAGCTCTGTGTGTCCTGCCCAGGATGTCTGGCGGGCCCCAGGCTCAGTGCCTGGAACTTATGACCAGTACTTTTCTGGAAGGAGAAAACACTGTTTTCCTGAACAGGGTTCTCTAGCTCTCTGTGAGACTCACCCACTAAGACCGACCTTCCAGTCTCTATGGAAGGAGCCAAGTCCCTCAGCTCTGTGGTATTAGGGGCCTCCTCTCTCACCTCTGAAGTAGTGCTGGAGGAAGGGATACTTACCTTCCTAAAATTCCCTGATGGAAAATCAGCCTTAGGAGACAGGAGAACTGGCGTCTTCCCACTGAGGTCGCTGCTTAGTTTCCTCAGACAACAAGCAGGTCCAAGGTAAGAACCCCATGTCTGGCAGCGAGGAGGGGGCGGGCAGCTTCTCATCTGTGCTCCTGAGAGATGGGACACCACCAGTCTTTGCAGCTCTGTCCAGAGTCTGCCTTCTCACCAGCCATGTGGATTCTTCTCTGCTCCATATACTGGTTTCAGTGAGCCAAAGGGGCCATTGGGACTCATCATGAGCCATACCGTCCTGCCTGCAGGCAGCATACTCTAGTGTTTTCTTCTTCCTTCCACTCGTGTTCGCCAAATTTTGACACCACGTTCTTCCAGAGTGGGTCTCCTTCTCTCTTGTTGCTGTCTTCAGTTCCCACACACCCATGATGGACACTTCCTGGCCTCTCACGTCTTCCAACAGCTGCCCAAGGTTTGCTGGTCGCTGGGACTCTTGCTGCACAGCTTTCCTCTGTAGCCCGAGAGTCCTTCCTAAAGCACAGCGAAGGCCTCACATCTAGAAGAAGAGAGCACATCCTTAGCGTACTCTTGCTAGATCTTAGCAGCTTTTGAGAAACTCCGCTCATGCCATTGCCTCTGTGGACAGAAGGAGCTGTGCATGTTCTAGAAGCTGCAGAGACCCTGGGTGGAGCCTGGCTGAGACGCTCTAGCCTACTCTGATGGCTTCTGGTACAAGATGTTTAGGGTGTGGCCAGTCTGCTCTCAGGGCTTGGGCCCCAGCATCCTTGCCCTTCAGCATCTTTCCTTTCTCAATGAAGAAACCATCAGTCACCCATCTAAGCAAAAGACTCAGTCCCTTCCTTACCCACCTTGTTAAACCCTGGAGCTCAGTTAACCCACTTCCCAGTGCCTCCTTGCCCAGCCTGCCCCTACTGACCTATCTTCACCTTTAGATTACAGAAGTGCCTCTTAAGGCCTTTCCTTCCCACGAGTGTTTCCCCTGCCAGAGCTTCGTGCAGAACCACAGGAGACAGTCATTCCAGGCGTCTGGCCAGCTAGGCCCTTCCTGGAGCTGCTACTGTATTAGTGTCCATCACAAGTCCATGGCCCGCAACCCACTGTGCCCCCTTCCTAGCATGGCCCCTGCCCCAGGCAGATGTGATGACTGCTTGCTCTCTCTCAGCCACCCCTGTAGAGCAAGGTTAGTCTGAGGTACCAGGTGTGGCCTCCAAAGAGTCTTCCGGGCAGGACCCGCCTCATGGGTGGTCTGATAAATTACCCCTGGCTGCTGTTCGGACCAACTGCACCCAACCAACTGATGATTCTAGAGGGAATTTTCCAGGGTCCTGGATCTCATTAGCCATCAAATGGGACCCAGGTGGCCCAAACATGGGTCATTACTTGAATCTGGGCACTAGCTGCTGTGGCCTTGGGACCTTGTCCAGGTGGCTTAGCTATAAGGAGCTTAGAAGGTTCCATTCTTACTCAGAAACACTGGCTTGGTGCTCTCTGTTTAACCATTATAGGAAGGGATGTGGAAGCAGCTATTTCAGGCTTGAGGCCTGAGGGAAGCCAGAGAAATAGGGTGTTGTAGGTTGTAGCCTCGGTTTTTTTCTAAGCAGTTTGGGGTCCTGAGTAAGAACGCTGGCTCTGTGAGCCTCAGTGTGCTGGCAAAAGTCAACAAATGGTCACAGAGCACAGCAAAGGCACAGGAAGCAGGCTTCCTTGTTAATTTGCACTTAGCAAAAAGAAAAATATATATATATATGTGTGTGTGTGTGTGTGTGTGTGTGTGTGTGTGTGTGTGTGTGTGTGTGTGTGTTTTAAGTAGTCCTACTCCAGTTGTCATAATCCTTGTCAGGATATGTGGGTCTTTTGTTAAACTCTAGTGTCCAGTTCCTCCATGTAGCTACCTGCATGCAACAGGCATGTGTCATGTTCATCTTTCTCACTGAACACACCATGTCAGTCCTGCATGAGCTCTGTGGGGTGCTCCCTTCAGCTCGGGGTGCGGTAGTCCTGGCAGTTGGGGGGTTGTCTTAGTTATGTGGCTGTGGAGGGGTTTGAACTCTTCTGAGCTTCAAGTGCCTCTTCTGTAATAAGGGTACGATTGGCTTCCAGACCCACGGGAAGATTTTGCAGGTTACGATGGCATAGAGTCATCACACTTCCCACGTGGCCAGCTTCATCACGTTTGGAGTGGAGGGTAGGATTCCAGAGCGTGGCCATTACTCTGAACATAAAGAAATGTGCTAAGACAGGGTAGGCTTCTGGGAGGATGTGGAGGTGACTTTAGCTGAGACTCCTAGTAGTAAGGGTCATGGAGACAGAAGAAGACACCCTATAACTAGATAGGGCTCCTAGTGGAGCGAGAGGAACACCAGCTCACCCACAGAGACTTTGATCTAAGATTTACCCTGCCTACAAGATGAACAGGGATAAAGATAGAGCAGAAATTAAGGGAATGTCCGACCAAGGCCTGGCCCAACCTGAGACCCACTCATGAGAGAGAGACAACCACGGACACTGTTATTGATGCTCTGATATGCTTGTAGACAGAAGCCTAACATAGCTGTCCTCTGAGAGGTTCCACCCAGTAGGGGCTCGAAACAGATGTCGAGACTCACAGCCAAACAGTGGGTGAAACATAGTCTTGTGGGAAAGTATGGGGGAAAGACAGAAGGGCCTGGAGGTGACAGGGGCTCCACAAGAAGACTGACAGAGCCAGCTCACCAGGGCCCAGAGTGGCTTGTGGAGACTATAGCACCAATCAAGGACCATGCATAGACTGGAACTAGGCCCCCTACACAGATGCAGCCAATGAGCAGCCTCAGGCTTCATATGGGTCCTCTAGTAGTAAGGCGAGCAGGAGCAGTTTCTGACATGGACTTTGCTGCCTGCTTTTTGACCACTTCCCCTGGCCAGACTGCCTCACCAGGAGAGAAAGACAGGCTCAGTCCTGATGAGACTTGATGCGCTGGGATGGGTTGGTGTGGGAGCTTCCCTTTTCTGAGGAATAGAGGACTGGGGGGGGGGGGAGGGAGGGAAGGCGAGACCAGAAAGAGAGGAAGAAGGCAACTATAATCAGGATGTAAAGCGAATAAATAAATAAATAAATAAATAAATAAATAAATAAAATTAATTAAAAAAGAAATATGCAGATATGTAAGTGGTATGTATGTGTGATGTGTAAATAATAGATTTTAAATGGAATCTTATGAAATGTGCAATTGAAGACCTTAACAAACAAGGAAGAAAGACAGAAGAACAACTACAAAGATAAAAGTTACAAAATGAGGGATCTGTTAAAACAGCTGTACAGGCCAACTTTAAACAGGAATGGTCTAAGCACACCAATTAAAGGCTATCAACGTGTTTAAACAAGAGAAAAAGGAGAAGGAGGAGAAGGAAGAGGAGGAGGAGGAGGAGGAGGAGGAGCCAGGCATGCGGGTGCTCCTCTGTATCATCAGAATTCCAAGGAAGAGGCAGAAGAATAATGAGTTCAAGGTCAGCCTCAGCCACAGAGGGAGACTCCGTCCCAATAAACCAAGAGTTAGGGGCACAGCGCAGAGACAGAGTGCTAGCCTGGAATATTCCAGGCCAGAAGCTGGAGTCTCAGCACACAAAGAGAAAGAAAAGGATCACCGCACTTATGTACAGGAAGCAGTAAATACAAAGGCTCCTATCAGCTAAAAGTGAAGGGGTGAGAAAGGACACACCAGGCTAATATTAATCAGGGGACACCCAGAGTAGCTGTAAGGAAACAGCAGCAAAAGGAGGATGGTTATATACAGCCGTATCCCAGACCATAAAATACAGGGTATAATTTAACAGCGTAAAGATACTACAATAGCTAAAGAATAGTTGAAAACTCTCCAAATGTTTACAAATTAAACTGTATATCTGTGGATGGTCTACTGATGAAATAAGAAATTTTTAAAAAATTGTATTCTATAAAAGCAAAATTAAAATGTAAAAAAAAAATGTGTGAAGGTTAAGTTACAACGTCTCAAAAATTTTGCTCAAACAGATAAAGTGGTTTTGAAAGTAAATTATTATAGCATTAGATACATTTATTTGGAAAAAAATTAAATATATAAAACCATGACCTAAATTTCTACCTCAGGCGAAAGGTAAGACTGGCAAGAAGAAGAAGGAAAATGAAATTCAAAGGAAACGCCCGTGAAATTGAAAAAAGGGAGGCAATTTGGAAAAAAAAAAAACTAGCTCTTTGAAAAAGACAGAGAAAATTCATGTCTTCACAAATGAGCCACTTTCTTTTCCACCAATGGCTCCTAAACCATAGGTGTGGTGCAGGCAGGTGCTGCACTGAAGATGTACCAGCTGGGCCTGAGCACCCCATGCTCAGTTCTCTGTGTTTTGAACAGTTGTGGTCAATATTATATGAAGTCCCAATGCACAGCAGACAGTGGAGAAAAATGTGTTGCTCTAAGTGATTTTGGGAGTGGAGTTTGTAACTCCAAAAGCACACAGACCATACAGAAGGGCAAGGAAGTTTCCTAGGAGGACAAGAACAGACTGCTATGAACCCTAGCACACGACCACCGAGATGGACCAGCCAGTGGATACAGACGGTCATCCAGATTTCTTACTGTGGGAGTGAAAGGCTGCTAACAGGCAAGGCCAGGGCAAGGCTAGCGTGATGTGTGATGCTCCAGGTACTGGACTGAAGATGGAGATAGGATACGCCTATACGTATTAGTATACTAGTACGGATACACACAGAAATACTTAAGACAATAGCATCCCTGTCTTGATAGGCAAACGCTATGCCAAGAATTTTACATTTTTAAAAAATTAAAATAAGATTACATCATTTCACTTCTCTGTCCTCCTCCCCATGTCTCCCATGCCCCACCCTAATTATGGCTTTCCAAATTATGGCCTCTTTTTCTTTATTATTATTGTTATATATATATACACACACAAATAAATACATAAGTGCAGCCCACTGAGTCTGTTTAGTGGTGCTTACATGTTTATGTTTTTTTAGGGCTAACCATTTCATTTTGGATAACCAGTGAGAGGGGCTCATGCCTGGAGAAGACTTCTTCTCCCTCACTTAGCAGCCACTGCCTGTACGTCTTCACTCTGGGATGTGTCCCTGTGTAATTTCCTCCGTCCACGTTGGTGTGTCTGTCATCCAGTGTTAGGATTGGTCTGGTCTTGTTCTGGCAGCCATGCTGTTGAGATTTCATGGGTGTAGCCTCTCTGTTCTTTCTTCAAGACACAATCTTGCATCAGGTAGCCTGGTCATCTGGCTCTTACAATGTCCCCTAAGCCTTAGGTGTGGTGTAGGCAATGTGTAGCACTGTAGACGTAGCTCCTGGAGCTGGGCACCCACGGTCGGTTGTTCTCTGCATCTTGCGCAGCAGTAGCCTTCTGTGATGGTTGCATCGGCTGCAGAAGAAGCTTTTTTGATGAGAGGTGAGACCTACGTTTTACTCTGGGTATAAGTACTTAGAACACAGTTCTAAATTATGGCGATTTAGAAAAGGCCAGTAGTATGTTCCTCTGATACCCTGTGCTCTCCAGCCAAGGGTAGTTGGCTGGGTTTCCAGGCATGACTTCCCTCCTGCTGAGTGGGCTTTAAGTCTAACGAGGGCCACTGTAGATTACCACCAACATTAAAACTGCCACCATTGCATGCCCTTTCAGGGATGTCTTGCTGAGCTGGTCTTTGTTAGGGGTTCATAGGCATCACGGCTGGGGCTAGAACTATTGCTTGCTTCCTTCTCTTGGCAGCTCATGTAGAACCTTCTAGCACCACAAAAGCTAGTTCTCAGGAAGATTTTTAGACCAGATCCAGCTGGATTCTTGAGAGTCCTGTCTTATTCTACAGGCAAAGGAACCAGGGTTCCTTAGAGGCCATTGGGTCTGGAGCTAGACAGAATACACAGAAGCAAGGGCTGGAGCCTCCATTCCATGGCCCCATGGCTAATCTGTAAAACCAGAGCAACAAGATAAAGTAGATTTGCATCACGCCTGAAAGCATAAAATAATTCCCTCAAGATCAAGGGGATATCAGCACACCATTGAATTCATAATGAAATGGGTGGAGGACAGATAAAAAGTCCTCCTGTCCTCTGAGCGAGACTCGGTGGAGAAAACAGACCAGTGAGTGCTGATTCCTTGATTTAAAAGATTTATTGTCTCTATGGGAAGTAGGGTTCCTAAGTTGCCAGCTCCCACGGGAAACTCAAAAGGCTACCCATGTCAGATCTTCTGTGTGGGTACCCTGTAGTGACTGCTTTCTAAAGCACACGGTGAAAGAAGCGAGGACAAAAGACTAACTTCATAGCAGCCCGAGGCGTTGGAGCCAGCAAGCACAGGACAGTCACTAGATACCTTAGAAGCATCTGCCTTAATGCTGTGCGATGGGAATGGGCATTTTACCAGTGTTTATCCACAGGATGTGGGAGAAGTAAGAGAGAAGCTCCTGCTCTTCTGAGGACTCTCCCCTGGCAGGCCAAAGCCGAGTATCCATGGCTGTAGGGAATCTGGAAACAGGATGTGTTTTTTGTCACCTGGCCAAGCCCTGAGAGTCACCACACCTCTAAGTACCTCTTCACCAGCCAACCAATACCTTCTCCATCCCATCAGCCCCCACTGCACACTTTACAGTTACAGCGTTTTTGAAGTTTTCTTTTTTATTAAAAATATGTGTGATTGTGTTGTTTGAGAAGTTTGTACGATGTGTTTTGATCGCAGCCACCCTCCCTCCTCCAGCACTTTCTAGATCTATCTTCTAGCCTTCCCACACAACTCTGTGGGGCACCCCCACCTCACCTTCCTCCCCACACCAACAAACCTTCTTGGGTGTGTGGAGTGTGGCTGACTTGCCAGGGGTACTCTTAGAGAAAACTGAGCCTGCCTTCGTTTCACAGCAGCTAATAATCTGGGAGCTCCTTGTGCTGGAGAGTGGACCTCATGCCCAGCCCCCTCTCATGATGGGGTTCGGTCTGCCTTGCTCTCATCTTTACGATTTTATGCTAACATGAAACTGTTTTAAAATTAGAGGTGTGATTTTGAAAAGGTGACTAGAGGTTGTGCAGGGGAGGAGAACAGTGTAAGAGTAAAGTGGAGGACTGGAGAATGCGTATATGTAAAAAGCTCCAGGTAAGAATGAGGGAGAGCAGCGAAGCCTTGCTCCCTGAGGAAGAATTCCGTAGAAATTCTTCACAAACATGGACTGAGGGGCTGAATAGATGGATCCAGGGGTGAAGGACATTTGTTGATCTTCCAAAATCTCAGGTTTGATTCCCAGCTCCTACACGACAGTTCACAGCTTTTATGTATAAAAATAAGACATAAGATAATAAGGCACCAGACAGCAGATGTTATGTAATAGAGGAGTTTATTAAATGAGCGTGGAGGTGTGTGAAAGGGGAGGGGTACCTAGAGGGAGGGAGGGAGAGAGAGAAAGAGAGAGAGAGAGAGAGAGAGAGAGAGAGAGAGACAGAGACAGAGACAGAGACAGAGACAGAGACAGAGACAGACAGACAGAGACAGAGACAGACAGACAGAGACAGAGACAGAGAGGAAGAGCAAAAGAAGAGAGAGAAATGGGTAAGAGGAGCAGAGAGAGGGAGAGCAGAGAGGGGTGGAAGAGAGGGGCCACAAGGAGGGTTTGTCCTTTTATGTAGCCCTGGGCAGGGCCAAGCCCCTGTGGCAGGTAGGCAATGTCATCACAGGGAGACAGACTGAAGCAGAATCCTAACAACAGCTGTCTGTGAATCCAGTTCCAGGGGATCCTACACTTTCTTCTGAAGCCTCTGCAGGCACCAGGCAAACGCATGGTACAAGACACACATGCAAACAAAACACCCAAGTTCAGAAATGAAATAGTAAGAAAAAATAAAATAAAAGCAAGCAAAAACAAACAAGCAAAACTCATGGACTTAAGGGCTGCTGGGAGAATGGCTTCAACATTACGTTCTATTAACATTGTTTAAAGGGGAAATAATTAAAGGGGAAATTTTCCCTACCAATAACGAAGCAGGAAAGCATAATAATTATGTTTTTAAATGGAAACATCTGCATTGTCTCTTGTTCAGGGCAACTGAAACTTCCTTAATGAAGTAAGGAAAGATGTCAGCGACACGCTGTGTCCAGGTGGAAGACGGGGCAGATGAGAAGTTCATGAGGCTGGGGGCTGGAGGAGGCTGACTGCTCCATCCTATAATGAGAGCCAATCGTCAGGACCCCAGCCTCAAGCCAGCCAGCAGAAAACTGAATGAGTCAATTAGACTGTTTTCTGTAATGAAACAGCTACGGACACATAATTTGTTAAAAGAGGTTCGCAGCTGGAAAGATGGTTCAGTGCACAACAGCAGTCACTGCATTGGTATGAAGACCCAGCTTTGGATCCTAGAACCCATGGAAAGGCTGGATGTAGAAGCATGCTCCCGAAATGGCAAAACTGTGCAAGGCTGGACCATGAGGATCAGTCACTGAGATTTGCTGGCCACCAGCCTAGCTCTGGCTCATTGTCTCAAAGGGACAGAACAGGGAGTGATGGGAGTGATTGAGCAAGGAACCTACTGGCCTCTGCTGGTTTTCACACTCCATCGCGTACACACACACACACACACACACACACACACACACACACACACACACACGAGAGGGGGGTGGGGGGGGCTGGGAGCATCTGGTGAAAACTGTGTGCTGATGGCAAGCTGGCCAGATGAGGGATGATGAGCCAGTGAAACAGGAAGCCAGAGTGAGGGCAGGCGCAGACTCCCCGGTGTCTAACAGCTCTTGGGAAACTCACTAGGGTCCACAATAATTTCCCAGTCTTTCCAAAGCAACGCCCCCAATGGCACAGTCATTCTATGGTACCTTACACTTCTTAAAAATTCCTACTATTAACTAATTAACACTGTTACAATGAAGATCAAATCTCCAACACTAACCCGTAGGCTCACATCTGTAACAAGGGCTGGCTGCACATTCATCTCTGCTAGATCCTGGCCAACAAAGCTCGAGCATCTGCCCTTTGTGCACCTGTGACCCCCCAGGGAACCATCCCACAATACTCTGTTTGTGGGTGGCCATGAGTGATAGCTTTTCTATGGCAGGCAATTGGTATTGCTTCGCTGCTGCCCCCCTACCCATTCACAGAGTGTGGCCGTCTGCCTGTGGACACTGTAGGATGGCAGCGGTGCTATCTCCTGTAAAATATACCAAAGTGCACAGCGTCTTCTGAAACAAGGAATGTCTGGGCTGCGGTGTAGATAAGAAGTCACATCAGCATGTCCCATAAAAGGAGTATTGGTGCAAGACCTTAGGTCACAGGGTCATCATCCTCTGTTGACGCCAGAACCCAAATACCCATCTCAGCCTCTGAGGTTTAGAAACACCCACAGGCTCTACTGGAGAAGGCTGGTGGTCATCACTGTGTGAACTTGGAGTCTTGGCTTCAGTTCCCCAGCAGTGACCTCGGCTTGAAGATATGTCTTTTAAGAGCAGAATCACATTCGGGTTTTCAGCAGCTGTTTTATGAGGTTATATTTTCAGGCGGCTTAGGCTAATTATGGTGCAGTCATAAAAAAAAATCACCTACAGAGCTTGTTACATTTGCAGATGTTCCTGGGTCCCATCCCAAAGGAGGGTCCCGAGGTTAAGTATTTCCACTATGTTTGCTGGGAGCTTTTGTGGTATGGCCTTCAAGTCTAGGAAAAGATGCAGAACACTAACTCAGAAGTGTGTTTCACCCAAATTCTATTTCCCATACGTCTTTAAAATTAGAATGGAGATGAAGGAGGGCTTGGGAATTTGGAAGCCAAATGGTACCAAATGCCTTTCTGGAAGGAACCCAGGCCACAATGTCAAGTTCCTTAGCCCACTCTTTATAGGATGACAGCTGCTTCCAGCATAGGGAACGGACTAAGCAGTCACTCAAGTGCGGAGCCCGAGCAGCATTGAAAGCTGTATGCCCTTGCCTGCAGTCCACGACGCCAGGGCTACACAGTTTCCCTAGATGGCAAACAATAGTTACGTGAGTTACAATATGGGCCTTTTGACTGGACAACTCATGTTATTTTACAGGACCCCCTCAGATTCTATCAAAAATGCCCCCTCACAAACTGATACAGCATCTCTCTCGGTTAGGATAATCTGGGTGCTTCTGTGCTAAATAGGTTTTCCTCCTCTGGCTGATGAGTGGCTGCCTCACGGGTGCTTTGTAGCTTGGTTGCAGCTTGGTGCAGGGTCTTCTGTCAGGGCCCATGGGAGTTTCCTGTAAGGAGAATCTAAGGGGACAGCGCTTTCTGAGCAATATCAGCCCACAGTACACACCCTCTCCTAGGCTTTGGGACCTCCTCTGTTATCAGAAGAAGGAGGCTGAGGCTGTGTGGCAGAACCGGCTTGTCACTGCGGTGCTCCAGCGCCTCTCTCCAGCCCTGCGACCCTCTGGTGATGGCAGAAAGACGCCAATGGAGGCTTTAGGCAATGCTGTGCTTCACTCGCTGGGTTTATCAATCCTCGGGGATTATTTGCAATTCTTATAGCTAAGGGAGGGCAATCCCTTATCCCAGTTTATACAGACTGTAAGATGGAGCCAGGCCAGCCTTGAGTGCAAAGCTGGGCCGTGGAACAAGCCTGCACACTGTAAGGTTATTGTGTTGGAATGTCTTTGGTTCTAAGTTCTTCCTGTAGGTGCCCCTGATAATGCTGCATTGTCTCATGCTTACTCAACACTCAGCTCATCAGGCCAAAATGGACTCAGCTCAGATCATTCATTAGGCCATAACTTTGTGGTGATGATGGAGAGAGAGAACAATGGGAAAGTTAGGACCATATAGACGCATCTCCCTCAGTCTGTTCTTATAAGGGATGGCCTATCAGAAAGGACTATGATGTTGGACCTTGTTCAGAACCCAAAATGTGCTGGATGCTGTCTAAAATGACCCCATGAAAACATCACAGCAGTCCTACAGCATGCTCCCCATTTTCAGGTGGATCTTAAGGAGGTTAACAGCGATGCTCAAATCGCATTCCCGTGCATAAGCCAGTCTTCCAGCTACAGAGCCTGTACAGTCCACTCCTGTTCTGACTCTTGTGGTTCTACTTAAAGTGCTTTTGTTCAATGGATCTTTTATTTTTGAGACAGATTCTCACTGTGTAGCCCAGGAACTTTGAACTCACATTCCTCCTGGCTCCACTTCCTGAATGTTGAGATTGTAGGTGTGCTCAGTCTCTCAGTAGCAAATATTTCTTGAACACTTGTACTCGAAAAGGTGTTGGAGGTAGAACCATAGCCTTGCCTTCTGCGCTCACTCTGTGGTGTGGAATAGATGATGCACATTAAATGCAATGCATCATGATCTATATGCAAATCACACTCAACACATTATGGAAGTGGAGGGGCAGGCTCTCCATTCTTGCCCTCAGGATGGCGGTGTAGGGGAAGGAGGGGCAAGGAATTGCATAGGTAGAGATGCACCATGGGCAGGGCCGTACCTGCTCCAACACTGCATATCTTTATCGTGCTCTTCATCAGATAGACTCAGCCATGGACCAGACAAGGCTGGTCCTGTAGGAACATACAGATCCTGGTGTGTTCATTATGGACATGCAGGCAAATGGAATTAATAACTTCCTAGACTACGTTGCACGTACACAGTTCCAGGAAAAGCAAGGTGTGTGTGTGTGTGTGTGTGTGTGTGTGTGTGTGTGTGTGTGTGTGTGTGTGTGCTGGGGGTGGGGTGGAGTGGATGAGGCTGGAGAGAACTGTAGGCAAGACTTGCATGATTTTACTGTCAAAAGAAAAAACTGGCATTCTGCATTGGAGACAACAGTTACAACTTTGTGAAGGATTGGCACTCTTTCTGCCAACACTTTCTCTTCAAGCAGGGAAGACAGAGCCGTTTCCCTATGCACCACCTCTGCCCAGGGTTGCCTCCATCAGCCTCAGCCACGCTGCCTCCCCAGTCAATGCTTTGCCTCTCATCTGTGCTATTGGCTGTGCCTTCATTGTCTCTCAGCCAACTGACCCAAATGGTCTTGTCTTTAAGGTGGTTATGTCTTTTGAAAAGACTCCCAACCAACCCCCGACCCCCACGAGGGTGACTTCCTTGAGAACTTCAGTCTTTGCAGGTGTGAGCAAGTTGTAAGGCAAGGCAGAGGGGATTCCGAGTGAGAACCTCAGAGAAAGGCTGGGGACAGATTTTTTTCCACCAGAATCTTCCAAGAGAACATGACCCTGACACTGGACGCTCTCCACCTATAATTGCCAAGGAGTAAATCATGTTGCTTTTAGCACCGCAGCAGTGTTGATGGGTTAAGGCAGCCATGGAGATGAGTATAGCCTCCTTGCCCTCCATGTTTGACTCCCACCCCCATCCTGTAGCCTTCAGGGAAGTTTCGCTGTGACCTTTCAAAACATGTGTTTTGTTTCTGCTCCTCTCCTCCCTAGCCGTTGTTTTCCTCAGGGGGAAACCCAAATCCTCTGTGTCCCTGGCGGCACCACCATGCATGCAGCACATGTTTGGAGAGGTCTGAGCACTCCTCCTGTGACTAGATGCATGCTCACCACATGCTGCCTTTTCTCTCCTTCTCCTCCTCATCTTGAGGGCACAGTGACCTGAATCACCTCACTGTGGCCCTTCATGCTCCTGTCAGCTTCCGCAGGAGCAACAAAACTGTAGCTTCTCCCCGAATCTCCCCATCAGGAACACCGATGCTCTAGAGGAAGCATCAAAGTGTTTAGTATTTGAAGCCCTTGTTCACAGAGACCGTCACTGTGTATGGAACACAGGGAGTGAAGAGCAAGTGTTTGTTACACGACTGAGAAAAATACAGAATGAACAACTCAGATTTGGGGACAGTCACAGTTTCTGCTGCCTGTCACCAAGCAGAGGGCAGAAGACCATGAGAGGTGTGGCCAGCAGAGCAGGAGGCATGCCAGCTGTGCAGCTCTGGGAGACCATGTAAACCTTACTGAGAGTCACCAATAAGGCAACAAAACTACCACGCCCATCACCGAATCGGTGAGAAGATCCAGAGTATGTGGACGGACGAGGGAGGATGATGCATACTCGTTATGTATTGGGGAGGGGGGCGGTTAGAATACCACAAGTCTGAAACCTCCTAGACACTGAACAGCAATGGCCCCTTGTTTCCCCTTCACCAGAGCATGCACAAAAATGACCTTGGCAGTGGGAGCCATCCTAATTATTTGTGCAGAACAATAGCCGAGGCAGAGCAGAGGGCCATTTAAACACGGGAGAAGCAATTAATCACAGCTCACTGGAATATTGATTTTACTCCCGAACTCAGCTTGCTTTATAAGCAGGAAATGAAATGCTGTAATTATGGTAGTCACTTGAGACTCCACGTCCTGGCTTCAATTCCCCAATTCTCCATCACTGCATTGTTGGCTATGTCAACCTGACGCCTGAACATCTGGCTAAAGAGAGCAAATGCCATCTATTTTCTACCCATGACTCACCGTGAATGCACCCCCTTTTTTTCTTATGGTGGTAAGATACACATGACTTTAAATGCTTCATGGCTTTACGTGTCTATTTCAGGAGTGTTCTGTATATTTCCTTTTTGGTTTTTTTTTTTTTTTTTGGTTTGTTTTACCATCACCACACACTATCTCCAGCAATACTTCTTAATTCGCAGTATCAGCTCTGTATCCATTAAATAATAGCATAACCTTCTCTCTCCCCAACCTCTGCATCCCACTGCTGTAAACTTGACTGATTTTGGTACTATGTATAAGTGAAATCCTGCTTTCAAACTCAGCCCATGCTGTAGTGTACGCTGTTATTTCTTTCCTTTTTAAGGCTGAGTACTAGTCCTGCGTACTATTGGCGTACATAGGGATGGAGCCCAGGCGCTGAGCATACTGAGCTCATACTGAGCTCTACCCTCAGGCTCACTTCTCTCCTTTAGAGCTGGCTGCTGGATATTTGGTTGTTTACACCTTTCTGTTATTATGAATAGAACTTCAGTGAACAATGGCTCATGGGTATTTGTTCAAGTCCTTGGGTTCTTGGTGATATGTCTGGATGTGGGATTGCAGGGTCACGTGACAATTCTATGTCATACTATTTTCAAGGAACCATCACACAGTTGGAGGCTTGCAAGACATTTGCAGTACACAGCATCAAAGAAAGAGAGGATGGAGTGTACCCAAGGCCCAGGGGAAGGGAACTGATCCCATGCCTGAGATGAGCTGGGATGTACCCCTAACTCTGGCACTTTCTGTTCCATCCATGAAAGCTCCATCCCCACCTCCACTTCCCTCCCCACTCCCCCCTACCCCCACCCCAGGCTTCCTAATGAAATGGCAGTCACTTTCCTTGGCTTCTCCCTCAAAGTCTTTCTGTCTCTAGCTCTCACAAACTAACTCATATTTTCAAATTGAATGCTCAGTGGTTTCTTTTCTAGTAAATTTTATCTAACCCGAATCCAGTGGATTAGCAAATCGTTAATATTCTTCTATAAGCCGAGGGCGCAGTAAGAGGAGCAAACTGAAGTTCCTGTTAACACTGTTGTCAGCACAAGTGTGGTCAGCTCAGAGGATTTTACAACAAGCAGCCTGCTAGGTCTCCCAGGGTATGAACCCCCCCCCCCTGAGCATTTTAAATTGTGATTTGAATATAAATACCTGTTTACTGGTACCTTCCTGGTGATGTGGCTCCAGAGGCTGGCTAGGTGGCTGCCAGGAGCCAGGGGCTGCTGTTAGTGATGAATGGAGCAGTCCCCTGTCCTGTGAGACAGGAGCCAGTGACCTCCCACAGAAGTGCCCAGTGGGAGGAATCTTCACTCCTGGCCTTATTAGCCTGTGTTTTGTACTGAGCACATTTTGCTCTTTCTGAGGTGATGCTAGGGGCAGAAAGGCCAAGCTCATGTCTCAGTAACACAGCCTGGCTCCAGGCTTCGACTTTTTACTCTTTCTCATCAAGAACGGGGCCTCTCTGAACTCCCACTCACTCAGTGCTGAGTTCTCATTTCTGTTGGAGACAATTCTTTGTGTGTCTTTCATACTCTGTGAACGGAGTGAGCGGCTGAGGTTTTCCCAGACTCACCTTCAAGTACATATACATAGTCTCGGCAGAGTGGGGGGCAGGCTTGGCTACTGTCCAATAAAATACAAAATGACGTCTCACCCTCTAGTGAGGTATAGTCAGGTTTACTTATAAAATACTTAGATTTCTTAGCTGCGATGCATGCATGCGGGTATGTATGTACCTGAAAGCAGGTATACATGCATGTAGAAGTCAGAGGACTGACTTTCTATTTATTCTTTTTTGAGACAGGATCTCTCACTGGCCCTGAGTTGCCTGCCCAGCTGGGGACAGCAGGCTAGCAATTCCCAGGGATTTGCAAATTTGTTCCTCACCTGAACTTCTTATTCATCTAATTCTAGGAACAGACTGCACTCTAGGTCACGAAGGAAAAGAGGACAAAAGTTATGTTTAAGGTTCAAAATAGATCCTGTAGACTTTTCTGGAAATGTGGGTAATATTTTTATTCACTTCTTGTATGTCAGTTTCTGGCTACCTTCTTCCCATGAAGCCACAACCCAAGCCTACCACCCCAAAGAAGATTCCCACTGGTGCTTCAGGATCCCTGATCAGTGCTGAGTCTCCACGCTAATTTCCCTGAGCCCCTAGGGATGCAGGTATTAGGCTTCTGTCTGCATGAGGCCGCAGCATCCTTCCTGAGGCGCAGAGAGGATGACAGTCCATCCATGGCTGATGTGTCTCGCTGTGGATGAGGCACTGGGCCATGTCCTCAGCTGTGATAAAACTGGTCAACTAGCAGAGACGAAGCCCAAGAAGAGAGAGGGATTTCTAAAATCTCAAGTAAGGCTCTCTAGAGCTCTGGCCACACAACGTTATTGCAGAGGGAAACCTCAGGACGTGAAGATGGCACAAGAAACGCGACAACGTGGAGCCAAGGGAGGCTTCCAGACCGTCATCACTGTGACACTGGCCTTCAGGTCTCCTAGAGTAGCTAGAGCAGGACTGGAGAACAGTTAGGAACAGTTGGCATAGGACCTAGTCCCACAATGCTTCACGGCACCTGCAAATTGATGGCCGTGCTTCCCAAGCCTTCTCTTACTTCAGCTGGCCAGACTTCATGCTGACCTACAAACACATTATGCAGACGTGCCTTTGCCCAAGACTCGCTATTCTTCCTCTCAGGAATATTCTCCCACCAGATATCCTCGTGTCTTGCTTCCTGTCAGTGGCAAGCCTCTAGTCAAATCTTTGTTTAAGTTTGACCTTACTGGAGACGGCCTCCCAGCTCGTGTGACTAAAGCGTGCGAATGGCTCCCATTTAAAGCTCTGATCTCCTGAACCCACCTGCCACCCTCTGACTCAATGTGCGTTTCACCAGTTTCTCTGTCCTTCTGTTCCTACCATACTAGAGGTTTTATTCCGCTTGCTTCTTGATTGTTCTGGGTCACTCTGCAAATGTTAAATAATGGCTTAGAAACTGTTTACAAAATGAATGCATGACCTTAGAGGGCCCCAGGCTTTTGAGAGAACCTTCATCTTGGTTCGTTGCTGCTGGCATGAGCTCAGACAGAGCGCCCGATGGTTGTAAGCCCAGGGTCTGAGCAGCACTCCTGGCCTCTGCAGCCCAGGCCAGACATGGAACGGTTCCAGAAGCCCCCAGCTGCATGTGAAGTGCAGTGTGAACCAGTTTTACTGCTGAATCTGAAATGTCACCAATAGCACACATGTTTTGAACATCTGGTCCTCAGCTACTGATGATATTTTGAAGACGATAAAGCTTTTAGGAGATAGGGCTTTGTCTTTTCAGTGTTGCCCATGTCCTGTTCCTGGTTCAGCTCTCTGCTTCCTGCTCTGCCAGCATAGAGGAGAAGCCACTTCATAATTCCACTCTAGGAACTCAACAGTGCCTTCTCAATGCCATGACGAGGTGAACCTCCCAAAACCCTGAACCAAACCTCTTCCTCCTAAACTTTATTGTTGTCAACTGTTTTGTGTAGTAATGCTCTAGAGTCTAGAAGAGGGCCACTGAGGGACACAGTGCCTAGTCTTCTTTTTGATGAGGGAACTGCCAGGACCTCTATATACCCACAGGAGACAAGAGCAGGGATCCCCAAAACTACACCTACTTTAACTGGTTTTTACTTAAGAGCTTTTACATGACCCTGGAGACACACACACACACACACACACACACACACACACACACACACACACACACACATACACACACACATGCATGAGCACACACATATATATCACAGATATATATATATATATATATATATATATATGAAAGCATTTACTGATCATAAGCCATAAAGAGAATTGTTTTAAATAATTCTTTGGCATGCTTTTATTTTTACCACTTGTTAAAGGTAAAAATAAATTTGCATAGTGATCTGGATATGTTTATTTTTACATGCCAATTAAATGTAGACTGGACATGGAACGTCTTTGGCAGCTGTTAGAGTTGACCAGCACTTTGATTTTGTACTCATCAGGGCTCACAATGTGGCTTCCAGTTACACAGATAAAGAAGATGGCAGCAACATGTTTGTTGGAAACTGTTCTACTCTCAATCCACAGTTCATTTAATTATTACTTCAATGAAACTCAAGCCAACCATGATTTTTTTCTTATGTTACTATTTTTATTTTCATTTATATGCATATGTATACTATGGATATCTGGGTACTTATGAAGGCCTGAAGAGGGTCGTGGGTACCTTGGGGTTGGAGCGACAGGAAGTTAGCAACTTTCAACATGGATGCTGGGAACAGGAAGTGCTCTTAGCTGCCGAGCCATCACTCCAACCCTCAAAAACAGCAATTTCTACAGTCAAACACCAAACACAGTACAATCAAAAGGTCTTATCTTGAGAAGATTTTGTTTTTTCTTTCCGTTATCATTTCCACTATGTTTCTCTGAGAGCAGAAAGCTCTGTATGTACAGTAGAAACACTGTAGCTCATCACAGACAATAGTTTCCACTCTGAGCCTAGGTGTTTCATGCAGTGTTTGGTGACCTCTGTGTGTGGCTTATTCTGAACCAAGGTAGTCATGAAGTCACGTCCTATAACATGGGCATGTGCCGAGTCCAGGCACACCTTGGACTTTTGATTTTGTAGTATTTTCTGGTTACTGTGTATTCAGAAAGCTTTTACTGTTGCCAGGTTTTTCACCACCCCGTATTTACTTACATGATTCAGTCCAGGGGAATGACCCACAGTTTTAAAAGCGGGGCAAAAGTTAGATTCCACAAAGCATCCATGGGCTGTTATTTCCCTTGTGCCCAGGACTCACACCCAGATCAGCATCTGGAAAAAGTACTCAGCATGAATGAAGAGCTGAACTGGCAATGGCCTGTTTATCTAAGGAGGTACAAGCCAGAGACAAAGCATAGTGCATCTAACGGGGATGGCATAGCGTCCTTCTATAGACTGCAGACTGCACTCTTCAGCCAACAGTGTTTGTGAATGATCTAAGCAATTATTGGAGAGTATAAACAGGCAGCGTGCTTTTTCACACATTTTGTGAAGTACTTGCCTCTACTAACCTGGTTGCAAACATAAACCCACAGCTGCCCCCTGCAGACCTGTTGGAGGGCTTCCAAGTGGACTTCGGTAGCAAAGGCAAGCGTGTCCTGACCAGTGACTCCTACCAGGCTTTCCTCAGCATGCTGCCCAGACACTGCCCCCCCCTTCAGAATCACACAGAGGACTCTGATACTGAGATACATACTCTGAAAGTGTTTCACTGCCCCTCAGGTAAAGAAAAGGACAAGTGATTTGAGAGAGCCTGATCCATCAGAGCCAACTGGACACTACTTGGAGCCTGTGCTTCACACTCATCTAAAGGTAATGTAAGACATGTGAAATTTGAATTTTAATAACAATTAACAGCTCAAAAGGGTCAAGGGTCCCCTGTGCTCTTCCCGGGGACAAAGGCTGCATCTGTCTGAGATCATGGAAGCGTTGGAAGGAGATAGTCACATTAGTGTAATATGCAGCTCAAGATAGACATCTCGACCTGAGCTCCACATCTGGCCACGAATGCATTGTGTTACTTCTGGTTTCCATGGAGATTTCCATGCTTTTCTCAAGTTAGGAAAGGCGGAGGTATAGTTCTCATGGGCATTCCTCCAGGTTTTTATTTTTCAAAATTAGAGCATGTTATGAAGCTGGCGACAGTTTTTGGGGTCTGGAGAGAATGATGAAACAGTGGGAAGCCCTCCTAAGGGTCCCCACCTTAGGAGCTGAGGGTCAGTGCTCATTCATTGATATAGCTCTACTCTTCCTAAATGGAGAAATATGTCTCTCTGTATATATTAATATATCAAAACTGTCAAATTAAATCTCCTGTAGGCAGGTGGGTCTTCCAGTGTAGGGAGAGGGACACCAACCCACCCATAAAAACCTTCAGACTCAAAATTTGTCCTACCTACAAGAAGTGTATGGATAAAGATGGAGCAGAGATTGAGGGAATGGCCAAGCAATGACTGCCCCAACTTGAGACCCACACCTCGGGAGAAACCCAACACCTGACATTATTAATGATACTCTGCTATACTTACAGACAGGAGCCTAGTGTGACTGTCTTCTGAGAGGCTTCATTCAGCAGCTGATGGAAACAGATGCAGATACCCACAGCCAAACATTAAACAGAGCTCTGGGAATCTTGTGGAAGAGATAGGGAGAAGGATTAAGGGGGCCAGAGATGTCAAATACACCACAAGAAGACATACAAAGTAAACTGACCTGGATCCATGGGGGCTCACAGAGACTGAACCACCAACAAAAGAACATACATGGGGCCTAGACCCCCTACACATATGTAGCAGGTGTGCAGCTTGGTCATCATGTCGGTCCCCTAGCAATAGGAGTAGGACCTATCTCTCACTCTGTTGCTTGCCTTTGGATCCTTTTCCCACATCTGGCAGAGGATGTGCTTAGCCCTGCTGAGACTTGAAGTGCCAGGATGGGTTGGTGCCCATTGTGAGAGCCACCCCTGTGTGAGGAAAAGGGGAGGAGATGGTGGAGGGGAAGAGGGCATGGGGGTGAGACTGGAAGGAGAGGAGAGATGGGGCTGGGATAGAGCTGTAAAGAAATTACATAAATGAATTATTGAAGGAAAAAATGGCAAATTAAAAGAAGCATGCGTTTTCCAAGAAATGGCAAGGCTTCTTTCTTGGTGGAGAGAGGTGTCCCTAGAGTCTCGGGGTATGCTGCAGTTGGGCCCAGTTTTCCTTCTGTGCAGCTGGCTCCCACATAAGTGATAGTGGGCCACTGGCTTTGGGATGCCAAAGGCTTCAGTGGACACTTTAAGACCATTGAGTGTACAGCTCATGAGTAGCACTCAGACCTCTTTCAAAGTTGCTGAATGCCAAAAGGACTGACGATGCCGACTGAACTGAGAGGAGAGCTGGGAGTGCTCACTGTAGCCAGAGTGGCACAGACTGTGGCTTTAGCACTAGGGACCCAGGAGGCTGACTGCATCCCCTTCATATGTGATGCAAGTCCAGGTACTTCTGAGCCTCAGTTTCCCTCCCATTATCTTCTTGCTGCTTCCCTCTGTCTTCCATCTTAACCGTTCTGCGAATTGGCGCAAAGAGTGGATGCAGGAGGATTTTAAAAACTGCTTAGTGAGAATTGTCCCTAAGAAACCAAGAGTTTGATCCTGTGGTTCCTTGGAAGTCAGAGCTGAGTGGCGGGGCACACATTCAGACTTGACTGGCTTCCTTCCAGAGAGTGGGGCACCAGAAACAGGCTTGGCCTCCCCTGAGATGAAGAGGAGGGAGAGCCTGAGTGAGGGGACCCAGAAGAGAAGGCAATATTTTCTCTGCACTCCCTGGGTTCCAAAATACCATGCCCCACACACCCAAAGAGGATATTGTCCCACCTCAGCCCATGGGGTGGCAATCAGGGGAAGCAGGCAGTCTGACATCACTTCTCTTTGAATAAAAACCATCATCACACGTTTCTGATCCTTGTGGTACGTCCCTCTCCTAATGGATTTCTTTAGATGATGTCTCCGCTATGCTGCCCCACTTTACCTGATGAGTGTTGGATACTGTGGGCAGACCTCTGAGTCTGCAGCCTTCTTTCCTGAGTTCCAGAACCCTAGGCGATACCCATGGGCTCCATGTGGTTCCTGCACTGACTCAGTGAAACAGCCATTCTCTCCACAAAGGAAGAAGCGAGTATCTTTTCTCTGCAACTCTAACTCATCATGAGGCCATTTGTTTCCCTCTGATGTTTCCATCCTGTGGTAGATACTGACCTCCAGAAAGGCAGCCTTTATCCCCGCCCTCCTCTTCCTCCCCAGCCCAAGGCACCTGGCTGAGAGCAGCCTGAGAGCTCTGCCTGGTCTTGCTTTCCTCCGGTCCAGATCTAGGGCTCCACCATTTCCTATGGGACACTAGCCTCCAATTTATCATCTGTGACATTTATAGTGGGGGGATTGGGGTTGTTGAGATTCTTGGGCTAGGAAATGGGGCTTCCTGGCTCTAGCAGCAACACTCTAAGTAAATCAACACCCAGAAGGTATCTAAGGATCAATAAAGCAGGAGCCGTTGCTAGTCTGTGTGGAGACAGCATACCTGAGGCAGGTGAGATGTTTGTTTAGTGGCACATTCCTCACCACTGATTTAGGGCGGCTCTTGGTCAGAAGTGGTGATGACATAACAACTCTGTGGCTCTCAGGGACAAGACAAGTGGCCCAGGGAGAAGCAGGACAAGCCAACCTTGGCTCCCTATCCCAACGCTCCTTGTCAGTCATCTCTTTATGCTTTGTAAATAACAACTTTGTTGATATGTAATCCACATACCAAGCAATTTGCCTATTTCAAGTCTACAATTTAATAGTTTTAAGGCTATTCACAATAGGTGACACCATCACCACCGTCAATCTCAGGGCGCTTATATCGCTCCCTTGAAAAGTCCCCATTACTAGTCGCTCTCTTTCCTCAGCCTTGACCCCATTTCTAGGCAGCCACTTTGGTCTCTCTAGATCTGTCAGTTTGGAATGGCTCATATAAACGGAACCAGCTACCACATAGTCCTTTGTGGTTGGTTTCCGTGGCCTGATATAAAGTTGTCAAGATCTCAGTAGGCACAACGGGCATGATGGCCTTTGATCGGGCCACACAGCTTTAGCCATTAAGGCATTCAACATTTACTGAGCACCGTTGGTGCACTGGGCCAAAGGGCACATGGTCCAAAAGTAATGAATGCACGTTCTTCATAGGAATAGAACTAAGTCCTACCCAACTGCTAAAAGTGACACGGGAAAATCAGGCAATGATTTGGAACAGATACATATTTTTAGGAGAAAGACAAGTTAGAAATGTGTTGTGCGGGCTGGAGAGATAGCTCAGAGGTTAAGCGCACTGACTGCTCTTCCAAAGGTCCTGAGTTCAGTTCCCAGGAACCACATGGTGGTTCACAACCATCTATAATAATTATGTGATGCCCTCTTCTGGCCTGCGGGTGTGTATATGCAGGCAGAGCACTGTACACATAACAATAAATAAATCTTAAAAAAAAAAAAAGGAAAAAAGAAAGAAATGTGTTGTGCCCAGAACAGTGTTGATATTTATAAGAATCCTTATCTATATATGAAGATATGCACTCTGGGAGGATATAATGATAGTGTTGATGATGCGCACACAAATCCATCTTCTTTTCCTTGCACACTGTCTCCGAGTGGTAGGAACATGACTGTCTCTGAAATTATTAGGCATTTCATTCATCTCAATCTGGCCTAATGAGGATGCAAGAGCCCACAGCTGGGCTGATGGGAAATCATGGCTCCACATTGACGTTTTCTTAGTGTTTCCATGAAGATGTTCAGCTTTACTCCTCCAGGTCCCACAAGAAGGGCATGTCCCTCCTTCCCTAAGGCTTCATGCAAGACACCGTTCCCGTCTCAACATCACCCCAACGCCTTTCCTGCACCGCTAGGCTCTTCTCCATGTGTTCATGTTGTCATCTGTCTGAACAACATGGCCCTGCCTCCGTCTCATTCCTTAGACAGCAGATTCCCAGCCGTAGGGCCTCCGCCCTTCTTGGCTGCTGTTGGGGGTGGGGGTGAGGGGGGGACAACTAATTGGAAGGATAGGATCAGCCTAGCCCTGCAGAGGTGCAAAGCATGCCACGCCCAGCAGCTACTGACCTCACAGCAGCTTGGGGGTGGGGTGGGGTGCGGTGTGTGATGGCAGCTGCCTGGATGGGGGTGCTGTTGTCCCCAGGGAGCGTTTGCCCTCTCCTCGCCTTGTCTGGGATGCCAGCAAGTTGCCCAAGCAGGGAGAAGACAAGATCCCTTGGCAGGCTTCCTGGCCTTGTTTATGAAAGAGAAAGTCATCTTTATTACATTTCATTTAGAGGCGGGTTATGAGAGCTTCAGCTGGTGCTCACTTCAGAGCAGCTGTTCAGCATTACCCAGGAGAAAGACAAGTGACTGGAGCCCCTGTTTCATGCCAGAGAATCCGAACAAATAGACTCAGTGGCGTCTCCTGTGACAGGCAGAGTTCCTGAAGCTAGGAGGGTCCTCCCAAGTCCTCCAACGCTAAGGCTAAACAGTCTAGATACATATACATACATGTACATATGCATGCATACATATATATATACATACATACATATACACACATGGACACATATGTACACACACACCACACACCACACATCACACGTTTTACCCTGGGACTTCATTTAGTCAAGAGCTCTTTGTTGGTTCTGATTCTGAACCTGGTCCAGGAGTGAGCTCAGAGGTAAGACTGACAGGACCAGCCAGGTTGCTGTGGTTTTTCCACTCCAGGAGAGGGCTCAGGGCAGAAGTTTCGTTGCCAAAGCCAGATCCAGGTCCTGGAGAACTTGAGCAGGAGAGAAATATCCTGGATTCACAGGGGCACATCCAAAGTTCACGGGGAGGTGGGCAGGCGTGGAGAACTGACTGGAACCAGGTGAGGTTGGGCAATGGGGAAACCAGCCAGATAAGCAACCGCAGGCTTTCTGCATGTGATAGCTGTGCCTTTCTTTGGCTGCCCTGGGTATTTTCTCAGTTCTAAATGTGTGCACCTCTTTCCAGTTTCAACTTACTGAATTCAAGTAATTGGCCAAATCCAGGTCACCTGCCTGCTCTCCAGCTGGAACACAGACAGAGCTAGCTGGTTCTCAAGGAATGGGGCAGGGCCAGACAGAACTTCTCTTCCACTCCCCCCAGCGCGAACCATCACAGACGGTGGGTGTGACCTGCAGTGTGCAGGGCTTCTCACCAGCAAGCAAGCAGTCCCCTCTGCAGCGGACAGCAGCTGGGCAACCTCTAATCCCACTCGGGCTGCCACTGTCTACTGGCATCAGGGTCACACAGGTCGAGGGCTGTGTGCACAAGACTTCCCTGATCCTGTTCCTACCCAGATGCCAATTGCAGTCCTTAGGGTGTTCTTCTGCCTTGCGTGGGATGTGCTAGCAGGATTCCGATGACACACCACTGGCTCACAGAATTCAGGGTAGCGTGCTTATTGGTTTATTAGGGAGGATCCTTTGTGAGATACTGTTATATGACACTATTTCTGGAGAGATGTGAACAATTGTCATCCCATGCCGAATAGGAAACTAACAAGAGACCAAAGGGACAATAGCAGCACAGCCCAGCGTGGCCAGCCCATGAGTTTACTGTGGTTACTTGGAGAATGAGTGAGGGATGACTTACGGTAGATGACTCAACAGATGCTGCCCCCACTGAAAGTCCACCCTATAGCATGGCCTACAACACATGAACGCTGGACCCTTGGAGCTCTTTGCATAGCTTAAAGTCATCTTGATTGGTCAGAGTCCACCCCAAGCAGGTCTGTGGGCCAAAGTCTCCCCTTGGGCAGTTGCTTACTCTCCTATAACCTTGGGAAGGGGCCTTGAGACCTTTGGGACTTTCAGACATGACGTATGAAGTTCATTTACTTCTTGATGCTCACGCGTCTCCTCCCAGAATGAATCTTTCAACTGAGAAAATTGCTATGCAAGTCTCCTTCCCTTCTGGCTCTCAGATTCATTCTACCCTCTCTCCCATGATGCTCTGTGAGCCTTGAGGGGGTGACACAGATGCCCATCTATGGCTAAGCATTCGGTTCCTATGCCACAGCAACCATCATTTAATCCCAGAGGCTTCACCAAAGCCTACAGACCCTCTGTGGCACACCATCTATTATAAAGAAGAAGTTTCCTTCTATGACCCATTGCTGCTGTCAACAACAGCAATCTATAGCCAGAAGCACAAGTGTGTAGAAGGCAGCTGGTGGCACATTGTATCATATCCAACAGCCGCGGCTCCCTCACTGAGGCCTATAACCTCCCTAGACACAGGTTCCTGCCTTGCCTTACGTTGTTAGGCCGTGAATTCGAATCCTCAGACATTTCAGCGAGCTGTTTGATTTTCTTCACCCCGTGGTACTTGACAAGCCTCCTAATTTCCTTACCCCTTAAGGGATAGGGGTGATTGGCTTACCCTGCTCTGATTTGCTCTCTCCAGCTTTCTCCATTCTGATAGGCTCTGGGCTGAAGTCAGGCCACCGTTGCTCCTTCAGCCACAGATGGTTGCTGTGATGGTCCTTGGTCTGGCAGGATGAGGCAGAACAGTACTACAGCTGTAGCTACTCCCATTTTCCCTCCCTCAGCCACATCTGGGCTGGGCAAGTGTGGTCCAGCATCAGCATATTTTCTTGCTGGAGAAAAATGTGCAAAGCCTGCTCTGGAAGCTGAGTCTTTTCCACTTACATTAAAAAAAAAATCATCTGTGCCTCCTGTGGACGGTTGCTCACTAGCACAGCATTGGTTCTCCGGTTGATATCTTCCTTAGGAACTCCAGTTCAAAGCCAGGCTCTCCCCGGCTGCCTTTGAGTGACCTGCACATACTCGGTCCTCTGCTTTGTCCCATGGATTGCTTTGCTGAGCAGGTCTCATTCACTCATGTGCCCCTCAACCAATCAGACCTACCACTGACCCCTCCCCTCCCCCAAGTCAAATGTCCCAAGGCCCTTGACTAACTTTTTTCTTAATTTTCCAGTGAACACAGTCCTATCAGGTCCAGTGAACATGGAATCTCCTTATAGTCAAACTGTCCTTTATCGCCCATTTCCCAGTCTGTGATATATATATATATCACCTTAGCTGATGATACCCAAGTATATTGAGTGGCTCATATGACACAGTCAGCTATGGACTGAGTCCCCTCATTGTATCAAATCATTTAGCCTTTGTCTTAAGAAGGAATAAGCTTAGTTGTTTAGGGGTTAAGATGTTTTTAGGTCTATATAGATGTTTTAAGTTGGTAATGACAAGACATGATGGAGATTGATTTACATGCAGAATTTTAGACCCACCAAGATAGGAAAGGTGTTTTCTTTAAGGCTGTCAAATACAAATAGCCAAAACACTAAGAATGTAACAGTTATATAATTCCTGATTGTGTCATGGCTCTTCTTGCTATAGGTAGTTTATTGTATACATGTCTAATAATATAAATGTATATGTAAAAGATAAAAAATGTTGAATTAATGAAAAATTAAAAATTAAAAAAGAAAGGATAGTTAGATCAATGTCTTGTTTTTGTTTTTGTTTGTTTTGTTTTGCCCCTATAGTACTCAGTGGTCTCCTCCCCAGTGTCTCATAACGTCACAACCTAGATCTCATCTGTTTTTTTTTTTCCACTGCTTATTTAAATGTTTCCCTCGATTTGAGCCATTTAGGTACAGAGTGGACCCTTATTTTCATAGCTCCTTATTTCAAGCCCTGTCTGCGTGTTGAATCTGGGGCTTCTCTTTCTTCTCAATTAAAGGTCAGACCTGAGGGGTGGCTTGTAGGGCTATGAACAGCTGATGAGAGCTGGAACCAGGTCAGAGGTCAGAGGATGCCCCAACCCATGGCAGCTCAGTTGGTCAAAGTCTACCCCCCCACTCACCCCCAATTTGTTATTGCTTCTGGGAGGGGCCTTATGAATCTTTTATGTTTCAGCTTTTCCCGACATAGGATGTTTGCTCACCTCCTGAGTTTCACTAGCCTTCCTCAAGATGGACTATTTCTAGAAGCTGCCACACAAGAGGCACCCACTCCCAGATGAAAGATGGCCATGGTGAGGCCATAAAGGGCTCTGTGCCTTGGAGCTGCTGTCTTCACAGATCTGTTCGGAGATCTTTCCACTCTGCACCTCCATGAGTTCTATTACTGACAAGCTGCTCCTACCTTGCCTTGGTTTTCATAAGGCCTTCTTTACGGTCATGTCAAGGTCATTGTCCCCTTTCTCTCTGGAGGTTGGGAGTAGGAATGATCTGCCTTAGTCTTTCTGGGGACCTAGTACTATCTTGAAACTCCTCAGCCTTCTGGCCATCTGGTAACTTGTTATGATACAGCATGCATTTAATGGGTTCTATGGGAGTTAGGAGCTGCAGCTCAGAAAATGTGCATGGAGACCAAATATATATTTCACAATATTACACTGGTCTTTTTTATACTTTTTTTGTTTTTGTTTTTGTTTTCAAGACAGGGCTTCTCTGTGTAGCCTTGGTTGTCTTGGACTCACTTTTTTTTTTTAAAGGAGCTGGGCGTGGTGACACACGCCTTTATTTTTTTATTTTTATTTTTATTTTTGGTTTTTCGAGACAGGGTTTCCCTGTGTAGTCTTGGCTGTCCTGGAATCACTTTGTAGACCAGGCTGGCCTTGAACTCACAGTGATCTGCCTTCCTCTGCCTCCCAAGTGCTGGGATTAAAGGCGTATGCCACCACGCCCGGCTGGCACATGCCTTTTTATACTTAAAAAGAGAAATAGGTGGGCAGTAGGATCCTGTCAACAGCCAGGCCTTTTATCCAGATTTTTATTTTTTTGATTTTTTGAGACAGGATTTCTCTGGGTAGTCCTGGCTGTCCTGGACTCACTTTGTAGACCAGGCTGGCCTTGAACTCAGAGATATGCCTGCCTCTGCCTCCCAGAGTGCTAGGACTACAGGCATGCACCACCACTGTCGAGCTTAGATTTTTGTCTTTTAACATTGCTCATCTGCTTACAGGGCAGGGAGACCTGATATCTTTTTATTTCATAGGCTAGATGTGGATTTTGGCAGTTGGAGAGGTACTATTCCACCAAGCACAGGGATAAACACATGCATCACTTCCAGGCCTCAGGAGCAATCAAGCCCTGGAAAGAAGCTGTGGGAGAATCTATCTGCAATTGCAGATCTTGGAGAAAGATGCTTTCAAAGTAGGTGCTTAGCTTTTAAAACTCTTATTTTTCCAGTGACATCATTGTCAATTCAAACACTGATCAAGGTTATCTTATTTTCTGGGCACTGCTAAGGAAGAATACTGCAAAAAAAAATATTGTTTGACTTGCCAATATTTATAAGAAATACATTTGTACTGTCAAGAAACTGAAGTCAACTCTTGAAGGGTCTTCAGCCAACCAGGATTTGGAGTGCAGACAGGTGGAGCTGTCCGTCACTTCCTCCTTAGTTACAGCAGAGCCAGCCAGTTAACTCCTCTGCAGAGAAAAGGATGGCCGCCGAGCTTGCTGCCAAGCTTCTGGTGGTGTTCTCATGGTCTTCCCCTTCACACGTGCGTGGAGAGATTCCCCAGGAGAGCACATCTGATCGCTGCTGAAGCTCTGTCAGCATTGCTCATTGTTTTATTAGCTATCAGCCATTTTCTCCCTGAATGTCTTTACAGCATCAAATGGCTGTTACACATATTTGGCTATTCACCAGGTATTTGTTTTCAGTACCTAGGGAATAGGCACAGAGGAGACCTGGCCTTTTCCTAGAGTTGATGTTCCAGGGAGGGAGCTAGCTGCGCCGAGGACAGCCAGAACCCAGAGTCAGATCTGTCCTGAAGGGGCAGACCGCAGGGCCCCCAGGAGGACGTCTCTATTGGATTCTGGGAAGTTAAGGCCAGCTCCCGAGGCTGGACCGCTGCAGAGAGAGGGAAGGAGGAAGGAGGGTATTCGGGAGCAGACTGCTGGAGTGAGAAGGAACAAACCAGTGATGAGGGAGAGGAGTGCCTGGAGCCTCTCCTCACCTTGTCAGTGTTGGTGTTCCAGGACTAGGAACAGGATGGGTTGTAGATATGTTGCCTTGAGGTCGATTATCCCGGATGTACTTTCCAGCTAAGAATGTCAATGTTGAGAGTCCTGGGTGAGAGAATTCTACTTGATTGCTCCAGTAACTGTGTGACATACAGGATGGAAAGGGCTCCCCCAGACAGCCAGTGACAGAGAGGGAAAGTCGTCCTAAGATAAACCTCAAGAGTGCCCCTTGCTAACACAGGTGGTTCCAGAGGGCGGCAGGAAACAGCCAGCCTTTTAGTCCAACTTGGAGCCCCCTAGGAAATCCTGTATTTTCAGAGTGCAGTGGCTATTTGATGTACCTCAGAGATTACCTCAGAGTAGCTAGGGGGACAGAGTAGGAAGAAAGGCCACTCCTAGCACCCCAGCTGCCTCATTTCTGCCATGCTATGGGTACGTTTCCCAGCACTCACGCTCTAGAAACAACGCACAAGTTCATAAATTGATGGTGTTTAGAGGTGGGGCCTTTGGGAGATGAGTGGGACTCGATGAGGTCATAATGGTGCTCCCCCCACCCCACGATGACCCTGGCGGCTTTGAAAGGAGGAGGAAGAGAGATGGGAGCGAGCCGCTCCCTCTGTCTTGCCCTGTGACGTCTCACGCTCCTTCAGTACCCTCCACGGGCTTGAAGGTCCTCCCTAGCCGCAGCTCCTGGATCCTGCGCCTCCAGATCTATGAACTGAATGCACCTTATAAGGAAAATGGATGACAGACTTTGCTTTTACCTAGAGGAAGCAGGAGCTTGCCTGGGATTTGAAGCGAAGTCCTAGACGGCCGGATCACCTCAGAAACTTTGAAAAGCTCTGAGGGGGAGTCAGCAAAGACCAATCTTCAGCAATGAAAAGCAAACAAAACATCAGAGGCTCTGGGGCAAACACCTTGAAGCGAGGCTGACCCTGCCCGGGGGAAGAACATCTGCCGAGTGTCAGTGTTCTCGCCAGAGCGACGGTGACCAGGAACAAGTGGCATGTTGTTCCCTTAGACTATCTCTTTATTGACTATTATATACAGCTATTGAGTTGTCATACTGGGCTCCAAAAATGTGAATAATGCTATTGGAGCTCCACAAGAAGACCAACAGAGCCAACCAACCAGGGCCCAGAGGGATTTGTGGAGACTGAAGCACCAGCCAAGGACCGTGCTGGACTGGACGGACCTAGGCCCCTTACACAGATGTAGCTGATGGGCAGCTCAGGCTTCATATGGGTCCCCTAGTAAGGGGAGCAGGGGCTGTCTCTGACATGGACTCTGTTGTCTGTTTTGTGATCACTTCCGCCTGGTGGGACTGCCTTGCCAAGCCACAGGGGAAAGGACTCGCTCAGTCCTGACGCAACTTGATGAGCTGAGGTGGGTGGGTGTGGGCTCCCCTTTCCTGAGGATTAGGGGAAAGGGATGGAGGAAGAAGGAGGGAAGGAGAGAGGGTGGCACTGGGAGAAGAGGAAGGAGGGGGCTACAATTGGGATGTAAAGTGATTAATTAATTAAAATAAAGTCATTGCCTGAGCTGGACTGTAGTGACTGTCAAACTCACTGCTTCCATGCAACGTTGGCAAAACCTACTAGAAAACAAAACAACAACAACAACAACAACAAAAAGAATTTTCTAAAAATGTAGGCTGTGCTAATTGGTTGGAGTCAATCATTCCACAATTCATGCATTAAAATGTCACAGTGTGTACCATAATTATATATAAATATTATCATTTAAAAATTCTTTTTAAATTTTTTTGAAATAATGAAACGAATTCCCATTTATTCCAGCAGTTAAACATGCCTCTCCACGCCGTCATAATTGGATTGTGTCATTATTCTTTTTAAATTTTTAACTTATTTTTATCTTCAGTTTTTATTGAAATAGATTTTTCTCTGACCACAGTTTCCTCTTCCTCTATTCTTCCTTGTTCCCCCTAACTTCACCTCTCCCCACGATCCACTCCCTGTTTCCTCTTCAGAAAAGAGCAGGCCTCCAAGAGGCAACAGAAAAACAAGACAAAACACAGGTACAATAAGACTTTTGCCTAAAAGCCCTCATGCTGAGGCTGGACAAAGGCAACCCAATAGGAGGAAAAGAGTCCTAAGAGCAGGCAAAAGAGTCCGACATGCCCCTGCTCCCTGTGGTAAGAGTCACACAGAAACACTGAGCTGACAGCCATATGCTTACTTGTTTTAAGTTGAAACATATTTTACATGCCATACACTCATCCTTTTAAATTACAAAACTGAGAAGTTAATAAAGTCACAGTGTTACTCAGTTATCACTACATTTAAGCCAAGAATGTGCTCACTACACCCAATGGAACCCGTTGACTCCCTTCTTATTAGCCTCCAACTCCTACTCACTAAGATATTTTTTGTCACTGTGTATTTATATATTCTGGACACTGTATATAAATAACATCATGTACTATGTAGCCTTTTGCGCATTGTAGCCGGTTCCAACCTTCCTCTTCTTTAGCTCGGTCCAATGCTCCTTCAGTCTACCCCATGTTGACATTGCATTTCATCTCTTATGGTTGAATAATATTCCTTTGTGAAGGAATAATGTACCTTGTTTATGCATTTCTTGCTTGGTGGATACTGGGTTGTTTCCACTTAGGGTTATATTATGAATTGCATGCTGGGTAGATTTGTGTAAAAGTTTTTGTATAAACATATATTTTTAGTTCTCTTGGGTGTATAGTTTGGAGTTAGATTTCTGGCTCATAAGTAACTCTATGTTTAGTGTTTTGAGAAGCTGCCAATTTCCCCCCTTGTGGATGCACTATTTACATCCTCTCTCAGAGATGAATGAGGACTCTGGTTTCCTCATGCCCTTCCCAGCACTTTTCCCTGCCTATACCGTTACTATTACAGCTAGCCTCGCTGTGAAATGGCGTCCTCTTCTGATTTGATTTGTGATTTCCTCACGATATTGATGTTTAGATTATTTTGATGTGTTTCTTCGCTACTAACTGCTTTGAAGAAAAGTCTGTTCAGATCCACCTGCCCACTCCCGATTGTGCTATTTAGCTTTGTTTGGGGTTTAAATGTTCCTTTCTTGTCTTGGAGGCAAGCTCCTTTTAGATAGAGGATGTGAACATGGTGTCTCTATTATCAGGAAAACAAATGGCAACAAATGCTGGCGAGGGTGTGGGAAAGAGGGGCTCTTGTACACTGCTCACGGGATTGTAAACCAGCACAGCCACTGGGGAAATCAGCATGGAGGTGTCTCAAACAGCTAAAAACAGAATTAAGGAATGGCCCAGATGTAACAGGCCTGGGCACATGCCCAGATGGCGCCGTCTCCTACTGCGGAGATCCTTGCTTTTTCCTGTTTATTGCCGCTCTATCTGTGACAGCAAGGACATGAAATCTGCCTGTGTCTATCAACAGATAAGATGGCAGTGGAAATGTGGGACCACATGCACGGATTTCTATTCAGCTGTGAGTGAAAAGGTTAAAGAAATTGGAGAATAGGTGGAACTTATATTAAGTGAGATAACCCAAAATCAGAAAAAAGAAGGCCGTCTACTCCCTTATATACAGATTTTAGCCTCTAACATCCATATTCGCATTTCTATGTGGGTGTGAGTGCAAATCGAGGTCCATGAGAGGTGGGAAATGAGGCTTTAAGGAAGAGGGGCAGGAAGGGTAACAGAGCAAACACGTAATGAATGTAGAAGGAGAAACACTGAATATGGAGATGCTTAAGTAGAGATAATAGGCTGGAGCATGGTGGGCGGGGAGAATCTGCTAACTGTCAGCTAATTAAAAATGTAAAGCAAAATTAAAACATAAAATACCCTCTCTAATTAGAGTGGTTTCCTTTACATTGCTGTTGAAACACACGTGTTTAAAGTTGGCATGAAGTCCAGTTTGCCTATGTTAGCTGTTTTTTGCCTGCATTTGTGTGCCACAGAGATGAAAGTTTTGCCTTTCTTTAGAAAGGCCGACTGCGGAAGAAAGTCTGCAGTCACAACTGTTTATACCTTTGTTTTCTTGTGAGAATTTTACAGGCTCTGCTGTTACATGTAGGTATCTTATCTGTTTTGAGATATGTGTTTTTAAAGATTCATTTCGAGTGTGTGTGTGTGTACGTATATATGTGTTCAGATGCCTACAAAGGCCGGAAGACATAGTATTCCCTAGAAATGGAGTTATAGGCAGTTTTTTAGCTGCCCTGGGTGGGTGCTGGAAACCAAACCTAGGTTGTCTGCAGGAGCAGTAAGCACGGTAACCACAGAGCCCCCTCCATCCGATTATTCCGTTAACTCTATATATAGAAGTAGGGCTTGGCTAATTTCCTATACGCAATTATCTGTTGTTCCAGAACCACACTTTGGAAAGACTAGAGGTGGCTCAGGGGTTAAGAACACTGCTGTTTCACAGGACCTCGGTTCCATTTCCAGAACCCACGTGGCAGCTCAAAACCATCTGTAACTTCAGTTCTAAGCAATCCAATGTCCTCTTCTGGCATCAGGCACACACATGGAGCACGAACATACATGTAAGCAAAACACTCATACACAGAAAAAACAATATAAAAAAGAAAATGTTAGGCTTCCCCATTGAACTGTCTTGGCATCCTTGTCAACAGTCAGTTGACAGTAAATTGGAGGGCCACTCCGTTCTATCTAGGTCTTTGTGCTGGCTCAGCATTGTTTTTATTACTGTAGATTTGCAGTAAGTTTAGAAAGTTGGAAAGTGAATCTTCCAACTATCATATTTTCCAGGATTGTTTGGGGCACTCTAAGCCTCTAAGATAAGTGTGTTTGTTTTATAAAAATATATTGAAACCTACTTATTACTTTGAGAAGAATCACATTCACTATGCAGATGAATTTGGGCAACGATGCAACTTGATAACATCAAGTACTCCAATCTTTGAACACAAGATGTGTTTCCAGCTTAGGGAGGTCTATTTATTTCAGCCATGTTTCACAATCCATGGTTACATGTGTTTCTATGTCTTTGACCCAATTTACTTCTTATTACCTTAACCCTTTCCCCACCACAATAGGCAGAATTGCACTTTAGGTTCGTCTTTGGAATTTTCATCACTGCTGTGCAGACACACAGTTGCTTTTTGCATATCGATTGCTTTGCTGATTTCACTCAGTGATTTCAGGAATTATCATGCTGGTAGATTTGGAAACACTTGCAGGTAGATCTTCTGCCATGCTACCTAAGTCAGTCTTGATGTGTATCCTGCTTGCTTGCTTTACTCCCTGGCCCAGTGCTTGCAGTATTCTATGGAGCAATGTCATGGTCTCGAATTTGTCCCCAGGTTACTGTAAAAGCATAGAGTCTCTTATTGCTGTGGTGTCCTCTATGGGCAGAAGTGTCACTTCTATTCCAGGGTGCAGAAGTGGTATTTTTTTTTTTAATCAAGGGAATGGCATGTTGATTTTGTAGTTTAGAAAGAAGAGAAGGTCTCATCTAGCAGGTCTGTGCCTAGCGAAATTATTTAGGAATTAAGTTGTCTAAGTAAATGAAGCAACACAACCACTGGCAGTGCTTTCCATGGCTACTGGCTTAGGAATTTTTGTAAACAACATACAAACAAAAACAAACAAACAAACAAACAAAACCCCGGGAGGCATCAGGAAGAAAAAGGGAAAGAACTGAAATGCATACATTTTATTTACTCAAGTTTTAGAAATAGCATTTGATGACTAAAGTGAAAATTATAACATCATGAGGGCAACGATATTGAACAAAGTCGAAGCTAACGCTATATGGAATATCTGTGTCTATCTATCATCTATTTCTCTATCTAAATGTGGGGGGCGATGGGGGATTGGGGGAGGAGTGGAGGGGGAGGAGAGCCGCAATGATGTACATAGTAAATGTAGTGCTCATGAAATTCTCAAAAAATAAAATTTTTAAATAAAAAATGAACTTGAGTTATGAAAAAAAGGCTATAAAGCTATTTTTTCTAGATCCAGCTCTGTCACAGACTTTCCACTTTTGGTAGCAGATAAATGCACGAAAGTACAATCAATAATAAAAATGTAAAAGGTTTGCTGTGGGGCTGCACAGCTTCAGAAAGCCCCTTGGAACTGGATGGATGCTCATTGAGATGTGTGGTTTTTGTGTCTCGTTAAGTTTGGTGTGTGGTAGTTTTTACTTGCAAGTTGTTGATTTTTTTTTATATATGATAAAGTTAATTGAAAAGGGGAGAAAAAAACAACAAATTCCATCCATTCTCATGGCTAAATAGTATTTTGATGAAAAAAATAATCCAAGTATGTTTAGGGCCATTTCAAAAAATTATTGGAAAGTTTGTCTTAATTTCAAGCCAATCCTAATACAACACAACCTAAAACAAAACAAACAAACAAACAAAAAACACTAACTAGCTACTTACATGTGGAAGAATGGTAGGATGGTAGTAAATATCTTGGTTTCTGCAATTAAACCATTAGTTTAGAATGAGCAGAAAACTTGGTGTGCCATAGACTGCTGCCGTCCAAAGCGCATCACAGTCTTGAACCTGACACGAGTGTTCCAGGCAGTGGCATGGAGAACACGTGCTGTCATTCAGAACCAAGGCTGCAGGGAAACTGGGCACTACAGCAGAAACACACACCTCACATTTATTATATGTTAGATTTTGGATTAGGTTGTGGTTGTAGCACATGCCCGAAATCTTTTAACATTGGCACATTTTTGAGTCCCCCCTTCCCCCACTCAGGTATGTAACCCCATGTAGGGTTGCTACACATCCTTTTAGGGGGCAGAGGGCGATGGAGCGGGGTGGTAAAGAGATGGATCAGTGTGAGAGGAGACTCGTAACCAAGATGAGCCGGCTCCCAAATGTTATTTGGGTGAGAGAGAAGAAAGAGTTTCCTTGGGGACTTCTGGGTAGGCAGTCACATCACAGACAAAGAATTTGGCAGCAGCCCCTTCTCTTCACATAATGCTGGTATTATAGACAAGGTGACCATGATCACCTGGCTGGTAGAGCCTTCTTTCTGTTCTCATGCATGCCCTTTCCTTTGTAGCTAAGGAAGTGACATTTGCCACCTAACACTGAGTACAGGCAAGCCTGCAGTGCTGAGATCTCATGCTGACCCCGACCCTCACGTCCCTGGTTCTCCTTGGCTTCAGCCTTCCAGACTGCTGTATGCAGTGTGTCCAGGGTCCATAAGGACTGACTAAGACCCTAGGAGAGGAGCCGTGAAGTTGCCTATAAGTCATTTTCAAGCTCAAGCTTCATGTCTGAGCTTTGAATGGGAAAGCACCTTACAAAGGTCCACAGCCTTCCAAGCAGGGATTAAAGATGGAGACAAGAAAGCAGTAAAAGTTATAGGCGCTTTCACTAGACAAAGTCGACCATCTGGATATTCAGGGGGGAAAAACCCAGATATTTTATGGAGCTTTTCCGTTTTCTTGTGGACATTTTACTTACTGTACTTCCAAATGCGAAGCAAGTTCTTGGAATATGTGGATTTGCGCAGTGAATTTGGTGGGCATTGAGCTGGAACTGCCAAAATGAACATCTTGGATTTGCATTATTGGGGCACGGGGGGGGGGTGGGGTGGGGTGGGGAGGCTGATGACAGCAAGCGTGCGTTACGTTACAACAATCTGCCGTGGCACTAATAGCTTTGGTGTGTGATAAATGCGCTAGATCCCCGAGGAAGTCCACGCAGAGGTTAACTCCATCCAAGCAAGTTATATATCGCTCCTCTCTCGACGAATCTAGCAGTTCTCCCTACTTTCCAATCACACCAGAGTCAGAGCAATACTTTTGTATAATAATTTCGTCTATGTGATGAGTGTTTCCAGCACAGGATCTCATGTCACTCCAGATAATATGTCCTGTGATGCCGAGCGTAATTAGGAGCGAATGCGCAGCAAGCCTTACTCGGGAGGGTTCCTTAGAGATATTACAGCGAGGCTGTGGAATGGTGGGACCTAATGGGGCTGGGCTTGAGAGCCAACTGCAGTCAGTCTCCAGGGCAGAGAGAATATGGAATGATCCATGGAGAAGAACACACACCGACTCTCCCGGTGCTCATAAACATGTGGCCGCTGGGCTCGGTGCCACTTTCAGAGGACGGGAAGATGAATACAGTGCCTTATAGAGTTTGGGAAACTGCACAAGATTCAGGGGTGCTGAGAAAGCTGGAGAGGAAGGCACCCTCTGCTCTAGGTGAGCAGTGAGTGGTAAGCCCCACCTGTCCTGAGCAGTCAGCTGTGTCTGTCTAACATACTCCTGAGTTATGCTCTGCTGTGGGGACAGGAAGGATTGCGTAAAGTCCTGTGACGCTTTCTCACCAAATGCTCCTCGCTCCCAAATACGGTTCTTCTTTGCTCTGTTTAGGCAAACAAAAGCATATTTTGCGACCCAGAGGACTTGTGGCTGAAGTCATTGGGTTTTTCTATACTCGAATCATCCCTAGTGGCAGGAAGAGCCGCATTAAGTCCTCTGCTCAGTGTCGACGTGGCCGGCGTGCCTGCTGACCTAGTGAAGTTGGCCTGCTGCGTTGAGCACACAGAGGAGACACTCCTGCAGTGTCCACTCAAGAGGGCTACCGAGCATCCGTGGGGTGCAGCATTCCACTGTGGGAACGTTTCTGCTGTGGGGACTCCGCTGCAGGGACCTGCTGTGTTTGTCACCCTGCAGCAGGAAAGGGGCAGCTCAGGGGTAAGCTTGGAGTTCTGAGCCTACGGTGGCAGTGTGAGAGAAGGAGCGGGACAAGAACGTGAAACTGGTATGTTTGCCTCTCACTGCCATCCTGAAGGACACTTGTTATTTGTAGGTTTGTTCATTTGTTCGTTCTTTCTTCTTTCTTTCTTTTCTACTTTCTTCTTTCTTTCTTTCTTTCTTTCTTTTTTTTCTACTTTCTTTTTTTCTTTCTTTCTTTCTTTCTTTCTTTCTTTCTTTCTTTCTTTCTTTCTCCTCCCTTCCTTTCTTCTTTCACTTTTCCTGGGACAGGGTCTCTTTGTACAGCGAGAACTCAGGATCTTCCTGCCTCAGGCTACATGTGTTAAGAGTGCTGACACTTACACCCAACCTGCCCAAACTTCCCTTCTGAGGAGAATAAATATCTATCAATGTCCAGATGAGGAAATGTGGGCGGGATAAAAGTGCTACTAGACGGCTATCCTCATACAAAAGCGTAGCCTTGCCCCGATGGAAGCTCTAGGTGTGAGTTCCAGGCTCCTGTGCCCTTTGTGCTCAACATTAAAAGGAAAAAGAAAATCGGGGGAAGGTTGAGGAGGCAAGTTCATCAGCTGATGTGTGGGGAGGAAGTGAAGCTGACGGGTGAGGCTGGTGGGTAACTGTAAAATTAGATGTTTTCTTCTTCTTAGCATAAAGAACAAACCCAGCAACAATACACGATGCACTCAGATTGTACATTGTATACTTCAGACCTCCCAGTCACACTTGCTTGAGTGTCTTAGGCAGGGTTTTAGATGGCTGTAAAGAGACATCATGACCATGGCAGCTCCTATCAAGGAAAGCACTTAACTGAGGCTGGCTTACCGTTCAGCGGCTTAGTCCGTTGTCATCATGGCGGGAAGCATGACAGCGGGCAGGCAGACGTGGTTCTAGAGAGGAGCTGAGTTCTACAACTGGATCTGCACGGCAGCGCGAAGAGAGGGTGAGCCACTGGGCCTGAATTGGGCTTCCGAAACCTCAAAGTCCACCCCCTTGTGACACACTTCCTCCAAGAAGGTCACACCTACTCCAACAAGGCTGTACCTCCTAACAGTGACACGCCCTGTGAACATAGTAGAGCCATTTTCATTCAAACCATCACAATGGTGCTCCCTGGAACACAGCTGGGAAATAACGCACAGACTATCAGGATGCAAGGAGCACTGAGCAATCAGCTAGGTATTTCTGAACCCATGACTCGGGCTCTGGAGAAGGTCACGTTACAGACAGTCCATCTGCCAAACTGCCCCTTGAGTCACGAACACATAAGCTTCTGTCTGTTGCAGTTAAGGGCTGGGCATATTCAGGGCATTTATGTAATTTAATAATCACAACAAATACTGGAGGTGGGTGCTCTTATTTAACAAGCGGGGCAGTTGAGATTATGCAGGGTGCCATAGCCACACAGCTGGGACCTGGACCATATGTTGTAAGCTCCCAAGATCATGCCGTAACAGAGGAGCCAGGGCAGTTACTAGACAGAGGTCAAGAGCAGCTGCGGCTTAGCTAGAGGAATCCACCTTCTGTGAAGACACAGGAATGGAAGGGATGCGTGCATTTGCCCAGGGATGGGGAAATGATTATACCTATATTAGGAAGCTGCATATTAGAACATGCAGACAACTCAGACTATTGCCATGTGGACTGCTGCAGTGTCCAGCGCCTGCTTATAAGGAAAGATTAATCAGATCAGAAACAAAGTTGATATTGTATTGTCTTTGGTTAGTGCAATAGTTTGAGAAGACCCTCCCCGGGCCCCCGATCCACCCATCATGATGTTCTTCTTGTAGGTTTCTAGGACTCTCTGGGTCCTTCTATTTCCCCATCTCCTATATTTGTCTTACTAGAGTCTCAGGAGTAAACATTGAACCCCTACTCTGATCTTCCCAATGGACAGGACATTCTCCACAGTTATGTGGAGAGTGGGGACTGACTTTGACATGAACTCTGGTGCTCCATATGTGACCACTTCCCCTTGGTGGGGAGGCCTGGTGGCACTCAAAGAAAGAATAAGCAGGCTACCAAGATGAGACTTGATAGCCTATGACCATATAGTGGGGGAGGAGGTCCCCATTGGTCAAAGACTTAGGGGAGGGGAATAGAGTGAAAGCGGGAGGGAGGGAGGAATGCGAGGATACAAGTGATGGGATAACACTTGAGTTGTAATTTGAAAAAATTAATAAAATTAAAATTTTAAAAAGCAAAAAATTAAAAAAAAAAGAAACAAAATTGCAGTATTTGAGCAGTGTTTCCTATCATTTGAAGGTCGCATACAGAGAAGTGTTGCCTTTGCCACGGGGGGGGGGGGGGGGGGGAGCTAACCAGCATTTCAGGTCAGCAAGGCCAAGTTAAAGGAAGTGTGAAGAGAAAGTGGAAACAGTCGGAATGGGCTTTATTTAAAGCCCCATTGCAGGCTGGCATGGTCTGCCAAGGGTAGCAGGAGAATCAAGAAGTAAGTGTCCTGCCAGTCCCAGGGGGACTAACATGTCCTAAGGCTCTAAAGACACCCAACCCCATTCACCTGCTGATACGCATCACGGGTTTTTGCACTGAGCCCATCCTTCCCAGTCTAGCACATAGGGGTGGAGGGTGTACGTGTGATCCTGCCTTCTAACCCCGTGCCCGTGAGGGAAGACAGAGTGCCTAGCTCAGGCACTTCCCAAGCATGTGACTCGCAAGGCAGGATGGACTGGTGGGTAGGTGTGTGTGTGTGGTCCAGGAGGCCGGAGCTGTCTGTCCGAGCCTTTCCCACGGCTCTCTGTCTACTGCTCCAGCTTGCTGCTAGTTCCTATGGGTCAACACAGCTAAATGCCTCACATTAGGCCTTTTGTTTTAGGCCTACCCAGATTAATAGCAGGTTTTGTACACGAGCCAAGAAAGTGTGCACGGGCTTTAGCACCACGGCTGCACCACTGCTCAAGCTTCAGGGTGCAAGGGGAATCTGGAGTTGCCCCTTGTTTGCATGTGCAAAGCGCTGGTATCATTAAACATGTCCAGACCTTTGATCACCCAGTCCCCAGCCCTACACATAGATCCGAGCTGGGAAATGGGCATGGACCGGCCAGGTGACTGATAGATTTATCTATGGGAGCTGAGGGGCCCTGGCCAGGCGTCATCAGCCACCGCGCAGACCTCTTCCTGGTGCAGGAGCTGTCAGGACGTGTGAGTGAACCGTATAGAGCGACTCTGTAAGGCGCATTGTGATTTATGGAGTATTCCAGACCACAGAATCCCATAAAGTAGGATGCAGAATCCTCCAAGCGAAGGGAAAGAATCGGCCGGCAGGGCCATCAAAGGCAGTTCTTCAGGAATGTGATTGAGCGTGTCTCCCCACCCTCCCCGTCCCCTCCCACGTCAGGGCTGGGTAGTCTCTGTCAGCCGGCTTCTTTGTCTACTCTACACCACTCCGCAGCAGGCAGCAGAGTGGCCCAGCTACTCCACTGGCTGTCCTCTCTCAGAGGGTCCTTCCAAGTCTCCATCAGTGGCAGCATCCTGTGTGTGGCGAACAGCTCCTCTGTAGCTAGAGAGAACGGGCCTGAAGCGGCACACATAGGCAGGCCCTGAACACCGCTGACTTCATGCCCTGTGGGCAGAGGTGCCCTGTAGTGTCTTAAAAAAAACACATCAGCCTCAGCTTTGGTGTCATTTGAGGAATACTATAAGGTCAAAGGTTGTAGGCAAAGCCATCTTAGCAAACGCTGTTTGCGCCCCCTAGCGGAAGCTACGAGCACACACCTCCCAGAGGGATGCTGAAACAAAGTCGCAGTCCTAGGAAAGCTGTTAACTCCAAGAAAAACGTCTTAAATCTAAGGCTCTGCTTAAATATAAATGTGTTATTGGCTCTATTGGCATTTCGAGTCAGGAATTTGATGCCAGCTTAGTTGGCTTGCGTGTTCCCTTTACATGGCACTGCCTGAATTTCTTGGTGGCTCTTGGCTGACTCAGCAGGCTCAGGAGCTGGGTCTGATCATGGGTCAGAGACTGAGAATAACTCAGCTTGGCTTCTGCAGTGGGTCTTGTGGTCTGGAAAGGAAAACTTCCCCTTCCCCTTTTCTCTGCACCTTGGCAGCTGCGGTTGCTGGACTCTGTGGTGCTCAGTCTGCGGTACAGGGTAAAGCATGGTGCCGAGTAGGTCCTGCCCACTCTGCACAGCTTGTCTGCCTTCACCTTACAGAGGAGCTGTGCCTGCGAGATGAATCGTAGGCAAGACTTTTTTGTTCTACTTAGAAAGAAGCTTGTGTGGTCCTCTCCAGAACTCACAGTTTAGGGACTACTGTGCTATATTCATTTCTGTATTCTCTCATGGTAGAAGTCCCAGTTTCCGGGAACGCCTATAAAACACCTCACTTGTTTGGTCTTCCGCACACAAACGGTAGTCTCAGAATAGCCTTGTGGTACTGATGAAAGCCTTTATATTTTTTTTGTCATTTTTTTGCAGTCTTTTCCTTTTGTATATGTATGCCATGAGTCAGTCAAGTGTGACGTATTTCTGTCAGTGACATTTTCTTCTGTAGAGATTTTACATCTTAAATTTTATTGTACTATAATTATGTAAAAGACTTTACAAAGTCAATCTGTCAAAAAATAAACAAATAAATAAAAAAGCGTATTGGGTCTACTTCCCTGTTCCCGTCATGCCCTCTTCCTTTCCAGATTGTGAGCTTGAAATCTTTCTGATGCTGTTCTGCTTTGTTTGGGGGGATTCTTTTTCATAATGTAGTAATATATACTACATGTAGAGTATACACAACATCACTTTAAGACTACCATTCATTAACATTAAGTCTATTCTCAGAACTTTACAACTATCGCTACAACCAATCCTAGATTTTTAAAAATCATCTTGCAATGACGCTCTGTACCTCTTCATAGTTTCAATTGTCAATTTGACATGATAGAGTCACGTGAGGATGGAGTCTCGATAAAGAATTATCTATATTAGGTTTGCCTGCAGGCATGCCTGTGAGGGATTTTCTTAATTGGGTTGATTGAGGTAGGTGGACCCATTTTTCAATTTTAATTTATTACAATTTATTCAGATTACATCCTGAGTGTTATCCCCTTGCTTGTATCTTCCTGTTGCCACCCTCCATCCCTCTTTTGGGGCACAGAGGAAGGGGAGCAGGCTACCTGGATGAGAGCTGATATGCTGTGGCCGTATGGTAGGGGAAGGGGTCCCCTTCTGTCAACAGTCTAAGGGAGGACCCATTTCATGGGTTGGTTCCTAAACTGAAAGAGAAAGACAGAGCTAGCTGAGTATACACGAATTAGTTCAACTCTCTCTGCTCTTGACCATGCACTTAAACACGACCAGTGGCTTCAAGTTTTTCCCATAATGATGGAGCTGTAAGTCAGCAAACCCTTTCCCCCTTAAGTATGTATGTGATATATGTATATATGCATATAAATTCACTTTTATCTTCTTTATATTCATTAATCTGCTGGTGAACATTTGAATTGTTATAAGAAATTATGAAGAAAATCCTGTGTATCTTTTATTCATGATCCACCAAAGGTAATAGTCTGCAAATTTCAGCCAGGCTACAATGTAGCATGTATACACAGCAAATACATCCAACTAGGATACAATGTAGCATGTACACACAGAAAATACAGTGTTGTAACACACCATATAACATAATGTGTAAAATACATCACAGCTCACTACAACAGCACAATCAGGATGATGGCATAGTATGGAGTCTGTCACCTAAAGCATCATTTTTGGTTTTTTAGATGTTCCTTGTGTTCTGCTTAATTCTGGAATCATAGCTATCCATGTCCAGACACGCTCTTTCAAGAATACCACCCAGAATTCAACTCTAGGTTAAACTCACAAGGGCTCATGTAGTTCCACGTCTCCCAGAAGTTCTGTCAGTAGCAGAAGACTCAGAATGCAGGCCAGTCCTGAACTGAGGTGATGCCGTTTGGTGCTTGGGAGTCCCATATCTTGCTTCATGGCAATCTCCAGAACCAGATTCAACACTTTTAGGCCCACAGATATGCAGGAACACTCCCAGTAGCAACAGCAGTAGCTTAGAAATCAGTGTGAGGGCCAGAGCTGACTCTAGGTAAGGACCAGGAGAATATAGAGAATTCCACAACAAAAGGAAAGTTTTAGGCCTGGGTATGAGGCCCTATCTGACACAGGACAGTACCTGACATTCAGAGGAAGGCTCCAGCTAAATACTAGTCCCACAGAGGGAAGGACACCTCAGCCCTACTAGGATTTAGTCCTCCACTGGATTTTAAATTGTTTCCACTGAAAGAAAAATAGGTGACTAGAATCTTAAAAATGAAAAATACAAAAGAAGACTCAACTATCAAAGTAAGTGCAAGTTTCTAAGTCCCAGGGCAGAAATAGAAACAACGTGAAAAACAAAGGCACCATGTCTACTCCACAAATCACTATTCTCAAAGCAATAGCACCTGGTAAAAATGACTTGGAAGAATTACCAGATAAAGATTTAAAAGAATGTTTCAAGAAATTCAAAGAAGACATGAATATACCCCAAAAGAACAAAACAAGAGGATGAATTAAATGAGGAAGTCGAGCAAAGATAATAGAAACAGAATTACAGAAGAACGTCCAAGCAAACGATGTTAGAAAGGAAAAACTCAATAAGCTAAAACAAAAAGCAGATACTTCCTCAGTGGAAAGCCTCCCCAATAGAGTGCATGAAGGAAATACACAATCTGGAGTGGAAGACAAGGTACTGGAAGTGGCTCACCACTCAGTAAAAGTTAAAAATAAATATGAACAGAAAGTGAGAGAGCTCCAGGACACCAGGGAAAGATTTAATCTAATAAGAAGATAATTAAGAGCTAGAGAGAGAGAGAGAGAGAGAGAGAGAGAGAGAGAGAGAGAGACAGAGAGACAGAGAGACAGAGACAGAGAGACAGAGACAGAGACAGAGACAGAGACAGAGACAGTCACTCATAAATGCAGGCCCATCAGAAGAATACTTGATTATTTGACAGAAATGTTAAAAGCCAGATGGTCCTGCGAAGATGCTCTGAAAGATAACTGTAAACCCAGTACACAGTACCTGAAAAACTATCTATTAACTTTGAAGGAGAAATAAAAAGTACTATGATAAAACAGATTAAAGGAATTTATGAGAACTAAGCCAGCTCTACAAGAAGGCATTGGAAGATATATTTTAGTCTGAAGACAAAAAAAAAAAAAAAAAAAAAAAGAAAAAGATAAACATTCCCAAGAGGTCACAAAGAATAAATAACATTTTCAGGATAGTTAATCAAAAGAGGCCTAAGAATACACCACAAAAAGGGCAGAAATCAATCCACATTGTCCAATAAGAACTCTTAACACTGATGGTCAATTCCTGACCAAGAGATGCAGACAGGGAGATTGGATTAGAAAACAAAATCCATGTTTTCGTTCCCTCTAAGAAACACACATCTCTATCAAATATAGATGCTTCCTTAGACTAAGAAGATAAAAAACATTATTTTAAGCAAATGAGACCAAGAAACAACCAGGAGTAGCTGTTCTAATATCTGACTAATGATGATGAGGTTCAGTAGAAGGAGGAAAATTCACACAAGATTGGTGGAGTGCACGCTCAGTAGAACTCAGTGTGGCGATTTCCACAAACAAACAAACAGGCAATCTACAAACAGATCTACCATACGACTCAGCTCTACTGCTCCTGGGCATATATTAAAACAGCTCCATTTCTTACTATTTGCATGCTCAGCACAGCTCTGTTCAGGATAGCTAGGCACGGACACAGCCATGATGTCTATGCAACTGACTACTTGGGAGTGGAAATGTGGTGTCTATATACAGTGGGATGTTACTGAGCCATAGAGAAGAGTAAAATATGAAATGTATAGGTAAATAATGGAGCTGGAGAACGTACTGAGTAAGACAACGTATGCCCAGAAAAAAAGTCATTTGGGCTCACTCATGTGGGTCTTAGTGTCAAATCTTTACATTTGTGTTTAATTTGGGGTATTTGTGGAACCCAGAAAACTAGGAAGGGTTCTTGGCTGGAAGAAGGAAGAGACAGGGGGTGGCACAGCACAGGTGATAGGAAGGGAAAAGGGAATAACGGGAAAGTGGGGAAAGGGATGGGAAGATGGGGCAGAGTTTTGTTGGGGTGGGATAACTATTTCTAAAGATGCTTGAAAGAGCCATATGACAACCTACACGGCACACACACACACACACGCACACACGCACGCGCACACACACACACACACACACACACACACACACACACACCCTACACAGGGGATTGTGCTCATCACAGAAGACCTAGGTTAGCAAATAAAAAAGCCTATGCCAACTGTCGTGATGCTGTTCTTCATGTTGTGATTAGAGGTGTTTCAGAGACCCCCCCCCAAAAACAATGCCATTACTTTTGATTGCACACCAAAACATGATAGTAAGACCTTGCTGCTGAAGACACTATACACATTAGTCACAGGACATGGAGGAAGTAAGTCAGGACTGAACTGGAAGCTTCTTCCCTATTGTTTGAATTCATCTACTGCCTTACCCAGCTGTGAATTCTGTGCTGCAAAGAGAGAAAGAAATAGGGGTGGGGGTGGGGAAGAGGATTATTGTGACAAGACAGGAGCGTGAGTGCAACTGTGGTATGAATGGTATGGGGATAACCAGTGATTTCTGATTGGACTAAAGGCTTCTTTTACAGGAGCAAACGCACGCTGGTACTGAAAATCTGGGCAAGAGCCCATGGTTGAGAAGATCATTGGCCCCAGGAGTTATTCTACTGCTGTTCAACAGATAGCAGGAAGCTATTCTGTATCTGCATACCCATGGATGAGAGCAGCTCTCAGACCTCATTAGTGAAGTTTATTTGTGCAGTTGATGAAAGTTAACGTAACAACTTATAACTGGTCAAAGTGCAGAGAATAAGTGACTGCGGAGAGCTCAGCCACAAAGGGGATGTCCATGTCACACGCCCTCCCCAAGCTTAGGGACAATCACAAAAGAGGAGTGGGTAATAAGGCTGTTGGAGCCAGAGGTTGGGGTTCTGTTCAGGCAGTTGTCTTCCTGTGCCAATGAGTTCAAGGCTCTTCCCCCACTTTCTCTTCTAATACACTTAGTGTCTCTGGTTTTCTGTGGAGGTCTTTGATCCACTTGGACTTGAGTTTTGTGTATAATGATAAATATGGATCTATTTGTATTTTTTTACACGTAGACATTTAATTAGACCAGCACCATTTGTTGAAGATGCTGTCTTTTTTCCATTATACGGTTTTAGCTCCTTTGTCAAAAATCAAGTGTCCATAGGTGTGTGGGTTTATTTCTGGGTCTTTGATACAATTCCATTGATCAACCAGCTGGTTCCATGACAGTACCATGCTCTTTTACTGTTGCTCTATAGTACAGCCTGCAATTAGGGATGTGGTTCCTCTGGAAGATCTTTCACTGTACAGGATTGTTTTAGCTATTCTGGGTTTTTTTGTTTTTCCATATGAAGCTTAGAATTGTTCTTTCAAGATCTGTGAATATTGTGTTGGTATTTTGATGGGGATTGCACAGAATCTATAGATTGCATTTGGTAAAATGCCCATTTTTTACTACGCTAATCCTACCAATCCATGAACACAGGAGATCTTTCCATCTTCTGATATCTTCTTCAGTTTTGTTCTTCAGAGGCTTGAAGTTCTTGTCATACAGGTTTTTGGCTTGCTTGGTTAGAGTTACACCAAGATACTTTATATTATTAGTCGCTACTGTGAAGGGTGTGGGTTCCCTAATTTCTTCCTCAGCCCATTTGTCATTTGGATAAAGGAGGGCTACTGGTTTTTTTTTTTAAATAAATCTTGCATCCAGCCACTTTGCTGAAGGTGTTTATCAGCTGTAGGATTTCTCTGATGGAATTTTTGGGGTCACTTATGTACACTATCATATCATCTGCAAGTAGCGATACACTGACTTCTTCATTTCTGAATTGTATCCCCTTGATCCCTGTTAGTTGTCTTATTGCTCCAGCTAGAACTTCTAGTACTATATTGAAGACACATGGAGAGCAGGCAGCCTTGGTTTGTCCCCAATATTAGTGGGATTGCTTTAAGTTTTTCTCCACTTAATTTGACATTGGCTATCAGCTTGCTGTGTATAGCCTTTATTATGCTTAGGTATGTGCCTTGTATCCCTGATCTGTCCAAAACTTTTATCATGAAGGGCTGTTAGATTTTGTCAAAGGCTTTTTTCTCTTTCTAATGACATGAGTATGTGATTTTTTTTCTTTCAGTTTGTTTATATGGTGGATTGCATTGGTGGATTTTCTTAATTCTCACTCAGAAGGGGGAATATAATAGACAGAAGTAGTGGTTGAAGGTAGGTAGGGAGCACAGAGAGAAATAAGGGTGGAGACCAGACCTTGGGAGTGTGGGGGCAGGAGGCAGAAGGCCTGCAGAGAAAAGAGAAAATGGGGATGGGAGTGTTTCTGTGACAAGAACAGGCCTCTGGGAGGATATGAGGGGGAATATAGCTGAGGTTCCTAGTAGCAGGGCCCATGGAGACTGAAACGGACACCCTCTAACCAGACAAGACTCCTAGTAGAGGGAACAGAACCAATCCGCCCACGAAAACTCTTATCTAAAACTTACCCTGCCCACAAGATGTGCAGCAGTAAAGACAGAACAGATAAAGCAGAGATTGAGGGGATGTTCAACCCATCCTGGCCCAATCCAGGACCCACCCCACGGACGAGAGCCGACCCCCGACACTATAAACGGTACTCTGCTATACTTGCATACAGGAGCCTAGCAGAGCTGTCATCTGAGAAGCTCCACCCAGCAGCGGTTCGAAACAGATGCTGAGACTCACAGCCAAACATTGGGTAAAGGATAGGGAATCTAGTGGAAAAGTAGCGAGGGGGGGAGGGCGGGAGGAGAATAAAAGGACCTAGAGGTGACAAGAAAACCAACAGAGCCAACTAACCAGGGCCCAGAGGAGCTTGCGGAGTCTGAAGCACCAACCGAGGATCTAGGCCCTCTCCATAGATGTAGCCAATGGGCAGCTCAGGCTTCATATGGGTCCCCTAGTAAGGGGAGCAGGGGCTGTCTCTGACATGGACTGTGTTGCCTGTTTTATGAACACTTCCCCCTGGCAGGCCTGCCAGGCCACACGGGAAGAGCATGACCTCAGTCCTGATGTGACTTGATGAGCTGGGGTGGGTGGGTAGGGGGCTCCCCTTTTCCTAGGAGTAGGGGAGGGGGAGGGTGGAAATAGGAGGAGAAGAGATGTAAAGTGAATAGCAACAACAACAGAGCCAGAGGTTGCTGAGAATGGGAACAGAACAATGTCTTCTGGACATTGTAGGCCGAAAGCACCCATAAACTCACAGTAGGTGTTGTTGCCCATAAAAACAAACAAACAAACAAACAAACAAACAACACAGAATCAAGTCAACCGAAATTCTAGCTATAGACAGCCGATGGTTTCCAGGGAAGGGAGAGTCAGCTTCCTGTAATGGTACAATTCACGGTAGCTCAGCCACACTCCACCGGATGTTTCCACACTCAGGATCATGCAGGCAGCACAAGTTGGAGTTCTTGGCTTAGTAAACTGAAAACAAGAAAGAGGCCACAATGTTAAAGGGTATGAAGATTTACATGGAAGGAGTTTAGGGTGAATATGACCAAATACGTTATAAGAAGTTCTCAAAGAATTAATAAAATATTACTTTTAAAAGGAATATTGGATATGGCGGCCATACTGCATACAACATTTTATGATTGATCCCGTCCATTTGGTCTAAGTGTTTGTAGCTGAATTCAGACTGTCCTGGTATTATTAGCAGTTTTCTTTTCTTTTTCTTTGTTTCTTTCTTTCTTTTCTTTCTTTCTTTTTTTTTGGTATTTTGAGACAATGTTTCTCTGTGTAGCCTCGGCTGTCCTGGACGCACTTTGTAGACCAGGCTGGCCTTGAAATGAGCAGTTTTATTTTTGCTGAGGTTGTTCCATAGCACAGGCACACCACAACATGCCTTTACCTGCCGTCACTCACTGAAGTGCTGTTTCCATTTTTTTTTTTTTTTTGGCTATTATGAGCAAAGGAACTGTGAAAATCCGCATTAAGACATTTCACGCATATCATTAGTGGGTTGTATATGTTTAACTACCAAGTAGTTTTCCAGAGTAGCTTTTCTGTTGGATATTTCCTTGTGCAATGTAAGATCGCTCATTCTTTATCTTTTCAATCCTAGTTTGACAGCTTTGGTTTTAAATTTTGTGTGCATGAGTGTTTTGCCTGGCTGCATGTATGTGCATGGCGTGGGTGTAGGTATGTGCATGGCGTGGGTGACTGCGAAGGTCAGAAGAAGGCAAAGGCTTCCCTAGAACTGGAGTTATGGAGGTTTTGAGCCACCATGTGGGTGCTGGGAATGGAACCTGGGTCCTCTGCAAGAGCAGTAAGTGCATCCAACTACTGAGATATCTCGTTGACTTTTTCATTTTTGAAAGCGTTGTAGTTTACATTTTACATCTGCTCTTCAGTAAGGTGTGAGGCTGCTGTCAGTTGCCCTGAGTCTCTCCAGTACCATTTGTGGGTTATTTTTCCTCTGTTGAATTGCTTTTGTATCCTTGTCAAAGCCGAGACATATCCTCAGATGTATTCTTAGGCTGCTTCCTTGGCTCTATTAGTCTATGTGTGTATTTCTGTGCCAATACCACTGGTGCTCAGCTGCTGGGGACTGCATGTATCTGAAAAGCAGGAAGATTTTATTTCTCAAAATTACCTTAGCTGTATAGTTTTTTTTAAAAATCAGATTGTCAGCTTTAAAACAAATCTATTCTTGTGATTGTTTTCACAGCAATGGTATTAGACCTGCACATAAAACTTAGAAAGGATTTGGAATTTTTACTTCCAGGAAATTTTCCAATCTAGAAAATGGGTAAAGCTCCTCCTTGAATTGGATCTTGGGTTTCTTTCACTGCTTTCTCTATTTTACTTTTTATCCACAACCTTTGTGAAAACTCTGTTGATTAGTTGTTTGTTTTGTGAGCATTTATAAAAGGTAGCGTATTTTAAATTTTGATTTCCATGTGTTTGGTGTAATATAGTCTCTGTATGTTTATTTTGTATGCTCTAACCATAATGAAATCTTTTGTTGTAGTTCTAGAAGTATTTTAGGTGTACTGTAAAGGATGTTTTCCTGGAGACAATTCATGCCATATAGGAGCAGAAATGTTTCTATTCATTCCTTTCCAATCTGTTTACTCTTTATTTCCTTGTATTTTCTAGCTTCTCACATAAATTGATTTTTGTTCTTTATCCTCTCGGTGTAATATATTTGTATTGATTTTTCTAATATGGTAAATATATGTCTGTGTTTATTAGCCTTTCTCTTGAATGAGTAGCTGTCTTATGCATTTATGTTTTTGTCCATCTTGCTTTTCTCACTTCAAACAACATCCCGGACAAGCATGGTAACATGAAGATTTGCCCATCATTTCCTGGTGCCTTAGATGGTTCCAGTGTGCAACTGAATGTGAATTTATTGTGTCAGTTAATTAACGACAGCGTGTGCTCACTCCAGCCTTTCTTAATTACAAAGATCAAGAGCCCGCTGGGAGCATACTTGTAACTATACTGACATCTTTTTAAACATTTACTGTCATTGGGATGGAAGACCAAAATCCATACAAGTTCTACTCCTCATAGCTCTTTTTTAATACTGAGAACACCTTGGATTTTAGTCTTAATGTAAGCACTACTTGCATTGGCAGCTTGTTTTCGGAGTAGCCCGTCCCAAGTTGAACTATCCCCACGGAACAGTTTTTAACAATTCTATTATAGTAAGAGGCCATGGTGCATATGTCCGTTAAGTCCTAGGGATTGTTTTAATTACTTATTTCACAACAAGCCGATGAGGTAATGATCAGACCGCAAGCTACAGACAGCGGCTGAGAAGGGTGTAGACACCGTCTGTGTGCAAGTTTTGACTTGCCTGCTGGAGAAGCTCACCAGTTCCCTTTCATTATTTGTCTTCTGTCTAAAATGGAAATAAAACTGTCTGCCTCTCGAGATGCTTCAAAGAACAAATGAAGTCATAGTTACAATGGCATTTCATAAGCATAACTAGCAAAGAATACTTATCGTCACAGTCTTTTCACTTTCCTTCAGGGCAGCCATGGACATCAGTGTCAGTTGACATCACGGTGTCCGGCTGCAGTCCTTAGAGTAACGCTCTCAGAAGGTGTTTACAACCACTTATTTCACAATGACTCCGTGAATCACTTTTTTCTTAGCGTTCTCGACATCATCCTTTCTCCTCCGGAGGCTGCTTCTGTTCACAGCCCCTGTGCTGGGATATCTATTTCTCAAGACTTCCTAGAAGTCTTCTCATGGTGATCTGGTAAACACATTCCTGGCATCCTTCTCCCCCCACCCCACCCCCGGCCCCCTCCATCCCCTTTCCACCCCCCCCCCAAGCACTCACCCTTCTAACAAGTAAAGCCATGGGGGAGGAGTCAGGTGCTCAAAGAAAAGGAAATTATGAAGAGGGGACGATGTTGAAGGCAGGTTGGTGGGATTAGAGCGTGATTGGGCTTCCTGGGCTTTCCCAAATTCCCTGTCTTCACTTTTTTCTGCCTCAGTGATACACCAAGTGTGTCTTTCCACCCTGAGTGAATGAGGCAGCAGCCGGGAGGATATTGTAAGTGGAGATAAGTTACCTAAAGCACAATGTTAATCAACTCAGTATTAGCTCTACATTAAATATTGAGAACATAATAACTGTTCTCCAGATGTCACTGTCAAGTGTAGGAGAAACAGCAAATATGTCAACTTAAGCAAGTTGCAGGGGGGAAAGTAGGGGAAGGGTTGTCTCAGTCAGAACAATCTGTTACTACTTCTGTTTCTGAGAGGAGCTCTCGATTTGCAAATGTTAGAGTGACGCCCACGCAACATCAGTTTGGCACTCGACATCCCATCCTTGCACATGGTCTGTGAGTAAACACGGCTCATCACACCCTCATTTTTACGAGTGCAGCCCTCTCCCCATTCCCTCCACTTTTGCCAAGCGACTTTATTTTTGTGGTGGTTGCTTTTGAATAGGAGTCAACATAAGTAAATCAATACTTCTCCCTCTTTTTGTAACAGCCAACTCCAAGTTTGCCTTTCTTATCATGCATGGGCTTTCACCACGTGACAGATACACTGCAGTCTGGATGCGTCCAAGTACCCGTAAATCTAGCCCACGGAGATTAGATGTCAGGAGGCTGTGAGCTCCAGGCTCTTTCTTGCTCCTGCCATGTCCTCATGACATTCTGCTTGATCAGCAGTAGACTTCTAAAAGATTTCTTTCCTTAATGAAAATTTACAGTTTTCCACATGTATTCTCTTACGTTTTTATTAAATATAAGCATTCTTCTGACAAGTCAATTAAGATTTTCCTCAGTACTCTTACTGCCTCATGCACCAAGAAGGAAGGCCTAAAAATGAAGCAAGCAGCCCACGGCTTTTCTCCTGTTTATTTTTTATTTGTTACTTTACTCTTTTTAAAATTATATTATCTTGGGAGTTGGAGTGATTGAATTTGATGCTTTGGCAGAAGACCTTTAAGATCCCAGTACCCACACGGTGGCTCAAAAAAAAAAAAAAAATATATATATATATCCCGTTCCAGGAGACCCAGAGCCCCCTCTGGCCTCTGAGGGCATTGCATGAAAAAATAGTATACACACATAGAAGCAAAGAAAACAGCCACACACATAAAATAAGAAAAATAACTTTGAAATTATTTTATGCAATATAGCGTGAATACTAGGTAAATACAGTATGGATGAGACAATGGCAAGAAAATTCTCCATATTTTTTATTTAAATGAGTGCAGAGCTGATATCACTCAAAGAGAAAATGTCGTTTTTGAACCTGGCAATATCCTTCAACATTATCCAGAGAATAAAGTTGGAAGGCTCCTTGGTATGGTTCTTATACACAAGAAGGACATGTTGTTTGAAATTCATGACTTATTGAATGAAGGGATGAAATAAATTGGACAGGAAGAGCGTGAGCCTGTCTTTGGATGGTGCCTTTGCAAGTGGCACTTGGAATCAGCTAAGGCTTTGGAACATGGTGGTCCCTAGTAGAGGAAGGCAGGTGTTTGGTGGGAGGTGCGAGGGCAGTTAAGTCCTGGGAGGAAGCCTGGTGGGGGGACTGACAGGAAGCACAGATGCCATAGAAGCACTCTTGTGTTCTAGGTCCCTCCCGCGGTACACATTTTGAGCATATTTTCATCAAAAGCTCCAAAAACAGTTGTCAAATCATAACACAGACCCAAGGGAATGGAGGGCTGCAGAACCAGGTGATAACCCAGAGGTCCCGGAATGCGTGGCATCAATGTCGATGCGCACTCTGGCGCCATGAAGCCTGGGATGCTTTCACCTCTTGTCCATAATTCTCAGAAACCACCATGAAGTAGGCAGCCATTGGCTATTCAACGTAGTGACAGAGACATAGAGAAGTTGACCAACTTTCTCACAGGCACAGATATACTAGCTGGTAAAGCTTAGGTTCAAATCAATACTGAGAGCGGGGAAGTTTTTCTATCTGTCTCCGTCAGCCCCCCACAGGGAGGAAATCAGGAGGAAAGACACATAAAAAACATATAGTGCCTGAGGAAGGATGGAAAACCCCCCAGTATGGTCACAGGAAAGGCCCTTCATTTATGGACAGTGCTTGAAGTATCTGGGAAACCAAACGTTTCCCTGGAGTCTCTCACTTGGAGGAAGTAGGTCGTCCAATCAGAAGTTTAAATGGTTGCCATGGAGATGGAAACGAAGACCCATACGCAGCCAGAAGGACTCTTCTGATCAGATGTGGAGGGGACAGTGTGGCATCATCTCAGGGACCCTGTAAACTTAGGACTACAGCAGTGAGATTGTTATCTCTGCCAGTCACAGGGACTTTTAAGGCATGAAATAAGCACACTTTGTGACAGCCGCATGGAGTGCTAAGCTGGAGGCTCTCAGTATCCCCTAGAACCCAAAGGGATGAGAGTCTTTGTACCACGTTGACTTGTTCCTAGAGGTGCAATTGTTTCCGATGGAGGCACGGTGGTAGAGAAAGCTAGGATGCTGTCTCTTGGGGGAGGGGGTCGCAGTAAGTACACATGGCCTGGTGAAGTTATAGCTTAGCAGATGAGTTCCCATGATGAACTACCTAGAGGTGACACGACCCTGCACCGACACATGCTCTAGTAAGATGTATGGGGCACAGCTTCATCGCTGCTCCAGAACAAAGCGGGGAGAGGGTTATAGAATTGTGGTAGGTAGAAGAAGTTGGTGGGGCAGCACCAGCTGACACGGGCTTTCCATACAATATACACAGACGCAGACAGACAGACACATGCTCCTAAGATGAGCAGTCTACAGAAAACACAAGAACAGGTACTCATTCCCAGACAAGGAAAGTGGGAAACATGTTATATAAGAAGGACTTACTTATCAGGGGTCACATTACAGGTGCAAGAATGGGGAGACCTGGGCAGAAGTGCAGGTAGCATGTTGTGGTGGTTTGAGTGAGAATGGCCCCCCGACAGGGTCAGAGGGAGTGGTACTGTTTGTTAGGAGGTGTGGCCTCATTGGAGGAAGTGTGTCACTGGGGGGCGGGGCTTTGAGCATTCAAATGCTCAAGCCAGACCCAGTGTTTTGCTCTTTCTTCCTGCTGCCTGCCAATCCAGCTGCAGAACCCTCTGCTCCTTCTCCAGCACCATGTCCGCCTACCTACCGCCATGTTTCCCGCCATGAACTGAAGTAAACCTCTGGCCTGTAAGCCAGCCTTAATGAAACCTTTTCCCTTATAAGAGTCGTTGTGGCCATGGTGTCTCTTCATAGCAATAGAACTCTAACTACGACATGTGTGAATAGCACAGGAGGCTTATTTAGAGGGACCGTAGACGATTTTACTGGCTCATTCCTCTTTTTCTTTTTTAATTAAAAAATAATCTCTTTAATAATACCATGAGTCCAGGTCTTGTTAATGCTAAAAGAGGATCCAGCATAGAATGGGTCGACATTCCATATAAGCTGTCATCCTTAAATCCCTTTGAGGGTCAGGCCCCCAGGTAATATTTTGAATAATTTAAATATGGACTAGATACTGCAATATAGCTACTTAGGCAGATGGGAGATTTACATAGCAAAGATATTGCCAGAATTAAATCTTAAGTACACCAGTGTCCTGAAACAGCAGGTCACTCTTCAATGATACAGTCCGAAGTGGAAGGTTCCAGATGACACAAATGATAGGAAAAGTAGAAGGCAGAAAGTATACCTTTGTACCACGTTGACTTGTTCCTAGAGGTGCAATTGTTTCCGATGGAGGCACGGTGGTAGAGAAAGCTAGGATGCTGTCTCTTGGGGGAGGGGGTCGCAGTAAGTACACATGGCCTGGTGAAGTTATAGCTTAGCAGATGAGTTCCCATGATGAACTACCTAGAGGTGACACGACCCTGCACCGACACATGCTCTAGTAAGATGTATGGGGCACAGCTTCATCGCTGCTCCAGAACAAAGCGGGGAGAGGGTTATAGAAGTGTGGTAGGTAGAAGAAGGCTAGAGTGGGAGTGCCTTGCACAAGCTATGTCTTAAGTCAGCTTCTTTTTTTTTTTTTAATTTTTTATTTTTACTTGTTTACTTTACATCCCAATTGCAGACCCCTCCCTTGTCGCCTCTGGGTCCCACCCTCCCTCCCTCGTGCCTTGTAATGAGTCTTTTTGTGAGTCAAACTTGTACAATGAAATGAAAACAAGTAGAAAATTTTAATAGCTTTGGAGGGGGTGGTGGTTCACATATGGGAACTGTATCTAAATCATCCCTGCCTCTCCTCTCCTCTCCTCTCCTCTCCTCTCCTCTCCTCTCCAACTCCTATTTTCACTCCCTCTCAAATTCATTAATTCTTCTTTAATTACTATGGCTACATATATCCATATATGTATATATGCACACATGTATATATAATCTACTGAGTCCATTTAACTTTGTTTATATATGACTGTATCCAATCAAGGCTGACCATTTAAGGTATGAAGGAGTTTGTCCTTACACATATCTGTGGGTATAAGAACAGGTATTTAGAAGATAGTTAGAAATTACACTGGTTTAAGAAACTAGCGGTAGCAGGCTCTTCCTAAGATCTATGACCTTGCCAGACACATCCAACAATGCCTGGACCAGCAAGATGTCCTCAACATGTCTGTGTGACAGTGACACCCTTATCTTGGGGCAACCAACAGCTATCTAACTGAATTTAAGGCCTGCTCATCAGGACAAAGTTTGTGCTTGGCACTGCAAACCTAGCCAGGTACAAATGAAAATATGTAAACGCTCAGTCTGAGAGAAAATAAGAATGAAAACTGTTTTATAGACTGAGGGGAGAGGGAGAGAGGGATCCCGCATTGACTGTGGGGAGTAACTTCAGCTAATCCTTGCAAGCAAGTCCTGTGCCAGTAGAAGAGCCTGGAGGTCCCTGAGTTTCTCTTGCTATTTTTTATTTCATTGAGTAGAAGAGAAAAGAGTCTACAGGGACTAAGGAAAACCAAAAGGGAGTCTGGAAATGGCTGCCACTATTTCTTAGACTCAGCGCACCAGCTTGACATTGGAGTCAGGGGTTGCCACTGGAACCCCACACAGGAATTAATAGAAAATTCACTGGGCTAGATTGGCCCAGTGAAGCCCTCTGGGAAAGACGCCGTATTCTCTTGTAGCCCAGACTGAATCCTCCACAGGGGTTAGGTGCAGCCCCAGCGTCGGCTGTGAAGGCAGAGTATAAAACCATTCCTCACTCACAGAGTGTGGAAGAGGGGAGGAGGCCCATAACACTGCGCCTGGGCAATGGAGAAGTGTACAGATTAGCACCCCCCAGGCACTCGGGATGTGCTCACCACAGAGAAGGAAGGTAAGCAGGAGATTAGAGGACTCTAGGGGACCTGGGGAGTGTCAGCAAATATCCACAGTAAAATGTGATGCATTTCCTTCAGCATTTCCCAGTGTTCAATGTAGGACCAGGCAGTCAATTGGCTGTTGAAATCTCCGTGGAAAGAGAAGTGACCGCCTACTGTGAGAATAAACATGTGTGAAATGGAAACTCAACAGCTAGGGAAGAATACAAATGCCCCTCCATTTTGATGGAGTCATATTGAAGTTGACAGTGTAAGTTCAAAATGCATTCAATGCACCCAGCTTGTCAAATACCATAGGCCATGACCTGAGTCCACATTTTAGTCATTGTCACTGGCTCACTGCCTGAGATTCCCCACTATCCATCCTGGTGGATCAACATGTAAGTCATTGTGAGAAAGAAGAACCTACTTGACACTATCCTCTGACCTCTTGGCAATTTATGATCCTCCTGTAGGGCTTTCTTTCCGCAGGTCCATCCCTCAGGAATGTTAGCCTTCCTCTGTACAGCTGGTAGTCTAGGGCAGGAAACATGAGCCAGCTCTCTTAGCCAAAGGCTGCAACACTGGAGTACATGGTGTGTGTGTGTGTGTGTGTGTGTGTGTGTGTGTGTGTGTGTGTGTGCGTGCGCACGAAACACAAAGCCGATTGACAAGGACTGAAAAGCTACTGACACCCATTTCCCCTCCTGTAAGTCCTGGGCTTCTTCCCAGGAAGGGTGGCATCTCCCCAGTGCCTGCTGCTGGGACAGTTGCTGGGGACAGGCTGTACTCTCTGCACAGTGCGCTCCTTACCACCGTATCTTTCCCCTTCCTTCCTAGTCAGTGTGAATTTGTGAAAACGTCAGCCTCTAGAAATCAGACTCAAACTGCCATGATGTGCCATTTTAGAAAGCAGCGTGTTACAGGAAAAGGTCATTTTAAGCACAGTTCCCAGCAGAGCACACAATTCTTTCCAGATGCCTACATGGTTTGGCAGAGCCTGTAGGAGCTCATTAGATTTTGATTGTGGTGAAAGCTCAGTGCACCCCCACCCCAGGGCACTGATAGCCCAGGAGCATTGCATATACACTGGTGTGGCGCAAGCTGGACAGGAGTCTGACCTGGGTCCAGCTTGCTGCTTTTCTCAGTGCCCTGTAGGAACCTCTTTGGGGAAAGATGGAGCTGGATGATGGTCTTTGGGTTGAGCTTGGAGCTTGGTTTTCGGGTAACTTGCATCCTATTGTTCTATGTAGGGATTTCAGGGTTCTATGAAGTAGGCTTTATTCAAAGTCCCCCAAAAGGTAGTTGTGCTACCCTCCTTCACGCGCATCATTACAGCCCAGTGGTCAGTGCTGTCATGGCTTAGCTAGTTGCTTCTTTGGGGGAGCTAGAGTGTGTGCTCTCTTGAAGGAAGTGTTCACACTCAAGCGGCACTTCCTGTGTTGATGGTGCAGGCATATAAAGCAAAACCTGTAGGTCTCAGGGTAGCTTGTATGCCTGGCCTTGATACTCTGACTACCCCTGAGCTCTGTTCCAGCCCAGGTTCCCTCGGAACACAGCATGTGGACTGGACAGTATTTTGCCAGGCTTCTGTGGGAGTCGGTGTTTTGAATAATTAAGGAAACGCTGTTTGTGAGATGTTCAGAAGCAAGACTTAGGTCAATCCACTTTAAGGAGTTAGTGACACCAGAACATTGTGCTTGGAGCACCACTGCATACAAATGACATGATATCTCACCCTTGAAAGAGGCTCACATCAAAGGAGCCTTTTCTCAGCCTGCTTTTGGCTACTATAATGGTTTCCTGACACTGAGTAGGTGAGTTATAGAAAATAGAGGTTTGGATTGGTTCATAATCTGGGAGCTGAGACTACTAAGAAAATGGAGTTGGCAATTTCCTGACTTCTGGTGGGAGCCTTGTGCTGTTTTGGTTTATGTAGTGAAAATCACCAGTGATGTGCGTGAGTGTGTGCGTGCGTGCATGCGTGCATGCATGCGTGCGTGTGTGTGTGTGTGTGTGTGTGTGTGTGTGTGTGAGTGAAAGACACAGAGAAGAGCTTTCATAGAAGCCCAGTCTTCCCCATAAGAAAAGGTCCATTCAAGAGGGCTATGCCTCGATGGCTGATGGCTGGTTACTCTCAGTGCTGCCACATTGCAGTGTGAGTTTCAGAGGGAAGAGCATTGCAGACCTGGTCATGGCCTCTAGGGACACAGCATCTCATCTGAACCTTAGCTCAGGACCAATGCACACCACTGTCCTGCACCCTGTATTCTCCAGGGCACATAGCCTGGACAAGGACACACTGAGTCTGAGAGGGACGAGCTGTCCTCTGTCACCATTTATTCCTGTTGGAATTCAACTGTTGCTTCAGAGGACACCCAGCCAGCCAGATGTTGCTTCAGAGGACACCCAGTCAGCCAGATGTTTAATGGCCTTCCGCTCTGAAGCTCAGGCTTGAATCATTTTGTGATCCTGGAAAATGGCCACAAAACAACAAATAAATATGTCTTCACATTCCACTTATGGGCTGTACATTTTCCACTTATCTAAAATGCTTATTGCAGCCAACCCTGCTGCCATAGGTATTAGTGCTGGGGCTCAGGATACACCCTGATCCAGGGCAGCCACGACATGTCTTATCACCCACCTCAGGCCTCCTCAGGGAGGTGTAGAGAACGATTCTGTCTAGAGGAGGGGAAGGAGACAGGGTGGGCCCGCCTAGGTGAGAAGGCAACCCAAGGACCAGAAGCCTAAGTGCAGGCATTTGAATCAAGAACATCAGATGCTGCAGAGCCCCACGAGATGAAAACAAAACAGTATGTGGCACTGTGGATAAAATTTTAAACTGCAGTACCTTGACACAAAATTAATTTCTCATTCCATTAAGTCTCAAATGCTTGCTTATGCTACTAGCTGGTAGGCATGTCGTGTCCCCGTGTCGTTCCCCCCTCCCCCCCCACTCAGCTCAGACATACCATGGAAAGGGCAGTCACTTAGAGTTTGCTTTCTGCATAGCACAAGGCAGAGGGAGAGAGGAAGGCTCCCCACAGTTCTTGCTGGTGTGTATTGCTTGCCACAGCTGCCTAGTTTACAGGGTGATGTAGGGCAGACCGTGTTCCAGCCTAGAGCCACGGAAGCCTGGGAAGGTATTGAGCAAGGTCAGGACCTGGGCTTGGCGTTAGCTTGCCTAGGTTGAGTGACTACCTGCTTTCTTATAGTTTGGGAGGCCAGGCCACCCATGACCATATATGTCTGGAGGCCTCTGTGTTTGTGGGACTCTAACACTATAACTTTAAAATAGGAGAAATGGCTTTCTCAAAGAAGCAATGGCCAGAATCAGCCTTGTTTTAAACCCAAGTGGTAGGACAGTGTCCCTGGGGCACTGGGCACTTCAACCGGCTCTGCTACTGGATAAGGAGTGGGCCGTCCTGGCCATCAGGAGAGAGCTGCTGGAGGGAGCAGCTGCTATGTTTCAAGCACTACAGGGCTGTACAGCTTGTGCCAGGCACAGCCCTGCAGTGGAAGGCTTAGACCTGAGGAAGCAAGGGCCGCGTCTTCAGAGCCTAAGATGGGCAAGTGATTATGATCTGGCAGCTAGCATCTCCCCATATGCATGCCATAGGGAATTCAGGGCTGTGTTTCTCTATAACAAGCCAAGCTCAGTTCACAGTTATCAGCTGTGAAGATGATAACAAGCATTAGACACTGAGATATGATTTGGAAACCCAACAGGCTCCACCGAGGGCCAGAGTCGGTGTGGCACCTCCTAGAAGGCAGAAGAGGAAGCTGTTTAGGACTATTGCCCGTGTTTCTGTCCCTTCAATTAGCAGCTAGATCCCAGCAGCAAACAAGTCTGGACCTAAAATGAGGATAAATGAATCCACAGAAACAGCAAGCTCTGGGGCTTCACCTTGGTTTTGTATCAAATAGGAAGGAGTCCCCGCTTTTGAATATGTCCTCCCTCAGAGCCCATCCCGGGCTTTGTAAGAGCGGGTTGGAGCAGCACCGCCTTGGAAAACAGTGACCTTGAAGACTTTGCAGCCATCGACCCCTCTTCCCACCACCTCTGCTCATCCAGCATTGGCTTCTCCATGCCAAGGAATAGATTTCTACCTGCTCATGGGTGATACGGGTGGTCAAGAATGGGAAAGGAGGGCTGGAGAGATGGCTCAGAAGTTAAGAGCACTGACTGCTCTTCCATAGGTCATGAGTTCGATTCCCAGCAACCACATGGTGGCTCACAACCATCTATAATGTGATCTGATGCCCTCCTCTGGCCTACAGGTGTACATGCAGGAAGAGCACTGTATACATAATAAAAAAATTTTAAATAAATCTTAAAAAATAAAAGAAGAAATGGGAAAGGAAGGCAGCCTAACTCAGGCCATGCACTGAGCATCTGGCCGGGGCTGCTTGGCTGTGTGAACATGGAAGTGGCCTCAGTCTGTCCTCTGTGATGGCCCTCACAGCATCGCAGGCTGCAGCGCAAGAGTGTGGCTGAAGGAGAGGGCAGAAGAGTTGATCACAGGACTCTGTGTTCACTTAAGGCACCTCTGTTCCCTGCTGGAGCTCAGTCTTACACCAGGAGCAAGAAGTCAACAGTGAACATCCATGAGTGGTACAGGTAGTGAAAGGCAGCCTGGGCCCAGGAGCTCAACACCAGGGGTGGTAATCTGTCCTTTCGTACCCACTGCTCTGCGTACCACCCCAGAACTCTTCTAGCCATAAAAATCTAAATATATTATATGTAATTTAGTCTCTACCCCGACCCTAAGGAAAAACTAATATTTTATGTTCAAAGAGAAAGCCTTAATAACACTGGTCAAAAAAATCATCTCTAGTAAGCCAGAGTTGGGTTACATCTTACTGAAACAAGGAAAGTCTCCTGCAGAGTATGTGCATGAGTGTGTGTGTGTGTGTGTGTGTGTGCGAGCACACGCGCGCACACGGGCTCCTGATCCTACTACATTCTAGTGTGAAAGTGGGCATGGCCAACACTGTGCTCTGAGCCCTGATGCCATCTGAGACTACACCTGAGAATAGCAGACCCCTAAGGAAACAGAGCTCGGCTTGTGGGGGCTCCCCTGAGGTCAAGGAGTTAGTGGTGTCCTTATCTTGAAACCCCTCCTTGGCAAAACAATATCGAGATGGTTTTAAAAGGGTAATCAAGCCACATCCCAGAATAAAAGTGCTGTTCACAGGAGCTAGAGGCTCAGGGCTGGGAGGTTACACAGGGGAATGGCTGTGGAGCCACCTCCAGCCCTCGTCTCCACCCTCAGCTGCAGGATCATTTCACCAGGTCAGCATTTAGTTCATCAATCACAGTGCATTTTCTGCAGCAGGGTAATAGGCACGGGGGATCTTTATGAAGACATTCTATGTCATTCCAAGGTGTAGCCGGTACTCCTCAGGGGACATCACTGTACACATCATGGGTGTGTACCTAAAAGCCTGAAGTGCCTTTCATGTTTAACTAAATTCTAGCCTTATACCAGGACCACAGGCTCAGAGACTCCCACTGAAGATTGTTGTGTCCTTTCTCCCCATCTGTAGGCTGTGGCTCCTCTCTCCTCCCCACAAGACTCTTCTGCAAGGATCAGCCCTTGGCCAAGGGCACAGTTTTATTCTACCCACCCCCAGCCATGAGAGATGATTTCCATCTAAACCAAATGCCCATGACCACCCTCAGTCCCTCCCTGGCGTTTCCGTAGCTCCTGCTATTGTCCTGGCTGTTTACCTGCCTGTTAAATTGTTAGGCTCCCATTTCTAGGCTTTAGGCTATGCCAGAAGTCGCCTAAGACCATCTGCCTATCAGGTATTTACACTATGATTCATAACAATAGCAAAATTACAGTTATGAAGTAGCAATGAAAATAATTTTCTGGGTGTCTCCACAGTACGATTAACTGTATTAAAGGATCTCAGCTTTAGGAAGATTGAGAACCCCGGGGGTATACAAAGACCAAGGTGGCCTTGTGTGTGTGTGTGTGTGTGTGTGTGTGTGTGTGTGTGTGTGTGTGTGTGCATGCACACATCTTAGCAGAGTGTATATTGCAGATATTCAGTAAGTATTTGTCTTGGGAAAGAGTTAAGGGCTCTCTACTTCGTAACCCCCCTCCCATGCCTCCCTTTTCAAAAGACAGGTGTCCGCCGGGAAGCCCTTGTGCAATCCCTCCCTTAAGCAGCCCTTATCTGTCCCTTCCCCCTTGCTGACAAGGTTTTCCTCCTCCCCAAAGCCACACTACCTGAGTTTTTACCCTTTCTACTGCCTGCTCAAAAGTTAGCAGGCACTACCATTGCCTTGAAAGCCAGCCGTCAGGTTGCATGTTGCAGGGCTTCCCTCCTCACCTGAGCAAAGCTCTGAGTTAGTTTCCATAGGTCCATGGGTGGTGGTGATGCTGTGTGCCTCGGATGATGCTCAGAGTCTCTGCTCTCCCTGTGCAGTTGCACCAGTGCTCATAGTCCATCTAGGTCCTGGGTGGTGGTGATGTTGTGTGCCTCGGATGATGCTCAGAGTCTCTGCTCTCCCTGTGCAGTTGCACCAGTGCTCATAGTTTATCTCTGTCTTGTCTTCAGCTTCTCAGTTCCCACCAGACTCTTCACTCCTAGTGTGTAAAGGTATAAAATTTCCTTCCTCAAACATTAAAATAAAACCAGGAGCAAAATAACATTTTCCTAAATTTGAGCACCATTTTTTTCCCATCCTCCATTGTGAGAGCCAAGACAAGTGTAGAACAGCCACAGGCTAAGTATATTATCCACTGAAGGTTCGGTTGCCAGACCCCTGTCTGTTTCATGGCACCTTTTCAACCCCTTTTAGTCTGTCTCTTCTGTGACCCTCTCTTTTCCAGAAATTCCCGCCCATTTGCTCTCTTTCTCTCTACATGACTGCACTACAACTTATAGGAAAATAGGAACTGGCAGATCTCTTCAACTGTCCCAGAACGGCTTCAGTGGGTCTGTCCCTTCCCCATCCATGTCACTTTTCAGAACGAATATGCCATGCCTGTCCTCCCAAGGAGTTTACTCCAGCTCACAGGGACAGTCCTCACCGAGACCCACATCATCCAGCTGCCAACACACCTGGCTATACTGGTGGAAAGTGAAATTTAGAAATTATAGTTGAGGTATCAAAGATGCCCCCTGTTAGGAGATTTTAAGTGTTCCAGGTCTTCATAGTGGACAACATCAAGATACAGGTAACTTCTTAAAGAGGGTGTGTTTTTTCTGATGCTTTCAAATCAAACTTAAAGCAGTAGGGCTTACTTGAGCACATGGGTCTCATGTTTCAAATCCTAAGTGAGCCTGACATAATTGTTTTATACATCTCTCCATTGTTGCCTGACTGTCTGAGAATCAAAACAACACTGCCAACTGCAAAGTGATTTCTCAAAGCAATTTTAAACCTATGTTGCTGCCATGAAAAAGAAGGAAGAAGGAGGCAAGCTCTGTGCTTCATGTCTCTTCACATAAAAGAACTAACCCCATCATAGTGGTTATTAGTTGAAAGATGGTGAAACAGCTTTTTGAAATGGTCTTCTGGTCATCATGAGTTCTGTTCCCAGATCTGTCAGCAGCTAGGCATTTGCCCCTGAACTTTGAACACTTAATTTCTTTATACTTAGGCCTAAGTTTCCTTAGATGTAGGTGACATCATTGTGATGTTTCTGGGTCCTAAATTCTCTGCTATTTTGGGTTCCTAACCCTTCCAGCCAAGAAAATATATTTCAGGAAGCAGAAACAAACATGCCTCCATCTCTGCAGTTTTGGAATAATTTTCTCCCTGAGTTGGGACAATAAGAACACCTGGCCGGAGCACATCGGATGAGGGCATGGGGCTGCTGGACATGTTCCTCCATCACGTGGGACTTGGTTGTCCTCACCAATGGCACTTTTGTTCTAAGCCTAGTATTCACAGTCGTCACCCATGCTAAAGACATGTGTACTGGCATCCGTAGAATGTGGACTCCTTTGCAGTTCACTGAATTTGAAGTCTTGGCTCCAGCTCTAAAGGGGAAAATATTAAGTTTGCCAAACTCAGGCTCTAAAGGTTGGGTCTGCAATGCTTCAGGGAATAAGAACAGGGTGTGTGATCCAGACCAGCTCACTTGGGCCCTTGCCCCTGGAGTGCAGCTTCTCAGGCCAAAGAACAAGGGGAGGAACAGGGCCCACTGCCACAAAGCCTGGCTGCATCCCAAAGATCATGAGCTACCCTCTCCCCAGCTTTTGCACCTGGAGAGGTTTGTAGACCAGTTAACCCAAGGTTTCCAAGAAGATAGTGATAAATCACTACCGTTGTGCTGATAAACAGTCCCTGCTGACTATACATGACGCTTTGTTTTGGGATTATAAATGCAGATAGGTTTTGGAAGCTTTTGAAGAGTGGCCGTAGAGAATTAAGTGTACTATGCCCAGGTTACCCATGACATCTCTTAGGTCAGAAAGTTGAGTGGCTGCCAAGACATCAATGTGCTTACTGCTCTCCAAGAGACTCCTACTGCTTAGAGAGGAAGCAAAGAGTGAACTGGGATGAGAGCGTGCCATGGCTGGAGTGCACGAGCCAGGCTGGCAGCACATGGTGGTCACACAGCTAACTGCCCATAGTGGGAGGGAAGGAGGGAAAGGCTGAAGCCTACTCTATAAGGAGGTGTCTTAGAGTCTAAGGTCCACAGCCAGACAGTTAGAAGCAAAGGAAGTGGTGGTTAGAAGCAAGGCAGAGGGAAGATAGTGACAGATAACCAAGGGGCAGCTGCCCTCAGCTAGCCGAGAGAAAAATGGGTGGAAGGAAAGTAAAGTTTGCACTGAACACTGTAAATGCAAAGTGTGTTTTCAGAAGGAACGTCCAGGTCCAGCAGGCAACGCCTTACATTTACTGAGAAGTGAAGGGATGGATAGGGAAAGAAGAAATACAAGAAGTGGAAATAAAGTAAATTCAGGACAGCCAAGGCTACACAGAGAAACCCTGTCATCCCAAATCAGCCGGAAGAAGCCTTAAGAGAGCGATGCCCTATTTCTGTTAAGGGGTTGGGTGGGTTTTTGTTTGCTTTCTCGGGCAGTAGATGTTTATTTTCAGTGGGAGTTGGTTTTAAGTTATTATTGGTTTTATTTAGAGAGAAAACATGGTTGGACTCAGGGATGTCTCTCTTTTCCTTTATCTTTCATTCTTAGGTTTGGAGATAGAGGCTGAAAAGAATGAGGGGGGAATATAGAAATAAATATGGATAATAGGACAAAAAGTAGATGAGTGAATCTACTCCTCAACTTAAGGCCTTAATTGTTACTAACAAGGTTATATTTAATCCACGGGTATAGAATTTTGTATAGAGATGCAAAATACATTTAGTATTAGATACAGTGGTATAGAATTCAAATTTAAGATTATTCTTCACATACATTATATATATTTCTACTCTAATATGTGGTATTGTACCCATGCAACTTAATTGTAATATAAGGTTTACTTCCAATACTTTGAAGGTGCTATTGAAGATTTTTTTTAGGATAAATAAGTTATACAAGTTAATTGTTAGTTGATCAAATCATGGTCTGATATCAATTACTAGTCTATTTTTATCACAAGAATATACGTTCTAGGTGTCATAGATAGATATGATTCTATAGAAAGATAAGATAAAATAATAGATAAGGTCTTCAAAAACCTCAAAGACCTACAGAATATGGCATTTAAAGATTTTTTTATTATTATTTTAAAGATTCATGGACAATGAGACAGGTTAACTACTGGTAACACCCAGTCTACTTCAAAGAAGATGATGAACATCAAAGAACCACCTTATGGAGATGGCTTCAATGTGGCAAACTAACCATTGGGGAAAATGGCCTTGTTTTTACTAGAGACAGAATTCTGCCTAAAAATGTGCAAGCTTGGATGCAGGCAGAGTCAATGACCAAACTCTGTCAAGATAGGGTTAGCAAATCCTCAATAGTTCCTACCTCACAAATATGTCTGTCAGATATATTGGGCCAGAAGGTTGAAGATGATGCTCCAGTGTTATAGAGTTTTGGGTGACTGTTCAGGCAGCAAACTGTCTTTTTCATCTTCTCATTTTGGAAGCTGCTAATCTGCACTCCCTGTCTACTCAGCTAATTAATTTTATTCCTTCTCAAGTATCTGATGGGGTTGAAGACCAGATAGCTTAGTTTTACAATTAAGCTTAGTTGTTTAGGGGTTAACATGTTTTTAGGTCTAGATAGATGTTTTAAGGTGATAATGACGAAATATGATAGGTATTGACTTACATTCAGAATTTTAGACCCACCAAGATAGGAAAGATGTTTTTTTTCCAAGGCTGCCAAATACTAATAGGCAAAACCACTATGAATATAACATTTATATAATTCTTGTTTGTTTTGTGGTTCTTCCTGCTGCATGTGGTTTATTGTATATAGGTGTATATAGGTATATAAATGTATATGTAAAAATTTAAAATATATAATTAATAATAATAATAATAATATAATAATATAATAATAGAAGTACAAATAGGCTACAACAGAGGAACTAGAGGCCCTGATTACCAGTGTCTTTCTTTTTTTGACTTTGGTGGTCAAGCTTTTAAGGAACAAAACTGAATTCCAGCCAAACGATGAAATGGTTGCAGATTATTTCTTCTCCTCCCAGTCCTTCCTCCCTCCTGCCCTCCTCAAAGGGGGACCCCTACTCGCATATTATCTGACCCCAGTTTATCAAGTCTCATCTGGATTGCCTGTATCCTCTTCCTCTGTGGCCTGGCAAGTATGCCCCATTAGAGGGGTGACCAATGAATGGGCAATAGAGTCCACATCAGAGGCAGCCCTGCTCCCCATATTATGAGACCAACATGGAGACTGTGTTGCCTATTGACTACATCTGAACAGAGGGTCTAGGTCCTATCCATGCATGGTCTTTTGTTGGTGCATCAGCCCCCCCCTGGGCCCAGATTAGACTCTTTCTTCTTGCCAATGATTTTGTAATTCAATGTTTTGTTTTAACACACCTGTAGATTCATATGTAAATATCAGAAGATGCTGGATAGTCTTTACCCAGCTTCCCCCCAGTGGTGTCAGATCAAACCTTAGTGTGATATCAAAATTAGGATACTGACATTAGCTGAGAGCATCAATCCCGTCTGAGTTCTCAGATTTTTTTCCTGTGCATCTGTGTCTGTGCATGTGTCTGTGCATGTCAGTGTGACTGTGTGTGTGCACACATGTGTGTGTGTGTGTGTGTGTGTGTGTTTGTGCTATTTTAACACTTGAGTAATAGATCCTTTTATCTACCAGGATCCTCAAGTGGGAGGACAGTGCAAGCGATTCCCAGGTTGCTTTTTTCTGACCTAACCTCTTCCATGCTGTCACAAGAGCTAAATTATCCTACAAGCATGTGCTATTTGTCTCTATGTATTAATGTTCTGTGAACCAGCCATGGTGTGGCCTGTAATGCCCAGAACTCAGAAGACAGAGGGAGAAAGGTAGCAAGTTGCATGACAGACTGGACTCCACAGTGAGAGGGCTGGAGATGCAGATCAGTGGTAGCAATTAAGTACCCTCCAGAGAAAATACTATATAAACAGGATCACATGGCACAGCACAACCTTCTGTTATTTCTTTAAAAAAAAAAGCACAATTCACTTGAGAATCACCAAAGCTCCACTGAATGGTGACCATTTCCCACCCCACCCCCCACCTTTCCATTGCAAACTAATTTTCAATGATGTGGTTTATTTGTGTGTCAACTTGACTGGGTTGCCAAGTGCCCAGATACTTAGTCACTGAAACACTGTTGCAGACGATTTGAAACGAACATTTAAATGCACAGGCTCAGTACCTTTCAGAACGTGTGAGAGTCCTGTCCAGCCAATGGAGGGCTTGGCCAGAACAAAGCTGCTCACTGTCGCCCAGGTGAGAGATGCTATCCATCTGATGGTCTCCCAGCCAAGGCCTTGGGCTCTTCCTGCCCTTAGGTTTGAATTGAACCATTGTCTTTTTTTTTTTAAATGAGTTTTGACTCCAGGCTGGACCATATCAGCTGATGCTGCTTTTATGGCCATCAGACATGGAAGCCCCCATCTCTTTGCTCTCTCTGTGTCCTTCTTCTTATCTCTCTCCTCTTCCTCTCTTTTGTTCCTGTCTATTGCTTTTATTCCTTTGAAGAACTCTGGCAGCTTGTTTAATGATTCACCCACTGAAGAGAAACTGGGCTGTTTCCTGTTTTTTAGCAATCGTGAGTAAAGCCACAAGGAGTATCACGGACAGGTCGTTCTGGCACATGGCTCTTCAATTTTCAGGGAGGAATGTTCAAGAAGGTCCCTAGTTTGAAAAAAAAAGCATGCTGCATGGCTCTGTCACTTTACATTCTTGAAAGCAACATCAAAGTGAAGTGCCTTGTCTGTATCTCCACCAGCACTGTGCGATGCCACTGGTTTTTGTCATAGCTGTAATGACTAGACCATAGGAATTTCCCAGTTTGACGTTTATTAGCATTTCTTTAAAGGCTACCAGTGACAAACATATTTCACGCAGTGATTTAACACCTATTTATCATCTTTGGTAAAATGGACACTTAGGTTTTTGTTCATTTGCTAAGCAGGTTGTCTCTTCTGTTGCCTTTTGAGAGTTCTTCCTATTGGAGACTCCAATGCGGTCTCAGGTATGTGGTTTGCAGTTACTCTTTCCCACTGTCGTTTGTCTTCCCATATCACGACCAGATCTTGAGCAGTGGGGAATGGGAGCGATGAAGAATTAGCGTAACTCTTTACTCAGCCATGGCTGGCTGCACATTCTTGGGCTTCAAGCATGCTTTCTGCTTGAGCCTTCCTGGCACCAGAAGCAATTGCTGCATGACCAGGCAAGAGTGGGGTGTATCGTGACACCGTTGTTTTGTACTTCGAGGCCACAGATGATTTCAGCATCTGATTTGGCCCAGAGCCTTGGCCTTGAAGCACTGATCATGGGATCACACAACAAGCTATGCCGCTCCATGCAGAGGAATTGACGCGAAGCCAGGGAAGTGAGTGACCTCCCTAAGGCTAGAGAGCACAGCCGGACTGACAGGTGCCTTCCTAGTATCAACTTGGAGTTCTCTCTATGACAGAGCAATGGCTCTTCACTTAACAGTGACCTGAGCACGAACCCAGTCCCAGGATGAGGCATCGATCCTCCTTGTCTGTGGTTGGAAGATGGAGAAGCAAGTTCTTGGAGATGTAGGGAGAGAGGCTTGGGGAAGTGGAAGTGGCTTCCTGGTTTATGTGAGGACCTCGCCTTGTTGGAATGTACCTTCCTGTAAGGCAGTTGAGTCCTGTTAGTCTCATTTTCTGTGTAATCCTTTACTCTCCAAGAACCCTTTGCTGCCCAAACAAGTGTCCTCATAAGTGCCAGGTAAACTCCCTTTATCTGACCTCCTGCAGACTCTATTCCGGCTGCTTCTGAGCCATTTCTCCACCACTTGCCATAGGTTCCAGGAAAGATTCAAGATTGCTGCTGCTCTTCAGTAACGTACAGATCCTGGCTTGTGGTAGACATGCAGATGAGGACTGGACTGCTGGTCCTCACACCCAGCCTCGGGCTTTAACGGACTCCGGAACTTTCTTCTTGCCTCTGTTTCCTGAAGTATCTGGCAGACTCTTAAGCTGCACTCAGTTTTCTGGGCACTGAGGATAGATGCTATTTGATAGGGAAAGCTTTTCCCTTCTTGGTTCTTCAAACAGATCTGAGCTCTGGATACCAGGAATGGTCCCCAGGCAGCCTCCAGGGCTTTCGTTACCGTCACAAATAGAAACAACTGTGAAGTCTGTTCTGACCATTCCCAAACGCCCCTGCTGTTCACAGTCCGTTATGTGTACATAGATACACACATGTAATTTAAGGTCTTATATTGAGGATGCTCTCACTGGGGAACAATAATTGCAAATAGCAAGTGGCCAGTGAGAGACTCATCAGCATATTTGCCCCTCCCTAGTACTGTGGTCACTAATGAGAGCAGGATAGAAATGCCCATAGGAGCAAGGCTTTAGTAAACATTTCAAAGCTGTCCATACACTTCTGCATGGAAACTATGGAGCAGCCGGCAGACATGACTTTCCAAATAATATCAGAAATTACTCTCCACATTTCTGCTGTACCAAAGGTGAGTTGCTATTAAGATATAATGTCTTGGGGGGGGCGTGGTGGCGCACGCCTTTAATCCCAGCACTTGGGAGGCAGAGGCAGGCGGATCTCTGTGAGTTCGAGGCCAGCCTGGTCTACAAAGTGAGTCCAGGACAGCCAAGGCTACACAGAGAACCCTGTCTCAAAAACAACAACAACAACAACAACAACAAAAAAAAACAAAAAACAAAAAAAGATATAATATCTTTCCAGAGATGATTGGCCAGTGGCCCTCCCCACAGTGGAGGCAAGAGAGTGGGTATGGATGTATACTTGTCCCCATTCACCAAATCAAAGCTTACTAGTGTTAGAAATGTGCTGCCCATTTAATATGTTAAGTCAGAAAATCTGTGGATTCTAATACTAATTAGGGTCCTAAAACACCGTGATACTGTGGGTCATGGGAAAAAGCAAAACAACATGGTCTTGTGCCAAAATGCATGGCCCTGTTCATTCTGTTTGGCATGCACCACCTCACTCTTACCTCTCAGAGAACTCAAGGCCCCCTGCCGCATGCTTACCTACTTTCCCCGGGCTGCTGTATCGTCTGCTCCCTCAATGGATGGTAGCAGTCTTGGCAGAAGCCTTACCATGAAGACCCAGGCATAGGGTTCAAAGGTCCTCAAAAGCTGTGACGTATAAAACAAAATAACCAGGAGACAAGGGGTGGGTCTTCAGACACTGGGATTCTTCTGGCAGTATTTTTATGGAGGGCAGGCCACTGTGGTCATAAATCATGGTGTGTGTGTGTGTGTGTGTGTGTGTGTGTGTGTGTGTGTGTGTATGTATGTATGTAAAAGCCTAATCTGATTTCAGGTTGGAGATAAGTTCTTCATAAGACTTTGTGGTTTGAGAGAGTACACAGATCAAAATAGGAGTCAAGAGCTTGCCTGTGGTCTGACCGAGAAGAGAGCCTTTGAGCCTTTGTCAGAGACTTCTTGCATTGAGCAGCTCTGGGCCTTTGTCAAGTGGACAGCTGCCTCCAGTCAAGAGGACAAACATTGCAAGCAGATTCCAGCCCCCTCAAGCATGTTTGTTTACATAGACAGGGCACCCACCAAAGCCTGCTTCACAGAGTCCCACTTATCCCAGTAGCCCTGTCATTTCCGTGAGCAGCAACTCAGATTGGTTTTCCTCTAGATGGGTTGTACAGTGTCAGTTCAAATCCCACTTGGCCATGCCCTGGGGAGGGTGAATCCCATTCTTAGAGTTTTCTGTGGAGAACATATAAACAGCCTAACAGATAATCTAGCATCTGCTAATGGTTTCTCATTCTTTAATCTATTCCAACTCACATGAGCGTTTCTAGCTTTGCCTTGCAAGTGCTTGCTGACATTGCCAATATTTATGTCTCAAGGTATCAGCTGAGAAAAATAAGGATATTGATAATTATCTTAGCCATATGTTCATCTACTCTTTTTTTTAATCCTGTAAAAATTATTGAGTGCTTCTACATCCCTGGTGTTGTCTCATGTACTGGGGCTTCAGCAAAGTACCCAGACTAGCAAATTATTAACCAATTGGACCTTATATGTTGGCAAGGATGCCGACCACTGATGAATATAGTATGCAGAAGTCAGATAGTGAAAATTGCTATAAAAACCCGTAAGTCAGAGAAAGCATCCAGTGAGCATTTCGAATAGGGTTTGCTGTTGAGAAGAGTGCTTAGTGGAGACCTACTTGAGCAGTGATATTCAAACAAAGGCCTGAAGGGGAGAGACGGAGTCTGACAGGAGTCTGAAAGGGCTATGGTGCTAGCATTCAAAGGCACGAGCTTTCATGGCAGGCATGACTATGAGCAAATAGGACCCAGAGATATAGCCAGAACGAGAGCCCTTCTTCTGTGTCACATAGCAAAACTAGTGGTTGTCTTCATGCAGCAACCATGTAGGGCCATCACGGTGTTCAGTGGTATCTCATCCATTTTCGGAAGTGATGCTTAGGAAGCATGTTTTAAGTTTCCCCCAAGTGGAGATGTCAGGGGAAGCAGGTAGTGTTTCCTTGCAGCTCGCAGGACTTCCCAGCATGCCTCGAAAGTCTCAAATGTTAAACTTGAAACTTGTTTCATTAACAAGTGATGGGATACAAAAGCTGCCTTCTCTTTCCTAATAGAAGTCACATGCTCTTCATTGTATCCATGCATGGCATGAGCAGCAAGTACGTCTCTGGTGAAGTGCACACCAGGATGGGGTTTGGTGGGCAGAGTCAGGATGCCAGCGGAAAGCAATGGCTTTCTCCAGATGCGCGCCTGGGGACAGAGACAGGTGCCCGACACATGTGTCTAGAAAACAGAAATGCATTAAAGTAACTGCAGTTTGAGATACATGCATGCCCACAGAGTCTATCGTTATGCGATTCATAGTGACAAAGACGGGGAGCCGATCTGGATCTCCATGAGTAGACCAGTGGGTACAGATTATGTAATGCATGGGCAGTGCAGACTTTTATTTGGCTGTAAGAACAGAGGAGAACAGATGTAAGTGGAGCTCATGATGTTAAGTGACACAAGCAGACCAGTAAAGATAAATTCATGTTTTCTCATATGCAGAATCTGTGTGTCTGTATGCATGTGTGTGTGTGCATGCGTGCTTGTGTGTGTGTGTGTGTGTGTGTGTGTGTGTGTGTGTGTGTGTGTGTGTGTGTGATGAATATAGAAAAGGGGACTGAGATGGGAGAAAGTGATCTAAACAGAGGGCAGAAGGGAGCGAGAGAGGGCAGTGGAGCACATGACATGAAAGGAAAGGGGATGCCACTTGAGAGGAGGAAGGAGACTGACAAGGAGAGATAGAAGATGAGAGAGGAAGGGCAAATGAGACCACAGTATATCTTTTCCCTTCAGTGTGCCAAAAAAGAGCCTGGTATTGCATGGACGGCCACTTCATCTGGAGTTACCGGTATTGTAAGACCAAGATTTACGCAAAGTGCAGCTTCTGCAGAGGCATCCCTGATGCCAAGATTTGCATATTTGACCTTGGAGCAAAGACAGTAAAATAGATGAATACCCAAATGGTGGCTGCATTTTTTTTTCTGAGTGTGAGCGACATCCTAAGTCTTGGAATCCTTCCTTAAACAAGTTAGCTTTATCTCTGGTCCTGTGTTCATAGTGATTCAAATAGGACAGTGACCATGTCTGTGTTATGAGGTGTCCTCAGAAATGAATACTGAAAAGCTATCCAGAACCCTAAGTCCTACTAACATTATCAAGATAGATAAATAGATAGATAGATAGATAGATAGATAGATAGATAGATAGATAGATTTACTTACAATCTCCACAATTTTCAAGTATCTACTAGAGATACAAAAATCATAGCCAAAGAAGTAGGCTAGACCCCTATATTACACGAAGTTTACAATTTACCATCAGTCTGCCTGATGCATTCTGTGAACAAAAGGTTAATATTTAGAAATATGAAAAACAGAATGTAAAAAAACCCCCAAACCACTCAAGTAATCTAACGAAAATCAACACCCATCTTTTTCATGCTAAAAAATTCCTCAAAGGACAAAAGTAGAATATTTTTTGGTTACGAACTCTGGTAAAGTTATGCTTTTATAAGCAGATAATCATGCAGTTCTTAAAATAAAAAGCAGAAAAGAGAGCAACATAGCTATCTATGACCACTGCAATTTCACATTGCTTTGAAGTCAATTTTTTAAAAAACCCAAGAATTATCAATGAAAAGATAATTTTTTGAAAAGGGCATTCAAATTTTTATCTTAATACCATGGAATTAAATTGAAGATTATCATAAATCTGATAATAAATAGTTTAACGAAGTGGCACAAATTGATTAGAATGAACCCTTTCCTCATACAAGCAGTAATTAAGAGATACAGCGTTGTGGAGATATTTTATGGAGATATCTGATATTTGTCATATGAGAAGGGCTTACATTGTTAGTGGTTAGTCTGATGAAAAATGTGCAGAACCAAGAAATGAAAACCAATAGTATATTTCTCCAGAGATCTAGGAGGGAGGTTGAAAAAAATGCTCAATTAAACAGTATCTATTAACCTTGCAACAATGGCATTGTTTTCTAGATCATATCCTTAATTTCTGTGTGACTCTCATGAAAGTATTGGCCAAAAAACTATTGGTGAAATGACACTTATAAACCATACATATCTATAAAACAGGGAGTGGCAGAGGAGAAGAAACCCGTCAGAGGGCCCAAATGGGACAGGGTGAGTTGGGGCAGTATCCAGTACCCTAAGCATCCTCTTAGGTGACCTCAGTGAGAGTAGGGTTTGGTGCCAGCCATTGAGATAACAGCTGAAGACCAAAGAAGTTCAGGCAATGGTGGAGTTTCAGGCATCAGCTGTACGGTGGGAAAGTAATGAAGCTAGAAGATTATTTATTTATGTAGAAGAGAAGAAATTGAGACTGGAATCAGGGATAGGAGCAGTATATTAAAGGGGTCTGTGTATGTTAGGTCAGTTTCCTTCTTTGTGACATTTAAGATTTAGTCACAATATACGCAAAACTTTCATACAACAAAGATGCTAGTCAATGTATGAATCTCTACTCTGTAGCTCAATTTTAATTGGGTTATTTGGTTTGGTGGTGTTTAATTTCTTTATATATTTTTGGATATTAGCCCCTTGTTGGATGTAGTGTTGGTAAAGATTTTTTCCCAGTGTGTAGGCTGCCGCTTTGTTCTGTTGACGGTGTCCTTTGTCTTACAGAAGCTTTTCAGTTTCATGAGGTCCCATTTACTAGTTGGTGATCTTAGAGCCTGAGCTATTGGTGTTCTCTTCAGGAAGTTGTTTCCTGTGCCAATGAGTTCTAGGCTCTTCTCCACTTTTTCTTCTAACAGATTTAGTGTGTCTGGTTTTGTGTTGAAGTCTTTAATCCCCTTGGACTTTAGTTTTGGGCAGCGAGATAAATATGGATCTATTTGTATTTTTCTACATGCAGACATACAGTTAGACCAGCACCATTTGTTGAAGATGCTATCTTTTTTCCATTGTGTGGATCTGTTTTCTTTGTCAAAAATCAAGTGTCCATAGATGTGTGGGTTTATTTCCAGGTCTTCAGTTTGATTCCATTGATCAGATTATCAAATGGCTGAGAAACACTTAAAGAAATGCTCAACATCCTTAGTCATCAGAGAAATGCAAATCAAAGTGACACTGAGATTCTATACTACACCCGTCAGAATGGCTAAGATAAAAATCTCATACTGGAGAGGAAGTGGAGCAAGGAGACCTCTCCTCCATTGCTGGTGGGAGTGCAAACTTGTACAACAACTTTGGAAATCAATCTGGCGCTTTCTCAGAAAATTGGGAATAGTACTACTTCAAGTCCCAGATATACCACTCCTGGGCATATACCCAAAGATGCTCCACCACACAACAAGGACATTTGGTCAACTATGTCATAGCAGCCTTATTCGTAATAACCAGAATCTGGAAACAACTTAGATGTTCCTCAACCGAGGAATAGATAAAGAAACTGTGGTACATTTACACAATAGAATGCTACACAGCTATTAAAAACAAAGAAAATTTGAAATTTACAGGCAAATGGATGGAACTAGAAATGATCATCCTGAGGGAGGTAACCCAGACCCAGAAAGGCACACATGGTCTATACTCACTTATAAGTGGATATTAGCCCAACATAGATGACCTCTGAGAGACTCCACCCAGAGGGGATCGAGACAGATGCTGGTTCTCACTGCTGGACCCCAGGTGGAGCACTGAGAGTGATATGGAAGAATGGGGATGGAAGGACCCAGAGGGTTCAGAAGCCCCACAAGGAGACCATCAAGGCTGGTGGATCTGGACCCAGAGGACCTGCACAAACTGTTGCACCATCCAAGGACAATGCGTGCAGTGATCCTAGACCCCCTGTTCAGATATAGCCAATGGACAGCTCATTCTCCATGGTGTAGGAAGAGCGGGGACTGCCTCTGACATGAACTCTGGTGCCCGTGATTTGATCATTTCCCCTTGGTGGGGAGGCCCAGCAGGAAAACAGGCTACCCGGATGAGGCCTGATAAATTGTGGCCATATGGTGGGGGAGGAGGTCCCCTTTTGTCAGAAGTCTAGAGGAGGGGAATAGGGCAGAAGAGGGAGGGAGGGTGGGAATGGGAAGATACAAGAGAGGGGATAACATTCATGATGTCATATGAATAAATTATTAATAAATTAAAATAAAAAATTTAAATCTATGAATCTTTTTAAACTAATAAATACAAATTATCCAACTATAACCCAGCTCCAAAGTCTTCAGTCTACACCCACCTGCAAAATGCAACGATGCAATAGTGGCACAGAAGTTGTGGAAATAACCAACCACTACCTGACTGGGATTAAGGTCACTCCATGAGATGGAACCCATGCCGGACACTGCTCTGGTGACCAATAACCTGAGACTAGATAGCCCATGAGCCTAGGAGAAAACCAAATACTACTGTTGTGCTGAAGGAATGGAGCTATAACATGACTCCTAATGACATTATGCTACGTTTATAACACAGTGTCTTCCTCAGCCAGCATCAGAGAAACTTCCTCCTTCAGTAGATGGGACATATACAGAGACTCACAACTGGACAACGTGCAGAGAGTGACAGACCTTAGGACACTTGGGTCCTCAGGGCTCAAGAAAATCTGCAGAAGAGGCAGAAAAATTGTAAGAGCCAGTGGTGATAGAAGACACCAAGGCAACACCAAAGCCTTCCAGACACAGCTGGACTGATGCACATATGAACTCAAGTAGGCTGTGGCGGCACAGGTCTAACCCAGATGGGCTCCTAGTGCTGAGAGGGTAAGCAGACACAAGCCCCCATGCCTTGTCCAGGAGCTATCTCTAATTGATAACTGCTTGCAAAGAAAAAATTAGTTTTCTCCAACAGAGTGTCAGCGGGAGTACAAAGTGCACTAAAGCCAGGCCTATGCCCGCTGGCACAAGGCCAGCACAAAACTGACTCAACAATACTGGGAGGTTGTTTGTCTCATAATTCTTTGCCTGGGCTTTCTTTCTCCCTTACAGGTCTTTTCCTCATGTAGTATGGTTTCTGATTTTGTTTTAGGGGTTTTCTGTATGTGTGGTCCTGTGTGTCTCTATGTCTGTATGTGTTTCTTGCGCTAATTATTTGACTCCTTTTTACTTTTTCAAATGTTTGTTTTGTCATACTCTAGTTTGGTTTTTATATCATCATCATCATCATCATCATCATTATTATTATTGTTGTTGTTGTTGTTATTGTTATAATTATTATATGTCTCTTTTCGTGTGTGTGTGTGTGTGTGTGTGTGTGTGAGAGAGAGAGAGAGAGAGAGAGAGAGAGAGAGAGAGAGAGAGAGAGAGGAGAGAGAGAGAGAGAGAGAGAGAGAGAGAGAGAGAGGGGAAGAAAAGGAAGGGTACAGATTTGGGTAGAAGAGGAAGTGGGGATGATCTGGGAGGAGTTGGGGAAGGGGAACCATAATCAGAATATATTGTATAAAATATTTATTTTCAATAAAAATATAAATTTCTATGCTCTTATCTTTGAATATTTTTCTTAGTAAGAAACCCTGGGGCTGCTCCTCCTCTGTCTCTTTCATTTTCCCTCTGAGTGCTTGAGTCATTCATATGAATGCAGTTAGCACCGCTAGAACCAGCTCTTGGTTTAACCACTGACAGTACTCAGTAGCTCCCTTCAACAAGATGGATGTTTGCAGTGGCTGACTTCCCATTGCTGAAAAGAAGATTCTGTACCCTATCTCTGACCTATCACTAAATGCTCATATATACATCTTGGGGGTGCTAATGTGAGATACTAGAGTGTGCTGAGGGAAAGCTAAGTTGGGTTTAAACAGCTCTTCATGGACACAATCATCAGCCTTTCCCTGCCCCCCTCTTCCTTCTCCCCTCCTGAGAAACTGGCTAAAGGCACTTTCCTCATTTTATCCTACGAACCTCCGCCTTCTGATGGAATTAACTTAATTCTCATAGGTAGGCTGAAACCTTGAATAAACTGACCCACAGAATTCCAATGCTCTTCACTGGATGGCTGCGGGACTCACAAGGCCCTGAGAAAGCCATCCTTTAGAGGGCTGGCCATGGATCCTGATACAACAGCAAGCTCACGGATGCCGCAGGGAGCATCAGTGCTAAGGCAGAGACACATTAGGGGCTTGTCTCTGGAGGGACTTCCAGACCCAAGTGCTTATTTGTGTTCCTGCATTTCAATTAAAATATAATGCACTGTCCCCCCCTTTTTTTTCAGACGTTTGTTTAATTGTGAGGTTAGAGGCTACCATAAAATCTTCATTGCTCTCATATTTCTTTTTGGCAGGGCCTAGAAAAGTTAATTTGGCATTAGCTCCAGAAGCATTTTGACTAAGTCGTCCCAATGTTTACCATTCCAAAGGCACTGACAGTGCCAATGAATGTCTGCAGTTGTATATCATTTTATAAACACATGCTGTCCCAAAGGTGGTGCCAGCTAAATTCCCAGTAAAGGATTAACAAGGCTACCCCCCTCCACCCCTGTTGGAAAAAGGCAATGACCCTTTTGACAAGTTCCCAGATGCTTGCCCCGACCTACCACAGCAGGAGCAGTAGCACAGCAGTGGTGGCAGTGGCTGTAGGTGGCTTGTGGGCTGACTTTGCAGCTTCCTTAGCTACACCTACTTGCTCAGGAGCTGCTCCTCCTCACACCGATGTTTATCTCAGTTGCAGCTGAGGATTGCAGGCGATTGTGGTGATGTGACACGTGCGGCTAGGACAGTCCCTGGAGAACATGACCACAGCTACAGTCCTGCACTGGCTAGGGCAGGAAAAAGATTAGGTAAATAGAGCCAGGTTACAAAGCAAGCCCTGTGTCAGCTGGGTCTGTTCTGCAGTAAGGTGTGTTTTTTGAGCAGCCCCTGAGACTAACGTTGGCCTATGTGACTAACTATGGCCCTATGTGACTGTCACTGTGCAGGGAAGTGTCTGGGCACAGGCATCCTTGGGGAATATCTGTAGCACTGTTTATTTTCAAATTCAGCTTTATGCTTTGGTATGTATTCCTTTGCAATCCCTCCTGTGAGAGTATTGATTACCAAATGTGTCTTCCCATTTAGGCACCAGAGGACAAATGGAAAGGTGTCTTTGAACTGTATCCAGGAAAATAGGATGGGGGTACCCTACCCTCTACATCAGTGTGGGGGCTGGGTGGCTGGGGGGTTAGCTTCCTACCCTCCAGAGTCACCAGTCAGTACCACCTACAGCAACAACCCTAAGGTTACACTTTCGTTTCCCCCAGCTTTGGGAATGGAAGTTAATGGAAAGTCAGGGTTTGCTTGAGAAGTCTGGTTCTCTCGCATACATCTGCCTTTGAGGCACATCTGCCTTTGAGCCGGGAGAGGAGAGCTTCAGAGTGAAGAGGCAGCCAGAGAAGGAAGACAGATCAAGACAGGTCCTGATCTGACTCTGCCTCCTCAGTCCTGTAAGAACAACACACCAGGGTCTCAGCTTCCTGCTCAAGCTGCAGCCACTGCAAGGTGACAGTGGAATCCTGATACTCAAGGCTACTGTCCCTCCTCCCTCAGCAAGACTCCTCCACCAACGCAATGTTGCACCCCCCAAGAACATCCCTGAGCAAGGCTTGGGGGTCAGCTCAGCCTGTCCTTTGCAACCATGTAGTGGATGGTGGTCATTTTGCACAAGAGAAAAAAAAAAGATAAAAGTAGTTTTATAAACAGATTGCATAATAGGTAAAATAAAATTTTTCTTATGACTGGTACCACCTGCTTTCTTCTAAAATATATTTTCAAATGATGACTTGAGCATAACCACAAATGGGGCCATCCAGAGGTTTATTATATCTTTGACTTTCCTTTATCAAGTACTATTTTGAATATCTTCTTCAGCTCAGTTCATGCAGATCTTTAGTTTTTTTCAACCTTATAATACATTGCCATAGTGCTGATTTATCTATTTTCAGATTGATAAGGATACAGGGCTCATATGAAAATGGACACAAGGCAAACAGAGCAAACAAACAAACAAAGCCATGAAAGAACTCACCTGCTATCATCGGTTGAACGTAATTTGTCCCCTCCCCTAACCGTTCTTGTGTTGAAAGCTTGACCCTCAGTGCCACAGTGTTGGTGGAACCTTTGAGTGACGGGGTCCACTGTGAGGTGATGAGGCCTTTCAGGGAAGGGGTCAGTGGAGAGGATTGGTGACGTTCTCATGAGATCCCCCATTAACGCCCTGAGGAGTGGATTATTAGGAAGAGAGTGAGCCTGACCCACAGGCTGCTCTGGCTTACCATGAGATCTGTCTCTGGCAGGTGGTTCTCAGCAGTGCTGTGTTACAGATGATGAAAGGTCTGGGTCAACCAATCAGATTTTCAATCTCTAAACCTTTTTTCATTATAAAGTGCCTAACCTCAGGTATTTTGTTATATTGGCAAAACAAAACAAAACAGATTAATCTGATACCTTATAACCCAAAGACAGATCAGGAAACTATGATTAGTAGAACTTTGGAAGAACCCCAGGAACTTCACCTTCCAGTCCCTCTCATTTTCCTCTGAGTGAAGACTAGGCTCCCCTGTACTCCAAACTTCCATGGTAAAATTCTGTAGCCATTGTACAATGAGATCTCCTGCCTCCCGGCCCCACCTCTTTTTTCTTTTCTTTTTTTTTTTCACTTTTACATATACATTTATATTATTATACATATATACAATAAACTACATACAGCGAGAAGGACAACAAAACAATTAAGCATTACATTAAATGTTACATTCATATTGTTTTGTCTATTTATATTTGGCAACCTTGGAGGAAACATCTTTCCTATCTTAGTGAGTTTACAATTCTGAATGTAAATCAATATCTATCATATCTTATCTCTATCAACCTAAAACCATCTACCTAGACCTAAAACCAACTTAACCCCTAAACAACTAAGCTTAATGATAAAACTAAACTATCTGGTCTTCAACCCCTTCAGAGACTTGAGAAGGAATACAATTAGTTATCTGAGTAATCAGGGAGTGCAAGTTAGCAGCTTCTAAAATTAAAAAATGACCAAGACAGTTTGCTGCCTAGACAGTCAACCAAAACTCCCTGTAATGTTGGAGTATCGTCTTCAGCCTTCTGGCCCATTATATGTGGCAGGCATATTTGTGAAGCAGGAACTATTGAGGACTTGCTTACTCTATCTTGGCAGAATTTGGCAGTCAATTCTGCTTGAGGTCAAGCTTGCCCATTTTTTGGCAGAATTCTGTCTGTGGCAGAAACGAGGAAGACATTTTGCCCAGTGGTTGGTTTGCTACATTTGAAGCCATTTCCATAAGGAAGTTCTTTGATGCTCATAATCTTCTCTGAGATAGGCTGGGTGTTGCCAGGACTTAACCTGTCTTATTGTCAAAGGATCCTTAAAAATCATAAAAACATTAAATGACATATTCTGTAGGTCTCTGAGGTTTTTGAAGACACTATCTATCTATTTTATGTATCTACAGAATCATATTTATCTGTTAAACTTAGGTTGTATATTCTTGTGATGAAAATAGACTAACAATTGACATAACAATGAGTTGATCAACTAACACTTAGATTGTATTAATTAATTAATTATCCTAAATAGCCTGCAACAGCACTTTCATAGTAGTGGAAGAAAACCTTGTATTATAATTCTGTTGTATGGGTACAATATATCATATTAGAGTAAAAATATATTTAATATATGTGAAGATTAGTCTTGAATTTGAATTCTATACTGATGTATCAAAATTGAACTTATTTTGCCTCAAAATACAAAATTCTATAACAATGAATTAAAAATAACCTTGTTTGTAAGTAACAGTTAAGGCCTTAAGTTGAGGAGTAGATTCAATAATCTACTTTTTGTCCTATCATCTCTATATATTCCTATATTCCCCCTTCTTTTTTTTTTAACCCCTATCCCCATATCTAAGAAGGAAAGATAAAGGAAAAGAGAGCAATCCCTGAGTCTAATTTCGTTTTCTCTCTAAATAAGACCAATAATAACTTATAACCAATTCCCAATGAAAATAAGCATCCATGTCTTAAGAAAACAACTAAATCCCTACCCAACCCCAATTAAGGGAAATGGGACATCGTTCTCTTTTTAAGGCTTCTTCCAGCTGATTTGGGATGAATAATACCTTTGTCGGAGCCCAAATAATTGTTCTGTGCATTTTGCACACCTTGTGCTTTTATAATGTTCGGACTGTATAATGCTTGTGTGAAATTATATGTTTTCAGAACAAAAGAGCCGGACACTGATGCTGGATGAGACCTGACAGGATTCATTCCTCTAATCATGCTGGACACTGACACCCTACAGCCTTCATGGTCCAGCATCAAGTGCTTCAGTTGCTGTTCCTCATCAAAATAGGACAGCTGTGAAGAAGGCTTCTCGTCCCAATCGGTCCAACATTTCAGACTGGCCCACACAGGACTTTTTAAGCCTGGAATTTCTCAACATTTAGAAACTGGACCACAAATGCTATTCCTGGCTTCTTTAACCATTTTTCCTAATTGTATTTGAGATGTCCTGTTTTAATATCCTTAACTTCAAAAAGAATCTGTGAATTAACAGCTGCAGACCTCTATCACAGGGCACTTCTGCTCACTTGCATTTGCTGTTGTTTGTCAGGACATACTGTGAGGCTTGTTAAATGCACTTTGATTCCCAGACCCTTCTGAAATGAAGGTGACTGAGAAAAGCCGACATCTGTGCAGGACACCACTGTGATTGTGCTTTTAAAGAGGGTCCCAGAAGGTTGATGTGAGTGAATGTGAGAAGTCTGATGATTCCTGAGAGGATGTGTGTTCTTAGGACCAATGGCCTCAGACCCATGGGAAGTTGGCAAAGCCTTCCTCTGGTCCAAGTACGTGTGTTTATGAATTATTGACTGGTATGTGCAAAAACTAGTGACTTCCTCGTCCTGGTTGTTGTAGCAGTTGGTATGGCTCCCAACAGTATGCACAGGCTACCTAACAACATCTTTTCTGTGCCCATGGTGTCTTCATTGTTGGTCCTTTCTTCATCCTCTCACTGTCCCAGTCAAGTCAAGGCAGGAAACCACATAGGAAACAGTAAGAGAACCCATTACCTCATCTCCTCTATCTGTTCAAGTAAAGTTCTACAAATGGAAGCAGACACAGCATGGTCACAGAACCATTGCAGTATCTACCAAAAGGGAAAGCTTCAAACGAAGAGAACTTAAACAGAAAGAGACAATCAAGGCAGGTGATGACGCAGTTGCTTTAGACAGGCTGATGAATGGACGTGCCATGATAACACAGTTGCTTTGGATGGGCTGATGAAAGGACATGAGATATGAGATATGCTGGGAGTGGAAGGATGAGTGGCCATACATGTTCAGAAATGGCAGGAATTCCTCAGAGTGAAGAATAAAATCCCTCAGTACTCTGGGGCTTTGAGGTCCTTCGATTTTATCTAGGGCACACAATGGAAAGCGTTGGAGAACTTTTGCTTTGTGAATTTTTTGTTAACTTTGTTTTGGCTATCCTGAGGGCTGGACCTTGGACTTCATGCTTGTTAGGAAAGCTCTACTTCAGAGCAACAGGCCAGCTCCCAGACAGTTTCAAGCAAGGAGGTGAAATCGTCTCCTTCTCCCGTGGGTATGTAATGGGCAGAGAAGAAAGTCAACGCGCTGAGGGCAGGGAAGTGTGGGAGCTGTATTTCTCAGGACATAGGGCAAGGTGTGCTAATTCTCCCTTTCTGGCTCAGATGGGTTGTGGAGTTCTGAAATTTAAGGAAAAAGCAATGCAAGGCATATGACCTCAGAGATGTCCCTCTGCCTGACATGGAACCTGGGGCAGGGCAGCAGATGACAGGAATCAGGAGCACTGTCTTTCCTCTCTTTGGCAAATGTCTATTTTGCCTCTGGAGAAATTTCTCACAGATGTTGGCAGTTGGCCAATTGTCCCATTGTTCATGATCAGGAACAATCAACTATCTGGCAGTATATGAGATGTGAGAAGAACAATTCCTATAATCCAGCCATGTGTTTTTTGTTTTGTTTTGTTTTCGTTGTTTTTCCATGTAGAAGTGAAACCTCCTGGATTCAGTGAATTTCCTTCTTTTAAAAAAATTAATTATTTAATTACTTTTCACTTTATATCCCAATCATAGCCCCCTCCATACTCTCCTCCAGGTCCCGTCCTCCCTCCCCCCTCCTCCCCCCTTTCCCACTCCCCTATTACTCAGAAAAAGGGAGCACCCCCTCAGGTAACTAACCCACCACAGCTCATCAAGTCCCATCCTCTTCCCCTATAGCCTGGCAAGGCAGCTCCACCAGGGGGACACGATCAAAAAGCAAGCAACAGAGTCCATGTCAGAGACAGCCCCAGCTCCCCTTACTAGGGGACCCACATGAAGCCTGAGCTGCCCATTGGCTACATCTGTGTAGAGGGCCTAGGTCCAGTCCATGCTGGTACTTGATTGCTGCTTCAGTCTCCACAAGCTCCTCTGGGCCTTGGTTAATTGGCTCTATTGGTCTTCTTGTTGAACTCCTGTTACCTCCAGGTCTTTTTATTCTTCCCACGACTTTTCTACAAGACTCTCTATGCTTCACTCAATGTTTGGCTGTGAGTCTAAGCATCTGTTTCGATCTGCTGCTGAGGGAAGCCTCTCAGAGGACAGCTATGCTAGGCTCCTGTCGGCAAGCATAGCAGAGTATCCTCAATAGTGTCATGGGTTGGCTGTCTCCCATGAGGTGGGTCTCAGGTTGGGCCAGGCGTTGGTTGGACATTACCTCAATCTCTGTTCTATCTTTATCCCTGAACACCTGGTAGACATGGCAAATTTTTGGTTTCCCTCCACTAAGAGTCTTGTGTAATTAGAGGGTGTCCTCTTCACTCTCCATGACCCCTGCTACTAGGAATTTCTGCCAGAGTGTCCCCGCCCCTGGCCATATCCTCTCAGAAGCCTCTCCTGTCTTAGATTTCCAACTTGTTGCAGGGATGCCACCACCCATGGTTTCTCTTCTCTCTTCAGGGTCTCTATCCTCCCGACACCACTCTCTCCAGGTCTGATCTCCACCCTCGTTTCTTGCTGAGCTCCCTCTTTTACCTAGTTTCCTCTCTTGAACCATTACTTCTGTCTGTTCTATTTTCTCTTTTGAGTAGATTTAAGCATCCTCCCTTGGATGCTCCTTGTTACTTATCTTCTTTGGGTCTGTGAGTTATAGTATGTTTATCCTGTACTTTAAGGCTAAAATATACTTATAAGTGAGTACATACCATGTGCGTCTTTATGGGTCTGGGTTATCTCACTCAGGATGATCTTTTCTACCTCTATTCATTTACCTGCAAATTCCATGAACATAGTTGAGCTAATGTCCTTGTTGTATGGTGTATCATCTTTTGGCTATATGACCAGGAGTGGTATAGCGGGGTCCTGAGGTAGAGTTATTTCCAATTTCCTGATAAAGCAACAGATTGATTTCCAAAGTTGTACAAGTTTGCACTCCCACCAGCAATGGAGGAGTGTTTCCATTTCTTCACACGCTCACCAGCATGTGCTGTCACTTGAGTTTTTGATCTTAGCCACTTGGATAGGTATAAGAGGATATATATTTATATATTTTGGATATTAGCCCTTTTTTGGATGTACGTTTGGTGACGATCTTTTCCCAGTGTGTAGGCTGTCCTTTTGTTCTGTTGACAGTGTCCTTTGCCTTACAGAAGCCTTTCAGTTTCATAAGGTCCCATTTGTTAATTGTTGATCTTAGAGCTTGAGCTGTTGGTGTTCTGTGCAGGAAGTTGTCTCCTGGCAAAAGAGTTCAAGGATCTTCCCATTTTATCTCTTAATAGATATAGTGTATTGGGTTTTATGTTGTGGTCTTGGATCAACTTGGACTTATGTTTTGTGAAGGGTGATAAACATGGATCTATTTTCATTTTTCTACATATAGGCATCCAGTTAGACCAGCACAATTTTTGAAGATGCTATCTTTTTTCTATTGTATGTTTTTTGCTCCTTTGTCAAAAATCAAGTATCCATAGGTGTGTGGGTTTATTTCTGGGTTTTCGATTTGATTCAGTTGATCCACCAGTCTGTTTCTATGACAGCACCATGCAGTTTTTATTACTGTTGTGTTATAGTGCAGCTTGATATCAGGGATGGAGATACGTCCAGAAGATCTTTTATTGTACTGGATTGTCATAGCTATTCTGATTTTTTGTTTTTTCCATATGAAGTTGAGAATTGTTCTTTTAAGGTCTGTAAAGAACTGTGCTAGCATTTTGATGAGAACAGCATTTTACTTGTACATTGCTTTTGGTAAGATGTTCATGTTTACTATGTTAATCCTAACCAATCCACGAGCATGGGAGACCTTTCCATCTTCTGATATTTTCTTCAATTTCTTTTTTCAGAGACTTAAAGTTTTTCTCATATGAGTCTTTCACTTGCTTGGTTAGAGTTATACCAAGATATTTAATGGTTTGTTTTGTGGCTACTGTGAAGGATACTGTTTCCCTAATTTCTTTCTCAACCCATTTATCTTTTATATAAAGGATGGATACTAATTTTTTGAGTTGATTTTGTATCCATGCACTTTGCTGAAGGTGTTTATCAGCTGTAGGAGTTCATTGGTATGGAAGAGTTGGAGGGTAGATGGACCTGGAGGAGATGGGAGCTCCACAAGGAGACCAATGGAGCCAATATGGGCCTGGGGTGGAACACTGCAGGGACTGATGCACCAGCCAAGGACCATGTGTGGTGAGGACCTAGACCCTCTGATCAGATGTAGTTGATAAGCAGCACAGTATCCTTGTGGGTCTCATAATTTGTGGAGTAGGGATTATCTCTGACATGGACTCTGGTGGCCACTCGCTGATCACTTTCCCCTGGTGGGACAGCCTTTCCAGGCCACAGAGGAAGAGGATGCAGGTAGTTCAGATGATAGGGGAGGAGGGCTCCCCCTTTCTGAGCACTAGTGGAGGATGGTGGGGGGATGAAAGAGGGGGGATACAATCAGTAAAAAAAAAGATAGGGAAAGATGCTTCAGGTGGTACCTTGGACCTTTGATTCAAGGTTTTGGTTTGTTTGTTTGTTTGTTTGTTTGTTTAGATAGGGTTTCTCTGTGTAGCCTTGGTTGTCCTGGACTCTCTTTGTAGAGCAGGCTGGCCTTGAACTCACAGAGAGCCACCTGCCTCTGACTCCCTGAGTACTGGGATTAGAGGTGTGTGCCACTTTGCCAAGCAAGACAGTAAATATTGAAGAAACATGAAGTTCTAGGATCCCTCTAATTATTTACTTTTTCCATGGATGGGAAATGAAGCCAACAGGTTACAAATGTAACCGCTACAGGGATGTTGCACGACCAGTCATGTTTTCTGATGTTAGTAAGGATGGCAATCCATTCAGTGGCTTCTGAGAGCCAGAAGAAAGGTGCATAGGATTTGGGTAGGGAGAGGTCTGGACAGTGACACATGGGCTGTAGACAGCAGAGCTTGTGGGCAGAGGAGGGAAGGTAGTGTGCAGCAATTTCCGCCAAGTTGAAAACCTTCTATCTTTGAGATAAGCCTGCTGAGACATGGATGCTAAAGGGGAGGTGAAACAGCACGATGCTCTAAGGAGAAGTGAAATGCTTTATTCTTCAGGGAAAGCTCATTAAATTCAGAAGGCAAACAAAAGGCTCAGGAAGTCCTTGAAACCTACTAGATTCACTAGGTCACTTCCTCTCCAGACTGACGTAAGATGTAAGGACTACTGAGGGACACTCTCAGACAAGCCAAGCTGCCTGGAAGGGACACATCCCAAGCTGTTGAGCAGCCTGATGGCTGTGAAGCACCCTCCAGGCTTCCAGCTTTCATGAGCTGTCAGCCATGCTGGAGTGGGCTTTGGTGCGGTTGCTCTCTCTGAGTCATTTCTGTTCCTATAAGTAACCCTTCACCTCTATTCCTGTAGCCCTAACCAGACTCACGAGTGCACCACACTGGGCTTTTGTGCTTGCCTTACTTTGCTCGGTGGTTGCTCCCTGGCTGGATGCTTGTGCTCACATCTGCCTAAGGTGACACAGCAGGGGCAAAGGAAGATGAGTGAGCATGTGCCCACAGCACAAGGACTGTAAGGACCACATGGCAAGAAGAGTGGGTGGCCCGGTCTAGGAGAGAGACCATAGACACTTGGTCACCAAAAGGAGTGTGAGCTTGGGAGGACGAGACAAAAGAGATTCTGGGGATGGACCACTGACCTCTAAGAAGAGGCAGATTGAGTATCTGCATAAATCAGAGCCAAAAGTTCATCTCTGCTCTTTCTGCAAAGTTAACATTTATTGCTTGTGAAAGGCAAAGAGGAAATATGTGCTGTCTCCTTTTTCTTGCAGAAATGACTTTGGGAGCCTCTAAAATACACTTTTTCATTAACAGTCTTTTGTTTAACGTGTCCCTGTCATCTGACACCTCTCTCTGCTTGCTAAATAGAAGTTTCACCTGCTTGGATTGCTATGATATTCCCTCTCTCTCTCTCTCTCTCTCTCTCTCTCTCTCTCTCTCTCTCTCTCTCTCTCTCCCTCTCCCCCCTCCCCTCCCTGAAAAAGGAAATGGGGCAATTGAAGCCAGATGTGGGCAGGTACCATAGGATGGATGGGTTTGGGATGCTGGCTCATCTCTATACACCTCATAATACAACTGTTCCCATCCTTCAGCACTGGCCATCTGTGACTTGGTGACAGTGTTGTTGTCAGCCTGGCCTGCAACTGGCTGAGTCTTCTATTTGGTTATGTAGTTAGGTTTTACCTTTGGTCAATTGTTCTCCTTTTAGGAGATTGCCTCAGACAAGGAGACTTCCACAGGGTATCTAAGGAAAGGATGAATGGCTAAAATATGGGAAGAATTAGATATGTTAAGTTGGGCCATTAATTAAGGCTCCTCATCTATCTTTTCTTTCTATCTATCTATCTATCTATCTATCTATCTATCCATCTGTGAAATTGGAAAGCTAAAGCTATCTCTGGAAAGCATTCTTAGGGAATAGCTGGGCATAAAACTGCTGCATTGGGTTGGGCACAGTTAGTTTCAGTTACGCGGAGTCATTAAAAATGGAAGGAAGAAGCTATCTTGCATGAACATCTCTCCCTTCCTTCTCCCATTATGGCTGAAGAAACAGTTGAAAACTTGTAGTAGTAAAATTAATGTTAATGTTTATTGTAGCCTACTACACAGAATGGGACAAAAAGGACATATGTGACTGCATGTAAGGGCATTTCACATTTCACTTTTGAAAAGCAGTTCATTGCACATAGCAGTATTATGTTCTGGGTCATTTCCAGGTTTGTTCTGTATGTATATAAAGCTGCTATAAGTATTATTGAATAAATATTTTGATTACTATGTGTAATGATTTATCTTGGGTAGTCTATTTTTATCTGTTTCTTATTTTTAAGTCATGTATCTTGGAAACAGTACATATTTGGTTCTTATATGTGCATACAGTTTAAAACCACAGCCCTTTAATTAAAGTGCTTAATAATTTTTATTTAACGTTGTCTTCTGTATGGCTAAGCTTTAGTGTTTCTTTTTGGAATTTGCTTTCTAATCATCATTCCCAAACTTTTATCTTTGCCTTTATGCTGTCTTCTCTTAAATTAAGATTTCTTCTTCTCTCCTTTTCCTCCTCCTCTTCTTTTTCCTCCTCTTCCTTCTCCTTCTTTTTCCTCCTCCTCCTTCTCCTCCTCCTCCTCTTCCTCCTTTTCTTTAGTAGCTGTCTTAGTTAAGGTTGCTATTGCTATGATGAAACACCATGACCAAAAGCAAGTTGGAGAGGAAAGGGTTTATTTGGCTAACATTTCCACATCACAGTCCATCACTGAAGGAAGTCAGGACAGAACTCAAGCAGGACCAGAAGCTGGATTCATGAGCTGGTCACGGAGGGGAGCTGCTTATGGGCTGGCTCCATATGGCTTAACCAGCCTGTTTTCTTATAGAACTCAGGACCACCAGTCCAGGGATGGCCCCACCCCCATCAGTCACTAACTAAGAAAATGCCAGATGTTACGGAGGCATTTTCTAAACTGAGCTTCCCTCCATTCAGACAACTCTAGTTTGTGTCAAGTTGACATACAAATTAGTCAGCACACAGCTCCTCAGTTAAATATTGTGGCTTTGCCCTTTTAGTAATTTTTATAAATTTCGATAAATATCTTTGAACTACTAGAGTCTTCTTTAAATTTCTATTATGTCAAAAATAATATGCATTGTGGGCTGGGGAGATGGCTTAGAGGGTTAAAAAAATAAAATAAAACAGTGTTTCCTGTGAACACATGGCAACTTGAGTTTGGTCCCCGGAACTTATGTGGAAAGCCTGCTGTAGTGGCATGTATCAGCAATCCCAACATCCTACAGTGAGACAGGATACAGACAGAGGAGAGTTACCACAAAGCTCATGGGTAGCTAGCCTGGAGTACACTGCAAGGCAGAAACAACATGTGTGTCAACATATAGCAGTAGGAGAAAACTGACTCACAGGAAATTATTTGCTGACTTCCACACTCATGCATACACACACACACACACACACACACACACACACACACACACACACATACACACACGCGCGCGCGCACGTGAAAGAAAATTTTAAAAAATTCTACACCTTTTATTAGTATATTATTCCTATCCATTGTTGTGATACAGGCATTATATGTCTGACTTCATAAGTGCTATGAGACCCACAAGGCATTATTATTGCTGTAAGTAGTGGCTGCTTCTCACTTGCTACACATCTACTATTTCTGTCATTATTTCTTGCAGAAATTCTACGCCTCCATCTGGGATTATTTTCATCCAGACTTGTTCTGTTTTGCTTAGCAAAGAGGTTGTATTCAAAATCTTGCAAATGTGTTTGCACAAAAATATTTGTATCTATCATGAATTCGAGGGGGACATTATTTTATTTTATTTTTTCTCTTTTTAAATTTTAATTTTTTAAATAATTTATTCAGATTACATCCTGATTGTTATCCTCTCACTCGTATCTTCCTATTCCCCCCTCCCTCCTTCTTTCACCCTACTCCCCTCCCCTAGACCTGTGACAGAAGGGGACCTCCTCCCCCACCATGTGATCACAGATTATCAGGTCTCATTTGGATAGCCTGCTTCCCCTTCCTCTGAGTGTCACCAGGCCTCCCCACCATCAGAGTCAGTCCCTGCTCTCCCCACAACCATGGAGAATGCACTGTCCATTGGCTAGATCTGAATAGGTGGGTCTAGGTTTGCTGCATGCATTGTCCTTGGTTGGTATAGCAGTTTGTGAAGGCCCCCTGGGTCCATATCCACCAGCCTTGATGGTCTTCTTGTGGGGTTCCTGGACCCTCTGGGTCCTGCTATCTCCCCATTCTTCCATACCACTCCTACTTGGAGTCCCAGTAGCAAGTCCCAGCATCTGTCACAAGGGCAGACATATTTTCACTGAGTATAAATTTCCTCGTTGGTGATCACCCCCACCCTATATCCAGTACTCTTTAAAATAGGCTATTGTAGTATTTTATGAATGAAATGTATTCTTGCAAAGAGCCACTTGTCAGTCTTCAGATGGACAGTGTGACAGACTGATCATGGTATCAGATTAGAAAGTGGACTGTGTTGGGTTAAGACCTCCCTCACTTTCAGTTAGAGATGAGGCAGCCATCTGCTTCATTGTGTTAACTGAGCATAGTCTACCTGTCACATAAGTCACAGATCCCAAGTTCACCGCCTAAGAAAAGTACAAAGATTCCTTCCACCTTTTCATTTTTGCCTTCTGTTTTTCTGCTTCTGTCCTTCCGTCAGTGCCACTGTCTCAGACGACAGGTCTTGTATAAAAATTAAGGGAGCATGCCTTGACTTTCCTTTGAAAATTATTTTGGACATTCTAGTTATTTTTCACGGCCATGTTGTATTAGTCACTTTCTTTGCTGCTGCACATGGATACCTGAGAAAATACAAGTGGTGGAGAAAGTGTCATCCTAGCTCACAGCTTGAAAGGGCAGAGGCCATCACGCTGGGGAAGGCATGGCGGCTGTGTGCGGCTCACATTCCATCTGCATCAAGAAGCAGAGAGGGGTGAATGCTGAAGCTTAGCTTTCTCACTTCTTTTGCCTTTGTGTTTGGTGCAGGATCTTAGTTCCCAAAATGGAGCCCTCACATCCAGGGAGAGGCTTTCCCTCCTCACTTAAGCCTCTCTGGAAATTCTACCACATGTGTACCCAGAGCTGTGTCTTCTAAGAGATTCCAAATCCAGTTGCACTGATGTTGAAGCTGAGGCTGGGGGCTCCTCGGCCACACACTTGCAGCAGACACTTTCTCCCTGTCCACACCCTCCAGGTGCTGCACAAGAAATGGACTTTTCTGCGAAAGCTATCAAGTGTATCACTGAGATGTTTCTATGCGATCGTTCAGTTTATTTTCAATTAGGCATTGGGTGCTATGAATGGAATTTCCTCTTAGTATTGCCTTCACTGTGTCCCATAGGTGCCCAAATATTGTGCTATAAATTTCACTAAATTCCAAAATAGTTTTAAAATTCCTTCTTGATTTCTACCTTGGCCCAATTCCCAAGTGAGTAGCGAGTTGGTTAGCTTCCATTGGTTTGTACACCTTCTGCCATTCCTAGTGCTGAGATGCAGCTTTATCCCATGGTTGCCATATAGGATGTTATTTCAATATGTCTATATTGAGATTTGATTGGTACCCTGCCATGTGTTTGGAGAAGGTCCCATGGGCTACAGAGAAGAAAGTGCAATCTTCAGTGCTGTAGGTAGGATGCTCCATAGGTCTCTATTAGGTACGCCTGGCTGATGATGTCACTTAACTCCAGACTTTTCTCTGTTTAGCTTTTGTCCTAATGACCTAATGACCTAATGAAAATGAGGTATTGAAATCAACCAATAACAAACTAATGAACATGAAAAATGCTTAATTGAACCTCTATAAAAATAATATATATTAATTACATTAAATTTTTGTTGCTATTATTTGTTGAGTTTTGGATTGACATGGGACATACCTAAGTGGTAAAGATCCTCAATTATAGATGCCTTATCTGTGAGTATTTAGTGCTTTCAGGAAATAAAAGCCAGTATCCTACTTGAAAAATAGTACGCATGAAAAATAAAAATAACAATAATAGATCCTGATATAATTAATCTAGAAGTTTCACATATGGGAATTTTTTTATGATAAAGTGGCATTATAACTAAAATACAAGTGACACTGGGGAAGGCTGTCGCAGCAAGCCCTTCAAAAAAACAAGGATAGGGAGGGTGGGAAGGCGAGGGACTACATGCACGGGACGTACTACTGAGACTGTAAAATTATTTGGGCTTGTCATTTCTAACTAGAATACAACATATACATATAACATGGAATGGTATTTAATGTCAGGTAATGTTGAATTTTTGAAAATTCTAACAAGGGAAGTAACCAAAGTGCTAGGAACAGATTTACTCGCCTTCAAAGGTGGTCTTTTCAGCGCACGACCTGAATTCTCCCTTCCAAGAAAACAGCTGATTCAGAAGCACCTCAAGGAGGCCCGTGAAGAATGACACGGGAAGAGGCCCCATCCTCATCCCAGGCCCATGGTGAGAACAGTAGATGGCCTCATCGTCAGTGTGGTCAGAACTCAAAACACCAGGTTTACGACAACCAAGGAAGGCTAGATTAGACAGTTTAAAAACGCTAGACCTCTGTGAAGTCTACTCGTCCTTCCTTTACCCTTTTGGTGGTGATGGTGGTTGTGCAGCAGCAGCAGCAGCAGCATGCATGCATGCATCTTTAGTATGGAGTTCTGCTCCCAGGAAAGCAGACCATACTCAGAATCTGTTGTGTGTGTGTGTGTGTGTGTGTGTGTGTGTGTGTGTGTGTGTGTGTGTGTCTCACCTTGACTGGTGCCACCTGAAACACTGTAGAAAATGTTCATCTTTGCATTGTCAAACGTAGAACTTGGGGCTGGGAAGGCAGCTGAATGTAAAGCATTGCCTAGCATGCTGTGCTGGCTAGTTTTATGCCAATTGCCTCAGGCTAGAGTCATTTGAGAGGAAGAAACCTCAATTGACAAGTATCTCCAGAAGTCAGGCTATAAGAAGGTCTGAAGGGTATTTTCTTAATTAGTGACTGGTGGGATGGGCCCAGCCCATTGTGGATGGGGCCATCCCTGGGCTGGTGGTCCCGGGGTTCTATAAGAAAGCAGGCTGAGCAAGCCATGGAGAGTGAGCCAGTTAGCAACACCCTTCCATGGCCTCTGCATCAGCTCCTGCCTCCAGGTTCCTGCCTGGTTTGAGTTCCTGATTTGGTTTCCTTCAAAAGACTGTGACTCAGGATAGTAAGCCAAGCAAATCTTTTCCTCTCCAAGTTCCTCTTGGTCATGGTATTTCATCACAGCAGTAGTGACCCTGACTAACACATGCCTAAGGCTGTAGTTAAAGTCTCTAGTACTTCAAATAACTCAGGCTTGGGGGGAAAAATGCAAGCCAAACTAGCAATTTTCCAGTAACTGAGGACACACAGGAGGCTACCTAAGGCCTAGGGAAAAAGCAAGGGGAGTCTCCTCAGAAAATTAAGAGAGACAAATTAGCTGTATATAGAGAGAGATCACAAGAGCCATGTGCAAGAACAGGACAAGATGAATGTTCTGGAATAAACTGTGTCAACCTCTACTTTTCACCTTGGGCTGGTTCTTAGGCATGTAGTCAGCGAAGTGTGGAAGGAGAGAGGGCACAGAGCCAAGCGTCCTCAAAGCCTGGGACAACTTAGGCTGTTTGTTTCAGCTCCTGGCATTGAAGGTTTCCCTGTGTGAAGACAAGATTAGCACAAGCTATGCAACATAGACTTCAGTGGCTGCATATAATAAAGCATTCAACCTTCATAAAAGGCTTTGCCATGTTTAGTTGATGCACCTTGGAGACCTGTTCTTTTCTGAGTGGAGGGAAAGGGGGTGGATTTAGGAGAGAGAGGAGGTGGTGGGGGGAGAAACTTGAGAGAGGGAAGTGAGGAAAAACTGCAGTTGGGGTGCAGTATATGAGAGAAGAATAGGAGGAGGAGGAGGAGAGGAAAGGGAAGAGGAATAAAGAGAAGAAGAAGAAGAAGAAGAAGAAGAAGAAGAAGAAGAAGAAGAAGAAGAAGAAGAAGAGGAAGAGGAAGAAGAGGAGGAGGAGGAGAAGGAGAAGGAGAAATGGATTTGGAGAGCCTGGTCCATTAGCTCAGTTGATGTGACTAGTTCCCAAAATCTGTGTCAAGGGGCAGGTGTGGTGGTGTGTGCTTGTAACCTCAGCTCTGGGGAAGCACACATAAAGTGGATCTCTGGTGTCTGCTGGCCAGCCAGTCTGGCCTAATAGGTGACTTCCAGACCAGTAAGACACTGTGCTAAAAAAAACTGTATTGTGGCTAAGAAATGACACCCAAGATTGACCTACCCATATATACACACAAACACACAGATATGTACAAGTCAGGAGGAGCCTAGACATTAGATTTCAGCAGAGATGGTACACAGAAAACACAGGTAACTCAAACAGCACACACATTATTGGAAAGACAAAGAAGTCACTTTTCAATTGATTTCTCAAGTGTATTTGATCTGCAAAGTTTCTCACTAATGCAGGTAGAGTGGGTAGGTATGATATCTTATCTGTTTTCCAGATCTTAACTTCTTCTTCTTCTTCTTCTTCTTCTTCTTCTTCTTCTTCTTCTTCTTCTTCTTCTTCTTTTTCTTCTTCTTCTTCTTCTTCTTCTTCTTCTTCTTCTTTTTCTTCTTCTTCTTCTTCTTCTTCTTCTTCTTCTTCTTCTTCTTCTTCTTCTTCTTCTTCTTCTTCTTCTTCTTCTTCTTCTTTCTTTATACCAATCCCTTTTATTTATTACAGAGACTTTCATTTTCTCAAAGTCTACGGATCCCAACTTCCTCAGCAAGCTTGAGTGTCAACATCACTTTCCCATGGTGATTTCACTCTGCAGTCCTCCATAGATGCTCTGAGGGTCTCTTTCACTTCCTCCACTTCTCCAGAGTGGTCCCTGAACGTTAGCTGGTCCTTCCTGTCTCCCACTAGGGTTATTCAGGGAATTCTTTCTTGTAATACTCCTGGTAAGATTTATTTCTACTTTCTGAGGGGACAGTCAAGGTTGAGCAACCCCGTACATCCCTTTAAGCTGCATGAGTCTATGGAGCTCAGATTCTGCAACGCACAGATTGAACGAGAAATGGCCCACTTCCCTCCCCATATGTCCAGCAATAAAATGAGGTTGACAGGGGCCCCAGGCAATTTTAAATTTCCGTCAGTGGAAACTGGAATTCAGCTTTTTGGAGATACTGATCTTTATGGCTCTTTTTATGGAGCCTGAAAAGGTCTGACCTATTATTTAGACAAAATCTTCTGTCAACCCCCTCATATCTGATTTACATCCACAGGGACACTGGTGTCCTTTCTCTGCCACATTCCCTTGGAGAATGAGGAAGGATGGGCTGTAACATGTTGGAAATGCCTTGCACTGGGCTTGATGAGGACGCTGGAGGAAGGCAGGTAGGGCCAATGCTGGTTTTGGGTTGGCCCATCATTGCATCTTCATCTCTCGCTAGATCACAGCCTTGAGTTCTATAAGAACTTTGGACATAACCTGTCCACTGGAAGCAGGGTGTCCCTGTCCCACCACCTAGCAGCAATTCAGCCTATACCCTCCATAGTGATTTGGACATATATCTGGACCAAGTATTTTCACATCCCCCAAGAGGCATCTCAGAGTCATCCCATCATCCCAGCTTCCTAGAGCAAACCCTGCATGTTAGCCCTAGCTATTTTCTCTGGGTCATCAGGGGCCCCTCTAATCTCATTTTGGCTTCTCCAAAACTTCTCCACACAGCTGGAGCCATTTCCTGGAGTCTACTCTGCCTTTAGAATAAAATCCCACCTTCTCTCCAGAAAGCTAAGGGCATTCCTGGTCTTCTCCCCTGGCTTCCAATGACACAGGGTTGCTTGATTTGTTATCTGGCTTGGTTATCTTTTGTACACCGTGTATTCTGGTGGGAATTCCGTCCCTATGTTCTGCATCTGTTTAAGTCACGTGAAATATGCAACATTTCAGCTCGGCGCCTTCCAAACTTCTACTCTCAGCTCTTCCCCTCCTTCCACTAGGTCATGTTTTCTGTTTCCGTAACACTCTTTAAACAGCTTTATCACTGGACTTGCATGTTTTGTGGTAACTTCCTGCCTCCTTCAATTAGGATGTGAGCCTTTGAAGGCTGTGCAAACCTCATCCATATGATTCTATCCTCTGAGGTCAGCACAGGACTGACACATGAAAGCTTGCTAAAGGAGAGAATGGTGCAATGAGTGATTGCCCGCCTTGGCACTGCTTTCTCCCTCATGGCTCTTCTGGCTTTCTCCAAACGCTATGAGCTACTTTGCAAATGGGCCTGGGCCTTGTTCAGTTTTGTGCTTCCTTGGCTGCCTCCTAGAGAAAGCACACAACACAAAGTCAGCAAATGTTGGCTGAATCAACAAACAGTGCCATTGCTTGGGCTCAGTGAGCTTGAAGAGTAAAGATGCAGACACAGACAACACTCAGCCAGCCTATCTGTGTGACAAGGGAGGAAGCAGAAGGCGACTTCTCACGCCTCCATCAGCCGGTCCAGTGGCTGGAGGCTGGATTCACTCTTGGCATATTTGCCATGAAACAGAGTCAGTGCTCCCTTTTATTGGTCCTGTCTCACCTTTGTTCCTCTTCCACGTCTCCTAAGAACAAACAAGCCTTTATAGCTCCAGGCCAAGCAGCAGGTGCTTGTAAACTCCACACTGCTCTTGGGTCTTGTATGTTTCCACCCTCCTGCCCTGCTTGCACATGCTGCCTATCTGAAGCAACCTCCCTGGCTGAGGGAGGCTTCGTCAGCCTCCCCTGCACCCAATCTCTGCTTTCCTATCACTATTGGAGTGCTGTAACGAAACACTCGACTTATTCCTTTGATTTTTTCCTCTGAATCATGTCAGAAAATGGTCCATGAACTATGTAACAGTGTTGATGGATGACAACGTGAGGATGACTGCGCCTGTCCCCAGCACATCCAGAGCTTCCAGGTTCTTCCCTTAATCATGTGCCCCTCCAACTATGGCCTTTCTCTTAAAAAGATTTTATTTTTATTTTTAATTTGTTCACTTTACATCCTGATTGTAGCCCCTCCCTTGTTGCCTTCCAGACCCACCCTCCCTCCCTCATTCCCCCTCCCTCCCTCTCCTAGTCCTCAGAAAGGGGAGCTCTTCTCCCCTAACATCTGACCTCAGCCTATCAAGTCTCACTGTACTGCCTGTATCCTCTTCCTCTGTGGCCTGGCAAGGATGCTCAGTCAAGGGGAAGTAGTCAACAAGTGGGAACCAGAGTCCATGTCAGAGCTAGTGCCTACTCCCCATATTATGGGACCCATAAGAAAACTGTGTCTATCTACTACATCTGAGCAGATGGTCTAGGTCTCACCATGCATGGTCCTCGGTTGGTGCATCAGTTTCTGTAGCACCCGCCTCCTCCAACTGGATTTGTTGGCTCCATCAGTCTCCTTGTGGGCCTTCAGTTGAAGTCATCTATATTGTTTCCAGATTCTGACTATTATGAATTAAGTGCTATGAACATAGTTGATCAAATGTCCTTGTTGTATGGTGGAGCATCTTTCAGGTGTATGCCCAGGAGTGGTATAGCTGGGTCTTGAGATAGGACTATTCCAAATTTTCTGAGAAAGCGCCAGATTGATTTCCAAAGTGGTTGTACAAGTTTGCACTCCCACCAGCAACAGAGGAGTGTTCAACAACTCCTCATTAGTTTCTCTCAATACCAATAGCCTCAATACCCCCAATAAAAAGGCACAGGCTAGCAGAATGGATGCGAAAATAGGACCTATCTTTCTGCTGCATATAAGAAACATACCTCGGCAGTAAAGATAGACATTTACCTCAGAGTAAAGGGCTAGAATATGGTACTCTAAGCAAATGGACTCAAGAAACAAGCTGGAGATGCCATTCTACTATCTAATAAAATAGACTTTCAGCCAAACCTAATCAAAAGAGATGGGGAAGGGCACGTCATCCTCATCAAAGGAAAAGCACACCAAGAGGATGTCTCAATCCTAACATCTATGCCCCAAACCCAGAGGCACCCACGTTCATAAAAGAAACATTACTAAAGCTTTGCTTTTCTTTATGAATAGTTAAGGCCTGGATCTCTAAATTGCACACTGTCGATTTAACACCTTTAACTTTAGGATGGAGTGCACAGGGCTTTCTGGACTTAGTCTTTTTCTCACTATTTCATCTCTGGGAGTCCCGTGTGCCATTCCTGATGGGTCATCTTTCATTCATTTCTTGCTAATGAGCTTTTTTTTTCTAAAAGTTTTTTTTTAAAAAATAAGATAGCATATGAAGAATGGTCTTGTGTCCACTTGAAGATGTAGAAGAGCGTTTCAAACCTCAAAGAAGGAATACTGGGCCTGCGTGGTAACACTGAGTTTCTATACTTCAGCTCCATCTCAGGGCTCGCTTTTATGACAATACAGAGACAACTGCATTGTGTATTGAATACCTATGTGATTATACATAAAATGAATATACATTTCTTTTCTGTCAGTCATGAAATGTTACACATCAGGGACACCTTCTTAAAAACAACTGCCCTTAGGGCATTTCAGCCAGGTGCAGACATCACCCAACCAACTGAAACAAGCCCAGCAGAAAGCGAGTTTATTAGTGCTGCTGTAGAGTGAACAGTCTCTCTCTGGTCACAGCCAACAAGATTATCTTCCTGTTTCCTCAAAAAAGAGGGAAACACCTGAGTCACTTTGAAAAGAAAGAACACCGAGAGAACACACAGCCTAGTGAACGAATCAATGAGGAGATCTTGGCCCTTTTAACACTGGCAAGCTCTGCATCCCTAGCATGTTACTATTTGCCAACAGAGTTTGAAAAAAAATGCAGGTGGGAGGCCGTCAGGTAAATGGCTTGCTGCTGAGCTAGACAACATGAGTTTGATTCCCCAAGCCCACCGAGAGGAAGAAAAAAAACAGAGTCCTGAAAGTTGTCTTTTGTTGCCATATGTTGTTGCCACAAGTTGCCACATGTGCTGTGGCAAAAACTATTAGTCCCTCCCTGTAAATAAAACAAACGAACAAACAAGTGTTTTAAATTTTTAAATAGGAATAAGGCTGAGGGACTGAGCCTGAGACAGACGACCTCTGCATGAGGCCAAGTAGGTGGGCCTGGATGAGGAGTGATCCTGAGATGACCACCGGTCAGGTGCCATGTGACTTGGACAGGGAGGCAGCCCAACATGATAATCAGTCCAGCACCGCACAGGGTTCAGTAAGGGCAGGCCATGTGTGAGATGTTCCCTGCCTGGTGTCATAATGCACAGCCAGGCCATAGCCTTCCTGAGACCACTCCTGAGCTGACCCCAGACACCCAGGGATGCCAGGTGCCACTAAGGGGAGCAAGTAAGTTGTGGAGAAATGGAAGAGAAAGAGAATCAGAAGGATGTAGAACGAGGGTAGCAAGGAGCAGCTGCTGATGCCACCTGGGACTATAGTGGGGACCTGGCTTGTGCTGCCACTGGGAGCCATGTCTGGGTCTGTGGCCCTGCGGCAGCTGGGGTCTGTTATCACCAAAGTTCAGCCAATTGTCCTTTGTCTGGTTTGCCTACCAGGGACATGTTGATGTCTGAGGGCTGTGCTGAACTGGCTCCACTCTTCATCTGGGTATCTCGGGAGAGCTGGCTCTGAGCACTGGGAACATGAGAGCAGGAGAGCTCACCCTGCCCCTCACCAGCCACAGTACTTGGAAGAGCAGACCCTGCACATCTCCCTGGTTGCTGGCCCTGGTTGCAGAAGCTGCAGGTGAGCCGGCCCGAGGATACGAGCATGGGAGAACTGGCCCTGCCATTCATCTCCTTTCTGGTGGCATGGATGAGGGAGAAGAGATACCCTCCTTTTCCCTGGCTTCCTCACCTGCTGCAGCACTCAGGAGAGTGGGCCCTGCACCTCGCCTGGGCCGCACAGTACAGCTGGCCCTGATGGCATGGGTATAATGAGCTGGCTCCAAGGGCATGAGAGTGGGAGAGGTGGATCTGCCCTCCGGTGCTTCAGGATCCCTATGACACATGGCAACAGCAGGATATCTGAGGAGTCCCAGTGCGGTTCCAGTATTGATAGACTAGCAGAAGCCAGAGGCCTCGAACCCGACCAATGACTCGGTGCAATGATCATTTGCAAACAAAGAAATGTGGACAAAAGAGCATACTGTGGGCCACACTGTGACATGATACAGTTTCCACAGTGAGACTTCTTTCTTTTTCCTTTCTTTCTTTTCTTTCTTTCTTTCTTTCTTTCTTTCTTTCTTTCTTTCTTTCTTTCAAGGGGAGGTTGCAAGAGTTGAGGGGATAGGGAGATGAGTGGGATTGGGGTGCATGATGTGAAACTCACAAAGAACCAATAAAAAGTAAAGGAAAAAAAAAGAAAGAAGTTTGAATTTAACTTAAAAAGCAAAACTAACCAAACTTGATGGCATAGTTACTGCGCACTTAATGCTCCATCCTCCTGTTTCTAGGGTAAAATTGTGTGCTGTGTTTAAACTTAAAAGGTCCCATGCAAACATGGCACCTGACTGGGAGCGTGTGTGTGTGTGTGTGTGTGTGTGTGTGTGTGTGTGTAGCCTGCAGAATTGGAAGCTGCTCCAGGAAGTAGGAGAAAGAGGAGTGTAAGGTCACAGGGGTCCCTGTGCTCGGCCAGACACAATGTGCGGTGCACACTTATATGACTCTCACTTCATAAAAGGAACTTTTATTTCGTAAGTAATACACTCAGTTTTACTCTAACTTCTTAAATTTATAAATCTGATTTATTTCTAAAGTTTTGGTTCCTTTGTAACAATTTCAAATACAAACCCATCAAAAAACAGTACAATAAATGACATTTGTATACTTTCATTTTCAAAACTGTTTTCACTAAAGTGCTGAGATATACACACATGAGCCTTCAATGAGCAAGGTCTTAATAACTACTTCTTGGATCTTCTACCTCTGGGTCTTGTCCTAGGCCTTTTGGAGGGCAGCACATAGTGAGGTAAGTGCCTGTGACAGCTGTCCTCAGGACTCCTGAAGACCCACCTGATGCTCTCCTTCAGGAGTATTTTTAAGGTGACACTTTTTTCAGAAACACGTTTGTGCTGGATTGCATTAACCACTTGCTTTTCATCAGAGATGTGTATGTAAGAAGACAAAGCACCCTGAGCAAACGACTCTCCATTATGCGAGCTATTCTATGTGTGGACTATGCCTTCATGGCTTAAAGGACACACCACTGAGGTGCAAAACCTGTTCTACCCTGTCACGCGGATCCTCTGGAGGCTCCTCTTGCCACCCCTTTTATATTTTTTTGTTTTTGAGAACTTTATCACTATGTAGCCCTGGCTGACCTAGAACTCATTCTGTAGACCAGGCTAGCCTCAAATTCACAGTGATCATCAGACTCTTCCCGGCGAGCACTGGAGCTAAAGGCCACCACTCCAGATGTTGCAGCTTGGTCTTCTCTCACTTCCTCCTGCTCTGTGACCCTGTTCCAGCCCCAGGGATTTTTTTCTTTAATTTACTCAGAAACTCAGGAATGCCCCTCCCCCCTGGGAGTGCTCGCGAGCCTGGTGAGAGCCTCTCACCTTCTCCACCACAGCTGGGTTTTGCAGCCTTCCCTTCTTTGGTAAATCTTTTGAAGTCATGGGCAAATCTCAAGTGTCTTCTGTAGGAGCCATTTTCGGGTCCCTTAGTGATGTCACCCGAAATCCATCAAGGCTTCTGAGGCAGTCACAGATGTTTAGTTCCTACAGCATCCCACCAGAGTCAGTCTTCTGCAGCTGCAGCAAAGGCCCTGTTGAGATGACAGACCTTAAAACCTGCCGTAGCTCTGTGATGCGGTGGCTGCATCACAGAGGCCATGTTGTGTGGCATAAGGACCATATTCCTTTAGGCAGCAGCTGAGAGCTCCCTGGCTTCTCACAGCTCACGTGAGCCACTGGCAGACTGCGTGCTTACTGATCTGCTGGAAGGGCCTGGGAGTCTCACCGTGCCAGACTGCCAAAGGGTTTCAGTCTGTTGCCTGCCATACTGCCCTCAAGCAAGCCCGTTATCTTATCCATAAAGAGCCTTGAAACCTGGCACTGACCTGGCTTCTTTGTGGACAAAAGCCAAACATCTGTTTCTAGAAGAGAGAGCGTCACCCATATTAAAGATTCGCTGCAGCATACAATTTTCTCCCATAACCCTCCCATCTAAAACCCGTGTCCTTCAACTCCTTTTCACCAGCCTTGCCACTCATTTTGACAGAGTAATAGCAACTCTGCTTTTGAATTGCTCACACTACCCTATGTCATTGGTAAATTTAACCTTTTCCTTCAACATCAAAACTAAAACATACTGGGTTTGCTTGCGACCATGGCAGTACTGGAAGGAGCACACTTTCGCATCTGAGCTCCAGCCGTGCCACTAGAAGCTTCCTCATTCTTGATGTAGGCTCTTCTGGGTTATTGGTTGGTAGTTTTTCAGATCCTCGAACAGACTTAAGGACCATAGCCTTGGCGGTGGACCATGCCTAACTTGAGAGTAACGATCACCCTTGGTCTACCTTCATAGCTATTATCACTTTTAGTGTCATACTCCATGTGGCCTCTGGCTGACATCATGTGCTGGATTTGCATAGCTCTTATTTTGTTAATTATGCCCCTAGGTGCGCAAACCCACTCCTACCATAGCATGCTGCAATGTCCCCGCAGTAAACTTTAAGCCATAAGGACAAGGAACTTTGTCTACACTAACGATGTATAGTATAGTGAATACATCAGTTACCATTATCAAGCATCAGGTGTTGAATATAATTATATGTGCTAAGTTTTTACATGACCAATGTGCAGTGTCTACACTGGTATTACCACACACACACACACACACACACACACACACACACACTGTACCATCATCACTCTGTGGCAGCATCCTGCAACCTGTGCATGCAGCCTTGCTGAGTAGTATGTTGCTATAGTGCATGGCTCTCATGTGTTTGATTTATATGTACTATGAAGCAAAAGCTAATTCTTTATCAGTCTTGCTCTAGCAATTTTTGTGTTTAATTTTTAATTCTTTATATTATCTGTATACACCCCCCTTTTTTTTTTTACAATATTTGACACTATTCCATTACATAAAGTGTCATTTATATTAATTTTCTGTTGATGAAATTTTAATTTTATTTCTAATACTTTGTTATCGTCAACAACACCACTTGAACATCATTGTACATCATTAGGGTATAGACGCAAAAATAGTCCTACCTATGTATTATGAACAGTCTTCAAGCGTGTCATACATGTGTTTGGCCTCTCTACTCAAATCAACTTTCTTAAGTACTTAATATTTTACTGTGAACATTTTTAAGTTGTGTAAAGCAAGTGGACTAGTGAGTGCATACAACCAAGTATCGACTCAGTGCTGTGTTTGCCTCATCTTAATCTTCACTCACGTTTTTATCCTCAAATCATTTCAAATCAATTGAAATCAACATATCCCAAATTTAGAAATACTGCAGTAATCCTATAGAAAAAAATGTTTTCTTAAACATATAGAGACATGTTGTGGGGGGGTCAGCTAATTTGTAGAGAGCATGTTTGGTGTGCCCAAGGCCCTGAGCACAATCCAGGCATCACACATGCACATAAATATATAGAAAAATATAAGCAGAACAACATTATCATCTGTAAACCATCAATATTTCATCAGATCAAATCTTCCCAACCATTTTAGTTTGTGGTTTATTTGTTTAAGAAGTACTCAAAGTTCATAAATTGACCTTGGTTAATGTCTTTAATCCATAAGCTTTCTTCTTGTCACTCAATGAAGGAAATAAGTTGGCCTCTGATAGGTTTTCTTACACTGTCGAATAGTCTGCATGCTGCTGACTTAATCTCAGCAATGTGCTGAAATCACAGGTGTTTCCTGAGCTTTGGGAATTTGATCTACAAGATGAGACACAGCATTTGTGCATTTGTGTGTTGGTTTTTTGGGGGCAGTGTGATCTCACAGGTAGTACTTCTGCTCAGTCAGTGAAGGGGGGCATTCTGATATAAGCCAGAGCATTCTTTTTCTTCAGGAGAAAGTGGTAACCAGAGCTTAACCTGCTGTGTCACAACCTGGCTGGTGTGCGGATGGGAAATGCCCAATTCCAGACCACTTTGGATGTCATCTTGATGCACCTAATGGAAGAAAAGGGACACATGCAACCCAGTCTGAGGCTCACTGAAAGACTGAGGCTCAATCACAAGAGCGTATTGTCACATGCTAGCACTGAATCAGGAAGGTCTGCCCTGCCACATCTTTTTTTCTTTCTCAGCACACTGTACTGCTGTATCAAGAAAAATTCAAAACATACTGAAAGGCCATAAATTTTGAAAGAGTCAGTGTAAACACTGGACCCAAACTCAGATATAGCACGAAAGAGGAATTATGACAGTAGAAGTTTAAAACAACCATGCTGAACATATCAAGAGCTCTAAAAGATAAGGAAAGCCAGCATTCAGAGCAGACGGGTCGTGTGAGCAGAGGCAGGCCTTCTAAGAACACCCACGGAAAGAGCATAAAAGCTGGACTGAAGTTATTTGAACAAAAATGAGGCATCAATTTTAGTAAGATTATTAATAGGTATGTCTGAAACAAAAGTCTCTGCTCTTGAATATATTTCTGCTGAAACTCCCCAAAGTAAAATGAAAGCAGAAAAAAACTCCCAGCGAACCCAAGACTCAAGACATCCATAAAAGGTTAAACACACGAGAATGGTAGAAGGAGAAGCATTAGAAGAAATATTTGAAGCAGTAGTGATTGAGAGCTTCCTTCAAATTAATGTCAGACAGGACCACAGACCCGGAAAGCTCAGAAAACACCAAGCAAAATATGTAGCAAAACGTGATACTCAGGCATTTTATTCCAAACTATAAAAGATGCAAAAACTCCCCAAAGAACTTAGACGGGTTGAATATTACTCACGGGGAACAGGAGTCACATTTAAGTCAACTTCTCTACAGCACCCGGACACACAACAAGAGATGTGTGTAAGTACAGCAATGTAGTTAAAGGGTTCAAAAATAACACAGAAGCAGCCTAGAGTGATTTGCCTTATGGCCTTGCCCTTTGAAGGAAAAATAAAGAGTTCCCAGAAGGACAAAAATGAATACATTTGTTGCTTTGTTGCTGGTAGAATTGTCTGGAAAATATTTTAAAATATTTATAGAGAAAGCAAGTGATATAAGCCAGAAATTTGGACCTATATAAGGAAGGAAGAACAATGGAGAAAAATAACCAAAGATGAAATACAAGTTTAGTTGACGATACGCTTGCTCCCGTGTGTGTGTGTGTGTGTGTGTGTGTGTGTGTGTGTGTGTGTGTGGTATGTGGGTTAGGTATGTGTTTATGTGTGTACGTACATGTGAGCATGCACATGAAGACCAAGGTCAATACCAGGTGTCTTCCTTGATTTTCTCCATTTTGCTTTTGATACAATGTCTCTTCCTGAACATGGAGTCCTTGATTCAGGGAGGTTGGTTGGTAAGTAAGTTCCAGAGATTCATCTGTTCTGTTTCTATTAATACTACAACGTCATACTAGTACGACAACACCATAGCAACATCATCATCAACAACAACAACAACAAAAACCAGACACATTGATCAGTGGAATAGACTCAAGGACCTAGATACAAGTTCACATACCCATAGCCACCTGGACTTTGACACAGGTACATGTATGTATATATCATATACATGAGAAAAGACAACATCTGTAAACAGTGCTGGGAGAAAAGTTATCTCCATGTAGAATGAGACTTGATCCTTCTCTCTCACCCTGCAATGCACATAAATCAATCTCAAATGTTTAAAAGATCTCAACATTCAGTCTTAAACCCTGAAACTTCTAGAAGAAAGAGTAAAGTGTACAGAGCCCTGGTCTTCCAGGAAATAGAACCAGTAACCAAGTGGGACTTCATGAAATGATAAAGCCATGCAGGCTACTGCTGTTGTTATTGCTTGCCTACTAGAACTTGAGGGGAAAGCCCCGTTTGCTAAAGATGCCACATTTTGGTCACCAAACATAGAGAAACAGCATTGGTGCTGATCAGAAAGCGTCCTCCCTTCTGCCTAGCTTTCAGGCACTAGGGGGTGCTGTGCAGGCTCTGGTAGAGAAGCCATCAACAGTCAGACCCAGCTGTGAACGGTGAAAGCAGCAAGATGGCCACCTTAAGATATGCACATGGGTAGCCAGGAGTGTGTGTTATGGGGTCACCAACCACTTTCTGACTGGATTTGAGGCCCATGCCACAGGAGCGAATTCATGCCTGATACTGTAAGCCTGGCCGAGAACCCACAGGTGGGAAACTAACAGGCCTCAGGGCTGGAGCTACTGCTGTTATTTTGCTAAATGGGCAGTGTATTAAGGTGCCTTTTAGACTTGTTTCTCTGCGTTCATAGACTATTGCAGCACTAGGCATCAGCAGAGAAGGTGCTGGCAGCTAACACAGAAACCCTCAACTGGCCAAAGCACAGAGAATGAGTGCCTGTTGGGGGTGCTCAGCCACAAACGGGACATCCATATATAATATCACCTCCCAAGGCTCGGGAGCCACCTCGGAAGAGTGGGTGGAGAGACTGTAAGACCAGAGCCCCAGGAGGATGGAAGCAAAACCGTGTCTTCTGGACATGACAGGACCGCCCTACTCATGGACTCATAGCCACTGCGGTTGCCCACATAGGATCAAACAGTCAACATTCCACCACGAGCCCAGACCTCTGTCTGAAGAGGTATTGACAGTTGATGGCTTCCGGGGGAGGGACAGTCCATCTTCTTTAAGTGTGGCCCCTGATAGTGTGACCCTGACTCCATGAGTATTTGGGCAGCACAAAGTATGTTGTTCCCATGTATGAAATTCTTAGAGAATAACAGTATCATAACCTAGAAAAAGATCAAAGAAAGAAGTGAAATTGATCCGGCCATGTGCTGGGAGAAGAGAGGGAATGAAGTGAAAATGCCACTGTAGGAAGTAGAGAAAGTGGCAGAAAATAGCAGGAAAGGAGGGTAACAAAATCCCAGTAAACAGCGTGGGTGCTGAGCCAGCCACATCGCTAGTCAGCGGGATGCCAGTGGTTTGCAGGCACCACAGCGAAGACAGAGGAAGGCAAGGCTGAGGGGGAATAGGAAGGTGGCAGAAGACGCCCCCCCCCAAAAGGTCCTAGTGTCCCAAACACACTTCAAACAGCATTCTAGTCAAAAGAGAAATCTCAGGAATAGTTTTCCAAATTAAAAAAAAAAAAAACCAACAAAAAACAAATAAACAAACAAAAAACCCAACCATAAACTATTTTGAACTAAGTTTAGATACAGCAAAAGCTGAGGGACATTTATAGCATTAAATTTCTGTGTCAGAGAAGGAGAAAGACCTAGAATCAGTGATCAAAACTGAGAACTTAATATTCCAAATATTTCTTTGAAAAGATCAGTTAGACCAACAAATCTCTTGGGCTAATTACGATAATAGAGAAAGGACCCAAGTTATCATACTGGTAGCAAATGGCTATTGCCTAGGATCATGCAGGTGTTAAAAGCGCATGAGGGCATGTGCAGCGCAACTCTGGGCTCACACACTGGTAAATCTAGACAAAGGAGATAATGTTCTAAATGTCACCCAAGAAAACACAGACAGTCTGAATGGTGCTTCATCTATTGAAGAACCTGGGTCAATAGGAATTGGCCAAAGCAGAGGCTATCAAGGCCCAGCTGAGTTCAGTGATAAAGTCTGCCAATTGAGACTGGGGGCTACAGGGGAATGTTTCTTCCTTCAATAAATCCTCTCACTCAAGACAGAAATCCCAGATGCCTGTGAGCTACCATAACCACGCATTTGCTCTGTCTCATTACCAGTGGACTTTGGTTGTGTGGAACCAGGAGTCCAGGCCACTGAACTGCGTGCCTCTTTTACTTCTTAGTTTTGAGACAGGGTCTTACCCTGTTGCCCCAAGGATAAGCTTTGAACTGGCGATCCCCATGCCCAGCCTCTGAGTAGCTGGGGTTCTTCTAACCTGCATCAGCCCTGCCACAAGCAGCATGTGTCCTGAAAGTTCAGAGTTTAACCAAAGAGCGCGCATGGACTGGGCCTAGGCCCACTATACACATGTAACCAATGGGCAGTTTGATCTTCATTGGGTCCCCTAGGAAGTTAAGCAGTTGCTGTCTATGACATGGACTCTGTTGCTTGCTTTTGATCACAGGGCCATAACAGGGCTGCCTCGCCTGGCCTCAGTGGAGGAGCTCAGCCATGATTCCAGTAGATGTGCTGGAAGGTAGTTAGGGGGGAAGATGGGGGGGGGGAGAGGAGGGAGGAGATCACGATAAGGATGTAAAGTGCATATATAAATTAAAAAATAAGTTTAAACACACTAATAAACAAAGAGTTTAACTACATCTTCCCACCCTTACTTAGCCTTTGCCTGACTGAAGTTGCTGTTCTGTTAAGTTGTTCGAGATGCTTTCTCTACGCCTGGCTGGGCCACCAACTTAATGCAAAAGAGAATTATAATCATTTTACTTTGCATTCAGTTTCTAGGGACTTTTTTCAAATATATTTTGTTTTATAATTATGTGCAGTATTTGCTTATTACCCAGGTATATATATATGTAAAATCTAACTGATTTGGGTCAAATACTTTAAACAGCTTATTTTTTACCTGTTGTAGAGAGTCGGTTTATATATATATGTATATATATTATAAATATTATATTATATTTCACTTACTTATTGTGTGTATGTCTGTGCATGCATATACTCACATGCCATGGAACATATGTGGAGGGCAGAAGACAACATGGGGGAGCCAACCAAGACTTGCCTTCTGCTCTGTGGACTCTAGGATCCAGCTAAGGTTATCAGGCTTGGTGTCCATCTCACCTGTCCCCTTTAGTCTGTTAGTTTGTAATCACCTTAGCTTCCGTGCAGGAGAGTATGTGCGATCCTTTGACCCATAGTAGCACACTGCTGTGACTTTCTCTAGCTCTTCTCCACCTCAGAGTCTGTTCAGTGTGATTGCTCAGCTGGTGATGATTTGTGCACAAACATTCCATTTATGGCTGTGTGCCATGAGTGATGGTGCAGGAAAGACCTTACTGTGTGCATGCTTTAGAACTTTTATTTTTGCAGTTTTAGATTTTATAATGAACATTATTTTTAGTTTCTTCAAATGGCTTTTATGCCTCTTTTTTTTTTTTTTTTTTTTTTTGAAGACAATGTTTCTCTATGTGAACCTTTGGCTGTTCTGGCCTCGAATACACAGAAATCTGCCTGCCTCTGCCTCTTTCCAAGTGCTAGGCTGAAAGGCGTAAGCCGCCACCGCCCACATGCTTTTCTTAGTTTTAATAGTGTGTGAACTATATAAATAGTCTTCCCAATTGTGAACCACCCATTCATTTCTAGACTTTATCTCTTACTGGTGTAATGGCTTTTTTCCCCCTTAAAATGTTTTCAGGATAATCTCGATGTTAATGTTTTTTTTTAATTTAATAAACTTTATTACAAAAACTCTTACAAAAAATTTCAAAACCACAAACCCAAACCACACAGATTTCTTAAAATGTAGTTAGTTACATTCTGTTTGCTTTTCTTTTCTTTTTTCGGGGGTCTTTTTAATCCACCAATCATTGGTGGAACTGACCTGTGCTTTTCTATTTAGTTCAGTTTGGGGCAGCTTTTGAAAGAAGTGTATTTATGTTTTAGTTTTTGATGTCATCTATCAACTGATCCCTCACAAATGTTAACCCTAAGCCAGACCTCTGCCCTTTCTGCCAGATCTGCTGTCCTGGGAGCCATGAGAAACGCTTCAAACTCAGCACCTTCAGCTGGAGTTCCTGACCTCCTCACGCTTCTACAGACAGATCGCCCTCAGCCATGTGGGCCCCATCATTCTGGCTGCCAAGGCAAGGGTCATGGACCCTGCCCACATCCCACAGGGTCAATCCACATCCAAGTTGTACTTGCGGTATCGAATTTGGGGGTGGGGCATACCCTGTGGCCGAAGCCTGGTTTGGCCACCATTTCTTAATAAGCCAATTAAAAAAGACATGGAAAAACAGAAATTGGAGACTTACCTTATGTGGCCACATTTGGAAGAGGGACACGGAGATCCAGGGAAGCCCTGCAGTCTGTCTTTGGGGTCCTGAAATAAGATTAAAGTTTAAATAGAAGGCAGGGGCATGTACATCTAAGCAGTCCCTGTCAGGGTGTGGTCCCTTCCTATCTCTGCCTGTGCTTCAGGTTTATGCTGTAAGGTGGTCTGAGGCGTTTTTGTAACTGTGGAATCTCTTTTGGGGAGATCAAGACCCCTCTGGTTGGGACCTTTTCCTTCTCTGCACATGAGGTTCCTTGGGAATATTCCACTTCATTTAGGGCCCATTGTTTCCACAGCCTGATAGGGAGATCAAGAGGCAGGACTGCCTCTTAACAGGGCTTCCGTTCTGCCCCTAAGCCTCACTGGGAACCACTGCATCTCAGCCTCAGACCTCCGCCTGCCCTCATGCTGATTTCACTCATCTCCTTTTCAACAGAGCATCTGGCTTGTTGTTCATAGACCAAGGAGCAAGTCGTCCCTTTTGAAATGCACGCCTTAAGTGAGTGTCCATCTGACACCCTCAATGTCCCGCCATCTAGGCTCTGTATGATCTGCCCTCTTGTTCCTCGACCTTGTCCTCGGCTTCCCCACCACTCGGATTCATTTGATACCTGTCAAATATGACGGTTCTTCTTTCTGTGATGCCTTTCCCCCACCATCCTCAGAGCTCTCTCCTCAAATGCTCAAGCGTCACTTCCTGAGTGGAGTGCACGTATCTTTCCTATTTTCAGTTTTTCACATTTCCAGTCATGTGTATACTACAGGTAGCATTGGTTGACTTGCTGTCTTGGACCCATGAAGCCTTTGATTTATTCGTTATGCTCACTGACTGAGCTAGGGTTTCTGATGCTGTGACAAGACTCCATGACTAAAAATAACACGAGAAAGGAAGAGTTTAACTTCATCTTACACTCCCAAGTAACAGTCCATCACTAAACTAGTACAATGTTGTCAAAACTGACAACTCTGATACTGCCTCACTAGTCCCATTTCAAGTGTTCTGGCCTCTTGTGCTCAGTAGCTGCCATATTGGACATCACAGATACAAAGATCCCTCATCTCAGGGTGTTCTGCTGGGAGCTCTGGTTTATAATACCACCACCCAGATAGCTCTTTTAGAAGCTCCATTTCACCTGTCATATGTCAACATATACAGCTCCATCTTGAAAAGTATTTTTTAGCATTGAGTTGGAAGCCACATCCACAACCCATCACCTACCACCTATACTGACACCAACGACTACACTGCTTCCTTTATTATTTCACCTGAAAGAACATTCACCAAGAAGGATGTTTCGAACTTGTTCATTACTGAAACCTTGGAGTATACAGAGAATCTGGAAAGAGTGTGTTCTCAGAAGCATAAATTAATTGCATGAATTAGATTGAACAACATGGCAATGACCAATGGGGAAGCAGGAGCTATAGTTTTAAAACAAGAATAAAGTTGTATATAGTGTTAGTTTGTTCTTTCTGTCTCTAATACTCTTGAGTTTCTTGTTATTCTTTTTCCTTTGTCTGTTTGCTTGCTTGCTGTTCATTGATATGACTGGCCTGGAACTCACTGCCCTTCCCTGGGACTGCAGATATGCATCACCACACCCAGAATATAATATCTTTTTATATTCTTTGTATTTTTCTCTTATGCCTTCTTATTCTCTCATTTTTTTTATTAGCCAGTTTCATCAGAGGCTTGCTCTATTACAGTGTTTTCAAAAACAGAATTTTAAATTGGTTAATATTGTCAACTATACATTTTTTTCTTGGTGTTGTTTTTACTTCATTTTTTCCCCTACAGTCTTTAGAGTTTATCCTGCTGATCTTGTGCTAACTTCTTTGTCTTTCAGGGTTGCTTAATGCTATAAAACCTTTTCTTTAACATAAACAAAAAGTGTATTTAAGTCTCCTTTGTCTTAATCCTCTCACAGGACACTGTAAGTCTAGTGATATTTCCAACTTTGCAAAATTATTAAATTTTCAATGTTTTCTTTGGTCCATAAGGTAGCAGGAATGTGAGTTTTTTCGTTGGGTAAACAAAGTGGGGTTTGTTATTAGTTTCCTAATTCTGAAGTATATGAATCTGCTTTTAATTATCTTGTCCTAATGAGAGAGAGAGAGAGAGAGAGAGAGAGAGAGAGAGAGAGAGAGAGAGAGAGAATATATTCATGGATGCTTGAAAAGAAAGCCATTTTCAAAGCTGTTGCGCAGAATGTTCCTTGGGTCCACCAAAACCATTAACCAAGCATGTTGGGGTACTCCTGACAGAAGGGGCACAAGCAAGGACAGAGGCTCTGCTGATCTTGGGGTCTTCCTCTGGCACTACTTATTGACAGTCCCCAGCATGGATTCTGAACAGAGAGCAACCAACGTCCTTACTGCAAGTCCCCACCCCAGGTTGGCACGGTGGGGTGCACACAGAAGGATTTAGAGACCACATCCTAAATGCTGTTTTGTAACCTTGAAGTTAAGACGGAAATAAGCTTGTTTGTCTGCATGTGGGACGGCCATGTATTGCTGCCAGTAGCAGGAAGCCATGGGTAAAACATGGTGGCAGGGATTAGTCTCTTACCTGGATCCAGTCACAGCCACCTAGGGAAATAGGAAGGCTGTGGCATTTTCAATATTCCTTTGAAGTGTGTGTGTGTGTGTGTGTGTGTGTGTGTGTGTGTGTGTGTGTGTGTGTGTGTCTTGTCTTCTCATGTGAAGCATTCTGGAAACACAGGGTAGGACACAAGGTAGGACAGTCATCATCTCAGCAAGTGTCATTCATTACTCTGCTCTCCGTCAGCCTGTGGCACATGACACACCATTCCTTGGATCCCATCCATATTCCTGGTCTCTGTCACTTGTGGCTGGTGAATAGAGTTCCGTACCACAAAGGGTCTGTGGTTGTGCTCTGCTGTACTGAGCTAAGCATAGGAACCATACAAACAAAAAGCCAGCCTGCCTTTGTAGGTTGTCACCAGATGATTCAGGTCAGATGAGTGTGACAGTGGCTACTGACAGTGGAGTTGCTCCATTGCAGGGATCCATGGAGTTGGCCTGGCCTAGTTGCCTTGAGAGGTATATGTCATAGGTTTTTAATGTTAGAGTCCATGGCTCCTGGGGCACAATGTACCTTCCAGTTCCTGAGAGACTGGTGTACTCCCTCGGGCAGCTAAGCATTCAGGCTACTTTGTGTTTCTCTGCATGCTCCCTTAGTAGTCAGGGAAGCATAGAAGCTTCTCAGGACAATTGGCCTCAGGCATTAATATTGTGTACCCTGGATAGCTTGCAAACCTCATCGTATCCTGGCAACTATAATTGTATTGATCCTGGCCGGCCATTGCCATTATATTCTGTTTCTGATAAAGGGATAAAAGGTCTGATCATTCTCAAGCCTGGCTTCATTCCTTGTGGCCGTATCAGGTGACCTTGGCCATATCGGGTGACCTTGGCTCCAATAAGTAAGCACAGTGTGTATATTCCCTCAATTTCCAAGCTTTCATCTCATTCCTGTGTTGTTTGACCTGAGATATCTGAGTTCCCAGGCTTCCCGTTCTTCTGCCAGCTAGCCAGCCAGTCTCCAGACTACAGACTACTTTCACTGTGACATCCTGGGCTCCATCAATTGGATCCCACCAAGCTTTGCTCTCTACTTTAAGACCTTCTGTCTGTCAATGACACACCTCAGGCTACTTCCTAAGCAGTTGGGTGGCTCCACACTTCTTTATGTCTCCTTCCCTTCTCATTAGTGCAGCCAAATAAGAAGTGAATGTCCATTACTAATTCAGACATTTTGGGAAACTGATCCCCCTTCTATTCGGAAAGGAGCCGTTCTGACTGCTTTATCCAACATTATGATTCTGGCTTTCAGAATGATTAATAAACAGAAGAGTGCAGTTTCTCATCCTCTGAGGAAAAACAAGGTCATTATCACGTATGATTAATGAAAAGTCACCCATATATTTGATAGGAGCTTTCTTGGAAGTTTTATATCCCTTCTAAGAAGAACACATGGTTTTCAGTGTCTTGTGAAAAATAAAATTCAAGGCCCCTGTTCAAAAGATATCACGCAAACGGCAATAGAGCATTAAAATTCCCAAGGTTGTATGCCCATGAAGCCAGCCTCTGACCCTTCTGTTGTATGTTTTGATTTTACTCCCTAGAGGATGCCAAGAAATGTGAGCTAAATGTTTAAAACCTAAACAATAATACTCAGAGCGCAGAATTTTTTTCAACAAAGGCATACAACTCTTTGGTTGGCAGGCACATGATTGTATGACAGCACTTCCCTGAAGGTTTTTCAATTTCTCTATGGCTCAGCCTCCTACTCTGTAAAGTTAGAATAACAATTGTACCTGTTTTGTGGAGTTCTTGTAGGGATGTAATGAATTACTGCAGGTAAAGTACTCAGGGCCGTTCTTGGCATGAAGAATGCTTTGTAAAAGTTTAGGCTCATTCTTTGAAAATGTTTCTGATTTTAGTGTTTAATCTTAGTTAAAGTATTTCCACATGTAGCTATGTTTTATGACAATACATTGAGGCATGAATCAGAAAAGAACAAGCAAATTACAGAAATAACAGGAATCCTACTTTGGGCAGTAGAGCTGGTGTATAAGCAAAAAAAAAAAAAAAATGGGATCCATAGTGACACGCCCATACAAATTGACTAATGGATGGATTGGAGTGCTCCTTCTTCCAAATAGCATTTACTTTTGCCTACTTATTTCCAAGGAATTGGAAAGACACGTGTAATGAGACCATTAGTGAGCCTGGAAGATCTGAGCGACTGCAGAGGATCAGGGGAGGGGTGGGCATTGGAAGCTGTAGACATGCACTGAAGCGTCTTCTTAGGAAGCAATGGATTCTTCCATCTGAACAGAACAATGGCACGGTGACATTGTGCACTGAGGTCACCCTGCTTTGCCACCCTACCCAGTGGCTCCAAGGGCAGACGTCAGATTTCAGCAGACTCAGAGAAGCAGGCTCTCTGGTTTACGAGGTTTGTTTTCTGTGCTGGAAGAGACACATTCAGGGCTTGATTCTGTACCAAACATTAAAATGTCCAGGCTAATCGATGTTACCTTCACATGAGAACTGCTTTTTGAGGACCTATCAGTAGGCAATCCATGAAATTTTACTTTTTAGAAGATTTATTGTTATTACTTTTGATTATGTGCAGGTGTGTCTGTCTGCATATGTGTACATTACATAAATGCAGGTGACTTCAGAGGCCAGAGGCAGTGGATTCCCTGGAGCTGGAGTTGCAGTCCACTGTGAACCACCTAACATGGGTGTTGAGAAATGAATTCATGTTCTCTGGAAGATCAACATGAGCTCTTAACAGCTGCACGCACCGCCTCTCCAGCCCCCAGGGGGTAGTTTACATTTCGATCCTAGAATCTAAGCCTGTGGTGATAAGGTGTGTTGTCCAAGGCTATACACTGTGGCCCTGGCATGCAATCCTAGTACTCCACGGGTTTAAGCACAAATATGAGGATTCCTAGGCCAGCTTGGATGGCGTAGTGGTACCCTGTCTCAAGCCCCCAACACTCCACAAAGATGAGGCTATAGCTTGATGCTTATTTTTACTGATTAATGGGTGGGTTGCTTGTGATTTTTTTTTTTAAAAATCAGATACCAACTATTTGATTTTAATTGTACACTGAGCATTTTTCCAAAGAAATTAATTTGTGCAAGCAAAGGAGGAAAGGACCCAATCTTCTTGTCAGTGATGGATGGTTTCTGTTACGGACTTGTACCCTTGCTCTCAACTCCCCCAGAGTTCCCACACTGGCTTTAAACTCCATCAGTTCAGTTTTCTGTGCATCATCTGACATGAACCTGCAGAACGGTTTCCAGAACACTTCACGGTGATTGGTGGCAGTAGAGATTGAGCATATGTTGCTCTGGGAATCAGGTAACTCCCCTCCCCCACCCCCACCAGTCACACAGGCAGAGATGATGTGTGAGCATACAGGTATGTGGGACACAGGCAATCCTGTGGATCAACATTTGAGATCATGTGGTAAGTGTTCTTGTCTGAATAACTGATGCCAAGTCCTTTGCAGGAGGGTCACAAACGCTCCAGAGAAAAGTCTTCAATACCAAGCCCTTGCAAGTGCTAGGATTTGCACTTCTTGGAAGTCACAATTAGTTGGCAGTTGTGCTGTTTCTGATCAGATCTATTTGGACAGTAGTTGGGAAAAAATCCATTTGAGGGTGGCTTCATGGAGGTCCTGCCAAATGCCTATGGGATTAAATAGCTGCACAAATGTCTGTCTACAAGCACAAGAGATAAGGGTCTATACACATTAGAGCACACACCCCATTCTCAATTATCTTTGACAGAACCGTGGCATAGCTAGCACACGTTATTTATGTTTGTACTTAGGTTATAACAAGCAAACTTCTGTGCTCATGAAAAGACAAGAGATTGGAAGACAGTCTGAGTCTGATCTCTTGTGCAATGTTTCCTGTTGCTTTGTGATGGAAATTGCTTTGTGCTGTGACTTCATCCTGTGTAAAATAAAGATAATAACAATTATTGTATAGGGTGCCTTGTGGGTTGAAAATCATCAAGAGGAAATTTTTAATTTTGATGAAGCCTAATTTATCATATTTCCCTCGTGGTTTGTGCTTTTGTGTTTTGTTAAGGACTTTTCCCTTACAATACAAGATCCTGAAGGGTTGTTTTGTATGTAGTTTTATAGAATTTTGCATGTTTAGGTTTTATCTTTAAGCCTATCAATTCACATTGATTTCTCCATGTGCTACCAAGAATTATGAATTTGTTTAGTTTGATAGAGTTGATATTCATTTGTTGAAACTACTTCAATTTCTCAGTTAATTATCCTAAATTTTGCTTGAAAGACCAATTGACGATCTTTTGGTCCCCATTATCTCTTTATTCATCTGAACCCATGCTGTCAAGATAGCCTCAGAATTAGAGTGCTCAGATTGCCCAGTGTGAGTCATCCACTTGGCTTTTCCAAAGGCGTTGTTAAAAGAAAGAAAGAAAAGACAAGCCACAGATGAGGAGATAATATTTGCAAGGCACACATAAGTCATTGCTTTTCATCTTCCACTGACTTCTTCTGTCAGCCTCACCACTATAGCCTTAGTCTTTGGCAGCCTTTAGAGACCCCAGAGGGAATCCAAGCCTTTTGTACCATGATCACCATCCAGAAAGTACTGTTCTGCTTCTTCAGACAACGAGGTTAAAGGTTTGATGGTTGTGGATGGACGTTTTATGTGTGCATCTTCACACATTTATCTTAAAGCATCCCATCCACAAGCGAGCCAGGTCTTGCTAGAAAAGTCATCTCCTCCCCGTCTCATCCATGCTTTGTGTGTATGTCTGATTCTCAGCTCATCCACTTCTTAAGGCCTTTTGACAGTACGATCTTTAATGATATAAACTTCCTCTAGAACACACATTCTACCTACCAATATCTCCTAAGCGGTTTCTGATACCCACCATGACTTCTTTCCCCACTGTCTTAGTTTGCTTTCTGCTGCTATAATGGAACACCATGACCAAAACAGCTTGGAGAGGAAACGGTGACAGTACATCATGAAGAAAGTTAGGGCAGGAACTCGAGGCAAGAACTGAAGCAGAGGCCATGAAGGACGGACACTTACTGGCTTAGCCATTACTTTCTCTGCATGTTTTCTAACCCCGAGCCCCACCCCAACCATCTGCCCAGGGGTGGTACCACCAGTGAGCTGTGTCCTCCCACATTAGCCCTTAGTCAAGTAAATGCTCTCCAGACCATTTGATGGAGGAACATTCTCAACTGAGGTTCCTCTTCCCAGATACCCCTAGAAAAGCTAACCAAGACGACACTCATTCTTCAGATAGGCTTACCTTCCCCACCCCCCCAAATACATGGATTTCTTTATGATTGATCTCTCCTTTGCCATTGCTATCTAAACTACATTGCACATGTACTCCATGTGATATTAAATCTTTACATTTATTTTTAGAATCTTCTCAATAGTCTACCATGTGATTCATCTCTAAACCGCGTGTTCTTTAAAATTGTCTAAATTCTTCCTTTGTAAATCCAATAGATCTTTTAGATAACAAGCTTTCAACATAGTTTTAATCTCCTAAAAATTATATGTAGTTCAGTATGTATAGACTGAAATTCAATGTTGTTACTAATCAGGGATTGAGCAGCCATCCATACAATGAAGTGTTGTTATACATCCATTCCATAAAGGATTATTTTGAAAGCCAAGGTAGACTGTAGTGCCACAGAACCTTTTCTTTAGCATCAACTGGGGAAGCCATTTTCCATTACTATAATAAAATGCCTGTACAATAAATACATTTAAAACTTAGAAAAAGGTTTAATTTGGCTCAGTGTTCAAGGTCATTTGCTCTTATTGGCTTGTGGCTCATATTGGAGCAAAATATTATTGGGTGGGGGAGTCCATGGTTGAGGAGGCTGTGAACCAAAGAAAGAGCACAGGCAAGCAATTGTCTCACAATCTTCTTCAAGGCACTAAGTCCTCCTCAAAGGCTCTGCCACTGCTCAGTAGTGGCCTGAGGGCCACGTCTTGGTGCGTGGGCCTTCAGCTGTATTTGAGATCCAAACAATAGTACTCACTAAACTGGTATAGTTAAATGTTCATATCTCTTTTTACTCCCAATTTCACCTTTTGTGTATCTGTACGCACATTTTTTTTTCACAGTGGAAAATTTGTAACAGTGCCATTCACAGAAATTATGAAAAAAAATCTACACACTTATTAACAGAAGAACTCACAAATAAACTCTAGTGTCTACATAATGAAATCTGAACAGACTGGAGAGATGTGCTGCCATGAGCCAAAATAATATTCAATTTTGACAATTTTATATAATGTAAGCTGGGAGATTCTATGCAACATTATACCACTTAAGCTTTAAAATGTAAATATACAATGCAGCTTTTAAAAGCTCAGAGAGATTTCATAAAGGCACAGTTGGCAGTCCTTTTTCACACCCTGCACCTTAGGGTACACAGCTGCCCGACTGTACCTTGGGAACCAATGGGATGCTAGTATCATGTGGCCCCTTATGGGTCCCACAACTGCTTCCCCTCGGAATACGGAATATGGAAGAAAGGATGGCTGTAGAGTGACATCACACAGTGGCCAGGCAGCCAGAGGCTCAGAGCTCTGCTTCCTGTCAGCAGGGGCTCCCTGGGAGGGAGCACACATCAAGGCTACTGCCTCTGGGAAAGGCTTTTGTTTCATGGTGGGAACAGGCTGCTCCTATATCTTTGTATATCACGACCTTTTGCCACAAGGTGGAAGCCCTTGCTGGAGTCAATTCTTTTGCTTTAAAATCTTATCCTTTGAGCTATTTAGGAAGGATTTACACTGTGGGTTAGGCATTTCCCACAATGTACAAAGAACCTTCTGAGAAACCTCTAAGTAAAAGAAAGCTTGTTCAGCAGAGCCGGCTTGAAGTCACTGGCGCACGTTCAACACCAAGAGTGTCAGTCCTATGTGACAAGACAGATGCCAAGGTGATCTAGGGATGTTAAACATGTGTGAAACCTGTCTTGCTCTCGAACTGTCTAAAGCAAATAGTTATAGAATTCAAGAGATAGGAAACATCAATACAGCACTAACTTCAAAATAAGTTTTTAAAAGTTCTAAGAATATTGAAGCTAAAAGCAACTCAGTTGATTTGTCTGCAATAATTAAGAACATGCATATTCTCAAGCGTTCAAGAAGTGTGACAGACAACGAGTTGGCTCTGTCTCATAAATAAAGCCTCAATAAACTCTATAGGGCAAGTACTGTGGGGTTCATTTTATTGCCGTAATTAAGTTAGAGCCAGGATCAAATATCTAAACATAGAGACTTGGTACATTTTGAAATTAAAAAAAAATTCTAGTACCAGAATTTCAGTAAAAAATTAAAAACAGAATTGGGAAATTCCTAGACTATATGACAATAGATGCTATATAATAAATAGCCCATAGAGAGGTGGTAAGAGGAGCCAGGTAAAACTTTGTTCCCTCAAGTAGGTGCAAAAGAAAAAAAAAAAAAAAGAAAGGCTACAAAGTGATTTCCTGTGTCCTGGAAGAAGCACTCTCAGAGAGTCATGTAGCCAGAAACAGAAGCAGACACAGCGTATCAGGAAAGTAGATAGTTCTGAAAGAGGCCACTGGACAACAGAGCTCAAACACCCCATCTCACAGACCAAGACTTTTCAGGCACAGGCCTGGCATGGTAGGTCATCAGTACAGGAGGGCCTGCTCCCACTCTCTATGTGCCACAGGCAGTTCTATGCCAAGTTCATGTACCTCAGGCCTCAGCATGTAAGTCTCCACACAAGAGTCACTGGTCATCTTCAGAGACACCCACCTCTACCCTGTACGATAGAGAGCCCCTGGGCTAGCCCGCTGGTTGCACTTAGCTGTCCTCAGCAAAAAGCTAAGAGCTGGCAGAACCCCAGCTTTCCTCTTTGCCTACTGATTTATCTTATATACTAATTTCAGGGCCCTTATAAAGGTTCTCTCACTTCCTGTTTATTCTCCTGACTCAGGGGACCCCTCTCAGATCGTTACTGCCTTGAGTGTAACTTTCATACCAAAACAAACATTGAAACAAACAAACAAAAAACATTGTAGTTTGTCTCATTCATACAGATTTTAAAAAGTAAAATAGCAAAATTGAATCAAATCTTATAGAAGCAAGACAATCAAGAATGGCCCGACTATATACCATGTGTATAAATCACATATCTACATATTTTACATGTTAAGATCTATACTAACAGATTTAATATTATGCAATCATTTTAATGGATTGGAATAATTTCAATACAACATTAGACTTTTTGTTGTTTTTCCTTTTCTTTTTGTTTTTTGTTGTTATTTACAAACATGGAATCACTGTGTAGCCCAGCTGACCTTGAGCTCCTTCCTGTTCCTGATCCCCTACCTCGGTCTCTCTGACGCTGTGATTACAGGTGTGTGCCGTTATGCCCAGCCAGATCAAGGTATAGTCTTTTCCTTTTCCTTTTCCTTTTCTCTTTCCTTCCTTTTGTTTTTTCTCTATCTCTGTCTCTCTGTCTATTGTCTCTCCCTCCCTCTCTCTCTCTTTGTGTGTGTGTGTGTGTGTGTGTGTGTGTGTGTGTGTGTGTGTGTACACGCGCGTGCTCACCAGAGCTCAGTCTGAGGTATTTTCCTCTTTGTGTTTTCTTGTGCTGATATGACCTTCCCTAATTATGCTAGCCTGGCTGGAGCACCGGGGGCATCCTACCTCTACCTCTCTGGTACTTACATACAAGTACTGAGCCACCACAGCCTGCTCTGTACATGGTGGTGGGGACTAAATTCAGGAGCTCGTGCTTGCATGGCACACAGTTTACCAACTGAGTTGTCTTCCCAGCCTCTTGATATTCTTTTCTGATTATAAACTTAAAGTAGGAGCAAAGAGGGCTTTTATAATGTGACAGAGGCCATCTCTTAAAGTGCTACAGCAAGTGGCAAAGAAAATGAGGAGACGGTGAACATCTTCACATTATTCCTGCCTCACAATGCATTGTTCTTCCCGCCAAATAGTATTATAATCAATTAAGAGGAAAATGATTAAGGAAGAAATAAATCATGAATTGTCTTCAGATGATATGACCTTGACAAGAGACAAAGGAAAAGATACAGTAAATATATATTAGCACCACTACACCCAACTCATTTATATGAATTATATTCATATATACACTAAATATTACCTATATATTCTATCAAGTTCAAAATCTTCACTTGTGTGTACACACATACACACACACACACACACACACACACACACACACACACACACACACTGGATAGAAAAGGGCTTTACACGCTCCCCAGTTTCCCACATCTTGGGTGCCTACCCTGCCCTCTCCACTCATAGGCTGCTTCTCTTCGCTCTCTTCTCAGAAGGAGCTAAGTCCTGCAGGCCCAGCACAATCTGATGACACTCCTCCCTAAGCACTGTGGCAGGGACCTGAAAGATGGCCTTCCCAACCCATGGCCAGAGGTTCCTCCCACCTCTGGACAGGGACCCTGGCTTGACCCTGCCTCTCAAAGGCTCTGAAATGACCCAATCCTCTGAAGGAGCTGTGACCACCATTGTGTCCCAATACAGAAACTATGATGATAAACGATGCCTCCTCCCACCCCCCCACCCTCCGCATTGGTCCAATTATTCATTAAGTCCTTCATTCATGACTTCTTCTGTTGATTACTCAATAGTGCACTGAATTGTTACATAAGCTTTGCCCAAATCTGACAAACAGAAGGATCCCCAGGGAATTCCCTGAGAGTGGACCAGTCTTCAAGATGCTACCTGAGCTAACCTCTCTAATACCATGTGGTTGAGTGACTCCTGGGAAAGTGCTCCCACTGCCCTGAAGAGAAGACACACAGCCCAGACATCATCTTCCTGCCCTTCCTTCTGTCCCACAACTAGTGAGCCGAGGCCTGGAGGGCTAGGCCTCCTGATGCTTGTGTATCTTTTGATGCTTTTCTGAGGAATTTGTGTGCTTGTGAGAGAGGTCTGGGTTTAATAAAAGCCTGTACAAGAGCCAGACAATCAAAATGTTAGGAGCCCACAAATATGTGGCCTGGCTTCTAAAGTTTTCTCCTGCTTTTCATGTCATCAAGGATTGAGACATTAGAATGTCCAAGCTGAGTCTAAGAGAAAGCCATGGTTCAAAGGGGCAAGCCCTCGCTTAGACATCAGGATGTTCCAAGTGCCTCGGTCCGCCAAAAGCTCTGAGTTCCCCAGATCTCTCAAGGTCTCTGGATATATATTGCAGAGCAATAGACCATGCCAGGCTGTGAGCAAGCACATGCATTTAGCACCATGTGCCTTACATCCCAAATGTGTCTGATAAACATGGTCCACCATTTACTGACTAAATCCAAAGACCTAGACATGGAGTGTGGGGTACCACCTCTCCGATGCTGCATCTTCCTTGGTGTCTGGTATCTGCATCTTCAAACAGACAAGTCAACACTCAGCCTTTGAGTAGCCACCCAGCCTCTGGGTCTTTTCTGATACCCTATCTTTCTTTTCTCCTCCTCCTTCTCCTTTCATTTTTTCTCTTCTTTCTTTTCACCTTGCCTTTCAGGAAGCTCTTCTTGTCTGCTCCCTCCCCGCCTCTCATCTTTAAAGAAACATTAACCTCTGTTAATAACATGCAGAACATTTGCGGCACCCCATCTCTGAGGCTGAGGCAAATGGGATCCCAGGTGATGGGCCCAGGGATCATCCAGGAGGGTGTGGTGGTCACAGGGTAACTTGCGAACACACTGGAGTTATTAGCAGTGTCTGCATGCAACGCTTTGGAGAGAAAACTTATCTGCGGATTTTGGAGAGGTTTTCTGTTTGGTGTGCTGTGAGAACTCCATGCTATCTCCTCCAGATAAACAGAGAGAGAGAGCTGGATGCTTCGTGGTTTGGCTGGAAAGTCAACATTTCTGCAACAGAAACTCCAGATGCCACAGTTGCTGCTCCTTTTCTCTTCCTTGGTCCCTCTCTCCCCCTCCCTCCGCCTTCAGGATTGGGGTCACGTACTAGAGACTCCTCTTCACATGGATCCTGAATTCTTGAAAGATCAGACAAATGACCATTTTATTTATTTCTTTAAGTGTCAATTCTGTTTTATTAGTCAGCTAGAAAATTAGATAGCCCTCCAGCCCAGTAAAGTATTAATTTAATCATCTTTGTTTTGCTGCTTTTGTTTTTGTTTGGTTTGGTTTGGTTTTTGAGACAGGGTTTCTCTGTGTAGCCCTGTCTGCCTTGGACTCACTTTGTAGATCAGGCTGGCCTTGAACTTACATTGACCCGCTTGCTTCTGCCTCCCAGAGTGCTGGGATTACAGGCATCTGCCACCATGCCTGGCAAATCACCATTTTAATTCCTCCTTCTGCATCTTGTTTCTTGTAGTTTTTAAATAAATCTTCAAGCCGTTGTTCTTTATGTATTAAAAGAGGATAAAGTCTACTTACATTGTCACAGCTGAGTGTTGGATAATACAAAAGATGTGTGTTGCATTTTAATTGACTAGTATAATTCATTAAGTGACTTTTCTGAAATTCACTGAGTTAAAGTAGTTTGCAAAACATGTTTTTTAAAGGGCTGTGACAGCCTCGGCTAGTCTAACTCTGCGCATGAGCTACGGCTTTCCTTGTCTTGGCTCCTGGCAGCATTGGTGTGTCCCTGGCACATCACTGTAATCAGGGCATAGAGGGGACTGCCGAGGCTGACGGAGGCAGGGAGCCCCGCCAAAGCCATCTGATCCGAGAAATAAGAGGCCACAGATGGAGAAATCTGGTTCTAATATTTTGAGCTAAGAAGTTTTAGAAAATAATTTTCACTTTTTTGATGTTATGCCTGAAGGAAAAATAATAATAAAACAAGACTAACAGAGGGAAGTTAATCTGCCAAACGACATTCTTCTTTATTTTTCCCACTTCTATTCCTAGAAAAGAACAATTGAAAACTGCAGGCAAAGTGTGGGCAGTGGGCCATGCTTTCTCGCTTTGCTCTTTGCTCATCACTGTGACAGAAACTTTCTTTTACAGAGGAGAAGCCAGCGCCCACTACTATTGTTAGACAGTGGTCTCGGATAATGAGTGACATTTACCCCATGCTTACTGCACGTAGGTACCATGCAAGACACCCGGGCCAGAACCATGAGGGCTGGTCTTTGCTACAGTACTGTGAGGCTGACATTGAGTGGGAGCCCTGAATGCTGCTTATACGGAAGAGACAGGATGTGGGCGGATGTCTCATTTCTGTATTTCCGCTATTGGACTGTGACGCCGTCATTCTGACTCGGAGATTACAAAACAAGTTTAAATCCAAGATGCAAGGTTTCCAGACCTTCATCTGAGAACCATAGAACACACCCGAGAGCCACGGGGAAAGCCCTGCCAACCCACCTGGTTACTGTGTCCCACTGTCCTCGCGGTGTGAAGCCAGTCACAGCCGTGATGAAAGAGCTAATGTGGTAGACAGCTTTCCCATTGCTGTAACAAATACCTGCAATAAGCAACTTACAAAGAGGAAAGATTTTTTTTTTCAGCTAAGTTCTAGAGACTTCAGTTCCTGACTGGGTGCTTCCTTGCTTTGGTCTGAATGCTTGTTAAGAGCCTGTGCTGGCGTAAAACCATCAACCTCACAGTGAGAAGCGGAAAGAGAGCAAGAGAAATGGGTCAGAATCTTGCACACTTCCAAGACCAAGCCCAAGCTCATAGGTTTCCGGTCAACTAAGTCCTTAACACTCTGCCTTCTGGGGACATGCCACACCCAAGCGGAGTACTGATGATGTCTTCCGGGGACATGCCACATCCAAGCGGAGTACCGACGCATGTCTCTCCCTGAAGGTTGTTTTCAAGTGAAGAAAAAAGGTTCGCTGGTAACACTTGCAGACCTAAAGCATCTCAGCGCTCTCACTGCTTTTTAGAGGAACAGAACAGAAATTGGTTTGGGAAACTGATTTATTTAGTAATCCTCTCATTGAAATAGGAAAGGGAGGAACAAAAACCTCTTTTCAAGGACCGCTGACCTGCCGCTGCCTACCTGGCCTGGTGAGTTCTCAGGCTGGGAGAGAAGTCACAGCTCTCGTGGCCTTATCAGCCTTACGGAGAAAGATGAGGGAGAGGAGTCACAGCACAGCTCCTGGTGACTTGGGACGCTAGGAGACTCTCCACCATCTCTACCGAGGGCCGTGCAAGATGCCCACGCTGGGCCTCTCCACATCAGGTCCTGACTCGCAGGACCTGTCTCCGTTCCCACACTTGTCTGTGAGCCAATTCTGTGCCACGTGGGTGCAACACCTTCCACTGAGAGCGAGATTTCCTCCAGTGAGCCACAGTGTCTCCTTCTTGCTCGAACCTGTGAGCTGAATTTTGGATGCTCCACGCCCCCTGGGGGTGGGGGTGGGGGTGGGGGGGTACAGTAGTCTACTGCGGTTTTTGTAAATCACCAATAAGCTTAAAAGATTTCATGACAGTTGATAGCATTTTTTTTTTAAACTTTCTTTATTAGGATTTGTGGTTAGTCTCAGTTTTTAGTGTTTCTGGACTAAGTTTAGACCAGGCTCCATCCATAGTAAAAATAAGATTACCTTTTTGTTCCACTGTTGTTTTAGTTAGGGTTACTAGTGCTGTGCTGAAACACCATGACCAAGGCAACGTGAGGAGGAAAGGGTTTATTAGACTTGTGCTTCCACATCACTGTTCATCTGGGAAGGAAGTCAGGACAGGAACGCAAACGGCAGGAACCTGGAGGCAGGAGCTGATGCAGAGGCCTTGGTGGAGTGCCGCTTACTGGCTTGCCCCACCCCCCCCCACCACTACTACTTTCTTATATAAGCCACGACCACCAGCCTATAGTTGGCCTCTAAAATGAACTTTTATTCGCCCACTTCCTTTGTTGTCTGGGAGGCTTATTTCCTCCTTCTGCTAACCTAGGCTTAGTCCTGGCAGCTTCTAGAGCCTCCGTACAACCTAACCTAGGCCTAGAATGTTTTCAGCCTCTGAGACTTACTGCTTAATAAGCTCACCCTTTCTTGTTCTTTCTGAGCTCTGGCTGGCTGGTTCAACTCAGCTGTTGTGGCTCAAACTCCTTTCTTGGCCGATTTACTCAATTTGGCTTCTCTCTTAGCCTCTGAATTGCTCTGCTTGGCCTCAAACTAACTCCAGCAATCTTCTCTAATCTTCTGGCTCCTTCTCATTCTCGGGCTCATTCTGTCTTCACCTTTGCCTGGCTTGTTCTCTCATTCAGCATCTCCCTGTAAAACTTTTCCAGCAAAACTCTCAAATCTCTCACACCGGATGTCCCTCCCTACTCCTTCCTGTATATCTCCCTGTCCACCTTCTTGGTGTCCTCTTACTCTGTTTTTATCCTGTGTTCGTTTCCTGTCAGCTGGCTGCTTGCTCTGCCCCTTGGCCTATGGTTGACTTTATTCAATCCTGCCTACAACATTCAAGCAGAAAGCTCTTGGATTAAAGGTGTGCACCAGCACTGAGCCACACCCCAACCAGAAACTGTTTTGTTTCTTTTTCTCCTGGTAAACAATGTGATCTTGTAGTTCACAGTGTGATCACATATACTGCAACAGACTGGGCACTCCTCCCTCAATCACTAATTATGGGAACACCCCACAGCCCTATCTTTCAATCCAGAAATACCCTCTCCTTTTAGGAAAAATAGCCAAGTTAGAGCACTCGGGGTGTCATCCGAAGAGCATCCCTGCACAGGCCTGCCCTTCCTCTCTCCAGTTCTCCTTGGTCTACACTGATGCTGTGATGACTCAACAGCAGGTGCACTCTGTGTAATCAAGATGCTCTGCTTCGTGGGACAGCCTTGTTTGTCATTCCAGCTGCTGACTGGGACCACACAACCCTTCCACTCCTCACAACAGCTACTTCTGTGGCTTCTCATAGAAAGTACAAAGCTTGCACTCACTGTCTACTTGGATGAGTTCTAACAGCTGGAGGCTGTAGAGGAGGAAGTGCTCAGCAGCAGCATCTCCAGGCATCTTCTTGCCTCAGAGGCTCCAAAAATAAGAGCAGTTCTTACTATTTTAACATAAGCTGGTAGCCGTTGATTCTGTCCCTCCTGAGAACACTGATGGATGCAGATGCCCAGTGAAGCCCAGTACCTCCCCTGTGGTATTTTCTACGCATGCCCTTCTCTTAACTGCTTTGCTTTCTTATTATTGTGTTTCTAAAGGCACACTTGAACTCATAACAACTGTGTGTTCCTCCATAAGAGCTCCTCAAAACTAAGCCTGTCAGCACCTTGTCACAGAACCCGGCGGCACTCGCTTAGCCTTAGACATTTATGTGCAGGTTTATATGCAGATAATAGTTGGTGGTGGTGGGAGACATTTTCTTCAACAGTGTAGCTCCTAGTAAGATGCACACACTCTGTAAACGGGCTCAATGAAATTCACTGCCACTTTGTGCTACACGCCGTTTATAAATAATTCTCCCAGCATGTAGCTATGTAGCTCCCCCACAGAGCGGAGTTTGGTTTTAGTGACTTCCAGCCTCGGTTGTCTTTCCTGGGCTGTTCTTTTGGTATGAGGAGGTCTGAAAGCTTGCCGCGAGACTCCTAGGAACCCAGTAGAAGAGAAAGTAGGGAGTGCACCCCAACTCGTAGGCCTCGGCAAGGACTTCCTGAACAAGAATTCGGATACCCTGGCCGACACCTTAAATACCGAGGCTCACAAAGTTAACAGCGCCTGAATAGCAGAGGAAACTGATAAAAGAGTAACAAGCAGCCCACAAATTGAGAGAAAATTCTTCGCCAGCCATATCAGTAACTCATTAGTGCCTAGAGTATACAAAGCACTAACTATCAGCAGAACAAGCAACCAATTAAAAACAGACGAGGAAACTAAAGAGTTCTGAGAACGAGAAATATGAAAAACTAGTAAATACTTTTAAGTGTGTTTAACATCGGGTTATATTTAGGAATACATATATGCATATATGTGCATGCAATAACAATTAGTAAAAATTAAAATTTAAAAAAAATGCCATGAATTTGAAAGAGAGTGGGAAGGGGTGTACGGAGATTTTGGAGGGAGAAAGGGGAAGGGAAAACTGTGGTAATTAAATCATAAGTGTTCAACATGTTTAGCTGGCAGAAAACTACAGATTAATCTAAGATTCCATCTCACCCCGGTCAGAATGGAATGGCCATGATCAGGAATATCAACAGCAACAGATGCTGGCAGGGATGTGAGGACAGGGGGAGCTTACACACTGCTGGAGCAAACATAAACTCCTGCAACCACTTTGGAAAGCAGCCTGGAGATTTCTTGAACTAGAAAGAGAACTGCCATACGACCCAGCTGCACCCCGCCTGACTCATGCACAAAAGACTTCATTATATCCTGCTACAGAGATATCTGGGCATCCATATTCGTTGCTGTTCTAGTCACAGCAGGTAGGAGGTGGGATCAGCCTACAGTCCCATCAACCGATGAGTGGATAAGAAAGATGTGGCAGCTGTACACAGCGGAATATTACCCAACTGTGAAGGAAAACAAAACCCTCAAAGTTTGCAGGTAGATGGATGCTACATGCCCTGAGTGAAGTCACCAACACCCAGACAGACAAATGTCACATGTTCCCTCTCCTTTTTTGTGATTTTGGGCTTCAAATCTACTGTTTTGTGTATTTGGCCTGGAATACTAAGGAAGCTGGCTGGAAACTGGGAACCAGAAATGGGGACGAACACAGGAATGGAGGAGAGATGGTAATAAAACGAAAGTCGAGGGAGAGAGTAGAGAAAGGTTCGTGCCTGGAGGGGCCGGGCAATGAGGTGGGGGCAGGAGCCTTAGCCAAAGTGGAAGGTTAATAAAAAGCTATATGGAACCATGTGATCTTCAAACTCAAGAGAAATGAACTAGAGGGGATAAAACACAAATGGCATAAAAGGAGATGGGGAAGAAATTCTCGGGCTTAAAGGGTAGTGGACATGGGCAGAGGAGAGGGGAGGGGGTGGGTAGCAAAAACTAAAACCTTAGTGGCAGATCCTACCAACAACTGATGTGTCCCGTATTTCTGGCAAAGATGTTATGAGGACTTGGTGCCTAGAGATAGAGTGAAAACCACTGCACAACTCAGAAGTGAAGCAAAGCAGTCACGGCTCAAGCCCTAGCGGTGGAGAGAAGCCTCGAACAGGTAACTAGGTGGACACTGTGGGTATAATAAGTGCTGTAGAGAAGAGGGCTTTCCTGTGATGAGACCAGTAAGACAGTAGCCAGAGCACCCACAAGGCTTTTCTGAGCAATGCAATTGCTATGGAGCTGAAACAAGTGTGTTGGAGTAAGGGACAGGAGGCTAGGAGCGGCAGGGAGCATTGTGCCTAAGCAGAGCAGCGCTTTCTTCTGTGCCTCCTGCTGGTACAGCTTAAAGTGTGCAGAGGATGCTACCACCCTGCCCTCCCCAGTAACCCCACTCTTTAGCTTCCTGTCCAGCCTTTCCTGTGGCCATGGTAACGATCTGAGAGATGGTGCTTGTTTCAGCATCTTCACCTCACTTATTCCCTCCTGACTCCACCACATCTTTCTTTTCCTTCATTTTTATAATAACTTTTTTATATTTTGAAATTATAACATAGTTAGATCATCCCCTCCCTTATCTTTCCTCCCTCCCTTCTTGCTCATTCTCAAATTCATTGCCTCTTTTTCTTTCTTTAATTGTTTACACACATGTGTGCACGTGCATAAGCACACCACACACACACACACACACACACATACACACACACACACACACATTACTAAGTACATAAATACAACCTGTTCAGTCCCTATAATATTATCTTTGTGTATGTGATCTCAGGGCTGACTGCTTGGCATTGGGTAACAGAGCATACACATCCAGTAAGTGCCCTTGGCTTATCAACAGCCTAGGGGCCTCTTCGGGCCTCAGCTTTCTCACTTGTTACTTGAGGGACCTGAACTAGGAGCATGAAGCCACTCTTGGTTCTCACACCCCCTGGAAGGCTCCCTTCATGGCTGCAGGCTGCTTCCCAGTATGTGCCAGCAGCTCACAAAGAAGACGATGTGTGGCTGCTTCAGCTAAGGCCTGCCACTCCTGAACTGACATGAGCCTCTTCTGTGTCTGCACCCCCAGAAGTCCCCATGATATTCTCTGTTTCAAAAAATACAAGGTCATGTGATGATAGAAGTCTGCCAAGTATTTGACCTTTTAGACAGAGGGAAGTGAAGGAGGATCCTTGGGCATTACCAAAGGGAGGGACAGTCTGGAGCCAGGCTGAAGGAGACAAACGGGCAAGGACTCAGGAGAACTTCCGCTGGGAGCCTATGTAAATAGGCCAGGGCCGTCATGTCACTCAGCCCCTAAGCTTTTCCCCATCAATCCTCCAGCTAAGACACACAGCCCGTGTTAAAACAAACAGCTCCGTGGCCAGGTAGCATTAACCCTGCAAGGCAAGCAGAGCAGCTACTGCCCGAGTTAATTGATTCCAGGGATCCAACCCTCCCTCCTTTCTCCTCAGGCCTTGATGGCCATGGTCCTGGGTGACAGGGAACGTTTTTCTTTTGGGTACTGTGTGAGTCTGGAGGAAAAGTCCTTACTTCCTGAGTGTTTGACACCCTTCTGCACCATGTCCCCTTTTGCACCATCACCTCCCTGGCTGCTCTCTCCCACCTTTCTCCCCACCTCGTCATAGCACGTGACTTACGCTGTGGCCCAATCCAGATGCTCCCTTCCAGATGCTGATCTCTGCTCCACGCATCTGTGCCCCACCCCACCCCCCTCCGTCTCTCTTCTCTCCATCTCATAATTAATCTTTGTATCTCTTTCCCATCTCTTCCGCGGGTTTCCATCCATTTCCTCCACAGCCCCTTTCCCTGATTTGTGTTTTTGTTACACATTATCCATCACGGTTGTTCTGTGCAGAGGCTCCCTGCAGACTCCTGCTTCTCCCTTTCCAGGCTGGAGCTTGTCGAGGGCGCAAACCACCCTGTTCTGTCTCCCCCAGCACATGGGGGTATCCTGGAGCACTACACTGTCAGTGACAGATGTCTGCTGGGAGGGGTCATTCTTATTTCACTCTTGAACCTGGGAAGGTGGCTCCCCAAGTGCACAGGTGGCATTTGGGAAAGCCCAGCCAGCTGAGCAGGTGTGATCCGCAACTGATTCAGCTGCACGGTCTTCGGTCTCTGCCCAGCTAAGGGATGTGAGATTAAAAGTCTAGCGCAGGAGGCAGAGATGCTCCTGGCACTGGGCTAAGAGGCTATGGCGCGCCTTCCTACTACAGCCTAGTGGAACACTGCTTCCCACAGAAGGAAACACTGTGACTTCCTGAGGAGGCAGCCTGGACAGGAAATGAAGCTGTGCTCCTTTAGAGGAAGCATAGGGCACTTGCCCATACTTCCAAGGGAGGCCAGGCAAAGGTGCAATGAGCCCAAGTGTAGTGCCTCCTCAACCGCTCCAGGGAGGGAGGGGCAAAGGCCTGGCTGGTGGAGTTATGGGAACAGGAGATGGACAAAAGACCTTCAGGCGCTTTGCTGGACTCCAGCCTCATTAACTATAGCAACACACAACCGCATCCAGTCAGACTCTGAGGCTCTAACCTGAGTGACTATATGTATATAAGCAGACACAGCTTTTTCTTTTTTACCTTGACTCATTTATTCTAAGGTGTCTTTTTTCTTTTACAACTGGACCAAGAACATATCTACAAAAATTCATCGCACACCGTAGACTAGCCTAGCAAGAACATATGGGAGGAGGCCCGTCTCCAGCAGAGAAACCACAGGGTCCCCTGGGCTCAAGCCCTCAGCTTGGTTGACGTCCTTAGAGCTGAAACTGTTTTGTTTTCATTTTAAAAATAGAAATTTCCTGTCCTTTTGAAGGTTAATCCAAGCATCCTGGATTTCTTATGGGCTCCCACAAAAGACAGAACATCCATCAAAATTTCCAAGGTTCCCAGACTGTTTCATCATAGACATGGACACCTGGGTTTAGCCCTGAAGGAAAGCATCTTAGAAAACAAATTGAAATTGCAAATAAATAATAAATAAATAAATAACCTTTTAAGATAAAACCCCCCTTTTAAAAAAACTATAATAAATGTCACTGTCAAGGCAACTTATAAAGGGGAGGTTTTATTTGGGACTTACAGTTCTCCAGGGTGAGAGTCCGCCATTGTCACGGCAGGAAGCATGGCAGCAAGCTGGCAGGCGTGGTGCTAGAGCAGCAACTGAGAGCTTATGTTTTGATCCACAAGCACAAAGCAGAGACAGCACTGAGAATCAAATGGGTCTTTTGAAACTTCAAAGCTCATCCTCGGTCTCTTGGTCTCTCATTGCAGCAACGCGAGTGGGAGCACCTGGAGCGCGAGCTCGGAGCAAGACTTCACCGGTTGCAAATAAACGGCAGACAAGCCAGACTTGGGGGAAATCGCCCCCTTTGGTAAGGCCAAGCTGAAGAAGCAGGAGAGGAACACCCTGCCGACCATTGAACAGGAAAAGAGGAGGGAAATTTCCTAAAAAGCCTAGAAGGATTTCCTCACCCCTTCCCACCCCACCCCATTATCTCTAAGACTCCCTCGTGATGCGGAAGAAGAGCCACCTGCAAGATAGACGTGAGCCACAAGGCACTGTGAACCCGGGCACCCGGAGCCGATGCTACCGGGCCTGCGGGTCTCTGAAGCGGGACACCGCCCACCCCTCCCCCATACACACTATAATCGGACTGCCAAATTTCACCAATTTGCCCTGGGATATTATAGAAAATTATTCGTATGGTTGATGAAAATAAAACACACTTTGTGGCAAAAAGAAAAAAAATAAAGAAAGAAAGAAAAGAAAGAAAAAAAAAGTTCATCCCCAATGTCACATCTCTTCCAACAAGGCCACACCTCCTAATCCTTCCCAAACCAGCCCACCATCTGGAGACCAGGTAGACAAATATGTGAGCCAACGGGCACTATTCTCATCGAAAGTACTATAATATTACAGCAGGGTTCACATCTAGGTAAGATCACTGACCCCCATCCCCGCACCCCACTCAGTGGCCCACATAGTATCTGCTGGCATTATGAAACATAGTTAACACGAAGGAAGCTTCCAGATCACTTCCAGCTTGACGTCTCGGCGTTGTGTAGCCAAAGTGTACAATGTCTTTAGCAATAGCATTGCCTATTCATGGCAGGCAACTAAGAACAACGGCAAAGCCTGTGTTGACTTGAGGCCTCTGGGCCCTCCCTGACCAACAGCTCACACGCAGGGATCTCACACCTGGCACTAGGGTTTTCATTTATTAACCTATGGCTTCTGGGAGCAACATTTTTCATCCATACAGGTACCTGCCTTCAGACTCTGTTTTAAAATTTATGTTTTAATTAGGTTATAAAATATTCGTGTAACAGTCCTGTTGAATGCAGTGTGACACACATTTTTAAAAAAAACAGCATAAAAGTAGGGGTGGTGTTGGTTTGGAAGAAGAAGGGATTATGGGGGATAAGAAAGGACAAAGAGGTGTGTGTGTGTGTGTGTGTGTGTGTGTGTGTGTGTGTGTGTATATATGAATGAAATTGTGAAATAATTTTTAAAAGAGAGTCATAGACTAATGCAGAGTGTAACATACTGAGAGTGTCATGGACATGTGTTTAGAGGCAGGAACTGGATGGGCTAGCAAGATGTTTAAGCAAAAAAAAAATCTCACAGTGAAAAATAGTGGCGTCAAAAGTAGAGAATGGCATCTTAGGGTGAATAAGCACCCTAAACAACACAGAAAAATGCCCCCACATATGCATTGGACACAAGCTGAAGAGAAAAAACTGAGGTCAGCACTGGATATGGGAGGCAAGACTGGGTGCCTATTCGCTCAGGAGACCGACCCACTGTGGGCCTCCGCGTGCAGAGATGCCTCCACCCAGGAGCCTGACGATCACCCGCAGCCCAGATAGCCCAGTCAGCGTGCAGACTCCGATGGGACTGGCGAGGCCAAATCACTTCCTGTCTAGACTGCTTTTCTTGTCTGTGTAATATAGTTTGAATATGAAACGCTCCCAAAGGTTCATGTGTACAAACCCTGGGCTCACATCAGGAACGGCTATTATAGGAGCTTCTGGCTACTCTATGTGGGAGGGCTAGCTGCAGGAAGTAGTCAGCTGGAATCAGGGGCGGGGCAGGGGGCGGGCCTGTATTTGTCCCTGCACCATCCCTGTCCTTTGCTTCCTCACTGCTGGAAGCTAAGCGGTACGCTCTGCCCTCCCCACCACGAAGGATCCAAATCTCTGAAACCGTGAGTTAAACTAAGTCGTCAGTCTCCCAGACTGTTCTGGATGTCCTTAGGTCATGGAGGTGATAAAAGTGAGTGATCCACGCAGTGAGAATCCATGTGCTTGCTACTCAGCAAATTGGATAAGATGACTTTGTACGGCTCTGGTACCTAAAGAGACTTGACAAATCTTCCCCTCCCTTCCTAGGCTCAGCCCATGCTTCACGTTATATTTTAAAGTGTGATTTCTCTATGGTTAAGAGAACGGTGTCAGAATTACCTCCTCAAAGCCCAAAGAAAGTGAGAACATGGTTTAGAAGCATCTTAAAGCTGAGTATGCGGCTCACCGCTGTGAGCTCAGTATGCCTGTGGCCCGTTGGGTCCCCAGTGCCCTTCTAGCATTATCACTGGGCTCTGGAGGCTTAAATCTAACCCTTGGGATGAGATAGATAACAGCTACCTATGAAGGAGATGGGTAGAAACGATGCCAAGAGGAGGCATCCCAGGAACAGCTGCCCACCAGGTATGTGTGGACCAAGTGGTACTTGATGCCCTCCCTTAGCAGTGTGGACTTTGTAGATGGGAAGACGGTGTCGATGCTGTTGGCACAATGGGTGCTTTCTGGTGAAGCCGAGCATGACAGTGCAAAGAGTGTTGTCTCTCAGACACTGCAGACATTGTTTGCAGAAATAGCCACAGTTCTTAAGCCCCATGGGTCATACATGGAGGAATTTGAATGGAAAATTGGAGCAGAGTGGAATAAATGGTATTCAAAACTCTAGATGCAATGCCAGGCTCAAAGTACCACCCACCGCAAACCCAGCAACATCCACGGATGCTACAATGGAAGCTAAGGCAGGGCAGGAAACCCAAGCATCTCAGGGGGAATCAGTTGGGACACAGAAGTGGAGCCGGGTCTTGACCCTGGTTCTCCCTCTGCTGCTCCTGATACTCTGTGCCTGTCAAGCGAGGCCTGCCTACACTGATGATGGGCCCTGGGACCCACTGTGGCCAAGGCCTTTGTGAGAAATAGTCACCTCCCCAACCCCCAGGCTGCCTCTCTTGGCTGCATTTTGGCTGGTAGAGAGTTCAAAACAGGTGTGATGCTCCGAGTTGGCTGGAAACTGCCTTTCAAGTATCTCTTGGGAAACAGTGAGGAACACCTGCAGCCCGGAATGGCATTCTATTAGAACTCTCTGGGAAGCGTTTTGGAGAGATCTCAGTCTTTCATCCCTAAAGAGCTACAGTGCAGTGCCCTTTTAAAGACATGCAGGAGAATTCAGTGACTCCTTTCCCATCTGTACGTGCATGGCTAGAGCATCATACTGAGCAGAGGCTCCTTGCTAACACTCTTCATTGGAAGGCACACTTGTCTTTTCTATTAGTGTTTTTGTGAGCTTTTACTGTTCAACCTGCTTATCACAGTCCAGGTATGACGTCACCATTGGAGGGAAATCTTCCTGAAGCTTGCTATCTTAGAATGGCTGGGTCTGATGGACCAGCTCCACTGTTGGATAACACTGTTCAAACCACTGAGCAGCACTGGCATCCTCACCAATTGATAGTTATAGGACTTTTATCCTAGGGAACAGTGCTGTAAGCTGATTGAGCACAGGTAGACGACTTCTAATCATCATGCCCTTAGACTGTTATGGCTTCCTTCTTCCAGAATGGACTCCGCGACCGCTCTACAAGCCAGGTACAGGCTGCTGTTACTAACGGTGCCCGTGTTCACATCATGTCCTCTGTCTCGGGGGCTGGCTTGAAATGTACCAGTTTCATGTCTGATTTACACTTAAGCTCCTTTATCTGCAAGAAACTTCCAACTGGAGGAAACAAGCCCAGAGACCATTGTCCAAGAATAGTTTATATTAACAACCTGAAGTGCTGGGCTTGCAAGACACACCAAGTGCAGCTTTTGGAAGTCGTCCCTGCTTCTAAAACAGGAACCCCAAGCACAGAGTGGGTGGTCTCGCCCACATGTAAGAACTCAGACTTTAAGATACCCAGCAACATTTGGAACCTTCTTTTAAAAGGACTGTAAAACGAACGCTTGCCTATACATTTCATGGGCCACTTGGGCAGTAGCCAATTGTCAGTCATAATTGGGCCCCGTTATTCTAGTGGACGCAGAAGGTCACGTGTCCCCCTCACGACCACTCCAATTCTTGCTAATAGCTTCCTGCTGGGGAAGGACAGGAGGGGCTTTTCTCAGGAACCTCCATCTTCGTGTTTCCCAGAAAGCTCCATGTTCCAGAAGTTGATGCTGTTACCAAAATGCAGTGGAATGCAATTATGTCCAGTGTATTTGGCAGTAAATTTGATTTTGGCAAGACATGAAGGCTTTCCATAGAGTTCCACTAGTCACATTACTGCCCTTACTTACACAATAACAGCAGCAACAACAAAAACATCCCCACTGTGTTCTGGAACCCTGACCTTGGCCTTCCCACGTTCCAGTGCTGAGAAGCATGTGCCCATTGCTCTGACGTCCAGTCTGTCAGAGCAGCCTGAACCAAGAAGGCCAGCGAGTGTGTGGGTCAAGGGTACTCTCTCTAAATATTACAGTTCTGACGGCCATACCACCTTCACCATGACGTGGCTGTGGTGGACATCCTAAGGGCCCAGGGCCCCGAAAGTGTGCACTGTACCCTCCAGGCACTAAGATGCTGCATCCTGTCCTTACATGTGTGGTGGACTACTAACTCTTTCATAACATTGGTTGGAAGAAGAAGGGGGAGGGGAGGAGGAGGAAGACGAGAAGAAAAGCAGGTGAAAATATTGATTGTCAGCTTTCACGGCAAAGGGGAAATCATTTCACAGGGTAATTTGTTTCACGTTCTCAGGGCCTCACACCACTGTTATGCACATTCATTTTACAGAAGATGGAACTGTAAACTCTGATGCCCAAGCTGCCAGTTCCAAATGTCCTTCAAATGAGTCAGCAGCAGCTGGAAGCAGGCTCCAGCTTGGATGGTCCATAGAGAGTTCCGTGACTGACAAGGCAGGTGAGTCTGGTGTGAAATAACCTTGATTTTTTTTTCTTTTCTTTTCTTTCTTTCTTTCTTTCTTTCTTTCTTCTTCTTCTTCTTCTTCTTCTTCTTCTTCTTCTTCTTCTTCTTCTTCTTCTTCTTCTTCTTCTTCTTTACTTCAATAGGCATTAGTTTAATAATAACATTCCTATTGCTTACAACTATGTGGATGTAATTCTAAAATATTTTGCTGTGTGGACGAATTGCAGACATAAAAATGGTAATTTCATCTGTAGGAAGTTCTAGAACAGGAAAACGAACCAGAAGAGTGATTTTAGGTGGCTGGCTATGTGCACATGTGTGGTGACACTGATGGGAAGATTCCCAAGGGGATTTTTCTCAGAGAAGTGGAAGCACTCCACATCCTGAAAGGGAGATACAGCTACAGAGGTAGACACCGTCATCTTAACATTTTGAAGTATAGTTGCATACGATGGAGCATACAAACCTCACTTTTCTAAAAGAAGACTTCCAATAGCCGTCTGTTCAGAGGGGCAAGGGCTGGGCAGAAAGAAAACGGCAAACAAACAAAAAAACCACTCTGAGAAAATTTCTTCTAGAATAAATGAACAATTTACATGGACATCCAGAATCATTGCCATCTTTTCAGTGTGTGTGTGTACATGTGTGTGCATGCACACGCGTGTGTGAATGAGTGTGTGTAGGGGGATGGATTGTGCAGGGTGCAGGAACAGGAGCCACCTCCAATTGGTAAGACAGGTGGCTCTGATGAAAATGTTGGCAGTTCTTCCCTGACAAACCTCAAAACTGGAGAGCTTGAGTTTAACCTGCTATTACTCATGGAAGGAGACAGCTCCTGAGGGCAGCAGTGGAGAAAAGAAGGAGGGGCAGAGCTAAGAAACAGAGACGCACAGTCTGCAGGCAGCCAGTGGAACACAGCCTCACCTCAGCAGCCAGGAGCAGGTTGAGAGCCCTGGAGGGTGATAGCCTGAGCCTGAGGTAAGCAGCGGATAGGCATCTGCAGATTGCTCTGCCCTCCCCCTCCTCCGCCTCCCTGCCATTCCTCGCCTTCCCTGCCCTTCCTCACCCTCTCTGCCCTTCCTCACCCTCCCTGCCCTTCCTCACCCTCCCTGCCCTTCCTCACCCTCCCTGCCCTTCCTCACCCTCCCTGCCCTTCCTCACCCTCCCTGCCCTTCCTCACCCTCCCTGCCCTTCCTCACCTTCCCTGCCCTTCCTCGCCCTCCCTGCCCTTCCTCACCTTCCCTGCCCTTCCTCACCCTCCCTGCCCTTCCTCACCCTCCCTGCCCTTCCTCACCCTCCCTGCCCTTCCTCGCCCTCCCTGCCCTTCCCTACTGTAGAGCCTATATATGTCCAAAATCAGTGTTTCACATGTATTTCAAATGGATCAGTAAATATATGCACTCATGCATACATGGACACATATGTCATATATTACACATATGGAGATAAAGGCACAAAGAAAACATAGTAAAACACTAAAATTAGTAATGTAGGCAAAGTGTGTGGAAAAGTTCACTGTAATTTTCTGTGCTTTTGGGATTTGAAACACACGGATACAGACTTCCATAATACACGCAGCTAACGTGCACTGTCTGGAAGGAGAGACATAGGCAGTAAAGTTCAGGGTGGTGGAACTCTGAGAAGGCTGAGCTCATGAGGAAGAAGCCTCCAGAGCTTCTGATTCGGGCAGTGTCACTACGGACGTTAGATTTTTCTTTCTAGTCATTAGTGATACAGCCCACACATTTTTTCTGCATACGTATTTCCAAACTGGAAAAGGGTAAAAACAATGGGATGAAGCACTTAAATTGCTTTTGATGAAAAATCACTGCACATGGTTTTATGTGTGTGTGTATGTATATAGTTTTGCTTTGTAAGGTGCGAGGTGAGGGGTCTACTGCTGAGGAGGTCACATACCTGAGGTCAGTCTACTAAAAGGGGCCTAATCATCTTGGCCTCCCACGAGATAGTTCTGATACAATCACCAAGTCTCTACATTGTTTAGTTTGACAGTAAGTAATATGTTCCTCCTAACAGTTTCCATAAGTTATACAACATGCTACAGTATGTGACTCCACAAATAGTCTGTGTTTGCAGCCTAAGTTTTATTGTGAAAACCTGAATGTTTCTGTTATTTAAATGTTATAAATAAATGGTATTGCCCACGTGCCAGGCCCATTTTTTTATGAAATGGAATAATAATATCTTCTTTCTTTGCATATTTTGGACAAACTTCAGGTTCACGGTAAGAGTCCATCACTGTCTTTTGTAAACACTTGATACATTTCTTAGGCTTGACAGTGGTTTGTATTTGTTGTATTTTACACACCATATGTATATGTGTTTAAGTGACCACTGGGTTTCCAAATAAATCAGAGACTAAATTAAAGATTCTTAGGCTCAAATGGAAATAAAAGTACAACTTAATGATCCTTCTTAACATGGCTAAAGCGGTTCTAAGAGAAACATTCAAGGCTATCAGTTCTTATATTAAAGAATCAGAGGATGGGGCAGAGAGATGGTTCAGTGACTAAGAGACTGGCTGCTCTTCCAGATGACCCTGGTTAAATTCCCAGCACCCACATGGTGGCTCACAACCATCTGTAACTTCAGTTCCAGGGTGTTCTGACACCTTCTGGCCTCGGTGGGCTCACCAGGCATGCACACCCAGAGGCATTCATATGGTGCACATGCATACATGCAGAAAAAAATTCATATGCGTTAAAAAGAAAGCACTTTTCTTAGAGAACCAGAGTGCATGAGAGGGTGACTAATTCAAGCATGCTAAAATTTCCGTGGAGTAAAAGCCGTCAAAGTTGGATTAGGGATGTCAGAATAAGTGAGTGACAGCAGCAAAGTAAATAGAAAACTTTATGAAACCAAATAGAAGAGCACTCATCTTCAGGGATTCATGCCGTTTGGACCAGTCTCCCTTCCCTGTGGAAGGGGTACCACAGCATGTAGCCGGGCTCGAGACTTAGGTTCAGAAAAGTTTTAAAGAGGAGAAATGGATGGAAGAGGGTTCAGAAGTTGTACACAGCAGCAGCAGCAGCAGCAGCAGCAGCAGCAGCAGCAGCAGAGGGTGGCAGGCACCAGGATACCCTCTTTTTTGGCACTCTACTGCATCAGTGTCAAGAAGGGATTAAAAAAAAAAGCATGCTGAGTCAGCTGCTTTGCCACCACCCCACCCCACCCCAAACACACCCTGAACCACACATTAGGGAAACCCAGAGGAAATGTCAGGCTGTAAGATGAAACCTACCCCAGGGAGACTTCGAGACTGTGGGGAAGAAATCTGAATCAGAGCCAGAGAGGCTTCAGGGGGACACAGGCTGTCATTTTCAACATTGGGCCTGGGAACCACCCGGGTCTGGACCAGTATTTGCAACCTGACTCCAGCAGGAACTTCCATGAGTCTGACCAGCATTTGGAACCAGGCCCTTCAATGGGACCCGTATCTGCCTCCCAACCAACTCCTACAAGACTGTCTGGGTGTGACTGGCAGCTGGGAGCCCAGGAAGGAAAACTGGAGAGTCAAGCCCGAGGCAAGGAAGCAAGCACGAGAGCGCAGGCTCTGCACCGTCATCAGCCTAGCGACCCTTGCTCTGTTTTCATTCTGTCTTATTTCGTCCTTTCCCCCAAACCTCAAATTAAAACATTCTTTTCCCCCCTTCGTGGTAGGCGTTCCAAAGAACACAAGCCAGCCTGGTTGGGGGCGCTCCTTGCCTGAGCCTTCTGAGAGATGGAGTTGGTTTAGGTTATCTAATTTCATTTTCTCACCTCTCTCTTCATTCTGCCTCTTTTCTTCCTTTACTTTTTAAAAATTCCCCATTCAGTTGGTTTTTATTCCTCTTTTTTTTTCTTTATCACTGACCACTAGTCTGAACACTGCTCTTTCCCTGCTCACTCATAACTAACACCTTAGTGTGTTACTGTCAGGGCCTGCAAGTTCCATACAGTGACCTCAATCCAAGGGAGTTATTGGGATTTTGTTGTTGTTGTTGTTGTTGTTGTTGTTGTTGTTGTTGTTGTTCTTGCTGCTATTGTTGTTGGTGGTGGTGGTAGTAAGAGAAAGGATACCTCAATTCTACTGAATCTAGTCCAATTCAATTTTGATTGGCAGAATGAAGATAATAGAAAAAAATCAAATTAATGACCCAGTTCCCACACCTACAAGCTCCAAAGCAATAGAGATAGATAGATAGATAGATAGATAGATAGATAGATAGATAGATAACCAAGGCAACATGACTCCCAAAACTTAGAAATCCCAAAGTAATAGATTCCAAAGTGTGGATTAAGTGAATTCCAAGATAAATAATTAAAAACTAGTATATGCTTCATTCTTCTTTATGTATGAGATAATTAAAGAACATTTTAAGAGACAGCCTTAAACAGATGGTGCTAAAGAAACCAAAATCCAAATGGATGTATTGGGAACTGAGTGAGACTGGGGTGCAGGATGTGAAATCCATAAAGAATCAGTAAAAGTTATGTTACAGAAGAAAACTAGAATCCACCTGTAGAGGAATTATCTCTTACCCCACATGAAAAATCACCCCAAGAGGGACCAAAGACCTTAACTGTAAGGTCTGATGCTTTTGAAACTTCAAGGGGAAACACTTCAATATACAGCATTAGGTGAAACCCAAAATGACCCAAAATGGAACAATGTCCCTAAAATTTATACATTTATAATTTTAGGACTGTATAATGCTTGTGAGAAATTATATGCCTTCAGAACAAAAGAACCAGACACTGACATTAGATCAGATGTGACAGGATGCATTTCTCACAGCATATTGGATGTTGACGTCCTGTTTGGAGAAAGGGGCTGAAAAGAGAGAATGGGAATATAGAAATATATAGGGAAGACAGAACAAAAAGTAGATTAGTGAATGTACTCCTCAACTTAATGCCTCAATTGTCACTCACAAGATATTTTTAATTCACTGGTATAGAGTTTTGTATATAGGTGCAAAATAAGTTCTAGATAGAATTCAAATGTAAGATTATTCTTCATGATGTGTGTGTGTGCGTGTGTGTGTGTGTGTGTGTGTGTGTGTATGCGTGTGCGTGTACCCATATAACTCAATTATAAGACAGGGTTTACTTCCAGTGCTTTGAGAGTGCTATAAAGCTGTTTAAGAGAAATAAATTATACAAATTAAATGTTAGTAGATTACATCATGGTCATGTCAATTGCTAGTCTACTTTTATCACAAGAATATACATCTTAGGTGCAGCAGATAGATATGACTCTATAGAAAGATAAGCTCTTCAAAAATCCTGGAGACATACAGAATGTGGCATTTTAAAATGTTTTTATTACTTTAAAGATTCATTGACAATGAAACAGGTTAACTCCTGGCAACACCCAGCCTACCTCAGAGAGGATAATGAGCACCAAAGAACCTCCTTATGGAGATGGCTTCAAATGTCCTCATTTCTGTCACAGACAGAATTCTGCCTAAAAAAGGGCAAGCTTGGATGCAGGCAGAGTCAATGGCCAAACCCTGCCAAGGCAGGGTAAGCAAGTCCTCAATAGTTCCTGCCCCACAAATATGTCTGTCAGATATATTGGGCCAGAAGACTGAACAAGATACTCCAACGTTATAGAGAGTTTGTGGTGACTATACAGGTAGAAAACTGTCTCTGTCATCTTTTCATTTGGAAAGCTACTAACCTGCACTCCCGGCATACTCAGATAATCAATTTTATTCCTTCTCAAGTCTCTGAGGGAGTTGAAGACCAGGTAGCTTAGTTTTACAATGAAGCTTAATTGTTTAGGGGTTAAGATGTTTTTAGGTCTAGATAGGTATTCTAAGTTGATAATGGCAAGATGTGATGGAGATTCATTTACATTCAGAAACTTAGATGCACCAAGATAGGAAAGATGTTCTCTTCAAGGCTGTCAAATACAAATAGCCAAAACACTAAGAATATAACATTTATATAATTCCTGATTGTGTCATGGTTTTTCTTGCTAAAGGTAATCTATTGTATATATGTGTAATAATATAAATGTATATGTAAAAAACCCAGCAGCTCAGTGAAAAAAATTACATGAAATTCCAAATCTTCTGCACAGTTATAGAAGCAGTCAGTACTCCAAGTGGCCAAGTAGAATACACCAGAAAGCTGATTAGTATCTACAATGTGTGAAGAACCATGCAAATTAGGCATCAAAATATCCGTCAATGAACAGTTATCCAAAGGAAAAGAGTACAAACGGCCACCAAGTATTTGAGAAAGTGTTCAATAGCTTTAGCCATGAGGACTACGTAAATGTTCCAAGATACTGTATCGCCCTATCAGAGCAGCTCTCAGCAGGAAAACCGAGGCAGTGATTACTGGCGAGGATGCTTGGATAGGCGAACCCTTATCCACTGCTGTAGAATGTGAGCCGCTGTAGCCACTAGAGAACTGGGTGTAGAGGTACCTCAGAAAATATTAATACAGGGCCGTTGAGTTGGTTTGGTGATGTGTGAAAGAATGAGCTGCCAAGCCTGATGGCCTGAGTTAGAGCTCTAGGCCTCACATGGTAGAAAGAGGAAACAAAGTCCTTTAAGTTGTCCTTTGACCTCCCTGCCCCACCCCCAATAAAAGTAATAAAAAAGAAAAATAGAGTACATACGGACAACAGGGTTTTAGTCAGTCATAAAGAAGAATGAAATAATTTGTAGGAAAAGGGACAAAACTTGAAATAATATGACAAGGTAAATAAAGCAGACCCAGAGTGAGCAAATACATGTTTTCATTCATATGTACACATGAGTTTAAATTGATTTGTATGTATGTATGTATGTATGTATGTATATGGGGGCTGTGAAAGTGGAAAGGAACCATGAGGAGAGAAGACCAGATATTATAGGTAAGGAGAGTAACAGGTGCGGGGAGGGGGATGTAGGGGGGAGGGGGTGCAGGGCAGGGAGGATAATGTATGGGGAGCAGGACAAGCGAGAAGGCTCATGGTGGCTGAGAGAGGGTAGTGGGGACAGGACGGTGATGAATAAGAGGAAAGTATGTTCCCAATTAGAAGCCTGTATAGGATTAGAAGAATCCATGTCTATACAAATGACCAGAACTGTGGCACAGGGTTAGGTTTCCAAAAGCCCTGTGGATCAACCACTGCACCCTACCCCATCCTGCCCCACCCCTATCCTGCCCCACCCCATCCTGCCCCACCCCACCCTGCTCCACCCCCATCCTGCCCCACCCCCATCCTGCCCCACCCCATCCTGCCCCACCCCCATCCTGCCCCACCCCCATCCTGCCCCACCCTATCCTGCCCCACCCCTATCCTGCCCCACCCCATCCTGCCCCACCCCATCCTGCTCCACCCCCATCCTGCCCCACCCCCATCCTGCCCCACCCCCATCCTGCCCCACCCCCATCCTGCCCCACCCCCATCCTGCCCCACCCCCATCCTGCCCCACCCCATCCTGCCCCACCCCCATCCTGCCCCACCCCCATCCTGCCCCACCCCCATCCTGCCCCACCCACCTCCACAGGATCATCATCAATCGGACCAGGCTAGATGACCCCTTCCACTAAAACGTGTGCAGCAACTGGACAAAAAAGACACCTTGGTATAAAGGAACAAAATTCAATTACTAGCTAGAGTTCAGCATAAAACATTCTTATTTAATAAGATAAATAATTACCGGCTACATAAAAGTATTAATAACTTTAATGATAGTTGCAACCTGGGTATAAAGTTTCAGCGCACAGACCAAATTGAAAACAATCATGTCACGACAGCCTAGGTGTCTGTTGCAAGGTTTCAGAGCCTGGAAACCAAGTGAGGGGGAGGAGGCAGAAAGTTCCGTGAACCACAGGTAACAACGGGTTTCTAAGACGGACATAGAAACGGCAAGCCGATCCTGCTTTGAGTCACGATGCTTCACTCTGGCTGAAACGCCAGAGCCCAGGAGATTTTGTCTCTAGCAATTACACGATATGAAATGTGAGCAAAAGCCCACGGCATGTGTTATCCAAACTTCATTTTCCTTTCCTCCTGTGAGCACAGCCCGAGTGCCTTTTCCAACCTCCCGTGCAACGTCGCCACTTCTCCTCGGTGGAGTCCGAACATAACAGGAGAATTCCCCGTCCAGGAGCGATGTCCCGTGCTTCGCCTTGCCTTCGTATCTACTCTACTCCTGGCCCTTGGAGAAAAACTTCAAATGACAGGCTTAGAGCTGATTGTATCTTTTTATAATAATCATTACAGGTTTTTCCTTAGTTAGAGATGCATTTTTTTAGTCCAAAAGTGTAGACTAAATCCTAAAGAAGCGTTTATAAGGGAAATTCTTGTCAGCTAGATCCCTCTGGGCACCAAGCATCAGTGCCCCCTGAGCGCTTAGGAACCTGTCACTGCCGTGGGAGGTGTCCCCACTATGGCTCTGGCCTTGACTTTGCTGTTACCATATGGCCATGTTAGGTTTTCTACCGCTTCCCTCATCTAAGAGGGCTCAGTGTTGTGTTCTTTCAGAGCATCAGACTTCGGGCTCTCCTAAGTTGTTGGTGCAGTGGTATGTCTAGCCGATACCATCGCAACAGGTCCAGCGCCATCTACTCTGATAGGCGCTTAACTCTGTGTGTAGGTCTGTTAAGACAACCTTCTTGCACCAGCCCTGGTGTTGACTACGACTACACCAAAGTCTACATTCCGTTAGGAAAGATGAGTTAAAGGAAGAAATGCGCAGGCGTGTAAACTCGAGCCCCTCTTCCTGTGTGTTTCCAGCTTCCCACTTGGCAACAGAGAAACTCTGAATGTACATTTTGGCTTACATCCACGCTTACTATGGAAAGCTAAATGGTTTTCAGAACAGTTCTCCAAGATGTTTTTTTCTCAGTTCTGGGAAAAAATCCTCCATGGCTTCTAAGCATACCTACCCTGCCATCAGTGTTGGTGTGTGTTCCCTTCACATGGACCTTGGGAAGGATCCTCCCACTACACAGTGAGCCCATTATGGGCCATTATGGGTCCAACAGACTGGCTCCATGGCATAGATTTATAGAGAACATCACCATGGGAGTGGCCTGGCTCACTGGAAAGCTCTGCCGAGACTAGGTGATCCAAAAAGCAAGTGGCTATTGCATCCAGAATAAACTCCACTGTGATTTAGTGTTATATTTTAATTATGTTCTACTTGAATATGTGTTTTTGGCATGCTAATATCCTTGAACTGTCTCTTCATAGAATTAGTTATTTTAAGACTGCGGTGGGAATACACTGGCCGGCCGGCCTCACTTTACAAATGAGGTGACTCGGCTTTCTTGGAGAGGGTAAGTGTCTTTCTCAGAGCCACACAATGAGTTGCAAGTAGGTCGGCTCTGTAACACCAAAGATTTGTCCCATTGACATGTGGGACACATTTAAATACAGGAATAGGAGGACACTCATATCGGCCACCTTCATGAGGTTGCCATAGACCAACCCAGAACAGGGATGTGTGACGGCAGGAGAGCTGACCCTGCCCCTTGCTAGCTGCAACACTCTGGAGACTGAGTCCTGAGTCTCATCTGGGCAGCAGAGTGGAGCTGGCTCAGGTGCCTTGAGAGAAAAAAAAAAAAAAAGACTGGCCCCAACCCTTGCTGGCTGCTACATTGGGTGAGCTAGCTGGGGCAGTGCTGGAGAGCTGGCAGGCTGAACAACTCAGCTACCACCCAAGCCCACAGACAGAACATCTACGCCAGCTAGGAACTGCTAGAGCACATGCAGGGGCTGGTCCTGCAAGTCCAAAGCTGCAGGTTCTCCATGGCACAGAGCAACAACAGAGTATCCGAGAGAGTCCCAGCGAAGATCCAGCACTGATGGTGTAGTAGAAAGAAGCCTCGAACCAGACTGATGACTCATTGCAATGACGTTTGCAAGCAAAGATGCTTGGACAGAAGGACGCGGTGTGACACACTGCAACTTCCATGGAAAGATGTTTCTGTTTGTTTATTTTTCTTTTGGGGGTGAAGTTTCAAGGGCGGAGGGTAGATACAAAGGGATGGGGGAGATGAGTGGGATTTGGGGGCATGATGTAAAATTCACAAAGAATCAATAAAAAGCTTTTTAAAAAAGAAAAAAAAATGGGAACATCTCCTTCCTTTAGGACTCCTTACTATTTATATAACCTTAGGAAAGTATGAGCCTTCTAAATATGTTAAGTGTCAGGGACTTTCTGAGTCCTATGAGTTGTTGGCTTCCTGAATTTTAACAAGCCTCCTATCATGATAGAAGGTCTCCATTCAGAGAAATCTATATACGACACAGGTAAGGGGCTGAATATATTATTGATGAGTATTTTCCTGGGGAAAAATTAGAGAACACAACTGCTTTCTACCTACATTAGTCATATGTAAGTTGAGATAAATACAGTTAAAACATACAAATAACAAATTGAAAAAGGTGAAAATGTACTTAAACGATGGAATATCATTCAGTCTTTAAGATGACCAAATCTGGGCATGATGGCACTTGGGAGGCACAGCCAAGCAGATCTTTGTGAGTTCCAGGCCAGCCTGGTCTACACTCCAGGTCAGCCAGGTTCCATAGTGTGACTCTGTCTAACAAACAAACAAACAGCTCAAGTTCAGTCTCCACAATACAGCGAGTTCCAGCCAAGTGGTTTATAGCAAACTGCGCTCATTTAAAACCAGAAACAAGAACCCTGAATTTTAGGATCCAAAATCTAACCATCTAATGAAAGCAAAAAGAAATAAGAATGATAGTAATTAATTCACACTAAAGAATTGTCTCAAAAATAAAGACAAAAAGAAAGAGAAAACTCTCCAGGAACAGTGGCACAAGCCTGTAATCTCAGCACTCAGGAAGGCAGAGGCAGGCAGATCTCTGTGAGGTTGAGGCCAGCCTGGTCTACAAAGTGAGTCCAGGACAGGCAAGGATACACAGAGAACCCCTGTCTTGAAAAGCAACAAAACAAAACAAAACAAGAGGAAACTCAAAGATAAATGAATGGACCTGGAAAACAATTATTCTGGTGAGTGAGGCAACCAGATCCAGAAAGACAAATGCTGCCTCTTTTTCTTATTTGTGGATGCTGTCTTTGAATCTTTAGATGGGTGTGGTTACTTTGGAATATACATAGAAGTCAGGAAATTAGTAAGTTCTCATGGAGGGGGGGGGAGTTACAAGTGTGGGGATAGGATTCAGTGATATAAAGGAAATAATGGAACAATAAATGTTAAAAGAGGCTGGGAGGTGGGAAGGCAGAGTAGAAGAGGCTTAAATAGCACTAAAGGCCCTTTGAAAAAGTCATAGGAGGCATATATAGAAATTACCCTCCAACAAGATAACACTGTCCCCACTAGATGCCACAGGACAATTAATAATAAAAAAAAAAACAACAACAACAACAAAAAAAAAACCAACCCAGTGCTGAGAATGAGTTCCCTCTTTTGGCATTGTTGGCCAGCGAGATCCTATAGAGCCCCAAACACTGCAGGCTATTGCCAATGCTCTTGGTTGCCCTGTAGAACTTGATGGTCAAGTGCTGTTGCTGTAGAAACAATGTATATGAGTCCCGGAACATGGAGATAGCAAGCTGGTGCTGGCATAGAAGCTTTCCATTACTTCCAGGTTGGCAGCGGTGATGGAAGTGCTGTGAACACTCCTAGAGGAGAAACAACAGTTGTAACATGCTGCAAATTCTGAGAGCTACAATAATGAGTGGCCTGGCAGGACATGGCACGGATGCAACAGTTGCACAAATATGGTAGTGTGGCCCCTGCCAGTCAAAGTTCCAGTGAGTGGCCGTATATCCAAGAGTATATGGGCAGCACAAACTGAACCTGGTGGGTGTAAAAATAAAATAGGCCATGTGATTAAGATGAACATTCGTTAAGGGCTTTTTTCCCCGTTTGCCAAATTGCTGCCATCAGAGTGGTGGTGCTGCCATGACATCTGAGGCAGGACAACTCCGCACAGTACTAGATCCAGCCAATACTTGAGACAACAGCACAGCCACAGTTCTAGAGGGAACAGGACGTAGTGAACTCAGCTGGTTCTATAGACCCAGATTTAGATGAATGGATTTGAAGTCCCCAGGGCCATTGCTGTCCCGCCATTTGTTAGACTTCTTGAGGGTTTATGTCATTGTTCTTGGCAGGATCTCCAGAAACAAAAAGGGTTAAAAGAGTCCTAGTGACTTGGGATGGATGCCCATGTCTGGTTTGCACTGCACAGAGGAGTATTCGAGAACAGACTGTGGAAAGGGAGACAGTGTACATGTAAATCAGACTTTCTTGAGCAAAGAGAGTATGGTCACTTGGTGGCTGTCTGCACTGGCGCCTCCATATGATCTTCACTGGGGAAGGAAGGTATCTACAGCAAAGGCTCATGGGTAAGATGATGTGTGGCACTGATACCATTTTTTCTTCCTGTTTAAATAGCTTGCCAGATACTTCGAAAGCAGATCATCCTCTCGTCCTATTTGTTTGTTTGTTTAACGTAAGTCCAAAGAAATATCTAACTGCACACACAAAGAAGAAAAGAGATCCGTGCTGCTCACGTGTGGGGCACTGTGTTTGTTGTTGTTTAGTTGGTTTTTTGTTTGTTTGTTTGTTTCTTTGGTTGGTACGGTTTGGTTTAGTTTTGGCTTTTTGAGACAAAGTTTCTCTGTGTAGCCTTGGCTGTCCTGGACTCACTTTGTAGACCAGGCTGGCCTCGAACTCACAGAGATCCGCCTGCCTCTGCCTCCCTGAGTGCTGGGATTACAGGTGTGTTCCTGGCTTTTCACAGTTCGGTTTTGAACACGGGTCTAACATTACCAGTCGCATCTTCAAATCTGCGAAGAGCCTTGTGCTTTGTCCCTGAAGCCCTCGTTCCCTCACGTCATCTAATGAGCAGAGTCTGTCTGAGTTTGGGTGAACTGGTCAGAAAATTTTAATTTCCTGTTTGTAAGATAAATTTTTATTAGGGGAAAACCCTCCAAACCGAGCGTTCTCTTTAATAAGCTCACTGGATATTTAAGCCCTCTAAATGTCAGATGCCTGTTGCAAACTGATATGCTTATCACTTTGTAGAAACAAAAGTTCCCCTAAAGGAATAGACTTTTGTCAGTGTTCATTCCATTGCATTTTTCTTCCCTCACAGAATAAAGATGAAGATGAATATGAGTGGAGATGCCTAAAAAAAAAAAAACTCGGAGACCCGGGCTCTGTGCTCCTGAGCTCTATTGCTCATTTGCTCCGGGAACTTTCCTAGACCATAGGAACTCATCAGACTGCAGACTTCTCTAGAAAATGACTGGTCTGGAGAAGATGAAGTCGCGGCCACTATCTTCCACACTGTGGGTTCATGACCTTCCACTGATGAAGAGATCATCTGAGAAATTGAGTGATATTTATGTAAGGCATGTAGCAACTCAGGGGTACCACCCCGTTCAATACGGAATCAAAGTGACGTTCTCTGGCCAGTGACTAGATGATGCTGAGCAATCATTTGATTCTCTTTTGAGCACCAGTTTAATCCTAAGGGCATGCAAGTGTGAGAAACCAGCAGCACGGCTTCTAAAACGTTAATGCACAGAGCCCTTGAGAAATGCCTTTGAGACGCTGAACTTGTTTTCTGCTTCCTCATGGACTCCAGGGAGAATTTTTTTCCTGTGCTGGGGAAAGGCCTAGCTTTGGGATAAAATGAAAATCATCTTTAGCCTGGATGCAGATGCCTTGACAGAAAAGCTCAGAGTTGAACCCAAGCCACATTGCACTTTTTTTTTAAAGATCTAGAATGCTGGTAGATGTTTACTTTCCTTTAAGTCAGAGGTAAGCGTGGCCATGTGTGTATCCTTGTGCAATCACATCTTTATGTTCCTGCAGGCAGTTGTAGAAAATTCAAGCACATGAGGCTGTACCACCAGGTAGGTTGTCACCCATCTGCTCAGACTGGAGTTCAGCCTGCAAACACAGTCTCTGGCATCACCTGGTCTGATAGCATAGAATCTCAAATGCTCAAAATTCTGAATCTCGGTGAAGACTGTCAAGACTCTCAAATGGTTTGGGATTTTGGAACACTTTTATATATTCATATTAAAACTTTTCAACTTGTGAGATTTTTTTGCAAATATTTCCAAAATTTAAAAATCCCCTGAAATCTGAAAGTTTTGTTCCAAGCATCTCCATAAAGGATATGCCGTACCATCCTGTTGACGGGACTATTCTCGCAGTCTAGATATAGGTATCAGAAACTGAGTGACTTCTAGCACAGGGTTTGGAGTACTGTGTTACTGGATGGAGTAGTGATGTACACTGGATTCCACTCCTGTGGTCTGGTCCAGTCGCTTTAGCCAAACATTGTCTGTTGGGAGTTACAGGGACAACTCTCATCTACAGGGAGGTAACTTCATCCCGCGCACTAAGGGCCCAATGGGGAGGTGTTCAGGAAGCAGTAGTGAGTACCGCAGGTCAGCTGCAATCAAACAACCTGTGATGGAGCTCATTCTGTGCCTCTGCTTCTGGGAAGACCAACAGTTTCCTTGGAGATAGAGACACTGCCAGATGACCCCTGGAAAATTCATTTGCTCCGCTGTCCCCGTACCCCTATCCTGCAGAGTGGTAGCCAGGCTAAGGCAAGCCCATTCTAGCTGGGTCTGGAGGACTCAGCCTTGGCCGGCTTTTGACTTACAAGATCAGGGGCTTGAACTTAGCTCTTGGTCCTCCCCTTTTCCTGAAACCACCCACACCACATCTCCTTGTTTGACCTGTCTGAGGAGACTCTCCCGCATGCAGTGTGAGTGCTCCACCTGCCTCCTCACTTCCAGAGGCTACTCTGGGTTGGGTACTCTGGGAAAATATGCTGGAAACCACCTTCCAAATCCAGTTCTGTCCACAGTGCTGCACACTGGAAACGCTCTAATTGAAAACATGGGGCCATTTTCCAACTATGCTGGGTTATCGCAGCCTTAATAGAAAGATGATTTGTAAAACATCTGTGTTTCACATGGACGAAGCCAGAGAAAATATGCAGCTAGAAGCTCCACTCATCCTACATCTGCAGCTAAAATGTTCCTCTCTTATGCTCTCTCGGGAAGGATCTATCCTCATGACCACACGAGAGCCCAAAATATATTGCACCTTCTCTTCCTGTTATGCACTTTATTTTCATTAAGGCTTCATAGACTTGACTTCATTCCCATGAAGTACTGAACGGCCTTCACATTTATTAAATGCAGACAACACAAGGATGTATTTGGTCTCCTTCATTAGGCAGAGAGGCCGCAATTGGAGTCTCCCATCTGATTCTCTCTCAGCGCTATCCAAGGAACCAGAGGCAGGGCTCCTGTTCCGAGAGTGCTTCTTGCAGCCTCAGTGCCAGACCCATCTCACATACAAAATCACAGGCTAGTGACAGGGTGTGGCTGGTAAGATGTGATAAACAGACCGGTCTCCTGACAGAACACTAGCTCTGCAGATGTGTACGAGTGAGCCCAATGTTCAAATTAGTTCAATACACGGTCAGTTTTATTGCATGCGGTAATTCTTGGTAACTTTTTTCCCTAATGAATTACAAAGTGGGCAGAATGCAGCCATTTAAAGACAGCCCGGTGTTCTGTTTGCAAATCACAAAATAGTAAGGCAGGCCCTTTTACACACAACCAATGCCCCTGCAATCCAAACAGCTCACTGGGTGATTTTCAACAGAAACTCTGGCAAGGCACTTTGTCGATGTCAAAGCAAGCAGTCAGCATCAGGGTAGCAGGTGGCATTCCTGTGTATCTCCTATGTACAGCACTGTAGTGTGTCTTGTCGGTGTGACTAAGCAAACCCTACAGGGAATTTTCCCTCAGGCTAACTTCTCAAAACCTAGGTGTGAGCAGCGTGAACCGGTGAGAAAGTGGTGACTGTGCTAAGCAGCCACTCCATCCCACCCGTTTGCTCCCTAGTAGGAGTAGAGGCTGATGCTGACAGTTCATCTTATTGCTCAGTGTCACTAATAGGGCGTGGAAGCTAAATGGTATTTATCAATATATGTCATTTGCATACTGAAGCAGAGATGAATATTGATGCAATATCTAGTTAGTAAGCCAGATGGCATACCCCTGCGAGGTCTCGTCTCCTACTTATCTCTAATATTTTGAAACATATTGATTTGATAACGTCATAGCAAGTCTATCTCTCCTTTAGAATCATTTATTGCACTGGATTCTGTTTCAAAGTGTCTAATTCCCAGCACATTGTTCTCAGCACTCCAATAGCACCATTGGCTAAGGAAGTCACAAATGATATTGTAATAGGATAGTAAAAAGTCATATTCAAACCATGAACTTTAAGTGAAAATATCAATATTCCAAAGTTCTCAGGGAAGTTGGCTTTCCTGTCCTGAAAGGGAAAGGATACCAGAGCAGGCAGGGTTAGCAGGTTAGCTGGTGTTTGGCGCCCCCTGGGCTAGAAATTACTTGCTGGCTTTTTTTTTTTTTAAGTTTGAATTTGAGCTTCTCTGTGCCACCTCAAATTTAAAAAAAAAAAATCTAAACTAAAAACCATGAAGTAAACCTAAATGCACAAAAGGCCATAGAGTGAAACTTTGCAACCCTGAAGACACTAGAAGATGGATGAGAGGAGTTAACACTGTACGAACAGCCACATTGTCGGATTTGATCTCCAGATCCGGCTCAGTCGCCATCAGAACTGCAACGCTGTTCTTCACAGAAATAATCCTAAAATGCCGGAGGTGCGATGATACCTGATTTCAATTTTCACTACTGATTTTTAAGAAGCATGCTTCTGGAACAAAAGGCTCGTAGATCATCTATAAAACAGAGGAGATAGAGTCTGATAGGAGCCCACACATAGCTGCAGCCACCTGAGCTTTTGGTTTTTTGTTTGTTTGTTTGGTTTGGTTTGTTTGTTTAACAAAGATGCTGAAAATATACAAGGAAGTAAACATGGTCCCTTCCATAGACGGTGCTGGGAGAGCAGGCTAGCCACATGTTGAAGAGTGAGCCTGGATGCCCGGCTCTCAATCTTTATAAAAATTCAACTCTAAGTGAATCAAAGACCCTAATGTAAACTCTGAAATTCTGAAACTGTTCGAGAAAAGACACATAGAGACTAGTTCAAGAGACTGACGTATGCAAGGACTTTCCGCAGAGGACTCCTGTTACGTTAGTCAGCCGTGAAATGACACCACCACCGACAGGTAGGGTCTCGGGTGATTAAAACAAAACAAAACAAAACAAAACAAAACAAGTTCTGAACACCAATGGAAACAGTTGAGTAAAATGAATCAGAAAGAAGAAAATCTTTGTCACTTGTCCTTCTGACAGAGGAATAGTGCCTGGGATATACAAATAACAACAACAACAAAGGCAGCAGCAGCAAAAGCCCACAGAGAGCTGAACCAAGACATCAAACGGTCCAATCACTAAGTAGGCTAGTGAAGCAAGCCGTTCCCAAAGGGGACACAATGGGCCAGTAAACACATTGTAAAAAGTTCAACCCCACTGGCTGTCAGAGGTCTCCCAGCTAAAACTACGCTGAGATTCTGTCTCAAGCCAGTCAGAATGTCAGACATAAGAAGAAACAAACAAACAAAAACAAAAACAAAACAACAAAACAAAACTCTAACAGTTGCTGGTGAAAGTGCTGAGGGAATCCTTACATACTGCGGGTGAGGAGTCAGAGTGGAGGTTCTGAAAAGAGTAAAGTAGATCTGCCATGTGGCGTAGCTACAGCACCCCTGGGTGTTTACTTGAAGGACTGACGGCCAACCAGCCTACCACAGAGATGCTTACAACCCGTTGACAGGAATGGCTTGAGGAAGGGTGTGGTGGATAGGAGCCATAAAGAAAAAGCAAGTCAGATCTTTGCAGGAAAATAGACGAACTGGACGTTATCGTATTAAGCAAACTAAGCCAGTCTGAGACAAATGTGATTTTTCTTGTATGTGGCTCCCGTGTTTTATACAGATGCATAAAATCATGACTATACATATGACATGAAAATAGAAATAACTAGGGACTGATGGGGGGAGGGGAAAGGAAGAGCAGCTGAGTAGAGAGGGGCAAATACCCAGAGTGCAATACATATTCACATGGAGATGACCTACATAACACAGTGTCATGTGCACTAAACATATGCAACGAAAATTAAAATAATTTGGGGTTTCTCAATACTTTCAGTTTTGTACAAAATTAAGTTTATTAATATCTGGAAGTAGCACTATTTCAAAACTTTCAATTAATACCTGATTAAGAATTTTTTCTTTATATTTTTAGTGATTTATTTCACCTCTACAAAAAGTAGAGAGATTAATAAAAATAACCATAGATATTCAGGCTGATAAATAAAATGTTTGCCGTATCACTGTGTCTCCATTCTTAGTGCGTGGCTTCCCTTTGCTGGAGACTACGGCTTCTCTCCTTTGCCACTGCCGTTTGCTTTACGCTCTCATGTTTTACCCCAGAGGTGTGTATATTTCCAGAGTGTCAGCTCTTACTTTGCATTTTTCAGTCCGTTGCAAATGGGGCCATCCTGCGCACACACATCTTCAGTGTGCATCGTCATTAGCTTGGTTAATACTCAGGCAGGTCTGTCTGAGTCACTAGTGTTCATTGCTGGGGAAAGTGACGTCAAAGAAAGCCCATCAGAATGGAATTACGGCTTCCTTGGGTTGGTGAAGGCTGTGAACAGACATTGCTCTCAGAACCAGCAGCACTGGTATTTTATGTTTCTATTGAGTATAGACACAGGCGTCTCTCCAAGCGCGTAACCAGGGCAGGAGCTGCCAACCCATGGAGAGCGCAATCTATTTTCATACTGGTTGGTTGTTACTGTCATTCCCCAAGGAGTTCTAATAGTTTACAGCCTTAGCTAATGTCGGAGGACTCCCATTTCAATATCTGTTTGTCAGTATTTGGCGTCCTTGGACTTTAAAATGCTTTTCTCAGTCTTAGAGCTCTGAAATGGTATTTTATCAAACTACAAGCTTAGTATATTACATATTCAAATGAAACTCCATTTGGGAGTTAAATAGAAATTGAATCAACAAAATGCAATAAAGTTAATTTGATGCTTTTTTTTATACCATATCAAAAATATTTTTTATCTTTAGAAACAACCTTTAGGTCCATTATAAGACAATTATTCCATATCTCAATACAATACATATTTTATTCATTTTTTATTGAGAAGTGGAATTTGCATATTTAAAAATATGTTAGTTGTTTAAATGTTTCCTTTTTCTTCTGGTGACATAAGAGTTTAGAAAGGCAAACACTGTAATAAAACAAAACAAAACAAGCAAGAGAAGCCACATTCCAGTTAGGAAGGACAGAAAGAGGCAGCCTCCCTTCCTCTGTGGAGCCTTTTCCTATCCATGGCCACGTCAGATTTGGGAGTAGAGGACAGTCAAGTCCAAATCATAAACAGCACATCGATGCTTCAGCATGCTTTGACCTTAAGAAAGTCGGACAGGGAGGAAAGTAGAAGCAGGCGATGTGCCTTTGAAAGGGTTCCAACAGCGTGCCTTTGGTGTAAACTCATTTGTGATGAATGAGAAAACATTTGTAAAAACCATAAGGGCTGCAGGGATTTCACCGAAGTCATCTAGAATCCACAGTTGTGCCTCGTCGCTGTCACTATGTGCCTCATTGCTGTCCCTGGCAGGGGTGATAGACACTTTTCTTCTTCAACACCATGGAGGGCTCTACAGAAGCCTAGAGGGAGAGCTTGATGCTGTCCCATAGACTACCTGGCTCTCCCTTTTCCTACCTTAGGTTTTTTTTTCCTTCCATTTTACAGAACATAATAATTATGAAGCAATCATTGTATTAATTTCAAACACGTTTTTGGTATATTTTAGTGAGATTTTCAACTTAGTCTTTATAATTGGCGCCTGTTTCTTTTTCTGACTTACTTACTTATAAAGATACAGTATCTCTGAGATTACTGCCCTTTACCTCTTTTCCTTTACCTCTTTAAACATGATCTTGAATCTTTTAACATAAAATGAATAAAAGTCTTCACGTGCCCAAAGCAGCATCTGACAGCACTTGCACTCTGCTTCTGTTCGCTGCTTTTTATACATTTTATAAATGTTGGTTCTTGTCACCCTCTTCACATCTTCTTCTTATCTTATCATTGGCTATTGGAATGTTTAAATGGCATGTCAAGAGAGCTACGGCATTTCTATTTTGAGAGTTTCTGTAGTTGTTTATTAACCTGTCTGCAGTTTTCTGTAGACTGACTCCCTGACATTACTTGGCTCCAGATGCTTGCTATGGCGTGTCCCCTTATGAATACTAAGAAAAGTCCATGCTCAGAAGTGTCAGAAGGGCGGGCCTTCCAAATTCCAGATGGACATGAAAAAGGGCTTGCACCTTATGATTAGGCAGTCATCAGAAGGACCCTGGCACGTATGTGACCTGAGCTCTTGTCGCGCCTCGCTTGACCGGTCGGCAAGTAAGACGCGACCACCGGTTCTTCTCCTAAGTAGCTTTATTCAGGCCTTTCTTCTTCGCTTCGGTGAAAAATCCCCCCAAGCCACGCCCCTCACATTCATTTATAGCACTCAAACAGCCAATCACACCAAGACACGTCTCACGCTCTGATAGGCTCGCGAGCAGCGGGCCTTTTTCAAATAAGGGGTTGTTTAAATCGAAACGGCTCCGGCTGCATGCCGGGCGCCCTGTGGAGGCGGGGGTCCACAAAGGGCTCCGTGGCTCTCCACAGTTCCTCCTTTTTGTTTTATTAGCGCTGACGCAACAGGTGAGAGTAGAGGTCTGATCTCCAGGAGGACACTGATGTATAACAGCCCACAATCTAAGCCCTCCACCAGATTGAGTGCTGAACCCGTCCTGTTGAATGGACACTGATGTACAACAGTACTCAGCCAAAGCTGTTTACTTGGCTCAGCACTGGACCCGTCCAGTACCTTTTTTTCTGGAGGTGGGGTCTGGGGTACCAACCCACATGCAATCAGACTTGCTCCCCAGGAGGCCATTAACTGCAAACAATGTACCTCCTGTGCAGTGCTCTGCCTCGCACCCTGAGGTTGACGAGGTGATCAATTTTTCAGGACCGCCAACCACACTTGTGGAGATTGCCCCACCTCAACTGCTGCAAATGCCTGAGCCATCATAACTTGAGTAGGCATCTGAGACACACACAAACGACAAATACACCAAAAGCATACCACACATACTGCAAACATCAAGAACTCCAAGGCTCCTATCCCCGCCCACTCTTCCAGGTGGTTCATCGCTGCCGCCATCCATGAAGAGAAGCTCGTGGCAAGGGACAGGTCCCCGCGCATGGAATTAACAGCTGCAATCACGACATGCAAGTGGTTGAGTGCCTGCTCGAGAATGGCTGACCAATTTCCCTGGAGTTGATCTGATAAAAACTTAGACAGATTAGCGGCTTGGGTATAATTTTCATGAACCATCATAACTACCATTATATAGGATGAACAAAAAGGGGGGCCAATTTGCTTTTCCAAGGGTACAAAGGGCAATTCTAATCTAGCATTTGAGGTAAATAAACAGGGAAAAGCTTGCGCATCATGTCGAATCGGCATCAGCTTCGGGAAAACTGACAGTATCCCCCATTGGGGTTCCCGACTATGAATGCGCGGGAGGAGGGTTATCATCCACAGGACCCACAGGAAGATCATCTCCATGGCACCTATGGACGAGACGTTCTGGAACCCACACCGGGTCGGTTGCTGTCCGGGGAAAAACACAAACAGATCCTCTCGCCCACGCCAGGACTGGATCTGGGCCGTGCCATACACCAGTCAAGACATCCTTCCATTTCACCAAACCTTGTCCACAAGGCACAGTGGAGGAATGGCGATCAGCAGAGGATCGTCCGTCTATATCCAGATTTAAAAAATTTAAAGTAAATAGGGCTAAAGCTATTCTTTCTTTCGGGGTGCGGCCATTGCCTATTCCCCCTTTTTGTTTTATTAAGCATTCCTTTAAGGTCCTGTGAGTGCGTTCAATTATTCCCTGTCCTTGAGGATTATATGGCAATCCATGTTTTAATGTCACTTCCATATGTTCACAAAAGGAAGCAAAAGATGCTGCTGTGTAAGCAGGACCATTGTCTGTTTTTAGTTGTTGTGGTTTCCCCCATGCAGCCCATGCCTCAAGGCAGTGGGTCATCACATGGGAAGCCTTTTTTCCTGTCAAGGGAGAAGCAAAAATGATACCTGAGCAAGTATCCACTGATACATGCACATATTTTAATTTTCCAAATTCTGCAAAATGAGTTACATCCATTTGCCAAACTTGTAACGGCCGAAGCCCACGAGGATTTACCCCGTAGGACGGAGGATGGTGATGGATAACACATTGTGGGCACCGAAGCACCACTTCTCGAGCATTCGCTCGGGTTATGTGAAATTTAGCCTGTAAGGTCCGGGCATTAACATGAAACTTAGAATGAAATTTTTTTGCTAACTCCAAGCTAGAGGCCATGAAGGCAAATTGCATGCGGGTGCATTGATCAACTACATCATTACCAGTAGACAGAGGACCAGGAAGACCTGTATGAGCTCGAATGTGCTGTACAAAAAAGGGTTTATGTCTCTCCTTGATTATTGTCTGCAATTCTTTGACTATTTCAAAAATGGGACTCCTATCACTGATATTCCCCGCTATTTCCAGGGTCTTTACTAGATTCACAACATAATTAGAATCAGAGATTAAATTAAAGGGTTCCGGATGTCTTTTGAAAACTTTTAAAACAATTTGCAACTCAATTCGTTGAGGTGATGTAGGATGGAATTGTATGAGGATTGGTTTTTGACCTTTAACTAAGAAAACCCCACAACCGGTCTTTGATCCATCTGTAAAGATATTAACAGCTCCACTAATGGGCTGGGATCGAGTAATTTTTGGAAACACTACTGGATGTACCTTAAAGAAGGTCATCAATGGATGTTTAGGATAATGATTGTCAAAATACCCATCATAACTAGTTTTTAAAATAGCCCATTCATCAACTGTTGCAAATAAAACTTGAAGTTGGTGACTATCATAAGGGACAATAATTCTTTCAGGGACCATACCGAAGAATTGTAAACTCTGTTTTAGGCCTTTCATGGCTAATTTTGCAATGGCTGTGGGATAATGATCTATAGTTTTTGCAGGAGAACATTTTGGGTGGATCCATAATAAAGGTCCATCTTGCCATAGAATTCCTGTAGGTTGGTCTGATGTTTGTAAAATGCACATTTGAATGAGAATTCCTTTTTTTATTCTATTTAGGCAAGCTTTCTGCAATTTCTGATTAACTTTATTTAAAGCCTTTCGTGCTTTTTCATTTAATTGTCGAGGGGAATTCAAATCACTGTCCCCCGCTAAAATTGCAAATAATGGCTTTAAGATATAATTTGGAATCTTTAAATAAGGTCTAATCCAATTAATATCACCTAACAATTTTTGAAAATCATTTAAAGTGTGTAGGCAATCCAGGCGTAACTGCAATTTTTGGGGGCAAACTTGTCTTGGTAGAATCTTTGCTCCTAAATAACTCACTATGGTGTCTTGTTGTACCTTTTCAGGGGCTATAGACAATCCCCTTCGTCGCAGCAATTGGTCTAGTTCAGAGAAAGCTGTATGTAAAAGGGTTTCATCATTGTGTGCCAGAAGGATGTCATCCATATAATGGATACATCTTAATTTGGGGTATTTTTTCCTCAATGGCTCAATAGCTTGTCCTACATAAAGCTGACACATCGTAGGGCTATTAGCCATACCTTGTGGCAACACTACCCATTCATATCTCTCGTCTGGCTTTTCATGATTACAAGAAGGAACTGTGAAAGCAAAACGTTCCCAATCCCTTTCATTTAAAGGAATGGAAAAAAAGCAGTCTTCGATATCAATAACAATTATGGGCCAATTCTGAGGCAGGGTAGAAAGTAGCGGGAGTCCACGCTGAATTGGTCCCATCACTTGCATTTGCTCATTAATAATTTTTAAATCATGTAACAGCCTCCATTTTCCAGACTTTTTTTTAATAACGAAAATGGGGGTATTCCAGGGTGACACAGAAGGTTGAATATGTCCTAAGCTAAGCTGTTTCTGAACAAGGGTTGTGGCTGCCTGTAATTTCTCTGAGGAAAGTGGCCATTGGGGAACCCATACAGGGTCCTCAGTCTTCCATGTAATGGGAGTCCCCTCCCCAGCGGCCCCTAAGAAAAACCCAAACCCTCTTTCCCTTGTTTTTGTTTTGGCTCTATAGGAGAATGCCGTCCCTGGAGATATTTTTCTAGGCCAAAACTGGGATGATAACCCATATGGTTCATTATTCCCTGTGATTCTTTTGAGTATTTATTAGTTAGTCTAAAGCCCAAGTCTTGTAATAAATCTCTTCCCCATAAGGTGACCGGCAGGTCAAGGACATAGGGCTGAATTTCTCCAACATGACCCTCCTGATCCTGCCATTTTAGCAATCTGGAACTCATGTCAGGGGCTTTGGCATATCCCAGTCCTTGCAAGATCTGTGAAGAAATTTGAACGGGCCAAGCAGTAGGCCAGTCCTTTTTGGCAATAATACTGCGGTCGGCTCCAGTATCTAGCAACCCTGAAATTTTTTTACCCTCCACTAACAGGTCCAAAATCGGTCTCTTATCCAATTGTAAAGAGAGGAAAGTTAAATCAACTCCACTGGACCCAAAACCTTTCTTTCCTCTCTCTTGTTTAGCTGATGGAAAATTAGTATGTAGACTAGGGAGAATCACCAATTGTGCTATGCGATCGCCTGGTGATATGGCCACAATACCGCGAGGTGAGGAAACCATAATCTTAACAGTACCATAATAATCGGGGTCAATGATGTCTGGATGTACTATTAACCCTCGGAGAGCAGTGGAGGATCTCCCAATCAAGAGCCCCACTGTTTGAGGCTTTAGGGGTCCTTTGAAGTCAGTCTCTATTAATTGGACACCCATTTGGGGAGTTAACACCAGTCTGGTGGTGGAACGGAGGTCCAACCCTGCGGAACCCGAAGTGGCTCTCCGTGGTTCTTGGGACGACGGAGAGATGGCCACCTCTCCTCCTCCCAGCTTTCCTGGTTCCCATTGTCCATGGCCCCATATATTTGCGGGCCCTGGGGACGTGGGCCCCGCTGTCCGTTTTTTGAACGAGCTCCACCATAGCCAGGTGTCAAATGCTGACCGTTAATATCTTTCACCGATCTACACTCATTTGCCCAGTGGTTCCCCTTTTTGTATTTGGGGCACAAACTTGGTTGTCTCGGTTGAATGTTTCCTCCCCCTCCCTGTCCACTTTCTCTCTCAGGACATTGTCTTTTTAAATGTCCATGTTTGTCACACTTGAAACAAGTGCCAGGGGGAGCAGACTTCCTTCCTCTTGAGAGCTGTACTACTGCAGCGGCCAGTCCAGTATTAGTCAAAGGCCCGCCCAGTTTTCGACAAACTTTCATCCAGACTTTTATCCCTTTGCCCTTATAAGGAGTGATGGCAGCACGGCATTTCTTCGTGCATTGTTCATACACTAGCTGTTTAACCAGGGGCATGGCGACATCTGGGTCCCCGAAGATTCTCCCTGCTGCCTCAACCATGCGGGCGACGAAATCAGAAAACGGTTCTGTGGTACCTTGCATGATCTTAGTCAGGTTCCCACTTACCTCCCCTTTATTGGGTAAGGCCTTCCATGCCCTAATGGCAATTTGGTTAATCTGCTCATACACTTGCATTGGATACCCTGTCTGTTGATTTGTAAATCGGCCCTGTCCTAGAAGCATGTCCCTGTCCCAGGCTGGATTTCCTGCCGCAGCGTTAGCGGCGGCCTGTTCAGCGGCAAATTCTATTACAAAGGCCTTAAAATCAAGGTATTGACCAGGAGTGAGGCAGGCCTTGGCAAGGCTACCCCAATCCGTGGGCGTCATGCAGTGTCTGCTCAGTGCTTCAACCTGCACCACTGTGAAGGAAGCCGAAACGCCATAGGCACGTACCGACTCGGCAAGGGACTTCACAATTTTGAACTCTAGGGGCTCGTGGTAGCGCTGTCCCTGAGCATCCTGGAACACTGGAAAACCCAAGGCACCAGCTCTAACGTCCCTCCAAACTTGCGGGCAGAGAGACCGAGCGCTTGCGGTTGCCTCTGGCCCAGGATTAGGAATGTTCACTTTCTCCTTTGGCAAATTCCCCTTTTTAAATGGAGTCAGGTCTGGATACAAGGTGGACCTCTCCATTTTTTTTGCTAATTTCTCAATATCTTCTTTCAAGTCTGAACTGTCGCTTGATGTGTCCCCTTTCTCTGACCTCAAAGACCTTTCTTCTTTGAGCTGCTCTAAGGCCCGTTTCCCTACTTCCAGAGCCTGTGAGCATCTGGTATCCTCCAAGCAACTGCGTACCAGCCTCCATATAGGTCTTATACCTCTTTTCAGATCGCCTTGTTCCCAGGCGAAGTCTAGATCTCTACCTAACTTGTCCCAGCTCGAGGAGGCTAGTTTACCCGATTCAGCAAACCACGGGGCTACGGTATCACATTCTGATAAAAAGGTTTCCAAAGTTTTACTCTTTAATTTGATTCCCTTTGATTTTAACAGCTCTTGAAGAGCGGCGAAAACTGGATGAGACTGTGACGCACCCATATTTTCACTTATTGGCTCCCTCCCGGAGACCTAAGAATTAGCTCCCTTCCGGAGACCTAAGAATTAGCTCCCTTCCGGAGACCTAAGAATTAGCTCCCTTCCGGAGACCTAAGGATAGCCTCCCTCCCGAGGACTTTCCCCTTCCCCAGGGGTTGTAAGCTCCACTTACCAGGAACTTACCCGCCGGCAATCCCTGACCACTTGGAGTTCTGAACTTGACGGTGGGGGAGTCGGTTCCCCATACGGGCCACCACTTGTCGCGCCTCGCTTGACCGGCAAGTAAGACGCGACCACCGGTTCTTCTCCTAAGTAGCTTTATTCAGGCCTTTCTTCGCTTCGGTGAAAAATCCCCCCAAGCCACGCCCCTCACATTCATTTATAGCACTCAAACAGCCAATCACACCAAGACACGTCTCACGCTCTGATAGGCTCGCGAGCAGCGGGCCTTTTTCAAATAAGGGGTTGTTTAAATCGAAACGGCTCCGGCTGCATGCCGGGCGCCCTGTGGAGGCGGGGGTCCACAAAGGGCTCCGTGGCTCTCCACAAGCTCTCCAGTGTCTTCCATCTGTACACAGAATTTCCAATTTCACACAGGTACGTGCTGAGCCTACAACAGTCTTCTATAGCCTTCTTTCTTTCTTTTTTCTTTCTTTCTATCTTTCTTTTTTCAAGATGGGGTTTCTCTGTGTAGCCTTGGCTGCCCTGGACTCACTTTGTAGAACAGGCTGGCCTCGAACTCATAGAGATCTGTTTGCCTCTGCCTCCCAAATGCTGGGATTACAGGAATGCGCCGCCACGCTTGGCAATCTTCTATGGCTTTCTAAATAGCAAAATATGTTCCTAAAATCCCAGGCCATTCTGCCAGGAATTGCCATCAGGACTAAGAGTGTCCGGCCAGCCCTTTTCTATTTAGATTTTTATTTTGTTAAAAACGCCATCAGCCATTCATTTTCACCCCCTGAAATCTAGTTAACACCCGCTCCCTGACAGCAGCAAGACTTCTGATGCTCACGGCCAGTGCTGCCCTGGTAAGTCCACACACTGAGCAGCCCGACACAGCTGCCAGCTGCAAGGGCCACTGTGTGTGCTTAAGCTGTCAGTGGAAATTCATGGATATTTGCCTTAAGTCTCAGCCTCGCTTTCTCTCGCTCCCTCCTTCTCTCCCTCCCTCCCTCCCTCTCTGTCTGTCTGTCTCTCTCCATTTTCATCTTTTTCAAGACAGGGTTTCTCTATAACTCTGTTCCTCCCCCACCCCCATCATTTTTGGGTTTTGCTGGCTTAGAACTCACAGAGATCTGCCTGTCTCCTGAGTACTGGGACTAAAGGCCTGTGCCACCAGCGCCAGGCTTACGTCACTCTCCAGAGGACTACAATGCTCATTGTTTGATAAATGTGTTTGATTTTAAACCTGTCTGGGGTGAAACTGTTACTGGTTTTGGTGATAGTTTTCTTTGTTTCTTTTTACCATAGCCAGAAATCCAACCTGTAAGTTAAACACATTTCTCTTTTATATGTTACAATGTTGGATTTATCTGGGGTGGGGGGAGCTCTTCTGGACTGGAAAGAAAGCTTGCTACTTTCCCAGAGGATCCAAATTCAGATCTCAGCCTTCACAATGGATGGCTAAGAGATGCTAGTAACTCCTGTTCCAGGGGACCCAAAGCCCTATGCTGGACTCTGAGGACAACTGCGCGCGCGCGTGCGCGCGCGCGCGCACACACACACACACACACACACACACACACACACACACACACACCCCAAATACTTTCTTAATCATAAAAACCTTTTTTGCTCCCTTTGTTAACTCCAAATATTTTCTCTCAGAGTCACTTATTTAGCCTTTTAATCCATTTGGAATCGAATGTTTTATACACCCTATTATAGTTCTGTTTTTATTTTTCCTTATGTAAAAATCACATAAAGTCCTAATCCAAATCAGAATGCTTGCTATTTTGCTAAAATCCTTGGAAATCTTTGAGATGACTACAATTTTGAATGTGTTAAAAAGGAATGTAATGCAGACTAAATGAGAGTTCATGTAATTTATGATGTGGGAAAAAAAACCCTTGACAAGGCCCCCCCACCCCCCAGCCAAGAGGACAGGTCAGTCATACACCTTCTAGTTAGAAATACATAGACATGGGGATTCCCCCGTGACTTATTTTCTTTTCCTCATTCGATTCCCCCAGTGACATGCTGCCAAGAGCTCTAACCCTAGGATGTTTGTCGGTCTTAATGAAGTAGATTATGGCACCAAAGTCAGTTTAGTTTTGTTTAAGCCAAGTCCCAAATCCACAGCATGTGGTAGCCAAACCTCTTCCTGAAATCTGTGGAAGTGCCTGACTTTAAACATTTGTGACTCCCTTGCATGCAGTTTCTATTTTGCCGTTTCCGTTTTATCACCATGTCAGTCCAGATAGACACAAAACTGCAACATTTGTGAATGTTCATCTGATCCAAACAGACGGACTCTTGTGAAGATTTTTAAGAGGCACTTAGAGTGTACCGTGTCCTGTCTGAGTCTCCTGACTCAATAGCCCTCGTCTTCACCTCAGGCCACGGGCACTCACCTGTCACTCAGCATTACTTTAGAGAGTGTCCCAAAAAAGTGTCAGATCAAAAATAAGAATAAAATGCAAACCTGAACCATCTACTGCTCTATTAGAAATGACTGACATTATGGAAATATGCATGTCTGTGCGTGTGTATGCATATGCATGCATGTGCATGTGTGTGCATGCGTGTGCATTTGTATATGCTTACATGTGCATACGTGTGTTCACACACACACACAATCTATCACAGAATTTAGACACCAGCTCAGTAAATAATGTTCACTGTTTCTCCTTGGGTTATAGCAGAACCTACTGGAAAACCTATTCCAAGCATCCCATAGGTATGCACAGGTCAGGTGGGCTTGCAGAGCCTGCTCTCGGCCTCTCTCTTTCCACCAGGCTCAGTTTCATCCTGCTGGGGGCATGTTAGTGCGGCAGAAACAGAAACACATTCTCCGGCCATGCCCTGTTTCCTGTTAGCCAACCTCTGTCTCGCTCGCACTTGGAGGACTGAATCATAAAGTAAAAACAGGGCTCTGAGTTTACAGAACGCAACTGCGCCTTTCGGAGACAGAGTTTTGTGGCCCGGCTTTGCCAACACATCTGTTTGCCATTAGCCGCCATTCAAATGAACTCCTCATGGTTTGTTCCTAATGAACCGCTGTGGGTGGAACAGGCCTTGTGGGCTTCGTCGTCCTAACGGGCTTGCTCACCGCAGAGGACATCCCCCAGCATGTGTCTGTGTTCGCAGGCCTGGGTTCACTTCGCATGGCCCTCTGCAGCCTGACAGGGGCACAGGGCCAGAGACGCATCCCCATGCCTGGCTTCTCTAACTAAGCCCCTCAGTGGCTGTGTTCTGCAAACACGCAATTGATAATGTAAACGGGCCATGGCTTCCTTCGACAGACTTCCCCTGGCTCTCACCTCAAGTTGCAGAGCTACTCTCTGTAGTGCCACTAGTGGGTGTCTACTGTGTCCCCATCGCGTGAATCTTACACGACAGGCGCGGGAGTTCAGACTGGCATCACGAAAGCTCATGCTACAGTGAATGGGAGCTCTGAAAAATTGAAAATGTTACCCAAATCAGAGGGAAGAGCAGAGCTTCCAGCCCTCTGCAGACTTGCCCTGAGGATGTGGAACGAGTTAGTGGTGATCATCTGCTTGTCGTGTTGGCTAGGAGGACACGGTGGACCCAGACTTCGAGACCAGGCCTTGCTAGGGCCCAAGCCCACAGTCTCACATGGAATGCCGAATGGTAGTCTGGAGGAAGAAAGGTTTTTCGGTTTTTGCTTTGTTTTGTTTTCTGTGTTCCTTAAGGAGGTTGGGGGAAGGAATTGAATTTGGGTTCAATCCTTGGTTTTTACACACACACTCTTTGATCATGAAGAAGTCATTTTGCCAAAGCGCCGCAGTTGCTAAATGTAAAACCAGAATAAATATCAAGATTCTACAAACGTACATGATTGTTTTCAGAGTCTAATTCTGTCTTTATTAGGTATCAGAAGACTCGGAATACAAAGTTGACAGCTGTGTTTAAAGCTACAAATTAGAGGTCTTGATGCAACTGGAGTTTGTTTTGACCACAGATTATTTCCCTCACAGTGAAACACGAGAAACACTGTGTGTAATATTCTATTAACAAATACATCTAGGAGACCCCTGCTCAAGCTCTTCCTCCTTTCCTGGCACTGTGTGTGGATGGCTCTACTGTCCACTCATCCCTCTGCCTCAGAGCTGCCTGTGCTGTGTTTCCCAGGTGCCACCTCTTCAGGGTGTGTCTCTCACATCAAGCCCAGCCAGCTTCCCTTCACCACACCCTCAAGGCTGCAGCACTCAACACCGACACAACCAAATTCTTAGCCTTGCTGTTTTAAGACCAGAGTTCCCTTGCTCTTCATCCTTTGGAGTCCAACTCCCTCTGGAGTTTGCCAGGCCTCTCTGCAGCACAAAAGCTTCCAAGCCATTCACACACGTTCTCCTGGATAAGAAACCACTGATTCAAATGTTCCCGTGGCCCAACTGGAGCACATGAGCTACTGAGAAGGGGGCCAAGAGGAACTCCCTGGGAGGGCAGCAGTCAACTCTCCTGTGTGTTTTCTCTTCCTCTCCTTTCCTTGGCCTCCGGTAAACAACAGTATACTCTCAGCTTCTGAGAGCCACACTTGTAGATTCTACATCTGAGCTTCACTTGTCTTGATTCACTTAAGATTATGGTCTCCAGTTCATCTGTGGCTTTGTGAAAAAAAAAGCAGGGTTACATCCCATTCCACAGCTGAATGATATTCATGGAATATAAGTGTCATTTTTTTATTCATCTGTTGATAGAGCTTGGGCTACTTCTTCGTAGCCATTGTAAATGGGCCCACAATAAAAATGAGATGGTAGATACCTATCTGTTTTCTAATGTTCATCTTCTTTGGAAATATATATGTATATACTTGTATATTTTACACACACACACACACACATACACACACACACACACACACACTCTAGATTGTCTAATACTTAAGAAATCTCTCTTCTGGTTTCTCTAACTATTGTACTAATTTATGTCCTCACAACCTGTGTAAGAGTCCCTTTCTCCCCTACACCCTTATCAGGACTTGCTATCTTTTGTCTTTTTTAAAAAACAGCCATCTTTACTAGGGTGGGCTCGTTCTCCTTGTGGTTTTGATTGCATCACACTGACAGCCTCTGATGTTGAGTACTCTCCAAGGGTCTGCTGGCTATCTGTGCATATTCTCTTCAGAAACTTCTATTTAGGTCTTTACTTTTCATCTTTTTCGCTGCCTTGGTGGTCCTAATGAACAACTTGTGCAGAACTACTGATTTATGAAGCTCTTCAGATGCAGCATCCAATATCCCTCCCTGAGTCCTGCCTCAGCCTTCCGAAGACCAAAGCTTCCTCCATCTTTTAACATATAGGTATGCAGAAAAGAGCTCACAGTCTGGGGCCAGGGGAGTAGAGTTTTATGTTGGTTTTGGCATTAAGTAGTCATTGATTTAGAGACAGGCTGGGCTCTGGACCTTAGCCTCTTTGCCTACCATGCAGGCTCATCATCCATCTCTGCTTCCTAAAAGTGTAGGGCTGTTGAGAAAAACAGTAGGGTGATGAGTGTGCATAGGGGAATGAATGCCAGCACAGATGGGCAACCTTAACTATGTCCGGCACCCAAGGATGCCCACTGTATGCTCCACATCCACACAGGTTTATCTATATTCCTTCACCAAACAAAAGATGTATAGCTTCCTCCTGATGGCCAAAGATGTAGCTTGCCTTGAGAAAAGCCACAAGAGACGCATCTTCATGGAATTAACCATAGAAGAATGACATCTGAGCCCATGTTAGCAGCCTAGAAAACACAAGGTGCTATGTAGAGCCAAGCCAAGGGCAAGAGGCAAGGGAGGATACAGGAAGAGGAGGAGGAGGAGGCCCTGTCGCCCATATACACACAGCAGGCCAAGCTGCTTGCAGATCCCTCCCACTTTGCTGTGTAGTCAGGAACATGTACCAGCACCCACAGCAAGACCCCTGGGACAGGATGCTCCTTTCTACCCTTTGGATGTGTTTTTCCCTGGAATGGGACTTGTGACCTCAAAGGGATCTTGCTAGAACCATCCCATTAGACAAGGACTTGCTAGCTAAGGACTTTCCTAACTTCCCTTCTGACATGTCTTTGACTCATAGTTATTTAGAAGTGTGTTAATTTCACACACTTGAAATTCTCCCAAGTTTCTTCCTCTTGTTGATTTCTAATTCTGCTCCACTGTAGTTTTTGAGAAACTTTATATCATTCCAATCTTTATATATATATATATATATTGATTTTAGGTCCCCACAGGAGGAGAGTGATTCGTGTGAACCTCAGAGGATTGTGCACTCAGCACTTTTTGGGCAACAGTGTTTTATAGCAGTCTGTAGAATCTAGTTATTTAGTGGTTGTCTTCATCTTCTGTGTTTCTGTTCATCACCTGATGCATGGCTCTATTTATTATTCAAAGCAGGGTATAAAAGTCTTTGTTTGTCATGTTCAAATTGCCCTTTTCCCCTTACAATTGCTCACATTTCCTTCATTTATTTTTATTTTTATTTTTTGCTCTCTTGTTGGGTGTGTCTATATCTGTATTTGTTTTTTAATCTTCCCCAAAGATGATAAATCCTTTTGTAAGTATGCTCTTTATCTCCAGGATTTCTAAATTTAATTTAAAGGTCATCTTCTCTGGTTATGTCTTTTAACTTCCTATTTGTTTATGTGACTGAATCCAAGCTTGACTGGTAGAAAGAGTAATATCTCTTTTTTTTTTTTCTTTTATTATTCCGTGCCGTCTTCTGATTTCTTCCTTTTAACTATATTGTTTTTTATTTGTTTTTGTTTTTTGAGGCAGGATTTCTCTGTGTAGCCCTGGCTGTTCTGAAATTCACTCTGTAGACCAGGCTGGCCTTGAATTCATAGCAATCTGCCTGTGTCTGCCTCCCAAGTGCTGAGATTACAGGTGTGAGCCACCACCACCCACCTCCAAACTGTTTATTTTTAATATTAAATTGATGCTGAGGTTAATTTAACTTTGTTATTTTGTTTGTGGCCTTGTGTGCCACATGTTCCACTTTTGTTCATAAAGAGTTTTTTTAATCAACTTCTTTTATATTACCTAATATAGACATTTTACTTTCTCTATGAATTACTTCCTAAATAGTATTTACATGATTTATCTGTAATCTATTGATAATCTATTAAATTCTGGTGATGTAGAGAACCTTTATTCTTACCCAGCCATATTGTCTCATGGATGTATTTTTTCTATGACAATTGTGCATCTTACACCTTTATAGGCAGCAAATGCAACAACCCACAGCTCTAAGTACTTGGGATTATTTAAATGTTTTTCATTCATTTATTTATTAAATCACTTTACAGCCTGATCCAAGCTCCTCCTTCCTCTCCCCCCAGTCCCACCCTCGAGCCTCTCCCCCCCCCCCATTGTCCCCTCTCCTTTTTTGAGAAGGTGATACTAACCCACCCTGGCACCTCAAATCACAGCAGGGCTAAGTGCATCTTCTCCCACTGGAGATGGACAAGGCAGCCCAGCTAGGGGAAAGGGATTCAGAGTCAGGCAGCAGAGTCAGAGACAGCCCCTACTCCCATTGTCAGGGGACTCACATATAGACCAAGATGCACATCTCCTACATATATGTAGGGGGCCTGTATCCAGCCCATGCGTGCTCTTCGTTTGGAGGTTCAGGCCTTGTGAGCTCCCAGGGGCCCAGTTTAGCTTACTCTGTAGGTCTTCTTGTGGTGTCCTTGACCCCTCAGGCTCCCCCAGTACTTCCCCCAATTCTTCCACACAACTCCCCAAGCTGTATGGACTCTCCATCCGTTTCCGCCAGCGGCTGGATGACACTCCGCTGCGCTTGCTAGGAGCCTAGCCTAACTGTTTTCTGAAAGGCTTCCTCCAGCATATTTTATATGTTTACGCATATAGTCATGTGTATTCAAATGTTTTAAAATAAAAGTATATTTATTTCTGGCTTGAGAGACAGCTCAGTGATTATGAGCACTAGCTGCTCTTCCGAAGGACCTGAGTTCGATTCCCACTACCCACATGGCAGTCCACAACCGTCTGTAACTCTGTTACCATGGATCTAATGCCCTCTTCTGGCCTCTGTGGACACTAGGTATACATGCAGTACATGAATATACTTGCAGGCAAAACACCCACATATGTAAAATTAGTATACAAACATTAAATATATATATATTTACATAATTTCCTCTCTTCCTCCTATTTCTCCCTCCTATTTTCCCATGTCTCCCACCTATCTCCCTCCCAAAATCCCTTCTTCTCCTTTACCCATTGTTGTTACATATACATGTAAGCAAATAAATATGTAATACTTGTTTGTTTACTTTGTTCTTTGTGTTCTTAGCTGTAGCTGTCGTTTCAACAATTCTAGCTTTCTTTCTTTCTTTCTACAGTTCCTTGGCTGTGCTCATCACTCTTGAATTACAAGTCTTGCTTCCAGTATTCTCTACAGAGCCAGATTAATGGATTCAAATTCTTTTAACCTGTTTGCATCATAGAAAGATTTTCTTGCTAGGTGTGGTGGCGAACACCTTTAATTCCAGCACTAGGGAGCCAGAGGCAGGCTGATCTCCATGAATTCGAGGCCAGTCTGGTCTTCAGAATGAGTTCCAGGACAGCCAGGGCTGCACAGAGAAAACTTGTCTCAAATACTAAAACAAACAAACAAACAAACCAAAATAAAAACAAACAAACAAACAAAAACCCAGAAAAAAAAGGGAAGAAAGAAAAAAAGAAGGAAGGAAAGAAAGAAAGAAAGAAAGGGGAGGGAGGAAGGGAGGGAGGGAGGGAGGGAGGATTTTATTTCTCTTTCAAATATGGCAGATGGTTTTTCTGGGTATAATAGTCTAGGTTGGCATTTGTTGTCTTTTGGAATTTTTAGTACATTTAGTACTGTGTTTAGTACATTTTGGAATTTAGTACATGGAGACTGAGGAGGATGAGGTCAGGGTATCCCAGGGTACAGTCTGTCACCAGACATGGCCCCAAAATTGGATGTGGTGGTAGAGGCAGGCTGGGGTGAGGAGGGCCAAGGAAGCTGCACAGAACAGCGTGCTTGGGATAGAGCCAAGCCTGGGGACTGGGAATAGTGCATTTGAGACTAGTTAGGTTGAGTCTGCAAAGAGGGTGAGCAATGTGGGCTAAACCTGAAGATTGGAAAGGGGCACAGGCCAACTGTTCAGAGAATTTGCAGAGGATTTACTGGACCAGAACTGGGCAAAGGGTGTTGGATTTTTTTACAATAAAATTTTTCCCATTGTGTAAAATCTTTTCATCTTCTAGTGTCTTCTTGTATTTGTTTCTTTAGTGTCTTAGCACAAGTCTTTCACTACCTTTGTTTGGTTTATTTCAAGATACAGTTTAATGATATTTTTAAACTATTGTGAATGAGTCTGCTACTAGGATGCATTCATCAGTCTCTTCCATTCCGGTTTTCTCTCCAGCATCCACTGTAGAGTTGGCTTAGTGGACACAGATTGCTATAGGATACTTTTTTGTGGGAAGTGTTTCCTTTGTCCCTTCGTTATTATGGATGGTGTTGCAGGGTGGAGTGTGCTGGCGTCTGTGTTCTTTCAGAACTTGAAGCGCATTGCTCCAGCTCATGTGGATTTTAGTTTCCATTTGGAAATCAGCTGTTATTCTGATGGGCCTGCCTTTATACGTGACCTGGGCTCTACGGAGGTTTTCAATGTCCTTTCTTTATTTTGTGGACTTAGTGTTTTAATTGCAATATGGAATAGGATGTTCCTTTTCTCAGCCTGTATATTTGGTGTGCTTTGTGGTGTACCTGGTTGAGCACGTCTTTTCCTAGATTAGGGATTTTTTTTCTCTTGTTTTCCTGAACATATTGTTTCTGTCTTCAGAATAGGATTAATCTCCTTTTATGCCCATAATTTTTAAATTTAGTCTTTTTGCTATGCCCCAATAGTCTCTTATGTTTTGTTTTTGTTTTTAAAATATTATCATTTATTTTAACTGAATAATCTACTTGTCCTCAAGCCTGATAGTTTCTCCTCCATATGATCCTTTTGATTGACAAGGTCTTCACTGAAGTTTTTATTTGGCTTTAAACTTTTTCATTTATAGTTTTTCATAACTCTAAAGCATTTCTGTATCTTTGTTGAATTCTGTTTTCATATCCTGAATTGACTTCCTTGTACCATTTTGCTGTTCTTGGAATTTATTCAAATTATTCATATTGTCTTTGAATTCATACAGGCATTTATTAGCATCTTCTTTGGCATTTTTGAACATATTTGAATCATTCTTTTGAATTCTTCATCTGGAATTTTGTTCAAATCACTGCCACTAGTGGCTATTTGTTTGAGAATGTCAATTTCGGAGGAAACTTTTGGTCTTGACTTTTCCTGTCACCAGTGATTTCCCTTTGGGATTTGCCCATCTGGAACAACTTTGTTAAAATTTTCTGTCACACCTGAGCCAAGGGAGCATTGGTTTTGTGTTTGGTATTCCCACTGCAGCGTGAGTGTTGGCTGAGCGCACTGTTACTACTGATAGCTCAGTTAAAGAAAGGCCTGGTATTGATTCACGGAGGATAGGGTAGTTGAAGGTGACAGCTCATGAGAGGTGGGGCACAGGACCTGGCCACAGAAACCAGAGTCAGTGCATCACATATGTGGTGGCTTCCTGGGAAGGCAATCTTGTTTGTCATGTGTCTTCTCATCTTCAGACCCAGGGGTCATAAAGTGTTCAGTGAATGCGTCAAAGCTGGGGACTCTGTGACCACTAGTTTTGCCATCTGGGTATGTGTGGAGTGTTGTGTCTGTGTGTATCAGGTGTGAGTGGATCACCTCCTCTTGCTGCCCCCCCCCACTTTGTGGAACATGTACTGAGCAGCACATATATGCACCAGGGGGGAGGGGAGTGAGCCTCTGGCTTCAGCAGCCATGTGCACAGAGGAGAAGAAAGTGAGCGTAGCTGAGAGCTCCAGAGAGTTCCTACCTGCCTGGCTGTACCATGCCTGGTGGGGCAGAGAGCAGCTAAGGGTATAAGGGGCTGTGCCTGTCTGTAACAGGGGCTGAAGGGGTTGATAATTATAAGCACAGAGACTATTTGTGCATTTTTTTCTTTATCTTTGATTTTCAAATTTCCAACCATGAGATACACATGTGAACATATCCAATCTTTTATTGGATTGTTCTTTTGAACTCTATGAATGTACAGCTTAACAGTTTTCACTCAGTTTAGTAATTTTCAGCCATCACTTAAATGTTCTTTTTTTCTTTTTTTTTTATCCTTTCCTGATAATCTTATAACATAGTTTGAGGAAGTCTACTGCATTTCCTTGCTCCTTTTCTTTCTTTTCAGTTCCTTTTCTCTGCGCTCTTTAGATGACCTAAGCTTTCCCTTCCAGTTTGCCTATTCTGGATTGTGCCATCTCAAGTACACAGAGCGCTCTCCTTAGTAAAGTGTTCTTTTCAGTTATTTTATTTTCCATTTCTAGAATATCTATTTGCCTCTTTTCTTCACACCTCAGCGTTGTTGCTACTTTTATGTCTTAATGAGATATTAAATATTTTTAATATTTAAAATATTAAATCAAATCTTTTTAGTATTTATAATATTAAATTAAACCTTTTACGTATTTAAAATATTAAGTATTAGATATTTTCATGCTATCCTTAGTTTATCCCAAGAGTGTTTCTCTTCATTTCTCAGTATAATAGCTGCATGGATGTCGGGGTGCCAAAAGCTAGCATTTGTTCTTCTCAAATGTTGTCTCTATTGCCCATTTTCCTACTCTGTGTGAGTCACGTTCCTGACCCTTAGCATTTCTTAAACTTGAGTGTTTCTTCCTTTTGCAGTTCTTGTCTTTAAAATTCTCATCACTTTTTCCCCCTCTTCCATTGGTGGCAATGTCATTGGTTGGTGGAGAACTGACTTCTCAAGGGGCTGTGGTGTCCTTTCCCTCTGAGACTGGCGTTTAGGACTAGAAGTTCTATCTGGATTCTTTTCTCTCATGATCAGATATTATCCTGTCAGCTGGGGCTGTCTGGCTGGCTCTGCAGCTTTTTCTGTGAGTCGCTGGACTCTCCACATGCCTGTGGGCCTCACCCAGACTCAGATCTTCTTCCCCATCCTGGGTCTGCAGCTCCCTGTAGAGCTGCTTCAGGGAGCTGTGGAACATTCCAGCTGCCGTGGGCCTTACGGGAGTCAATCAGGCCCCGCCTTGGCCTTCAGCCCCTTCTGAAGTCCTGGGAAGATATGAAACCTTCTAGACACAAGCAGGCCTTAGCCTGGTTCAGAGCCAGTCAGACCACCGTGTCTGCAGCACTTGCAGATGTGGACCTTTCTGTGTGATGCGAGCCTAACCTGGAGTCAGATCCATCCTCAGCTTGAGTCTGCAGCCTTCCCACGAGCTGCTGGGAGATGTGGGACTTTCCACAAGTGCCCATGGACCTGGCCTTAACCTGTATATTTTAAATAATAGATTGTGCCCATTGTGGCTGATTCCATTTCAGTACCCCACGCCCCTCTGGTTTATCTTTGTTTCCATGGTCACCGGTTGTGACTACTGAGTTGCCTGATTAAATCTGCTGGGAACCTGCTCTCTCCCGAGCTCTACAATGTGGACCCTGTATCTCCTCATGGCTTCCCATAGATTTTATGGATAACCCACTTGCTGGTCTCAATCTTTGCTTCTTGTCACTTTATCTACTGTGATAAATCTATAAGTTCATCTATTTATCGCATTTAGCCATGGATATTTGTTTAATGTGGGAACTGCTTCTGTAGTTCAGGAAATTCACAAGGTTATGTCAAAGTAGCTGGGGACTGGTAGCGGCCCTGTGCAGCTCTTGCTGAGCAGGGATACGGTTGGATGTACACTGTCTTCTAGACTTTCAGGGATGAGTGTGACTTTATCTATCAGGCTGGTCCCACAGGAGTCTTCCAAGTCAACGTAGCTTACTGTTACGTCAATGTTTGGTTCTCCTCGAACATTTCCATTGCTTTTTTAACAGCACCCATGGGCATGACCATCTTCTACATGTCTCCAAAGTCAGTCCCTATGCAGAGCTGTGGACTGTCAGCACTTACTGCCTGCCTCTTCTGCTATGCAGAGCCCTACTGTACTCCGGAAGCTGTGGAAACAAACGAGAATTTGCTTCTTGCCATATGATATCCTGCTCGGGGCTGGTTCCCACTGCCTTCCAAGATCACTCCTTTCTGGTATGAAATGATGCCCACTGAGCAAGCTGCCTAGGGAGAGGTTCCTGCTCTGTGAGAGGGAGCTGGATGGGGAAACAGGTTCTAATTCCTCTAACCACCCCACCCAGAATAAAGCTTGTGCCACACAGGCTGAAGGGGATGCAACGGGTTCCTGGTCTGTCCCTTTGTTGGTGCAACTGGAGCTGCCCAGTGGGATCTGGAAGGCAAGGGAGCCGCTGCCTTAGCAGCCTAACACATCGGCAATGGGGTTCCCCAAGTGGAGTTTCTTCCACCAGGGAGCTGGAGGTGTGACGGAGATGGGGACCGTCCCTGCTCCTATGGTACAGTCTTGCTGGTCTAAGCTTGAGGAGACTTTCCTAAGCTAACTGTTCCTCTTGCTGCTCTTAGGAGAATTCATTAGTGACAACATTGATTCATTTCTAAAAATTTCACCAGTTAAATTTCATCAGCTGGTGAGTTTTCAAAATGGACTGGGTCTGTGAAGCTTTTTCTGCTCACCATTCTGGAAATTTCTACTACTGGATGCATACATTTTAAGGCCACATTTCCTCATTGTCTAAGTCTTAGCACATCAGACTAACACAATCAGAACATCAGGAACTCGTTGACATGTGAGGGCCCAGGAACGTCTCCTCAATAGGCTCCCATGAAAGGGGTGGGCCGACCCACACACTTTAGGGTGATGACTTCTTCTGCAAGGTGAAAGAATTCCGGAGGAGAGCTTCACCCAGGATCGTGCCATCCTCTCAAGTCTATGCGACAGGCTGATGTGGATGTGCAGGTCCAGCAGCCTCACGTGTTGGAACTGTCGACAGCATTTGGAGATGGGATTTAGGGGACGTGATTGATAGACGTCTGTGGATTAGTCAGTTAGTGAGCAGGTAGCTTTGTCGTGCAAGCACAGTCCCTCTGGCAGAGTCATTCTGTCTCACCACGTAATCCAGAGGCCACAGGAAACACCTGCTAGCAAGAATGTCCTCCCTACCTTCAACCCCCCACCCTCCAACACTGTAACAAATAAATTTCTTTTTGTAAGTCGCCCCATGGCAGGTGCTGTGTTACAGCCACAAGGAATTCAGTCAAACATAGAGGAGAGGTCACTCGTACTTAGCCCAGTTCCTGAAGGCGGTAATCTATAGCTGAGTGATTGCTACTCTCATGTACTCCTACAGCTTACAACAACAGCCTGGCATGTCCTGGCCACATGGATATTCCTGGAAGGGAAACTTCGTACCAGACAGAGCAGGAGAAACAACTATGGTGAGAGAGGTTGGAATGCCGTGACAGCGTGCAGGGAACGTTAAGCTCTGAGAGGGTCAGGGTTTTCTCCCCAGGCAAGAAGGGCTTTGTGCCTAGGGAATGGCGGTTGAGCTCCAGGGCGCTGGGAGGAGCAGTGGTCCTCACCAGAGGGAGGGAACTCAAGCTTGTGGAACTAATTTCCAGATGCTTCCAGAAATGCTGAGAGGACAAATGTGGAGCTGGCACCTGAACCCCCAGTGTCTTAGCTGCTGAGTCAGTAGATTGTGAACTGTTGGCATTAAAGGGATCATGTGGGTTGTCTGGGATAAAAGCATCCTATAGAAACTCTGTTGCTAGAGCAAGTCTCTCTATTGACCTGCATCTGGAAAATGAAGTTGCTGAGGAAAACACAAGTTCTGGTCCCTTTAACTGCCTTAAATGCACTCTCTTAGCCATTAGAAAAATCATAGCACTGTGGCTGGGGCCCACATCTGGCTTGCTAGTGTGACAGGGACTCAGTGCTTAGTTACCCTTTATGCAGATTATCTTCATCTCCGTTCCTTGGATAACAGGGACCCATGTGCATCTGGTGCCATGTGACAGACATCCTGGGACAGGATAGGCATATGCAAATGTCACCTGCCTTTCCACCTTCACTTTGCTGGTAGAAGATTACACTGGGAGATTCCAAGCCTTCACTGGGGCTCTGAAGGATAAAACAAGCAATGGCTGACTAATGACAGTATCTTTGGACATTAGTGGGACTGCAGATGGCGTGTAGCCCACTTAGCTACCGTGCCAATTTAAAGCGCTCTTTCATATTTGTGCTTGGAGTCTGGAGAGAGGGGATGATTTACCCAGGATGAAGTAGCTAGTCTGTCATCTACTCCAAGACCCTTGGCATTGAGGTAGGATCTTCTGGGATGCTGTGAGATTCAAATCCAAGCATGTATTGAGAGGCGGAGCCCACAGTCAGCCCAGCAGTGCTGATCTGCCCACTTTTGTGCAGCCCGTGCTACTGAGAGAGAGCAGGGCACCCGCCTCTCACTCCAACTGCCCCAAGAGAAGCTACAAAGTCACCAGGGCATCTGAACTAGGCTACTCAGAAGTGGTAGCTGTCCACCAGGCTTGGTGACACACGTCTTTAATCCTAGCACTTAGGAGGCAGAGGCAGGTAGGTCTCTGTGAGTTTGAGGCCAGCCTGGTCTACAGAGTGAGTCTGGGACAGCCAGGGCTTGTTACACAGGGAAACCCTGTCTCAGAAAAAAAAAAGATGAAAGAAAAAAAGAAAGGAGGGAGGGAGGGAGGGAGGGAGGGAAAGAGGGAGGGAAAGAGGGAGGAAAGGAGGGAGGGAAACTATACTTGGGTCACTGCAGAACTAAAGTCCTGTTCTTGTCTGGGCTTTTCCCCTTTTGATTGTCAGTGTGATTTCTGCCTCCATCAAGCTCTATGGAGGAAGGCTTCCCAGGTCAGCCTGGGATTTGTGGCTGTTACTGACCCACTCACTGCTGTGCAAGCAGGGAAGGGAGCCACCACCCGCTGAGCGCCAAGCCAGATGAAGTCTTCATTCTTTGTGCCTGGCCACACTGATGAGGCGAAGCTCATGGGCAAAGTCCTGGGCACAGACCCCTGGGAGCACTTGCTTGAGCAAGGCTTTCTTTCCAGGTCTCAGACCGGCCCCTAAACACTGACAGACAGGAGTACAAAGCGATTCTGAGAAGTGTTTATCCTGGGGTCAGAGGGCCACCATATTCCCAGTGTAGCTCTCGCTTCTCCTTTGCCGTATCAGAGAGATTTGCGCTTTTACAGCGTGGTGGGTATTTATGGCACCTCTGTGAGTTGATTTTGCTCAGCTGGTTCTATTTTTACCACTTCAAAAAAGATACATGGAGAGTCTTGCAAGACTTTTTTTTTTCTTTTAATCCTTCTTCCAGAAGAGAAGGCCAATGGCAGGGGGAAATGTGTTCCTGGGAAAAAAAATCAAAGGGTGTGTGAGATGCCTTTCCCGGCTCGTGTGACTCTGCACCCCAGGGTCACCGCAGTTTATGGCATCTCACTTTTAAAGTACAGGGAAGGGGGCTGAGGGACTTGGCTCGTGTTCAAGCCCATAAAAAAAGGGGCTAAAGGAGAAGAATGGATGACACCTGAAAGCTCTACCTGTCCACACTGGCCCTGCACCAGGAGCTCCCAGGTGTTTACACAGAAGTGGGGCTGGAGCCTGCTCTCTCTGGCGTAATTGGCAGGCGTGGTGGCTCATCCCATTTGGGGAAATGCCTCCCTCTCCCACAGACAGTGGTGCTCTCGAAACAAGCTAAGAGGTCTCCAGGATTAAAACGCCAGAGGAAAATAACAGTGACAATTGCTTATACAGTGCCTCTTGCTCTAAGCCCTTTTCCTAGAGGACCTTGTGGTGTCCTCATAACCATAAACACAGATGTTAAAGTCATGTGCACTGTGCCATTGAGGGGACTGAGAGCCTGAGAAATTAGACAATTTGCCTGAGCTGGCTTCACTGTAGCTAGCAAAGCTGGGATCAGAAGCCAAGCAAGGGATTTCAGAACCAAGAGCCCGAGCTCCCTGCTGCCTGGCTGTTAGTTAGCAGATACACTGTGGCTGAGATCCACAGGGACTGTCCTCCAGGCCAGGATGTGGGGGCTTGGCTTGGCCACATGGCCAGTGTCTGCTTGCCACAGCGCATTGAGTTCTGGCCTGGCCCAGCTTGCAAACAACTACTCAGGGACAAGCTCTTGTCCCTGTGTCTAGTGCTGGAGGTGTTTCAGGCTCTGTGTCCCATGCTCTTCCCCAGGCCCCAGGCCCTTGTGATCACTATTGTATATTCAGACTGTTGCTTTGTTAGTATCCACATGACAGGAAACATGCAGAATGTGTCTTATCTATTTTCTCTCCTTTTTTTTTATATAATAGTAAAATTTATCCTCCATCCACTTCTATCCATATTGTTCAAATTATAGGCTATAATTCTTTATACAGATAAATAGCATCATGTCCTTATATAACACATTTCCCTTATTCGTCTGTTCATGGACACCTAGTTTGGCACCATAGCTACCTATTGTGAATAATGCTGAGTTAAACACTAGTGTGCAAGTGTCTCTTTGGCACACCGATATCATTCCCTTTGGATATATGCTCAGAAATGAGATATAATCATACAATAGACTTATTTTTAGTTTTTAAAGGAACCTTCGTACAATTCTACCATGGGCCTTTTCATTGCTGAGTAGAATTCTGTGATGTAGACATATCTTAATAAAATCCACCCCACAAAAAACATCTAGTTATTTCATTGTAGCTTTGATAGGCAAAAAGCAGCCGCAGAATTCATGTGTAGCTATGAGGCTTCAGAATAAAAATGCTGGGATGTAATGATAGGATCACAGTTAATATTCAAAGAACTACCAAAGTGGTCTGTACAGCAGTGGGTGGGTAGGGAGCTGGTAGTTCAAAAGAACCTGTCATACACTGCACACACACACAGACACACACACACACACACACACACACACACACACACACACACACACACATCACATGTGTATTGAAATGTCACACCTTTCCCTGCTCAATCACAGACCCATAAAGAGGTTAAAAAGACAAGCCACAGAGAGGGAAAATTGTTTCCAAGTGCCTACTCTGTTTGATGGCAGCCTGTTTCCAAGAATACATTAAAAAATTCTCAGGATTCAATATTAAAAAATAAAATCCTGAGATAGTCAAAAGACCTGAACACATGTTTCAGTAAATGAGCCACACAGATAACAAATGAACACACGGGATGTGTTTAGAATCATTAGCTACCAGGGAACTGTAAATGAAAACCACCTGAGATCTAGCTCCACACCGACAGAAGGTCCTGGAGACACAAGAGCTGCACTAGCGCTGTGGGGACACAGGGACTAGATCCCTCACACATCCTTGCCAGCAGAACTAGTCTTCCACTGAGCAGAGGACATTTTCATGCACCATGTTTTCCTTCGCTGCCTTACATTTTCCATGGCAAGTCTAAAGTCTTCCATCCACGCCTTAGGTCCAGTTTTTTCTCCCTAACATCTTCATGGATTATTCTGTATATGTACATACGTGGCCCATTTTTAAAGTTAACTTACATAAATGACAAGACGGTAAGGCCAAGATTTGTCATTTTGCTAATTGTACTGATTACAGAAAGTGTGTTAAAAATCCAGCTGGCCTAGCCAGGCACTGTGTCCCTCTCGTGTGGCAGGACCGAGAAGCCAGCCAGCAGAGTTGTGTAGCAGGACCATGTCTCAAAAGTAGAAATCACCTGGGATTATAACTTGTTTTTCTGAACTCACCGTTCCGTCCCACTGATATCTGTGTCTGTTCAGCTGCCAACACCCACTCCTGCACTGTTCTTCCATCTTAGTCACCCACTTTGAGACTGTTGTGGTTCCTCTATGATCACTGCCTCTCCCGGTGGGTTTTAGAATAAGCTTTTTTTGTGTGTCTACAAAAAGTACATTACTGAGATCTCATGAGGAACTATATGAAGTTTACGTACCATTTGAATTAGGTTCTTTGCTTTATTCAAGTTCTTTCTAGCTCCTGGAATTCAGTTTGGGCATCAGTGCTCTCCACTGAGTGTGTTCTGTGTTGTTTAATTCAGTGCAGGACAAGGGTTGCCCGAGTGCCGAGGACTCAACAACACCCTTCAAGCTGCCTGAGTGGAGGCTCCACTGGGAGTCGCATTGCCTAGGCTTTATTTCATTGCTTACAATCCTAGGATCTGGTGGAAATTAGTTGTGATTTTGTCATTTGCTCACCTTGACATGAGTGAGATGCTGACCCCTAAGTGCAGCAAAGGCACTTGGACTGAATACCTAGAGCCATGGCTCTCAACCTGTGGGTCACGACCTCCTAGGGGTCACATATCAGACATCTTGCATAACATATGTTTGCATTATGATTCCTAACAGCAGCAGCATCACAGCAATAAAGGAGCAATGAAATAATTGTATGGTTAGGGGTCGTCACAACAAGAGGAACTGTATTAAAGGGTCGCAGAATCAGGAAGGGTGAGCACCGTTAGAGGATGAAGGACCAACACATCTGGCCACAGTGACAGTGGCAGTGAAGCTTGCATGGTAGGAAGAGGGAGCTGCAGAGTGCCTCTGAGAAGGCATCACACTGCCTCAGCCCAGAAGCAGAGCCCGTGACCCTCACTCCGTCTGCGCGCATGCCTCGTCCTAGTACCAGAGAGTGGGGGGAAATGCACTGGCTGTGGTCAGCAAGTGGCTTCCAGAGCAACAGAAACTCTTTCACTTGGAAGTGAACTTGAGTCAGACACAGAAGGGGGCATGAGTAGCCGAACAGGTCCAGTGCATACATTTCCAGGGCAATTTTATACCCTGCTGTGGTAGATACAGCTGCTTCTGTGTAGAACGTCATGTACATATCAGCACAGACTCTTCTCTTCTGCTCTCCAAATACTCAGAAGAGCAAGTAAACTGGCCATGGGGGTGGTTAATTCCACAAGGAGGTGGGGTTTTAGATGCTGACTCTCCTGTGGAGTCAGTATCACATGCTAAGCCTGGTAGCCTGCAGCCTGCTTTACCTCTCCACTGAGTGCAACTTGCTTTAGTGAACCAGAGTGTGCACCACTTTCCTGGTGCACAGGATTATGAAACATAAGCTAATATTCTTCTATAAACAGTTGTCATGCTCTATGTGGAATATTTGAAGTTGTTTCTCTTTCAATATCAGAATTTTCTTCCTAGGATCCTTGGGAAGGTTGGGCAAGGAACTCAGGGGTGACATGTCACCCTGTGCAATTTCAATGTGTGTCAGCACCTGCTTTCTGAGCTAGTGGAGGCAACTTCTCCATAGAGTAGACACTGGCATATAACCAACTCCAGCTTACTTAAGCATTGTCTCAGGCTTTCTTCTTCTTCAAAATGCCACACATTTGAGCCCCTGTCCTGAAAGTAACTTTTTGTTATTATCGATGCTTGGTCTGAAGCACAGTATTTTTAGGTGAATGAGGCTCATAACTGAGGACAAAACTGAAAATGGAGCCCTTTCTGGGTAACCCTTCCATCTACACTAGGCTGTGTTACCTTAAGGGAGCACCTTTGATTGTCCTCCTAGCATGTTTTAAACAGAAGTGCGCCCAGGGGTGTTCTGATTTAAGGGGTACCTAATATGAGAGATCAGGGGTTTGGTGGCTTCACTTAAGCCTCCAGGGACCCACATCAACAAGGACACTGCCTGCTGCGTGGGAGGAAATGCTTCCTGTGAGTGGATTTTCAGGTCATCACAACAAATGTCTCTACCATAGTCCTGTCATGACCGTACTGGACTGAACCTCTGAGCTGTGAGCCAGCCCCAATCAACTGTTGTCCTTTGTAAGAGCTGCGGTGGTCAGAGTGTCTCTTCACAGCAATAGAAAGCCTAACCCAGACAGAAGCATGTACTCTGTGTGCACCCATACATGTGTATACATCTATGTTTGCAAAGACCTATATGTCTGCAGCAATGTGCATGCAAATATATACTTTTATTTCTCAATTTCTGGTAGAGTTATGTCTTGATAAACATATCGTAAGTTGAAAACGTTTTAAGTTTAAGATACATTCGCTAAATCTGATCAGTCAACCAACCAAACGTCCCAGCTCACTGAGTTATCCCATACCTTTACCAAGAACACTTGCGTTAACCTACGTTTGGGCAAAATTACTTAACACAAGTGCTGAATAACTTGAGCAATTGATTAAATGTTGTAGCAAAAGTGGAAAACCAAATGTTTTATGAATTTGTTTTTGCAACATCATAAGATTGAAAGATTATAGGCCAAGTCATTATTAATTGAGGGACATCTATATACAACACACACACACACACACACACACACACACACACACACACACACACAACTCTTAATAAAATTCAAGCGGGAGTTTGATGTACAGATGTCTGTTTTGTTTGGATTTCTAAGTTTGAGAAAGCATGTTTTCAATCGCATGTGCAGGGGGCTCTCTGGACTTGCAGAGTGGAGCTCTGGGGCAAACGAGCCTGATTGAGGAAGCGTATCAGCCTCTGTGATCAGTTCCTTTTGACCCCCGAGGGCACCGCATTCCACCACTGAAACCTAAACCACCGAGCGCACGAAGCTCCACTGAGCTGAGTCGCTGGAGACAATACCCACATCTCCACTCTAGGGAAAGCGGTGATAGGAAGCGAAGCACGGCTGGATGCCTTTTGAGATCTGGAAAGTGTTACCAAGCTCGCATCAACTCTGAATTATATAAATAAAACATCTGAAGGAAAAATCATACAAGGAAAGCTCTAAAATTTTCCCCCTAGCTCAAGAGGCAGCTGTTCCCTAGAGTAGGAACCCTCAGATCCCACCCAGCTGTAGCAGGAGGTGGTCCTTAGATGCAACTGGGAGCTCTGAGCTGTACTGGGGTGATGGGCATATGACGCCCATAGCATATTTCTAATTACACACACACACACAGACACACACACATATGCAAGTATGTATATATATATATGTGCCTGTGTGTATGCAGGACCAACTATTTTCTACAAATTACATTGATATATTTGAGCTTTGCAATCAAGGGGCCCAGGCTCTATTATTTGTGCAATCTGGCCTAGAAATGGAGACCTCAGCATTTCTTCGGTCAGCTCCGTGCAAGCATTTCGCTGTGTTCCTCCTTTCTTACTGGACCTCATAAATTCCACTGTTGTCGGCTCAGGTTTTATTTGGAGGCGCTAGCCTAGGCAGTGGCCAGGAAAGAACAGACCAAGCCAAGCTGTCCATCCGAGTCAATTTGGAATCAAAAGGAGCAGAAACAAAGCCTTGGGAGGAAAAAAGATGAAGTACTCGGGTGGGAACCTGTTAAACGCAGTGAACGCTTGGCAGATGGCCCTCAGATAAATTACCAGTGCTCCTCACCTCACAGGGAGACGCTTTAGTCCCACGAAACCACAGCAGGGGGTGAGACACGGGATAGAGAAACCAGTCCGTTCCCAGAAAATTTGAGAAACATCAAGCATCCCCCGGGTGCTCACACAAACTTCCATTCTCTGTACACTCGCAAGCCAACCACCCATTCGCCGTTTGTCCATCTCCCCCGCCGCGTGCCCCCTCCGTGGGTGTCCTCCACTGCCTCCAGGGACCCCCCGCTGTCACCATCCTTCAGCTGGGACCTGCTGTTCCCAGGAACACTGCTAGAGTCCAGTGTGTGCGGCTGAGTGTGGAAAGATGGCAGCTGTGAAAGCGAAATGATGCCCCCTCTCTTGGAGGCGGAGTCACACAGCCTCACGTTCGATGACGTCACCGTAAGCAACTATTCTTTATTGAATTCTGTGCGTCCACCCCTACCTAGAAGTTCCTTCGTTAAACACTCCTAAAGGGTCTTCAGTCTTTCAGAACTTGTTGGTAGTCTAAGCAGACTGAAAACTGGCTCTGTAGCACAAAGCAGCCTGCCATAATGGCTAAGCATTGGTTTTCTAAGTTTTCTAGTGGCCTTGTTTAAAACTAAAAACAACAGTAAACTAATGTCAACCATATATGTCACTGAGTCCAGTATCTAAAGTGTTGCTATTTAACATACCATTTGTCCTGTGTACCGTGCTGTGAACCAGTCTACATTTGACAAATGGCAACAAAGGGGCTGATAGACACCTCGGTGGAGCTCAGTATATGATTTTCTTACCTGGGTGCCCATACAAAATTCCTGCATTGCCACGCATCCTTGGTGACAGACTAAGAACCCGGAAGAACTAAAAATGTTACCTGTGTGCATCAGTCGCAGAGCAGTGACCAACGCTGGCAGCTTTCAGAATGTGCTGTGTGACTGCAGACACTCTCGTAAAAACTTGACATGGCAGACGCCAGAGAATTTTCTACCAAAGCTTGGGGAGAGACAGCCTCTCTCACTGTGTGTATCCGTTAAGCACTGGTTCTCAACCTTCCTAATGCTGCGACCTTTTAATACAGTGCCTCGTGTTGTGATGACCTCCCCCAACCATAAAATTATTTTTGTTTATACGTCATAACTATAGTTTTGCTGCTGTTATGAACCGGGATGCAAATATCTGATATATGACCCACCAGGGGGTCGTGGCCCACAGGTTGAGAACCACTGTTTTAAAGCTGACCATTTGGAATTTATTCACTACTCAATTCAGCTTTATCTAAGCTGTATGAGGCAAAATGTGTTTGTAACATACACAGGCAGGCCCGGGGTTAACTCATGGCACTATGTTGAATTCATGGAAGCCGACCGTCAAATGGTGCACAGAGTGAGTTAAATATGCAGTTAAAGAGACGAGTCTTTATTTTCTCAGCAACAGTGAAGCTGGGAAGAGAAATAAAAAGGTTTCTATAAGTAAAAGAAAAAGACCTCTTTGTTACTTATCTTCTTTGAGTCTTTGAATTGTAGTATGTTTATCCTGTGTTATATGGCTAAAAATCCACCTAGAAGTGAGTATCTGACCCTGTGTGTCTTTCTGGGTCTGGGTTACCTCACTCAGGATGATCTTTTCTAGTTCCATCTATTTGCCTGAAAATTTCATGATTTCCCTGTTTTTAATAGCTGAGTAATATTCCATTGTATAAATGTACCAAGTTTCTTTAGCCATTCTTTAATTGAGGGACATTATGAATAAAGCTGCTAACGGACATAGTTAAGCAAGTGTCCTTGCTGTGTGGAGGGCCCGTGGAGGATACTTAAATCTCAATCAGAAGGGGAAATAGAATAGACAGCCCTTTCTCCTCTCCTTATAGATAGGACTAGTTCAAATTGCTATTTTGTTTCTATTGGATTTATTTTTTTCCTTGTTCTTTTTTATCCAGACTTGCCTATCTTTAGGATTAAATATTTTTCAAGATTCTAATTTTTGTTATTGGAAAAGCAACAACTAACATTATAGAAAATAAACTGCTTTTTTCTTTGCTAAGTTTCTTTGTGCAGTGGGTGGGAATTAACACAAAATCACTCACAGAGTGATTAAAGTAAAAAGATAGGTTATCAGTGGAGTGTGCAGCCACAAGTGGAGCAAACACCCACACCACACCCATCCCTACAGTCCAGGCTCAAGGACCATCTCAGAAGAGGAAGCAGACTGACTGTAAGAGGCAGGGGCAGGGAGGACCTGAGGAAAGCAATACTACCTAGACACAGAGGGACTGCTACACTGGTGAGCTCACTGCGCCTTAGCTTCCCTGCACAAGACCTGCACAGGACCACGCCAGTCAGTGTGTGTGTGTGTGTGTGTGTGTGTGTGTGTGTGTGTGTGTGTACACGCACACACACTTATGAGGCCCCAGTCTCGAACTGAGCAGTTTACAGTTAATGACTTCCAAGAGAGGGAGAATCAGTTTTCTTGGAGGGTGTAGCCTCTGGTTGGGTGGTCACACTTTAGTGACAGCAATGAGTTTAAGGTCAGCACAAAATGGACTCTGTAGATTAAAAAAAAACATTGAAAGGGAGAGGAGAGGGAGAGAGAGAGAGAGAGAGAGAGAGAGAGAGAGAGAGAGAGAGAGAGAGAGAGAGAGACCTGGGAGGAGTTAGGGAGGAGCCTGGTTGAATATGATCACAATACATTGTATGATTATGATTATATGAAATTCTCCAAAAGAACTGATAAAATATTATATTAAAAATAAAGTACTTTGAAAAGAAATTGAAAAATATTCTGGTTCATAATCTTTTGGCCTTTTTTTAGCTTCTTGCAAGAAATACACTGTTGTCTGTATTGTTTATCCAATGTATATAATACATTATTCCTCTCAATATTTTAGGAAGGCCTATCCATATCTGGTTATGGTGAGATTTGATGTTATTCTTTTCTATTTATCTTTCTTCAAGTTAAGTGATTTTATTAAACCTCCAGGTTTATAGTTTTCATTAAATCTATACTGTCTTGTCATGTACATTTTCTAGCATTTTTCTGTTCATCTTTTCAATTCCTCTCCTTTGACCCCATTACATATAAGCTAGCCTCCCATTTCATCTCTGTTGTTATTTATCAGGGGTTATCTCTCCAGGGCTCAGCTTACAGAGGCAGGGTAACAGGATCATATGTATTTTCATTTTTAGTTTTTAAAGAAACCTCCCTCATTGTACTCATCTGGATCCTTTTAGTTATTTTTGTTGAAGATGGTGTATTTCAACGCCAGACCATGTTCAACACACTTATTCATTTACTTGCATGAGCTTTCTAAAAGCTGCTGTTTCTAGATTAATGACAACCCATTTCACTTTCAGTAATAAGGCAGGTGATGGCAACAGTGATGAAGATGATACCCACCAATAAGCCTGAGCTTGCATGTCAAGTGTGCACTGCAGACACTTAGCATATACAGTCTAATTCAAGGGTCATAACTTTCTGAACGGTCCTATCCCTTTTTTATGGATGAGGAAAGAAAGTAAAGAAGTTAGCGTTCTCAAAGTTACACCAAGACAACAGTACTCTGTGTGTGTGTATGTGTGTGTGTGTGTGTGTGTGTGTGTGTGTGTGAAAGAGAGAGAGAGACAGACAGAGAGACAGAGAGACAGAGACAGACAGAGACAGACAGAGAGAAGAGAAAACATGCTCACACCTGTGTGATGTGTATAGATGCTCATGTGTGTATGTGTTCATCATTCTGTGTATGTACTATGTTTATGTGTACACCCTCTCTACACATATGTGACTGAACTGTGTGTGTGTGTGTGTGTGTGTGTGTGTGTGTGTTGTGTGTCATGCTGTGTGTCAAATTTCCCAGCAATGGAATTCAACCCTGTGCCACCATGCTCAGCTTTTTTGTGTGGGTTCTGAATAAAACCCAGGTCATCACACTCACTTCACTCCTGAGGCTGTTCCTCAAACCGTGCCAAGACCAGTGTTAGTGCCTACTTGCTTAGGAATTACGCTAGTCGGTGTTCTAGCGCTGGCAAGAGACACCATGACCACAACCACTCTTATTTTAAAAAGGTGCTTAGTTAGGGCTGGCTTACAGTTTCAGAGATTTAGTCCATTGCCAGCGTGGTGGGAAGCATGAAGTACACAGACAGACATGGTGCTGGAGAAGGAGGAGAGACTCTGGGCTCCGCATGGGCTTCTGAAACCTCAAAGCCCCGCCCCCCACGCCACTCCCCACCCTGACACACCAGGATGTGTCCTCTGACAAGGCTACCCTTACTCCAACAGTGCCACACCTTCTAATCCTTTCAAGTAGCGCCACTGCCTGGTGACCATCCATCCAAATCTATGAGCCAACGGAGACCGTTCTCACTCAAACCATCGCAGGACTTGAACCCATTCTTTGCCTCGTACCTTAATTCCTGGGCAATTCTTCTTTTCCTTGGAGTTTTCTATTCTTGTTTCATCTCGGCTGCCTCTTCCCAGCTACTCCAGCGGCTCCACAGCCCTGGCCAACGACCCTTTCTCTTTTCTAGCTGGGACTTCGTGAAGGTAAGTGTAGTTTTAAAATGTGATCATTAGTTAAAAAAAAAAAAATCAACTTTGTCAGGCAAAATAGCATCATTAGCTTGAGAATCTAAATATCCCTGATTTAAAATGCTTAGTTTATAGCCACTAGCTTTTTGGTTCTTTAGAATTATTTGAACCTCCGTTGTAGCTTGGGTCTGCTATACCCAATATTTTGTAGCCATTTTATGTCTTAATAACAGTTTCTTCCCCTCTTTTTTGCTATAAGACTTTGGCTTATAGATCAAGGAATGAACGTTTTTTTGTTTTGTTTTGTTTTGTTTGTTTTTTAAATTTGTTATTGCTTTTAAAAGCCTCTATTCAAAAACTGTTTTCCCCACTTTGGATGGCCAAATTCAGAGAGAGGTTGTGTAGAAATGAGTCTTGGTATTTCGAAGTTGACATAGAAAAGAACATGTTCCAAATTCACAAACAATTGGAACATGCTGGAGCTCGTGAGCCACTAAAGCAAACGCCACGTCCTCCCCATCGGGTTGCACAGGTCAGCGAAGGGTGTGGGAGGTGAGGCCCAGAGCAAGTGTCTTCATTTCGCTTCTCCTCAGGGATTTCCCCAAACACTTCATCTATTTCAGACTGAGCTTTGTGCGCCAGAAATCACAGTCACCACGTCCTCTGGAGAGGGGGCTTCGGACTCAATAGCTGCCAAAGTCAGGTCTTGGATTGGAATGTTCTCACAGGAAAGTTCTGTGGTTTGCGTGGGGGTGGGGGCGTTCAGCACAGACAGCTTACATGGAGCTGTTCATGCTTTTCTTGAGGTAGAGGAGTTGTCTGATTTTAACTTTGTTACCTTTGAGGGGGTTGGTTGTTTTTGTTTGTTTATTTTATCTTTTGAGACACAGTTTCTTTGTGCAGCCCTAGCAGTCCAGGAACTCACTAAGTAGACCAGGCTGGCCTAGAACTCAGAGATCACCCTGCCTCTGCCTCCCAAGTGCTGAGTGCTGGGATTAAAGCCGTGAGCAGCCATGCTCTGCATCATTTATTAAAGTGGATTTTGGTTTGAGCAACTTTGACCATGGCTACAGCGGCCCCAGACATATATGCTCAACGAATGTGGATCTCCCTCTCAGCCTGGATGTCTGAAACACATTGGACAGGGAAACTCCCCTTACGCTCTTTCCCTTCCTTCCTTCCTTTCTTTCTTTCTTTCTTTCTTTCTTTCTTTCTTTCTGTCTTTCTTTTTTTTTTCTGTTTTGTTTGTTTGTTTCTGGGATAGGTTCACACTTTCAATTAGGATAACTTTGGACAATGTTAATATTCAAGATCTGAAAATAAATGCACTGATGTGTCCAGGCTAGTCTGTTTGGCCGCTGTAACAAATCATAAGCCAAGGAGCTCACAGGCAATAAAAATAGTCTGTGACAATTCTGGCACCCAGCAGTGTGGATCAAGGCACAAGCAGAAACACACATGGGCCATAGGAAAGAAAGTTCCCAGAAGGCCGGGTTAGAGGTAGTCAAGACATGGCTGTCCTCAGATGGGTTGTCCCTAGTCTTTGTTAGCCCGTTTTTCTTCCCTCTCAGTGTAATGAAATCCCCAAGGCTGGACATGCATTAGGGAAAGAGATTTATTTAACTCACAGTTCAAGAAGCACAGTGCTGGCGCTGGTCAAGTCACCATGGCTGCATTGCCTGGCAGGAAGTGTGACTCTGAGAGAGAGAGTACATGGTTGGTCAGGAAGCCAGCCATGTGAGGGTCCCAGAAGCTCAGGAACACGTCACCAATCAACTTAAAGACTTCCCACTCATTGGTCCCCAGCCCTGAAAGGTCTCGCTACTTCCTAAACTGTCTCTGTAAACCAAACTTTCAGCACAGGAACCATTGAGGGGCAAACTCAAACCCACCTAGTACTGTGTTGGGGACTCCTTTTGATTCCTTGATCCAAACGCCTAGTGTTGTTTGTAGAGCCACCCAAATATAGAGGCAATATGGCTCTGATGTCTGGGAAAACTGAGATTCAGAGTGGGGGAGACTAAGAGATACAGAGTAGGTATCAAAAGCTGCACTTCTGCCCTCGGCAGCTGGACATTTTGAGGATCTCAAAGGTTCTCAGTGAACTGTTTTATAACTAGTAGATTTAACCTCTGGCCCTATGCACTGGTGTATTTCCAATTAAAAACTGATATCTGGCATATTATGAGTGATCAAAACTATCCATTGGAAGATTTGAAGTTTTTGCACACATATTATTTTATGGAGTTTGGAAGACAGGCATGGGGGCTGGTAATAACTGTTTAACCTTTGACATGCTGGCAGAATAGGACTATGGCTCAGTGAGTGAGAGCACTTGCTGTGCACTCACAAGGGTCTGAGTTTGAATCCCCAGCACCCCTGTAAAATATGTGTGCCTGTAATCCCAGGACTAGAGAGCAGTAGAGATAGTTCTCAGGAGCTTGCTGGCTGGGCCAGCCTACCCCAAATAGCAAGCGTCCAGTTCAGTGATAGATCCTCTCTCAAGATATGGTGGAGAATCAAAAAGGAAAGTGTCCAACATCCTGCTCTGGCCCCCATGTGTGCACAGTGTATAAGTGTGCACACTAAGCCATGCACACACACCGCTCACACAAAACAAAATATTACAACTTTCCACCAGATGGAGTGGTGCCTTCCTGTAATTCTTCGACTAAGTAGGCCGAGGCAGTGGATTCAGAGGTGGAGCCCAGCCTGGGCTACAGGGTGACCCGAAGGGCCAGTAGGAGCAAATCTGTGAGAGTCTACCTTAAGCAAAACATTCTGAACCCTATGACCTCTCTTGAATTATTCATGATACTTGCCACATTGAAAATACTTAAGGTGTTTTATACAAATTTACACATATCTCAAAGATTCATAATATTCCAGCATGGTATGCTAATTGTCCCTATTTTACAACTCGGGCACTAGTTGCTAAGGAAAAAGTAAGACACACCTTGAGCTGTCTAGGGGCGAAGCTGGCCCTGCACAAATGGGCCTCTTGGCTGAAGCCGTGCCATGCTTTCCCCACACAGACAGATGGTCCAACTGTGTCCTCAGAACACTTTCAAATAGCATGTAAGCTGACAAGGACTCTCGGGCTCCTGTAACACATCAGACGAGACTGAATTATCATAAAGTTCCAACCAACAAGCTCATGGAGGTGACTGTTGTTGAAAGAAGACCTGAAACACAAACTCAACATGCATAGCATTTTATGATCCACAGTTTGCTATAATATAAAATAAATTTTGAGTTACATTTAGCATTGATCTCATTGAGACTTGGACATTTCTGTTTCAAAAGAGAAGGAGCTAGGCAGACGGAAAATTCTTTTTTACTTGGTAGTTGTCTCCCTCAGTAGTATCAGTATTAGAGCACGCTCACAAATTATTAAAATACTATTCCCATCAAGACTCCTTTGTGTCATTTCCTCGAACTTGACCACACTTGTGATTTCATCAGGCGGTAGAAATGCGAAGAGTCACCCTATACACAGACTAGGTGAGCACCCTCTGAGACATTGGCCCTGCAGCCCTTAGCTCTCTTGGCAAACTTCCAACTCCCCTACCGCTCCGTTTTCAGAGGATGTCTCAGCCACCTGGAAAGGCCACGTTAGGTGCTGACAACACTTCCAGGTGATTATATTCTTCAGTGGCTGAGATAATTCCTGGCATTGAATCCACACAGCAAAATACACTGCAGACCAGAGCCCAGCAATTCCCACTGTGCCTTCTCCTGAGTTCTTCAGCCAGAAAGTCTCTGAGCCTAGTAAGCGGCTCACCACTATGTCCCTCGGAATGAGTTGGGTTGCTGCTTGCCAACAGGTATCAGATCAGGGTGTTCTGAGTGAGTGCCAGACTCCTAACTGGCTCTGGAACTCCATCATCATTTTCCCACATAGGATCCGCTTAGGACTTAGACCAACGCATCTGGTTGCTTTCTTGCTTCTATTGTGTATATTTGTTTTTGAGGTAGGGTCTTGGCATGCAGACTGGTCTAGGCTGGAACTACCAGTCTCACAGTCTCTGCCTTTTTGTCTTAGGTACGTTTCTGTTGCTGTGATAAAACACTGTGACTGAAGCAACTTATGAAAGAAAGTGTTTAACTTGCCTTACAGTTTCAGAGAGTTAGAGTCCATGATGGTGGAACAGCTGAGATCTCACATCTTGATCCACAACCTTGAGGCAAAGTAGGGGGGACGGGGGTCAGTCATTGGGAGTTTTGTCGTCAAAGCCTGCAGCACATCCCCTCTAACAAGGCCAGACTTTCTAATCCTTCCCTAACAGTTTCACCAACTAGGAAGCAAATAATGAAATATATGAACCTGTGGGGCAATTTCCATTCAAACTGCCACATTTTCCAGTGTTGGGTTGCAGCTTGTGCCACCACTCTTGGGCATTTCTGCTATTTTTTCTTGTGAGGTTATGCCAGATTGCATCAATTTTGAGTTGGCCGAAACTCTGACATTAAATTTCTGAATGCCTTCCCATTTGTCCTAAGATCTCGATACGTGTGGCCTGAACTAAATTGACAATATAAACTCTTTTTGTTGCTTTGAACTACTTACACTGCATTGATTTCTGCCTCCCAGACTCCCACTAAGACTGAGAAATTAAAAGGAGATAATAGAACTCAATCCTTAAATAAAATTTTAGTCCAATGCCCAACTCACTATTTACATAGAAAATCCAAGAATTACAAACATGAAACTTATGCTTTATGTAATTAACTTTCTTCTAAAAGATTTTAACAACACAATATCTCTTACATTTTTCAGAATAACTCATGTTAAGATATCACCCAATCCCTCTTTTCAGAAACTACATTTAAATTACACTTAGGGAGAGTGCGGTGGTGTGAAAATGATCAAATTTCATCGTATAAAATTCTCAAAGCATTAATGAAGTGTTTTTTAAACCCTCAAATCAGTATTTAGTAGTTACTGTCAGAGTTACAACGCTGACTCCACCTGAGAGTTCCTTTAGTGCCTGTACTTTGAAGTGGTTGGCTTTAGTTTTTCAGAGTTTTTTCCCTGTGTTTGCTTGCTTGTTTGGGGGCAGTGCCAGGGTTCTAGCCCAGAGCCTCATATTAGCAAACACTGTGCGCTGACATACATCCCCAAAGCAATCAGTTGTATGTCGGGGATTTTAAAGGAGGAAGTACACCTAAATCGCAACATCAATTTGTTTTTCAAAGAAGCATTCTTAGGGGAGGAAAGTACTCATTTGGCTTATAGACTGTAGCCCATACTTGAGAGAAGCCGAAGCAGGAGCTCCCGGCAGGACCTGAAGCAGAGACCACGCAGGACCACAGGACCGCTGCCTACTGCCTTGCTTCCCCCTTGCTCAGCTGCGGACCTTCTTTTCTTTCTTCTTTTTTTCCTTTCACCCTCCCTTCCTCTCTTTTTGAGATTATAATATAATTACAATATTTTGCCCTTCCCTTTTCTCCCTCTAAATCTTCCCATAGAGCCCCTCCTTGCCGTCTTTCAAGTTCCTGGCCTCTTTTTCATTAATTGTTACTACATGCATGTATGTATTCTTAGGGCCTGCTTTCTTGCCTTCCCTTTCCCCACCCCCACCCCCAGCGCCTGCTCCTCCTTCCCTTCCCCCTCCCGTGCCGCTTCCAATAAACCTGCATTTATGTATTATAGCTTCGTCACCAATTAACTCATTCTGTTTCTTTAATCAATCATGTATATATAGTATAGTGAGAATTTTGCAATTTTGGTTTCTTTAAAAGAGCACAGAAGTATTTTAAGAATATGTTTTTGTTTTAATCCCTGGTGTAGGGATATGGGCTGCTTTGCAGTACCTGACTGTGACTTGCCTCATGCTATGGCATGGCTGAGAGGCACGGTGGGTTGTTGGTTGGCTGTTGGTTGCTGTTGATTGATTTTGGTTGGTTTGTTAAGTAGTCATATGCAGAGAAGAAGCAACAAGAAGATCCTGACAGTGAAGATCAAACTTGTCCCACTAACTCGATGTTCCTAAACATCAGGAAATAGTCTAATGATAATGTAGCTCCCTTTCAGACCCCTGACATTATTCAGATATCTCTTTCTCTCTATATCCCTTTTTCTCTCTGACGTAGTGTTAGGGGTTGAAAGTGTGGAATAAAAGAGGTGGAGAAGGGTGGAAGAAAAAAGAACCCACAAAATAGGAAATCCAGCTACATGTACACACACACACACACACACACACTCTCTCTCTCTCTCTCTCTCTCTCTCTCTCTCTCTCTCTCTCATATACATCTCTAAATATAACCTGCTCAGTCTGTAATGCTATTTGTACATATGTTTTCATGGAGGATCATTCAGTATTGGATAAGCAATTGGTGTATCTTACCCTATGGAAGACTCTATCTCCCACTAAAGAGGCATTTGGGGTTTATTCATAATACAAGCTTGTTAATATTTAATTACTAATAAAATAATGCCCATCATGAAATAGATAATGACTTAAATTTTAAAAAACAACTTTAACAAGTAGAGTTCGTGCATAACAAGAGTGAGGAAAATAACTGTATCAATAGACCTAGATTAGATGCAAAAGAGAGATTTTGCCAAAAATAATATTTTCTACTTCAGGAAAATTTGCTTTTTGGCTGGCTACCAAACGGTGTTGAAGAAGCATCCTGGTTTAAACCTCATGGACACTGTTTTGTCTCTGTTACCAGGCCTTTTCTGAGTTGCTCTTTATCTCAGTTTGTCTAAATTCTGAATCAGAACTCCGATATGTAAACTTCTTACAAGGCAAATGGAGACTGTTTTCTGGGCAGCAGCGATGTCTTCAACCCTAGTAAGACTCTGTGTCCCTTTGAGTGTCTCCACCCAACTCTTGCTTTAGTGCTTTTGCTGTGGAATCAGGGGCCATGGACACCCAAAGGATATCCCTTATCCTGTCATCCCATGTGGCCTTTCCTGGACCACCACCACCTCTCGGCCTGTTTCTCTTTGTGGTTGAATCTAATCAGCTGGGACCCGGGTGCTGAACTTCCAGACTGGGACACTAGCAACAACTGTATCAATATTTTAAATTATATTTAATGAAGGGAGCAAGGAACCTTTGGAAAATAAACTTCTGGAACGGTCTGGAAAATTATATACATTAGGCAGTAGCTGAACACGAGTGTTTTATAGCTGTTGGGGTGAGAAGAACTTATGATTTCTCTGGGATGCCTCTTACTCTGCTAATACCTCATAAAGTTCCGACATGAAACATAAATATTCCTAACTGTTATGTGGTGGTTCCACAGAAAATGGAATACATACAAACTGTCCTTCAGCATCTCTGCCTACTTCTAAACCCGTGCACATTTCTGGGACATGTCTGCCCTGGCATTGTGAGCAATTTTCCCTATTAAAATCCCATCTGGCAAGCTGCTGACAATTACATTTTACAGAGAAAAAAGATATTTTCCAAAACAAATTGACTTCAAGTTGGGCATTAGTATGCCTGTAGGTAGTATAAAAACTAAATTATTCAGAAAGCAATTCACATCTTTAGTGAACTCCAGAATGCACTATAAATTCTGTGCATTGGCAAACTCCAGTGGACAATGTTTGCAGGAGCAAGCTCATGAACATCAAGACTACAGGACAGCTCTCCTGAAGCTATGGAGTGCTCTACAGATGGCCTCAGCCTTCCATCTTTCAACCTCTTGTAGACCACTCAACACACAACTTGAAAGTTACTATGAAATCCTTTCCTTCTCCTCCAGCCAAATTTGTTTAAAGAAATGGGGAAATGAGCTTGTAAAGGTCAAAAGGAAAGCATTTGTAAGTATCTCTCCATCGCCTCAGTCATCTGAGACTCCCTCTGGGGATCCTGTTGAGAAGAGAACTGTCCTTCCAGGGACAAGAAAGAATGCGTTGAGATGGGTGGATTTTCTCAAGGGCATTCCCACAGGCTTTAGCATTATGAAAAATGCTGCTGGGTATTGATTCCACAAAGGAAATATAGATGAGGTCAAGGTGCCATTAACTTCCTACACACACACACACACACACACACACACACAGAGAGAGAGAGAGAGAGGGGGGGGGGTGGGGAGGGACAGGGACAGGGAGAGAGATAGGGAGAGGGAGGAGAGAGAGAAAATAACTTCAACATGCAGTTGCTTTTCCCAAGAAGTATACTGATTTGGAAATAGAGCTATTAAGGTTTTACTAAACGTTAACATATATTTTTAAAAAGCCACGACATTTCTTTTGACAAGAAAAGTAAGGATTTTTATTCTTAAGCAGTTATTCAGAGTCCGATATAAATCAGACAACATGAAATTAACTGAAGACAAAGATTTTTTTCTAAAGCTGGTTAGTAGAAGGATAAAGAAATTCATAACCACTAAGCCAGGTCTACAGAAGACACTTGAATAAATCCTGCAGATTGAGAGGAAAAGCCACATCCATGAAGGTTCAGAAAAGAATGAAGAATTAAACAAAATCACAGAAATTCTCATATGTTTTCCAGTAACATTGTTGAATATATATTCCTATGGAGTCAATATATATTTATATACACACACAAACACACACATAACCATATATATGTATATATATATTATATATTATATATCCACATATATATGTATATATAATTGATCTCAATTCCTTTATCAAAATACACAGACCAAGAGACTGAACTAAAAAATGGGGGCCTACCATAACTAGTACAGTAAGACCCTATTACTAAAAACACCGTGCAGGTTGGCCATGATAGATGCTTCCTCCCTTCTGGCTAGCCTTCAGGATGTAGGCAGCATGGAGCAAAAGCTAGAACTTTCTGTCCAAGCTCTGGGCCTTGCTATATCATAATACCAACCTTCTGGACAAGATGTGTTCACCACTGCAGTCATGTCACAATTGTTACGGAGGTAGCCAAACTGCTCTGGGTTGGGCTTCGAAATTCACTCCCCAGGACGTAGTCCATGCCAATACTGTGGACCTGGCGAGAGCACACAGCTTGGAAGGTCATAGCGCAAGGAGTGAATCTACGAGTATTGTTTTTCTGAATGGACATGTCAAGCTGCTTCTGAAATATTTGTCTTCACAGATGTATACTAGTGCCATTCCGAGGCTTCATCAAAGGAACATCTCTTTGTGGTGATCAACAGGGAGACCCTAGAGACCCCAAAGACAATACAGGCTACTGTCATTGCTCTTGGTTTCCCACTAGAAGTTGACATTGAAGATATCAACCACAAGCTTCGGACACAGAACCCAGAGAAATCAAGCTGGAACTGCTCTGGAGGGTCCCTTTTTGTGTGCTGGTGTCCATAATGCCAACGGTGCTTTAAAGAGTGATGGGAGAGAAAAGCCATCAACAATCTTACCCAGCGTGTGAACCCCGGGACTACAAACAGACCTACTAGGCAAAACCCAACATGCCCATTGGTACAATAGTGATGTGACTATTATGGCGGTGACTATCTGCTCTTTGATGGGATCTAGGGCCCACTCACTCCACAGGAAAGAAGCCATGAATGGATACTACAAGCCTGGTAAAGAGCCAATGGCTGAGGACGTCACTGGCATTAGAGAACTTACTTTCTACTGATGTAGGCAAAGTGGGCATGTTGTTAAACTGCCTTCCAATCTCACATTTTCCCCCATAGATTAGTGCTTCTCACAGCCTTCCCAAGAGAAGAGCTTTTCATAGCTGTGGATGATGGTTAACCTAGAGGCTCGGAACTGGACAAAATACCAACAAAACGGAACGGTAACATGCTCAGCCCTAAACAAGTCAACCATCATGCCCGCCCCCTAGGCCCAGGAATCATCAGTGAAGAGAGGAATACAAGTTGGAGGATGTGATTCTGTGCTTGCCCTCGTGAACTCACCGAATCTGTGGTATCCCACACAAGACCTGCACAAGATTGGACCCATTTTATCATACAAGAGGAAGAGGCCCCTGAATCCCCAGCCTCCATGAATGACTGTTGGCAATTGATGGGGGAGAGTCTCATCCAAAGAGAAGAAGTCCATGCTTTTGTAGATAACACCTCATGCATACAGCAGGCACTCTTATTTGTGAAAGATACTGTTTGGAGAGCAAAAAGGCAAGACAGAATCAGGAGACAAATACTTGATTCCTGAAAGATAAATATGGATCAGATGCCACATATTAAATATCATTTATTATAATTTTAAAATACATAAGATCAAAATGCAAACAATGCTAAACATGGATGTTTCATAGTGTTGTTCTTAAAATATAAAGTATTATACAATACAAAAGATATAATCCAACAAAACCCAAAATAAGCAAGAAGTGCAAAATGAAACTGTGAGTGGCAGCAGCTTTCCCCATTACATTGTCTGAGGAGTTATTATATGAAGAGACAGGATTAGAAATCTTTTTTTACAATGAAAATTTTGCAGTATGGGGTGATCATCAACTATTTCCATTTTTAGATCCAGTGATCTCATTTTAAGAAATTTGTCTTAAGAAAGTTTATTGTGAAAGATACTGACACATTAAAAGACAAAAATATATTAGGTCAAATGCTGTAGATTTTAAACTGGGTTTTATCTGTGGTTCTAAAATTAAAAAGAAGAACAGACCAAAAGGGTTAAGACTGCTTTGCTCTATCACATGTGCTCTACACACAAGCAGAGAAAGGAAGATTTGTGCAGGAAGCTAAAACGTACAGACATAGTCCTCTTGGCTCCAGCTTGCTTCTGATTGGCTGAAATTCACCTATGTGGTACAAGATTAAATTATTATAGACTATTTGTATATAATCTTAGGTTATAATTCAATATGCGGAGCTAGGCCAGACAGTTCATGTTAACAGTCAGGACAATAAGTGATAGACAGGAAGATAGACAGATGAATGAACGGTGGATGGATGGATAGATAGAGAATATTTTGGTAAAATATCCTTTGCCATATAATTTATAACAATGAAAGAATATTATTTTTTCAAGTAGTGCAAAGGTTATACATGATAGAATACTATATACCATTATATATGATAAAATACTAATGGCCTTAAGCATCATATGGTCACAATGTTGAGAATGAAAACATAAAACAGCATGAAAACATGGCATCAGAAAACCAGACAATGTCGATTTAGTTTCCTGAATAATATGATTACAAAAACTTATTCTTTTTTTCTTTCTGCATTTCTCAGCATAGTAATAATATTAATTTTATTATAAAATCAAAAGGATCATAACAAGAGGAAAATATATTTTGAAGTAAAATATCTACTACTTAATAGAGTTAACTTAAGCATAAAATTCTTAAGTTCCAAAATTATAAGTCTATATCACATGTTGAGAAGATGCTTGAAGCTAGCTGTTCTTACTTTTTCTTTTTAAAGTACCAGGGAGGGACACAGTACGAGGACCAAGAAAGAATCTGCAACCCTTTCTTCTCCCAGGTTCATCTCCTCTGGTCAGTCAATTCTGATGATGAATCATGAATTTATTAGTTTTTAAAATCAGAGCCACAGAAACAATTTAAAAGCTGATATTAAAGATTGTCACTGCTCCAAATCACCACTCTCAAAATAAATATGCTATACTCTGTAACCAAAAACATATATGGGGAAAAAAGTATATTTTTAATGAAAGCAGCAGAATCTTTCCCAGGGACAGATTGTAGATACTTTAGTGAATATATTTAATTATTAATGCAAAGGCCCCTAGTCGTTAATTCCCAAATGGCCATTGAACTTTCTGTGCTGGAGGGCTGAGAAGGATGCCTCAGTAAGTCCTGGTGTCAATGAAGCACACAGCCTACTCCAGAGGCCAGTGTTAATGAGAAGAGTAAACAGCCCTAAGCCTGCCACTAGAGAGCCTGTAAAGTTCCAGGATGGCTTCAGGTCAGTGAGGACAGAGGACCAGTCTCCTGGGACCAGAGGCCGTCACATGGAAGGTATAAAAATGAATTCATCAGCAGATGAAGCTCTGTTCTTACCACCCTCAATAATGTGAAGAGGTCATCACTGAGGTCAGAGTGGGAGCCTCTGGAGGCCTCTTGGTAGCAGGAGAGTCCCACATCCACACTTATTACGAGACCTTCCCTCGTTCTGCCTTGGGTAGAGCCAGCATTACACACAGCCTAGAACTCACTGTGCAGCTCACTCTGGCTGTGACTGTATGATTCCAGGCTCTGCTCTGCTCTGCTTCTGTGTGACTGTCAGCACAGTGGGTCGCTTCCACCACCATCACCAGAAACATACGGGTGGCACGTGGTGCTAAGAAGTCACCACAGCCGTAGCATCACTGGGCAGTAGGAATGCTGATTCCACTACAGTTGACCAAAGCCCCTCGTGCGGTCCTTTACTGGTGGGAAATCGTTAACACAGCTCATGACTGCTGACAAGAATTAGGAGGTATCCTAATGAAGGCATAGGCTGACCTGGGATGGAGGAGAGATAAGAGCTTAACTAGTAATATAAACATAAGCCAATGAAGAAAATACAAGAAAAAAGGAAAACAAAACAAAACCCACTGTTCCACAGATGGCTCGTGTTGAGGACCAGCCATCAACGTGACCCTGGGCTGTGCTTTCAGAATCATGGAACCACTAAGCAACAAGCACTTCTAATGGGTCATCCCACTCCCAAGGCTTTGCTCACTCTGCACTGTTTCCCAGCCAGGGTAAAGCAACGTGAGTAAATGTATGTTTCTCCTTTTCAAGGCCTTATGATAAAAGCACACAGGCTCTTTAGGGGCAGCACATAGTTTTCCAGTCGCCATCTGGCCATGCTGGTGGCTTAGAGAGTTGCCAGGACCCTTTCTTTTAATTTTTGGCTCCAATCTGTAACAGTATAATAAACAACCTGATTTCAGAGATGTCTTGGTTACAACATTTCTGGCTTAGTACTGTCCTTGGGAAGCCGCTGGCTCGCTCTGTATCCTTTTTCCTGGGCAGATGTGTACACTGCTGTGTTCGTGTAGTCACCACTTATTCACTTTTCATACATTTTTTGGTACTCTGAGAAACTTCATGTGGAGTTGTAGAAACTAAGTAGCATTCTCTTGCCAGGGATTGTAGATGCCCAGCCCCCTGCAGCTGAAGCTCTGAGAAGGCATCAAGATGGACAGGAATATGTCAGAACTCCCTTACTATAAACACTTACTAGGGTTCCCTCTGCCTCAGAAACTGGCTGTGGTTAGGCATGAGGCCCTGGCTATGGAGCACTGTGGGACTCCTATGGATCAGGACTGGACCCATAGGAAATAAGAGGTTTTAAAGAAAAGTGTGTTACCTCAGACACCCTGAAAGAGCTGTCTCGTTAAAAGTCTTAACAGCAAAAGTGGGGTCAGTATGAAGTTTAGGTGGCTCCTACCAGATGAATATCCCTTTGGAATTTTAAATGACAGCATGTTGATGTTATTGTTATAAAACAATGTTTGTTTCTCTTGGCTTATTTCTTAACCTGGCTATCACACAAATAATTGAGACTCTTGTAATGCAAGGCTTCACAACACAATCTGAGCAATTTAAGTCTCTTCTTAACCTCTATGTTACCTTGTCTTACTCCCAGCAAACATCCCAGTGATACTTGAACTTTGTAGCTTTCCTCACCTGCAGCTCCTTCCTCCTGATCTTCCTTAGACCTTTACCCAAAGCTGAATCCCCTCCTTCTTCTCCTAACTCCTCCTCCCCTGGCTGGCAGGAAGTCCCGCCCTATTCTCTACCGTGCTCATCAATTGGCTGTAAGCTGCTTTATCGACATAACATGGGTACAATTGGGGAGCCGAGTTTACACAACATTTAGACAGGAAATCAGAATTTAAACTACACAATAACCTTATGCCTACAAGGGTGCCCTGCCCTTTATGCAGTATGGTGATAATTACTACACAACTGTCTCCTTCATAACTTTCTGACTTAATTCTTTTGTTAAGCTTAACAAAAGTAATTCCATTTGATTCCGGTAACTTTCCAATTTCTTTTACAAATTCAACACATTATAATTGTTTTATAGTAGCTGTGTTTGTTTGTTGGTCTTCCCACTCCACCTCTTGAATTCTCTGCCTTCTCTAGTTTTAATTGGCATTTTATGTGATTTTACTCTACATCATCTCTTTGTGTGTGAATTGTCCTTCCATTTTTATTTTATGATGATTGTCATAGATTTCCCAGTATTTATCTGTACCTACACTAAGTTTGCTTTCAAATCGCACAGAGTAGCTTCCTGTGCACTGTAGGTAACTTGGACTACTCCAAGTCTCTCCCTTCCCCAGCTTGCAGCATTGCTGCTCATCAACTGGTGCCAGGTGCTTTTGAGTTGGGGATAGGAATCTTGGAGAATGACAGCTGATGGACATGTGGTGACTAAATATTTTGGTAGTTCCACAGTGGTGGTATTTGCACAGCTTTGTGAATATGGCAGAAATCACTGAATTGTGCTTTAAGGGGCTAAATTCTATGTTACGTAAATTATATCAATAAAATTGCTAACAAAAACTTAAGTAGGACATGATTCAATTTGTATGATCCTTTTAAACGATGGAGTTACAGAAATGGAAAACAATCATGATTCCCATGTGTTTTGGGGAGCCAGGACAGAGTGATCACAAGATGGAAGCAGGGGTGGTCCTTTGGGAGAGACCTCAAATAAAATAAACCTAATGACGTATGGCAGAACTCTTGGGAAAGCAAGAAGCCAAATGTAAGTGTACCAAATGACAAGAGGTAAGAAAAATCGGTTCAGAAATTAATGAAATAAATGCCAAATTAACCAAATAATTGTCACCAAATTAACCGAAGAGAGAGAAGATTCAATAAACTCAGAAGCAAAAGAGAGGTTTTTTTTTAAACCTGTTATTGGTTCCTCATGAATTTGTCATCAAGCACCCAATCCCGTTCTCCTCCTCGTCCCCTCATATCCACCCTCCAGCCTTGCAAACCACCCACTCCCCCCCCCCCAACCGAGAAAGAAAGAGAAAGAAAAATCTCATTAGGAAGCTATAATGTGTCACAGTGTGGCCCACAGTGTGCCCTTTTGTCCACACATCTTTGCTTGTAAATGTTCATTGCAATGAGTCATTGGTCTGGTATGAAGCATCTGGCTTCTCTAGTCTACCAATCCTGGAACCTCACTGGGACTCCTCAGATATCCTGTTGTTGTCTTCTGTCATGGAAATCCTGTAGTTTCGGATCTGTAGGACCAGCTTCTTAATATATTCCAGTAGTTCTTCGATGAGGTAGATATTGGGGTGGGCCAATTCAAAGCCCTGGATCTGGGCCTAAGAGCTCCCTGAGCTGGTCAGCCCTCCAGCTTTCCTGTTCTCATGGCCTTGACACTGGCTCAAGACCAACCCTACAACCAAGGCTAGCTCTATCCTGCTGCCCTGGTGAGGTGCAGGGCCCAATCTCCCAAGTGTTGCAACTGATTAAGCACTTGGTCAGTTCTTCCGTTCTCATGACCCTGGGGCCATTTCTCCCACCTGCCATAGGTGTCAAGGGACAAGAGAGGTAAGGACGGTATCTCTCTCTCACCCATGCCACCTCCTGGCAGACAAGAGGCAGGGCTGGCTCACTTGCAGCCTCCACATCAAGGGTCAACTCTACTGTGCTACCCAGGTGAGGTGCAGGGCCAGTTCTTCTGAATGCTGCAGAAGCTGAGAGGCAGGGCCAGCTCTCATAACCCCAGGGCCAACTCTTCTACCTGACTTAGGTGGGGAGAGCTGTGGAGGAAGGTAGGGGGGAGGGGAGGGCATCTCTCCCTTGTCCACACTGCTGACAGGGCTAGCTCTCCTGCCTGCCATAGGTGGCAAGGGGCAAGGGAGGGGGTCATCTTTCCCTGCATCAGGGTAGCACACCCATGCCCCTGCCATTAAGTTAGTCTCTACTGTGCTGCCCAGGAGATGTACAGAGCCCACTCTCCTGAGTGCAGCATCAGAGCAGGGGTAGGGACAGCTTTCATGACCCCATGAGGGACAACTCTCCCACCCACTCACTGCCCACCACCTTTGGTGAAGGCAAAAGAAGGGAAAGGATCTCTCCCTTGTCGACATCACTGCACAACAGACAAGAGGCAGGGCTGGGTTTTCCACACTTATGGGCCAGCTCACCTGCAGTCCTGAGTGCGGCACCTGGTGAAGGTCAGAGATAGCTCTCTTGCTCTCATGACCCCAAGGCCAGGTCTCCCACTTGCCACAGCTAGAAAGGAGAAAGGGGGGAGAAAGATATCTCTCTCTCACGCACACCACTAACCAACAAATGGGCCGCAGGCAGAGGTCACCCACCCTTGCATCCTCAGGGACAACTCCTGCAGTGTGTGGCACTGTTCTTCCAAGTACTGCAGCTGGCGATGGGGAGAGTCGGCTCTCTTTCTCTCATGCCACCAGGCCTAACTGTCCCATGATGCCTAGAGGAGGGGTGGGGCCTGTTCTGCACAGCCCTCAGACATCGATGGTAGCCCAGGCCAGGGACATAGGCCTGGCCTTTGGTAGCAACAGGTCCTTACTCCTATAGTGCCACAGACCTAGATGTGGCCCCCAGTGGCAGCACAGGTCAGGACTTTACCATGGTCCCAGGTGGCATCACCAGCTGCTCACATCAGGCTCTTCCTCACTACCCTCAAGTCTCCGGTTCTGATTCTCTTCATTGTGCCCACGTCCTTCTCTTTCTCTTCCACTGTCCCCCCACACCCTCTTAGTGGCACCTGAGGTGTCTGAGTGTCCGGGGTCATCTCAGGAGTGGTCTCAGGAGTGCTATGACCAATGGTACAAGCCAGGGCCTTTCTCAGGCATGTTCTGCCACCCCCCTCCCAGGCCTGTGTGCTGCCTGACTGGTGGTCATCTCAGGCTAGCTCCCTGTCAAAGCCCCATGGCAGCAGTCTGGGGTCTGGTGGTCATCTTGGGCTCCCTCCTTGCCCGGCCTACTCAAGTGGGCTTATGCGAGGGTCACTCCTGTGTCAGGCTCACTCCTGCAGGATCCTTCAGCCCCAGGCAGGGTTCTGTTAGTCTGTGGCTTCCTCCTGGTTCTGGCAGCTGTAGGGGCTTGTGGGGCACTGGCCTGGTGGTTGTGTCAAGCTAGCTCCCTGCCTGAGTGCCCTGGCACCAGACTGGTGGTCATCTCAAGCTTGCTTTTTTCAGGGAATGGTAGGCTACTAATCACTCAGGTGTTCACGGGTCAGAACACTGAGCTTGGACATAGCCCCGCTCCTCTCTGCCACCTACTGGTGCATGTGTGACACAGCAGCCACATCTTCAGTGCCTCTAGGGGCAGGACGAAGGTTTTTATAACAGATTCCAAAGAAGTCAAGAATGCCACCACACAACACTTTGGAAACTTTTATATATATATATATATATATATATATATATATATTTAAAAACCTGGATACATTTTAAAATAACAGCCTGGACACATGCATATGGTCTACAGAAATTAAAGCCAAGAGACACAAACAGCCTAAACAGACTCACAATAAGCAAAGAAATTAAAGCAATAACTTAAGTCTTTGGCACAAAAGAAACTCCAAGGTTAGATGGCTTCATTGCTGTACCTTACCAAACTTTCAAGGAAGGTCTAACACCAGCACTTCACTGTTCCACAGATTACAAGGAGAATAAAATACTGGCAATACATACTCAAGAGCACAGTAAGATCATGTGTTATAAGCAAGTTTCATCCCAGAGATGAAAGATTGTTTGAACATATACAACTCAAAAATCATTATTATACAGACTTGAAGACAGTGATCACACGATCTCAACTGATGCAGAAAAGTATTTGACAAAGTGTGCCGTGCCCTCCTGAAGAGAGCTGGGCGTGGTGGCGCACGCCTTTAATCCAGCACTAGAGAGGCAGAGGCAGAGGGATAGCTGTGTCTAGCCTGGTCTACAAAGTGAGTCCAGGACAGTCAAGGGTGCACAGAGAAACCCTGTCTCACAAAAACGTCCTGAAGAAACTAGGAATAAACTGAACATGCCTCAATGTAATAAAGTCACAGCCAGATGCAGACCTGATGCTGAAAACCGAGACCATTTCCTTAACACAAGGATGCTTACACTCCCCACTCATTAAATGTAGAGGTCAAAGTCTCAGCCAAATCATCAAGAGAAAAGAAAGATATAAAAGATAGAAGTGGGAATAAAAAGTTAAGTTATCTTCATCTTTGGACAGCATGATTCTATGCTTTGAAGACACCATGGCTCTACCAAACAATGGATCTGATAAATATTAAAGTACCAGGGTGCAAAACTAACATGAAAAAACAGTAGTTTTTATAACAGCAATCAATTTGCCAAAGAAAAGATCAGGAAAAATATTCTATTCAAAATAGATTTAAAAGGATTTTAAAAACCTAAAAACATGCCCAGCAATAAAGGTAAAATAACTCTGGGGGAAAATCTTTAAGATTCCATAAAGAAAAATTGCAGGAAACATCAGAAGATGGAAAGACTGTCTTTGCTTCTGGTTTGCAGAATTAATATTGGGAAGATAGCTACACTACCAAAAGCAACCTACAGAACTAGAAAAAACAAGCACAAACATGTATGGAAACACCAAGGACCATGAATAATTAATAAACAGAAAGAACACAGCCAGAGAAGTCACATTATTTGGTCTCAAACTATACTCCAGAGCCGTAGTGATAAGCAGAAACTGTGCTAGCACAAAGTGTGTACCAATGGCATGTAATAAAGACCCAGAGATAACCCCACACATGTATGAATAGCTAATTTTATTGAGTTTTTAAAAATTCACTGGATAAAAAATTAAATTAAAAGCCTTTCCACCAAGTATTCCTGACAAAATTGGACATCCACCTGCAGAACTAAATTAGATCCATATTATCTACCTAGTACAAACAAATCTATTAAAATTGTATCAAAGACCTTCATTTAAAACAAGAAACAATGGAATTATTTTTAAAAAGCAAACACTTCAAGACATAAATATAGACAACAAGTATCTGAATAGAAAACCCCAAGAAATGACAAATGGGATTATCTTTGCCAGCTATACTTCAGATAAGAAATCAGTATCTAGATTATATTAGGGACTTTAAAAATTAAATATCAAAACCACAAATTGCCAACCGATGAATAAGTCAATGATCTGAACAGAGAGTCCTCGAAAGAAGAAATACAAATGACCAATAAATACTTTTGAAAAATTCAACATCCTTAACCATGAGAGAAATAGTAATTCAAACTAAAATTCCACCTCATGCTGGTCAGAACAAATAAGGAGTCTGCCTCCTGAACCCTAACCACCTGCATTCATCCCAATGCTCAGACAGAGCTGACATTAAAAGAAAAAGCAGAAAAGCACAAATAAATGACTCAATGATGCAACTGAAGAATTTGGAAAAACAAGACTACAGCAAACCCAAATCCAGTAGATGTTAAGAAATAATAAAAAAATTGGAGCAGAAACTAATGAAATAGAAACAAAAATAATACAAAGAACTAATGATTCCGAGAGCGTCTTCGTTGAGAAGATTAACAAGATTGGCAGGCCTCGGGCCAACTCAAGAACACCAAAGTTAAACCAGGAAGACACCAACAGCATAAACAGCTCCATAACAAACACGGGGATTTAAAGGGCAATAAAAGGCCTTTCAATTTAATCAAAATAAAAAATTAAATTAAAGTTAAAATAAAAAGCTCAGGCCCTGATAGATTCACTGGTATATTTGTTCTCTGATGGTGGGTGCAGGTCATTATAAATTAAAGCCCAAAACACATAAACCAAGTGTAAGCTTCAATGTGAACTATGGCTTTATTCCATAACCTGTCACTGTTGGTTCATCGATGACGATCAGTACACCGCTCCAGTGGGGGATATGAATAGTAAGGGAGAGAATTTTCCTTCACTCCTTCCTTTTTTCCATCCCTCTTCCCACCAAACCTTCTTGGCAGAAGTCACTCTCGTCTTAATTACTCAAACCTGCTGAACGCATTGATCGATGCACATGCCAACACAAAACTCTTAGGACTAGTAGCCTAGTTTTCAGCATGTATACCTTCCAAAACTGTTTATTTCATTTGTATCATTCCTGGATGATAACCAGGCATTATTGATTTGGTGTATGAAGAGAGCTGTTAACAGTAACAAGTTTAAGATGAATAACTTAGGAACTCCATAGAGCCAAGGCACTAACAGATTTCTATCAAATTGTGACTTGTAAGTTATCTGGATTTTTTTTTTCCAGTTATAAAAATCCAGTGGAGCGATATCAGTGAGGCCAGTGGGAAGTGCCATGGAGGAGCCCCCCTCACACGCACATGCACTGCAGAGGAGTTAGCTGGACCACTGGATGCAGTTGGCAGTGAAGTTCCGGAAATGACGACACTGGAGCACAGCTTCGGTCTTAAGTCTGGTTGAGACCTTTGAGAATCATCAGACAGTGGCTTACTCCCTCCCATCCCCTACATTGCTGCTGTGGGGAGGGGAATAAACTTTCCTGGGCAGACAGCGCAGGGGTCATTTCTGACTGGAAGTGGGGCTGAAGGGTGGCACTTCCAGCCTAAGGCAGCCTTCCCTGCCAAGGCTGCCAGTCAAGTCAATGGGAATCTGCAGCAAGGGCTCTCACCACCCCCTCCCCTGCCAGTGAAATCATTACTTCTTTGAGGAAGTTGAAACTATAAGGCTCAATTCAGCATAGTTGAAACTCTACCCGAAAGGTAACTGGTCCTAAGTCGTCCACTGGGAGGATACACGCTCTGAACCTGTTTGTAAAGATTAAAACCAGAATTGCACATGACAGCCTCTCCCCACCTCCATCAACACTGTTTGCTACATGGAGCATCATAGAGGGAAAGAATTCAAAACCCATTCCCACCAACGAAGAAAGGCCAATGGGTGCAATATTTTTTTTTAATTATGAATGGGTTTTTCATTACTTGCTGGGTTTTTTTTTAATGTTTTAAAATTTAAATTTTTAATCTTGCATAGATGCCCTCAAATCATTTTGCTTTAGTCCAGTGGTTATCAACCTGTGAGTCAAGAACCCTTTGGCAAATGTCTCTCAGAAATAATTGCATTGTGATTCATAGCATAGCAAAATTACAGTTATGAAGTAGCAATGAAAATAGTGTTATGGTTGGGGTCGCCACACCATGAGGAAGTATATTGAAGGCTCGCAGCACTGGGAAGGTTGAGAACTTTAGTCTGTATACTGCTTTGCTAGCATTGACAGTGGCCCATTGTACTTTTCCATCCATTCTACTTACCTGCTCTCTCTACAATTCTTCTTAAATATACCTATTCAATTCTACCTCTTTTCTTCACTGTCTCTTCATTCATTCTGCTTTTCCCTACTCAACTATAAGCTTCTTTTCCCACCATGATTTTTTCCCTTTCATAGTTAGTCCATCCTCATCCTAATTCATGTCTTTTCATTCTCTTTAAAAGTTCTCTGAGCTATATACGCTCTCTATTTATCCCTGCACATCTTGTAGATGGGGTGAATTTTGGGTCAAAGTTTTTGTGGGTGGATTGGTGTTGCCCTCCCTCCACTAAGAGACCTGTCTAGTTAGAGGGTGTCCTCTTCAGTCTTTATGGACCCTAATACTAGGAGTCTCTGCTACAGCCCCTCTCAAACCACACCCCCAGGAGCCTACCATGCTTGTCACATGGCTGAGATTGAGGGAAGATCCAACCAATGCCTGGCTCAACCCAAGACCCCCCCCCCCTTGCCGTCTATGTTATTAATGATACTCTGCTATGCTTGCAGACAAGAGTCAGGAGAGTTGTCCTTTGAGAGCCTCCAAATAGCAGTGCTTCAAAAACAGATGCTGAGACTCACAGCCAAACTTCAGGCAATGCAGAGGGAACCCTGTGGAAAAGTGGGAGGAAGGAGGAAAGAATCTGGAGGTGACAGGAACCTCACAAGAAGACCAACAGAGCCAACTAACCAGGGTCCAGATGAGCTTGCTGAGACTGAAGCACCAACCAAGGTATTGCATGAACTGGACCTAGGCTCCTTATAAAGATGTAGCTGAGGGCCAGCTAAGGCTTCCTGTGGGTCTCCAAGTAAGGGGACTGGGGACTTTCTCTGCCATGGACTCTCTCGCCAGCTTTTCAGTCACCTCCCCCTGGCAGGACTGCCTTGCCAGGTCACAGGGGAAGAGGACACGCTCAGTCCTGAGAAGACTTGATGAGCCAGGGAGTAGGGAGTGGGAGGGGGGTGGCTCCTCTCTTCTGAGGAATAGGGGAGGGGCAGGTGGGAGGGGAGGGATGGTGGAGCTGGGAGGCGGGGAAGCATGGGGCTACAACCAGGATGTAAAGTGAATACATAAATAAAAATTTTAAAAAGCTCTCTGAGGATTTCACATGGTGTGTCTTGATTATATTCACCCCATCCCCAAATTCTTCCTAGATCTATGCCCTTCCTTACATAGTGTGTCTTTTTAAAAATGTTCTGCTTAATTGTGTTTATATTTGTTTCCTTTTTGCAAAAAAAAATTTAAACTTTCATTGTGTGTTCTTATTATTTTCTTTGGTGTTCTAGTCAGTGTAAATCTGTTGGCTTGTGGTAATTTATAAAATGAGAAAAATTATACTCATTTTCTAAGTGGTTAGGGGTTTTCTGTTTTGGGTTTTTTTTTTTTTAGGGTTTGAGACAGGGTTTCTCTGTTTAACAGACACTTGGCTATGCTGGTCTCACTTTGTAGACCAGGCTGTCCTTGAACTCATAGAGATCTGCCTGCCTCTGCCTACTGAGTGCCAGGATTAAAAGTGTGCACCACCACACCCAGCCAAAGTTTATTTTTAAATTTCATATATATGTACTGTATTTACATTATTTTCCATTCCTTCTAATATTCCAAACATAACTGAAACCTCCTACTTTAGTTTAATTTATTATTAATTATATTTATTATTAATTATTATAAAACATATTATATATTAGTTATATTATATATACAACCTACTGAATCAATTTGGTTTTATACACACAATTACACATACACACACACACACACACACACACACACACACACACACACTATATGCTGACCAGATTTTTCACCATCCATGTTGTCATTGCTACTAGTATTATCTTTATTGAGGTCTTGTTTAGGCAGCATATTGTTAAGAGTTCATGGTTGCAGCTTCTCCATCATATGTGGAAAACAGTCCTGCAGGAGACATCCTGGTCCTCTGACCCATACAATCATTCCATAACATCCCTTGAGTCTCGGTGGTTGTGCTATGAATGCATCAACTGAAGCTGCATACCCAATGGTCAGTTGTTCGCTGCATTTTGAGCAGTTGTGGCTTTCTATGATGATCTCCATCTACGGCAAAAAGAAGCTTCTTTGGTGTCAGGTGACAGCTACATTGACCTGTGGGCTGAAAGATAATTATCAGGAATGCAGCAGGAGTGGACTGGTTTGATAGCTGGCTGTAGTAAGTCCTATAGCTAATAGCCTGATGGACTTTTAAGGGGGAACTAATACCAATATATCTAAAACTAGTAAGACACAAGAAGAAAAGAGGTCAACCTCTCTGATGAATATACTGTAAAGGTTATTAATAAAGCAATTCAAAACTGAATTAAATCATACATCTAAAAGATTGTCCACATGATCAAGTTAGTTTTATTTCAGAGGTGGCTCAGTAAACAGAATTATTAAATATAAAACATCAAATAAATGTACTCAAGGAAAAACAAACCATGTTGGTCTCAATGGGAACCAGAATAGGCTTCTGACAAAATTGAATACCCCTTCATGACTAAATTCCAGAAGAAATTAACAAAAGAAAAAATAGAATTCAACATATCAGCTATTTGCAAGATCCTGTAGTCAATATGACACTAAATGAAGGGAAGATGAAATGTTTCTACTAAAATTAAGAATTAGGCAAAAGTGCCTACTTTCTCTACTCCTTTTCATTACAGTGCTTAAAATTTTTGCTAGAGCAATAAGACAAGAAAAGTAAATGAAAGGGACACATATAATAAAGGAAGAAGTCAAATTATACCCATTTGCAATCAATACAATCCTGTACCCTAAAGGTTCCACCAGACAGCTTTTAGAACTGACCACTACTTTCAGTAACATAACAGGTTGATTCCCCATCACATTTCCATTAATTTTCTTCATAGAAATAGAAAATACCAGCCTAAAATTCATAGAGAAAGAAAAATCCCTCAAAATAATCGTGAGCAAAAGAACAATGCTGAAATGATCATCATACCTGATTTGAAGCTGTACTGCAGAAGCTCAGTAAATATTTAAATAATATTTCTCCCCAACCAAAAAACACTCAGAAGTTTGAAAATTTGCTCCATGGGTAAAGACACTTGCCATCAAGCCTAAATATTTCTTTTTTTATCCCCGTAATCCACATGGTAGAGAGAACTGACTTCTACACACACACACACACACACACACACACACACACACACACACATGCACACTAGAACAAAGTAGAGAAACAAGGTATAAACACAAAACTTCAGCCACCAGATTTTTTGGGGGAGATGTAAAAAATATATAAGGAAACAACCTACTGCCTCTTCAACACATGGTGCTAGAAAAAATCAAATCACAGAAAAATGAAACTAGAAAAATGAAGCTAGATCTATATCTCTAATCCATGTTCTTTTGACCAGAATTACAATGTCAGTTATGAATTTCTTCTCTGGCTCAGGCCTCAAATCCATAACGTCATGCCACTATGGCACCAGTGGACACGGCTTGCCTAGAATGTCAGTATTGTAACATCAAGGTCTACCAGTAAGACTGCTGATAATTTTTCTCCCTTAGCAGCCCAAATAGCTTATTATGCACTCATAAAAACTAGCTAGCAGGAAGGAAGTTTCCAGCTCAGTACCAGCTTGGTTGCTCTAAGTCAGTGTCTTTCTGAATAGGATCCCAGTCACTCAAAATACGAGCCAATAATTGATAATGAGGATTTCATGAAATTCAAATGTTCCTGAGTAGCAAGTAAAATATTTCGAGTGAAATGATGGTGTGCAAAATGGGAGAAATATTAGCAATATATCTGATCAATGAACAATATCTGAAATATACAAGTAACACAAAGAAACTAAATAAAGAATCAGCCCAGTCAACAAGTGGGCTAATGAAATGAGCAGACACTTCTTCAAAGATGAAATACAAACAGCCTATGGATACATGAAAAAAAATGTTCAGCATCACCAACTGAGCTGTGAAATTCAAACTTCTGGACTTGACCTGGCTACTCCCATCATTATCTCACACCATCTGTAGCTACCTGCACACAAGATCGAGCTAGCCTGAATTCCAGCATAAATGACGGGGTGTTCTCTAGGCCCCATCCTTTACAGAGGAGCTACCCGTAGCTCATAGTTTATGGAGGAGGGATAATCGTGTTTTTAAAAACGTGTAGCCACTGGTAGATTTCCCATATGCCAGTAGATGGTCCCATGTCTGTGCACACATGGGCAGCACTAATTAAACTTACTGGGTTATAAACAAAAAATGGACATGAAGTTAGAAGTGTTTTATAAGGGAAAGTTTAGGAAGGGTAGATCTGGAGGGAGGACAGGAGGGTTTATGTGATCATGTTTTATTGTATACATATATGAAATTCTCAATAGTAAAAAAAAAATAATATTTTCAAAACACTATACTGAGATTCTCTTTCACCACAGGCTGAATGGCGCTGATTAAGAAAAGAAATAGCCACAAATGCTGGCAAGGATGTAGACAAAAGGCAGATCTTAGACATTGCTGTTGGAAAAATAATTCATCTAGGCACTAGGAAAATCAACATGGAAGTTTCTCAAAAAATAGTGTATGACCTAGCTATGCCAAATTAGCATATCACAGGCATACATGCACACCAATGCTTGTTGTAGCACTGTTCACGACAGCCGAATTATAGAACCAAGCTGGGGGAATGAGTAAATCAAATGCAATTGTCTACACAGTAGAATTATTTTCAGTTACAAATAAGAGTGAAGCTAAGCCATTTGCAGAAAAATTCATACAGCTGGAGATAAACATTAAACAAATTAAGTCACCAGAAGAAAGACAAATACTGCTTGTTTCTTTCACTTAGATTTCTAACTTTTATATAGATACATAAAATCACATTTATATAGAAGATACAAAAGTAGAAATGAAATGACCTAAGGGGACAAAGGGTAAGAACGAAGAGTGTATCAAGGGATGATGGGAAATGTGCTTAAAATGCATTATATAAGAGCGTGGAAATGGTCTTATAAAACTAAAATAACAAGTATGTTAAATGTAGCACTCAGGCTGTTTTATAAGGTCTACTTTACATGTTTGCAAATTAATATGGGTGCTTTGTGGAAGAAAGAAGATTGGCTCCCTTCACGTGTTTGAAGCTAGAAGGAAACAGTCAAGGTCAGATCTTCAAACCTAGTAGCTCCTGATTTCCTAGTGAATTCTGACTGGCCAGTCCTGATCACAGTGGCTGCAAGATTTTCCACCTGTTACTCTCCACATGGTTCAGATATAGGGAAACTCTGTGTCGCTATGTGATTTAGCTTAGCCACAGGAACTGGGCTTAGGAATCTGTCAGGCTTGCACAGAACCATCCCTATCCGAGTCTGGAGGATGCCGCGTGAGTTCTGAGTAATTTATAGCCCACAAATTCCCGACCACTCTCAGTGTTAAGGCCCCAGGAGAAGAGGAGTTTCAGGCTTCATAACCATCTGTGGGGCTCATCCTGTGGGATTTCACACCATTTCCAACAACACTTTATTTAAAGATCATATGACATGTGCTTGTGTACACACATATGGGAAGACCATTCGTGGGGAGAGGAGAGGTATATTTCATGGCTACTATCTATGTATTTTAGGTAGCATCCATCGACAGTCTCAGAGCTGAAAAACATCAATGCAGCTCCTTCCAGTGTGCTTTCCAAGAACCATTGATGCTGCGCCCACAACGGCTGGGCATGCTTTTCATGGCTGCTAGAAACCATCACTCATCTCCAAATATCGGGCTGATGGGCTATTTGTCATACAACTTGGCCTTGCAATTGGAGCTGAAAGCTGCTGCTGTCAGAAGCAGTGTTGGGATGCCTCAGCCAAGAAAGTGGATTATTAGTTTTGGCAGCAGAAAATGGGTGGTTATTTCATGCAAGAGAGAGGGGAATCTAATAGCTGTTTGTGCACTCTGCCCAGCCATGGACACAGTTAGGTGGTTTGCCGACTTGAACCATATTTCATTCCTGTGACTATGCTGAGTCTTGTTGATGGGTTGGTGCTGCCAGTATGTGGTTGACATGACTGGAGTGAAGTTCTCACTCCTCATGTGTCATCTCCACTTCCCCCTGAAGACCGACATGTTCCTCGAGCCCTGTGGCCGGTTTGGCAGGAGCCTACAGAAATTTCCTCCTCTACTTTTTCTAATGAGCTTGAAAGTCTAAAAGGCCCCCAGTGACCCCCCAGCTACAGAATTCACTTTATTGTAAGAACTAGTCTATTAGTGAGTCTGTTACAGCACGGAACAGCCACTTCCCTGGACGTGATGAATGTACAGGCGTGGATATTCTGGAGATCCTTATCCATGTTGATGGGGTAAGTGAACTGCATGCTGCATTCAAATCAGCATGCGCTAGTTATCTTATTACCCCTCGATGGAGAAGCTGACAAAACCATTTCGTGGGAAGGATTCAGTTTTTGTTTTTTGTTTTTGTTTTTTTTTCACGGTTTGAAAGGATGCAATCCATCATTGCATGGAAAGCACAGCAGTGGGCGTGGTGGTGGATGGTGACACCCCGCTGCCAGTCAGGAAGCAGGGACTCAGACCAGAAGTAGAATGGAGCTATAGCCACAAGATTGCTAATGCTGGGATCACTTCCTCCAGCTCATAAAGGTTCCACAACGTCTCAAAGCAGCAGCAGCAGCAGCCGTATACAGGTGTTCAAAACCATGAGCCTATGAAGACAGTTCTTACCCTAAATCATAAGGCTCAGCTCCAGGCCTCTGTGGGCTCATGGTTCTCACAATGTGAATTTTAGTCTAATTTTAAAAGTCTACATCGTCTCATAGTCCCAAAGCTGGTCAAGAGTCCAAAGTCTCTTCTGAGACTCAAGGCACTCTCTTAGCTATGAGCCCACGTCAAATAAAATATATGTTACATGCTTCCAATATAAAGTGACACAGAATAAACATCTCCACTCCAAAAAGGATAAATGGGGACACAGTATTGAAGGTCACACTAAAGGAAGCCTAAAACCCAGAAAGATGACTACTGAGACCTGTATTTCCATGTCTGGAATTTGGGGCACTTGTAGCATGATCTATGTTCTAAAGTTCTCACACTTTTCTTATTATAGTGTACACGGACTGTCTTTTTTTAGGGCTGAACTCAGTAGATTTCCTACGGTCCTGACAGTTCCAATATTCTGCGGGATCCAGTGAAAATTGGGCTTTACTTTCACAACCTCACACACAGTCCCCTCAGGAGGTCCATGTGGGGCCTCTGACTCTTACATGCTGCTTAGCCTTAGAAGCTTTCTGGATCTGGATGGTAAAAAATAAAACAAAAACAAACAAAAAACAAACCCCAATGATCTCATAACTCTTGGCATTCTGCATACTTGAAAAACCAAAATGACATAGTCAACATCACTAAGTTCTGGTACCAGCTTGAACTGTCACTTGGTCACTTGGGCTATGGCGGCAGTTTTCTCTTCAAGTATGCTTTTTTTTTTTTTTCTGGCACTCAGCTTTCAAATTAATGTCCTTCAAATTAATTTTCAATTTCACAGTATGGAGCCATGGATGGGTGCATCTTGTCCTGAAGGCAATGTGCAACTCATATGCTTTCTCCTGAATAGGGCTAATATCTTTAATAATTAAAGTGTTTTTATGCACAGTCGCCTTATCTGTCCTGCCCTCAACTTTTACCAGCTCCACACTCCTATCCTCACCAAGATACACATTTCATCAAATCTTTCTTCTCTTTTCTTATCTCTTCTTCTCTTGCTTTATGCAAATCTGATTACAGTCGGTGAGCAGTAGCCATGCCACAACCTGAAGACTATGCGGTCTTGAAGTATCTCCTACCAAACACATTAGCCAGTCGCTTTTAATTCATCCTAATGCAAAATTTCAGGACTTAAACAGAATGCAGGCAGATTCTTTGGCCGATTGTAACATAAATGCCCTGCAGTCCACTCCCCGATAGAGTCCTTGTTCACCTCGGAGCTTCATGAGGCAGCATCACTGCACACTTCTGCTGCCGTTCTGGTCTTTCCCATCCCTGCTACAACGGCCCCTCAATCTCTGCTTATAGCATTTTAAGGCTTCACTAACTTGCTGACCTAAGCTCCTCCTCTTTTCTCATGAAAGCCAGTTCCAAAACCGTAAGACCACATGGTCAGGTTTGATATAAACCTAGCAATTACCCTACTCTCGGTACCAACTTCCTGTATTAGTTATTTTAGGAGCCCCACTTACTAAGAGCTCCATAGCCTCCCAAAATAAGGACCATAAGTATGGACCAATTATTCTAATATGTGAACTTGTGAGTTGCATTTCACAGTCAAACCATAGCACAATTTAGTACGTAAAACATGAATAGACGCAAAAGCAAAAGTACCTCAGTGGATCTGAGGAGCCATGTAGCCAATTTAAAAAGCCATTTTCCTAAAATACAGGCCATTTGGATTCTGCTAGCATTTATTAGCTATGTAATGCTGAGCAGTTCCCCATGGGGGTGGGGCCAGGTTCCCACAACTGTACTGTAAGGAGTTTGCAGAGTTTGCCTCTAGGTGACCTTCATGATTTGACATTCAGTGCTAAAAATAAAATATATCTGAAGCAAGATTTGTCTGCCATAGTATTAAGAAAAGAATGAGTTTCAAATGATAAAGGATTTGGTGAAATACTGCAGGGTAGTAGGCATTTGTGAACTAAAGGGTGAAGGGTGTGGGGGGGACAGAAAGCCCCCCCTTACTGCTGGTACCTCCCTTACTGCTGGTACCCCCTGAGTCTTAGGGGCCATGTCAGTGTGGTGAGAACAACTTCTGCCTCATCTTGGCATGAGGGACTAACAGGGACCTAAATTAGGAATTGCTGTGGAAGAGAAATTATTGTGCCTGTGTGAGGGCTCATCATTTGGGAATCCAAACTGGCCCAGTGCTGTCCACATGATTTCAAGTACTGATGCCCATTCTAACTGGGGCATTGCATTTACTAGCAGTAATTCCTAAAGTAAAAGATTACCTTCTAACAAAAACATTCCAGTAAGCACCATCCTATAACAATAGTGCTTGTATTAGCCACATTTGTAAGCTGTTACAATCAAACACTTAAATGCACTGTCTCATATGATCCTCCAAATCCAATAAGAAACGTGTCGTTAGCCACATTTGTAAGTTTTACAGAAGGGAAGCTCTTGTGTGAGGTCCCACAGACATTAACAGACTCCCAACTCTAAAGCTGGAAGGGATGTCAGGACATGGGCACAACGACCACCATCTCAGTACTGCAGAGAATTATCCAAGAGCAAATGACGTCTCCAGAGGCTAAGCCATCTCTCCAGCTTCAAATGTCTAATGCTGTTTAATATCTGATTCTATTGTATCGGTACCTGAGGTTTGTAAGGGAGTTCTGATGAGGCCTGTGCAGTGGCTTAGATCCCTCCAGGCAACGATACACACAGAGCATGGGCAGATTGTGTGCCATTGAGCTATTTCGTGCTCTCATTTGTGCTTCATGGGCGCCTGTGGCATGAGCAGGTAAAACTTTTCATCCTACTTTTAGTGATGGAAAGACTACAACTCATTGCTCATCTCCTGGGTTTTGAATAATAATAATCTATTCCCAGCCCCACCCCCCCCCGCCCCCGTCCACCGCAACCCCATGGCTCTGCTGCCCGCTGCTCTCCCTGCAGTATCCTCAGTGGCCCTTCCAAGGGAGAAAGCAAAGTTTAGGAATGAGACGGATGAACTTGGTAGTTGCCGTTATTCACTTCAGACCAACGTAGTCACAAGCCGTTACTCGTGTTTGAACCACGAAGTACCTCTGTACTTTTGCTGAACTGTGGCTGGGAGTCTCGGTGGAGACTGGTTTCCCAGCCAAGCTGTCAGGATGCAAGTGGATTCTGCACAGATCAGCTCCAGTTCCTCCAGCTGCCCTGAAGCCCTAGCTCTCCTTGTCCCCGCTAACTGAGTGACTGCGGCCTCCTCTGGATACTACACCCAACTACACTGCTACTCTCTTCTACATGTTATGCCCCGACCCAAATATAGGTCATGAAATGAAAAAAAAAAATTTCAGCCACAATGGTGTTTTATGGGTACATGTGCCATGATCAGAGCTGCCTTGCAAGTGTCCACATAGGCACCTACACAAGGTAACCTTCAGGCCAATGATTTCAGTCTTTGCAGAACATATCAAGAGCCCAGAACCCAGAAATTGGAAGGCTCCTGGCAGGTGACCCCCTGTCTCTTCTGTCTTCTCTCCTCACCATGGCTCCAGGAAGCTGCCCTGAGGCTCTTCTCCTCCCAGGCCTGATAGGCTAAGCAGCTGTTGCTCTCATCCACACAAGATCCAGCTGCAGCCTGTACACTCTTCACCATGGCAGAAGACTCGCTCCACCACAGCGGGGGTGGTGAACGAAGAGGGTCTTCCTATTCCTTGTGGCTGTTGGCTGGTCACTTTTGTCTCAGTGTCACCCTGGTAAAGGCCACAGGAGCTGGAAGCTTGCTTGTTCATCTTTTTGCTGCCTATGTAAGTAATACGCTGGTTTGTTTTTGTTTTTGTTTTTGTTTTTTTGCCTTAAAAGAATTTGTTAACCTTCACGGGTTAGTCTGTCAGGATTGGGCTTGCTTTTGTCTTATGCATGACTCTGTCTGTCTGTCTGTCTGTCTGTCTGTCTGTCTGTCTGTCTCTCTCTCTCTCTCTCTCTGTGTGTGTGTGTGTGTGTGTGTGTTTGTCTCTGTCTCTCTGTCTGTCTGTCTGTCTCTGTCTGTCTGTCTGTCTGTCTCTCTCTCTCTCTCTCTCTCTCTCTCTGTGTGTGTGTGTGTGTGTGTGTGTGTGTGTGTGTGTGTGTGTGTGTGTGATGGTTCATTTCTTCATTGCTCTTACTTACACCTGACAGCCACGGCCTGAGAACTTTACAAACACAAACTCATGCATGCTCTGCACAATCCTGAAGGCTTCCTTTAACTTAAGTGGCCTTCTTCTTCTTCTTCTTCTTCTTCTTCTTCTTCTTCTTCTTCTTCTTCTTCTTCTTCCTTTTTTTTTTTTTTTTTTTTTTTTTTTTTTTTTTTTGAGATAGGGTTTCTCTGGCTGTTCTGGACTCCCTTTGTAGACCAGGCTGGCCTCAAACTAACAGTGATCTACCTGCCTCTGCCTCCTGGGTGCTGGGATTAAAAGCATGCACCACCACACCCAGCTTAAGTGGCATATTTTTATTGCTTGCACATTTGTAGGTTATCACTACTGCTTGGAAACCACTTGTTTTAGCTTCCATGTCTGAGTGAGGACATGGAGCATTTATCTTTCTGTGTCTCATTTCTTTCACTTAACAGAGTGCCTTGTAAGACTTACCTAAATTGGTGTAAATGACAAAATTCATCTTTTTATTATTAAATAGCACTTCCTTGCATATGTACAACTTATTTTCTTTATTCATTGATCCAGCAATGAGCATTTAGGGATGGTCCCATGTTTTATATCTATGAGCATTCAACTATAGATGTATTTTTTGACACAGTAACTTCGTTTCATTTAATTTGAACTAAGTGGCACCGGTGCCCAGTCATAGGGCAAAGTGTGCACAGGTGCATTCTGTTTTATATTCATAACCATTTTCCATACTTTGTTTACAGTTGAAATTATATGTATGAAAGTCAAGTGTTGCTGTAAATATTTGTAGAACTAGAGGTATCCCATGACTTATATTAACATAGTCTTCTAGAGTTACATATAGCCTTGTCCAGTCCCATGATACAGTCTCTAGATGGCAAGTGTTCACAACACTGAGGCCAAGTGGTTGTTTTCTTTCTCTGCATTACTTGCTCAAGATTCAGCAATGCAGTCTTTAAATCTCCATGTGCAGAATTTTCTTGTTTACTTTGGGGACCCAAATTGTCTTTATTGCTTTTCTCTTGTCAAAAGAGTAATGTGCCTTCAGACAACGGCAGCATCTGCAACAGGAAGTGCTCTATCCATCCTCAGATGTGTTCTTCCCGGTTTGCTACCATAGTCACAACAATCGCTCCCATTGCTGTCCTGGTGAGCTGCAAAGCTGTCATCCCAACACTTATTTGCAGCCTGTTTTTCTTATGCCTTTGAAAGCTCTCCTTTTTCTCTTCCTTTTATCTTTTTAATACTAATTACATGTTTAGTGGGGTGCATCTTGAGTACTATTACCTGCCAAGTGAGTTTTCAGTTTTCTTTGTATGTGACCTTTGCTCAGCCTTTTCTTTTGTCTTAGATACTGAAGCCAATGTTATCTACTTTTTCGTCGTTGTAATTTGTTACGCATGTGTGTATGTGAATGCGCATGTTCACGTGTGCCACAGATTGTATGTGCATGCATGGGTGTGGTGGGTCAGAGAACAACCTCACGTGTCATCCTCAGGAAATTGTTTACTGCCTTTGAGATAAAGTTTCGCATTGGCATGGAGTTTATCCATTCAGCTAAACTGATTGGCAGGCATGCTCCTCTGTCCTCTTCCCCAGCGCTGGGATCCAACTCAGCTTTGTAAGTTCATTACCAACTAAGCTATTTCCCAGAATGCACCATTTTCCATATCTTTTGCTTTGCATCTTGAAGCTTAATTTTTTCTATTTTCCTTTTTTTCTTTGCATCTAATTTATTTTGATAATTACATGTTCCCAGATATTTGTGATAAATAATACAGAGAGATCCTGTGGACCCTTCACCTAGTTTCTTCCAATAGTAAATATTGTATAACTGCAGTACAATATCACAATAGAGAAATTGGCACCAACAGTATCTATCAACCTTATATTTGGATTGCTCTAAAATAATACCTGCCCATGTGTATATATGTACATATTAGTTCTATTACATGTGTCAATTTATGTAACAATAGCACAGACAACACAAAGAATGACATCATCATAAAAACTCTTGGTGTTATCTTTAATGGTCACTATTAACTCCCAGCACCTACCAACTGCATATGTGGGTCTCATCATTAAATCATTATTCGAAGGGCACCATTTAGTATGCAATCTTGGATTTTTTTTTCACTTAAGCACCATTTAAATTTACGGTGTCCACTAGTGGCGCATTCCCTTCTCTTCAGCTTGCAGTATGGGGTACACTACAGTTTGCTAATCATTATGCAGTGTCAGGATATTAGGGCTATTTTAAGATTGAAGCTAGTAAAAAAATTTAATAAAAGAAAAATGAAAAAAAGATTGAAGCTACTAACTACACTCCTAAAATATTCATGGGCAGTTTTCTATGTGAATTTGTTTCTATTTCTTTGGCTATATGCATAAAAGTAATCACTAGGTCATAAGTCAAGCACATTTCTATTTTACTTATAATTCTCAGTTCTCTTTCCAGAGCAGCTGTGTCACTCTTTGCCCCTCCCCCAGCACTGCACATACAACCTGGATCCCTTCACCATCACCAGCTTTTGGTGTTATGTTTTTAATTTCACCATTCTCTCACGTGTATAGGGAGACCTTGTGCAGGTTTTAATATGCATTATCCTAATATGCATGTCCCTAATGGTCATTAATGTTAAAGATGTTCTCATGTTTTCACTTGGCATCCACATATCTTTTGCAGTGGGATCTTTATTATTATGTTTTTGGTTTTAGTTTGTCTGTTTTTGGTTGGCTGGGGGTTTTTTGCCCATTCACTAGTTTGGCTTTTTAACTTTGCATGCTTTGGATTTCTTTGCATATACTAGGTACAAATCTGTCAGGCTGTGATTTACAGCCATCATGAGGCTAGATTTTTCATCCTCTTCATAAGACGTAATAGTTAATGCTGGCTGTCATTGATGGGCTCAAGAATCACCGGGAAGACAGGCCTCCACATCAGCCTCAGCTCTGGGCAGCACACTCCATAGGCCGAGGTCCTGGACTGAATCAAAGTCAGAGTGTGGGCTGAGCACCAGCTCCCATTTCTCTCTGCTTCCTGACTGCAGATCCAACGTGATCAGCTTCCTCAAAAGCCTAGCATCATGATTTCCCTGATGGAATGGGCTGTGCTCTCAAACTGTGAACTGAAATAGGTCTTCCTTCCTTCCTTTCTTCCTTCCTTCCTTCCTTCCTTCATTATTTCCTTCCTCCCTTCCTTCCTAAGATACTTTTCAAGTATTTGGTCATAATAATGAGAAACTCCTGGAATTCTTCAGCTAGCTTTTCATGAAGGAGCATTCAGACTGTTTACAACTTGGAGCTTTTGCTCGTGAAGGAACATAAGACCAAGAAATAGATCAGATTTGGTACGTACCCACTAATTCACAACATATGGCTTTATTCGGCAGTTGTGGTACCTTCAGAAAGTGGACAATGGTTGAGGATTTTAGATCACTGGGGGCATGGCTTTAAAGAAGACATTAGGACCCTGGCCCCTCTTCTTTCTTTGTTTTATTTATTTGATCACCATGAAATGAGTAGCTTCTTGTGCTATATAATCCAGCCACGGTACACTGCCTTACTCCAGATGCAAAATCAGTGGACCACTGATCATGAACTGAAACATCCAAAGCTGTGAGCCAAAGTAAGTCTCTTCTTCTTGCAGTCTGATTTCTTCCAATCTTCCTTCTGATTAGCCAACTAACACAAAGCATCTTGCATACAACTCTATCATACTTTAAAAATAATTTCTAAATATAAAATGTGGTTTAGGTCACAGTCAGTTGGCTTGTATGTGTCCCCAACTGTCACACGCACCATTTATTCACACCCTTCCTCTGTTACATGGTTTTGTTTTGTTTACCACATTTCTCAAATTACAAACATGGGTACTTTTGTGGACTTACTTATGTGAGTCTACTTCTGAATTCTTCTTTTTTTTAACATACTTGTTTCTATTTTACGTGTATGAGTGCCTGCTTGCATGTATGTACTACATGCATGCCTGGTGCCCAGGGAGGCCAGAAGAAGGTGTCAGATCCACTGGAACTGGAATTACAAATCATTATGAGCTGCTGGGAACTCAACACTGTTCCTCTACTAGAGCAGCGAGTGCTCTTAACCACTTTCTAGGCCACTTGTGGGTTCTTTACCCTCTTCATTGGAATATTCCTCATACAGTCTTCATTGTCCTTCAAGCCCAAGTGAGGTGGATATTGTGTTTCTCGTTTTGCTGATATAGATGCTAAGGGTCAATGGGTATGAATCGGGTATCTGTAGCTATAGACCTAACAAAAAGGAAATTTTCTGATCCTCATTTTTTATGTACATCCCATGTTTATTCTGCAGAATACAATGTCTGCTGCCCTGTAATAGTAAATAAAGTAAATAAGTTCTCTTTAACAATAAAGAAAATTATCACATTAAAAACAAAATGGAAGTTATAAATGAAGAGACAAGGGTAACCCTGAACTTTGCCCTTTGGCACAAGGCTATCTTTGCTACAGGGGGTGTGAACAGCAACCATACTGTGTTCCCATCTAATTGCCAATTGCTAGTTGGTCCAAAGCACACTGTGGTATTTTGCCCAGCTCAGAAACCTTGACATCCTCAGGCTAATGAGCTGGATGCGGGAGTGACGTCAGTGTAAGCAGATGGTTGGTAATCAGCGTCCTGAGCAGTGCGAGGCGCACAGTGTTCCACACGTGGTTTCCAGGGTTCCCATGGAAAAGTTCCAGAAATGGAGGAATTTGTTTTCACAAGCGTGGAACTGCTCTGTGGGCAGGCCAGGATGAAGCATAGCTACCCCGGCAATGATCAATATTGTCTCAGCAGACTTTTTGCTAGCCAGGGGTCCTCTGATTGCGATCTAGCCTCCTCCACAGCTCCCTTGCTGCGCGTAATCACACAGCCCAGGAGAGTTTCACAGCGAACATGCAGCAGCATCCTCTCATGAGTTGCTCAGTTCCACGGCAGTTGGGTTAAGTCATGACTTTCTTCTGATTAATATTATTTTCCTCTTGACAATAGTGGCTCAACTGTACAACAGACTACATGAAATTTGAAAAGTTCCTAAAATTGCCTTGAAATTATTTTACAAATAAATGTGGATTCTAAAATGAAAAATAAACTTAATTGTTAGGGGGGAAACACCTCCATTTACTTTAAATTATAAAGGGAAAAGCTATTAGTGACTCGAAGGTCATTTTAATTCTGACATTAGCTGGTGTGTTCTCACTTACGTATACTTTTATGCTTTGGAAACAGGACATGTAAAACTAATGGGAGTCATATATTGAGCAGTCTAACCATGGGATGTTTGTAAATTTATGTGCAATGGAAGCTTTATGCATTTATTTTTGCAATCTGAAACTCATTAGTATATGAAGCGCTTGATAGTAGTTTAGTTAAGGATGATGTATGTATTGCAATTCAGAAATTCCTGAAAGATTTCTTCCCAGATTACCTGACAGTCCTAAATTCACACCTTGAAGCCAGATGATTTCAATCCGACTAGGGTGGTGAATCTCTCCCAATGTCATAAACAGCCAACCATGACATGTGGCTCAGCACCATTAATAAACCCGAGACCCCAATTTCTCATGCCACTTTGAAATTTTCTGCAAGTTCAATTTTACGAAAAGAGATACATTCCAGATTTTCATTTTTGAAGTAGGCTCCCTTGTAGATTTACAGAGAACATTGCCAAGAAACTGAGCTCTAATGAAATGTCATCCTGAGGGGCCAGTCTTGCTTTGGGAAATGTCCACTGAAAGGATGCGTTCAGCGGAGTTCAGACATCTTTAGATCTCTGGCTCCCGTCCAAGTTGTGCACAGGCAGGCCCATTTGGCACCAGCCTCGCTGCGGCTTTCCCACAAGGCTCTGGACAGGTTCCAGGAGCTCAGTTAGGCTCCACTCTCATAGGAGTCTGCACAATGGAGAGGGAATCACAAAGCAGTCAGGCCTCAGGCCCTCGCTGTAGAAGAGACCCTGAAATCCCAGAGGAAACAAGCCTGCCTGCTGTGTGTCCCATCCGTGAATCTAGAAGCTACAACAGAGGAACTTTTGCTCTGGGCCACAGGAGGGAAGTATGAGGTGTTCAGCTGAGGTTCAAGCTGCTAAAGGCTCCACAAACATCACGACTGAGGGCTGTGGGCAAATGTAGAAACATAACACGTTCGCGATTGTTCACAGCACAAAGGGCATCCATAGTGTGCGATCGCCAGTGAAGAAGTGGTCCAAAGGATACCTGAGCTCTGTGTCTCAGACCAGCTAGTGGTACACCCAAGTCTTACCAGCCTGTTTACTACCTATGTGTCCAAGTTTCCTCATCTGTACAGAAGTACACTGGACAAAGCGGTCCTAAGCCAGTATTTGCACGCATTTAAGAGCAGTGGTGGGTGAGGGGTCATGCTTCCCGCTGCCGTTTCAACCCCAAATCACAAACAAGCAGGTAGTAGATGGTTAGAAATGGAGGGTAAGTAAGAGGTATCCCTCTGCCTCCAACTACTCACATACCTTCCTCTCCAAGAAAGTAAGGCGGGGCTTGCTTTGCTGCTGCTGTGTTCCAGGTGCTGGGATCATAGAGCATCCTCTATGTCAGGTGAGCCCTCGACAACCAGTGACAGCCCCAGCCCTAAATTGTAGTTCTTAGGCTGTTCCTGTCCATCAGATACGAGTCTCCCGGGATATAAGTTTACTCCAAAATGTAAACAGAAAAAGGACAAGATGCCTGAGTCAGTCTTCAAAGTTTAGTATTTAATTGTAAAGCATAAAGCCACTCCCAAATGATAAAGGAAATGTGAAACATGGCAGGAAACAAGCAAAGGATATAAACAAGGAGATAGCCATGATGTAAATGGCCAACCCACGTGTGGTTAACCTGAGTACTGACCACGGTAGGATGCTCTGTCATCTCGCTGTGATTTCCAAGAGCTGAAATGAGTCAACCAGGCACCTCAGAACTGCATTCTGCCTCTGCCTTGGGTCTTAGGAGAAAGCTAGGACACAGAAAAACCTTTTAATGTGTCAAGTAATTGACTCTGAAATTCAAAACATGTTCTGAGGAAATAATCAAACATAGACATAAATTGTATTTAATGATGTTCACAATAATAGAAACAAAATCATTTAAAAGGTCAGATTTATTGTGACAATGCGAAATGTTGTTGTCAAAACTTCTGTTTTTTGAAGAATAATAATATTGGAACTACTACAATGAAAATGGAATACAGCAAATAGAATGATACATGCAGCAGCATTCCCAAGCATGTAATCATGAAATTAATGTGTGATTTTATTTTATTTAATTCTCTTTCACAAATGCCCATCAGTAAATATGCAGTACTACTATTTTTATAAAAATAAATATTCTTTTCAAATGAATTAGAACTGGAAAACTCTTTGGCAACATATATTCCATGCCCCAGCCTGCGATCCTCCTCCTAGACATACACACAACAAAAATGCTTTGCATATGTTCACCAAACTTCACATGCTAAAACATTCATAGCAGGCTGACTTACAACAGACCAAAGCTGGAAACTGTCCAAATGGCATTAGTAATAGAATAAATTATTCAGCTGTGGTATGCTCCCTCCACAGATGATCACACAACCACGAGATGAATAATGCACAATTGCACACAGCGACAGGCAAAGTCACAAGCAACACATGTGACTAAGAGAAAGAAGTCACACAGGAGAGTGTGGTTTAAAAGTCCATCAATATTAACTATGAAAAGTGCTCAATCAGTGTGAGTTGGTAGTTAGTTGTGATTTCTGAGGTAGGGAGGGCTGTGGGAGAACAAGGAGGCCTCCAGAACCTTCTCCTGTGCAGTGACTCTACTTGGGTCCATGACAATTCACCTCAGGTGTGTCTCTGAACCTTTCTGTCTGCTCATTATACCTTAGCAAAATATTAAAAATATAAGACTAATGATTTGCCAGGTATGGTGGTGCTCTCCTTTAATCCAAGCACTCGGAAGGCAGGCAGATCTCTGTGAGCTCAGGGCCAGCCTGGTCTACAAAGCGAGTCCAGAGCAGCCAAGGCTACACAGAGAAACCCTGTATCAAAAAAAAAAAAAGGACTATTGTGTCAGCAAATGTAAGAAGGGAAGAGGAAAGACAAGAGGGAAAGGAGAGGAGCCAGGATGAGCTAAGACTTGGCTCGAGCAGAGCATGCCTCCTGCTTCAAAAGCCGGGAGAGCTTCTATTCCCCTGGGGTTGAGTAGAGAGGAGCGAGGCCTTCTAGAATGCTCTTCAGTGTGCACAAGGCCTTGGGCGGCATTCCTGATCCCTCTGCCACATGCTTGCCCTAGCTCTCAGCGCTCTCACAGTCTCTCCTCACCATCCCCCTCGTGTGAAGGGCTTGCTTCCCTCACCTGTCCACAGTCACCACGCACTGCTACATCAACTTTATTTAACTTGCTCAGCTGAGTAACATGGTACGTGTATTAATCTAAGTACTTGGGAAACTGAAACGGGAGGATTAGGAGTTCAAAGCCAGACTGCGCTACATAGTGAGACTGTATCTCAAAACATGACTCATTATCATATGTAATTACGGTACACACACATACATATTTTCACATATATGAGTGCATACTTTGTGTCAAACACACACACACTAAAATGTCTCAGTCACCAGCAGGAATCCCGTAAGATTGCATTGCCTGGTGATGTTGTAACTATCCTAGTTTGTGTGTAAGTTCTATGATGTTTACACAGTGACAAAATTGCACAGGAGTGTATTTCTCAGAAGGTATCCCATCAAGCAGTGCACGGCCATCTTCACACAGACACAGAAGGGGAAAGGGTGCTTCCGATGATACAGATGTAGTAGACGATTTAGAGATAGAGATACAGATGTTTGTTTGCTCACAAGAAAGAAAGCTTGACAGGACAGACCCTTTATGTTCCCTGCTTCCACTTTGCTCCCCACGACTCCTTGAATCGTTTCCAACTATCAAAATGCTCAATAAATTTCTGCTGCTATAACTTCAACCCCATTGCTCACAAGCCACACCGGGTGTGATGAACAGGAATGCCGAGACCTCTCCTCGGTCTCTCTCTGTCTCTTTCTTTCTCTCATCTCTTCCTCTTGCCCTTGACCTCTCTCCAACGGTATACCAAGCAAGAGTTGGGGTCACATATGCAGCTCCCCCCAGGGTAATTGAAAGCAGACAAAGCAACTGTGCCCTAGATTTAGGAGACTAGTTGCTTAGAGCTTCACGGGGTCCTTTTGTGTTTTTGTTGTGGAATCTGAGCAGCTAGGGCACCTTTCATAAGGAAGGATCAGATCCATATTTCTCAAGAATTCTGCACAAGAAATAAGTGGACAAAGGCCACCCGTAGTGTGCAGGGACCCAGTGTGCAACGTAAGGTATTCTTGTGGGCTTAGGCATGGTGGGGGTTTGAAAGGTCTCCGGGCGTTTGGCTCATGTGTGATTTCCTTGTTTTCATATTGAATTACTACAGCTTGAAAGCAGCATTCTGAAGTCTGTGCAGCAGCTGTCTGTACTCAATTGGTCTGTCCCAGTTCTGGGAGATAATGTTTAAAATCACCTACATGTTGACTTTGTATTTTAAATAACAAGTCCCTTGTGGAATCTTACCACTAGTTACTCTGAACAGGGCAGGCTGTATATGCATTCCCCGGGCTGATATGGGGTCTGGAGCCTACAAGTGAACATGTTTTTGCCCCTTGGCCATTGTCATGATCCTATTAGATCAGCTATATGGTCAGATGCATTTTGGGGGTCACCAGCTTTTGGGATCACATGGTTGATAATGGTGTGGTTCAGTCTCAGGCCTTAACATTTTAAGAAAATAATTTTTTTAAAAACCCTTTAATATTGTTTCCCTTTTTATCATTAGCTATGTCCTTCTACTTAACTGTGTGTGTATGAATGTGCACATGAGTATGTGTGTGAGTGTGTACATGTGTATATGTGTATGCAATAATAAAAATCTTTAATATTTCATTTTTCCTTTTCTCATTAGCTATGTCCTTCTATTTAATTGCACATATGTGTAGGTGTGTGTATGTATGTGCATATGTGCATGCATGCATCTGTGTCTCTGAGTATATTATGTGCATGTCTGTGTGTGTGTTGTGTGTGTCTGTGTGTGTGTGTGTGTGTGTGTGTGTTGTGTGTGTGTCCTGGAACTTGGGTGGTTCTATTTTAAGGATTCCTATACTTCCCACGAAGCTGGCTATTCTAAGACTAAGACAAAAATTGACCTTAAGATAGTAGAAAGAGACTCGCTTTTCAGTAACTTCTCAGTTTATTGTACATAAATATATCTGGGCATCCTTAGCTTCATGGCTCTGACAATTTGCTGTGTGGCCAGCTCCACGGAGACTCAGGGAGTTCCCCAAAGTGTCTAAACATTTCATCAGACTCCACGAACTCAGGCATATCTGCCTGAGTAATGCACATCTGTTTGACTTGATTGTGTCTGTAAAAAGCTTTTAACATTTGGTGATGATTCCCTTACAACAATACTCCATCCACTTTTCTTATTGACTAGGAAATGTTCTAACTGTGCCATCCAGCTGAGAGTCCTCAGGCTAGACCTTACCCCAGGCTAGACCTTAGCACAGTGCCATGACTTAGCTCATGCTGCCCCTTGCGTTGCAGTTCCCTGCCCATGGCTTACTCAGCTCCGAGTGGTAGGCTCTGTGAACCACGAGAGGTGAATGAAACTCTGTAACTGAGGAGACTCCGGTGCACTGAGGCGCCAGCAACAGACCTTGACATTAACCTCACTGTCCCGGCCCCTGTACTAATCATTGTGTTTCTAAGACTCCAATCTGCTCCATTTCCTGGGTATCTCACAGGCAGGTATCTGCTTTGACTTCCACAGTAGGAGGCAGTTCCCACCACCTCTAGCACTCTGACCCAAAGGTCTGACTGGGCTCTTGATGCCTTCTCTGGGTCCTAGCGCCCAGACACTTCACAGTGTCCTTAGCAGATCATAATGACAGCAGGTTAGAGTGACCACCCAAAGTCAGACCCCTGATCTTAGTTAGATCCCTCTCCCAAGGTGACCAAGTCCTTAGCTGATACTGTGTGCCTCCCAGCCAGGCTCCACCGCTCATGACCCGGCACCGTCTGAATCTGCACCACCTGCCACGTACTTCTGAGGCCATGGCCTAAACCTGCTCCGAGAGGTGCCCTGATCCCTGGGGTGACACAGCAACATCTGTAATGGTTCAGGTTGTTCCCTTATTTCTACAGCCTATCCCAAGGCTCAGGTAGGGAGTCACAAAGGCTACGTGTGTGGTGAAAAGTCACTTCACCAAGCAAAAGAGCCGGTAGTGACCACTTTCTCTTACCGCCGGAAGCCCTGACTTTCCTCATCAGTGTTTTCCTCATTGTCATGTTTGTTACGGGTGCGCGTACACAATGAAAGCACTTAGCACTCTGCAACAAATAGTCAGATTTCAAGGCTATTTCCTGAAACTAGAGCTTTTTCATTGAAGAAGATGTTGAAGACAACAGGATGCTGTTGTCTGTGGTTTTTGTCTCATTAAATCTGATCTTTTCATTACCACCAGGAAGGCACAAATAAATAAAGATGGGTCTGTTACCACTTAAGTCTAGATGGTCCCTTTCTGTGGAACAAGCAGTGCGATCTTTCTTCTACTGTGCAGTGCTTTGAACGTGTTGAGGCACGCCCCTATCATTAAACCCAGTTTCCTGGGTCACCGTGTTGGTCTTTGAGGCATAGTCACAAAACCTCTGCTGTCCGCCTTGATTCAATGCTTCGACCATCTATACTGCATGTTCATCAATTATCCATCCACAGGACATGTGTCTCTTGATGAAACAAACGGCCAGAATGGAAGTGTCCCTTGTGGCTTTGCAATCCACTCAGCATGGCCCACCATCAAATTCTCAGTCTGTGCGCGCTTGTCACACAAAGGATGCCATGGCTACTCCAAGCATTGTTTCCTAGTTATTGATGATGTTTTTTCATTCCTTGCTCATATTTGTGCTGTACTCTGCATGACCACATCTCTGCCCATGCACTTGGCTCCTGATACTGAGTCTGCATCAGCCTCTGCCCCTCAGTACTGCTTGACCAGAACAAGGGAAAGCTTAGGTGGTGCAGCAGCCCCCTGGCAACACTTACATTAAGATGAACAATTGGCTGCTTGCTTGTATTTTGAGGGTGAGCTCTTATTTCTAAAGAAATCTGACTCTACTAAGAATGGCTTTTCTTCTTATTCTACGGCCACAACTTTTGATTTCCAGCAACCACATCGTGGCTCACAACCATCTATAATGAGTTCTGATGCCCTCTTCTGGCATGCAAGCAGAATATTATATACATAAATAAATAAATTTTTAAAAAACATGCATCAATGAGAGGGACACCACAGCACATTTGAAGTGCTTTGTCATTGCTCTTGTCCTTGTCACAGACCTTAGGGGTGGATGTCTTACTGCTCAATTGGATGAATTAAATGTGATGGGTTTAAGTGGGCCCCAGCATAGCAGGGGTCAGGTTGCAGCATTGGATCACCACAGGCAAGACAATCATATAGTAAGTGGGCAGCACAGGCCAAGCGATGTCTATAACGGTCTGACTCATAAAGGGAAACAGAAAAATTTATTTTTATGACAACATGATTCAAATGGACCTTTGGTTTTGGTATTGGCTAATCAATCATGATGTTTTTAAGCTTACCACATCTGTGTAAGCAGGACAATTCTCAAACAAATAAAAGAATAACTACATTGGATTGTAACAACAGGGGATCTTGGCTTGTGAACCAATTTCCGTACTTGAACCTCTTTGCAGACCTATAACCCCTTGAAAGAAGGGAAGGCCACACCTCTCTGAGGAGGACTTTGCTAAAATACCTAAGAGTTTTGTTGTTAACCTTTCTTCCATCCTTCCCTAAAGGGACCTATATCTTTTAACAGCAGTAACTGTACACTAGGAAAGAAGGAAACAATCAGACTTTCTAGGAGTTGTGGATACCGGTTTTGAATTCACTCTGATTCCAAGGCAGCCAAAAGGCACTGCAGCACTCCATTTGAAGTAGGAGCTTATAGAGGCCAGGTGAGCAATAGAGTTTGGGCTAAAATGTGACTCACAGTGGATCTGATGGGCCACCAAACTCATCCTGTGCTTATTTCCTTAGTCTCCAATGTCTAATTGGGACTGATATGCTTAGAAGTCAGCCGAATTCTCCTATTGGCTTTCTGACTCGTGGGGTGCTATTAAGGCTTAAAGGGCTGAATGGAAGCCATTGGTGGAGTTGCCTGTACCAGAGAAAATGATACACCAAAACCAATACTGTATCCCTAGAGGGATTACAGAGATTAGTGTCACTTTCAAGGACTTGAAAGGCGCAGGGCTGGTGGTTCCTGTCACTTCTCCTTCAGTGCTAGCATTTTCCCTGTGCTGAAGGCAGAGAGATCATGCAGAATGGCAGTTGGCTATCTCACACTTATTCAAGCACTGATTCTGATTGCAGCTGCTGTGCCAGATGTGGTTCCCCTTACTTGAGCAGATTAACACATCTGCTGCTGCATGGTGCACAGCTGTTGATCCAGCAAGTGCCCTTTTCTTTGTATCTGTTCCTAAGGATCACTGGAAGCAATTTGTTTCCAGAAGTCAAGGCCAGTAGTATACCTTTACAGTTTTACCACAGGGATATGGGAATCAGCCCTGTGTCATACTTTTGTTTGAAGGGATCTTATATTTTTAGTTGTGAGGCTAGCCTTTAACGGCTGAGCCATCTCTCCAGCCCGTTTGAAAGAATCTTGATCATCTATCTCTTTCACAAAATCTGGTCCACTACGTTGCTGAAATTATGCTGATTGGACCATGTGGACAGGAGGTAGCAACCACTTTGGGCTTGTTGGTAATGCATATGCATATCAAAAGATGAAAAAAAAAAGATCTAACCAAATTTCAAGGGCCTTCCACTTCATGGAAATTTCTAGGAGTCCATAGTGTGAGGTATGCAGAGATTTCCCTTCTTAGATATTCCTGGGCATGCCCACCAACAAGAAAGGATCACAATACTTGGTGTGCCTACTGGTTTCTGGAGGTAGCACATTCCTTACTTGAATGTGTTACTCCAGCCTCTATAGCCGTTGACTCACTAAAGCTGTTGGTTTTGAGTGAGGCCTGGAATAGGAGAAGGCTCCTCCACAGGCCCAGGCCACTATGCAGGCTTCTCTACCACTTAGACCATCTGATCCAATAGACCCAATGATACTTGAGGTGTCAGGGGCAGAAAGGGATGCTGCTTGGAGCTTTTGTCAGGACCCTAAAGGTGAATGAATTACAGAGGGTTTTAGAGCAAGGCTTTACCATCACCTGAACACAACTATTCTCCCTATGAAAAGCAGCTCTTGGCCTGCTATTGGACCTTAGTGGAAATTGAACATTCGACAATGGGCCACCATGTTACCACACAACCCAAGTTGCCCATCATGGGCTGGCTGTTATCTGACCCACCAAGCCATAAGTAGGATATGCATAGCAACGGTCCATTATCAAATAGAAATGGAATGTACACGATCAGGCCTGAGCACATCCTCAGGCCACAAGCAAGTCACATGAAAAGGTTACTCCTACTACAAGGATCTCTGTTCCCAAACATGAACCTATAGCCTCACAAGTATGCCCTAATGATCAGCTGGATAAAGAAAAGACTGGGGATGGATCTAATGATGGCTCTGCATTCTAAGAGGCATCACCTAGAAGTGGACAGCCACAGCTTTATATCATTCTGTGACAATTATGAAGGGTTCAGGTGACAGGAAACCTTCACAGTGCTCAGAACTCCAGGGAGTCTACGTTGTCATACAATTTGCTTAGACAGAGAAACGGCCTGATTTGCAATCATTTACTGGTTTATAAACTGCAACCAATGAGTTGGCTGGATGGTCAGGACTTGGAAAGATCATGGTTGGAAAACTGGTGATAACATTTGGGGAAGATGCGGAGAGGTCTCTCTAAATGGGCACAGGGTGTGAAATGACTTGTGTCCCAAGTAAATGCTAACTGGAAGGCGACTTCAGCACAGGAGGAGTTCAGTAGACAATAGATAGGATGACTCATCCTAAGGACACTAAACCTCTTTCCTCAGCCATGCCCCTCATTGCACAGGGAGCCTATGAAGAAAGTGGTAACATTGGCAAAGATAGAGGTTATGCGGGAGCTGGACAATATGGCCGTTCACTTAACAAAGTTAACATGAAAACAGCTGATGCTAGGTGCCAAATCTGCCAGCTGTAGAGGCCGACACTGAGTCCCTGATAGGGCACCACTTCCCAGGGTGGCCAGCCAGCAACCTGATAGGAGGTTGAATACATTGGACCTCTTCTGAGGAAAGAACAATGGTTTGTCCTTCCTGGAGTGGAGACTTATTCTGGTGATATATTTGCCTTTCCTGATCATAATGTTTCTACTCCAGAGGAGAGAGCGCTTCTACCAGGAGCCATTGCAAACATTCCATTGACCTGGAAGCTTGTACTTCCCCTGGAACTAATAGAAGCATGAACTTCTTATGCATTTAAGACGGCAGGCTAAGAAAAGAATCATAATGTTAGAAGGGATGATTGACCAGGCTTCCATGGAGGAATTGGATTGCTTCTTCACAGTAGAGGTAAGGTAAATTATGTGTGGAGTGTGGGAGACCCTTTAGGGTGTCTCTTGGTGCTACCATGTCCTGTGATTAAATTCAATGGTAATTTAACAACAACCCACTCTGGGAAGGACAACAAAGGGCTGTTTTCATGTCAGGTTTGCTGAGTGAAAGACCATGTTGTCCAGCCCCCGTATAACCTCTATCTTTGCTAACATGACCACTTTCTTCAAAGACATTATGGGTCACTCCACCAGGAAAAGAGCCAAGACTCGCTAAGGTGCCTGCTGAGGGTCAAGAAAATACAGAATGGTTAATGGAGCGAGGTAGTTATAATACCAACTAAGGTCACAGGCCAGCTGAAGACATTTTGTTCCTATTTTGTCAAGAACATGTTTGTGAATACATAGATAGACATTAGGTAGATATTTGTGTTTTATTTCTTCTATTACCTTATATAGTGTAACGTAAATTATATTGGTGGTTATTATCATATTGAAGTTATGAGACACTAAAAGATTAAGCACTCCTCAAGGGACATTGTTACCTGTTCCAAAATATAAGTGTGTGCCATTGTATATGGATACTTATGTTAGGTCGAATTATGACCTGATTATTGTTTCCATTTGGAAACTAAGCATGCCATAAGGAGCTCTGATCGTGTGTCAAGTTGACAAGAGATGGACTTGTGACAGCTAGCCTTATTTGTTAGTCTCTGGAATCAACTAAAACTCAAGCACCTGTGAGGGATTCTCTTGTGTAGATAGTGAGGTGGGAAGAGCCACCCTGGATCTGGACCACACCTTATGGTGTCAGCCCCCACAAAAGTACGTGGGAGAAGGTAGATCTTGCTTTTTGCCTGTTTTCTCTCAGTTGTTTCTTCGGTGTTTGTCACACTGCAGGTACTGTATTGTGTCCCCCTTGACCTAGAGGTGACAGGAGCTCTACAAGAAGACCAAGAGAGTCAACTAACCAGGGCCCAGAGGGGCTCGCTGAGGCAGAAGAACCAACCAAGGGCCATGCATGGACTGACCTAAGCCCCCTACACAGGTGTAGCTGATGGGCAGCTCAGGCTTCATGTGGGTCCTCTAGAAGGGGAGCAGGGCCTGTCTCTGCCATGGACTCTGCTGCCTGCTTTTTGGTCGCTTCCCTTGTCTTGTCAGGCCACAGGGGAAGAGGATGCACTCAGTCCTGATGCTACTTGATGAGCTGGGGTGGGTTGGTGGAGGGAGGCTCCCTTTTTCTGAGGAATAGGGAGGGGGAGGGGGGAAGAAGGAGGGAAGGAGAGTGGGACTAGGAGGAGAGGAAGGAGAGGGCTACAAGTGGGATGTAAAGTGAATTAATTAATTAATTAGTTATTAATTAATTAATAAAAATCCTCCTTGCTCCTTTAAAGATACTTTCTCAAGTGGGAAACTGTCCTGGAATTAAAGTAAGTAAGTGTTATACAGTGAAGGAGTCTGATGCGAAGCAGTCATTTGCACTTTCCTTACTGTGATCAGTCTCCTCAAAGGACTTGTTGATTTTTCTATTTGTTGTTTTGTCTTGGGCTGAATAAAGGCAATCTACATATTCAAAATACTGGCTGTTTTCTAATACATATGTTATAAATATTGCACAGTTTTTCAGTTTTTAAAGTAATAAGTCTGTTACTTTTGTAACCTTTGATCTTACAAAGTTTTAAATCTTGATGTCATCGTATTTGTCAATGTTTGTGAGTAGAATACATTTCTTATTTTTGGCCTTCTCTACCCCCCGGGTCATTAATATTCTGCCTTCTTCTTCTCTCCCCCTCCCACTTTTTTCTGCTCTTGTTTAACTGCAACCCATCTGGAACTTATTTTAAGTAGTGGTCCTTGAAGTTGAGATTTCATGTTTTTTTTTTCAAATATGTAGCTAAAAGTTCTTGTGCTATTATATTGGGAAGCTCATTTTTCTACTAATTTTAACATTGTATCATATACCAACCACAATGCCATACTTTCCACTCTTCAATTTATTTATCTATTTTTCACAAATTTTTATTGGTTGCCTTTATAATAAATGTTGATAATCATTAATAGGCTAAAAGGACAGCAGTATTGCACATACAAATTTCAGAAATAGAAATCCATATTCCATAAAGGTGATTAGGATATTTTAATGAGTTCTGAATTAAAACGATAGATTTCTAAATAAGATATTGATATATTTACAATTTTGAAAGTTCAGCCTCTGAATATTTCAGGTTTTTTTTTCAGTGTTTGATTATTTTATTTATAAAGATCTAGCTTGTCCTGCCAGGGCTATCTCTACCTAATGTACCTGTCTTATTGCTTGGGGAATTACATTTATACATTATGTCTTCTAATTGGCTGGTGCTGATTTATTCATGTATTACTAAGGAGTGTTACATTTCCTATTATCTGTGCATACTGGAAAAACCTCTAACTGTAAATATTTGTCAGTTGAATCTTCGGGTATTAAAGGTAGATTAATAATGATTGAGATCAATGATTACTCTGGAAATTAAAACTTTGGAAAACGGGATCTCCAAACCAAAGAAGCCTAGAGCTGCAGGGCCAGAAAGCACAGGACCCACAGGCAGGCTGCCTGGACTAAGGGGATAAGTTAGCCTCCAGGCTCCGGCTCCCTCTGCATAGTCTCCCTTGGTGCATGGCAGCATGCAGTGCTTACTGACTTACAGTGAGTAGTACACATCATGGACAAATGTGGCCTCTTTTCACAGTTGGCCACGTCCGAATGATGCCTCAGCTTTGTTTTCAAAGGACATTCCAGTGTGAGCCATGTAGGTACCTGCTGCAAAGTGTAGTACAGAAAAGAACCCACTTGCTTTTTGAAGGTGATACTGTGTGGAATCCCATGTTGGGAGTTAAAATATATCAAGCCGTCCAATAATGCCAACAGCCCCCAGGCTGTTGTCTGAAAGTGGTTGTTTTTTAAATGTGTTGCAGTTTCTCTCATAACCTAGTTAGCAACCAAATAATTGATTCTGGACTATTGTATTTATATGACAAGCTTTATGGCACAAGAACTAAGCTTATAGCTCTATTTTTAACTATTGTTTTTTAAATTACAAGTATTATCAGTAGGCCCGGCTAGCAATCAGTCAAGACACAGACACCTGTTATATTTTTAAATAGCCTTAGTTAACCTGGGGCAGGGCAGATATCAATCCTCTAAACTACCTCCCATAATGGGACAGGCATGGTATCCCTGTCTTAATCCCACGCCATCTGCTTCCAATAACTTCTATCAAGTTGCCTCCCATCCATGATCCCATCTCCTTGATAATGTTCTTCATCTGAGCTGGATTCTCCATCCACGCCCCCAGCCATGTGCTTCTCCTCCAGATATCCCATGGCGGCCTTCCTCTCTTCACTTCAGGTCTCTCTCCTTTCTCTCCTCTCGTTTCTCCTGGTGGAGGTCCTTCTTCTTCCCAGGATTCCTCTCTCCCTGTCCTAGCCCCACCTATCTCCTGCCCTGCCCAGGTGGGATGGCTTTTTATTAAGTAAAAGGTAAATCACAGAGTCAGTTAGCAGTAATTAGCATCAATACACACCAGACCATGCCCCAACATTTAACCCTTTAAGCTAATCTGGCTTCCTCCCAGCTGAAATCCCTGAGATGCTTGCTTTTTATGTTGTTGTTGTTGTTGTTTTATTTTATTTTATTTTATTTTATTTTATTTTATTCTGCTCTAGCTGATCTCTGATGATATCTCCTGGACCTTTCCTCATGGCTGAATCCATGGTTCTTTAACTCCCCCTCCCTCTTCCTCCTCCTCTCCTGGCTGGCAGGAAACCCAGCCCTATTCTCTCACCTGCTCAGTCATTGGCTGTCAAAGCTCTTTATTGACCAATCAAGGAACAATTGGGGAACAAAAGTTTAGACAGGAGATTCTCAGAACATGGATTGTAACCAGATATGTCGACATAGAAGTCAGCATTTAAGTCTTTACACAGTGTCCAGTAACATTACGTCTACAGTTCAGGAAGAAAAACCCACCTGCTACCTAGACAGACAGCGCCTACACTAGCCAGGAGGAACCGTTGCCACTCTCAGAGGACAGAGGTCTGACATAATGCTCCTGAGTCCATACAGCTAGAGCAATTTCTCTAATTGAGGGTGCTTGTGCCACACACGGAGGCTCTGCTGTCTGTTCTTGGCAGTTTAGTACTAGCCTACTGTCTGCTGAATCAGAACCCACACTGCTAAGCCCATGCCTCTAGGTCCCTATCCTGCTATGGTGGGCACCTTGCCAGTTGGTCAGGCCTTAGAGACAACGACACCAGCTTCTCTGAGCTCAGCTGGGTAATTCACTTGAAGTATTGTGTCTGGCATACATACATTAACACATGATTCAAACATCTCTCTCCCAGGCTCATCTATAAGTGTACTCTCCAGGCCTACTCACACCCGTAAATCCAAATGTTCTCTTAGGTCCTCAGTCACCAAGCCAGGAGACTGACCTGCCTGAGGTGTGTATCCTTACCTGAGAACATCTTCCTTTCTATATCTGATGGGAAATCAGGAGCACTGCCCAGTGTCTGTCCTTTGGGGGATTCGTCCCTAGGCTCCTCTCTTACCGCTGTCTCTGAGTAGGCCTGTAAAACGGCAGCAGCTCAGTTTGTGATTTTAATATACTTACCAATCCGAACCACCCATAAACCAGCCTGGTCCTCCTTACCTGGAAGAGGCACCGATGCACCCTCCAGTCAGCCATATGCCTGTGACTGGGCCAGGAGTGCCACAGCGGAAATTAACAGGTGCCTGCTCTTGCCGTCTTCATGCTCCAGCTACAGACTGCTAGCCTGACCGCTGTAACATACCACCACTGCGCTGAGGCCTAAAGCCTGGGCATTTCCCCCTGCAGTCAACTGCCAGCTCCATCAGCCCACCATTTAGGGCACAAATTAGCATGGCATTTTGTGGTCAGATTCTCATTTTCACTGCTGCCAGGAGCAAGGCCAGACCCACCCAGGTTCCATGTATACTTGTTTCTTTACTAACAACAATCAGATTTGCTCCAGAACTCAAGTATTGTCATTCTCCAACTGCAGCTTTCTCTTGTTATTGTTTTTAAGCTTTGTTTTGCTTATAAGGTCTTTAGAGTCCTTGGCTTTATTTTATTTCATATTTTACACATATGAGTGTTTTACCTCCGTGTTCGCGGTGCCAGATGCCTGCAGAGAGGTCAGAGGGCGTCACCAGATCCCCTAGAGCTGGAGTTACAGATGGTCGCTAGCTGCCATGTGGATGCTGGAAACAAAGCCTGGGTCTTCTGCAAGAACATCAGGGGGCGCTTAACTGCTGGACCATCTCTCCAGCCCCAAGATTTTTAAATCGTGTGTGTGTGTGTGTGTGTGTGTGTGTGTGTGTGTGAGAGAGAGAGAGAGAGAGAGAGAGAGAGAGAGAGAGAGAGAGAGAGAGAGAGGTGGGGGAGGAGAGAAAGAGAGAGAGAGAGAGAGAGAGAGAGAGAGAGAGAGAGAGAGAGAATGTACACTTGAGTTCAGGTCCCTACAGAGGGCAGGGGCATCAGATGCCCTGGAGCTAGTTACAGCTCACATGGGTTCTGGGAACGAACGCAGGTCCTGTGCGAGAGCAGGGCATACACTCTTAACCTCTGAGCCATCCCTCCAGCCCCAACTGCAATTTTCTACCTGTTCCACCAGGAGTCCTCCCCACTAAAGGTATTTCTGCTAGCACAGAGTCCACAATCTGTGGTATCACGTATGTTGCCTCTCTGTCTCCTCACTCCAACAGCTGTATATACTACCAGAAAGTGTCTCAGGGCACCAATCAAGTGTGCTGCATGCTGCAGAACCAGTGTGGTCTCAGAAGCCTTTTGTTTCTTCCATCAATTTCTCTCTCACTTTGCTGGAACATTTTTGTGGCACAAGGCCCACTAATAAAAGACCCGAAAATGAAGCTGGTCTGCAGTTAGGGAATCTTACAAGCAAAGTCTATGATCTCCTAACTGATAGACTAACCTGCTGCAATTTAACCACGCAGAGTCCTGTGACCAGAGCTTTAGCCAGAACTGCTCTTATTTGCATGACCCTGATTTTCATGGCCCCTATTTGCATAGCAGAGATTGCACAGCTGGAGATTATGTACATAGTGGCTTCCACCAACCTCCCCAAACTGTACACCAGCCAATCTGGACCGTACCCCACTCTCATGGTCTGAATTAGTCACTAGGCATGGCTTTACACTCAGCTATTCTCCCTGAGATTTGATACTGGTTTAATCTAGCATCTTGGCCTGGTATAGGTGTGTGAGCAACAAGGACACTTGCTGATGCTTACTCTTAGCCACAGGTACTACGGTAGCTCTTATGGGTAGTGTTATGTGATTGGTCTGCCAACTATCCAACAGATGTCGGTTCCAGTCAGGGACAGCCCACCGTACCCTCTGGGGATGGTTTGTTTCACTCTAGCAAGCAGATCTTAGTGGTCCTTTTGATCCTGGATACCGGGGTAAAGTGGATCCCTGTGACCCACAGTCCTGCATTAACTGGATGTTCCTCTGTCTTGGGAAGAGTTGCCCTACACCGCGTCATGGGTGCCTCCAGAAAGTGACTGTGAGAATTGTTACGGGAAATAGCAGCGATGGCATAGCGGGGTCCTTCTTTACTCTTCCTTCCGTCTGTGGGTTCAAAACCTGCTTTGTGGCTCAGATCTCAAAACTGTGTTGAGTAAGCACGATGTTTTTACTTGGGGGTCTGACTCAGTCTTCTGGTTTAATTCGAATGCATGTGTTCTGTCATATTTATCAGTTACAACTGCAATGAGTACATGAGCTATGTTGTGTCCCAGAAGACATATTTCCACAGTGTTTCCCTGAACAATGGAGAGGGTGGTATAGCTGAACCATTTAGGGCCAAGCACTTGACCATCACTTAATCTAGGCACTTTGGTAAGTTATGGGTTTCTTCATTAAGAGTCGCATGCTGTCATGTGGGTGCTAGGAACCAAATCCAGGTCCTCTGGAAGAGTAGCCAGTGCTCTTATCCACTGACCCATCTTTCTAGGCCCCAGCTGTGAATGTCGTAAGGTATAGTAATCATCTGCCAGGAAGATGTACCCTCTAGTGCAATGGTGGCACACCTGTTAATGAAAGTAACTAACTGCTTTCTGATTATAGGTGAAGTCTACTCCAAAGGATTGAACTTAGGCCTGGCTCTATAAACCTAGTTAAGAACCTGTGGTTGGGGAGCTCACAGACCAAGGGGGGTGAATCCACTGATATCGTTTAGCTAAAACGGGCACCTTGTTAAACTTCTGTTTGTTGTTTATACTCATAGATTAGCATCGCACCCAATCATCATTTCTTACTACAGCATGTGTGCACCATGGGAAGCTGAGAGTGAGAATGAAAAGCTAAGTAACTACACTATAAGGAATAATAGGGGCAGAAGAGTTGGCTTTGTGGTCCTAGCGGAAAGCGTCAAAGAAAGGCTCATTAAGAAGATACTGAAGAGAGTCTTGTGAAAGAGTCAGAAGAAGAATAGAAAGACTCAGAGGGGGCAGGAGCTCCACAAGAAGACCGACAGAGCCAACTAACCAGGGCCCAGGGGTCCCGTGGAGACTGAAGCTCTAGCCCAGGACCATGGGTGGACTGGACCTAGGTTTCCTACACAGATGTAACTGATGGACATCTCAGTCCTCATAGGAGTCCCCTGGTAAGGGGAATGGAGGCTAAGTCTGACGTGGACTCTGTTGCCTACTTTTCGCCAGGCCACAGGGGAAAAGGATGCACTCAGTGCTGATGTGACTTGATATGCTGGGGTGGGTGGGTAGGGGGGCGCCTTCTCTGAGGAATAGGGGAGGGAGGACAGGAGAAACTGGGAGGAGCGGTGGGATGGGGAGGGGGGCTTATGACCAGGATGTAAGTTAATAATTAATAAACATTTTAAAAGAAGGTGCTGCAGACATGAGAGCTGGAGAGTGACAGTTTGTTCTCTCTTATATCTGAGAGCCCCTGTGTGGCCTAGTGCGTAGAGGACATGCAAGCACAATGCCTTCCAGCACTGCCCTTCTCCTAGCCACTGACACATAACCTCTGCTGCTGACTGTTTTCCTGGCCACTCGTGCATCGCCTACAGCTGGTAAATGTTGTTTTCATGGTATCTGGGACAACTTCAGGTCCCACTGTTCCCGAATTTTCCCTTGAAGTAAGAGGCTATGGACAATAATGCCATTTTTGGTTGTTATTTTGTGACTGATTATTGTTTGTTTTCTTTTCAGACATTTCTTAAAAGTTGTTTTTATTATTTTTAAATTGTGAGTGAATCTGTCTGCGTGTGTGTGTGTGTGCGTGTGTGTGTGTGTGTGTGCGCGCGCGCGGGCGCGCACGCAGTGACTGTAGAGAGAGAAGACACCAGACCCCCTGAAGCTGGACTTACAGGCAGTTGTGAGCCACCTGACATGGTGCTGGGATTTGAACTTGGGTCCTCTGGGAGAGCAGCAAGCACTCTTTGCCACTGAGCCATCCCTGCAATCCCCTGTTCTGTTTTGGTTTTGGTTTTGAGACATGGATAATACATTTATGCACCACCGCAGTCATAGCTAGCCTGGGTTTTACTCAGTACATCTTACTGTATTGATACTTCACACACTTTCTATAAAAGAACTCATTTGTATGGGATGACACAATGGTCACTAACCTAGTTTATGCTGCTCTGGACTCCATGAAGTCAGTTTTGGGGATGTCTCACACACTGTGTGTGTTTTAATCCTTCACAGCCAGGAATGTCTTATATTTGGAATATGGATCTATTTTGACAATCAAAACACTGACCTAAAGGCTGGGCAGTGGTGGCACAAGCCTTTAATCCCAGCTCTTAGGAGGCAGAGGCAGGCACATTTCTGAGTTTGAGGCCAGGGTCAGTTCCAGGCCAGCCAGGGCTACACAAAGAAACATTTCAAAGTAAACAAACAGAAACACTGGCCTGATTTGTGTACGTTGGCCCTGGGTGAACAAAATTAAAAGGTGATAAGGAGACATGGATAAACAAGTGCACAGCTGCACACATGGCCTCTCGGGGCCTCCATGCAGGGACACCCCTGCCACACAGCTGGTCTCAGCAACATTGCTTAGTTGCAGAGGGAGATTCCATAACCTGTCTCTTCTGTTCTTGACTCTAAAGCCAGAACCACGTGGCCAAAGCTGTCAAGTTCTACTGCTTGCTGGAGCTGGAACATGGCCCACTTTTTCAATCACATCTTTACCGGCTTACCGTTTTCAGTGGCTTTCACCATTTCTTAAACTTAGCTGTCTTGAAACTTGCTCTCTAGACCAGGCTGGCCTCAAACTCAGAGATGTGCATGCCTGTCTCCTGAGTGCTGGGATTAAAGGCATGTATCACCACACCTGGGCCTAAGATTTTCTTTAATTCCTTTTAACAAGTTGGAATCTTAGCCAGGTGGGATCTTGCCCTGAGGTCACCATCCCCTATATTCCATTTAACATTCGGCTTTTCTTTAACCTGTTTATCTCCTTGAATACAGAAGTTACCTCCATTCTTCCTGGTGCTTTATAGATCTTTATAAGCATGGCCGCTAATAATCCCAGGACACAGTCCGCACTAGGCTGTTTTGAGATTTCCTCTGCAAATGCAATTAATCCAAAAGTCTTCACTTTAACCTCAGGCGGAGTTTTAAGACAAGGGCAAAAAGCAGCCACATTCTTTGCCAAAATATCACAAGAACTGTCTCTGGGTTACGTAGTGACCTTCTTCTGCTATGAAACCTCTTGAGCCGAGCCCCCGCATTTCAAATCACCCTTGGCCCCACTGTCTTCCATGAAGCCCCACTTAATGTATTCCACTGTTTTCCTAATCGAAAGTCCCCAGATCCACATTCCTCCAAACACAAAAATGGTCTGACCTATCACAGCAACACCCCAGTCCCTGGTACTAACTCCTGTCTTAGTTTGGACTTTATTGCTGTGAAGAGACACAGTGACTATGGAAACTCGTATAAAGGAAAACATTTAACTGGGCCTATCTTACAGTCTCAGAGGTTTAGTCCATTATCATCATGGAAGGAAACATGGTGGCACGCAGGCAGACATGGTGCCGGAGAAGGAGCTGAGAGTTCTACACAATGATTCATGGGAAGCAGAAGGGGACTGTGTGCCACACTTGGCATAGCTTGAGCATACAAGACCTCAAATCCCACCCCCTTAGTGACACAACTTCCTCTAAAAAGGCCACACCTGGTCCAACAGGGCCACAGCTCCTAATACTAACACTTCCTATGGGTCTATTAAATTCATTTACATTCAATTACATTCAAACTCCCACACAAGGGTATGGACCCCTGGAAGAGCAAGAGCAAGATGCTTGGGGTGTGTCAGGGAGAAGCAGGTGCCTCAGAAGGACAGAATCAAACCTACCTTTCTTTCCAATCCCTGCCAAGTTTGTCGAGTGTCTGGCTCATGAGGAGCAAGACAAAGAAAAACAGGGGCTACTGGAGGGGACACCAGAGTGGAAGAATGTGGGCTAATAATACAGGTTGAGTAGTTCTGTCCCTCCCACTTCCACCTCCACCTCCACCTCAGGACCTTGGTGCTAAGATCTAGCACCAAAGGAATGCCACTGGCCAGCATACTCCACAGGATCACAGCATCATCACAGAACATCACAGCATACTCACAGCATCATCAAAGAACATGAAAGCTGGCTTCCAAGAGGCCATGACAGTCACTGCAAATTTAGGACTCCATTCTAGAACACAGTTCCAAAGGACCATGGAGGCACCAACCTTTAATGGCATTACCTTTTACTGCATTTGCCCAAGAGCACATACTTACACACAGACACAGCATTCACATCCATGTGCACACAATTTACTTCTATGGCCCTTTAGCATGCTTCAAATTTGATTGTCTCAACGCATTTTTCTAAGGTTGGAAACACATGATGTCTACTGATCCCAAACCAGTGAGTGTTCAGATAGAGATAAAAAAAAAAAACATTTTACAAAGCAAGAATGTAGTCAGAAGTCAACAGCTGAGGCCTGCTTATTAGCATGTGTAATGAAAAAAATTCTTCCAAATTATTCTAATTGAATATTTGTAGCTAATTTCCAACTGGCAAAAGATGCCACAAATAAAGAGATTGGAGATAAAGCTTTACCCTGCACAACAACTGGACGATGCCCACAGAATCTGATTCTTAGGTTCTCTTTAACTATGATACTTAGAATCTTTATGCTTTTGTCCTTGACATTTAAAAATGGGCCGTTTATGGCTGTGTTGGAATTAATAACCTTTTCAGTTCTCATAGGCTTCTCTCTTGCTGAGACCAAAGCCACAACAATCCAACAGCTACATAGCATAAGTGTGTACACATTACCATAGTCCTTGAACCCTACTCGGAGAGCCAGGGCCTTTAAAAAGTAATCTAAAATGCTCATCATGAGCCTAAATTTTCCATTTACTTTAACATATTAATTCTGTTTCTTGGCATCTAGAAGCTTCGGCCAATACACATGAAGAATTCATTGTATAGCTATATGCTGCTACATTTGCCATCCCATTAAAACAGTAAATTAGATCCATACACACTCAGTGAGAATGGCGTCTGTGATATTTTGGCCATTGAAAAACAAGACAATAAGTTTCAACTGCTGTGTCCTCCACCCTTGGGTCCTATATGTTTTTGTGTAGGATCACATTTAAATCTCCGTATGCGCAAGGGCAGTGAAGTCAAACTACGAATATACACTCTTACCAACACGCGTACTGAAACTGGAGGTGACACCGCTTATCTGGGGATTTTACTACATTTTTAATTAGAAAAAAATAAAGCCATTTTCATTGGGAATGCATTTGTTGTTGAAAAGTCAGATGTGAAATAAGAAACACAGAAAGTCAAATGACCGCGTCATCACCAAAATATAAATTAACATTGGTGTGTACTTGTGCTTCATTCAAGATTTAGATGCTTAAGGGATTAGTGTAAAAGTATGCATGGATCGAGAGACAGGCACACAGATACACAGCCACACTTTGGCATACATCATGATTGACTTAACTAATATATAGTAGTTTACCGGACTGACAGGCACTGACATGCATGGAGTCTCTTACTGTTAACTTTTTAACCATTCTGCAAATATCTGCCTAAGGTGATGCACACTTCTGCACACAACTCTGGCTAATTTGTAACAAATCACAAGTAAGTTGAAAGCAAGTAAATTGAAGTACTTGAATATTAAGATTTTCATGCATACTCTTAGATACCTATTAATACAGGCTTATTGTCCTGTGTGCCACCCATTGAGAAGAAAAAATAGTCATCAGCTAATACTTAGTGGCAATACTTAGTGGATTCCAGGCACTGTTCTAACTGCACTGCTCTTTGAATCCCATAGCAATCTTGGGGCTCATTTTAAATCCCATAGTACAAATAATGGGCCAAGGCAAAGAAGCTGCTGGTGAGCGACGGAATTGGATTTGAGGCCCAGCTGGAGCAGCTTGGTTGGAAAACCTGACCACTAAGCTCTATCTCTGCCATCGCTCCTCCAACCCTTCCTGCTGTGGCACTCAGAATCCACAGCTGGCTAGAACCACTGATGTCCTTTCTCTCCCAGCAGTGGGAAACGTTATTTCTCTACTTTTGTTTCTATTTACCATGTTATAAAATGAGCTAAATTCATACTTTATGCCTCTAATGGGAACTTATAACCTATTCTTTCCTGGTTTTGATCTATTAGAATCCAACAGATTCATTCTTCCTCCTCTTAAAGTTTTGCCTTTTTTTTTTAATGTCTATAGGTGTTTTGTCTATATGCACGTCTGTGTACCACATGCATGCAATGCCCGCAGAGGCCAGTAGGTGTCAGGTCACCTGGAACTGGAGTTACACACGGCCATCATGTTGGTTCTGGGAATCAAACTTGAGTCCTCTGCAAGACCAAACAGTGCTCTCAATCACTGAATCATTTCTCCAGCCCCCAGTTTTCCTCCTGCTCCTGGCTTAGTCTTTGTTTTCAAACTTATAGATATGATTTTGCAAAATTGTGAAAATGTTACTTTAGTGTGTTTATGTCAACAATCGCAACATTTGAGGTTTCTTCTCTGTATTCATTTCATACAATTTGTTCTAATATATATGTACTATTAAAAATAGTTATTATAATATATCTGAAATAGAGTCATAAAGTTCCCACTGTTCCCAAAATAGCAAAGTAGTGATTACAACTATCATTTTTATTTGATTATATTTATTCATTTATGATTTTAGACTAGCTTTCATTCAATTTTTAAACAATTGCATATATGTACACAGCATATTATGAACCACGTCATCTGTTATGCCCTCTCATCGCCCTCTCGTTCCTATAGACCTCCACCTTCCTGACTGGCACGCTTCTACATTCATGTTTTATTTTGTGTGTGTGTCAAGGTCTTATGCTGGTTGCCATAGGTCCTATGTGTCAATGATCCCCTCTGGCATATAATATCCAGAAGACAGTATTTAATAAGACTTCTCACCATTACTCAACACTTGTCACCTTCTCACTCCCTTCTCCTGGGTCTTGGAGCTGGTGATATAGTTGTCCCATTCAGGGCTGAGCATCCACAATCATTTGTTCTCAGCATTTTGACAAAATATGAGTCTGTATTCATTATCACCCATTGCATAAAGGAGCTTCATTGGCCAAGTAAGATAACAGCACTCATTCACAGGTATAAATAGAAATATTTAGAAAATTATTTGGCTATTTATCTATTTAGCTTAATGTCAGTGGTAAGATCCACCCTAGGACTTGATCTCCTCAACCACAGGCAATTTTTTTCCAGGTTTATAGTACCAGGAATGTATTCTTTTTCTACATAGAGGTCCTCAAATTCCACCAGAAAGTGGTTAGTTACCCCCAAAACTACCATGCCCCTATTGTTTTAGCAAGACTATCTTGGCTGTGAGGTGGGTATTAAAGTACTCAGAGTCCACAGCTGGTTAGGATGATGGTGTCCTTTCTCTCCCTGCAGCTTGTATAACACCTCGATCACTCTGTATGGTAGCCGGCAGAGGGGAGGCTCCCAGCTTAGTACAGCTTGATTCCTCTGTGCCACACCACAAGCAAGTGGTGTCCTCAGTAACAGTCCTACCATTTGGCTCTGATAGGCGAACAAAAACAAGAGCTTGTACTGTTTTGTCAGTCTCAGGAGCTCCATGGCCAACAACTCACAGAGCAAGTACCACACACTAGGACCGAGATTTTCATTTAAAGGTCTCTGGCTCCTTGGACTGCAGAGTCCATCGATGCAGAGCAGCACCTCAGTCTTAATGGTTTCAGAAACTTAATGAAATTTTCCAGTTACCTTATAATTTATTAGTTTCTGTGTAGTTTTTACTTTTAGCCTAAGTTTTGGCTCACATTTCCCACTCTCCTCACTTTTCTCGATTTCACAAATGCTTGTTTAAACCTTCTGAGCGCCAGTGTCGTCCCACCCTACTGCCATTTCACACCTGTTTTACTATCCTTCATCCCGCATTCTTCTCCATCCCTTATCCCCCTGTGGCTGATAAACGGCTTCAGCAAAGTGGATGGACACAAAATCAACTCCAAAAGAAAAAAGAAAATCAGTAGCCCTCCTGTATCCAAAAGACAATGGTCTGAGAAATAAATTAGGGAAACAACACCCTTCACAATAGCTACAAAAATAATAAAGTATCTTGATATAATTCTAACCAAGCAAATGAAAGACTTGTATGAAAAAAGCTTCAAATCTCTGAAGAAAGAAATTGAAGATGGAAAGATCTCCCATGCCCATGGATCAGCAGGATGAACATAGTAAAAATGGCCATATTATCGAAAGCAATCTACAGATTCAATGCAATTCCCATCAGAATACCTACACAATTTCACAGACCTTGAAAGAACAATTCTCAACTTCATATGGGAAAAAAAACAGAATAGCTAAGACAATCCTGTACAATAAAAGATCTTCCAGAGGAATCTACATCCCAGATCTCAAGGTGTACTATAGAGCAACAGTAATAAAAATGGTATGGTACTGGCATAGAAACAGATTGGCGGATCAATGGGAATTGAATTGAAGACCCAAAAATAAACCTACAGACACTTGATTTTGACAAAGAAGCCAAATCCATACAATGGGGGAAAATAGCATCTTCAACTAATGGTGCTGGTCTACATGAAGAAAAATATAAATACATCCATATTTTTCACTCTGCAGAAAACTAAAGTCCAAGTGGATCAAGGACCCTAGTACAAAACTAGAAATACTAAATCTATTAGAAGAGAAAATGGGGAAGAGCCTTGAACTCTTTGGCACAGGAGACAACTTCCTGAACAGAATACCAATGGCTCAGGCTCTAAGGTCAACAGTTAATAAATGGGACCTCATAAAACTGAAAACCTTCTGTAAAGCAAAGGACACTATGGATAAAACAAAACAACAACCTACAGACTTCATTAGCCCTACATCTGACAGAAGACTAATATTCAATATATATAAAGAACTCAAGAAATTAAACACCAACAATCCAAATAATCCAATTAAAAAATGGGGTATAGAACTAAACAGAGAATTCTCAACAGAAGAATATCAAGTGGCTGGGAAGCACTTAAGAAAGTTCAACCTCCTTAGTCATCAGGGAAATGTAAATCAAAACGACTCTGAGATTACATGTTACACCTATCAGAATGGCTAAGATCAAAACCTCAAGTGACAACACATGATAGTGAGGATATGGAGAAAGGGGAACATTCCTCCATTGCTGGTGGGAGTAAAAACTTATACAATCACTTTGGAAATCAATCTGCAATTTTCTCAGAAAATTGGAAACAGCTCTACACTCCTGGGCATATACCCAAAAGGTGTTCCACCATACAACAAGAACATTTGCTCAACTATGTTCATAGAGGCTTTCTTCATAATAGCCAGAATCTAGAAACAATCTAGATGTCCCTCAACTAAAGAATGGATAAAGAAACTGTGGTACATCTACACAGTGGAATACTATTCAGCTGTCAAAACAAGGACATCATGAATTTTTCAGGCGAATGGATGGAGCTGGAAAAGATCATCCTGAGTGAAGTAAACCAGACCCAGAAGGACATGCATGGTATATACTCACTTATAAATGGATATTAGCCACATAATACAGGATAACTATATCACAATCCACAGACCTAAAGAAGGTAAGTAACAAGGAAGACCCTGGGGAGGATGCTTAATTCCCATTCAGAAGGGCAAATAGAATAGACACTGGAAACAGCTGAAGAAAGGGAACAGGAAGGCAGCCTACCATTGATGACCTCTGAAAAATTCCACCCAGCAGGGGCTCAAAGCAGAAGCTGGGACTCACAGAGAAACTTTGAGCAGAGGGCAGGGAGCCTTATGGAAGAGTAAGGGAATAGAAGTTCCTGGAGGGGACAAGAACTCCACAAGAATACCAACAGAGCCAACATATTATCTAGACCCAGGGGGGCTGGAGGAGACTGACGCCCCTAACAAGGACCATGCATGGGGAAGACCTAGACCCCCGCGCACATGTAGCCAATAGGCATCTCGGCCTCCATATGGGTCCCTAGTAAGGGAGCAGAGGCTGTCCTTGCCATAGACTCTGTTGCTGCTCTTTGATCCCTTTTACCTGGTGGGATGGCCTTACCAGGACACAGAGGAAGAGGATGCAAGCAGTTCTGATGAGACGGAATAGGCTGGAGTTAGTTGATAAGGGAGAAAGGCCCCCCCCCCTCTGAGGATCAGGGGAAGAGGGAAGGAGGGGTGGTGCCAGGATGAGAAGAGGGAGGGAGCTACAATTAGAATGTAGAGTGAATATATTTTTAAAAATAAATTTAAACAAAAAAGTCCTTACCCACCCAATTATCACTTTATAAAAATATTTTAAAAGTCACTCTGTAAAGTGAATGCAAAGAAACAGCCAATGTGGTGTGAGAAGCAAATGGAGATAAATTATAACGAACGAACCCTTCTCTTTTATAAAATCTAAGCTCCACATTATCAAGGGCTTGAGGAAGATCTGCTACAGAGCTCCAACTCTTGAGAACACACACCAAGAATCACCCCCTGCACCCTCTGCTCCTTTCTTCCTGTCTTCAGCTGCCCATTACTGCCGTTCCTGACCACTCTCCCTACTCCACACGACACCTCCTTGTGTTTTAGATAGTGGCCTTTTGCCTTGGTTTCGTCCCACACACTTGACTAGCATGTGCACTGAGAACTTGTTATCCTAAGACCCAGCCTACACCTGCCATCTTAGTCTGTCTTGATTTGCAAATCTTACCTCTGGGATTCACTGGCCCTCTGTAGAGATGGAGTAGATGTAATCCTGTGATGCACACAGCTTCCGAGAGAGCTGTGTTGAAAATGTGCTGAGGCCAGAGAAACAGTCCATGGCGGTACCAGAAGTCTGTCTGCTCTGCAACCAGGAGCAGAGAACAAGTGTGAACAGAGTGTACATCTAGCAGCCTTTGTCAGGAGCAAGAACAACAAGGCTCCTTTAAGTCATGACACCTGTGTCACATAGACTTGTCCCTTGTCCCTTCCCACAGTCACCAACCTCATGGATCCAGGACCACTGGGACCATCCTGGACGCGAAGAGACATCATGGAACAATAACAGTGAGAAAGCAGAACCGGCCTGGAGTGGGGGTGCAGAAGTGCTATCTGGGGTGCAGGGAGTATTCTGGGGTCCTCCCACACCAGAGCCTGGAATGGGAGGGCGATTTGGAGCTTCATGTGTACATGTTCCAGTAATTTCCATTTTCTACAGTGGTTAAAAATAAATTTGATCCAGAAATGTATACTGAAATATTATCTTACAGAGAGGAATAAAGCCTACATATATGATTTGTAAATGTAAGAGGGGATGACAGAGAAATGCCGAGCTTGCTTAGCCTGCTGCCTCAAACCCTGTGCTATCAGGGTTACACCACAGGAAATTGACAAGCCTGGAATGGAACGAAGAAAGTGACAAGTAGGGAGAGAGGCAACCATGCCTCAAGGCCTGGCTCTGCAGCGGAGCCTTGACATAGCACAGAGCTGACCCAGGCCCTAGTGCCACAAATGGGCGGTGTGAGCACAAATATTGTTTTCTATAAGAAAGACATCATTTCTACTGTTAGGGCACACAGGCAGAAATAAACTTTTTTTGCTCTTCACCTGTGTTCTGCCATCAAACTGTGATACTCATGTGCTAAGGTATCATCTTCCAAGTGACTTGGAGGACACGTGTTGGTGGAGTATCTACTATGTGCCAAGCACTGTGTGAATCCAACAACCCCTCTGAAGTTCCATGAGCATTGCAAACCCCTTTGTTCTCAACTCCTTCAAGTCTGGCCTTTTAAGAGTGCCCTGTCTTCACAGGTTCGCTTTCACCACCCAGGGATCCAGTCAACTGTAGAGGTCGTTCTTTTTCCTCTCTGGATCACGTTGTCCATTTCCAAACCCAATCACAGGAAAAATATCAAGATCCCCCTAGAAACCAGGTGCTCCCCAAGCCTGCCTTTGTACCAGCAGCCATGTCATCACCAACCGCCAAATGAGACAAGTTCATCCTTTAAAGCCACCTCATTCACAGTGCGCTCTCTCTCTCTCTCTCTCTCTCTCTCTCTCTCTCTCTCTCTCTCTCTCTCTCTCTCTCTCTCTCTCTCTTTCTTTCTCTCTCTCTCTCATCATTTGGTCTCTCACTCTGTGTCTAGCTCTCATTCTCTATGCCTCTCTCTGTTTCTCTGTCTCTGTCTCTGTGTGTCTCCCTATGTGTCTCTCTGTCAGTCTCTGTCTCTCTGTCTCTGTTTCTCTCTCTCTCTCTCTCTCTCTCTCTCTCTCTCTCTCTCTCTCTCTCTCTCTCTCTCTCTCTCTCTCTCTCTCTCTACCCACCCTCAAATAAATCTCTTCTGTGAGATCTGTTGCATGGTGTGATCTTTGAGGCATTCCTTGGCCCCAACTGGTCCACCTATGTATGCCACAAAACCCTAACAGATCCAGCCAGGAGTCACCTGGATCCTGTTCAAAAGAGGTCCCCAGTCATATCTCCTCCCTGTGCCACCTCACCTAGGGTTCAACCAGACTTGTTGCATCTGAATTCTACTCTGAAGACAGAACTTGATACTTCCCATTGGCATGGCAACCAAGCCTTCCTCCTGAGATGCTCACAGGGGTGGAGGCAGATGCATTGAACCTCAGCCTGAGGAGCAGCATGGCAAGTGCTGCTGAGGCTACAGGAGGGGCTCTGTGAAAGATGGACCAGCTTCTGGGTTCACCTAAGATTCACTCCAGGTATGATAATGGCACTCATCTTCCTGGTGGCTTGGAGTCCCTTGTGCTTGGCTATGAAGCCATTACTGTCCTGTGGACTTCTCAGAGGTTGGATGAATTGTTCGGCAGCCTTTGAGAGACTCATTGCTCTGCATCTAATCAGCAAGAGTCTGCAGCATGCAAACAAGGACTTGGCCCAAATGCCTATCACAGTTCTGTGTATTAGTTGTTGATGAGAAAGGAGGGGACAGGATAAGGATGGTGCCTGGCACAGGCCCTCAGAGAGTGTTGGTATGGCCAGCAAGGGGAAGGCCTGAAGTGTGCACCAGCAGGTAGAGAAAGGCAAATGAGAAATTTGCCAGGTAGAGAGCTGATAATCTAGGGGAAAGGAATGGGGGATGGGGGTGGGGGGTGAGGAGGATATGGGAGCCAGCGACGGAGGGAATGGGTAGGCAGCAGAAGCCCAGGCCAAGAGCTGAGAACATACACTGGGCATTTCAGAACACAGTGCAGATGCCCTGTTACAGGTCATGGGGGTTTTCTGGAAGCTGGGATGCTCATGGATCAGCTGTCAGCTTCCGTGTCCTAAGCCGCGAGTCACTGTGGCCCTCCTGCCTGGATCACGTGTCTTGCTCCTCAGTTCCCAAGGAGTCTTAAGGATCTTGATGTTGCACACAGCTTTGTTCTCTCATCCTGGCCCACTAGGACTTCTCTTCTGAACCTCAGACACAGGCAGCTGTTTTTTTACAATGTCCTATGTTTCTCCCCCAAACTCCCTCTCTGGTCCTGATTAGCTGAGCTGCAGCTGCGTCCAGCTCCTGGCCCCTGCTGGTCCTGCCAGTGTCTGTAAACTCTTGGTCTCTAGTTCACCTTCTGTCCTCCCTGCATGAGCTAGCTCTGCCCATCCCCCACCCCAGCCCCGCCTGCTCCTGTCATATGTTCATGAACTATGTCAGTCTTCTTCCTTCTTACATCAAATAAGCATTCAGAAGGTCCAAAAGCTGCAGGAGGGGGCATTGTTTGTTTGTATCTATAGTTCAAGAATTCCAGCAACGCAGTTCAGGGAGGTAATAAGGACCTCTAGCTTGTTTCAAGAATGTTTAATTACATTGGCTAGCTTCCATCCTAGCCACTTCTGCAGGTTTGTGCTACTAACGCTAAAGAAAGCAAGGGGGGAAGTCCATCTGCTACCACCTAACCATTCCTTGTATAACTACCCTGGATCCCAGCTATTCAGGGTGGCAAAGAAAGCCTGAGATGATGTTGGGATCTCTTTCTGTACAATGACCTACCAGCAGGTTAAATCACAGACTAGTTCCAGAAAGAAAATGTTACACAAATACTAAACTATTTTATTAGACATTCAAGAGGAAAGCTGAAAGTGTAGTTTGATAATACAGCACTTGCCTAGCATACACATGGCCCAGAATCCTGGCTGCAGTGCTGAAAATAACATCCTGGGGTGGCCTGTCATTGAGATTCACAATCATGGTGGGCAAGAAGGTACAACTATCTTTCCATTGTGTGGACCAAGGCTGTGTTTGAAACCCTTACCCCCAAGCCTTTGCATAGACAGCCTTGTTGTCACTGAAGTGTGAGACAATTCTTTCTTTCTTTTTTGAGGATTTAAAAAAAATCTGTAGCCTCTCACCACACAGCCAGTGTGGACTTTCTTCCCATCATTTTTTTTATCACATTTTATCTATCTTTTTAAAATCATATCTAATATATGACAGATAGATAGATAGATAGATAGATAGATAGATAGATAGATAGATAATGGATAAGCAGATAGGCAGGCAGGTAGACAGACAGACAAACCTTCTGACTTCAGTTGTTTAGTTTCCCCATTGGACTGAATATTTCACAAAACCCAAGATTAGAGTTTTCTTTTCATACATGCTCCATGAATATTTGCTGGAGTAAGGGATCAACTACTGTAAGGACATGGTCTTAGACTTACTTAGACTAAGTAAGACAGAGAAGATATTTAATTGGCTCATAGTTTGGAAGCTCAGGAGTCTAAGGTCATATACTAGCATCTGGTGAGGGTCTCCTGTTGCATCACAACACAGGAGAGAGAGAGAGAGAGAGAGAGAGAGAGAGAGAGAGAGAGAGAGAGAGAGAGAGAGAGACAGAGAGACAGAGAGACAGAGATATAGAGACAGAAAGATAGAGACAGAGAGACAGAGAGAGACCAAGAGCCAATTGCTAGCTTAAATCTCTCTTAAAAGCCAATAATGTCATCTCTCTCTTTAAAGATGAGATGACCAGAGATCCTACAGACTCTCCCAGAAGATACTTCAATCTTATAAGTGAATTCAGCAATGTAGCATAATGCAAAAACCAACATACAAAACTCAGTGGCTATTCCTTAAACCAAAAATAAAGGCCCAGAGAAAGAAATCAGGAAAATAGTCCCATCTCAAGAACGTCAAAGTCCCAGGATATAGTAGCAAGGATAGGCAAATGAGACTGTATCAATGGAGTGCCGGCTTTGGGGTGTGTGGAGTGGACAGCTGGAATGTGTAGCCACAGCCCTAGAGCACTTAGCAAGTGCTGCCTCTGTGCTACGAATCAGGCTGGTCAGAGACAGAGTGTTTTCATGTGTTTTCCTGAAAGTTGATGAGCTAAAAACATGACTCCTCCATACTGCAGTGCTGGGAGTTGGAGGCAACTGGGGGGTATGAATGGGGTGAGGCCTAGTGAATGTCCTTGAGTTGGGGGTGGCTTAGCTATGTGAGCTTGACACACACCTCTCTTTTTTTCTTTCATATGTACCTGGTTGTTCTTCCTGCATGGAGTTGAAGCATTGCAAGGCCCACAAGAAGTCAAGCAGATGTCTGGCATTTACTTGGACTTTTCAGCATCCAGAATCATGAGCCAAAACATCAATCCATTTTTTTCTTCATAAATTATCCACCCTCAAGTACTTTATTACAATAACAAGAAATGGCCTAGGACAGATGAAATGAGTGGAGAAAAGAGATGACTTGAATAGAGAAGGAGAGGGAGGCGAGGGGGTATCTCTGCGTACCATTCCCTCTATGGGAAAAGATTTTTCTCTACTTATTGATCACTTCCTATGGGAGATTTCTCTTAATCCCAAAAAACTAATACCACACCCCTGCCATTTTAGACATTTTACATTCTGGCACCAGCTGTCCTTACAGTTGCCTGGGTGCTGCTTTAAGTAGTAGGATCTCTACATCTGGGCTCAGAGATGCTAGAGGGACCAAGCCTTGCCTGGGTGATTTACCACTACCTTTGCAGTGCAGATCATAGAGTAAGTAAGTATGCACCCAAAAAATATTTGTTAATGTTGAAGATCAGCAATACAAGATGTTATCAGTTCTCATTAATGTACATTAACATTAATGTACATTAATGTACATTAACATTAACATTAACATTAATGTACATTAACATTGCAGACAATAGTGAGCATCTCATCTCTCTGCCATGTCCTTAACCAGAGGTCATGAGAACTTGACGAGCGTCCACCCCCAGTGATACTCTTTGCCCTGTTGTGATCTGTGCATCTCAGGTAACACAACACAAAGATCCAGCACTATACCAGGTGCCACCTACCCACATGGTTTGGAAAGTCTTTTCTATGCTCAGCACTCCAATGCACAGCCAAGTTGGACTGAGAAAAAGTTAAAGCTGGCAGCAGATGCTGATCCCAGATCCATTTTTGTTTAAACAATGTTGTTTTAGTTGAGTTTTAATGACCTTGGCTAAGTAAAAGTGCTAAAAATTTAAAACTTCCTAGTTCCCCCAACTGCCCACTTTGAGTCTTCTGGACCTAAGTGAGCATCAACACCAGCTATCTTCATGAATTTATGAGCTTTTGAACCTCTAGCCCCTGGACAAGGTGTCTCTGCACCCTAATTACTCAGAACTCTGAAGACATTCTTGTCCCTGCCCAGTCTCCCCAACACACACACACACATACATGTGCACACACACACACACACACACACACACACACACACACACACACACAGCAATTTTAGGCGCATCAGCACTGGCCAGGATCTGAGTCCTCTACCCAACAAAATTACTGCATGCAGGTCTCACTCACTGTGTATGTAAAGTGCATTCTGAGTATTTTTTGGGATAAGCATTCAAACATGTGTGGAGACCCTCAGGAAAAAGGGGAAAGATGCCTACAAAATAGCTCATATATTCAGAAAAAAATTTAAACCATATGTTTCTGCTTCTTTTACTGATTCTTTTACAAGTAAACCATTAAAGTGTGGTCCTCTAAGAGCTGTTTGATGTCCCAAGAGCTCCCAAATATTTTACAAGCTGTTTGCCTTAGAACCAAGAGGATGTGTTTAAACTTACCTAAGAGGGATGGAAAGAGCCCAAGTCTGGAGCATTCTTTCATGGCCTTTGAATTGGACCCAATGAATACCCTGGCCTCTCGCTCTCCATGGTGGATGAAATCTGTAACTGCCATGCCGAAATCAGACTGACTTGGTTTCTTGGACACATGGAAAAGAATGTCCGGGATGGATTCAGGCTCGGGGAAGGGGTCACATTTGTAAACGTGGCCTTTCTGACGCTTTGCCTCATCCTCTGCACTAAGGGCCGACGTGAAGAACAATCAGAGGTTCTGTTCATCTGAAGGCCTCATCGCTATGTTTCCCCTAAATCAGCTATTGCAAACACCTGACATCTCTCCTATCGCTCCAATCAGCAAAGCACAGTCATCTCATCTCACCGCGTGGATTGCGCGCCCCAGGAAACATGGCTGCTCTGCACGTTCCCTCAACAGCACTATAGCATGATTTCAATCTGGTTTGGGCAACAGTGCTTGCCAACTTCTCATCTCAATGTATGCTGCTTGTAACAGATGTGTTTCTCCCCACCCCTCCTCATGTTATTTTTTGTTTTTGAAAAGCTAAATAAGTGCAATAGTAGTTTTAACATCTGTTTTTACATTAGTGGGCTCTTCACAAATCCACACATACGCAATCTTTTTTTTTTTTTTTTTTTTTTTTTTTGGTTTTTTGGTTTTTTGGTTTTTTGGTTTTTTTGAGACAGAGTCTCTGTGTGTTAGCCTTGGCTGTCCTGGACTCGATTTGAAAACCAGGCTGACCTCGAATTCACAGCGATCCGCCTGCCTCTGCCTCCCGAGTGCTGGGATTAAAGACGTGCGCCACCATGCCCAGCTTCACATAAGCAATCTTACTTAGTTATTATTCTTAGGGAATCCTGAGAGCAGCCCTCCCACCATCCTCACTGTCCAGAGGGCAGTGCCATTCAGGGGGAGTTTGTACTGATGGAGCTGGCATAGGTTCCTTGATTCTAGAAAAAAAATGGAGGCACTTTCTTGAGAGGAAGTTTCATTTCAGTGAATACCACAGGACAGGAAACCCACCCCATAGGATAAGGCAGCTGCAGTGCAGTGAACACCACTGGGCACTATATCCACCCAGTGGGCTAGCATGGCTGCACTGTGTCAGGAACAAGTCACTCTCTAAACCTAAGGAAGCTGAGGAAGGGGGTGAGCATCCTGGGTTGCTCAGCAACCAGCTCCAAAGGCAGAAGCAGTCTTCCCAGTGAGTCAGTGAGAAGCTTCTAGGTTGAGGGCAACAGGGAGCATGGACCAGGTTCACTGTACTATAAGAAAAACAAGCTGGTCACATTAAGAGACTTCTACAACTGTGTTATTATCCAGAATGAAACATTATCTCAGGTGCCTGGATTTTTTCAGAATAAAGGCACAGGTGAGACAAAAACAAGGACTTTGCCTAATTCCCTGGTATTCAATACTTTGTTAAGGGCCTTGGTGTGTACACGCTGAGCAGCCAATGCAGCATACAGCTTAAGTTGTCCATTGTATAGCATGGCAGTATTCATGGGTGATATCTCTGTCTCCAGTGACACTCCTCTCCTTCTCATGTCCACAGGAAGCAGGTGATTCAGCAGTCAAATGTGTCTTGGCAAAGAAAGAATATTCTAGAGGCAAATCTGCCTTTCTTCTATCACCCATCAAAATAACCCTATTGTTCACCCCCAGTCCTCAACCTGGAATTCCCAGTCATTACCTGGCACTGCACTGCTCACCCAGCTGCTGACTCTCTTATCATCTACCCATCAGTTTTCTCCTCTCCAGCCTCACCTGCACCTTCACACCCAACATCCTGCATGCATGCATGCATCCCCGTGCATAAGCTCCTGTCCCTCCTTCCTCTATATTATCCTGATGACGTTGACATCTGACACCTACTGCTAGGAGGAAGCTCTCAAAACTTCATTCTGATCTCAATTGCAAATCTTGGTCATCTTGATCATCTTAGTTATCTTGGCCACCCTGGTCATCTTGGTCATCCTGGGTCATCTTGGTCATCCTGGGTCATCTTGGTCACCATGGTCATCTTGGTTATCCTGGTCATTTTGGTCACCCTGGTCATCTTGGTCACCCTGGTCATCTTGGTCACCCTGGTCATCTTGGTCACCCTGGTGATCTTGGTCACCCTGGTCATCTTGGTCACCTTGGTCATCTTGGTCACCCTGGTCATCTTGGTCACCCTGGTCATCTTGGTCACCTTGGTCATCTTGGTCACCTTGGTCATCTTGGTCACCATGGTCATCTTGGTCATCCTGGTCATCTTGGTCACCCTGGTCATCTTGGTCATCCTGGTCATCTTGGTCACCCTGGTCATCTTGGTTATCCTGGTCATTTTGGTCACCCTGGTCATCTTGGTCACCCTGGTCATCTTGGTCACCCTGGTGATCTTGGTCACCCTGGTCATCTTGGTCACCCTGGTCATCTTGGTCACCCTGGTCATCTTGGTCACCTTGGTCATCTTGGTCACCCTGGTCATCTTGGTCACCCTGGTCATCTTGGTCACCTTGGTCATCTTGGTCACCTTGGTCATCTTGGTCACCCTGGTCATCTTGGTCAGGCCTCTTTCTCTCAGGTTGTGTTCCCTTGATATACCCCCTTCTTATCATAACTGTACCCTAAACTCATAAGCACTGAATGCTAATTGAAAGTATGGGAACCAGATAAGCCTGTCTTCTAATCATTGATCCACTGTCTAGAATCTAAGACTTTCCTCAGCATTTCAGCCACCTAGTCCACTTTTAACCAACCTAACAGGGAAAAAAATAACAACATACTTATTTAAAATGATGGTTGAGAAGGCTTAAATGAGATTATCCATGTCCGGACTTGACTTTTTTTTTTTTTTAATGTAGTGAGCAGCCTGTCTTTACTTATTGTGTGTTTGCCATAACTGTGTATTTCACCTCTCTTCTCACTGAAGGATTTTAAACATCAGATAGGACTGGGGCACTAGGCTTTCCTTGTAATGTTGGACCATAGTAGAATTCCTTAGAACCCACTCTTCTTCTCAGGCAGTGGCCTGCAGAATCTAGGCCCAGTGTTCTGACTCGGCCCTTCCTCTCTTCTTATGTCTCAGAGATGTGCATGATAAACACACCGCATCAGGTGTTCTCCATTCTGTCTGCCTGGAATTATGTCGTGTGGAGCACCTTGAGTCACATGGCCTTGGTCTGGTTCAGATATGAGCCTACATTCATCTGGAGACACATAAAAGGTCATTTTTTTAAACCACAGTTTCCCCTCCCTCCTATTCTCCCAGTCTCTCCCCCCTCCTCCCTCCTGCATCCCCACATCCACTCCTCCTCCGTTTCTATTTGGAAAAAGTCAGGCCTCCTATAGCTATAAACCCAACACGGCATATCAAAGTGCAATAAGACTAGGCACCTGCCCTCATATTAAGACTGGATGAGGCAACCCAGGGTGAGGAAAAGGGTCCCAAAGTCTGGCAAAAAGGTCAGAGACAGCCCCTGCTCTCACTGTTAGGAGTCCCACCAGAGGACAAAGCTACACAACTGTAACATATACGCAGAGGAGGCCTCAGGTGGGGAGGAGGGATATGAATCTCCCTGAAAAGAAGAAATAGAATGCACGTTTTGGGTGGAGTGGGATTGGGAGGGGCAGGAGCAGGAGGGATGAAGTTGAGGGAGGATGGATGGGGAGCGTACTGGAGAGACAAGTGGAACCGAGGAGCACCTCACGGGGGAGCTAGGAATCCATGGCAGTGGAAACTCCCAGGTATCTAGGTGACCCTAAGTAAGACTGCTAGCAATGAAGGAACTCATTGCCTGAGCTAGCATCTCCTGTAACCAGAGCCTGACCTGGCATCTACTGTAACCAGGCAAGCCTTCCAGTGGACAACTGGGACACCAACCAAGCCACAAAACCTTCGACCTACGATGTGTCCTACCTACAAGATATGCAGGGTAAAAGGTGTCAAAGAAATTGTGGGAGTGGCCAACCAGTGACTGGTCCAGCCTGAGACCCATGCCGTGAGAGGGAGCCCACCCCTGACATTACCTGGGGGGGCCAGGCCTCAGAGGCTGGATAGCCAAGAGACCTAGGATAGAGCCAAACAAGACTAGAAAAAAAAAGTCAATGAGGTGATAGCTAATGATATTATTCTACGTGCATAGATTGGTGCCTAGCCCAGTTGCCATCAGAGAGGCTTCATGCAGCAACTCGTGGGAACAGATACAGAGGCTCACAGCCAAACATGAGGTGCCACTTGGGGAATCCTGCAGAAGACACAGGGGAAAGGATAGCAGGAGCCAGAGAGGCCTAGGATACCACAAGGAAAAGGTGATTTCTAACATGGCTGAGAAAGACACAGCCACTCGCCGATGGTGCCCAAGAAAAAGTAGAATATGTGATTGCTGCTAACTTGATTAAATCCTGCTGGTTTATCTCCTGTCACATGACAGAAGTGGCTCAAGTTCCTGTTAATTATCACTGCACTCCTGGCCATGTGTTCCCCTCTGTGCTGGTGTACTGGGGCTTCTGTGACAGATGGAGAAATAGGGGGGGCCTCACCATTCAGTAGACTCAAGCCCCACACCAAGGTGTCAGCAGAGCTGCCTCTGAGTCATGTCTTGTCACATAGATGGAGCAGCTCCTCTGTGTCTCCACAAGTTTGTCACTCTGGGATTGTCTTTTTACATCCAAAATCTCTTCTTTTTATAAGGGTGTGACACAGGATGGCTCTTAGCTGTTTATATATTTAAAAAAAAAAAAACTCTTCCTACAAATAAGTCTACAACCTGAGGTGTTTGAGGTTAGGAGCCAGCCTGTCTCTCTATCTGGACAGTTCACTCATGACTCCACTGTAGCTCTGAAAAAGCTCATACTGTCCCTCAATCCCAGGTTCACTCCTTTTGTTTCTAGACCTTTCTGCCCATTTTATACTTCTGCAAAGACTTTCCAAATCAAATTTCTTAATTTTAAAAGTAACCTTATCAATCTAGTTTGGCGGATGCAGGGAGTAGCCAGAAATGACTGTCATGGGTCCCGAGGTTGTCTATGTAGAGCTACTTTCTTGTCATTGCAGCCTCCTAGACAATGCAAGCATACAGCCATTTGCATATATTTACATTGCATTCAGTATAAGTAGGCCAAAGATGATTTGGAGTAAAAGGCGTGTGTGTTACTTATGAGAGCAATACATAAGGGACATAAGGGACTCCAGTGCTCACAGGTTCTGTTCCTCTCCAGTATCCTGGAACAAGTCCTCCATGAATACCAAGGGCAGGAAGTATAGGAAAATGAAAGAGCCATACTTCTAGTCAGGACCCCATCTCAGGAATATTCAAAATCTCAAGCCAAAGAGGAATTTAGCACTACCTGTTCTGGGAACCTCTTCCTCTAGGGTAACAGGGTGGTGCCTCCTGCTTGACCTTGACAAGAAATGGTGAAAGCAAATTGACCATGGCTTTGTAAGCCATCCCAGACCCTGGATACCTGCTCCATTTGGCACACATTGGTATCTTTCTCAGTCAGGGACTTATACACCAAGTAAAGACTTCTGAAAGCAAACTCAAAAGTGTTTGCACTTTGGTTCCTAAGTCATTCCTCTGTGCGCGCGCACACACACACACACACACACGAGAGAGAGAGAGAGAGAGAGAGAGAGAGAGAGAGAGAGAGAGAGAGAGAGAGAGAGAGATCAGCTTAGCCAAGAATACTTACAGCAAACTGGTCCTTATCCAGCCAAAGGATAGATAAGAACTTGGCTTAAAAGCCCTGCAGGGTTCATCCATTGTCCCCAAGTCAAGCAGAGCTTCATGAAATCTCTGGGCATCAGAGACACTATTTACATTTAACTTTACATTGTCTTCGGGTAGAAATGACTCTCCCATTGTCCCAGACTCCAAGCCTCCTCACATTTTCTTCTAGGCGCCATCTTTCCGGGTTCTTCATCATTTCTGGGTTCGTTTCCAAGATGTCCTCTGGCTTTTCTCAGTCTCTCCTAACAGGCTTCTTCTTACTAAATAAAACACAAGCTGCAACAGTCCCTGAACCCAGAAGGCACTGGCTTTGGATCGCCTGCAATTTTTCAAGAATGATAATAATAATAATTTTTTAAAAGCTCAAAAACCTTTTTTTTTTTTTTTTTTGAAAAATTAGTCAGGGCCATGAGCACAGCTCCCTGAGCAGCCAGCTTCATCTCTGAGGACTCAAAATCCTGGCGCTGCCTAAGACATTTTACACACCCAGGAAAGTCTGAGATGTTAACGCCTAGAGATGCTGCACAATGTACAAGACATAGCTTCTCTTCGAAAGCTTCTGTGCTAATCAAAAGTGATTAAAGCCAGGCCCCCGTTGGTGCATTCTTTCAGGGGTTGAAACAAGTAAGGAACAACAGAGATGCTTATCTGACAGTTCAACGGAGATTTGTTCCTTTCTATGAAAGTACACATGCTGACAAAGGTTGGCTTGCACTTTTACAATTTGTCTGATCCCATCACCTTTCAGCCCAGGGAAGCCTGGCTTGTGTATTCAACTAGAGGCGGTTGTAGGCTTTGTTCATGGAAGGGCCATACTCCGTCAGAACCCCGGACCAGAAACTCAGCTCTCCTGTCACCTTAAATGTCACCTTCAGGGCTGCCATCAGTGTTTCAGACTGTTGAAAGACTGCCCCCCTGTTCCCTGTGCTCCCGCAACTACTTAGTTGTTTTCTGCACAGGCTCTGGTGTGGTGTATGCATCCACAGGGCTCTGGAATCTTCACCAGGAGTCCTTGATACCTACCACAGATTGCAGTGGCCACCTACCAAGAAAACAGAAACACTGCTTCTTCTAGAGAGACGTGAAGCGGGAAGAATGAGCGTTAGCACTTCTGTGTAGGCAGCAGGTCCCTGACAAGGTAACTAATCGTAAGACGGATTCAATGGATACTATTTTCGGCCCATACAACTAGAACTTTGTTGGCATAATTTTGAAAAGCCTAATATGTGTGACAGAGGGTATTCACACACACACACACACACACACACACACACACACACACACACACTCACTCACTCACACTCATGGAAGTTCTATGTACTCACAGAAGTTAGTTCTATCTTTTAAAATGAGAAGTTGCAAACAAACTCAAAGGTGCAGAAAGTCCGGCCTGTGATCAGCTCTGCAATAGTAAAGTGTGGGTGGTGAGCTTTTAGTGCCTCCTATAAGAGAGTGTTTACCTAACATCAAACGTGGGTCAAGGGTCTTCAGACAGTTCTTCTCTGAGCACTGATTTTAGGATCCAAGCTGCTTCCAACTTGTGCTTCTGTCATCCATGGGAACTGATTAGAAGATTAATAAACCAAATTTGGGATTGGTACCCATCATTTATATCTAAAACCTCCCCTGAACTCAAGTTGCAAGAATGGTTTGGACATGCAGACTTCCTGAATGATCACAAGCAGGACACACTGAGAAGAGCCCATGACACTGACCCTGCCAATGCCTAGGTCTGTTTTGTGTTGTATAACAAAATCCTTGATGCTATACAGAGGGGGAATCACATGTTTAGAGGGAAGGCAAGAGACATTGAGAGGACAGACTCACTCTTGGTAACATCTCATGCTCACAGCACCTAACCCACACCTGCAAGGTCTGACTAACTCGAGAAGCCAGCATTAATCTCTCCTCAAAACAGTCATCAGCTAATCACTGTCTACCACACCTCACCTCCTGATGTCACATCACTTTTCAATACTCTTGAATTGAGCGACTAATCTCAATATGAATTTTCAGAGAGATAAATGACATCCACACAGCAGCAGCCTCCAGTAGCTGAGCAAAACACTGCATGATTGATCATACAAGAAGCTTTATACCTTGCAGTGTGCCTTCAAATAGCAGTGAAATGTAAATGTCTATGTAATTCACCATATAAACAAAATGAAAAAAAAAAAAAAAAACCACATGATCATCTCCTTAGATGCCAAAAAAAAGCATTTGAAAATATCCAACACCCATTCATATCAAAAGTTTTGGAGACAAAAAAAAATTTTTTTTAAAGTTTTGGAGACATCAAAGATACAAGGCACCTACTTAAACATAATAAAGCCAATAGCCAACATCAAATTAAATGGAGGGAAAGCCAAGGAAATTCCACTGAAATCAGGGACTAGACAAAGCTTTCCTCTTTCTCTATATCTCTTTAATATAGTACTTGAAGTTAAGGCATAAGATAACAAAAGATCAAGAGGACCCACACCAGAAACAACCTAGATGTCCCTCAACCAAAGAATTGATAAAGAAACTGTGGTATATTTACACAATGGAATAGTACTAAGCAATTAAAAACAAGGAAATCTTGAAATTTGTAGGCAAATGGACAGAACTAGAAAAGATCATCCTGAGTGAGGTAACTCAGACCCAAAAAGACACACATGATGTATACTCACTTATAAGTGGATATTAGCCCAACATAGATGTCCTCTGAGAGACTCCATCCATTGGGGGATTGAGACAGATGCTGGCACTCTTAGCCAGAGTCTGGGTGCAGCACTGAGAGGGGTATGATGAAAGAGTTGGCATGGGGTGGAAGGACCCAGAGGGTTCAGGAAGCCAATGGGAGACCATCAAGGCCAGCAGATCTGGATCCAGAGGGCCCTGCACAAGCTGTTGCACCAACCAAGGACAATGCATGCAGAGAACCTAGACCCCCCTGGTCAGATCTAGCCAATGGACAGATCATTCTCCAGGAGCAGGGACTGCCTCTGACATGGACTCTGGTAGCCATGATTTGATCACTTCCCCTTGGCAACAAGGCCCTGTGGGCACATAGAGGAAGAGGATGCAGGCTATCCAGAGGAGACCTGACTTGATAGGCTATCATCAGAAGGTGGGGGAGGAGCGCCCCCTGTCAGAAGTCTAGGAGAGGGGAATAGGATGGAAGAAGGAGGGAAGGTGAGGATGGCAAGATACAAGTGAGGGGATAACAATCAGGGTGTAATATAAATAAATTGTAATAAATAAATAAATTTTTAAAAAGAAATGTGATTGTCTTCACAGGCTATGGCATCAACACACATAGGGACTCATGATAACTGTGGGAAACACATTGCCCCCAAAACAGGCAACCGTGCACATGTGTGTGAACACAGACAGGAACAGCACACTGACTGGGTTAATTTTAAGCCAAAGTGACCTTTCCGCTCTACATTCTTTTTCAACAATTCCCCAGCTTCTCTTTAGTGAACACTTATCATCCCTCAATATAAGGAAGTAGGGAAAGTTATTAGCTGAAAGTGTGAGTGATAAGAATCTACATGGGACACGTGGGACACGCTATAACAAAGCGCCTAGCAACCAGCTAGGGTTGTACCTACCTGTGAACTACCTAAGAACTACCAGTTCTTGGGCTAGGCTTGGAGGACTTTTCAGAGATGTCCTTGGCCCCCAAGAAGCCGTGCTGAGCTGTTGTTATAGATGGGAGTGTGTGTTTCAGGGACTGTGTTCATAGCAGAAGGAGAACTTGGCATCCAGGTGTGGAGCTGAGGGATGAGGCTGCTACCCACACTTGCTTGAACACATGGCTCCCAAGAGAGCAATCACCATCACCACTTCTCCACTACCCAGATTTTCTTCAGCCTTGTGGTGGGTGTATAAAACACTGCTTCCAAAATGTGTTCTTAAGCTATCAAGTGATTAAAAGCATCCCATACCTCGGGAACAAGCTGGAGTAAGTCAAGATGAGCAGACTTCTTTATTGCAGAGCTTCTTTGAGCCGCAGATGCACTAATATGTCACCTCGGTCTCAGATCAAATCAGTTGTAATCTATAACGTGTTCCACATGACTCCACCAACTAACTCTGTAACTAGGAATGTCCTGTGAGGCCAGGACGCTGCTAAACACCGTGGGAAAAATGTCCATTTACTGAGCTGCTTAATGAAAAGCCGGCGAAGATTGTATCAGCTCAAGCTCTGCCATCTTGTGTTGTTGGGGGTACAGTGCAGCACCAGACAGTCCCACGGCCGAATCTCAGCAACGGCCTCTGCTCTGTCTGCTACATAATTTGGGTTCAGCACATTCAGGGGACAACGGAGACAGGTTGTTACAGACTGTCATTATGAAAGATCATGGACCCTTCTGGAATGCCCTCATAATAAAGAACAGATTAGACATTTACAAGTTGGAGTGACTCACAAAATGCTACCTCCCTCTCTCTAAATGTTTCTGGAATCTGATTGTCATCACCCACAGTCTGGCAAGTCACCCTATCTCCTCCTGAATAGCTTCTGCCAGACATCATCAGAGCAAACCTGCTAAAACCCAAATGAGTCACGTGTGCCTCCACACCACCAGAGTAAGCTGCTAAAGCCCAAAGTGAATGGTGGTGTGCCTCACTTGAGAGATCTCTGTGGCACCTCACCAGGCCCAAAGTCAATACCCTTGAAACTTCTCATAAATGTAGAGGAATTTTAATTCACAGCATGCATTCACATCCAAAGACCTTCTAGGTCTGTGTGATCTGGCTGGGATACAAACATGCCTTTAATCCCAGGAGGCAGATAGAGGCAAGCAAAACACTGAGTTCAAGGCCAGCTTAGTGCAGAGAAAGTTTCAGGTAAAGAAAAGCTTAGGTCCAGGTGTGGTGGTACACGCCTTTAGTCCCAGCACTTAGGAGACAGAGGCAGGCAGATCTCTGAGTTCTAGTCAGTTCTGTTCAGGCATGTTGATTGAGTCAGTGAGGTGAGAGGCAGTGCAGTGGGTGAACAGAGATTATGGCAGTTCAGTTCATGGAGTTCAGAAGCAGTTTTCCTGGGAGAGTTTTACAGAGAGAGGCCGAAGAACAACGTTGACACAGGTGACGACAGCCAGAGAAGGAGAAGGAGCCAGAAGATTAGAACAGATTGCCTCAGAGCAATTCAGTCAGAAGCTGAGAGAAGCCAGTTTGAGTCAATGAGGTAGGAGAGGAGTTTGAGCCAGAACAGCTGCGTTGAACCAGCCAGCCAGAGTTCAGAAAGTAGAAAGGGTGAGCTTATTCAGCTGTAAGTCTCAGAGACTGAAAACATTCTAGGCCTAAATTAGATTATATGGAGGCTAGAAGCTTCCAGGGCTAGGTCTAGGTTAGCAGATAGAGGCAGTAAGCCTCTGAGATGACAGTTAAATGAAGCAAATAAAAGTTACCTTAACACATAAGGTCTCAGCAATCACCATCCAATCCCAAACCCCAGCTGACCATGTCCCCATTCACTTGTTTCCATCTGCTCCCAGCTCATGCTGCTCCATCCACTTTGTCCCTGTATTAGTTACTTTTATGTGATAAAACACCACAGCCAAGGCCACTCATGGGAGAGTTTATTTGGTCTTATGGCTACAGATGGATAAGAGTCCGTAATGACAGAGAGACATGGCAGCAAGCAGTAGGCGCGGGGCTGGAGCAGGATGCTGACAGCTCACATCCTTCACTATAGGTCTCAGATGCTTGCGACCCTGGAGGACATTTCTCATTTACATCACCACATTCCACTCCCTTGCTCCCATAGTCTCCTGATTACATCATACTGCACAATGCACTAAATCCAACTTCAAAAGTCCCTAGTCTCTCAACAACATAACACTGTTTAGAAGTCAAGCTGAAAATCTCCTCTCAGACTCAAGGCAATCTCTTAATTGTAAACTCTTATAATCAAAAAGCAAGTTATATACTTCTAACATACAATGGCACAGAGTGTACACTGCCATTCCAAGAGGAGAAATGGGGGCATAGTGAGGAAATACAGCACCAAAGCAGATCAGAACCCAGCATAGCAAATTCCAAATCCTGTAGTTCCTTATTCAGTGTCTGGGACTTACATTTCAAAGGGCTTTAGACAACATTACGCCTCCAGGTCTGCTGCCTGCAACACGCATCGCTACCCCGGGGTGACTTCACTCCATATATGCAACTCTCCTTGGCAGATGCTCCATGGCTCTCATAGCCGACATCTTGGGGTCTCGACTGGGTTTTACTTTCACAGCATCACACAGTGGCCTCCCATGTCCTCTTGCCCTCTTGGGGGCCTCCTTTGATGAACACTGACTATCTTGATTTATTCTCTGAAACGATGGAGGAAGAACTCACAACCCCTTCAACCTTGACTCTTTCATGCCTCAGTCCAGCTGCCAGCTTGGGCTGGACCTGCCTCCTTGAGCCACAGCAGCCAGTGTTTCTGTTCAGGTGCCTGCTAGGAGCATCAATGCCTTATGTTCTTGCACAGGTTGGGAGCCTAACTGGGTAATTATCTTGCCCTGAAGACGCCCTTCCCCTCCCCTTTACTCCAGTGCAGATCAGAAGACCTTTCAACAACGGCACGAACCCCACATCTCTGTAGCAGAAGCCTCGGTTGAGACACTAAGTTTCCAGGAGCTCTCTTTCTCTTCAAACTGTACAATTTGTATTTCTTTCTGCCAATCTAATTTTTTCATTGTAGACCTGCATAACTAATATAATAATAATAATTGATAATAATTATTATTAATAATAATTAATAATAATAATAATAACTTTTATGTTGATGTGAAAGAACATCATGACTAAGCCAACTTAAAAATAAAAGAGTTCATTTGAGCTATGGACCAGGTGGATAAGAATCCACTATAGTAGGGAGGTATGTAAGCAAACAGTAGGCATGGTGTCTGCATATCTTATACCATATTCATGAACCCAGAGAGAAAACTGAGAGTAAGGGATTGGTCTTAGACTCTGAGAGCCTACCCCAGCGACACACTTCTTCCAGCAAGGCTGCACTCCCTAACCCTCTCCAAATAGCACAGGGACCAAGTGTTCAAGTGCCCAAGACTACAGAGGGCATTTTCATGCAAACCACCACAGCCCCTTTGCTGACCCTCTGGCATTCCCAGCAAGTTCCAGCCCAGATTCAGCACTTAATTTTCCCCTGCATTACCACCTAGCTCCCTCTGAATTTCTCCTCTTAGCTCTCAAGGGTCTTGGTTTAGATGTCACCTTCTCAGTGACGACTTCTGTGAGTGTCCTACTTAAAACCCACAGCTCCTCCGTCCCTCCTCACGTCCCCATCTCCTTTTCACGGGTTGCTTTTCTCTACAGCACTCGGCACTATCAGGTGTGTTTCCCCTCTCTCGTTTATTTCTTAATACTCTGTCTCCCTAATTGGGAACAAATGGCATTGCTATGTGTTGATCACTGGAGTAGGTAAGGCCTTCAGAAAATAAAATAAAATAAAACACTATAACATAACAAAGTAAGTAAAATGGAAGGCATTAATTCTTCTATATCAGTAGTGGGAGTCAATATGAACGGGCTGAATTTTCTTACTGAAAGGCGAGATCCAAAAACCCACAACAACAAGAAAGAAACAGAACAAAGTAAATTTGAGCAACAAAGTGCTTTAAAAGAATAAATTAAAAATCAAATGTCAAAAGCTGTGTGCAGTGGTGTATACCCTGTAATCCCCACATTCAGGAAGCTGAGACAAAAGACCTATAGGAGAACCAAACACCACTAACTGGTCTTTAGCAAAACCAATGAAATGATTCCTCGTGGTACCCTCTGTACTCATAGCTCAGTGCCTTGTCCAGTCGTCCTCAGAGAGCCTTCCTCCAGCAGCAGATGGGAGCCAATCAGGGACCCGCAGCCAGACACTATGTGGAGAGAGAGTCTCAATTCAAGGTTTCCCTCAAGTCCCTCCCTTCAGAGCTCAGGGAACTTCTCAGAAGAGGGTGAATAAAGACTGTAAAAGTCAGAAGGGGTGGGGACACCAAAAAAGCATGATGCCCCAAATCAACTAGGCAGGGCTCACGTGGACTCACAGAGACTGACATGGCAAGCATGGGGCTGGCGTGGATCTACACCAGGTCCTCTGCATATAGGTCATGGTTGTGCTTTGGTGTTTTTGTGAGCCTCCTGACACTGGGAGTCGGGGTGCCTCTGACTCTTTTGCCTGCTCTTGAGACAGTTTTCCTCCTATTGTGTTGCCTTGTGCAGTCTCCATATAAGGGCTTTCACCTTGTCTTATTGTAGCTTGTTTTGTCCTGTGTGAGTGTAGTCTTTTGGAGGCCTGCTCTTTTCTAAAAAGGAAACGGGGGGGGGGGAGTAGATCTGGGGGAGGGGAGAGATGAGAGAGGAGCTAGGAGGAGTGGAGGGAAGAGCAACAGTGGTTGGGAAGAATTGTATGAGAGAAGAATCTATTTTCAATAAAAAATTAAAAAGAAAAAAATTTCAGGAGATGAGAACAAATGGAGGCAACCACAGATAGTCTTTTTTTTTCCTGAGTTCCTAAATTATGTTTGACAGTTGAAAGATTATTTGTAAGAGTCTCTAATGCTCTCAGTGTACACAGAGGAAACAAGACAATCACACCATGAATAGGGTGGAAAGGAGTGAAGGGAGAAAAACCATAGCTAGTGTGTGTATACATGACGTAATGTCTAAGCAATTGCTTACGGTGCCGTGCACAAGACAAAACTCTGAAAAACAATGTAGGTACATAATGATACAGTTCAGAAATATGTTCAAATCAGGAAGTAAACACATAGAATTAAAAGCATGTTTTGTATTTAGGTATTCAAGAATATATATATGCACATACATATACATATGTAACAATAATTGAAGAAAAACAGAAGGCCTGAGTTTGATAAGGTGTAGACAGAGAAAAGGGAAGATAGAAATGATAAATCATATTATAATATCAAAAATACTTTTAAAAGAATAAAATACATACCCTGGGAAGATTAAAATAGGTTGTATCAATTATTCAGTAGATAAAATATGTTCATAATTATAGTGAACATAAAAGGTTTCACTATACCAAGCAAAACAGAAATTGGCATATAGATTAAACAAAGATATTATTCAGTTTCAGTTATCTTCAAAAATTTACTACTGACACCTCAGTATAGACAGGCAAACTGAAAATAAAAAGACAGAAAAATATAGTATGATAAAATCTTAACAAAATGAAATCAAGAATGACCCTTGATAACGACATCACACAGTGAACAAAGAAAATCCCCAAGCCAACATGATGCAAACACTCTCCAAACATAAGTGAGTAGGATTCAGTAATATATAAGAAAAGTCACATGTTGTGACCAAGAGTGTGCTTCACCCCAGGAAGCAAGCTTGTGAGACAGTTAAAAACTAATCCATGAAACCCATCATATTAATAGACCAACATAAAAAAAAAAACCATGATATTTGCTAATGAGTAAATCAGTTGGAATATACAATGCTCATTATTTATTAGAAACAAAATTATTGGTTAAACATTAATATATAATTCATGAAAAATACCTACATGTTCAAGTCATCACAACAGGTAGTGAAAGATTAATATTATTCACAAACCACTGTAAGTCTAACTGTGGTTTCAGTGGATACCTACACACACACACACACACACACACACACACACACATAAGTAAAAAAAATAAAAAACCCAAATCAATAAATTTTGGAGCACCCACACTACAGAAAGCTATTCAGAAATAGAAAGAATGAGCTGTTCATATATACCTTTCAGATGAGTCTTGAGGGCTTTATGAAAAAAGAAAATAAAAAGATGACATGCTGTGTGACTTCATGTTTATGCTGAGCAGGGGGCAGAGTGGCAGCCGTCGGCTGTTGGAGATGGCATGAGAACGGTGTTTATGGTAATAACCTAACTCTCACTTCGAGCCTGATGGTTTCCTGAATCTACACACGGGATAAAACAGCACAGACACATGCTATAAATACACACATTTCTTTTATAGTCTATTAGAAACTTGGTGATAGGTACTATATTTTCAATTTCCAGTAACTTCAAATTGTTTAAAAATAAAACATAAAAAATGCAACAGCAGCAGCAACGATAAATCAAAAAAAAAAAAGATTAATTGAAAATGAAGAACTTGTCCAAAACCCAGAAAAAAAAATTAGGAACAAACTCTTAAACAATAGAATTTAATTGAAAATATTTTTAAATGTTTTTTAACTTTAATCAAATAGTTGAAAACATTTTAAGATATGATATTAGCACAAATTCTATAAAATATGACTCAGACAATATAAAATAGTAATTAACTTGTTTGCACTAAACACTCTACAAGTAAAGTAAATTAGCAAAATTCTCTAAAAAATAGTTCTGAAACCTTTAAAAAACAGTTTAACCATAGGAAATTTTAATGTATTTCATCTACTCAGGTATATAAACTTTTGTTTAATAAAGTGATCAATGAGTTTGATTTCATGAACATATAAGAAGTGATTACCACAGCCCTGCAGAGCATTTGGGTATATTAATATGACATTGATTGCAAGAAAAAGGTATGTGAATTTTCACAAGTAAGATTTGAAAGAGTTTAATTTATAGTCATTGCTCAATAAAGTCAAATACATCAAGAAATGGTTAAATATCCATCTTAAAGTAGAAAATTAGTCTTTACACAGTGTTACAAAGAGGCACTTACCTCTAGCCTAAAACGGCTTTAATTCGGTGTCATTGTTGCAGCAGTGGCAGGTCTGGTACAGGGGTAACCAGCATCGTCTAACCGTCTTTGAAGCTTGTTCCACAGGAAGGAATTTCTATCTGGTACCTGATCAGTAGCTGGGACTAGAGAGCTCAAAGGCCCCAGTGGCGAAGCTTCTGCTATTGTTTTCCTAAACTGACACGATGTTTTCATCAAATCCTTTTCACAATGTTTACTTTTATGACACAGACCAGTGCTGCTTTCAGTATTGAACAGAAAAGCTTTACTGTGTGGTAGGCAGCAGTAACTACAAAGACCCATAACTGATCAGTACTGGGGATAAATAACCATTGAATCGGTTATCCGTAAGTAGGAAATCTATTTTACCCCCGCAGGTCTCCTGGGACATTTTTTAGAGAGGGAAGAAAGAGAGATGCCAAGGGATGGGCAGGGTATATGCAGCACTCTATTTCATGTACGACATGGCTCTGGCAGTCTCAGACTCACAGCAGAAGTGATTATCTGCACAACCTCCACAGGACTGGCGCCTGTCCTGTTGTCACACACTCTCTCTCTAAGGGAAGGCCTCACAAAGCCCCATTTCTCCCAAGGGATTTATAAGCAGTTAATGAATTCTGGGAGAAGGAGAAACATTTTCTTCAGGGGTGTAACCACTGGTAAGGCGCTCACAACCCTGTAAATAACCCCATATCTTATTTAGAGTTTCTAATGTTGTAATACAACACCACGACTTTGGCCCAAAGCACCTTGAGGGAAAAAAAAGTTTCTTTCATCTTCCACTTCCAGGTATCAGTCCACCACTGAGGTAAGATGTCAGGGCATGGACTCAAGCAGCGCAGGAACTTGGAGAAAGAAACAGATGTAGAGACTGTGGAGGAATTCTGCTTACTCAGTTGCTCCCCAAGACTTGCTCAACCTGCTTTCCTGTGCTCTCTAGCACCATCTGCCCACCATTCACTGTGGGGTGAACCCAAGTCAACCTACATCAATCATTAATCAAGGAAACGTACCACAGGCTTACCCATAGGCCAGTTATAGAGTCAATTTCTTAACTGAGGATCGCTCTTCCCAAATGGCTATAGTTTTTGTGAAGCTGTCATAAAAACCAGCCAGTACAACTGACCCCTTATGAACGAGACACAGACACATCACCGTTTGACTAGAACCTTTCCTTTCTCATCTGTCCCCAAGATGGCATTAAGATAAATATCATCGTGTAAAACACATTTCAAAATTTTAAAGTCCAAATTCAAACACTTGAGAAATTCAAAGTCTCTTTCAAAGTTCAGTTTCTATAAAATATCTAGTTTCTATGACATTTCAAGCTCTTGGAAAAACTAAAACATTTCTCTAAAATTCTGTAGCAGTCATGAAAAGACCTGGGATAGAGTCTATAGCCTCAAATACCAGACAAAGAGAGGAAATCAAAATTCCTTACTCAACTATAAATTTAGCCTCCTCTAGGATATTGTACACACACTCTATAAGAAGAAAGAAAAATCAAGAAATCTAACCTGAAATAAATAAATTTAAGAACATAAAACACATGGCCACCACATTAAATACAGATGAGGCTTTTGACAAAATTCAACATCCCTTCATATGATAAAATTCCTAGAGAATCTAGGAACACGTGGGACATAGCACAACATAAGTTATTTTGAGCATAGAGTATATGGTAACCTCACATCCAATATCTTGTTGAATAGAGAAAATTCTAAATTATTTCTACCAAAATCAGGAACAGAGTGAGGATGTTTATCCCCTCATCCTGCTTATCCTAACACTTGAGACATAGCAAGAGGACACATGAAGGAGAAAAGTGGGATACAGATCAGAAAGGAAGAAATGAAAGTATTATTATTTCTAGATGGTATAATTCTATACATAAAGGCACTAAAGACTCCACCAGAAGTGACTACAGTTGATAAACACAAACAGTAGCAGGATACAAAGCAAACACACACACAAAAACAGTAGTTTTCCTATATATAAATGATGAACACACTAAGAAATAAATCAGAAAAGCAATACTTTCCACAGTAGTATTAAAATATCTTAGACTAGACCTAACCAAGAAAGTGAAATCTTGTACAATGAAAACTTTAAGACACTGGAAAACAGAACTGAAGAAGATGCCAGAAGATCGAAAGACTTCCCATGCTCATAAATTCACAGGATTAATATTGTGAAAATGGCCATCCTACCAAATCAATCTACCGATTCAACAAACCCCCTCAAAATTACAATGCAATTACTTCAAGTAAATTTCTTCCAAATAAAAAGGCCCAGTGTACGATACCTCTCCTTGAGTTGCATGTGAGAGGCGTCCTAGGAGCCCACAAAACAATATGGACTATTGCCCTTGCTCTCGGTTTCCCACCAGAATATGATGGTAAGACCCTATTGCTTAAGGTAGCTTACACCGTGGTCAGAGCACATGGAGAAATCAAGTTGATACTAGTCAGAAAGTTTCTTCTCCAAAGACAGCTTTCATTAGTGCTATTCAGACTTCTAGGGGAAGCCTTCGCTCCTTTCTTATGTAGCTGTGATCCCTGTGGACTACAGTAATGACCTGTGTGGCAAGATAGGTCCATGGATGCAATAGTTGCACAGATGCTGTGGCTGTAACCCACCACTCTCTGATTGGATTTAAGGACTCCTCCACAGGAAAAAACTCATTCCTGGTGCTGTAAATCTGGCCAAGAACCCATGGTTGGAGAGCTCACCAACTCAATGGGCAAAATTACTACTATAATTCTTTTAAATGGACGTAGTGAAAAACTGTCCTCTAAATTTTTATCTGTATACCACAGCTTACTGCAGCTCCCAGACGTCATCAGAGTACAGCAGAGACTGGTTAACATGGAAATTCATAATCGGTCAAAGAATATAGAACACGTGTCTGTGGAGTGCTCAGCCACAAATAGGATACCTGTATCACCCCCTCCCACAAATCTCGGGGACCATACCTTGGAAGAGGAAAGAGAAACATTGTAAGAGTCAAAGGTCGGGAAGGATTCAAGTGAAACAGTGTCTCTGGACATGACAAGGCCACTGTGCTCATGAACTCACATCAGCTGTGATTGCCTGCACAGGACCTGCACAAGATCAGGAGAGTCTAGCATGGAGAGAAGAGGAGATCAGGAGCCCCCACACCAAACTGGGGCACTATTGACAGTTAATGTCCTCCAGAAGACAGAGAGTCAGTTTTCCTTAAGTGGTACATGGACCTGGTACATGGACCACACTCCAGTAGGTGGCCCAGTGATCCTGAGTATATAAGCAGTGCAAGTTGGACTCGGTAGGTTATTTAAAAAGAAGAAAGAGGTTGAGACATGGAGCTGAGAAGAGTTATAGGGAGGAGTAAAAGTTGAATACAACCAAAATAAGTTGTATGACTTTCTCAATGTATTAATAAAATGTTTTATTAATAAGGATTTGCTCTACAGTATTAGTAAGGATAAAATGATAAAACAGGGGCGGAGCATCCAACTAAATGGTCCGAATGCCCTAGGTTCCTATGTAATCCACAAAAGGGACTCAGACTCTTCCAGAAAATGAGTAATAAAGAAGGAAATGCCACCCTATCATGGGCAAAAACCAGATGTTATCAGTGCTGTCTAGAAATATCTGCCTACATAGGACACATAGCAAATGCTCGAATCTTAACCAATCAAATAGAGCCTTGCCTCTCCTTATACTGCCTGTAAGCCACCTCCATCAGAGGCTGAAGTACTCTGTGAGGCAGCCCTGCTCATAAATTATCTGTTCAAATAAGCACTAAGATTTTTTAATGCATCAAAGTTTGGTCTTCCAACACTATTGAAGCTGAGGATTGTGGGAATTCTCTCTCTGGTTGTCCTGTGTCCTCTGGACTGTGGTTCCCCCAGACCCTCAAGTTTCCAAGAAGTCACACCAATAACTGTCCTACAATTGGGTCAGAGATGTTCTACATGTGAGGACACCCTCGAGTCAGGTCCACATGAGTGACATTGAACTTGACACGAACAATTGGCTTGTAAGGAGTGGTACGGTTTATTTCTCCGCAGCTGGGGCTGAGCCAGAGGCATTCATGCTGCACTTTCTAAATACCTCAAAGACAGGCTGGGGCTGCAGCCAAATCAGCCCAACAGTTGGCTTGGTGCCAGTCTCCTGGGGTAATCCTGAGACCTCTGGCTGAGTGCTTAGAGCTGAGTATCCCCCGTGGCCCAGCACAAGAAAGGCACGGCTGCCTTCCAGCCCCCTGTTCCAACATAATCAGGAGTATGAAGAGGTTGAATGAGAGGCAAGGGAGAGATGGGCTGAGATCAGGCCCTCTGTAACCTTCAAACAAAATCCACATGTCTTTTTTCATATCCCCCAGGTCCAGCCCCTGACCCCCACTAGGAACCTCCCCTGACACAAGTAACACATTACTAAAATGCTTGTTATCAATGCTTTTATATCAAGTGCTGTTCAGTGGAGTGTAAATATCCTATGAAGAATGTACAGACTCTTTTAGGCTACAGTATCCTAGCAAGCAGATTGGCTGTGCTGGCACAGATGGAACTATCTGGAAGATACATGGCGCTATGAGAGTTACTGATGGAGACCTGGAATCTGTTCCTCAAAGTATAAACCAGCAAGGAACAAGGGTCAGCCTGCTGCTCAGCTGTCAGGGATGGGCCATCAATATGGAAAAGTCTGGTCCCCCCTTCAATCATAGTGGCGAACTACAGCGTGAGTACATTGTAAGGAAGAAGTGTTTCCTGTGGCTCTGAGTTTCACAGGCTTGGTGCACAGGCAGCCATCTCTGTTGCTTTGGGACTGGGGTACAGCACTACATCACGGCAAAAACACCCCACAGAGAAAAAGCTGCTTATTTCATGGAGACTGGAAGCAAAGAAACAAACCAGAAAGGCCAAGTCCCAATATGCCCTTCAAAGGCACACCCCTAATGTGTAGGCTGTGCTTCCTGGGTTCTTCTACATCCTGGTGGCATTACAGGTGGGGGCCCAAGTCTGTAACATATGGGACTAAGGAGCATTGAAGGTTTAAAGCCTGGCAAAAGGTATCAACGGGGTAGCATCTGTCTACACAGGAGTTGGAGCCACATATGAAAGGGTAGTGAGTATCCTTCAGGGGTGTGTGACTCAGTATCTGACTGAGTCTGTGAGCATCTGCATGCTTAGGTCCCTTGGCAGGCACGAGTGTACACTATGCAGGTTTATTCTCTTACTTAGCTTGATCACCTTACCCACCCACTTCCGATGCCAGGAAAATTAGGAGTTTCTTCGGCACTAATCCACTAGGGTTGGTTTTTCTTCATTAAACTCAGAGTCAGCTGTGGCATGCTGGTCTCACAACCCCGAGGACCTCTCCTCAGCATGGAGACTGCACAAAGATAGGGTGTTAGCACCATTCCCAAAGTCCCGCTGTCTAAGGTCCATGCCCTCTCCAACTGCTTCCAGCCCCAGTGGTGTAAGTAGGGGATGGCTACAGCGTTCCTGGAAAAGCTCGTCACTCCACTATTGTGTTAATTCTTAGAAATTGCTAGGTCTGATGCCACTGACATTTTCCCCCAAAACTTCTTCAAGTCTCAAGACTACATGTTAGCCATCTTTAGACTCTGAATGTATTCCTATATAAAATAATTTTAACATTTTTTTAAGTTACCATGAGACTCGAAAGCATGCTTTCTTAAAGTGAGATGGGAGGCAGGAAAGAGAATTCAAAGATGGAGACTGAGGATGGAGTATGACGTCATCAGAGTCTTCAGAATCTGAGAAACAGAGCAGAGCTCAGAGATGGAGATGCTGTCGACAAGCACTCACGGGGTGTCTCTAGACAGCAAGAGGTGCTGGACGAGGTTGCAGGGTGTTTCTTCTGTGTTCATGGGGCTCTGGAGATGGATTGGAGTGGCCTTTGTCACACGTCCATCTGTGCTAGTGATCAGAGCCACAGCAGTGCTGGGAGTAGGTACCGCCCTGGCCTGGTTCCTCGGAATGGCCAGAGTGCTTAGCAGAATAAAGAGCTGAGACAAGTACAGGCTTCCAGAAAAGCTCAATCTTTAAACACAGCTGTCAGATCAGAAATCCAAACAGGGAGCACTTGAGAGCCAGAAGGTGCATCAAGTAAGAATGTGCTGTCTGGTGCTCACTGCATGGTGAGTTATGACCATTGGGCTTTTAGTGCCAGGAAGGGCTAAAAATGGCAAAGGAGAAGGGGACCTTCCCTGCTCCCGTGTGTGTGTGTGTGTGAGAGAGAGAGAGAGAGAGAGAGAGAGAGAGAGAGAGAGAGAGAGAGAGAGAGAGACAGAGAGAGACAGAGAGAGAGACAGAGAGAGAGACAGAGAGACAGAGAGACAGAGAGACAGAGAGAGACAGAGAGAGACAGAGACAGAGACAGAGACAGAGACAGAGAGACCCTTCCATCCTCCCTTTTTCAAACTCATATCATCACCCTCCTCCTCTGTCTCTTGAATTGTCAACTCTTTCCAGAATCTACCAACATGAGTTGCTCAGTCCAAGGAACTGAATGTGCCCAACTTTCTCCAGCAGCAGTGCAGCACAGAAGCTCAAAGCATGACATTCGGAAACAATTTCAGGACACAAACCATAGCTCCGAGCTTTAAAAGAGTCCTTTTCCCAGCATCCAAGAATCAAGCACATGAGAAAAAACAAATGAATACACACTAAGCAGAATCCTGACCTGCCAGGAAGTGACAGGGCAAAGCACGGATGTTACCTGGGAGAAGGAGCTGGAATAAAACCTTTCTTGTCATCTGGGACACAGAACATCACTGTCACCTGAGCCACCTCAGAGAGGTTGCTAGACTCTTTTGATCTCCAAACACAATTTGGCTTCTGAGGGTTGCTAAAAAACATGTCCAGCAACATGACAATTTTATGCCACCTTACACACAGCAGACCCAGTCTATAATTCCACGGTGTGAAACTGTGACATGCTTGAATATGGATGTCTTTTCCAACCAGTTAGTAAATCATCTGTTCTCAGAGGGTTAATTAAGTTGACTTTAAAACCTTCTTTGGTAATTAGAATATAAATTAAAGGGCTTGGTTATGGCATTTTTATACATTTTTTTTTACCATGCTTCCCTTTACTAGCCTCTCCCAGATCTCTGCACTTCTGCAGGAATGTTTCTTTTTTTCCCAGTGTCCCCATTCTGCTTGAATGTCACATACATGCCATTCAGTCACTTTTCCCTACACCTCCCATGAGACCTTTCTCCCTCCCATGATATGTTCTAATTCCAAAATCTGTAATCACATCTACATATACATATATAAAAGTCAAAATCCAGGATCTACATGTGAAAGAAACCATGGACTCCTCTTTCTGAATATAAATGACTTCCTTGATATAATAACTTCCACTCTGCAAATTCATGGTTTCACCTTTCCTTGTGGTTCAAGAAAATTACATTCTGTACAGGCACTGTGGTTCTTTCACTAATCTATTGATGGGCATCTCCGCTGGTTCCACATCCTAGCTAATGTACAGTGCAGCAGCAGTAAACAGAAATGTGTCTCATGGTAGGACCCAGAGTCCTTTGGGTCTATGCTAAGGAGTAGTATAAAGAATTGCATCATAGTTCTTAACCAATTAAGAGGCTCGTCCTGGGGAAGACTGACAAGACTAATTCTCTCTCTATTAATAGTTATTATACTTTCCCATAGCTCTTCATCTAGGGGTGGGGCCTGTGAGATTTCCCCCATCCATGTTACCATATCAGCTGGTGTTGACTCTATTTGGGTCTTGTTTAGGCCTTGAGAGGTCAAGGGTGCATCTACCCTGCCATATATAGGTACATAATCTTACAGCAGATGTCTTGGTCCTCTGACTCTTAGAACCTCTCCATTACCTCTTCTGAGGAGACTCCTGAGCCTTAGGTGTAGGGCATGTGATGCAGACGTAACAGCTGGGGCTGCGCACCCCATGCTCAGTGCTTCTCTGGTATTTTGGCTGGTTGTAGCTTCCTCTAATAGTCTCCATCTGCTACAAACAGAAACTTCTTTGATGAGGGCCAAGAGCTGTACTTACCTGTGGGAATAACAGTGTGTATTGGCTGTGCAGTGAGAGACTGTGCTGACTGGGGAGTGGCAGCAGCGGGCTTTATACTAGGCTCTGTGCTGGGCTCGATGTGCATTCCCACTTCTCCTCTATGCTTCTATTCCTCTCATGAAAGGAATTCTCTCAAGTTGCTCATTAGATGCAACGTCTTTCTCTTTCATCTGTGTATAGTATTCATTTGGGAATTGTCTAAAGTGCTGGCTTGGGCATCAACCGTTGTTTTGATTCTTGCTAATTTTGAAATGTTCTTACTGCGGTCTTAGTTTTAAGACAAAATTTTCTAGACGCATCAATCTTGGTGGATAGTTTTAACTGCTGAGAGATCTGTTGCTATTCTGACGTTTCTCCCATTGTAAATAAGTTGGCATCTTCTTTTATGACATTTAACATTGTTTCTTTGTTTTATATTTGTATAACATAACTGTGATATGTTGTGGCAAGGTTCTTTGGTCACGTCTATTTAGAATTATTGGGAACTAAGAGCTTCTAGTGTTTGGATGTCCATTTCCTTCTATAAGTTTGGAAATTGTCTGCTGTGATTTTAGTCAATTAACTGTGTCCTTGGACTTTGTCTCACGTCCTCTTATAGCCCATAGATTCTCGGATTTGTTCTAGTGAACATATTTTAGAGCTCATGGAAGCTTTGGTCACATTCTTTAGCTTTTCCCTATGCATTTCTGGATGTGTTGTTATCTCAACCTTCTCCTCCATCCTTGAATGCATTCTTCTTCTTGGTCTTATCCATCAATTTTGCTTTCCACTGTGCTCTTATGCTATCAACAACCATTTTCTAAGCCAAGTAAAATTGTGATACCATGAAACAAAAAGCCATTGCTATGTTGCACCAGCAAGAACAGATGTGGACACGACAGGAACTCGCTGATATGAGAAGCAAACTCTATATTGCCTTGTAACAAGAGGGTAATTTGAATAGACTCATTGAATAACAAAAGCATAAGCTCATTTTTAAAAATGGATTTGGAATTCTAGGTCTACTGAGTCTTATGCCTCTTGTGGTTTTATGCCTGCCACAGCCATGATTTTCGAGGTGAGATGGAATTCTATGTTTTGCTTTGGAAACGGCACTGCAAAACAGACTTCCCGTCCCTGCATTATATTTAGCTACATTTGGAAACCCAAGAGACAAATACAAAGAAGGGTTTTAAAGCTATAACTCTATCTTTTAAAGGTAGCTTCTAGGTCCCCATGTTTTGCTTGCTACCAAAGAGCATCTTGTAACAACCACCTAGGCTTCCAAGCTGCATCTTGATGATAGAAAAACTGGGATGTGCAGTACCAAGTGTCACCAAGAGCCTATGTGTAGCTCGACTCCTGACAGTCAGTGTTGGATGGGCTATTGCCAGCAAAATTGAAAGCTTTCCAAGTAGCCCAAGAGCAAAACAACCATCAATCTCAAGCTATAAGAAGAGAATTCAGCCCACAAAAAGAAATCACAACCAGGAAATGAGAGGCCAGTAAAATCTCTCTCTCTCTCTCTCTCTCTCTCTCTCTCTCTCTCTCTCTCTCTCTCTCTCTCTCTCTCTCTTCCCTCTCCTCTCTCTCCTCTCTCTCCCCCCTCTGTGTGTGTGTGTTTTATGTGTATTGATGTTTTCTTTGCATGTGTATAAGTGTACTGCACACATGCCCCGTGCCTGCAGAGGCCAGAAGACGGCACCTGACTGCTTAGAATTGGATTTACAGGCAATTGTGACCTGTCATATAGGTCCTGGGAACTGAACCTCGGTCCTCTTCAAGAGCAGCCAATGCTCTTAGTCACTGAGCCATCTCTCCAGACCTTTAAAACCAGTTCATAAGTAGCTTTAAAAGCTACAAAACAGATGGTAAGAAGTGGCGGGAGCTAACACGTGGCATCTATCCCTGCCCCCAAAGAGTATGCTGACCACATCGAGATATGTATGCCCATAACATCTGGAGAATCTGCAATAGATGAAAAATGAAAGCACCTCAACAGCTGACACCAGCTGAACACTGAAAGGATGAACAGCAACTGAACACAGCTAGAAAAACAATGTCTTAGGAACATTTTCAACAGTATCTTTCTTGCACAACGGCTAGAAGGTCAGAGTGGGTCAAAGACTCAGAGATGGCAAAGTGGACAGCTCAGAGCTATGGAAACCCACATGTAGCCACAGTCCATACACCTGACAGCCTAAGAATTCAGTCAACCTTTGTAACATAGATGAACTCAGTGATACTCATTAACTTATTTCAGTGTGTGTTGTAGAGAAAAGACACACCAATTTCATAGTTAAGTTTGATGGACTAAAAGACAAATGTCATTGCCATTGAACCAATCACCCAGAGAATTGTATTTTCTATACCAATTAACAATTCCTTCCTAATTAAGATAAATGTAAATGCATAAGATTGGTTTAAAAAGTACATTAAAAAAGGTTAAAATGTTTTCTAAAAGTTTACTTCCTTTAAAAAGCCTTAAAGTTTCTATTATTGAATTGCCAAACTGGTTGAGGTACGTGGGTAGCTGAGAGCCCCTAAATAGCGTAAATACATCAGGTGTCACCACTGTGCCTTCTGAAAGGGAATATGGGTAATCTCGTTGGTGGTCAGCGTCAGGCTGGAGTTGGACTTGGGATTGTGATGTGCCAAGTCTTGCTTTTGTTTATGAATATTTATTTTGTGTTCCTTGCAATCTAATCATTGTCTAAACATAGTCATGACACAGAAACTCCCATGTGGAGTTCATCTAGAAGGACACTAATGATACGTGTGAAAGTTTCCAGCAGATAACACAGCAGTGAAAAACAGAAAGTTCCAGCATACAAAGAATAGAACCATCCATCGGTTCCCATGGGAGACTAGTTTCAGGACCTCCCGCGGATAGCAAAGTCCCAGGATGCTCAAGCTCCTCATTAACATGGCACAGTACATATTTGCATATAACCCATGCACATTTTCCCATGCATTTTAGATAATGCCTTCTAAAACGCGAGTGCAACAGTTGTAGCTGTTTTAGTGCATTTAAGGAACTAATGACATCCCAGTTCTTCCAGCTTTTTCTGAAAGCATGAAGGTGTGGCTGCAGAAGGGGGTCTGTGTGGAGCATGCAGGAGAGACAGCTAATGCCTGGTAGAGTGCAGTCGAGCTCACATAATTTTGTTTATTTTTTCCTCCATCTTCAGATTTACTATGAAAGAGAATGTAATCTATTCAAGTCACAGAAAGTCTCTCTCCTCTCTCTCTCTCTCTCTCCCTCTGTGTGTGTGTGTGTGTGTGTGTGTGTGTGTGTCTGTCTGTCTGTCTGTCTGTCTGTCTGTCTCTGTCTCTGTCTCTGTCTCCTCTTTATGTATGACCACCATCTTTCTCTGTTTGAGCCCTCACTTTGTTCCGCCTGTGCCACAGGAAGGGTCAAAGAAAAAACCTAACATCAGTTAAATTTAACAACATCTCCCTGAACTGGACAGCATTCAGAGACCAATTGCCTTCACATACACTGTGATAAGCAAATGTATGTAGTTCAGCATTTGCCTTCTTGGGGTATAATCTGGCAGCCTTCACCCTGGGACTGGATAAGAATTTAGCTTCTTCTGTTGTGGCCTGAGGTTCAGTTGCCTGGTTACCAGGGAATATACTCCTATTGTCTTTGCATATGCTTGCTCACCAAGCCAGCTGTTTGTTATGTGAAGAGTTTTTTAGGACAAATTCTAACATTTATATGTCAATATCTGGTGATTCCAAATGTAATTCTTAGTCTGGAAAAATAGGCCATATCCACCCTTCACCTCACCCACCACATACATTCCCGTGAGACTGAATGGTGCTAAAGTACTGACACTTCACAACATGGATGCAGGCCAGAGTAAATGTGTACTCTTGACATACACACAGCCATGATGAGGACCCCAGGAATGGCGAAACCTTTACTGGATAAGGTTGAGACATGGCAAAACCTTCCACTGGTTCAAGTAGCAGTGTTTACCAGCCATTGACCAGTGTGTGCAAAGCTATCAACCACAGCTTCTTCTTCCTGCTGTGAGAACTGCCACCAAGGTTAGCTAAACCTGACTCCTTTTTCAGCTGTTCAGCTGTTTGCAAAGAACCCTGCCTCAATACAGATGTCTAAAAAGCAAACACAGATGTTCCAGGTTGCTAGTGTTGGTGCATCTCCATGCCAGCTTGTCTGTGTGTCTGTCCTGCTTTCATTATTCCATCTGCTCATTGCTTTTATCATTCCAGTCAGGCTCCCAGGACCAAGCTCTGGAGAGCAATTTTGTTGTTGATGTTGGTGGTGGTGGTGGTGATGGTGGTGGTGGTGGTGGTGGTGGCGGCGGCGGTGGTGATGGTGGTGGTGGTGGTGGTGGTGGTGGTGGTGGTGGTGGTGTGTGTATCAGATCCCCTGGATCTGGAGTTACAGACATTTGTGAGCTGCCATGTGGGTGCTGGGAATTGAACCCAGGACCTCTGGAAGAGCAACCAGAACTCTTAAGGACGGTTCCTAACAATCCTTTGACAGCGGCCAGTGAAGCAAGTACCTAAAGCAAACAGACATCTGACATGGATTTCATCCGGCTTTAGTGGTTCTTAGGAGTTAATGGTTACTATGGAAACCGCTGCTTAGAAGTAAGAATCTCTCAAGTGAAAAAGGTGATGATCGGGGATGAAATAAAGGCTGTGAAAGTGACATTGCTTGCTATTGCCTAGAGACAGGAAATAGAAACAAGGGGCTTATTTCTCTTTCTGCAAACTGTTCCTTACAATAATCAACACGATGAGCCCGGCTGTTGGCAGAGCCAGGTACAAATGCATGCGACTCTCTGGGGGTGCACAGACACCTGGGAGAAAGCCAAGGTCAGCTTCTATGTGACTGGAAACAGGCCTTCCTAAAAGTCCTAAAGAACGCCTGAGGATTCCTCCTCTGGCTGCTGCTGCTGTTCTGCGACCTTCGGCCTTTCTGTAATCCCTTGTGGAGATGGTGGGGGCTTTCCTTCTCCCAGCCCCTGGAAGCCCGCTTGAAGTCTGGTTACTGTCACTCCCGTAGCCCAACTTCTCCTCTAAAAGATCCTGATTAAAGAGGATGCCCAAGAGATTTATCTCAGGGCTGAAACCAAATAGGACAAGAGGGACGCTAAGGAGCATAACAACCCACACAAACGGAATTTCTCACGTGTGCTTGGGTTGGGAGGGAGCGGAGAAGGATTTGCTCCTGTTTCTCCTCAGCTGGGAAACCACAGGGTATTCAACCTGCCTGACTCCCCGGTGTTCCCAGGACTGTGAACCCCAGGACGGGGGAGCATACTTCAGCCATGAAACTAGTGTCAGCCGATCTGCAGCCCCGTTAGCGTCTACTTTATCTCCGAGTTTACCAGAATCGGTCATTCTGTTGACATCGGTGGAGTCTCCCCCAGTCCTTCCAAACTCAAATAAACTTGCCGAGGAAACCATCCTATGAGGCTCGGAGGCTCTAACCGAGAACCAAGGTGGCTTCTGCCTTACGGAACTCACAACTGCGTTCCCTCAATGAAGCAGACATGACCAGCTTAATAAAGTCAATGACAGCAAAATGCCTCTGTGCCTTGGAATCAGCAGATGGTTGGGGGTTTTGGTTGGTTGGTTGGTTGGTTGGTTGGTTGGTTGGTTTTGTTTGGTAATTTGGTTTGTTTTGGTTTAGTTTGGTTTGGTTTGGTTTGGTTTTTCGAGACAGGGTTTCTCTGCATAATCTTGGCAGTCCTGAACTCACTTTGTAGACCAGGCTAGTCTGAAACTTACAAAGATCCTCCTGCTTCTGCCTCCAGAGTACTGGGATTAAAGGCATGTGCCACCACGCCCGGCTACATGGTTGTTTTAATATCCAATAGATCAAAAGATCTGTGAATCCTCAAGTGCCCTGTATAAAGTTGGGTGGTATCTGCATGTAACTTAAATGCATGCCCTCATGTACCTTAAGTTATCTCTAAGTTGCTTATAATAGCATGCAGTGTAAGTGCTGGGTAGTTTTTACATGATATTATTCAGAAAATAATGACACAGGAAAAATCTCTTCATATGTTCAGTACAATTGCAGGGTTTATTTATACTTATTTTTTCACTTGTTATGATTATTATTTGTCAGTGAAGTGGGGCTCATTTTTAAAAGAATTGTGAAAACAAAACATTGAAATGAATAATAAATGCAATTTTCTTAGATTTTCTGAGCCTGGTTGGATCCATTTATTTAGAACACGCAGCTATGGAGAGGCAGCCATCACTACACACTGTAGTGAGCGTCATAGAATAAACATATTGCACCTGAATATATTATACTAATAATTATAATAATGGAATAAAGAATGCTAACAGCTATATACTAAAATCAGTTGGATACAGATCTCAAGTTAAAAGGTAAGAAAAGAAATGAGGGTGGCCATTTGCTAGGTACAAAAATGGAAAGGAGTTAGGATTGGAATACAACTGTGTTCGCACAATTCTGTGAGTGTTAGAAGTGATGCTGAGTTTTTCCATCTAAAAGGGCTAATTTATATTATGGCTTCTCTGTTCATGAGACTAAAGTCACCTATTAAAACATGTTCAAGTGGGGTTGTAAATTTATATTCATTACTATAAGATCTAGGAAATCTCCTATGCATATTATATCATATATATCAGTGAGATGTGCATACAATTAGCATCCCTTTTCTACGAAGGCCTGCTTCTCTCTGAGAAATAGGAGCTGCCACCACTGTGAACTGTTGTGTCCTGGTGTTTTCAGCAACGTCTCAGCTCCATCTCTGAGTTGCCCTGTACCCATTCCCTTCATCCCTGAAGATGTCTCTCAGCGCCATGTACAGCATCCCTCCTGTGTGTACACACTGGCTCATGTCTGGCTCCCTGTACCACATCCATCCTGTGTGAACACACTAGCTCATGTTAGATTCCCTGTACAGCATCCCTCCTGTGTGGACACACTGGCTCCCATCTGGCTCCCTGTACAGCATCCCTCCTGTGTGGACACACTGGCTCCCATCTGGCTCCCTGTACAGCATCCCTCCTGTGTGGACACCCTGGCCCCTGTCTGGCTCCCTGTACAGCATCCCTCCTGTGTGGATACCCTGGCTCCCATCTGGCTCCCTGTACAGCATCCCTCCTCTCATGATGCGCTGGCTCCCATCAGTCCTACATTAAGAACAACTTACTCCATGCTGAGTTCATTGTCCTAGCTCCTCCATCCCAAATGTCCCAAACACTCAGCCACATCCTGACTTTGGCACTGCTGCCTGCTCTGTTTCTCCAAGCCAATTTCACATGTGCCTCATAAGGAATATAATGATGTTTTGTCTCTTCTTTGGGCAAAGTGACTGGAGTATTCCAATCCTGTAGAAATGAGTATCTTACCCAACCAAGTTTAGTGCATTCTCTTTTGTTACCATAAAATATCAAAGGCTGGGTACTTTGAGAAGAGGCAACGTTTGGTTTATTGTTCTGGAGGTCCGTAAGTGTGGCACTGATATCAGCTCTGCTCTTGTGTGACCCTCACGACTGACGGCATCAAAATAGAAATGTACACAAGGGTGGTGTGTGTCACAGATGGAAAGGAGACTTGAGAAGACACCAGGTTCCCTCAGGGCAACAAGTTCTCAAATAAATCAGTGACTCTTGTGTCTCTCACTAGTTCCTCTTAAGACTGGCTCCTTGGAGCCTGATTACTTTCCACTAACATCCACGTCCTATTGTTTCTCCCATGCCAATGCCGCACACTGGGAGACATAGACTCCATTCAAGCCTCCTGCATTTGCATGGGCCAGTGCTCTCAGGTACCACACTGCCTGGAACTGGTCCTCAGCAGAAGCCTATGACCTGGATACTTACCCTGAGCAACCCCAGTGACCTCTTCCCCACTTGCTGTCCTACCTCTCACTGTCCTGCTTCCTGGTATTTGTCTGGTTCATGACTTCAGTCTCCATCTCTGCCCTTCCCTTTTGTCATAATGGCTTGCCGGGCCACTCTTGCCTGGCTGGAGACGTCTGCTTTCTACTCGGCAGAGCTCAGGGCTTCACCTGCTCCTCTGGATGGAGGAAGCCCTATCCTTCTTTGGAAGGTGAGAAGTTCATGACTGGAATTTCCTCCCAGAGGGCACTTTCCCTGACTGACGGAGAGGAACGAAGTCCAGCAGTCTGTAGTCTGTTTTGAGGGTAACTCTACTTTCCTAGAAAACTGGGTTCCTAAGGGACTGAAAACTCACAGTGAGAACTAACGTCTGCTGTCCGCCTGGACGTTTTATTGCTTGTCTACCATTTGAATTTGATGATGTGCACAAATTCCCATGAGTGTGTGCTCTGTGCTGGCACACAGCATGCATCCAGCCCTTCCTAGAAGTCCTCTCTCACAGAGGAGGAACTAAAGCCTAAGGGTGGAATGGCAGGTCCTCTGCTACATAGAAATGTGCTGTTGTGATATGAGGCCCTGGTGTGAAAATATTTATTTTCCAAACCTGCAAAGCAGTTCTCCATTGCTCTCCAACCTCCCGTACTGCACCCAATACAATCCTGGCGAGGCTGTGTGTGAGCTACATCTTCTCTTTCGAACAGTGTGATGACATCACTGATTGCTGCCTCTAATCTTTTGTGCTTGTTTGCATTCATGGTACCATTTTCATTGAGAGACATCTGAACTCTCAAACCCATTGGTTCTGGGGATTATTTTGTTGCTTTCTTGCTGGTCCATTTCTGGGAATGGCTTTGTGGTTAAATATATGTTTCTGTGGCCGTGACCCTCAGCTTCTGTCTTCTTACCTTGTGTTAACCACCACCATTGTGCCCTTTCAGTCTGCACATTGTTCTTTGGTGTCTTTAACTACCTCATCTTGGTAAAACTTTAAGAGTATTTTTAGTCAATATTCCTTTTTTAATTTTCAGAGTTCTTATTTTCTTATTTCATCTTTTTGCTAACAACTTGGTTGGTATGAATGGTGAAGCCCTTGACCAAGGGGAAGCTGCCCTCACTGTGTCTCAGGTCCCTAGCTGGCCCATCCATCAGACTGAACAGCAAGGGGACATGTGTTAGCAAAAGTTGTTTTTGGACATAAAAACTAAAACCAAATGTTCAAGACAATGTTCGAGACTCACCCCTGTTCGAACATCTTCAGGATTACAGATTCCAGTTTTCGTTCTACTTGTTACAAAAATAAACACGCACTTAGAGTAAGAGCTGCTTACTTAGCTGACCACCATTTATTGCATACAAGGCTTCCTCAAATATCAGTATTGATCCTTCATTTTGCTGAAATAGATGCTGCCGACCCTACTATCTTATATGGCTTCTGATTGTTAAACTTTCAAAGTACTCAGAGTTTACGTTATTATTCTTCCATTGTAGTTTCTTTTGGTTTAGACTAGAATTCTAATTCAAAATCACAAACACACAAACTTTAAAGATACAGTAGCCCCCACGAGCCATGCCAAGCTCCCCAGTGGATCCATGAAGCCACGGAAGGACTGAACTCTGTAACTTATTGTCCTTCCCGTCTTAACTAAACACATATCAGGTGGTGACAATTTGGGCTCTTTGATGAACAACTGTGACACTAACACAAACTCCTTCTGCCTTTCTTATCCCCTCAGTTTCACAGAAAGATTTGTTCTCATAGTGCGTCTTAGCCACTTCAGCATGTATCTTCTTTGTTTCCCTATCATACAGCAGCTGTTCCATGTGCTTGAGAGCCAGCAGCACCACTGTGTAGCCAGGGACTATGATTAGTAGAGTAAGGGTCACTGCACACAGTCACTGTGCACCACAAGTCACTTTGGTCACCATGATACAGCTATGTGACTGGTGGGTCACATACAATGCAGATATGCTGCACAAAAGGCTGGTGCCCACCCCACATCCCAGCGTCCAGATTCAGCTTTCAGCTCTCTCAATTACATTTTTTAGGCACTACTTCTATTTTGTTTGTATTTTTTTTCCAGCGCTCTTAAAAGTTTGTTTTAGTTTATATATAAAATGTCCTCATCCATCTGTGGGATATTATGCCATGTGTTGACAATATTTATTCTAAAGGATTTTCCCGATGCTCCAACATGTTTCCTAAAGCAGTATCTGCTTTGTGATTTGTAATTTCAGTGAATTTGTCATGACCCTCTGGTGGGGAATTTTCCTCCGGTGTTTGGAGATTTTGGGTTACATGTTTGTTTTCTTGACTTGGTAGGAAAATGCCATTCCTAGCCCAATTTCCCAACCATGGCCAATCACAACCGGTGGACCCTAGAGGAGGGAGCAAGGTGGGAACAGCGTAGGGGGCAGTGCATGAAGACCTGTCCGGGAGGCAGGCTTCAGTGAGATAGCTTGTTTAATTGGGGAATGCAAAGGCTATTTAAACCAGTCTTCCTGTGTGTATTCAGTCATCCTGAATGATCAGACAGGAGGAGGCCTAAGACTCCTGCCATGCAGCCACGCAGCCACGCAGCCACACAGCCACGCAGCCACGCAGCCACGCAGCCACGCAGCAAGACGAGGCTGAGCATGTGGAAAGCATGTTTTAATCTCTCGGTAAACAACTTTGTACTGAAGAGAGACACTCACAGCACCCCAGGGGAAGGGACAGGTTCCATCTTGCAGACCCATCTGTTCTGGTTTTGTTTTGTTTTCTTATTTCAGTTTCCACTGAAAGCTCTTAAAGACAGCTGAACATCTTTCCTTTTCCCAAGAACCAAGCCAGGCTAACTGTAGCCAAAACCAACAGCTGTTCATTTAACAGGTTTTTTTTTTTTTAAGAAGAAAAAGAAGAATCTCCTAGAGCTGCCAAGGCTACAGGGTGCTCTGGGCTCTTGAAGGACACACGTGCAAACATAAAGTGTCCACACCACTCACAGGTCCTGGGTGGGAGACCCCTGACTACTTTTTCAGGGAAGCTACTCGGTCTTTTGTGTCAGGCCATGTTGTTCGGTTCACACCTGAGCAAGTCTGTCCCACAGGTCTCCGGCATCTAAATACTTGGTCTCCAGGCAGCGGCTATTTCGGGGAGGATAAGGAGATGTGGTAGTGCTGGAGGAAGTGTGTCACTGGGAGCAGGCTTCAGATTTCAAAAGAACTCATGCTGCTTCCTGTGTTTGGCTTCTGTTTATGGTCTGAGGTGTGCACTCTTAGCTGCTGCTCCAGCCAGCTGCTGCCTGCTGCCTCCACTCTGCCATCATGAACTCTGACCTTCTGGAACGCTAAGCCCACAAAGGACTTTTCCTTCTATAAGTGGTTTTGGCCATAAGGTTTTACCACAGCAATAGTAAAGTAACTGAGACTGCTGATCCATGTTCCTCAACCTGTCAACCACCCAAATAATGACATGGATGCTTTTTATTACTATGATAGCTTGGCCTTAGCTTAGGCTTGTTCGCACTGGCTCATATAACTTAACTTAACCCTTTTATACTAATCTGCCATGTGGCTGTTACCTCTCCTCAGTACCGACACCTGTTTCTTCCTCCAAGTCTGGCTGGTAAATCCCTGCGCCTGATTCTTTCCCAGAGGTCTTATCTCTGCCTGGAAGTCCCGCCTATCCTTTCCTGCTTTGCTATTGGCTCTTAGTAAACCAATCAGAAGGTGATGGAAAAGATGTTTACAAAAGACAGGTGATACTTCATAAAAATAACAATACCCAAGTCTGCCTGTTCTCAATTCTTTGCTGGTACAGAAATCAGCATCTGAGTATCACAAAGTCATCCTTTACACAGTGCACAAGAGATTGCCCCGATATTCATCTATCTCAAGAGCTAGCTGGGGCTGCATTCCAGCTCAGCTCACAAGAAGGCCAGCTCCCTGTCTGGGCTATGTCCTTCTCGTGACAGGAAATATCACTGACTCACCAGCCTCAACTGTGTTTGGTCTCTGAGCAGTGGGTTTGCCCATCCTGAAGCTTCCAGTGCCTCCAGATTAACAGAGAGGGGGCCAGTTGACAACGCTGTTTTGGGCATGGTGCTGCCTTGCTGGAGGAAGTACATCACTGGGGGTGGGGGTGGGGCGGCTTTGAGAGCTTATAAACTCTCACTGATTTCTAGTTCACCCTGTGCTTTGATTTGCATTTGAAGACATGATCTCTTAGTTTCCTTCCTCACATCCCCCAATCCCCACCATTATGGACTCTCTCTCTGGAACCATACACCAAAATAAATTCTTTCTCTTATGAGTTGCTTTTGGGTTTTGGTTATTTTATCACAACAACAGAAAAGTAACTAATACTGGGTCTAATACAAAGATGGCCCCTGCCCGTGGGCTCTCCATAGTAGGAGCTAAGGACTGCATATCACAAGCTTTATACCTACTTGCTACTGTATAAAGCCTTGCTAGGTCAGAAGCAGTTAAGAGGCATGAATCAAAGACAACAGCCCAGACTGATGCCAAGAGGAGCCTGTCTTCACACTCCAATTTTACCAAGCATGTGTCATAGTTAGCTTGAATTGTAAACATGACACCCTAGAATTACCTTGGAAGAGAGTCTCAATGAAAGATTATCAACATTGGGTTTGTCTGTGGGCATGGCTGGATTAATCAACTCAATTGGTGTGGAAGCATCTACCCATTGTGGATAGCAGCATTTCCTAGGTGGGGAGTCCTAAACTATATAAGAGTGGAGAAATGGGTTTGACCACAGGCAAGCAAGTCAGTGTGTATGCTTTTTCTCCCTGTCCTTGACTGCGGATGGGATGTGACAACATGCTTCAAGCTCCTATCACTCTGACCTCTCTTCCGTGATGTACTGAGATACAGAATTGTAAGCACCAACAGAAAACTCTTTCTATTCTAAATTGCTTTTGTCAGGATATTTTATACAGTAACGGAAATAAAACTACAACATACCCAAATGTTTCTGCATTAAAAACAGGCTCAGAAATGTTTTTTCCTGCCATATCTTCTACTGTGGAGAGTGACACCAGCTTCTACCTGGCTCCAAAGCTGGTGTAGTACTCACTATCTCCATCACCGTCTCTATCACCATCTCCATCACCTCCTGTGTCACTGTATCCATCATCCTCACCATGTCTCTGTCCATCATCCTCCCCATCACCATCTCCATCATCTTCTCCCTTTTCCTCCTCATCACCTTTTCTATCACCATCTCCGTTAACTTCTCCTTCACTCTCTCCATCACCTCCTCTGTCACTGTATCCATCATCCTCACCATTTCTTTCTCCATCATCCTCTCCCTCAAACCTCTCTGCCCTGTTGCTTTTACTTCCTTTGTCAAGGGCCTGTCCACTTCTCTCCACACTCACTGGTTTGTGTCAACACAGTCTCCTGTGTAAATGTTTTTAATTATTAATCTTGTCTCTGGGAATTCTCTATCTCCGAATCTCCACTTCCATAGTAACACGTCAGCTAGAGACATTTTCTCAAAACACCAATATGATTATCATGGTCTTGTTTTAAAGCACCCAGTGTCTTTCTCTGAGGTGTACAGCCTACCCTACTAGACTCCACAGCCATGGTCACCTAACCATTTCCTGCCTCTCTGGTTCCTGTGCATCTCCTCCCACTTCACAACTCATGCCCAGGCTACAGAAGCACAGAGGTCTTGCATCATAAAGCTTTCATCACTGTCAGCACTAGTAGCTGCAAGACCTCATGCCATCAAGAGTCCTAGGAGAGCCATGCTACATGAGTAAAAACTGTACATAGTCTAGGCTGGCATCGTGCCTGGTTGGTTCATGATTTTCTTCACTGATGACCTAAAACATTAACATCTAGGAAATATTTTTGGTAAGCTTGAATGTATATCAAATAGAAATTTTAAAAGGAAAGTAAGAAGATATCTATCAACTGAAAAGAATATAACTAACTTCAGAACTTCATGGAAGTCGATGTTCTCAGTAAATTAAACACCACTTTTACTTCCCTTGTGTCTCTTATTTTATACCTAGGAGCAAGGGCTGCAATGTCTGTGGGGCCGGATGTGGGGCAATACCCTTATGCTGGGCACCTGGACTAGAAGGGTGTGAGATAAGAGGCTGCAGCACTGGCATCCCGTACAGCAGTATCAAACCAACTGGCAGACAGGTTCCCTGTGGGCCTGAATAGAAGCAGGCAGGCACTGGCCCAACCCCACAAGTCCAATCACCTCCCAGCCAAAGGCTGAAGCCAAAAGAGGCTGCCAAACCTGGAAGAGAGCTGGAGTTCATTCCTGCCATGGCTGTTTTGCTTCTCAGCTTCTGAGGACAGTGCCCGATGCCCATGGGACTAGATCTGACACCAAGGAAAGTATGCCAAGGGGCCCAGCTCGAAGCAGTCCTCAGCCCCTGATTTTCCCCCTTAGCCGTTGTGGATCCTCCCTCACCTTGTCCTGGGGGTGCTGGTGGCTGGCTGAGTTCCAAGGCTGATCCTTTCCTTCACATATCAGCAGTGTACAAGGGGTCCAAGTGAAACTTGAGCCTAGCCCATCAACTAAAGACATAGGGCGTCGTGCGGTTGGACCTGCTGCTCTCTCCTGCCCTGACTTGGAAGCCATGGGAGTTGCCACCTTCCTTGTTTCTTTGTTCTCAGAAGCAAGATGCCCAGGGCTGGCCAACGCAATTTCATCAGAAAGACAGCCTAGTGAGCGCCTCCCACACAGTAGCCCCAACCATCGTTAAAAGTGTCTTTTTCTTAGAATGCTATGACTTCCTAACAAGTTCAAAGCTCTTCGCAAAGTGATGTCACAGAGTGTATTTGTTCTCTCTGTGTGCTGCAGTCCTTGAACACCTGGAGACAGCAGTCTCTGCCGTCTCCTTCTCCCCCTGGATTAGACAGACCTTTCTGATTACATTTCACTCATCTTCATATGCGTCATGGTTTCCAGAACTATCCCGATGTTAGTCACTGTCTCAAATACAATCACCATTGCTCTATAACACCACATCCTAATCCAAAGCTCCATAGGGAGCCCCCAATCGATCCCAGGGCAGGAGAATCACCTCCTTACTAGAACTTTTCCCTATGTCTTTGTGAGCACAGCCAGAGATTACCTTACAATGTAGCACTCAACATGGCTGGCCTCCACTGAGGCCAAAAGGTATGAGAACACTCTGATATTCATACAATTAACTTTGAGAGGTCAAGTGTTTGGTGTAAATCACTGATCATTTTTTACAGTTAAGTTTGTCTCTGCAGGTACACAACTGAATAACTCATCTCTGGTCCCCCAAGAGCAGTGAGATCCCTTGTAATAAAATGCACTGGTTTATTCTGGTCTGTGCTGCTGTAACAAGATACCACAGAATATCTATTAAGGACAAAGCTTTATTTCCCACCATTTGGGAGTTTGGGAGTAGACATAGTATTAAAAATCACATGCACCACGGTGGGTCCCAGCACACTGCCAGAGGAAGGAGGACACCTGAGGAGGTAGAACATCCATGGGACTCCAATTACTTGAGATGATCTGACTGGTCCCTGGCAAAGATCCTCAAAGTACCAGAGCATGGAGTGAGGAAGAAGGAAGGCAGCCCCTGTGGAAAAGGGGGTCTCAGGATATGTGTGTGTACTGTGGGGAAAGGCAGCTCGGGACACTTGGCACTTGGAGGTAGTTTGGGACTATACATTGGTCACCTCCAGGAAGGAGATCAGCCACCAGACTTTCTGCCATCTCCATCCACAATGAGTAAGACCACAATGAGTAAGTTCAGCCACTTCTAGAAGAAAGAGAGGCAGAGGTTAAAGGATCCCTCCAGGGAGAGTTGGGTTCACTGCCACTAAAGATTCTCTCCCGACACTCAAACTCCCAGAAGGCAGCCCTTCACTTCAGTAAAGCACAACGAACTCCCCACTCTGAGATTGCTAAGCGGAGGTCCGCAAGCAGGAAGCCCTCTTTGGAAATGAGTACCAGGCAGACGCTTTCTACAAGAATGCAGTCAACTTGCCCTGAGTTCTCAACTGGAGATACCTCTGCCTCTGCACACTGTCAAAAGGAAGGCATCATGACAGGTGTTCTTTCATCTCATACAAAAAGGTGATGATGTAGAAATGCACCGGCAGCAATTGGCACACAGCAACCTTGGCCTCGAGAGGGATTCCACGGATAGCAAAGTGTGTATATGAGTCATGTCAGCTGTGGCCCAGTGGTTCCGTAGTTAAGCCATCTGTGGATTAAACTACCAGTATATTTTATTTTTTTCTTAATGCAAATATAATTCTGAAGTTGTTGTATTTTTAAATGTTAATCTTATTATGGGAAGAGATGCTGTCATTTTACTCTTATTTCCTGGGTTGTTTTATATACAGTCTTTCTGTGTTCCTCTTTCAGACTAACTAAAATTTTATCAGGAGTAAAACGCACTGTAGATGTTTATAGAATTTCAGTTCACTTTGGGAAAATGACACTTTTTACAGCAATGGCATTTCTAGATACTTGCATTGCTTCTCAACTTTTACAAACTAAATTGTGACTTTTAACTTAAATCCTCAGACTGGGGTTCTTAATCGTGTGGTGTCCTAAGGTCCTTACAGTCTCACTCTTTTTTTTTCCACAGTCTTCCTCTGTCCTCTCCTCCCAGTCCCACCCTCACACACCCTCCACTATCCCCCCACTCCCCACTCCCTCCACAATTCCCCATCCCCTTATCCTCAGAGAAGAGGAGGCCTCCATGGGTACCAACCCACCCTGGTTCATCAAATCGCAGCAGGACTAGGCACATCCTCTCCCACTAGGGCCAGACCAGGCAGCCAAGCTGTGAGTCTCATCCTAGTTAGAAAGGTAAATAGATTCCACCTGGCCAACTAAGAAGAGAACTTGAGGAGCCCTGAGTGAAAGGCAGCTGCATTATGGAGATCTAGCTTTGCGCCTGTGTTGTCCTTTTCCTTCTTTCCTGAATAGGAGACTCTTGACCCTGCAGAGTGGGATGACCAGAGAGTCAGCCAAGCAGAGACCAGAAAGCTGGTGACAAAGAGTGAAGCATACTCCTGACTTCCTAGAGGTGGGGGCATGCCCAGTGCAAGAGTCAGAAAATAGGATGACTCTGGAAACCAAACCGCAAGGAAGAAGCAGAACGCTCCTTCCCCGGTTACATTCAAGTGTAAGGAACTCAGGCACACAGCCACCGAGGCACATGAAACAGCATTTTTCCTGCATGCCAGTAGTATTAAATTCCCTCCTGGAGAGAGACTGCATGTGAGAGAAGCAGCCAGGCAATGGGGCACCATAGTCTCTAGGAATGTGGAAAGCAAGATTAACAGAACTCTGTGATGGTGTTGACACTGATGCCCACCTTAGACTTAATCTTTCACACATTGGCATGTATATTTTTTTTTGTATTACATAAACCAGTAAAGGCCCATGGGTGATGTCAGGTATAGGGACATAGAATGCAGGTTGTATGAATGGGAAACAGGAATAATGAGATAGGGTGGGGATGTGAGGGTTGAAGAGGAAATAAGGAGATATGAAAAGGTATATTAACATTAAAGTCTTTTGAAAATGCCATCTGCAGACCTAGTTCTGTAGCATCTTGCTAAAATGTATACATACACAAAATATGAAATTAGTTTAAATGGGGTTACCCTATAATGGGGACATTGACTATCCCAGATACCATAGACCATCAGATAAGAAGCTCAGGGTCAGGCAGGGTTTACTTCTTTTTGATTTGTTGGCTCATGAGTTTCTATATCCTTCTCCCCAACATCACAAGCTATTGCTATCCCTCCTAGTTAATCTGTGGGCCCTATTGCTTAAGATGCGTCACGGGACATAGTGGAGTCAAGATTGTGCACACTTGGAAGCCTCATCCTTGCTGGCTAAGTTTCAAAGCACTGGAAGGTGGCATGGATGCTACCAGGGGAGAAAAGTAATTAACAGTCTTGTCTATCTGTGTATGCTTCAAGCTACAGTAAGAGTTGTCTGGGAAGATATTCTCATTGGTGCAATTGTGGCGTGAATGTTACAGGAGTGGCTACTTTCTGCTGCTACTCCACATGACTGAACTCATGCCTGCTACCATTAACTGGGCAAGAAACCATGCCTGAGTATGTTACTGGTCTTACAGGAGAATCTAATAATATTAATACTATAAATTTACTAGATGATTATTAATATAGAGACCAATAACTGGCAAAGGTACACCAGATGAGTCTGAGCCTTTTCATTTTAAGGAGAACACTCAGGAAGTGTCAGGTGGGTCCGAGACATGCAGCAAAGAGAGGACTTGTGTCATTTAATTAGCATTTTAATTCCTTTGTTTGTGTTTCATGCTGTTGTTTTATTAACTTACATTCTAGCTTCATGGGTTGTTTCCATGGCCCTTTATCAGTTTCCTGCTTCCTGTGGGTACTCTAAAGAGTCAAAGCTAACCTGCACATAGGAGATAGACTGTGTAATTGTCTTTCCCAGTCTGAGTTACCCCACTCAAAATGGTTATTTTGGACTCCATCCGCTTACCTGTAATTATCTTGCCACTTCCAGCACTGTACTGAACAGAAGTAGAGAGAGTGGACATCCATGCCTTGTTACTAAGTTTAGCGGAAAAGCAGCATTCTTTTCTGCGTTTGGGCATGATGTTGGTTGAGAGCTTGCTGTATATTATATTGCCTTGAGTACGTGGAAACAGGTCCTCTGTGTTCCTAGATTCTCCAGGACTTTTATCATGAAAGAGTGTTGGATTTTTGTAGCTTTTATTCTTGTGCCTATTTAAGTGGCGGGTTACATTTATTGATGTTTATGTATCTTCAGCCATCTCTACACTTCTGGGATGAAACTAATTTGACTACAGTGGATGATCTTTTTTATGTGTTCTTGAATTCAACTTTCAAGTATAAGTATTCTATTGAGAAGTTTGGCATCTATGTTTATCAGAGAAATTGACCTAACCCTGGGTCTTTCTCTAATTTTGATATTACAGTAATAATAATTGTCTTCATATGGACATGTAAGTATTCTTTTCTTTTCTAGTTTATGAAACAGTTTGACGAGTATTGGTGTTAGTTCTCCTTTGAGGGTCTGGTACAATTTTGTGCCTAATACACCACACCCTGGCCTTTTGTAGTTGGGTGCTGATGTTATTTTTAGAAAAGAGTGTTTGTTTCTCAATTTCTCTCTTGACCTGGCTACCACACAAATAATTGAGGCTCTAGTGTACTATTTAAACAAGCTTCTCAACACAGGAACTGAGCAGTTCTTAACCCTCTAAGCTAATCTGGTTTCCTCCTCCCAGCATACATCCCAGAGATACTTGCACTCTGTAGTTTTCCCTGCTCCAGCTCCCTCTTCTGGTCTCTCTTGGACATCTCCCATAGCTGAATCCCCTACTTCCTCCTCTAACTCCTCCTCCCCTGGCTGGCAGGAAGTCCAGCCCTATTCTTTCCCCTGCTCAGCCATTGTCTGTAAGCTACTTTATTGGCATATCAGGGGACAATTGGGGAGCAGCATTTACACAATGTGGAGACAAAAGATTTTTCAGAACAAAGATTATAACCAGATATGGGGGAGAGGTACAGAAATCAGCATTTGAATTACACAATAACCTTATGCCTACAGTAGGGAGTTCTTGAATTGTTGTTTTTATCACAGTGGTTGTTATAGGTCTGTTTAAATTATTTTCTTCATTGTGATTCAAGTTTGATGGCTCAACTTGAAATTCGTGTCTTTTGGGTTTTCTAGCTTAACACAATATACGTTATTAAAGTATGTCCTTACGAGCCTCTGCATTTCATCAATATCCTTTGTAATATCTTTCTTCTTACCTCTAATTTTATTGATTTGTGTTTCCTCTCTGCCTCTTCCAGTTAATTTGGCTATTGGTTTGTCAATCCTGTGAACCTTTTTAAATAATAAACTCACGGACTGAGAAAACAAGTGCTTTCAAATTAGTGATTGCATAGCACTAGTTATGAGTAGCAAGGTGTGCAACTAAGGCCTTGCTCAAAGACCTCGAGGTGGAGCCTCTGTGGCGTCTTTGTTGTGTTAGTGATCACTTAGCCCCTAAAAAGAAGACTAGGGCATGCTTCCAAGGCTGAGTCCTCTTTCTAGAAGGAAAATTGGGTTGGGAATCTGCAGGAGAAATCCTGGTGAGGCTGCCTTCTTTTGTGTGGTACAGGATAGCATGCCTGCTTGATGAGTCAGGTCCTGTGCATGAGCATAAAGATGCCCTAAAAGAAGTTAAAGCTATAAGACAAATTTTGCTGCCACGAGAAGACAAGGAACAAGTCATCAGGCTGTTACGGGAGCTGTATGCCCACTTCTAAGTGTAGTAAAGAGTACATCTGTGGCCAAGATGATGTGCTTTTCATTTTGTTTTCACTCAATTCTAAATTTTTTTAAAAACTTATTTTTCTTCCTGATTTCTTCCTTCACCCAATCATTATTCAATAGTGTGTCTGCTTAGTCTCCATGACACTGTCTACTTCCTGTAACTCTATTGCTGTTGATACCTAGCTTTAGCCCACGGAAATCATATAGAATCCAGGATACTATTCCAACTTTCCTGTATTTGCTGAGATTTTGTGTCCTACTATGTGGTCAACTTTGGAGAAAATTCTGTGGAACAGTGAGAATAATGTCTATCCCTTAACGTTTGGGTGGGTGTTCTATAGAAGTCCTGTTGGGTCCATTTGCTCTATAATATCACTTACTCCAATGTTTCTGTTAATTATTTTTTTAATCTGATGCAGTTCCAAGGTAGTGGGTGTGCGGTCCCACCAGGGATGTGAAAGCTACTGTCTGGGAGGGTGGGGTGCTCAGGACTCCACATGGTCCTCAGGTAGCCAGGGCTTCCGTCCTGAATTTCTATTTCTCACTGCATTTAACAAATGTTTGAGTTTGGCTGAGCAGTTATCAGACAAAAATGCCTGTGAGGTGTATGGATTATAAAATATAAACCAGATATGGGTCCTTTGAGACTGTGGTATATGATGCATACATACAAAAAAGATCTCTCTTTTGTTAATACTCAAAGGTCCAGCACTGCATGTACTAAATTGTTAGTGGGCTCATTTCTACAGAGATTGCGAGGCTGTGTTGACATAAGACAGTGAGACTAGCAATGGGTGTCCATCCCTCCAGAAGGGAAGCTTGGTGCCACAAGCTGGGACCCTGCTGTCCCACCTGCTCTGCAGCTCTTCAGACAGCACCAAAGGGTCACCAGAATTGTGCAAATATCTGCTTTCCCTGCTCCCTGTCGCCACAGTGGGGCCCGGAGCTACATGCAGTGACTCAGACCTCTTCCTCTGTGAACTGAATATTGAGGGATGAAATCCAGCTAGATAAATAAACCAAGTCCCTGAGGCAACGATGCTTGTCAGCTTCCATAGCCAAGAGAATTTTCCCATACGCAACACCCTGCAGGGCAGCCGGGAGTCTCCTCATATTTCAGATTTGGGAGAAGGAGGGGACACAAGAGACAACAGGCGATCAGCCCTGTATCTATCCTAAACCACCATTCCTCGCTGTGTTGAAACCGCTGAAGACCAGGGGACTTTCATTTGAAGAGGACATGAGTTTGTTCACAGCTGGCTGCATCCTGTCAAACAGCAGACAGAGAGGCAGGGCACACGTGTGGAGGCTTTACGGGGCTCTAGGAGGAGACACTGGCGGGCCAAGGCTTGGTCCTATCATTAATGTTCCTGCTGAGCCACTTAGAACAGACAGGCCTGTCTCATGAGGGACAGCGTCTCACCAAAGAAGGAAATGCAGTGTCTTTCCTGGCTCCTAACTGTCTGTGTGGGTAAGGGACTGCAGAAGAAAGAGGCAAGAGCACATCTTGATAAAAAGCTATTCCCAACTGGCCATGTCATTATCTATTAAGAATTGTGGAGGCAGGTTTACAAACATATAGGTGTTTTCTATTACACTTGCGTGTGTGTGTGTGTGTGTGTGTGTGTGTATGTGTGTGTGTGTGTGTGTGTGTGTGTGTTCACACTCCATGTGTCACAAAGCTGTACGCATGTTAAAGAACAACCTGCATTCCTTTCCTTTCACCCTGTGGGACACAGAGACCAAACCCAGGTGTCAGGGTTGGTAGCAAGCACTTTTAACCCATTAAAGCTATCTTGCTGACTCAACACGAAGTGTTTCGTGATAAGCCTCAACCCTGTTTCTTACTGCTCTAGCCAGGGTCTTGCCCTCTGTCCAGGGTCTAGTATAATAGGATTTAGCCACAGACCACTAGAAAAGAGGAAATCTCAGGGCTTCATAAGGTCAAGAGAAAAGAAAAGCACCAGCCTGTTGCCTCGCCCAGGACCCTGATGGCTAAGGCTAGTTGGAAACAATACTAGGAAAGGAGGGCAAAACAGACTCTGTACTGGGTAATACCTCCCTCATCATGGCATATACACACTAACAGCGCCCTGTGACACATGTGTCCCAGCGCTGTACTGGGAGGGAATGCCAAAAGGACGCAGTATGAGCTTTGGGCTCCTCAGCGGAGTCATCCACAGTCCTGGTGCGCTGCTCTGCCTCTTAGGCGCCGCTCCCAGCACGGGTGGCTGGAGGCTGAGGGCCCCGCAGAAAGACTCTGATAAGAACCGCATGAGCTGCGTGCAGAGCACCCTCTCCCACACTGGACACTGTTTTAAAAAGGTAAACAGAGAGACAGTGAATTCTACGGCACTTACTTGAACACGTGACAGATCACAAATCAGGAACTCCAAACCAGAGATGGTGTGGAAGCTCCAGTGAGGTAAAGCAGCCCGCCTGAGGGCTCACTGTTGCGCAGTTGCCCATCTGCTCTGTCTCACTGACAACTCCCTACTCACAGAGCTCCCTGTTAGCCGGCTGCCGCTGATTGGCAGGACTTACCGCTCTGTTTTCCTTTAACATGAGAAAAGGCTCAAATGAAGTTTTGCTAATGTTTACAGAGCAAGCAAGGTTGAAGTCACTTAACCCGGCTTCATCCGCTAAGGGATGCTTCAGGGCTAATCGCCGTCTTCATTTTCTTTAACAAGAGGTTATGAACTGTGTAGCTACCAGTGCCGTTTGGATGTAATCTATTTCCCTGCAACACTTGCCTGGGCTTACTCAGCTGGCAGAGAGCAGCCTGCAGGAAGAGGGCAAGCGTTGTGTGCGGGGGTGGGGGTGGGGGGGTGGAGGAACTCTGGTAAGCCTACAGGGCTCTGGGCCAGGTCACTGAAAATCTGTTTGAAAACAAAAACAAAAACAAAACTCACTTTCTATGTCAGGTGAGAATATTCAACAGTGGAAGACTCCCTGCTGCTTTGCCAGTTAAGGCTGAGGAGCCCAGAAGCCCCGATCAAAGCCAGCCTCACACACTGGTTAAGGAAATGAATCTATTGGCTGAAAGGAAATTCAGCCATCGAGGCACATGCTAACCGCAGAGCGAGGAGAACCTAGACAGACCCCTCACTAAGTCATCTATCAGGTCATCCAATGATCTGGGTCTCCATTGCTTGATTCTCAACGAACCCCCTCTTGCCCTGTTATTTCCCAGCAGGGCACTTTGCCTCCCTGATTTAAAAAAAAAAAAAAAGGCTTTAAGTGCCAAAAGACACCGTGGCTTCCAGAGCTTTCGTTTTGCCCACCTACCAAGTTAAAGAAATAAATAAATAAATAAATAAACTGAGTATATCCAAGTGTCTAAAGTGGCTTACCATACAACCCAGGTCCTCAGTGGTCAAGGTCCATGGCATGTTTTCACTGTTTCCGTCTTCACTAAAACATCCTTTCTTTCTCTCCCTTCTCTCATCGCTTGCTTTCTCTCACCCTCCACCTCCTAGACGGCCTTGTTCATTCTTTCTATAAACAAAGGTATAAATTACCACTTAGCTTGAGCTGCTTAGCGGACCCCTGCTCTTTACACCGCCGCCGTGCTCTGTAATGGATCGCCGCGGTGCAGAGGCGCAGTCCCGGCAATCAGGGGCCTTTGATGGAGAGCCCAGGCTACATAACTCAGGACATCAGAAGCATTTCTCCCCTGATGAAGCTCGGTTTAACGCAAAAGAGACATGTGTTTCCTGTCCATTTTTCTAAATCGATTGAGTCATTTGTCTAATTTAAACACTCTATAAATTAACCACATCTTCCTGAGACAGGGATGAGGTTGAGGTACTTGATATATGCTTTTTCATAGGGCTTGAATCCATCACTGTCTCCCTCAAGGCCCCTTGGCTTTCTCCTGAGTGGGCAGGGGCCCCATAACTCTCTGATCTACTCCATTTCCCTGACAGCCCTTAGCATCCTCGTTCAGACGATTTGGTCAGAGAATTATGGCTGACTTCAGAAGACGCAGACTGAAGGCTAAACTGGTACTGCATCATTCACTCCCCAGTGACTGTTAGTACAGCCATCAGACTCTGCAACCTCCCACCATCCCTTGTCCACTCTTACATCGTGAGAAGTGACAAACAAAAAGTTAATGAAGGCAAGTTGGGTGCGTGTGCATGAAGTAATCAATTAAGGCACCAGGTTTGCTAACTCGGTAAATTGGAGGGGTGAGAGGACTCACATTTTGTTTGTCAATTTGTTTGGTTCAGGAGCCTTCCAGAAGAATAAAGACCTCTCAAGACTTAGCATCTGCAGATGGGGGAGTCCCTTGACTTCCCAAGTCTTTGCTTAGATACAAAGTAGACTCTGCTTTATTACCATTTCATTAGACTCCATGTTGTTTTTAAAAGTTACTCTTAGTGACGCATTAAATCACATCCTTAGAAACATTTAACCTGGAAGAAGATTAAAGGCTACTGAATTTTAGCCCCTTATTTTATGAACAGCCTGAAAATGGCAAAGGGTATCAAGTGAAATAAAAAAATATTCTCAAACCCTGGCTCTGGTTTCAGTGGTTAGAAAATGTGAAGGTAGGAATTACACAACCCTCTCATCACTGAAATCACGTGGTATTATACACAGGTTGCGGTCTAAGGCCACAAGGGATGTTCAAAACTGATTGTGAAAGCAAAATAGGAAATTTTGTATACTGTCAAACTGAAAAGAACCTAAGATGTAAAAGGTATCACTGCATAATTTAAAACTGTGTGAGAAGGCTGGAGATGTGGCTTAGTGGTTTAAGAGCATTTGTTATCCTTGCAGAAGACTCGGGCTTGGTTCCCAGCATCCCCATGGCAGCCCACAACATCTATAACTCTAGTTCCAGGGGACCTGGCACCCTCTTCTGACTTCCTCAGACACAAGGCACACTCGTGGTACACAAACATAAATACATGCAGGGAAAATATTCATACATATGAATTAATCTAAAGTAAAAATATTTTTAAAGACTGGAAGGGAATTCAGTGTGCTGGAGAGTTAATAGCAGTATCACCACATATAACTCAATTTTTAAAAGATTGTGTTTTGATGTGTGGATACCCACGTGGGTGCATGTGTATGTATGTGCTCTTGTGAAGGCCAGAGGTCAGCAATGACTATCTTCCTCAATTGTTTCTCTATATTATTTTTGAAAGAATCTCTTAGTGAACCTGTATCTCATGAATTCAGATAAAAGTCCCCCAACTCCACCCCTAAGCACTGAGATTATAAGTTACGTGTCACCACACCTAGATTTTTATGAGTGCTGGGGATCTGAACTCAATCCTCATACATAAATGACAAGGACTTTACCTCCTAGGCCATCTCCCCATATATATGTGTATAGATAGGTAGATAGATAGATAGATAGATAGATAGATAGATAGATAGATATAGATAGATATAAACTTGTCTATGGTGGCCAAACAAGGGTGTCAGACCTGCTGAACCAGAGTTGTGAGCCACTACGCAGGTGCTAGGGGTTTGAACCTGGATACTCTGGAAGTGCAGCCAATGCCCTGAACCACTGAGCCAGCTCTCCAGCCCCACCTATATTTTATTTTTAATACAAAGTATAATAAGAGGGGCTGACAAGATTGTCCAGTGGTTAAAGTACTTGTTGAGCAAACAAGAAAACCAAACTTCAGATCCCCAGAACCTAAGCGAGGGCCAGGTGAGCATGGTGACCCAGCTGTAATTCCAGAGTCAAAAGGCAAGGACAAGGTCACCTGAGCAAGCTGGCCAGAGAAACTAGCCCACTGACAAGCCCTTGTTTTAAGCAAGAGGCCTTGTCTCCAAAGAATAAGGTGTAAGAGCAAGTCAAGGAAGATGACATCAAACTCAGAGCACACACATACACACACAGTGCACACATGCACACATGCACACATGCACACACACATAGGCACACACAGGCATGCACATGTGCACATGCCCCCCCCACACATAATCATGTGAGCAAACAAACGCACACATGCACACCATACACATACATACATGAAACATACATAGAAGAAAAAATGTACTTGAGAAAATCCTGTCTTAAAAGAATTCACTAGATTCTTAAGAATTTCAAACAATGGATTTTTGGAAAAGCATAAGACAATTAACAATTACGACTCCCATGGGATCTCTGAACGTTACAAGAATCATACACAGAATATTTAAGCAAAGCAAGCATATAGCATGGAAGGGTGTTTATAGAAGTCCTAACCACTGAGAGACTGAGCGTGCTCCTGGCTGCCACCCTCTCTGCCTCCTTCAGTCTGCGGCTCTCAGCGACCTGGCCTGGATGCCCTGTGGCCTCCACCTCTCCTGTCTGAGCTCTTAGACTTGGGCATCTCTTGTCTGAAGATTATTTGTTGGTAGTTAAATTCCAACTCTGGCTCTTCCTCTTCATTCTCTCAAGATGTCGTAGTTTTGTGTTCCACCAGCCAATTTTCTAAGCCTGGGGCTTTACTGCTGTTCCCATTGAGTGATGCTTTAGATTTATTTTATATTTTATTAGTTCCTTGAGAATTTTGTACAGTGCATTTTGAGTATATTTATCCCTTCATGCAGCTCCTCCCAGGTTGAACCCTGCAATCCCAACCAATCCAACTTTGAGTCTTTTGTTTTTTATACCCGTCGAGTCTAATTTGCACTGCCCATATATTCTTGGATGTGTGGCCTTCCATCAGCATCCCTGATGTACCAGGGCCCACACTCAGAAAGCCAACTCTCTCTGTCTCTCTCTCTCCAGGCAGCTATCAATCACCAAGAGCTCCTTGGCTCGGAGTGTGACTCCATCCCTGCCTGCTTGCCTTCTCCATGCTACAACTGGTCTGGCTTGAGTTTACACATGTCTTGTGCATGCGGTGAAAACACGTATGTACAGCTGTCTTGTTGTGTATTTGTAGCCATTCACAACCTCTGGTCCTTACACCCTTTCCAGCCTTCATTCTGCAGTGATTCCTGAGTATTTAGAGGATAAAGGATGCTGTGTATGCCTCAGTTAGGGCTGAGCATTTTGCAGTCTCTTACGCCTTGACCAATTGTGGATTTGTGCTAGTCACCACCTACTGCAAGCTTCTTAGGTGAAGTGTAAGAGAGCCATTAACCTGCATATATAACAATACGTCATTAGGAGTCAGCTTTGTACTATGTTTATCAGCAAATAGTAGGAGGTTCTCTGCTCAGGCCAATGACCTGTCTAACCACAAGTTCTTGGCCTGATAATGGAGTCACATAGGGGCTTCAAATTGTGGAGCAAGTCTTACACCCAACCAGAAAGCATATGCCACAATGTCCATGCCATGATTGCAGCAGTAGGCAAGGCTTCCCTGACCAGTCATGACCGTAGCTTTCCTGGTTCACAGCTGGGTAAGCCTGGTGATTACCTTTCTTCTCCAGGAACACACAGGGCACCTTCCAGCTGCCAGTGGAGAAGCTTGCAGCTCAGTGCTCACCTCATATGCTCGTGTTCTGCCACTCAAGTCAAGTGCGTCACCACATACATGCCATTAGCCATAGGCTCTCACTGCCAAGTTCTGGGGCGTGACCACAATGTTGGCAACTGCCTGCGATGTTTGAGGTTCTGTGGAACCTTACTGGCCAGGTTTCTGAAAGAGATAGATTATTCCAGACACTAGACATTTTATTTGTTAGCCTGTGGCACGGATAGCCTGCTATTGTGTAACTCCAATAGTACATTTTAATATATAGGCAGAGACAGGATCTCTCTCTCTCTCTCTCTCTCTCTCTCTCTCTCTCTCTCTCTCTCTCTCTCTCTGTGTGTGTGTGTGTGTGTGTGTGTGTGTGTGTGTGTGTGTGCGTGCATCTATCTCTGTCTCTCACACACACACATACACACTCACACACACATACAATTTAGGAAGTAGGTTTTCATGTGATTTTTTAAATCTGTTTTATTATTTATCCTTCTCTACAGGGCCCTCCCACCCCCCACCCCAATTTAGTCCCTTCCTGCTCTGTTATCTCCACTAAGCCTTTAAAAACACTTCATCCCATCTCCCCTAGCCTGACTGTCTGACATGGCCCTTTACTCATTTCTTGACCTCCGTCGTTATTCTGAACGAAACACACATATCCGAGAGTTCAAAGCTAACACCCACAGAGGCAGGCATCTCTGTTGAGTTCAAGGCCAGCCTGGTTCACACAGTGAGTTCTAGGATAGCCAAAGCCACATAGTAAGATGCTATCTCGAATAATATCCACAAATTAGAGAACACACATGACAGTTGTCTTTCTGGGCCCGGCTTATCTCACCCAGAATGTTTGTTTCCATATATCCATTTACCTGTGAGTTTCATAATTTGTTTTTCTTTAGAGCTAAAGAATATTCCACTGAATATATGTACCACACTTTCATTGTCTATTTAGCAGTTAATGGGCTTTTAAGGTTTTTTTTTTGTAGCTGTTGTAAATAGAGTAACAAATGAGCATCAAACAGGATGTGTCTCTATAACATGACATAGAGTCACTTGGGTATATGACCAAGTGTGGTGTAGCTGGATCATGTGTCTCTATTCAGCTTTTTGAGGTATCTTTACACTGCATACCAATTTGCACTGCCACCAGCAGTGAATAAATGCTGCACTTTCTTTATATTCATTCCAGCATCTGCCATCTTTTGCGGGCGGGGGAGGGGGGGTGCTGTTGTTATTTTATTTTCTTTTACTTTTTTGGTTGATAATGTTATCCTTCTTATTTAATTATTTTCATACGATATTTTTATTAACTAAGTTACTTATTTACCTTACATCCCAATCCCTGCTTCCCCTCCCTCCTCTCCTCCCAGTCCCTGCCTGTCACCTCCTCCCCCATCCATCCATCCATCCATCCATCCATCCATCCATCCATCCATCCTCCCCTTCCCCTAAGGAAAAAGGGGGATCTCCTGTAGATATCATCCAGCCTTGGCTTATCAAGCTGCAGTAAGACTCGGTGCATCTTCTTCCATCAGAACCATATCAAGCAACCCAGTTAGGGGACAGCCCCTGCTCCCACTTTAGGAGCCCTACATGAAGACCCAGCTAGCTGCATGACTGTTACACATGTGCAGAGGGCCTAGGTCCATCCCATGCAGGCTCTCTGGTGGGCGGTTCAGTCTCTGTGACCCCTATAGGCCCCGGTTAGCTGGTTCTGTAGGTTTTCTTGTGGTGTCCTTGACCGCTCTGGCTCCTTCAATCCTTCCTCACCCTTCTACCACAGGATTCCCCAAGCTCCACCTGATGTCTGGCTGTGGGTTCTCTGCGTGGGTTTCCATCAGGTGCTGGACAAAGCTTCTCTGATGACAGTCTTGCTAGACTCCTGTCTGCAAGTGTAGCAGAATATCATTAATAGTGTCAGGGGTGGGCTCCCTCTCATGGCGTGGGTCTCAAGCTGGGCCAAGCATTGGTTGGTCAGTCCCTCAATTTCTGCTCCATCTTTTAGCCCTGCACATCTTGCAGGCAGGACAAACTGTGGATCTAAGGTCTTGTGGCTGGGTTGGTGTCCCCCTCCCTCCATTGGAAGTGTTGCCTGGGTACAGGAGATGGCCAGTTCAGACTTCATATCCTCCATTGCTGGGAGTCTTAGTTAGGGTCACCCTAATAGATTCCTGAGAGTTTCCCTTGTCCTGGGATTCTAGCTTGTCCCAGAGATGCCACTCCTCTCCAATACAGGTGTTGCTTCCAGTACTTTCTTCCTCCATCCTCTCCCCACCTCATCTCTCCTGTTCCCATCCCCACCTCCTCCCTGACCTAGTGGCATCCCTCCATCCACCCCATATCTAATCCATTTCCCCTTCTCAGTGAGATTCAAGCATGCCTCCCACTTGGGCCCTCCTTGTTCCTTAGCTTCCTTGGGTCTGTGGTTTGTAGCGTGGTTATCCTGTACTACATGACTAATACTCACTTATAAGAGAATACATGCAATGTTTTTCATTCTGGGTCTGGATTACCTGACTCAGGATGATCTTTTCTAGTCCCATCAATTTGCCTGCAAATTTCACGATGTCATTGTTTTGAGTGGCTGAGTAATACTCTGTTGCATAAATGTACCACCACATTTTCTTTATACATTCTTCGGTTGAGGGGCATCTAGGTTGTTTCCATATTCTGGCTACAAGAAGTAAAGCCACATAGTTGAGCAAGTGTCCCTGTGGTACGGTATAACATCTTTTAGGTATATATCTAGGAGTGGTATAGCTGGGTCCTGAGGTAAAACTATTCCCAGTTTTCTGAGAAATCACCAAATTGATTCCCAAAGTGGTTGTACAAGTTTGCACTCCCACCAGCCATGGAGGAGTGTTACTCTTAATCCACATCCTCGCTAGCATGTGCTGTCCCTTGACTTTTTGATCTTGGCTATTCTGACAGGTGTAAGATGGAATCTCAGAGTTGTTTTAATTTGTATTTCCCTGATGACTAAACATGCTTAAGTGCTTCTTGGCCATTAGAGATTCCTCTGTCGAGAATTCTGTTTAGATCTCTACCCCGTTTTTTAATTGGGTTATTTGGTTTATTGATGTCTAGTTTCATGAGTTCTTTAAAAATTTGGGTATTAGCCCTCTGTCGCATGTATGGTTGGTGAAGACCTTCTCCCATTCTGTAGGCTGCTGTTTTGTTCTATTGGCAGTGTCCTTCGTCTCATAGAAACTTCTCAGTTTCATGAGGTCCCGTTTATTATTTGTTGATCTTAGTGCCTGAGCTGTTGGTGTTCTGTTCAGGAAGTTGTCTCCTGTGCCAATATGTTCAAGACTGTTCCCCACTTTCTCTTCCATTAGATTTAGTGTATCTGGCTTTATGTTGAGGATTTTATCCACTTAGATTTGAGTTTTGTGCAGAGTGATAGATACCAATCTATTTGCATTCTTCTACATGTAAACATCCAATTAGACCAGCACCATTTGTTGACGATGCTGTCTGTTTCCATTGCACTTTTTGTTTTAAAATCTTAGTCATTCCAATTTAGGATAAAATGAAATCTAAAAGTATTTTAAGTTTGCATTTCACTGATGGCTAAGGAGTTGAACATTTTAAAAATATTTCTCAGCCATTTTTATTTCATCTTTTGAGACTCTATATTTAGTTCCATTCCCTCTGTTTTTTCAATTGAGTTGTTTGTTTTGTTAATGTTTAAGGGGTTTGTTGTTGCTTTAAGATTTATTCATTTTTATTTTGCATATGAGCTTTTGCTTTCATTAGGTATATGTACTGTATGCATGCCTGGTATCCACAGAGGTCTAAACACAGTGTCACAGCCCCAGAAACTGACATTATAGATGTTTGTGAGCCACCATGTGGTTGCTGAGAACCAAATGCAGGTCTTCTGCAAAAGCAGCAGGTGTTTTTAATTGCTGCTGCCATTGCTCCAGTCCCCCGATGTTTAGGTTTTTTCCATTCTTTGTGCATTCTAATGTATAGTTGATAGTAATTTTTCTCATTCTGTAGGCTGCCTCTTCTCTCAGATTATGGTGCTCTTTTGTGTATAGATGTTTTTGAGTTTCATGAGGTCCCATTTATTAATTGTGGGCCTTAATGCCTGTGCTATCAAATCCTGTTCACAAATCCTGTGCTAATAAGATCATGTGTGGTCTCTACTTCTTCCTCTAACAGATTCGAGGTAGTGGGTCTTACGTTGAGGTCCTTGACCCATTTGGAGTTGAGTTTTGTAAAGAGTGAGAGATTTAAAAAAAAATCAAGTTTCATTCTTGTACATGTACTGTTTTACCACCCTTTGATGAAGAAGCTATATTCACTCTGACATGTATTGTTGGCCATTTTTTTAAAATCACGTGTTTCTAGGAGTGTGAGCTTACATGCTGGTCCTCAGCTCTGTCCCATTGATTGCTATGTCTGCTTTTATGCCTGTACCATGTTGTTTTTATAACTATGGCTCTGTATAACTTGAAAACTTGGATGATGGCACTTCTAGCAGGTTGGGCTTTTTTTCTTTATTATAAAAAACAAACAAACTTACAAATAAATTAAAATATTACACACCAAAATTAACCAGACCCAAATTCTATGTAAATTAATTAATGTAATCAGGTTATCGTTGGCATTCAGAACAGAAACCGTGATGCTTGGCATTAAACTGTACACTTTCAGCATCAAATATATTTTATCTATTTGTCCACAACCAAAACAAACAGCAGCCATGTCAGAGTTAGAACTAGAAAAACAGTCAGACCTCTGTCCTCCTTCATAATTCATGTTCATTGCCTGCCCTCGGTCCTCCCTCCTCAACTGTAAGTCTTTCTTTTTTTTTTCTCCTTTATTAATTTATTCTTGTTACATCTCAATGGTTATCCCATCCCTTGTATCCTCCCATTCTTCCTTCCCTCCCATTTTTCCCCTTATTCCCCTCCCCTATGACTGTTCCAGAGGGTCCTAGAAACCTACAAGTAGAACTTTATGATAGGCAGATTTGGGCTCAGGGGTCCCGCTCAAACTGTAAGTCTTTCTTGTCCCCCTTTCTTCATGTAACACATTCATATTTGTGTGTGTGTGTGTGTGTGTGTGTGTATCTGAAATTGTGTGACCTTGCTAAATATTATACATCTGAAGATCAGTCATCCATTTTTCTGAAAATATTTTAAACTTCATTTTCCCTTAGAGCTGTATAGTGTTCATTTTACATGTGAGTATCAACTGTTCTTTATCCACTCATCTGCTGATGGACAGCTAGGTTGACTCCAGTTTCTTGCTATAGGGAATAAATGTGCCGATGAGAATCTCTCTCGTCGTGGTCAGGTGTGGCGTTCTCTGGATATCTGCCCGGGAGTGAAGCAGCAGGGTCGTATCATTGTCCTAATTTCAAATTTTGGAGAAATCTCTGCATCGATTTCCACAATGGCTAAATCAATTTTCAACTCCAATAAGAGTGACTGAGGGTCCCTTTCTCTCTCTATTCTAACATTTGTTGTCAGATTTCTTTCCCCACGCGCCCCGGGGGGGGGGGGGGGGTTTGTTTTCTTTTGTTTCTGTGAATGTATTCATTCACTTTACATCCCAGTTTTAGGCCCCGCCCTCCTCTCCTCCCAGTCCAACCTTCCCTCCCTCCTGTCCTCACTCCTCTACTCCTCACATAGGGGAGCCCTCCCCCCTACCAACCCACACCAGCACATCAAACCCCATCAGGACTGAGTCATCTTCTTCCCCCGTGGCCGGATGAGGCAGCCCCACCAGGGGAAATGATCAAAAAGCAGGCAACAGAATCAATGTCAGAGACAGACTCCGCTCCCCTTTCTAGGGGACCCACATGAAAACCAAGCTGCTCATCCGCTATGCATGTGTAGAGGGCCTAGGCTGAGTCCATGCACGGTCCTTGGTTGCTCCATCAGTCCCTGCAGCACCACTGGGCCCAGGTTAGTTGGCTTTGTTGGATGTCTTGTGGAGCTCTTGTCTCCTCCAGGTCCTTCTATTCCTCACCACCACCACCACGCGTTCTTCCACAAGACTCCCTGCACTCTGCCCAGTGTTGGGCTTTGAATCTCAGCATCTGTTTTGATTGCCAGATTTCTTAATGGTAGCCGTTCTGATGGGGGTGCAATAGCATCTCAAAGTAGCTTTAATTTGCATTCCCTGGATGCCTAGGGACAGCAAACACTTTTAAATATAGTCATTGGCCACTTGTGTTTCTTTTTCTAAAAACTGTCTTTTCAGGTCATTTGCCCATTTGTTGGTTCGCAGTTTTATTTTATTGGTATTTAATTTCTGCGATTCTTTTAAATTATGGGTTAGCCCCTCATCAGAAGTGTAGCTGGTAAAGATTTTCTCCCATTCTGTGGGAGAAATTGCTCAAGATTGTTTTGACTATTCTGTGTTTTTGTGTTTCTAAATATAAAATTATATGGAATGGGGTAGTGGGATGGTTAAGGCTACAGACTGCTTTGGATGTCTTAGTCAAGTCTTCCCAGCTATGAGGATAGGCGACCTCTCCATACATGTATATTAGAACTTCTGTCTTCTAGGGAAAGAACCAACTCAATATTCAGCTCCCTGGGCATTTATACATCTAAATCTGCCATTGGTGCCATAAACTTCAACATTGCTCTCGGAACTTTTCACTATCAAACATTAACAGATGTTTCCTGTGATTCTTTATTTTTGTCTAAAAGACAAAAAAAATCAAAAAGTGCGCCTAACCAGTGGGGAACTCATAAAAGGCTAAAGTATTAGTCCCCCAAACGTCTGTGTATAGATGCTATATTACCCAGGAGCACTAGTGGTGAAAGCAATGCCAAAGGACAAATGAATGGCCACTGCAACAAAACCACTCCTGAATAAGTATCCTTAAAAGTGTTCTGCATTGTTGGCCACCTAGGAAATGCAAATTAAAACTGCTTTGAAAGTTGACCTCACCCCAACCAGAATGGGTGTTATCATCAAGAAAACAAATGACAACAAGTTCTGGCAAGGATGTTGCTAAGGGGAGTGCTCCTTGTTAACTGTTGGTGCAAGTGTGTAAACGTGTAAACTGGTACCTTCAATATGAAAAGCAGTGTGGCGGTTTCTCGAAAATCTAAGAGCAGATCTACTCATGTGACCCAGCTACAGTACTCCTAGGCATAACCCCAAAGAGTTCTGCAGCCCTCAGAAGAAATACCTGCACAGCCATGTTCATGCTTGCTGTCCACAAGAGCTAAGAAGTGGAATTTGTCTAAATGGCCATCGCCGATTGATACTTGGATAGTGAAAATATGGTAGGCACCCAATAGAATTCTATTCATAACTGGAGGAAAATAGTGGGCAAGGGAAAATACTATGCTAAGTTAGGTAGCAGAAAGGTCCAGAAAGACAACTACCATATGTTCTCTGTCATACGCAGATTTTAGCTTTGAATTTCAGATTTCTGTGTTTAAGTTTGAGTGAGTGTTTATAGAGGCCAGGAAGCAGGAAGGGACCCGTGAGAGGTATTCGGGTGGGTGGAGGCAGGGGAGTGGATGGGGGAGCAGTCTTAAAGGGTGTGAGAATAGTTACAATACGTGATAGGAAAAGTTTAAACAGAGATAGATGTTGAGAAGAAGGGAAAGTGGGGGGAGGGGCAACCAAAACGGGATATATGGAAAAGCTATATTAAAAACCTAGTACTACCTTATACGTTAAGGTTTTTAAAAGTTTGTTGTTGTTGTTGTTGTTGTTGTTGTTGTTGTTGTTGTTGTTAGTATGGAGAGGCTAGAGATGCTCACTAAGCAAGAGTTCTTACTCTGCTAGCATAAGAGCACCCAGCACCCATGTAAAATCACAAGAATGACTGGACCACGCTGTTCGCATACACCTTTAATTCCAGCACTCTGGAGACAGAGGCAGATAGGTTCCTGTGTGTTTGATGCTTGCCTGAGCTACAAAGTGAGTTACAGACCAACCAGAGCTGCATAGGGAGACTCAGTCTCAAAAAACAAAACGACAACAAAAACTGTATGTATAGCTACACATGCTGTCACCACGGCACTGCAGGCAGATAGGCAGATCCCCCAGAGCTCACTGGCCGGCCAGCCTAGCTGAAATGGTGAGCTTCCAGTTCAATGAGAGACCCTGCCTCAAGCAACACAGCAGAGAACCATGAAGGGTGACACCTGGTGTCCTGATCTGGTCTCTGTCTGTGCAGGTATGGGATTGCATACACGCACGCTCATGCATAGAACACACACGCACATGCACACACACACACACACACACACACACACCTGTGTGCATGTATACATGTGAAAAGTAGCAAAGGCACTAGTTTAGGAAAAGAAATGGATAAGGAGGAATAAGAGGGGACATGAGAGGCTGTGTGAGATGACCACTAATTATCACAAGCCATCATATACATGTGTGGAAAAGCCAAACTATAAAAAGAAATCCAGACAGAATGACAGCGGAAAAAATAAATTATTCACCCTAGAGTCACCGTACCCTACTGACTCCCTGGAGGAAAGTTATGAAAGAACTTAAGAAGAATTTAAGTGTCCCAAACTGAGGCCAACCAGGCAGCCCTGAGCAGGAGGTAGCTCATCTCTGACAGGTGAGTAAATGTGTTGTTACTCAGTTGCTGTTTAACTTCTCACATTCCTGGTTAGAGATCAGACAGGTTTGTATCTCACAAAAACACTAATCAAAGAAAGCAAGAGGAACTATAATGCCAGGTCAAGTAAGCATCAGATAAAAGTAATTATCAAGACCGAGTATTGTCAAATGGTAGAAGAACCAACCTTCTGAGAATGCCAACTGCATACGATTCAAAGGGCAGAGCTACCGAATATGCAAGGAAACATGGTACTACAGGTATAAATAAAAAGCACCTCACTTTGAACAAATGGGGGAAACAACTAAGCAGTTGTCATCACAGGCGATTTACTGTACATGTTCAATAAAGAGGTCTCCAAAGAAATGTGCTGAGTGGAATCAGATGATCTCAAAATATTTTGTGTTACCTCATCAATATAGTGATATCAAAATGTCAAAATGTATAGACTTGGAATTTACTGAATATTACAGTAGCCAAAAAGACAACAGCAAGAATTGAAAGACCGGGTGACAGGACACTAAAAGGCTTCTGCACAGCAGAGGAAACAACAGTGACAAAATAGCCTACCGCATGGGAGAGAATATTGGCAGCTCTCTACCAGACAGGAGGCTAGAACTCAAAACTAAAAATGAAACCCAAACCAGGTGCAGGAGTGCACACCTGCAGTCCAGGCGTTTGGGAGATAGAGTAGGTGTTCACGCCACCCTCCACTACATAAAGAGTTTGATACCAGCCTGAGCTTGAGGCCCTGTTTCAAAAAACAAAACAAAACAAGCAAAAAGCATTAAACATCCCAAAGCCTAGATTGTCCCATCAATAAGTAGGAAGTAAATGTGTTGAACAAATAATTTTCAGAAGAAGTACAAGTGCCCACTAGATAAATTTTTAAAAAATGTTTAGCCTTCTTACCCATAAAAAGAAACTGCAAATAAAAAACTACCTTAGGAGCCGGGCGTGGTGGCGCACACCTTTAATCCCAGCACTCGGGAGGCAGAGGCAGGTGGATCGCTGTGAGTTCGAGGCCAGCCTGGTCTACAAAGCGAGTCCAGGACAGCCAAGGCTACACAGAGAAACCCTGTCTCAAAAAACCAAAAAAAAAAAAAAACCAAAAAAAACTACCTTAGGATGATAGCTCACCTCAGGCTGTTTATATACACGCACACGCACGCACACACACACACACAAATGACAACAAACACCAGAAGGATGAGGAGATTGGCATGGGGAAGAACCATGTGGTGCCCAGCTGCAGGGGATATACATTAATATGCATTAATATACATTAATGTAGCTACTGAGGAAAAGATTTTAGAGGCCTTTCAATAAACTAAAATCAGAGCTACCAAACCATACAGCTGTACCATTCCTGGGAACACACCTGTGTTGGCTAGCTTTGTGTCAACTTAACACAAGCTGGAGTCATTTGAGAAGAAGGACTTTTAATTGAGAAAAATGTTTCCATAAGATTGGCCTATATGTAAGTCTGTTGGGCATTTTGTTAATTGATGATTGGTGTGGGAGGGTCCAGGCCCCTGTGAGCGAGCGGTGTCCGTGCTGGTCAAGTCATCCTGAGTTGTAGAAGAAAGCAGAGCGAGCAGCCTGTGGGGAGCTCGGCAGTAAGCAGCATTTCTCCATGCTCTGTGCTCAAGCTTCTACCTTGAGTGCCTGCCATGACTTCTTTTAATGATGGATCGTGATGGGGAAGTGTATGCAGAATAAACCCTTTCTTTCCCAAGTTTCTTTTCGTCATGGCTTTTTTTTAATCACGGCAATGGAAAGCCTAACTAAGACAGTGCCTGAAGGAATCCGAGTCAGCATTCAACGGGGCCACCCTCACATCCATTCCAGAAGTCCACAGCAGTAAGTTATGGCACAGGCCTAAATGCCCATGAACAGAAGAAAGTAAGTTATTCACAATAAAAAGGATGAAACTGAAGAGCACTGTGTGAAATGAATACACGTGACTCAAAAAGATATTATCACACAACTCACACATGGAGGGGGTCAGGGGAGAAAAAGACTACTGGGAAGTGAAAAGGGGCCAATGGAAGGGGGACAAGGGGACAAAGAGGGTAAAGGGGTGAACATGATGAGAGAGAATATATAAACATGTATGAAAATGTCACAAGGGCCAGGCGGTGGTGGCGCACGCCTTTAATCCCAGCACTTGGGAGGCAGAGGCAGGTGGATCTCTGTGAGTTCGAGGCCAGCCTAGTCTATAAAGAGAGTCCAGGACAGGCAAGGCTACACAGAGAAACCCTGTCTCGTAAAAAAAGAAAGAAAGAAAGAAAAGAAAAGAAAAGAAAATGTCACAATGAGTCTCATTGTTTTGTAGAACAGATATGAAATAATAAAAAACTACAGAGTTGAAGAACAGAATAGTGTATTCCAGTGGGTAAGGAATAATGGGGGGCAAGAGAAAAAGCAGGGTGACAACCCTAGGGATCCTATGGTGAATGGGGTGCATCAGCATGTCTGCTGAATTCTGCCTTTGTCCTCGTATTGATTCTGTACACACATGGCATCCTGGATGCACCAGAACTTACTCAGCTATTTAAGAAAACTGGCCTCAGAATGCATGGGATCTCGGTGTTTTGTTCTTAATAATTGTATGTGAATCACTATCTCTGTGTGTAACGTTGGCTGTCCTGGACTCACTTTGTAGACCAGGCTAGCCTTGAACTCACAGAGATCCACCTGCCTCTGCCTCCCCAAGTGCTAGGATTACAGGTGTGCGACACCGTATCTGGCTATTATCTAAAATTTTTTAAAGCTTGAAAAGAAAAAACTATTCTAATGTAAATCTTTTTACTGCTTTAGGCCAGTGGGTCTCAATTTGTGGATAACAACCCTTTTGGGGTTCAAATAACCTCTTCACAGGGGTCACCTAAGATCATCATAAAGCACGGATATTTACATTTCAATTCATCACTGTCGCAAAGCCACTGTTATAAAGTAACAAGGAAAATAACTTTATGTTTGCAGATCATCACAACTAGGAAGAGCCACTACTTTACACAGATGGAAATGGAAAAAAGTATGAACTCATGAATATTTTTTCACTACAGATTTTTTCCTAAACTTTTCAGAGTCTATTCTAAATGGAGAATTATTGTTCTGTCCAATAGTTAATGTTTCGCCCTGCAAATTTGATCGAGGTGGAGCTGCCAGTCTCTGTAAGTTACAGGTTCTCCAGCTCAGCGGAGTCAGCACCAGGGGGAACTCAGGGTTCAGCTTAAATAGTCTATGTCAACTCAAAGCCAATAACTTCACCACCATTCCCGGCAAAATAATCAGGTCAAACTCCATGAAACCCTTATTAGCAAGAAGATTTACTGTTGGGAAACAAGTGTTGAAAACTCTACAAAGCGTTGCCACATGACAAGGAGAGGGGATGGCCTCCGAGCAAGCTAGTTTCCCAAGCTAAACTTAGTACTTTCACTTGTGTATAAACACAGTGAGCTCAAAACTATTCAACAATCCTCCTCAGTGCTGACCATGCTCGCCTGCGCACCTTTCACCGTTTTTCCCCAAGTATGAGAGCTACTTAAATGCCACTTACACTCGATTACTATACTATTTAGTAAGCCATCCACAGATGGATGACATCAGTCATACACAAATACTACACCATTCTGTAAGAGACTTCAACACCTTACTGTTTTTGTTGCTGTTGTTTGGTTTGGTTGATTGGTTGGGTTTCTTTGTTTGCTTGCTTGCCTTTGATCTGTAGAGTACCCTGGCCCTGGCATCAATCTTCCATGGAGATCAATGTGCCTGATTTGGGAGCTGTTTAGTTTTTTTTAGTTATTGTCATTGTTTAGGGGGTTTTTGTTTTGTTTTGTTGAACCAGATAGCAAGCCTTGAAGACACTAAGCAAGCTCCCCACTGTTGAGCTTTCTTTCTCTGACCAAAACAAGCTCCGGACAAAATGAATGCGTGCCATAGAAAACAGAAACCCTGCCCATAACCTCAGCTGATGACAAGATTGACACACACACTCCAGGAAATTACAGAAACAGAAAGAAGGGCAAAGCAGAAATCTGGCCAAACCTTCTCGTTGTTCTTGGCAGACACAGTACAACGTTTTCCTCAATGAATCAGTGGTCTTCACAGCATCTCCTTGGGGCACATCTGCAGCCACGTCACCTATCAAACCAGCCAAAAACAAAACTATAAGATATCCCAGAGCCAATCAGCTAATGAATCAAAGATTAAAGTTAACTATTAACTTCATAGTTTTTCTATAATATACCTCTGATCCCTTGATCCGCACCCAAGCTCTTGGCTGCCCATTTGAGTTACGCCCAAGGAGTCATCTTGGCCAAACCTGGAGGTCCTGCCATGGCCTGCTTCCATGCAGGGTGGAACTCTGCGCGTGCAGAGATGGGTCCATCAATTTCATAATTTACATAATTAGACCAATGAGGGTGAAGACATGCGTAGTCTCCCCGCTGCCTTGCTCCCAGTCACTCCTGAGTATGCCCATGGATTCTGGCTTTCCGCTGACTCCAGCTTAATAGTCTAGTTCCCACTGGGTGATGGTTCAGCTTTTCAGGCCTGTCTACACCTTCCTTTCTCTGGCCAAAATCTGATTCCTTTACCTCCCAGATTCTGACAACTCAAGATGTTATCCCTTACCTGACTTTGAGTTCTGCCAGCTCTCAAAGATTTGAGGTCGTGTTTCCAGGATGCCATGAGACAGAGACTTATATGTTCATTTGTCCATAATCAAATAACCAGACCCATCAAAAAAGAGAGAAAAGAAGCAACTCTGATCAGACACATCTGGACAACCAGGATATTCAAGTCAATTCTGTTCAATAAAAATGTCTGGAGCTCCTACAAGTGCTTGGCATTTTTCCAGCTGTTGTAATTACAGATTAGTGTAACATAGTTCCTGCTTGCCCAGAGCTTGCTGTCAATTTGGGAAACACATGTAAATTCAGCTCTTTGTCCTAATGTAATTGCAAGTGATATAGGCAGGAGATACGATGTCATGTAAACCTATGGCTCCTTGAGAATAGGAGATAGGTCACCTTGGAGGAAGAAAGAAGGTGAATAAGGAGAGAAGGCAAGAAGCCAGAGCAATTCTCCACACTCAAGCGTACCCATAAGGAGGGCCAGGGTAAACTGCATTGACCTGCACTGTGCCTTCTTGTAGTCCCTGAGAAAATGGCAGGGTCTCCAGCAAGCCTAGGATGGTCACGTGACTCTGCCCACTAGGGGACAGGCTAAAGCCAATATAGCATTGAACAAGTAGTCAAAGGTGGCCATTGAAGCCATGAAAAGTATCCTCCCATATATCCTGTGCAAAGTAACACACACTCACACACACACACACACACACATGCATGTGAGTGTATGCTCGCTTGTGCAAACCCCACCGCTGAGCTTACAGATTCTTAGACTAAGTGAGACAACTGTCATTGGTAGAAATAATGGATATTTCTCCCAGACCTAGAATGAGACTTCAAGGTAATTATGGTTGATTTTTTTCTCTATCTAAAATATAAATAATGTTACATGTATGCATCATATAAATTTATTATCACAAACCTGCTGGCCACAATCAGTTAGTGTTGTTCATATGTATACGTTTTCAGAGCTGATGACTTTGTATTGGATAACCAACCAGGGGTTCATTCCTGGGGAAGACTGATCCTCCCTCTCTTGGAAGACATTAATTGCCTATAGCCCTTCATCTAGGGGTGGCCTTGTGAAATTGCTCCCACCTATGTTACCATTTCGACTGGTGTCATTGCTCAGGTGTTGCTTAGGCAGCCATATTATTGAGAGTTCCCTGTCATATGTAGAACACACATTTCCATGGGAGGTGCCCTGGTCCTTTGGCTCTTGTGATCTTTCCACTCCCCTATCCGTGATGACCCCTGAGCCTTAGGTGTAGGTGTTGTGGCACCCCATGGGCTTGGCACCCCATGCTCATTTTTTCTCTGCATTTTGATCAAGAACTTTCTGCAATAGTCTCCATTTGCTGCCAAAAGAAGCTTCTTTGATGAGAGGTGAGAAAGGCTATAAGGAATATTGATAGATGATAGGTAGATAGATAGATAGACTGATAGATTGATAGATAGGTAGATAGATATTATGTCACATTATATATGTATACTATATATATATGTAATTTTAGATGAACATAATATTCCCTACTGCTTTTTCCAACACCCTCAGTGTTACTTATCCTCCTTCCCCTCTGTATTGCTTTCTCCCTCCCTCCTCGGTTAAAGTCCACGTCCTCCCCATTTTTCCCTTTCTTCCCATTTCCCCTTCACAGTCCCTCTATCCTGCTATTCCCCTGCCTGGAGCTCAGCCTCCCACATCCCCATCCTTTTTCCTGATTTCTATTACTCCAAGCTACACGCATCTGAAGTTTCGGAGTTAGGAACCACAAGTGAGAGAAAACATGTGGGATTTATCTTCCTGGGCCCGGGTTCACTCACTCTGATACTTTCTACATCTATCCATTTACCTGCAAGCTTCACGATTTCACTGTCCTTTACAACTGAATTGGATCCCACTGTGTATACGTACCATGTTTTCATTTCCCGCTGATCAGTTAGAGGACATTGAAATGGTTTTCCTTTCCCAGCTCTTGTGACAAGGAGCATGACTGAGCAAATAGCTATGGAGTCGCCTCTCATGGCCTTTGGACATATGCCAAAGAGCGCTATAGCTGAGCTATATGGTCAATTGAATTTTAACTTCTTGAGAATCCTCCGTATTGACTTCCAGAGTGTCCGTACCAGTTTGTAATCCCACTAAAGAGAACAGGGGTTTCCTCTTCCCCCGCATCTTCATCACCTTTTGTTGTCAACTGTTTTCTTGCTCTTACCAGTCTGATTTGGGTAAGATAAAATCTCGAAGTAGTTTTAATTTGCACTTCCTTAATTGCTAGGGCTACTGAACACTTTTAAATGTGTTTCTTAGCCATTTTTACTTCTTCCTTTGATAACTCTATCCAGATCCATAGCCCTTTTAAAAAAAAAAATACCCTTCTGAGGCTGGAGAGATGGCTCAGCAGATAAGATCACTGACTGCTCTTCCAGAGGACCTGGGTTCAATTCCCAGCACCCACATGGCAACTCACAGCTGTCTGTAACTTCATGACCTGACACCCTCACACAGACATTCATGTAGGCAAAATACCTATGTACATAAAAAATGGATGAATAAATAATTTTTTAAAAAAGAAATTATTTTTAAAAAAAGAAGACCTTTCCATATTCTTTGAGAATTTCCTACACTATATTTTCATCATATTCTTTCTCTTCACCCAACTCCTCCCAAATCTTATGCCACCACCCACCCACCCTACTTCATGCTCCTAGGTAAGGGGCCTGCCCTGCACTGTGATTGACGTGCCCTGTGTCACTCCACTGAGAAGCACTGATTTGGCTTCTCCCAGGAGGTATCCATTTACAAGGCTGGAAGGTGGCTCAGTGAGCGGAGCATAGAGCAGCTTGAACACAAGTGTGAGGACCTGCGTTCAGATCTCCAGGATGCAAGCATGGAAGCCTGCCTATAACCCCAGTAGGTGCTGAGAGATTGAAACCCGGGGTCCCTGGAGCAAGCCAGCCAGCCAGTCTAGCTAAAACAGCAGGCTTCCTGGCTAAGCAGGAGATGCTTCGATGTTTTTTAAACCTACTTCATTTGGGGCTCCTTAATGCACTTACCTCCCTTCCAGCCCTCTGACACTAGGTAGGAGAGGAAGACAGTGGGAATAGACCTTTTTAGACTCAGTTCCTTGGGGTGATTCTACTCTTCACTGTCAGGATTTCAACACACAGCAAACACAGAAGCAGGAACAAGCAGCAGAGGAAGTAACAGCAAGGACCAAACACAGCCTTTTGGAAGATTTCTCTGGCGCATCGCTCTCTAGGAGCATCTCCAAGTGGGAGCAATGAGCCGCCAAGCAATACGAAGCGACGCAAAAGTGATCTCTCTTTGCTTTGGGGACTATTTTTATACCCTTCCATAGTCCGTTCAGGCTGTCTTTCAGCTGGCAAAGACCATACCCCCACAAGGGGCAGTTCTCTCTTTCTAGCAGCAAACATGACCCCCTCACATAAGGCAGTTTCACATCCCACACTTGGGACCAAAACAAAAACATGTTTACAGCTACTATAGCTTCCTCAGTATACCAGGTGGGGATAAATCAAGGAAGACATCAAATATTAGCCTTAGGCCCTCACACACACATACATATGTGTGTATGTAACAGAGAGAGAGAGAGAGAGAGAGAGAGAGAGAGAGAGAGAGATGTACAAACATGCATACATGAGCACACACCACACACATATGCATGAAAAACATATCTGACATTCCTCCTGTCAGAAGGTCAAGTCTAGTCCCCCTCCCTCTTCCTCTCCAGACTCGGCAACATGTCCCTAATTAACAGAATGCACTGCAAGTCAGGGAAAGTACTTTCCTGCTGAAGCTCCACCCCCATTCCTTTCTCCCTTTCCTCTCCATTAACATGCAGGCACTTGACATGCTGTTACCATCTTGTGAGGAAGATCAGGGCCTACTTATATGACCTCATTTACCTTCAAATAGTTACATTCAAAAAAAAAAAGACAAACAAATAGTTACATTCTGTGTCGGTGATTAAGAATTTGGGAAAAGAGCACAAATCAGCCCATGTTATCACTGCTGTGATACCCCAACAGTGGGCTGGGATAGATCCCAGGAACCAAGAGAGTAGATCTTGCAAGAAAATCAGGTGATAATCTATTTGTGGGGTAGGGACCTTATTGGTCACACAAATCCACCTGCTTCAGAAGAGCACTTCTGCCTCACCACATCCACCCAGAAGGCAGAGAACATAACTGGGCCATGCCCAGGCCACAAGCAAGGCTCAGTCTGAAGATGACTGGCCAGTGTTTCTCAGAAAGATACCCTTGCCGTTCCAGGTATGATGGGCAGGACAAAGATGTGTGGGAATCACTGGAAGAATTTCCCAGGGTTCACCTGGACCTGTGTGCTCCTGTGCAATACGGCCAGCTTATAGAAAGTTGGTCCTGAACTTTGTCTTAGTTCAAGTCCACAGAAGCAGAGAAAGATCTAGAACCCAGACCGCCAGGACCCTGGAGCACAAAATAAAGGAAGAAGCTGTCAGCATCCCACTGTGAGGCCCAAGCTTCTCCTAGGAAACCCTCAGGAGGGACAGCAGATAGAGGGCGCCAGAGCCCCCAACATGTAGTTGCTACTACAGTGAAGGCATTGAAGCTGTGTGAGTAAAAGAAGAGATGGGAAGGGAAGAGCTGCGGGGAGTCACTGGCTGCCCAGAAAGCACTGAGTGGTCAGACAACCAGGCCCAGCAGCTGTAAACTGAGCCTTTGATGCCAGGAGGGGAAAGCAGAATAGCTGGGCTGCACACAGCAGCTTGGGTTCCTACTTGCATCCCATTACCTGCCCTGGACGCATCAGCACCACTGTTGCCCTCAAGACTCCCTGCCCTCCTGCCTTTGCTGAAGCAGGCACTGAAGGTTCAGTGAAATCGGAGGCAGAACCTGAGGGAGACTCGCCTCTTCTTGTTCCTTCCACTCTTCCTCACTTCCCCACCCCTTCTAAGAGAGGCTTGGGCCTCCAATATCACTAGAACCTGGAGTTCTAGGTCCTCTTCTCTCTTCTTCTCAGAGCAAGCCCCATCACCCCTGAGCCTGGCCAGTGGTCCACAAGCGAGTGCCATCCTGAGTCCATGCTGTGTTTGCCATGAAGTTCAGTGACCCATCAGCATTGGAAGGTTAGAGCTAATGGGAGGTCATTAAGCCTTTGAGATTGGGTTCAAATCTTTAATAAGGGAATGAGATTGTCATTTTTTAAAAAAAAATACAAGTTGAAGGCTGGAAAGATGGTTAAGAGTACTAACTGCTTTCCCAGAGGACTTGGGTTCAATTCCCGGCTCCCACATAGTAGCTCACAACTTTCTATAACTCCAGTTCCAGGGGATCCAATGCACAACGCTTTCCTTGCCTCCATGGGCACCAGGCACATACAGTCATGTAGGCAAAGTGCCCCTACACATAGAAAGCTGAGCTTGCCCTTGTTCCCTCTCCGTGTGCTCATTCCTTCCACTGTCCGACATCAGATGACACAACAAGAGGCCACTCCTTGGATGGGTGCCGATATTTATATATTTGACTTTCCAGCCTCCCAGTCTGTAGATGTTTGTTCTGAGAACACAAAAGGCATACGGGCAGGCCCCGATGTTGTTCCCAGGAGTCCCCAGGAATCCCAAGTCTTGGCTGTGCCTCTTGTTGACCCTCATCCCTGGCATCTGCAGCGTTCTCCTGTGTAACGGCAGAGTTGGAAATCTCCAGACCAGCATTTGCAGATGCCAGTTTATACTTTATAGTAAGTTGAACAGATCTCTAGAACAGTGGTTCTCAGTCTTCCTAGTGCTGGGACCCCGTTAATACAGTTTCTCGTGTTGTAGTGACTCCCAAATATAAAATTTTTCCATTGCTACTTCATAACTGTAATTTGGGCTGCTGTTATGAATTGCAAAGAAAATAGCTGATACAGGCCCCCTGTGGGGGTCACGACCCACCGAGTGAGAACCACTGCTCTGGGACGAGTTTGTACCTTAGCTTTCTAGAGTTTTCCTCCAGCTTCCGGGACTCTTCTCCACCTGCCCACTCTGTCCTCACCTTCACCATCTGCATCCTATTGCCACAGTTACACTCGCTCAGGTAGATGGTCTCCCTGCCTCTAGCCTATGGAGCCTTTCTAACCCATTCACTTCAAAGCAGAAATGCAAGCCTCACTATATCCTTTGCCTCCTAAAACCCCTGCAAAAAGATATTCCCATAGCTCTTGAGCTCTTGTGGCCTCGAGGCTTTGCCTGGCCTCACTTCATGTCTTGTGCCTGTTCTCACAACAGACAGAAAGTTCCCAGGTCAAGGTCATATCTGGGTTTGCTCCTCAGACCATCTCCAGCTTAGTTATCACCCTGGATTCAACCAACAGGACTGGATGAACAAATGAAGGCAAGCCCAATGAGCCAAAAAAAATGGGTAGTCTTCTGGGAGATGCAGACGTTGTCTTCTCGCCAGAGTCCTCTCTGAGCCTGGGCCTGGGTTCCTCCAACAGAAGCCAGACTATATAGTGTGAAAAGCACTCACGTTTGAGGCAGGTGTTCTTGAAGATTCACCCCATGTCCAGACATGCAGAACTGGGTAATGTCCTCACCCCAAGCTGCCCATGAAAAGCAATGAAAATACGTAATTGTTTGTCTTCAGGTAAACAGAATTATAAGGAAGAGCAGCAGGCTTTTGGACAAGATGATTAGCAAGATTTCTGTAACCAAGAAGATACTTACAAATAGATCATTTATGTTGCAAATGTGCCTATGGGTCTGGGTATGTGTAACCTCCAGGAAACCCAATCTTCAAACTTACAGGCCTTTGGAGGATAGGTGGAATTGGATGACATCATGAGGGCATGGTCCTTTGTAATAGCATTAGTGGCTTGACAAGAAGCAGAGAGACCTTAGTTGGGACCTTTGCTAGGTCTTGCCACCGTGCGATGTCCTTCCTCACCCTATGAAGCAGGATGGATCAACAGATGGTGTGCCATGTTCTTAGATCTCCTGCCTGCAGACCCAGAAAGATAAATAAACTTCTATCTTATATTCAGTCTGTAGCATTCAGGTATCAAGACAAAAAAGGAACAAAGATAGTGTATAAGAGCCATCCTCTTCTGAGCCTATGTCAGTCACAGTCATTGCCAGGAGGGCAGGAGTGTCTCTGTGGCTCCATGGGAGAGCAGCTCTATATCCAAAATCCTATGACACTGTCACAGTGAGTAAGGTGACCAGCCAGCACCAGCTCTGAGATGGGAGGACACACTGGCTGAAGAAGGAACCAGCCCATGGAGGGAATGGTGCAATGTGGCATGCAAGGGCAGTTATAGGTGCATCTGTGATACACCCAAGAGCCATGTGCAGCCACTGAAGATCAAGACCTGGACAGCGAGTGTGTGCTAAAGCCCTTGCTCTATATGGGTGAACTGTGAGGCCCCACGGCCAGACAAACGCAGACCAGGAAGTGATGGCACACTGCCCAAGTGCACGCTGAGTGAGAGGTGGTGCCTTCACATGGTCTTTTAAAGATAATTTGCCTTTATTCTTGAGAATCTCATACATGTGGCAATCAAATATGATCATATCCATCCCCCATTGCCCCTCCAACTCCTCCCATATTCCCCACAACACATCCCCCTGCCTCCTTCATATATTATTTGACAACACTAAGTCCAATTAGTGATACCTATCTGCCTTACTAAAGAGTAACTGGCAGGGGAAAACTTATGAGAAAAGAAGAAGCCATCTTTCTCATAGCATGTATTTTTTTTTTTTATAGCCAAATCCATGACCACATCTTTGCAGCCTCACAGCACTGTTCCACTTGCTGATGAAGTCATGCAGACAAACAGACTTGGTCTCCCAAGCTGTGTTTGTTCAGCTTTCTGGGTCCTGGACACACATTTACCTACAGAATAAACTCATGAACCAAATGCCATCCCCTCATCCTGAAGCCAAGTGTGTGGCCTTAATGTGACAGGCAATCTTCAAGTCCACTTGGCTGGTTTAAAATCGCCCAGCACATGACAAACACACCGGTGAATATGCCTGTGAGGGAACTTCCAGAGAGCACTAACCAGGGTGCAAGCAGCACCATCTTGTGGTGTGGGGGCCTAAAAGGGATATGAAGGGGAACCAAGGGAGCCAACTGAGTGCCAGGCCTCCCTCCTCCCTGCTTTCTGGATTGACATGAGCTGTTCTGCTCTCCCACGATCTTCCTACCAGGAGGGTCTGAACCTTCTGAAACCATGAGCCAAAATAGACTTGCCCTCCCCGGAAATTGTTTCTCCTAGGTATATAGCCATCAACATGCAAAAGTAACAAATACCTTTCTGTCTGAACCGTATGTCCCTTACCTGTCAGGTAGACAAGAATGTCCTCCCTGGAATCATTAGATGAAGTATTCAGAGTCACCAAGCAACTAGCACAGGACTCACAAAATCAGCGAGTGGTCAGTGAGTGCTCGCCTTTTCCCCGCCTCCCTTCTTGGGACACAGTTAACTCCTGTACAAGCAGCCCATTGGGCAGGATGTTCCGTCTGAGCCCTTTTCATTCTGACCCGTCACACAGGCTGTGGCCAAACGGGGTGTGGACAGTGAGACCACTGTCCAGCCAGTGGACACAGAAGAGCCTTTATTCGGGAGGACACTTGATCTCTCACTCTGACTAGGCCCATTGGTGCATCTAAGGCAAAGCAGGGTGAACAAAAAGAAAGGTCAGGAGGAACGGAGGGGAAGGAAGAGAAGCCAAGTGTCTGCATGGTATGACCTCAGGCTGCCTCACGAAAGAGACTGCAAACATTCTCCTTGATCAGGAAATAGGAATGCGCCTCAGACACTCTGCCCGCCCCGGGGCTTCTCTGCTGACTCAGGCTGCAAATTGCTAGGCTAATTAGGAGCCTTCTGACTTCAGCCTCATTTCAGAGTTGACCTTCTGCTTGGACCCCAGGACTAAGGTGGGACCTGAAGGGGCTTCTGCCACCTAGAGTCAGAAGCATGAACTGCAGGGGGCTGGTAAAAGGAAAACAGCTGGGAACATCCCACATGCTCCTTCCTGGAAGGCCAGAAAAGCTTGTAATCATGAGTAAGAGTAAGTGGTGTCTCAGACCGGTGGTCCAGCTACGCTGGAACCTAAGACAAGAAAATCCAGGGTTTGAGAACTGGCTAGGCTACAGAGTGAGTTCAAGGCTAACTGGGGCACTAAGGGAACCCTGTCTGAAAAGATACAAAGGCATCTGAGGGCATGTCAGTGGTAGTGTGCTTGCCTAGCATGTGCAAAGACCTGGGTTCAATCCCGGCACTGAGAAGGAGAGTAACAGGTCTCTGCACTGTACAGGTTATAAAGAACTTTTCATGGCCTTCTCCGGATTTCTGAAGGAATCAGGGCAGCTCAGCCCCACTCACCTATCCCAGCACTTGGTCCAAAGTTAGGGTTATGGGATCTTGAGGAGATGGGGCGCTCACTGGAGAAAGCTTGTCCCTGGTGGCTAGCTTGAGAGATTATATCCTCCTGTCAGTTCCGGTCTGCTTTCTCCACTTTGTACTCATGGTTGAAGATGCAATCTCTTGGCTTTCTGCTCTGGCTGCCTGTTGCCCTGACTCTCCCACTATCACGGCCTCTCCTTCTGGAACCATAAGCCGAAATAAACTCTTTTTTCCATGGGTCGCTTTTGGCTGTGGTGTCCAATCACAGCACAAAGCATCACTAGTGCATTGAATTTGGAAACTGCCTGGGGAGGATGGGGAAGACGAACTGTCACTTTGTGAGCACCGAGCTCAGCTCACGCTAGGGCCAGATGGGGTCAGGAACTTAAGACAGGCGGCCAGGACACTGGGCAAGCTCCTCCTTCCTCAAGCCAGCCCATGATTGACAGGAGGGAACTATACGGAAGGAGAAAGGAAACCAACAAGAGGAGAGGGTACGGAGGAAAGCAGTGGTGGGCGTGAGCAAGAATAAAGCCTGGGGGAATGAGGGAGAGTGGGAGAAGCTCCTAACTAAAATCACTGCGTCCCCAAAACAGGAGTATTGACATTTAGAAGGGCAGGGCAGGTGGCTGTCCCATCTCCACACATAGCGGCTGACGTGCCCCCCTTAGCCTTTGACCTACCCTGATCCTCAGCAGAGGAGGGCGGCTTCTTACCTACTGCTTCAACACGAATCACTTCCAAGCCTGCCTCAGAAACAAGCCTGGAAGTCATGGTCTGCCAATCTATGGGTTAGGAGGGGCATGTGGGAGGGTTTCGGAGAGAGGAAAGGGAAGGGAGAAATGAAATTCTATTATCTCAAAACTAAAAAGTAAACGTTAAGGAGCCAGTCAGAGCAGGAAGCACACAAGCTGTTCCCAGATGCGCTGCTTTAGAGGCAGTGTTGCTTCTGTTACAAAGCTGAGGCGCAATACAAGCAGTACCAAGGAATGGCGCTGTCTGTGATTCTGTTTGTGCACGCTTGACTTGTTGTCCTTGGCAAGGGGGCTTGTCTTTTCCGTGTGTGTGTGTGTGTGTGTGTGTGTGTGTGTGTGTGTGTGTGTGTGTGTGCTGAAACACAGCACATACTCAGCTACTTCTCGCTGTCCTAACTGCATTCTTTCCTACTGAGCGATGCCCCTACACCCTTCAGCCGACTGTCCTCTGTGGCTGTTGGGTGGCTCAAAGGCCCACAGATTCTACAGATGGACCTTTGAAGACCTTGAGCTGCCACTCAGCTGACCTCAGATGAGATTCAGAGTGTGGGGGATATGAAATTTCCAGAAATGCCTGCAGAGGCCTGATGCATCCTCCGCAGGATTTTGGTTCCAGCCCTCCATTTCACTGACGACACAGCGAGCTTCTTTCCTAGGGCAGGTGTCGTGTCCTTTCTGGGCCTCCTTCCCCTCATTTGTCAGTAACTAGAGATAATGCTCCCTCAAGTCCCGTGGAGAGTCAACAGATACGATGGGAACAGTGTCCAGAACAGGAAGTACAGACCATACAGGACTCTCAGATCCTCAGCGCGCAAGCATCATCCTGCCAGCAGTCACCCTACAGGCTGCACAGTGACCTGGGGCTTCCGTTTCTGTGCAGTCAGGGCTCCGGGCATTGGCGCCTTTTTCAGATTTCCAAATGGAAGCTCTTAGTGACATCACAGCCTTTAGCCCCTGACTCCACACTGCCCTTTCCCTCCTATTCTTACCCTCTCTAGGTAGCTGTTTTCACCAGATCCATAATCCCAGAATTCCACTGTTACCATTCTCTAGACTTGGGGTACAAAACCATCCTCAGAGGTTTCTGGGTTACACACCACCCCAAAGACTGAGAAAAATAAGTAAAAAAGGCCCAGTCATCTCCTGGACCGGTCACAGACTAGCCGACTCCACTATTGTATCTGCGGGAGGCCGGGCCGGTCTTCCAGGCAGATGGAAGGTTGGCCCCACCCTGCCCTGCCTTCTCTCCATGTGGCTTCTGGAATGTGTTGAGATTCACAAAACTTGGACAGGATCTTGTCCCAGGAGGTTATGTTCTAAGCATGACCCTGACCCTGTCCAGGTGGTCCTGGCCACAGACCCAGTCAGTGCGGTGCCATATGACTATGTTCCTCAGTGACACCCAAGAGTCACTGCAATTTGTTTAAAACAATGAGCACAGTAGTGTTGCTTCCAAACCCTTTAATGATTCTTCTATTTATTTATTTTTTTATATATGGCAAAAGTATCACTGACCCTGTTTTTAACAGCCAGAAAGTGTGAGGCCTACATGAAGCAGCCTGGTTAAGAAGGCTGCTAATGTTCATATGCTCCATGAAGCTTGCACTATTGTCATCCCTGCTTTATTGGACATAAAACTGGGCCCTGGAGGCAAGCTTGAACCAGTAAGCAGTGGAGACAGGGCACAAGCTCAGTAACTCTCCCAGTGCCTAGTTTTCAACACTGTCTGCTGTCACCATCATCTGCTGGTACCTGCCATGTTGCCCTCTGCAACTCAGGGATGTCTCTGGAGCACAAAGCCATCACCTAGGACCATGGCCCATCCATGATGCTCCACCATTGGATACAGAAGGAGTTAATGAGAAGCTGTTCCTCCATCCTACCTTAGTGGCCACTGCGATAGCTCTCTGGCCCTCTGAGAACACTGGTACCACTGCTGCTGCTAGAGAGCATCTTCCTTGGAGTTCTGTTAGGAGGGTCTGGTCTTCTGGATCTCCCAGGTAACTCATTCCTAGGTATAAGAAAGACTCTCGTCTCCCCCAGGAAATATCTCTCTGCTCAAAATCCCCACCAAGTCCAGACTCCTCAGGCCACCACACATCCCTCCACAGCTTCTGCTCACAGAGGCCCCCTCACTGTTAGGGCCTCCTCTTCTGACCTTCATATGAGAGCTCATTTCTCTGGGAAGGCTTTGCTCACCCCACAACCAAGCTAACTCGCCTGGCTTCTGCCCCCTACACTTTGTGTATTAACCTTTGTGAATAACACCAAGTTCTATGAACAGACTTGTGGGCATTTTGTACATCATGGGACCTCACAGGGACCACAGTATAATGTTGCATAAATTGGATTACCACATACAAAAGAATGAAACTAGATCTTTACCTCTTACCCTATATAAAATAAATTCCAAATGGGCCAAAGATTTTAACGTACAACATAAACCTCAATTTATCGTGAACTGTTTCTTTACTTTTTCTCCCAGAATTGCAGAATTTTGTGTTTTATATTAAGGTCATTTGGGAAGTAATGTCAACAATTAATAAACGAATGGGACTTTGTGGAATTGCCAAGCTTCTGCAGGGCAAAGGGAACAATTGAGTAAAGAGGCAACCTGCAGTATGGGAGCAAACCTTTGCCAGCTACAGAGCTGACAGATTAATATCAACAGAGAATTCAAAAAAATTAAATACTATATCAAACAACGCAATAAGCAAATGGGCCAGTGAAATGAGTGGACAGTCCTCAAAAACATAAAACAAACAATAGCCAATAAACATAAAAATGTTTAGTATTAGCAGCTAGCAGAGAGATGCGAATTAAAATACACTGAGAGTCTACTACAATCTCACCCACTCAGAATGGAAGTCATTACAAAAACAACTAACAAATGCTGGCAAGGATGCAGACAAAGAGCTTCTCTTGTGTACTTCCAGCAGGATATAAACAGTCCAGCCATGGAGAAATCTGTACCGAGGTTTCTCAAAAAGTTAAGAATAAGTCTTCTGTGTGACCAGCTCTACCATTGCTTGGAATCTTCCCATAGGACTTCAAGAGAGCACAACCCAGAGACACGTGCACATCAGCATGTGTTGCAGCTGTAGTCACAACAGCTGAACTGTGGAGCTGACCTTGGTGTCCAACAACAGAGGAATGGTTAAGGAAAACGTGGTGTGCACACTGGAATCATTTTAGCTCTAAAAAGGTACAAAGTTGAATTATTTGGGGGAAAAAAGGATGCCACTGGAGATTATCATATTAAGTGAAACAATTCAGCTTTTCTTATCTGTGATTTCTAGACTTCATACAGATACATACAATAAGATATTAAAGTAGAACCAGAATTGTCTATGGGAACAGAAGAGACTAATGGGAAGAGAGAAGAAAAGGGCAGTGAGCTGTGGAGAGTACGCTCCAAGTACATTGCACACTTACATGAGAATGTCCTTCTGTACCTCAGGGTTGTGTACAATAAGAAACAGAGCAGAGCAATAAAAAAATAGTTTTTGCATAAATGAGTAAATAAGAACAAAGTGTTGGAAAGTGTTTAAGATCACAATGCCATGGCCTTGGAAGGACAGAACACTCAGTCCCCCTTGGCACCCATGAAGGCGTCACTCTAGGATGTCCAGGTGTGCTGAGCCCTGGATATGCTCCTGTCCCATCCACAGTGTACCACAAGGCTTTCATATATCCTAAGCAATCTTCTCACACACTTTGCATCACCTCTACGTAACTTATAATCCCTAATATGATGCAAATGCTATGTTGTAGCTATTGTAACCCAGTGTCTACCAAATAATGACAAGGGAGAAAGTCTACACATGCTCAGTACAGGTTCACTTTTTTTTTCCAAAATATTTTCAATCTGTGGCTGATTTCATCAGTGAACAAGGATCCCAGAGATACAAAAGATCATCTATATAAAGTTTAACTCATTAAGCTGAATCGAGAATTTGAATTCATGACGACTCCGACCTGAATTGGACCCCACTGGAATCTAGGGTATAATTGTGAAGACCTAGGGTGTGAGATCAAGAAGACAGGACACACATCAGGACACGGGTGTTCTCAGGCAGTTGCATTCCACGAATCCATGAAGGCTCTAATGTCTCCATCAAGCTCGTGTCCTGAACACTTGTTTCACAGCTGGTCTCACTATGGAGTCTTTTTTTTTTTCTTTTAGATTTATTTATTTATTATGTACACCTGCAGGCCAGAAGAGGGCACCAGATCTCATAGATGGTTGTGAGCCACCATGTGGTTGCTGGGAATTGAACAGCCGGTGCTCTTAACCTCTGAGCCATCTCTCCTGCCCCTTCAAAAGGAAATCACCAGACCCTTAGACTGGCGCTCTTGAAGGTTATAAATGGCTCCTTATTTAGTCCCATTCTCACTACCTCCCAGGGCACCACGGTGTGACCAGCTGTTCTCCATACACACAGACCTGCTGACATGATGTCCCACTCGAGTGCATAGGGCCAGACCACCGAGGACTGAAATTTCTAAACCATGAGCCAAAATATGCCTTTCCTTCCCTGGGCTTTCTTCCTTTCAGATACTGCAGTCATAGCAACACCAAGGTGAATTCTAGAGGTGGCTTCTATTGTCCCTGGAGGTCCAGTCCTTGTGCCTGATTGGCGGCAGGGGCTGTGGCAGGAGGAGGCAATGCTCAGAACTAAGAGAGCAGGTAGTGTATGGTATATTTACACTGCAGAGATTTTCACGGGTAGTGAGTTGCTAAGTTCATTACCCAGCCAACTTAGAGACTTACACCATCTATCCCTGTATATATATATATATATATATATATATATATATATATATATATATATATATATATATATATATAGCTAGAAAAAAACAAAAGCAACCTTTTTCCCCCTAAGAGGAGAGAAACCAACCTACCTTTCTGACATCATGAACCTGCAGTCCTGAGGAGCCAGAGATCCATCTTATTGCCAACCCAGCAGAATCTGAAACCCTGTTCAATTTGTACAAATTACAGCGGAGGGCAAGGGGAAATGACGCTTTCCTGCACACAGCTGACACCTGCAGCTGTCCTCTACACCCTGGGGACCCAGGATCTAACAGCTTCATCAGAGACAGGGTAGGGTATTGTTTTTAAATTATCTGTATTATCAGTATGCCTGGGTAGCAATCAATCAAGACACAGACACTCGTTATGTTTTAAAATAGCCTTAGTTAACCTGGGGCAGGGCAGACATTAATCCTCTAAACTACTTCCTATAGTGGGGCAGGTATGGGATCCCTGCCCCTATCCCATGCCATCTGCTTCTAATAACTTCTATCAAGCTACCTCCCATCCATAATCCCAAATGCTTGCTAATGTTCTTCATCTGGGCCTAATCTCCATCCACGCTGGCCATGTGCTTCCCTTCCATCTAACCCATGGCAGCCTCCTCTCTTCCCTTCGTGTCTCTCTCTTTCTCCTCCTGGCAGTCTTCTCTCTCTCTTTCTCTCTCTCTCTTTCTCTCTCTCTCTCTCTCTCTCTCTCTCTCTCTCTCTCTCTCTCTCTCTCTCTCTCTCAGGTGTTGCTCAGCCTCCACAAGCTAAGGAAGACGCTGTCACTGTGTGCTCCTTTAGCCTCATATGCATGTGTCTCTCCCACAGGCTCTTCAGTACAATGCTGTTAACTATTAGCGCTGTTCCCTTCCAAGTAAACTGTATATTCTCTGGAAACCCTTTGGCAGGTGTTCAATCTTAGCATTACGCCTCGTGGGTAATTAATCTATTTTGAGACAGCAAATGAACCAGACTACAAACAGATCAGATATCCCAGCCCCCCACCCCACTGGCTTTGCAGGCCGGGACCTGAAAACCCTGTGACCTTGAGCTGCCTCTGGGTCTGCGCAGCAAGCTCTTAGGTACCAGGCTCCCACAGAGAACATTTGTTAGGATCTTAGGTCTGAGATTGATGATGTTCTGTGGATTCTGAGTCCTACCGTGGTGAATATCTGTAAAAGCTCACTGGCTTACCTCAGCTGCTCCTACAGCCCGCAGTCTGTGTGCCCCAGCTCCTAAGGTCCGCTGACATTAGCTTGAGATAATTGCAGACTCTCAGCCTGTTCAGCACAGACTCTGACAGCAGAACAATATTTGACCAAAGCCAGCCCTTGCTGCGGTAGGCACCTGTGGGGCAGCGTTTGGAGGAAACCCATCAAGTGGAACCAAGTCTTTTTGGTGGCCTGGGAAGACTCTCTTTTTTCTATGTGTTTGATGTGAGGCTAGAACAGCAGCAGGCAGCTGGTTGGCTATGAAGGACAACAGCCTGAAAACAAAGCCAAGCCATAAAGACAGCCAGAAAACTAGAGAGCATCCTGACCCAGCTGTCAGTCTTTGCACATCTCCATTACCAAGGCGTCCTGACTTCTGTTCTCTGTTTACTTGCAACAAAAAGCTGTGAGGAGTGTCTCAGCTCACAGTGCAAGAGGAGACAAACTGTGGAGCGACCACGCTGAGTTTTGAAACAGCGAGAGTAGTAGGGGACTTGCAACAATTAGCATCAGTGGGAGGAGGCAAAGGGAGACGCAGGAAAGAACCGGAGCACACCGGGCCTCTGCCGCCCCCTAGCGGAAACTGTTGACGCCATCGGTCTGCAGCCCTACCTCAAAAGCCGTGCTCCCGCACAGGCTTCTCAACTTTCCAGAGTTGGACCCTAAGGAGTTGGTAAAAAACAGCCCATTGGAATGTTCCTCGTTTGTAGGAAGAATAACAGTTCCTGTCACCTGTAAGATTGTCATTAGATTAAATAGTCAAGATGAGGTTAAAGGGACCTTCCCATATGAAATAACAAAAGGGAAAAAATATTTTTTTTTATTCCTAAAGTAGGAATTTTTGAAGCATAGCACGGACAAAGAGCCACATGATTGAGCCCTGTCGCTGACCAGAGGTGATCCAGGCCATGGCTCAGAACGTGTGGCTGACAGAGCTTATGGCTTCGCAAGTCAGAGCACCCACCGGAACAGGGCGGGGAGCCTGGAGAGAGCAAGCCTTGTGGGAACTTGGAGGTGCAGAAGTCCCTGTAAGACGCAAGGTGGTTCATAGGTGCGGATGACTGACGGGAAGGGCTGGAGGGAAAGAGAATCCGTGTTCAGCCAGACACAGTAAACCAGGGCAGGACTAGGCTCCGCCCCCAGCAGCCCTCCCCGCCCCCAAGCATCAGGAACCCTTGTTTCAGGCCAGGCAATGGGCACTTAGAGTGAGTACAAGTCCTCCCAAGGCAGTGGTTTTCAACCTTCCTAAACCTGTGACCCTTTAATACAACTGTGGTGACCCCTAAGCATAAAAATACTTTTGTTCCTACTTCATAACTGTAAGTTTGCTACTGTTATGGTCGTGATGTAAACATCTGACAAGTGACTGTGAAAGAGTCCTTTGTCGACCCCCCAAAGGGGTCATAACCCACAAGTTGAAAACTGCTACCCCAAAGAATCTTACAGACAGAACCTGGATGGAGCCATCTCTGGCCAGGACGAGAGCGAATCTCCCAGCAAGCTCCGAGGTATATACTGAGGAACGAAAGCAGCCAGCACAAAATAAGGAGAAAGCAATAAGGCGTGACATCCAGTAAAAAGCGCCCATGCCTTCCAAGGGGCAAAATGAGAAGGACGCTCAATGAATTGATTGCCGAAGCACAGCACACCACACCTGGGTGGGAAACAAATCTAGGAAAGAAAACTGTAGCTCCAGGTTAACAGAAAGAGTGTCTCCAGTCTGTGACCTCAGCCTCACCTTAAAGGCTAAGGCGAAGAGCAGATTAAATACAGAGGAGACAGGAAGGAACATGGAAACAAAGTCAGGCCGAAAGTCAGTGCAGCACAAGATCCAGGGCTTTGAATTGGCCCAGGCCAACATCTACCCCATCGAAGAATTGCTAGAGTGTATTAAGAGGCTGGTCCTACAGATCCAAAACTATAGGATCTCCATGGCACAGGGCAACAACAGGATATCTGAGGAGTCCCAGTGAGGTTCCAGTATTGATAGACTAGCAGAAGCCAGAGGCCTCGAACCCGACCAATGACTCGGTGCAATGATCATTTGCAAGTAAAGGAGTAAGGACAAAATGGTATACTGTGGGGCACACTGTGATATGCTACAGCCTCCACGATGAGACTTGTTTTTCTCTGTTGGAAGGGAGGTTGCAAGGGCACAGGGCAGGCACAAGGGGAGGGGGAGATGAGTGGGGTTGGGGTGCATCATGAGAAGTTCACAAAGAATCAATAAAAAGGATTTTTTAACTAGAATTAAAGAAGCTTTTTGAACCAAATAAAAATGATTTCTAGCCAGGAGGTGGTGGCGCATGCCTTTAATCCCGGCACTTGGGAGGCAGAGGCAGGTGGATCTCTGTGAGTTCAAGGCCAGCTTGGTCTACAGAGTGAGTTCCAGGACAACCAGAGCTGTTACACAGAGAAACCTTGTTTCCAAAAAAAAGAATGATTTCTATAAAAAAAATATATATTATATGTATTGCTTTTCCTCTGAGCAAAAGATTAAGGTGAGAATGTCACATGTAATTTTTAAAGTCTTGCTGAAAGTTCTAGGAAATCAGCTTGGACTCTTAGTCCACACTTATTCATTATGCTCATGTTTCAAGTGTATTAGAATTGCACGTTATGTGAGTGTCAAGCAGTAGGAAGGGGCTGACGCCACTGACTCAGTTCACACTCTACTCTGCTTACATAAGTAGGCAGCTTTCTGCCCAGCAAGCAACAGAAAACTACAGCTTGGCCACACTTTCTGACATCCCTAGAACTATACATAGCTGTTAGAGTCTCCAACAGACTGTGGAACCTCTGTGTTCCCTTGAAAGTTTTCCTCCCTCCCTTCCTTCCCTCCTCCCCCTCCCTCTATCCTCCCTTTCCCCTCCCTCCCTGCTTTCTTTCCTTCTTCCTTTCCTCCTTTAGGCCAGTCTCCTGAAGTCTGCACTGAGATCCTTTCTAAAACAATCACACTGACATATTGACTGCAGCTGGTTGTGTAAGCTATGCTATATCCACCATATATTCAAAATCAGCCAGAAAATAGTCATCCAAACACTCCTTAGCAATACTATCTCCTCAGCACGCCCCCGTGATTGAGTGGACCCGCAGTAATGAAAGCTACCACTTGCCGACACGTACCGCAAACCTTGCAGGGATTGGCACTTTGGACATGCCACCTAGATGTTACACACCTGTTGTCCCAGCACTCAGGAGTGGGAGGAAGGAAGGTTCCAAGTTCAAGGCCAGCCTGAACAAGTAGCAAGAGGCTTTCTGTAACAAAGCCAGAAAAAAAAAAAACCGTAGCCTCATTGGCAGGGAAAACATAGTTTCTGCGGGTTAAGTGATGTCCTTGAAGCTGTAGAGAAGATAAGAGCAGAAGGAAGCCCAGGTGGTTTCACCCCTGCCCACTGAAAGCTGGAATTTTTTCAATAAAGGAGGCTTTAATGAGAAGGAATGATCTACAACCAAACGGCTGCTGAAAATCAGTTGTACCTATGAGATGCCAAATCCTCTATTAATTCTCTAAGCCCTAGGTTGAAATTAATTTTCATGTTTGCACTAATTCCTGCCTGTGGACAGAAGCCAGTTGAGGCTCAGCTGGACTCTGGTCATGCAGTTGAGCTTAAGCAAATGAGGAGACCTCAGAGACTGGAATCTCATGCCACCTCCAAGGATCTCCAGGGAAACAGAGCTCCTGGGAAACGCTTGTATGTGTGAGACGAAAGGACGTGGAGAGGGGGCGGTTATATGCTGTGGGGACCTGGAAGCCTAACCTTTCGAAGCAGAGTAGTGGACTGAAAGCTTTGGCAGGAAGTGATCCTGCAGTCTCGGACTCCTCGGCAGTCTGGAGGCAGACGCTGTCCCTAGCGGGCCACTTTGCTTCTGTTAAGTCCTTCGGTGGACTGGAGGAGGCCATGAACATTATAAAAAGTATTCTGTTTTAGATCTTGAAAATATACCTATAGACCAACATTTGACCAGTCACTAGGATGTCATATCTAGCTATTTTGATGCATAAAATTAACCATCATGTTATCAGAGACCAGGAAGACAAGGGTGGTAAGCCCCCTGTGTCCAGATTTAACTGACTATGTCCTAAAAATATTTATTTGAAAACTGTGTGTTCTGAGCATATACGGACCCTGCCAGTATCCCCTAAATAAAAGAATACAACTATTTATGTGGCAAATTAGCTATTACAATTAATCTAAAGATAACTTTAAATACACAGGAAAATAGGCATAGGCTATATGCAAATGTGACATCATTTTATGTAAATTACTTGAGCATGTGTGATTCTTTGAAGTGTCCCCATAGACTTAGGTATTTGAAGACTTGTTCCTAGTTGATGGTACTGTTTGGGGATATTTGGGTAGTCCAGCCTCACAGGAGGAATTACATCACTGGGGACAGGCTTTGATGTTACACAGCCTAGCTCTACTTTCAGTTCCCTCTCTGCTTCATTCATACTTAGCTTCCTGCTCCTGCTGCCATGCTGCCCTTTGCTGCCATGCTTAGCACCATGATGGACTCAAATCCCCCCCGGGACCATAAGTCAAACAAATTCTTCCTCCTGAAAATTGCTTTTAGTCATGATGTTTTATCACAGCAACAGAAAAGTAACTGATACAGCAGCTTTGGGTTGGGGTGTTCAGTTTCAAGATCTGAAGAGTGTTGGAACCAGTCTCCCATGGGTACCTAGGGCTGGCTGTATTCCTATAGCGACAGGTCTCACACTGAGCTTGTATTGCACCCTCTGGAGAGCTCTATCCCTAGATTCTGGAGTAGATGAATAGGACCATCTTGGTTTTTAAAAAATCTCTGTGATGTTGATGGCTTTGGACAAGTGACTGCACTGAGAACCTCCACTGGGTGTTGGCATCACCACCTTATCCTGCAGGATGACAAGCAACATTGTGAACAGTCATCGCGGAGATGCATGCTCCTTTTTTTTTTTTTTTTTTTTTTTTTTTTTTGGTATCCTCTGCATGACAGCATGAAGGTTTTATAACTTCTAAGTTGCCAACAAGAAGCAATATTTTGAACCCTCAGAAAAAGAACCACTCAGACTTGAGCACCTCATAAGATTATATTTTTTAAATATATTCTTGCGTGTTTAAGTTATAACCCAATATAATAGAGACATGTCACCCTGCTCTGCCTATGAGTGGCTAAATATAGGGGATAAAACTAGGACTTGAACCACCTGGGTTAGGAGAGTTGGAAATTCCCATAATTTGTACAAAACGGCAAAGTCAAGTCTTTTTTTATTCCTTTATTTCTATCCGTCAGTTCTGGATTTTCACACCTGAGATATGGGCAGTGTCTTGGGTTGTTTGCTACCTAGTTATCCTTCTACACTGGGCTTTTCTCTTCGCTTGACTCAGTCCCACACAGAACATGCAGACAGTGCCTTCTAGGAGTAAAAGACCAGCAGTGTGAGTCTATGAAGGTAAGTCCTCCATGAGGATTTCATGGACAGTGTGCAGACTTTGAGGCCCCACTGTGAAGTTCTCTAAGTCCTAAATTGTAGACAAAAACCTTGAGAAATATGTGGTGGTGCCATTGCTATTATAAGTATTATGAACATCTGTTATGTAAATAATATGTGCAGAAGTCCAGAACTGTGTCACTAAGACAATTTTGTAGTTTCAGAAAATGAATGAATGAATAAATCAATAAACCAACAATAAAACTAAAGGTCTCTTCAACTTCAACAAAACTGTTCCCACATCAGTTAATCTGGAACCAAATGTCACCTTGAATTCTTCCAGGCCTGGCAGGGCCCCATGCAAGGGGATAATTTGCATTCCACAGAGGAAAGTGGCTTTGGGTGCTAGAGAACCAGCCATCTTAGAGCAAAGATCATGTTCAGTGTGAGCTCAGAGGGTGCAGGTGAGGCAAGGGTCACCAGCCAGAAGTTTAAAGGCCCTGCTCATCTTTCCATCAGTTGGAAATGCCGCCAATTTGCACAACAAAACTAATCAGCTTTATATGCCATGAAACTGTGAGTCACATCAAACCAGTCAGGACATAGAGGCCAACACAATACTCAGTTCTTATCTGGGAGTTAAAGTCCTAAAGAGCAAAGCCATCAACTTGAAGCCAGGAAAGAAAAGGGGGTCTTTCTACTCTACCATGAGAATTCTGTGCTAAGAGGGGAGCTCTCTACTGTACCATGGTGGCTCTATGATGGGGAGGCATCTCTTAACCTGAGGACTCTGTGATAAGGGAGGTCTCTACTATACCCCGAGGGCTCTGTGATGTGGGCAGATCAAATTTTTCCAGGACTTGTTTCCTCCTAAGTAACTGAGGTTACAATTCTCAACTTTGTGTCATTATTTTTTAAAGTTGATTTTTAAAAAATATATAACCAACAATAGACAAATGGGACCACATGAAACCAAATATAAGCCTCTATACAACAAAGTACATGTACAGAGTTCTACAAACGCCTAAAGAGGAAGTCTACAGAATGTTTTAAAAAAAATTTTATCGCCAGCTATACATCTGACAGAGGATTAGTATCAAGAACATACAAAAAACGCAAACATTAAGTATCAAAAATAAATAAATAAATAAGCAATACAATTAAAACATGGACCAAAGAAGTGAACAGAGAGTTCTCAAACTATGCTGGTTTTTATGTCAACTTGACACAAGCTGAGGTCATCTTTTAGTAGTTTTAGTAGTTGTAGTAGTAGTAGTAGCAGTAGTAGTAATTCATATTACATCCCAATTGTTATCCCTTTCATTTGTATCTTCTCGTTCCCACCCTCCCTCCCTCTTTCACCCTATTCCCCTCCCCTAGACATCTGACAGAAGGGAACCTCCTCCCCACCATATGACCAAAGTCTATCAGGTCTCACCCGGATAGCCTGCTTCCCCTTCCTCTGTGTGCCTCTGGTTGATCAATTCCCCTTTGTGGGGGGCGTCCAGTGGCTGGGGTCATCTTTAAAGAACTTTTAATTGAGAAAATGCTTCCATGGGATTGGCCTATAGGGAAATGTGTATGGCATTTTTTAAAGTTGATGATTGATGTAGGACAGCCCAATCCATTGTGGACTGCACCACCCCTAGACAGAAGGTCCTGGGATGTATAAGACCTCAAACTGAGAACATCAAGTGGAGCAAGCCAGGGAGCAGCTCTCCTCCCATGGCCTCCACGCCTGCTCCTGCCTCGAGTTCTTGCCCTGGCTGTGATGTGGAACTGTAAGCTACAATAAACCTATTCCTCCCAAGTTGCTTTTGGTCATAATATCTTATCACAGCAACATAAACCCTAATTAACATATAAGAGATGAAATGTTCATGGTTAAGAAATATTTTAAAACATGTTTGGCAAACTAAAACTGCTTTGAGATTTTATCTCACCTTGTTCAGAAGAGCCAGGATTAAAGAAGCAAATGGCAGCAGGTGCTGGTGAAGAAGAGGGGAGAGGAGAATGCTTATTCCCTGCTGGTGGGATGCAAGTTGACGCAGGCACTGTGGAAATAAATCAGTATGAAGGTTCCTCAAGAACATTTAGGAAGAGGACTACCACATGACCCCACTACTCTGCCCTACTTTGGGCATGTACCCAAAGGACACTACATCTGACTAAGAGATGTTTGCTCATCCGTGTTCATTGCTGCCCTAGTCACAATGCACAGGGACTAGGGATGGCCCAGGCATCCATTATCTGATGAGTGGATGATGAAAATATGGTACAGCTACACGATTGGATATTATTCAACTCTTAAGAGAAGTGAAATCATAAAATTTGCAGGTAAAGAGATGAAACTGGAAAAACAACAAGTCTTAGTGAGCTAAGCCTTACACAGGAAGACGAATGTCCACGTTTTCTTCTTTTCTATGTGTTACCTTTAAATCTCCAGATATGTGTGTTCTATCTGGAAGATCAACAATGGTCAGAAAATTACTAAGGAAACACAGAAAGTCGGGGGGACTTTCAAGGAAGGCAGGGACAATGAACTGAGTTATACAGATTTAAAGGGGTGGAAGCAGAAGAAATAAACTTGGTAACATTCTTACCACTGTAAAGAAGGGTAGAGAATAGAATGCGGCATCTTTGGTACAGGATAGGATTCTGTACACTACTGAGAGGGAAACATAAACATCACCCCAGCCTTTGACCATAAGCATTGCAAACCCTTTGATCTACAGTGCTGTCCTGCCTGTAAAGTATACTGTGACAATGGTGACACAAAGCTTGTGGGAGTAACCAACCAATATCTGATTTGTCTGACTCCATAAGACGGAACCTATGCCTGACACTGCTTGCGTGACCAAGAAGGTAGCAACAAAATGATTCCTAATGACGTTCTTCTATAGTCACAAACCAGTGGCTTGCTGAGCCATCGTCAGAGAAGCTTCCCCCTGCAGCAGATGGGAGCAGATACAGAGAGAACCCCAGCCAGACATTATGCAGAAAATGAGGAACCTTGGAGCACACAGCTCTAAACAGGACACCTGCATCCAATTCCTCCCCTCACAGCTCAGGGAACCCTAGAGAAGAGGAGGCAGAAAGAGTGTAAGAGCCAGAGAGGATGGAGAGCAGCAGGGGACAAAGGGCCTCTAAATCAACATGATCGAAGTTCATATGAACTCACAGAAGCTGAGGACGCATGCAGAGAGCCTGCACAGATCTGCACCAGGATCCCTGCATATACATTATGGCTTCCAGTTACTGTTTTTTACTGTTTTTATGGGATTCCTCAGTATGCAAATGAATGGGTCTTGTGACTTCTCTTGGTCCTCTTTTCTTTTGTTTGTTTGTTTTATGTAATTCCAGTGTGATAGTTTTGTTTTATCAAATTATTACATACCATATAATATTTCCATAGACGTCTATTTGTTCTTAATGAAAGACAGAGAAGGAGTGGTTCCGCATGGGATGGGAGGTGGAAGAGGGTCTATGAGAAGCAGGAGGAGGGGAAAACATAATGATCCTGTGTGAAGAAAAAAAATCTATTTTTAATAAAATTTAAAAAGATATATATGGGAAAGCCATTTGGAAACCTAGTATCAAAGCTTCCTAAAACATATACATATATAGAAACTAAGTTTAATAAAACTACCCTAAAATGAACTCACAGGTCCTAAGCATTACAGGCTATTGCTAATACACTTGGTTGGCCTCCTGATCTTGTCAGTAAGATCGCATTGCCAAAGACACCCCACTCTAGACTCCGAGGACGTAGAGAAACCAAGCTGGTGTGCATTTGGAAGCTTTATCTCTGCTTCCATAGTGCTAGAAGAGGATATTCATGCTACCAAGTATCAAAAGTAAACATCAGCCTCACCCAGCTGCGCATCATGTAAGCTACAGTAATGCCTGGCCTAGTATGATAGGCCTACCAGTGCAATAACGGCATGGATGGTATGGGAGTAAGGCCTGTGTCATGAGATGGGACACATTTCTGTCACTGTCATTAGGGCCAAAAACATGTGACTAAATAAGTTAAGTGGTCCTATGGATGAACCTACCACTAATAGTCTGCAAAGTGGTCATTGTGTTAAAATGACTCCAAATGACTTATTGCTATTTCCCCATAGAGGGATGCACCCCTAAATCGTCATCCAAGAAACTTCTTGCAGTAGATGGCCGTCAACACAGACACTTTGAACAGGAAACCATTCAGAGAACTGTGGAGTGAAAGAACTAGCATCTGCACAAGAGACCCCACGACCAAGTTCTCAGCACAAAGGAGATTTGTTTGTTTGCCCAGAGAGACAAAGGGAAAGCAAGAAGAAACCAAAAGAGGAGATCGAGGATGAGGGAGAGTGGGGAGGAAACAAGGAGGAGAGATATCTGTCCCTGGGGGACAAGGGACTGCCTACAGATAGAGAGAAGACAGATGTGGCCCATAGGCAAGTAGCAATTTATAAAGGTAAAAGGGGAAACCCCGTGTTAGGATGAGGTGTCTAATCTTGATTGGGTAGGTTCATTAGGGCAGCCATAAGGAGCTTTTTGACTGCTGCACTCAAATTCTTTGATACCCGGACCTTGGTGGGCAGGAGGAGGAAGTGGCCAAACAATGAACTAGACCTTGGGAGGCTAGCTTTAGGAATGTAATCTAGTGATTTTTGCCAAGACAGAAGGAATGAGGGAGAAAGGCAAAGCTTGCCAGAGCCATGTTTGCCATGCTCGGGCTGTCTAGAGTCCCTTTATAGACTACTCAGGCCTAATTAGGGCAAGTACACCAAAATGCTCCCCAAAAGCTCATGGAATGCCACAGAAGAGGAGGTATAAAGATGGTAAGAGCTGCACGTGGAGGGCTACCTCAAGAAATCAGTATTTTCCAGACACAATAGGGCAGTCTGCATATATGAACACACCCACACCAATTGTGACAGCATTCACATGAATTGTACACGCTGTAGCCAGGCCCTCCAAGCACGGAGTGATGGAGGTGGGCTGGAAACCTCACCAGTCGCTGAGGAGCTGTTATTTGGGTGCATGTGAGAGAAGGAGTCAGCTTTCTATAATAATGTGACTCTCTGTAGGTCGATCACACACCAGGTAGGTCTGGCTCCCAAGAGTAGTTGGGCTATACAGCTAGACTCAATAGAAGAAAAGAAAAATGAAAGAAAACTCAAAGTTGTGTGGGTGGGGAGGTAAATTCAGAGTCGGTAGACATGGGAGGAGTTTGGTGATGAACATGATTAAGATACATCATATGAAATTTTCAAAGAATTAATAAAGCATTGTTTTTAAAAAAAAGATTAAATGAATAAATAAATAAATAAATAGAGATAAATGTACTTGTTTAAAAGTAGAATATAAATTTGATAAGGTATCATTTCCACCCACCCCCAGACCCCATTTCTACCAGAGACAGCTCAAGACCCAGTCAACAGACAGAAACAACAGAATCCATGCAGTGAATACATCTAAAAGCTGTCTTCGACGGCTGTTCACCTCGGACGCATTGGCCTTCCCCTTGTTCACCATCCTGGCTCAAATGCCTCTTTTTTATCCTCCCACTCCTCTTGTTAAGATGTTGTGTGAAGACTTGGCCCAAAGTCCAAGCCCTTCTCCGTGTGCCTTCAGTAGCTTATGGCTGTGGCCATTCATCTACCCACTGACAGAAATGAGTGGGAAACACCTCCCCAGGCATCAGGGGACTAACGAATGTGACAGCATAGATTAATAACACCCGAAGGGCAGGCAGGTCATATGGGTCAGTGTGTAGATCATTGTTGGATATTCAGGAGTGAGCAGGAGAAGCTGAGGTCCTGATGATTATTAATCATCTTATATAAAAAAGATTAACATAAAAGAGAGATGCCAATGATTTGAAACATCAGAGTTGGAAAAGATCTAAACTAGGTCACTGCAACACTAACAATAAGGCCAATTACCGCATTCAAAGTAGGGCAGCACATACTGCACAGACTATAATACCACAGGCACGCCCTCCCCAGCCTCTCACCACTTGACCTTGGCCAGAGAGCACTGAACGCAGGCTTGTTTCCTCCTATTCCAGGGTCTCTTTCTCTTCACAAGGAATCCCAGCTTTCCTTTCTTTGCAGAGGTGATTTTCACTCTACAATTTTCATCCCAGACGGCAGCAAATACCCAAGGAGATATGGTTCTCACACTCCAAGTGGAGATCAGCTTGATTTATGCAAGCTCAGAGCTCAGAGCTCAGCTTCTCTGTCTGCCAACAAGGGGTGACACAGAGAGTGTGGAGAGATATTTCTTACAACGTCTCCAGAATTGGATGCCCAACCTCCAACAATTCCTGGCAGATGCTGTGCTTCTGAGTGGGTTCAGCACCCCAGAGTCCTCACTACATCTTTCCAGGACAAAACAGAGGAAGGAGTGCAGTGTCCCTGATGAAGCCTGCTGGATGTCATGCCATTCACAGACATCAGGCCCAGCAATTTTGCATGATAGAGGGGAAGCTGACATGTCTCTAGAAAACACAGGCCAAACTTCCACATGGCCGCAGTGGGTATGTTTATTCCTCCTACATAATGAGACCAAAATAGAGACCCTGTGCTTATCTGTCATGTTTCAGAATGCACAAACAAAGCTCATTAAAAGTCTCCAATCATCTCTCCAGGAACATTTAGTCTCGCTCATTTCTGGTATTTACATATTTGTTAGTCTTTGTTCAGGACTTCCCCCATGTCGTATCTTTCTGCTAACAGCTGGCAACATACATCTTCTGTTTCTGCCTTGTTGGCTCTGCTGACGCATCTTGGGATTTAGACTTTGTGTGTGTCCTCAGACAATTTATAGAAGGTTTTGGCAAGCCCAGAGACTCCCAGCTCATCTCCCAAAGCTGTTACATTCCCACAAGCACGGCTCTCATAGTCTCTGAAGCCCTCCTGCTGGCTGGTCTGCCTGTGTAAGACAACGAGGTTATGGTCCCACAGGAGCGGAATCGATGGCGGACCCTATAGCTCAGAGTCAGTTCATGTCGTTTTCCCTGACACAAACACCAGCTCTCTGACACCAAATGAGTATCTTTAGTTGCATGCTGACACTAATGTCCCCAAGACCAAACAGAGCCCATGAGATAAAAGTTCAATCACAAGACTGCTCCCACTTCAGACACAAATGCTATCCCCAGGCACGTACACACTTCTGCTCAGTTGACTACAGATTTAGGTGTTTCCACTGCTCTCAAGCTTGACGATTTGCTAGAATTGACTGACAAAATTAGTCAACACAGTAACTACAATCAATTATAATAGTTTTACTTTTGAGGCTGCAAATGATCAAGCAATTGGGAGAGGTGCACATTGCCAGGACCACTGGAAGCTCCAATAGGCAGTCCAGATATCCAGAAAGGAGCTCAACCTGGATTACACGAGGACTTCTGGTGGTTAGATAAAGGTCACATTCTTGGAGAACTTGTAAAACTCGCTCCCCTTTCCTGAAAGGAGTTATTTCCATTGCCTAGGCGGAAGGAGCGCCTGTAGCGCCTATTGGCATATCAAAGCCAGTGCTGGCCTCCAGTCTTCCTGGAACCACAGTACCTGCTGCACAATCAGAGCCCAGCCTAACATCCTAGCCCTTCTTCCCCACCCCCCATCCCCTCCCCCTCCCCTTCCCCCGCCTCCAGTTCTTGGACTCATTCTTTTTATAACTCTGCTATTTTTGCTCTCTCTCTCTTTCTACTCTGATCTGCTCTTGCTTCTCTCTCTCTCTCTCTCTCTCTCTCTCTCTCTCTCAGTTTTCTATTTCTCTATTCCCCCCCATCTCCCACCCCCTGCTACTCTCCACTCTCTCACCGATAAGATAGCCCTGGCCATGTCCAGTCTGCTGGCCCTGTTTACTCTGCTTCTTTCTTTCCCTACTCTGGAGTCTTCCAGATGTCTCTGGCTGTTCTATCTCTCTCGTGTATGCAGTAAAGACCTTCCCCTCAACCAGATCGCGGAACATTCCTGTCATCAGTTCATATGTGCGTGCGTAGTGAGTTATGAGAGGGAGGTGTTTTCACAGAGATTTGACGCCCTCCCCAGGCACCACAGCCTCTCCAGGAAGGTCCTTCTTCTGTACGTGGGTGTGTTCCCCAACCCAGACAAGCTTCATAGCATAGGCACAGTTGATGAGCCCACTGTGATTGGCGCAATCACTATGATTGATTAAATCACTAGGAATGGAGGTGCTTTTGCTAAAATGCGTTGACTCCTCGCTTGGCCCCGAGGCAATTGCCTTCGTTTTGTTTCTTTCTGCCTCCTTTATTTCAGCTAAAGTCACGGGTATAAGTTGTTGGCCTTCACCTTCCCTCTTGAGTCACCTGGGATTCCTAGAACAGTCAAACTTCAAGGGATATAGCCTATCTCCCAGATAAAGACAATTACCCACAAGGCTGAGGCTGTACCCTAGAAGAGCAACAAGAGATCCCACATCTCTTAAAGTGACATGAGCTTTCTCAGGCCACCTTCAAGACCTTGCGAGACCCAGATGTGGTCCAGTGATCAACAGACAGCGAGTAGGTCAAGACTGCAAGCATGGATACATCTTGCCTAAGCTCATGTTAGTAACACAGTGATGGACCTGGGGCACCAGACTTCTTTATTTGTTCCTCTTTCCAAACTGGCCACATTAAATAAATCTCTCTGCTTCTCACCATGATTTGTTCTTGTAACTAGTGTACTAGGACGTGTGGCTGAGCCTAACTTTTGGGAGCCTGTGGAGACCAGGCTATTGTCTTAATAAATCTAATTAGAGGGAGGCCTGGGGGGGGGGGGGTTGGTTCCCATATGCAGGGTATCACCATGACTATTGACTGCCCACTAGAACGCGATGGTAAAATGCTACTGTCTAAGACACCACATCCTTCTCTTACAGAACACAAAGAAAGGAAGCTGTAACTGAGCTGAAGGCTGTTTCCTCTTGGCTAATGTTCTCAGTGCCTGAAGGTGCTGTGTAAGCTGTTGGAAGAGAAAGTTCCATCAGTAGTTCTCCCCGGCTATGAACCCTGCCTGCAACAACCTGGAACTGCCAGGCAGGATGTGCTTACTGGTGCAAACACGGCATGACCATTGGGAGATAACCACCCAGTTTCTGATTGGATTTGTGGCCCGCTTCATAAGAAGATTCCTGGATATATTATAAATCTGATCAAAAGCCTACATCTAGAGAGGTCCAAACAACCATGGAAGGAATTTGCTACTGACGCTTTGCTAAATGGACATGTAGTCAGCCTGCCTTCTAAATACTTATGTTTATATGCATGGACTCGTGTTACACTCAGCCTTGATCAGATAAGCTTCTTTTTAGAGTGGGCATTAGTTAATGCAAAGGCCCATAACTAGTCAAAGTACTAAAAAAAAAAAAACTAGTGACTATTGGATGTTCAATCCTGAATAGGACAGATATAGCATTCCTTCTAAGGCCCAGGGGATATAGGGCAGGAAGAATTCAGAAAAAAAAATATATACTAAGAGCCTGAGGAAGGGAGGGATGCTGTAAAATAATGACATGGCTGTTGTACTCATAACATGTACCAGCTATGGATACCTTCACAAGACGGGACCCTTCACCATTCCCTCCTGCATGGGAAAAGGGACTGTGAGACGCCGCCAGACTTTTTGGCAGTTAACCATTGCCTGCAAAGAGCAGTCATTTTGTGACCACTGGTAAGTTTCCCATGCTGCATTAAATAACCCTTCAGCCATGCTCATACAAGTGATCCTAATGAAGCTCACTGGGACATAGAAACACAGACAGACACACACACGCATGCATACACACACACACACACACACACACACACACACACACACACACACGCACGGCATAAAAGTAGAAGGGAGAGAATTTGGGAAGAAGTAGGGGATCAGCAGGAATGAGGAGACAATAAGAGATAATGGGGGACAAATATGCTCAAATACATGTGTGCACATACGAAATTGTACAATTTTCACTTTTTTTATTCAATTGTTTTTGTTAATCTCTTTGAGCAGATGCCACCTGAAAGGTCTGTGGGTAGGACTAACTCTGGCCAGCTCCCAACCTGATGGTCTCAGGGCCCACTAAGACTCCGCTCATTAGCATAACCTGGGAATACCCACAGGAGTTCGTGGTGAATGGTAAGGACAGCCCAGCACCTCGGGAAACTCCACAGGTGTTAACACAAAGACAAAGACCAAGTGCGCTCTTTCTTTATACCACAAGCCTGAGCTGGGTGCACACTGGGTGCCGGTGCTGAACACCTGACCGTGAACCACAGCTCCCCATCTGTAAAATAAAACCCTAAGACATCAGCAAGTCCTAGACTATGTGAAAGGCACTCTGCGAGGTACTAAACAAGTCTGCGTTTAAACTGGTGGTTGAGCAAACTGCTCTCAGAACCCATTCACACTCGAGTTAGAACTCAGCTCCCAGCTATGCAATGGTCTTCCCACTTCAGAGCATCGTGGTCTAAGTTCTGTGAAGTTAAGCATGCAATTGCCCCATGACCCAGCAATTCCACTTGTAGGTTGTTAGTGCTGTGGTAAGTGTGATATTCCAGAAACACACATACTCCCACACACACTCACATACACACACATGTATGTATATATGAATGTGTTTGTAAGTATGTACATACATGAGGGCTACACAAAAGTTAAAGACAGGGCTCCCCACCGGAGTTCAAGGACTACAAGAGGCCTGACTGGAGACACAGACTGATGCTGAGGCAGATCTGAGGAGAGGGTAGGTAAGATATTAAAGAACGACTTCGAGAGCTTTGGGGAGACTTGGAGGAGCTGCAGGGCCATAGGGCTGGGTCCTGGACTACAGGACTAATTCAAAGCCATGACACAAGAACAGGACCATGAGGGTAATACACAAGATGGGCCAGATGAACCAACAGGTAAGTAGCCTATGCCAGCAGTACAGTCCAAGCTGAGCTGAAAGCCTGGAAGTCAGAAATCCTAAGCGGCCTTCTCTTGATGTATAACAAGGTAGTCAAATGGCAGGTCACTGGGCCTTTGCCACCACAGTTGAATCAGTTGCCTGTGACTTGTTCAGGGAGCTCAAATGCCTGTGTGAGCACAGCTGTAACTCAGACTGTGAAGTCTGCCAAAGACCATCTATGGACTGCCCCTCTACCCTTCCCTGCCTCTCCTTAGCTCAGACTCAGAAATGAAAACGTCCCAGACACAGTGAATCCCACACCTGGAAGGGCAGGCACACCACACGGTAAACACTCTACAAAGAAGGCACTCTACTGAGTACTTAGCACCAAGGCCAGCTGAAAACGACCCAGGAAGTCCAGCACACAGCTGGTTAGTCAGCGTGACTTGACAGTGTGAGCCACATTATTATGCAATGGTGGTAGGAGAGACCAAAAGGAAGACATTCAAAGCCTTCTCAGGGGGTATGGAAAGTATAGAAATGAGGAAGACGACAGAATAAGCACTCTCTCTCTCTCTCTCTCTCTCTCTCTCTCTCTCTCTCTCTCTCTCTCTGTTTCTCTCTCTCTCTCTCTCTCTGTCTCTTTGTCTCTGTCTCTCTCTCTCTCTGTCTCTCTCTCTCTCTCTGTTTCTCTCTCTCTCTCTCTCTCTCTCTCTCTCTCTCTCGTCTCTCTTTCTCTCCCTCCTTCCTTCCCTCCCTCTCTGGCTCTCTCTCTTTGTGTGTCCAATATCTCTCTACCTACCCCTCTGTCTCATGTTTGGCTCACGTGCTCCAGTCAGTTGGTTATTGAAGGAAATCAGGGAAGCAGCTCAAGCAGGAGCTAGGGCAGGAGCCGTGGGGAACACGGCTTACTGGCTTGCTCCATGGTTTCTGTTGATATCTTTCTTATATCCAGCAATGGATGGCACCAGGCACAGTGAGTGGGCTGGGAATGCTTCTCCAGTCAACATTGGAGAAAACGCCACACAAACTTGCCTAACAGGCTGAAGCTGATAAATATTTCCTCCATTAAGGTTGCCTCCTCCCGGGTAACTCTAGTTTGTGACAAAGTGACAAAAAAAACACAAACAAAAACTAACCAGTACCATGAGATAAGGTAACCACAGGGCTATGGACAAGGTCCTCTGGCAACATAGAAGATGCACAACCCGGTCTCTGGAGTAGCTTGAGAAGGGCTCAGAGGTGTGGGCATGTCCAAGCTATGGGCAAAGATAACAAGAGGGAAAGGAAATGTCTCCTAAGAGTCAGAACCCTTCTGGAGCACTGAGGGTATGTGCCAAGGACTCAATCCTGGCCCCAAAGTCAAACCAAATCACTGTCTTACACTGCCATCCTCACTCTAAAAAACAAAAACATCCAAAACAAAAACCTACATTGTTTTTTCCCCTCTAGCAAGAAGACACTCTGCTCCCACTTCAGCTCTATGTCTTTGGAATGAATGGCAGAGACGCTCAATTGATTACAAAGAAAAAATTCTTTGGCAATGATCTTCATATTGTCTGCCATAAATCTTAGCAATTCCTTGGATTTCTCATAATGGAATAACCAAAGAACGATCGGGATCATCGAGTGACATTTTATGGGTCTCCAGGAGCTCTCCAAAGCCATCTGCTCTCTGCTTTCCATAAATGAAAAAAGACGCCTGCAGTCAAGCCTGGCCCCTGAGCTCGAGGTGCTCTGAATCTCAGCTCCATGCATAGCCACAGTCACTCTGATGTTGGGAGACGATCTCTTGTGGAATCCTGGACTCCGCATGTCCCCCTGGCACTCTCTGTGTCCTGAATCCAAATCAGAGAGTGGCTTTTCCACGTGTGGGCAAGCATAAGATAGAACAAGGAGCCAGGATGTTTAGAGGATTTAATGCACTTGAACTTAAATGTGTAGAAGTCACTGGGACCCATCTATCCTGACTCCACTTTCTTCCAAGAAGAGCTGACATCTCTCTCTCTCTCTCTCTCTCTCTCTCTCTCTCTCTCTCTCTCTCTCTCTCTCTCTCTGCCTTTTCCAACTTCCTGCCTTCCTGAAGGACAGCCTGTCTTGATGTGCAGATTCAGTGCTTCTTTCATCTGAGTGAGTTTAGCTATGGTCTTTTTCCTGTTTCTTCTTGAGAGATCAGTTAAGCGAGGTCAGACATCATGCATGCCACGCTGCAAGTTGCCATGAGACATTGAGCTCAGGCCTTAGCTTTCCTGATCAGTCAGTCCACACTGCCGGAGGCCAGAGAGAGCTCCTGTCTTGCAGCTCTGCAGGAGCAGGGAGCAGGAGAGATGCCAGGTCAGGCAGCACAGAGCTCTGCTGGGTGCACATACATTGAGCTCCTTGCAGAAGCTTACTCAGGGCAGCACCTGTGCTGAAGACGTGAGCAAGGAAAGAAGGTAAAATAAGTCAGGGCACAACATCTTTTGAAGAAATCATACCTGCCCAGGTTCACCTGCTGTCTCTGGGGCAAGGCTTAATACAGGGTAAGTTGCAAGTAAGATGCTGGGAGGCGTTCCATCCAAGAACACAGTGTGATCTCAAGAGGGGGGACCCACTGTTCCAACCGTAGCTGTGCAGGGGCCATTGGCCCTGGGTTGGAGCAGGAAGGGCCCTCACGTTTGTGGGATTCCCCACTCACCCTGAGGCACTGATGAAGACAAGGAATAGGAGAAAGATGCAGGGCCATGTCTGCGCCTTGCCAGCTCAAAGGCTACTTGGGCGAGGAAAGGCATTCGTTCTTACTCAGTGCAAATATTTTTGTGTCCCATGCCTTGGGAATACTGATGTGACTGGCCCCATAAGTCTTTGCCTGGAGAACACTGCATATGCCAGTGGAAGACAAATGATAGCAGACGAATAAAGGAGAATAGTCATGTAAATGTCACAAAGAAATTAAACAGGGAATGATAGATCAAAAGGCAGAGTCCCTATGCCTTTGCTTTCTCAGCTCTAAAATTTAGCTAAGGATATCACCAAGTATTATCTACCCAAAGGTGTCGTGAGGAGGCACAGATGGAACATGCTAGAAATCTCTGCAAGGCCTGGTGAATGATCCCATGTTCTTTGACTTCTCTTGTAAACGCTATGACAAAATAGCATAAGGTATGTCATCTCCACTGCACAGTCAAGTCAGCATCTTAGCGTGCCCACTGCCACGGCACTGCATCTGTTCACACTGTGCACAGCCATCATGCCACCCGCCTCCAGAACCCTTCTCACAAGGATCTCTGTGCCCGCTCAAGACAAACTCACCTTACAAATTTCCAACATAGCTGGTTTGCCTTCCTGTCTCGGCGGGTGTGCCTGTTTTAAGTCCCTAAGTGAGTGGGATCACTGCCCCTTTGTGTCTACAGCATTTCTCCTTTAGCTTCTCCTGAGTGTGGAGTTGCTGGGGGACATGGTAACTCTATAGATAGATTTTTGGGGAACCACCATGCTCCCCTAGTGACTGAGCTATGTTTCATTCCTACCGACAATGTACAAGAACCCTGATTTCTCCACATTCTCACCCACACTTGTTATTTTCTATTTTTCTGATAATAACTATACAATGAGTATAAAGTTGCCTTTTATTATTTTGAATGCAATTTAAAACAGTGTGGGGTTGCATCTTACATATGTTTCTATTTAATACCAACATCACTGTGCTGGTTAGTTTTTTGTTAACTTGACACAAGCTAGAGTCCTCTAGAAGAGGGGATCTCAATTGAAAAAAACAAACAAACAAAAACCATGCCTCTACCAGACTGACCTCTAGGCAATTTTGTGAGTCATTTTCTTAAATATTGATTGACATGAGAAGGCCCAGATCACTATGGGTGATGGCACCACTGGGAAAGTGTGTGTGTGTGTGTGTGTGTGTGTGTGTGTGTGTGTGTGTGTGTGTGTGTGTGTGTGTGTCTGTGTCTGTGTGTTTGTATGTGTGTGTGTGTCTGTGTGTATGAGTGTGTCTGTGTGTGTGTGTGTGTGTCTGTGTCTGTGTGTGTCTGTGTCTGTGTGTTTGTATGTGTGTGTAAATGTGTCTGTGTGTATGAGTGTGTCTGTGTGTGTGTGTGTGTGAGTGTGTGTGTGTGTGTGTGTGTGTGTGTGTGTGTGTGTGTGTGTGTTCCTCTAAATCTCTGCTTTAGTTCCTACCCTGACTTCCTCTGGCGATTGACTGTGACATAGAAGTACAAGCCAAACAAACCCCCTCCCACCAAGTCACTCTCGGTCACAGTGTTTTATCACAGCAACAGAAAACAACTAGGACAGCTGTTCTGAGTCTTTGTCATACCTGAGACTTGCCATGAAGTATAAAGGGCTTTTTGTCTCAAGATTCAGTTGGCTAAAAGGTCCAACAAGACAATACTGTCATATTGTTGCTGGTCGCTGCCTGTATCAGAGAAGCTCCAATGGAAATAGCCACATGCGGCAGAGACAAGGCCTTGAATTCCTATAAGTAACTGTCATGAGGCCACATCAATCTCTTTAAGGTGCAGAGCCCCCATGAGCTAGTTGCTTCCCACTATTCCTCATATCCTAAGCTCCCCACCACCTCCATACCACACTGGAGACGAAGCTTCTAGCACATGAAGCTCCAGGGGCAAATCATATCCAAACCATAGCACGCTCTTCACTGCCCATGTATAATACACATCTGTGTGCTGTGAACATTTTTGTATCGTGCACCAGACTATGTCCTCTATACTTTATGGAAAATTGTAGTCATTGCCAAATATAGTCTCAACAACTCTGCAGCTGTCTATGTCTCCTTCTATAGAAACAGAGGGCATAGGAGGCTGCCAGCCTATCTACAAACCTAGCTCATTCATTGCTGTACAAGCCCAATGGTGAATCCCGGAACTACGGCACCAGTAGCCCGCCTATCCCAGCCTGCTACACCCCAAGAACCCCAGACCCGAACAGAGCCAAGGAGGTAGAATATCAAGGATAAGAATACAGGGCTCTGTAAAATGTTCCCGGCCAGGATCATATAATCCTCCACATCTCATCTTCCTCATAGCATAACCTCAAACAATAAATTCCCTGACTCCTGAAGCAAGACACACTCAAAAGTATAATTTATAATGTGAAATCGAAGCAAGGGCCAAACAGCGGTCAACACCGTGGCCATAAATCCCAGCTTGTTCTAATGCTGACATATTCTACCATCTGAGAAGAATAAGCAAGAAGGTGTTTTCCACGACTAATGAGTTACACACCCACAGACCGCAAAATATCACGAAAGACGAGGGGCCATGGGGACTTCAGAAAGGACTCAGGGGAGGTTTCTCCAGCCTCACTAATGGATTATTTGTCCTACCCAGTAAGTGTTCACCTTAATTTTATAATTGAAAGGGGTCGGGGCTCGAGGACACTTGTAAGCTTCCCTGCACAGTGAGCCAAGGTCCGTGGGTTTCATCTTTCCACGCTAAGGTCTGCACCTGCCCTTCCTCAAATGTGGGACTTTGAGATTTCAATTGACAACAAGTCTGTTCACAGCCTAGTATCGGAATCCCAGCTTACGTACTTGGCAGAAACAAAATGTAAGTCTGCCAATGCAGGGGGCTCGTATGTGATGCCTTGCAGCAGAAATATGAAATGCACCTTTGTGTTCCAGTGGACTTAAAGAGAGCAAATACAATGATCCCAATGGAAAGTCAGGCAGGATTAGCAAGGCGTGAGAAACTTTCCCCGAAGAAGTCCTCACAGCCAGAGCACACATCCCCTGCTCAGCCATGCATATGCACACATGCACGCACACATGCACACACACATACACATATACACACATATTCACACGTGTACACACACACACATCAAGCTCGTTGCACATGGACATGCAATAGCCACTGAGTAAGGGTCACAGCAGCATCTCAGCTGCACGAGTCCACCCTGTCCCACTCAGGAAAGTCCTAGGAAGGCTGATGCTGAGCTCCACAGCCTTGGGGGACCATGCCTGTCACTCTATGAAGCTGTGTCTCATAAGAGGAAGCTCGTGGGTAAACTCACCCATCGCCCACGACAAGCCCACTGAGACCCCATGTTCTCCCTTTGCCAAGCTGCGGGCTCCCAGAAGCTGTTCTACTTTCCATGGCTTCAGTTACCCATAGTCAAGCACAGGCCGAAATAGTAAATGGAAAGTTCTAGAAACAGGCAGTAAATCGTCTGCCATTCTAAGTAACATCCTGAAGTCTTAGCCATCCTTCTCAACCCAGACAGGCACTCTGCCCTGCTTCCTCTGCAGCAGTTGCATTTTATTTTCACACAGTAGGGACTGCAGGAAGTAAGCAGTATAATGTCCCTTACCCTGAGAGGGTAGCCACTCTTTGTACTCTGACCAGGGAACAGCAAAGAAGGCCCATAAAATCCCGAAGAAAGACAGCACCTCTTGGCGCTAGTTTGCTAACAGCAGCCTAGGCTGAGAATAAACAGGGGCCCTGTGAAGACTTAGGGGGTACGCCAGTTTCTACTACGGGTAGACGGGATTTCTCTCTACAAGAATTAGCAGTTACAGAATCACTCCACGCAGAGTTTAGAGCCCCTATGTCTGCCTGGCCCAAATAACAAACACTTTAAATCTGTATGACCCAAAACACAGCTGTAACTAGTGCTCTGTGCCCTCGGCTTCCACGCTCGTATATTACACAGAAGTGTGCATGCCTTCAAAAGGCTGGAGTCTATACTGAAGACACAGACTTTCTCGCTGTCACTCTCTAAATGATACAATATATTAATTTATATCATTTGGGTATGGCAAATAGCCTACAAATGATGTAAAGTCACAAGAGGCTGTGGGGAGGTCAGAGGCAAGCGCAGCAGCACCCTGCTGTATAGCTGCTTTAGCCTCCAGAGACTTGGTGATCGCCAGGCGGTCTGTGTTTAGAGCCAGTCACCCCCCTCCACCCTCCGGATGCCAAGGGACAGTTTCTTTCTTTATTCTGCGGTTGATGATCTCAGCTAGCCTCAGCTCTGCTGTGGTCCCTGTGATATCTGCTGCTGAGTCAGCCTCAGCGCAGGCCTGGAGATGATGTCAGAGATGGGACAGCTCATTGCTTCCTCTTATGCTTCCATTTGTATATTAAATAATGCACCCCAACCCCTCAGGTTTGAAGGCTTGGCCCGGTGCTCTATAACTATTGGTAAGTGGTGACATGCTTCAGAGGCAGGGCGGGACTGCTGGGAGACAGTTAGACCATTTGGGCTGCATCTTTAACAGGGATCTTGAAACCATAGCCTCCTCCACTCTCATTTTGTTTCCTGGATGCTGTGAAGTAAAGCGACCTCCTCAACCATGCATCCCCAGCTTGATGGTCCCAGGGCAATGGGGCCAAGTGGTCATGGACTGAAAGGTCTACAATTGGGAGCCAAAATAAACCCTTCCTCTTTTTAAGTTGGTTGTCTCGGGTAATTTGTTACAGTGATAGAAAGGTGTTTCCTCAAGCAGCCTAGCCTGGATTTACTGCGGCAGCTGCTGGGTGAGGTCTGAGAGGAAGAAAGCCCCACAGATCTTCTTCCATCGGCTGACAAGAGAACAAGGGGTCCCCTCTGCTAGGCCAGCCTCATCCCTTACTACAGTCTATGCTTCATCCTCCTGCCCACAGATAAATGCAGCTCTCGCCCCTCATCAAAGACGCCTCTCTACGGGAAATAGAGGCCATCACAGAAAAACCACAAGGCCGAGATCAACAGATCGTGAGGACCCAAGCCCCAGTGGACACATCTACGTCCTGTATCTAAGGCTCAGAGAGCATGACGGAAGAAGGAGCAAGAAGATTCTTGGAGCCAGTGGACCAGGATGTCTGCTGCATAATAGCTACGTAACCAAGATGGAAACCTGAACAATGGCACTTTAAATAGATAAGCGAAGGCAGGCGGGTCTCCTCCCTAAACAGAGAACTGTAGGCAGCTAATGACTTCAGAGAGCGGAGAACTAGCCTCTCCCAGGACTGAATGCCTAATCGGATGTCCGTGGTGTGCTTGTCACAGACACCAAAGCAATGATTCCAGCCACAGAATAAAGCCTCCAGAACTGTGAGCCAAGAATCAAGGCTTTGTGGGTTAATGACATCAACTTCTTATCATTACAGTGATAGAAGGCTAACAAGCCTAGTCAGTATGAAAGCCGTCTTTGAGACCAGCCACAGCCGATCTGTAAAGACACTCTACTAGTTAAGGGTAACTAATCAGAAGCCTGGAAATGGGGACTTGATGCTTGCATCTTCTAAATGGAATGACTACTTCGCTTCAAACAATCATGTCATTTCTTCACCTCCTTTCCAGGTCCAGTAATGGACGCCTTCTCTTGCTGCTGCTCCCTTATCAGGTCCCTGGCCACTTTCAGCTTGGTGCTTACACAATTCCTAAGTCACTGTTTACTCAGACCCTTTAACAGGTCAAACAATGTGCCTCAGCCGCTCTTTAAGCACCTGAGCTGCATTTCCTCTGTGTGGGGCATACAGAGTCACCTTACTGGAAGGAGAAAAGGGTGCTTGGACACTCACTTTGCAATCTATTAAAATACAGCTGTTGACTTTCGTCTTCAGACGCTCTCCCGGAAGGCAGAGCAAACACAAGAGCTCAGTGGTAGAGCAGAATGCTCGCCTAGAATACACCAGGCCCTGGGGCTTGGTCTCCAGCACCGTAATAAAAAACAAAATAGAAAAACAAAACCGCCATGTGGAATGCAGTGGCACAGATCTGTAACGCCCGCACGTGGGATTCTGACACGGGGAAACCTCAAGTGTGATACCAGCCTAGACAGTGCGGTAAGTTCCTGATGAGTCTGAGCTATATGGTGAGGTCCTGTCTGAAATTAAATTAAATATCCAGGGGGAAGCACAGCTACCCAGGCCACCTACGGAGTGACTCTTGGCGCTTATACACGGAACCATTCCTTCTTTCTGCTTTTAATTGTTGGACACAATTGAGATCCCCTTTGTAGAGGACAAGGCAAGTATTGCCGGGCACTGGGATTTAAAGCTGAATGCCCGTCTATGGTCATACCACCATGAGCACGCCTGATCTTGTCTGAGTGCCCTCACCTGCATAGTGGGAGAGTTACCTGGGGGACAGCTTCTATCTGATTTAGCCTGGAGGGTTTCAAGACTGGCCTGGCCTCCATAGAATTACCTGGGGGCAGAATTGTAAGCTGCAAGCCTGCCACCTCCCAACTCAGGGAAGACCTTCATTTTACTTTCTTTTTTAAAGTTTCCCAGTTGATTTTGTTTGTTTGTTTGTTTGTTTGTTTGAGACAAGGTTTCTCTGTGTAACCCTGGCTGTCCTGGACTCACTTTGTAGATCAGGCTGACCTCAAACGCACAGAGATCCGCCTGTCTCTGCCTCCAGCATGCTGGGATTGCAGGTGTGAGCCCCCATGACTGGCTTCCCAGTTGATTTTAACATGCAGTCAGGATTAGGGGCCATTGTTAGACAGTGTTGACTTGGCATTATATGTGGAAAAACAGGCCTGAGTCTGAGCTCCCATCCTGACACTGGTTGAATTAGATGCTGGTGGAGTGATTCCTAGGTGTAGGCAGGAATAAGATCCAATGTGACATTTCAGGAAAGAGTGAGTCTCTGGAAGGTCAGAGGTCCTCAGTGTCTGCTGGGCCTGCTTAGTTCCTTGTACACTGTTCCCCAGAGTCCAGCCCTGTGGGATGGATCCCGTGAAGAGAGGTCCTGTATCCTGCCCTGAAGACATCTACTACTTAATGTCCACTGCAACTGCCTTTGGTGTCTCCCCTTCTTCCATGCCTTACAGGGGGGTGTGAGGCTAGTCACTAGAAGCTTCTCAGATCCTCCTGCTTGACTTGGGTCCTGTTACCTTTACAAGCATTAGCAGCCTGCTTTCTGAGGGGATGGAGTAGCTGGTTTTTATCTCCAGGGATAATCGTAAACCAGGTAGGCCTAGGAGCAAAGTCAAAATTCAGAGTCACTTATGCCACACGCATCTGACTTTCACACCACTGCAAATATGGAAAACCATAAAGTCAGCATCTTAAGTAAGAGCCATTGCCCAGACTCTCTGCTGTCTCCCAGGACCTCTGCTCCTGGTTTCTTGTGGTCCCTGGTGATGAGCCCCCTTGGGCAGCATGCAGAGTACAGTCATCGCAGCTCACGGCTGTGGGAAGAACCCTCCTGGGTTTGGCCCAGTCTGGCGTCATTCTTCCATCCTCATTGTACATGCCACGGTTACCCCAGCATCTTTTGCGTGCCTGGAATGCACCTTCCTTCAACTCTTCACACCTTTCTTCTGGGAGGAGCCAACCTACTGACCACCAACCAGCCACATTTATCAAGAAGCCCTTCTGGAGGCGCATGCCTTTAATCCCAGCACGCGGGAGGCAGAGGCAGGCGGATCGCTGTGAGTTCAAGGCCAGCCTGGTCTACAAAAGAGAGTCCAGGACAGGCAAGGCTAACATAGAGAGACCCTGTCTCAAAAAAAAATTTTTTTAATTTAAAAAAAAGAAGCCCTTGTGATTTCAAACTAAGCCTGATTTTGACTTTTTAATTATGCGGGGAAGTATATTTTTATATGTGGATTATCAGTGGACAGTGGAGGCTGAATGAACTTAAAGAAACATGATGTTAGCCCTTAAGCTGGCTTTTTTCCAGAATTTACTAATGGAATTCTCATTTTTTTGTAAATAAAGACTTAGGATTGTTTTTAGGTTAATTTAAACCAAAACCTGAGAGTAATTAGAAACACAAAGGAAATGCTGGCATAGAGTGTCTGCTGCACATCCTAGCTTTACTCCAGTCCTGGATTCCAGAGCCATGCGCCTTCCCAGAGAGCCCATCTGGGACCTGCACGCAGCCCCTGGGTTCTCTCCTGAGTCAGACTTCTGAGCCTCTCAAGGCTCTGGTTAGTGAAGAGGTCTCTTCCTCAGAGCAACGGCAGAGGACGGCCTGTCCACAATGACTTGCCATCTTTCGCTGAAGTTTTGCCTCCTCCTCATCTTGGAATCCACTCCTGAGCACTGGGGATTTAACACCCCATGTGCTACAGCCCCCTGTAGTGATCTAGTCTCACTGTGTCCTCCTGAAGGCCTAGGTTCAGACAGTAATAGTCAAACGCCTATCTTCATCCAGAGGCTCAGGCCTAGAGAATGTTGAACATCTCCCATGAACACCCAGTGCAAATCCGTGCCTTAATGTGCCTTGCTGGAGACTAAGCCCCAGGGCAGGGATGTCTGGTGAGCCTTTCTCAGCGAAGAGGTGGTCTCCTGCTGACCCCTGCCTTGCCTGGCAATCTCTCACTCTCTGACAGTCTTCTCCGTCAAGGTCATTTCATTGGAATATAGTATGTGGTGATAGAGACCTCGGTTTCTGTGATTCACATGGATCTGGAGGGTCCAACTGTCCCCTGCAAGCTCAGAAAACTGGTACCCAAACGACTTTGCAGCCCATTCTTACACTATCAACTAGCACCAACTAGAACCTGGCTAGATGACCGTACCATTGGTCTGTTGGGACCAGGGTGGCAAATGACTGCTCCATGACTCCCCCGGCCCCATTGAAAAACAGTATTTCATCACACCCCACTCCACACAGACCAGCACCAGGAGACATGTGGAAATCCCAAAGGCCTGAGAGGCAAAGGAAACTAGTGCTACATCTCTTGAGATAATCACGTACAGCAACACAGCCGTTTTCTTTTGGGGAGGAACACAAGTCTTTGGAGAAATGTGAATTGCATCTCCCTGAAGCAAGGAGGAAAAGATGAGGGACAAAGGTGGCAGCCCGGAAGGTGCCGTTTCTACCTGTCCCGGCACCGAACATGTCTACTGTCTGTGTAAATCAACTGATTTCACCCTAGAGATCTAGAGTACACAGGTCCCCAAGTTTCCTTCATTTATTCCAGCATCCACCATCCCCGAGCCTAGGAATCCTGGCAGCCGAGGAGATGCCAACACCAATGTAGGGAATTCAGACACCATGAGATGAGTGCACACACAGAGGACGCACAGACGTAAACACGCGACCAGAGAGAAGAGCCTGCGCTGGGTCGTGAATTATGAGTGTAACAGGAATGAGAGGAGAATACTGAAAGAGAAAAAGTGCAACCAAGAGAACGTGAACACAAGCAGTGGCCATGTCTAAGGCTGAGAGCTCTGATGGTCACGGTCGGAGAGGGCAGAGGAGGAAGAGGCGAGCTGGCCAGCTACAAAGGCCTAGGATTCTAGACTAAGACGTTCGGGCTTTCTTCTGCAGGAGATGGAGAGCCTGAAAGAGTTCAGTCAGGAGGTAACTTATGAAGATCTGCCACTCCCCAGCATAACTTGAGGCACCTGTGATGAAAGAAGAGCATCATCAGAAGCTTAAGACCACTTAGGATATGGGAGCAGCCAACTGTGCAAGAGACAGGATGATGAGCGCTGCAGACGAGAGAAGGTGGCCAAGAAGAAATTGATATGGAATTGCCAGAACCGGGAAAGGCAAGAAGCTGTGACCCTGATTCTAGTGTCTCCAGTTTTCTGACTAGAGGAGTAATGAGGCTGGGATGTAAGACATAACAAAGAAAATAGGAAGTAACTGAGAGGGACAGCTGAGCTTGTTTGGGACACACTTGGCTTTGACATAGAAGTGATCAAAAGACAGACGAAAATTTTGTACCATACCATAGTTTGAAAAAAATGGAGCTGAAGCCTGAGGCTTTGGCTGGGAATTAAAATGTTCAAGCTGTGGAGAAGGAAAACCACCAGAGCAGGGAGCCAAAGTGAAGGAAGATTGTCCGTGGTGTATTAGTCAGCGGTTGCTGTGTAACAAACCACCACAAAACCTAGAAATTGGAACAATAGGCGTTTCCTATTCACAGTTTCTGGGGATGATGTGTCTGAGAGTCACCTGCCTGGCTGACTCATGCCCAGAGTCTGCAGAAAGGCAGATGTTGGCAGGGCTTGGAGTCATCTGAAGCTTGACACAGCCACTTGAAGTCATTCAGCAGACTGCTGTGGACAGGAGGCTTCGGATTTTCACTCTGGTACACTGCATCTGAGGCTACTGGGTACTGGCAGGCTACTGGTACACTTCCTTCTGAGAGGCTAGCTCCACCTCTGCCTCTAGGGCCATGGTTCTCAACCTGTGGCTTGTGACTCCTTTTCAGAGGGGGTCATATGTCAGATATTTACATTGCAATTCATAACAGCAGCAAAACTACAGTTATGAAGTAGCAGTGAAAATAATCTTATGGTTGGAGGTCAACCACAACATGAGGAACTACATTAAAGGGTCACAGCCTTAGGAAGGTTGAGAACCACTGCTCTAGGGCTCATGAAAACAGCAGGGATGCTCAACATGCCTATATTCCAGGGAGTCAGTGCACTCATATGCAACCCTATCTTTACTCTCAGAGACGGGGGAGAGGGGCGTAGGGAAGGAGAGAAAGAGAGCATTTCTAACCTATCACAAACTGTAGGCTCAATTTCTTAACCAATATATTTTTATTACAACTTATTAACCGAGCGTACGTCACTTATAACCTGACTAACCAAACCAATAGGAAAAGAGAATTAAAGAACACAATAGCAAAACCATAAGGATATCAGTTCCGATGAGCAATTCTCCTGGTGTAATCAGCAGGATTTCTTCTGCTGGAACCCAGAGTAACCAGAACTCAGAACCTCAGCAGGAGCTGGAGCCCCAAAGCCTTCCCTCGAGCAGTTCTCTCTAGGAGCGTCTCAAAGTGCAGCAATGAACAGCCAAAACTAGCCCAAGTCTCCAAAGAACCCCGCCTTCAGTTCTGGGCTCTTTTATATATCTCCTCCCAGAGTCTGTTCACGGGATCTTTTCAGCTGGCAACAATCAAGCTCCCGCAGGAGGTGGTTGGTCTTCTAGTGGATTAACCTCACCTGCTCTCTCACAAGACCGTTCTGATCCCTCACTTGGGATCCTAAAATACAGGTTTATTTCTCCTTCCTCTCCCCTTTTTTAATTAATAAAATAAGCTATATACAAACAAAATAAGAATTATCCATTAAGTCAACATTTGCAAGAATCAGTCCATTTGCAGTTAACTATTTTTAAGAAATTATTCCACCATCCTATGCTACAGATTCTTTTAACTAAACTTATTTTAATACTGTGGCTATCCAGTCTTCAACCTCATCAGAGACTCCAGAAGGAAAAACTGTCTAATATGAAGAAAGTGCAGGCAAGCAACTTCCAAAAGTATTGACAGGACAGAGAGCTGACTGTCTGGACAGTCACAAGTTCCTCTCCATTGTCGGGGCATCCAGTCTCAGGCAGCCAGCCCAAGGCATCTGACAGACTGTTTCTGCATTGTCACAAGTTTTTCTCCATTGCAGGTGCGTCCCACCTTCAGCCAGCCAGCTCAAAGCATCTCACAGACTGCTCTGAAGCATGAATCCTGAAGGACTAGCCCACCTGGTCTCTGCAACAAACAATCTTCCTTCTGTCGTATGTGTCACACAGCACAACCTTGGCACAGTATAAAGGATGGGACCACAGAAGGAAGTTTCCAGATAGCCAACCACAGAGCAGGGGACAGGGACACAACAGACAAAGAGGACTCCGCCACAATGAGCGCCAGATGTTCAGGTAAGACCCAATGCAAATACAAAAGGACACTGTGGAGGGGTCTACTTCATATACTAGTTAAGTCTAAAAGGAGGAGCCAAACAAACACAGAGTTAGGCTACTGGACTTGTAACACACCGCTGTGCTCTTCCACTGACACCCAGCCCAAGGGTCGCAGAAATAAAACCCAAGGAAAGACATGAATTATCAAGGGGTCGTCTGAATCGGCCCAGACAACCACCCCAGGGACAGCCCTGGATTTGAGTTACACTGGTGATCTTCCTCCTGCTTCCTACCCTTCCTCCTTCCTCAAGCCCAGTGGCTAGCGATGAGTGCACACATTCCACCTCCCCTTCAACTCCTCACGATCCCCAGAGCCACTCGTAGCATCTGGAAACTCTGTGCCCCTGTCAGTGATGTGCAATTTATGTCCATCCCACGTGGCTGGGTTTGTCTGAAAAAACAGCCCTGAATAGTAACAAACAGAAGGCCCGAAACAAAGCCCAGGGGGAGCCCCAGCCAGCAGGAGCCGCTGGACCACCTCCACAGAAGGTGAGAGCCTTCACTGAATCAATCTCCAGCTCCTCAGACGGAGGAGTAGAGAGGCTCCTGCTGCTGACTTCAGACAAAATCTTTTCCTGGAAGAGCCCCCTCTCACAGGGCAGCTCCATCCATGATGACACATCCATAAATCAAGCAGCAGAGGGTCTGAGCCAGAGGCCGGGCCAGACTCAGTGTCCCCCTGTGTCTCTCCTTTGTGATGCTGTGTAAGTTCACCTAGTTGGACATAGATATGAGAGTAAGGATGATGTTACACATGCACACAGCACTGACTCTCTGAAATGCAGGCACGCCGAACAAGCATCAGCTGTCATGATGAAAACCAACATCATTGCCACTTTCTCCAGCCCTGGAGGAAGGGTGGCCTTTTGCCAAGTGCTTGGATTACAACGAGGGTGATTTTTAAAATCTATGACCACCACGGCTCAACCTCACTGCTCTACTTTTCTTCCTGGCCTGGCATCCAGGGACCATTGAGAGATGAGGAAAAAAGTTAGATATAAGACAGAGAGCCTTAGATCTCTTCCTTGGAATATTCCAAGAGCCCTGGGGTGGGAGGGGGTGGGGGGGGAATGGTTCCTGGAAGTCCTCCTCACAGCAATCACCTGGGTCCAGGAAATGATCATTTAGAATCACAGATTTCTCACTCTGAGTGATCCATTGACTGTGAACCGTGCACATGTCTCTACTCTAGCACGCAGTGGGCCTCAGGCCACTTGTCATCTCCCCAGTGCCTATCTGTCCTCCTCCCGAGTGATCAGTTGCTAGAACACATTTCTCTGCTTGGAGCTTGGAGCTCTCTGTTTCAACTTCCACCCACTGTACTCCACAGGACAAAATCAAAAGTGACATTGTTTGTTTGTTTTAATCCATATGCTACTACTGTCCTGAGCAACGGGGTCCCTGCCTGGCACACTCTACAGGGCTCCCTGCTGCAATAAAGACTTTCTGTCACCTGGAGGAATTTTCCAGGCTCCCCATGGGTTCCTAAATCCCTCTCCACTTGAGGCGCTCTGCCTTCCTCCTGGCCTTCCCTCCTCTGCCTCTCACTAGCCGATTGAAAGCACAAACCCCTGGGCCTTGCGCTAAAAGCCGGGGAAGGAACTCTGCTCTGCTTTCCACTGGGCGCAGGAGTGATGCCGGGTCAGAGTTGCATGTCTAGGGCCTCACTTCCTTCTCATCCAAGTTCTATTTTCGGGTCTAGCCACCACTTCCCAGCAGTCTTTTCTCTAAACTGCAAGAGATCTGGGGAGCTTGCCAACACAGACTTCTCTCTGCCCCATGGGGCTCTACAAATGGGATTAATGGTCCTATACCCTCTTTGTGGTTTCTTCTAAAGGGGCTCACGCTGGGATTCCTCGTCCATTTTGCTTCTGAAATGGACTCTGCTTTCCTCACACCATGAGCTCAGTGCCATTTTCCAGATCACTGAGAAGGGCAGCTCGGTAAAACAGGGCACCTCTGGGTTTTGAGGAATGCCCTGACTTTATAATTTTTAGTTCCTTACCTGTCCCACTGTGAGCTTAGAGCACAGAGAAAATCCTGATTAGGAAAAATGCTGTGAGTTGAGCCCATTCAGACACAAGCCATTCTGTGTCTGGAGACACGGTGGCCAGAGTCCTGCTGTGACTCCCGGAAGCAGATCTTGAAAGCTTAGCAGCTCCCAAAGCCATCCCACTGCTGTTTGTCATCTGGTGGGACAGACCCCACCCTTCCAGCCCTTATCCAGAGAGGCACAGCTCAGCCTGCCCTTGAGCTCCTTGTTAGAGGTAAGGAGGACTTCCCCCAAATCCCAGGAGCATCTGTTGGTCCTTCTGGGGTGTTGGTCCAAAATGGGGTTACCTGCTCATTCCGAAAGCATTGACTGGGAAGGGGGAGCCGTGGCCATATCCAGTGGATTAAACTGTCCTCACAACCCTTGGCTGGGAATGAGGCCATGTCTTCTGAACACAGAGCCACTATGGCTCAGGGAAGGCAGGGGACAGGTGTGGTGTGATGAGGGCTTCCCAGTGTCCTCAGAGGAAGCTCCCGAGGGAGGATGTAAGCCACAGAGCTACTGTGGCCCAAGCCCAGCTCCTTCCTCAGATCAACCCAGTGTATGTCACAGAGATGCCCGAACCTGCACTTAGGATAGAGGATGCTGGCTGCCCAGACAGGTCACTTTTCATACTCTGTGAGTGCCCCCACCCTGCACTCTCTCTCTCTGTCTCTGTGTGTGTGTGTGTGTGTGTGTGTGTGTGTGTGTGTGTGCAGGTGCATGCACGTGTGTGTGCATGTATTACTAAAGATGGCACCCCAGGTGTCACACACGATAAGCACTGTATGATACAATTCCTATACCTCATCCTAAGCATCAAATGAGCACAGAGGTTCTTACAAGAGAGGGTAGGATATGGAATACAAGTTAATGATCAAACTATAATAACCTTAGCAGTAAAATGTTTCCATTCATTAAACAGCAAAGAAAGATGCAGGGTTGCACAGAGGTTTCTGCCACTCTTAGGGTTCATGAGCTTGCCCGTTTGTTTGATTTTTGTCTTTCATCCCTCATGAGCAGACAAGGAATAGATTTCAGAAAAGAGCTGACAGGAAGACTGAGACACAGTACTGTTCAGTCCACGGGATCAAGACTCAGTACTGTTCAGTCCACAGGATCAAGACACAGTACTGTTCAGTCCACGGGATCAAGACTCAGTACTGTTCAATCCACGGGATCAGTTGTGAAACGAGAGGCAGCGAAATCCTCAAGGGCCAGTCTTCGCGGCTGAGCAGGTCAGGGGGGCTCTCGGGTCCCTTCTGTTATGAGAACCGCAGTACAGGGAGATTTTTTTTTTCTTTACTCTGTGCCATAGTTGCTGAGGCTCACAGACAGCTTTGGGTTTCCCCAAGGTCACCCAGTTAATCATTCATAGAGCACGCTCCACGATTTCCCACAGCTCATATCCCGGATGCCTGTGAGGAACAGAAGAGGGTCTCTGCGTGCTGTGGTCTGAGCTAAAGAAGGTCAGAGTTCAAATCATTTCAGGCCACCTCTACACAGAAGGAAAAAGCGTGGAACTTGTTTAAAAAGTCGTTCCCACTGGTGATTTTTAAATCATATTAATTCTATCTCTATCGCTACTATTTTGGCCCAGATCTGCATGTGCCCAGTCTCCTCTAGGACCCCAGCAGGTGTGAGATGTGGGTGTGGCTTCTTGGCACAGCCTGCTAAGGGTTTAGACTCTAAGCTCTCCTGTTCCCTCCTCCCAGACAGAAGCAGTTAATTGCCAGCTCTAGGCTGTCTCCTGCCCAACCCTAATCGGCATGATCTCAGGCGGCTGCACCAAGGCTGAAGCAGCTCCAGGCTAGGCCAGGGCTGTGTGGAGCAAGGAGAGCATTCTTCCAAGATAATGATTAAGCTGAGCAGCACTTGGCAAAGGCACAGGCTGCTAAGCTAGAGAGGTGAGCCCTGTTCACACCTCAGCCAGGCTGTGGAGGCCAGCACCAGATCGGGAAGGCAGAGCCCAGAAGCTCAGGGCCCCCCCCCCCCCCCAGCCAGCCCCTACAGCCTCCTGCTTATGAAAGGCATCCAGAGCATCTCAGATCCAGGGGAATCTTTGCAGCCTGCTCTTCTGGGACTCTGCTCACCCCTCTGGCACCATGAAGCTCCAGATGTTCTGGACTGGCCTGGAATATACCTGCCGGCTCTTGGGCATCACCACGGCTGCAGGTAAGATCCCACCTCTTTTTATCTACCACCTTCTTGCTCAGAGACACAACAGGGAAGGCTACTAGAGAAATGGTTCCTAGCCAGGAGATGGTGGGCACATCTGGCTGCATCTGCCCTTCAGTTTCTCCTTTGAGACGTGCGTGGGACCCTGGACCTCGGGAAAGCGGCAGGTGCAGAGTGAGCCGTGGGCAGGTGGAGAATAGTGAACCTTGGCATCTGGTGCTGAGACTCAGTGGCAGCCCACTCTCATGAGACCGTGGGAGCCTTCAGCATCCCCATCAGTGAGCTAACGGGTCTGGCCCTGCCCTCAGAGGGCTGTGAGGATAGCAAGTTGAAGTAGAGACTGGAGGTGAAAGGTATAAAAGGCCGGGGAAAATGTGAAAATCGTACTGTTGCGTAGTTATAAAACTGGTCAGGTAAGGTTACCATGCTTTGTTCAGCAGTAGTCCTGTTTCATGCAGAGAGAATCTCACTGACAGAGCAACTCTGTCCTCAGGAGATTCTTGAGGTATAAAGATGGCAAACTTCCACAGGCTATCCCTACACCATGCTGATAAAATGCACTCTTGAAACCCAGTCCCTTTGCTACAGGCCATCTAGAGAAGCACAGTGTGGGGCTTAGAGGGACAGAAATCACCTGAGCTGCTCAGCTGACTGGGCTTTCAGATGGTTAGCAAAGAAATGACTTCTGGTCCTAACCTTGACCTTAGCCACTCCAATCCAGAGAGGCAGAACCTATGCCGAGGAACTGAAAAGCAACGCTCTGAGCCATTAGCTCCGGCCACCAAGTCCCTGGGAGAAAAAAGAAAATACACACGTTAAATCTTTTTTCCTGCATCCACACAAAAGCTTTCTCAACAGTCTCACCCCCATTGAAAGGCTCCTCCAGTTCAAACCAGAGCAATGTGAGCCAAGCCTCGGGCCTCTCACGCACACACAACCTTAGTTCGTCCTGTGGCACCTTGAAGGCGTGCTTCCTGACCTCTGTGATGGGTGGCTGTGCAGGAACAGCTCTTAGCAAACAACATGTGGACAGTGGCTCTTGGGAGATGCCCTTATGATTTACTCCAGTGTTAGTGGGGATCCACATCATTCCTGGGGTACTAGGTTGGGTTCATGGCCAACCAGCTGTTGGGCTCTTCTGGCACCAGGGGCTATGAGTCAGAGCAGCCAAGGTCAAATTCCATCCCTCCCGCTTATGAGATGGAGCAAAGGAATTCAGATTGGAGCTATGACCTTGGCAAGGTCACACAAGAGGTCGGAGGAGCAATACCCTGAAACCTTGGTTCCTAGAGTTTTTTCCCCCCAACAATGCTAGACAACACCTCCCTGCATCCCTAGGCAAAAAGAACTGGGCTGCTCAGACCTGTGCAGATAGGCTGGCAGAAGAGCCAGTTCTAGCTTCCTTCAGAACCACGATGCTTCCTACACATAGGCAATGCTCACAAAGGCCCCCCAGGTACCCCTAAAATATCTCCAGGATGACAGTGTGAGCTAGCTACCCTCTGCCACTGCTGCTCCAAGTCTCCTGTGTCCCCGCTACAGCGTGAGTTTTAAATGCATCCATTGTACCCTTCAGGCGGCCAGAATCTCACAGCTAGAAGGCAGCCATACTCCACACAGTTACTACCTCCCTCCACACGACAAGCTGCTTAAGGCTCACATATCCATCCTCCTAATGGATTAGTGAGTCTCCTTTATCTCAACCTAGAGACGGCCTTTCACTCCACACACCCCCAGCACATGTGCACACCAAGGCATATTGCACATCTTAACCACAACCCTCATCTCCGTTAATGCTAAAGACGGTCCTCCTGCTTGCCTTTGATTCAAGATCCAGGCTAAAAATAGCCATGGTTGCCTTCTAAAAGGCCGAGCTTTCAATGACTATCCCTTGGGCTCTCCAGAGTGCTGGGCAAGTGGGAAGCTAAAGAGGGGCTCTGGTGTTCTCTGGCAGGTCTGGGGTTTCTCTTGACATCATTGGCCTTCAGGGCCTCTGCCCAGTGCATGAGATTTGCAAATTCTTTATTCCCTTAAGCCTCTTTTGTTGAAATCCTCTGTTGTTGAAAAGTCCAGGCAACATTATAGGAATGTTGTTGCTAAAGGGGAAATGAGGCTTGAAACAGAGCCTGCAGAGACCCAGGCGGGTGGGGGGCATGTATGAGGTGCCCTTGTATATAAGCAGCATAGATCGTCCAGATGCTAGGCAGGGACTTCCAGAGTGTCACCTCCAGGGAGTGCACGGCTCCTGGGAAGTGTCCTCTGTGGACCCTGAAGACAGGCTCAGGGATGTCAGCCGTGCTATGGCTGTTGCAAGCCCCGAAGAGAGGGCTACTCGCTGCCACACTGCTTCCTCTCGCCTGACTCTCCATTCATGAAGCATTATGGACTTTACTGCCCCACACAGAGCTCAAGCCCTAGATGCTAAGTCAATGGTTCTCAACCTGGGGGACGCGACCCCTCTGAGGGTCAACTGACCCTTTCATGGAAGTCACATGAGAATATCAGAAATGGTTACGTTACGATTCATAGCAGTAACAAATTTTACAGTTATGAAGTTAACAACAAAAATAATTTTATGGTTGGGGGTTACCACAACATGAGGGTCGCATCGTTAAGTAGTTTTCGGGACAGATGCTATGGCCAACCCAGAATAAACAAGCCACAGAGGACAGACAGCACCTAGCCAGAGTATTTTCAAAATGAGAAAATCCTGCCCCTTGGAACAGTCATGTGGTTCCTTGGACATTACACACACGGCCTACTCTAATTTGGTCTTACAAAGTATTTCCGTGGTGTTTGAGGTCTTGAGGCCATGAGGGCTGTGTGTGCAGTGCGTGAGTGTGTGAGTGTGACCTCTAAATGGTTCTGTTGCCAAAACGTAGTGTAAGGGCCCTGACCACAAAGCAGACACACTGTGCACAGACCGTGAGGCCCTGCCCTCCCTGTGCAAGTGTGAGAACATCTGCGTATCCATTGCTGAAAACAGACTCTCGCTGCATTCACCGAGACACAGCAAACACATCCTGTGTGAGAACTTATGGCTCAGTGGAGGTGACTGACACCTTGTATGCGGTTCTGTTTTGTTTGGCTAGGTTTTGTTTGGCAGGCTCTATATATTTAGCCCAAGCTAGCCTCAAAGTTGCCATCTTCCTGTCTTAGTTTCGGGGATTATAGAGATGTGGGCCACAACCACCCAGCTTGTGGTTGTTTTTAATATAGACTGGACATCAGAAAGAACCTGGTAAGTGAATGCTAATGGGGCAGGATTCCGCAGCACAGGGCACTCTGCTGCCTCGTGAGACATGGCCTGTCTGATAAGGTTAGTTCCCAGCACTTGGACGAAAAGGCAGACTTATTCTCCTTTGAACTTCGCAGCACTTCTCTCAGGGAACTCTCTAGTAACCCCTTACCCTGCCACAGGCCAGAAAAGGAGTGAGAAGAGCTCCCAAGTCAGTGCACAGATGCCCTGTCCAGTCCCCAAGGCCCAGAATTCAGGAAAAGGAGAAGGATCCGGTCTTTGGGCCTCTATCTGGAAAGGAAGTCTTCCTCTTGCTGTCCCTACACACAAATGGGCATAGGCTTTCCCAAGAGTGATCTGTCTCCCAGGGAAAAAATTAGTATTGCTTAGGGCCTCCCAACCTACCTCAGAACAAAAGGATTTTTATGCTTGAAGTGTCTTGTGCAATCCTAGCCCCCACACCCTATTCAACCTCCTCACTCCCCACCCCTGCATACACACACACACACACACACACACACACACACACACACACACCCCTGTGTGCACTTGCTCTTATCTCTATTTGATTCCTCCAGCCTCTGTTTAATAGTAGCTGGCAATTCCGTCATTGTTGGCGTCTTCACCAGGGGCCAAGCCCTGTGCTACTCGCCTTCAATGCAGAACCTTATTCCATCCTTTGTGTTGCCCACTAAGGCCTCACTGTGCCCATCACTGAATCCACTGCCCTGCAAAGGACACTAAGGTGAAAGACGACCACGCGGTGAACTGAAGTACTGGGCTCAAGGCTGCCTGCCAAGGCTGCAGGGAGGCAGAGTCCAGCTGATGGGCAGCTGTTCTTGAGACCCCGCTCTTAATCATGTCCTCCGCCTGAATCAGGGTTAAAGTGTTATGAGGGAAACAGAATGGTAAAAGCCAGGTGCTGCCACTCAGAACAGGCACCAGAGCCTGCGTGGAGAGCCAGAGAACTTATTCATACTTGCACACTCAGGGGAGTAACCTCCCGAGGCCCAGGGGGTGCCTGCAGTTACCTGAGATAAAGCTAATCAGTGTAACATCAGCCTTGACTTTTCTCTTCCTCGGTAGATTTAAGTTCCACACGTAGCTGCAATTCAAAGGAAAGTGCAGTGGTTTTATTTCCCAACCAGCTTTATCTTCTATCTCGTAAGGGCATGCTTCTCTGTACTTTAAGGACTCTAAGATGTTGGATTTAAGAAGAAACAGAAAGAATAGTAGAGAGACCCAGTCAGAGCCACTCCACGGTCCACTCCTATGACTCTACCCTGGGTCAGTCCTGACTGTACACAGGCCCAGTCAGGGCGTAGGGCTGTGTTGAGCGTAGGCATGACAGCCTCGCAGCAAACACTGCAGTTAAGTACACCAAGTGCTTCCCGAAGCTGAAGAAGACACTGCTTTTTAAGCTGTCTGTTGGTTCCCTACTCTCAATAGTCTGTATGGATATGCATGATACATCTGATCACCCCCAAGATCTCCAGCTGAGTCCGTTCTTGGACCCTGTCTGCATATATATCCAGAAAGAAGGATGGCAGTAGAACCTCCCACTTGTGTGTCCTGAGGTCCAGAGCTAATGCATACTTCAGTGTTACTATTGTTCCTACACCCCCATTAAGGTCTGAAGACTGTAGAGCTGAGTTTAATGGGGAAACTGAGGCTTCCTGTCCAGGTGGCTTGTCTGCCTAGGCACACGGTAGCAATCCAGGCCATCCTAAGGGCTGGGCGTAGGCAGAAGAGAGCCAAAGGAATGCAGTGATGCCCAAGCAAAGCTGGTGTGGCGACTTGCTTGTCAAACTAATGTCCTGTTTCTCCCAAAGCAAGTGCTCGGAGTCAATCTGCCATCACTTGAGGCTGGTTTTGTTTGTTTGTTTGTCTTGTTATGACCCATTAACCTGAATCTCTATTTAATAGACACAGCCACCTGCTAAATAGCAGCATTCCTTACCACACCCTTCAAATATACAAATGACTTACGAATATATAGATCAGAACAAAAGCAGCATTTAAGATCCAAGTGGTCTCATCTCTTAACGAGTACTGCAAATGCGTGGTTTCACCTAAGTCTTGGTCAAAGCCTTCAAAACAAAGGCTTTCTAAGTAACCATCTAGGGCCCTGCCTGCTAATTTCTTCATCCCCGCCGCCCCCCCCCAATTTTTTGTATTTATTTAGTTTTACTGTATGAACGTGCTGCCTCACATGTGTGTCTGTTCACAATGTGTGTACCTGGTCCCCGTGGAGTTCAGGAAAGGGTATCAGATCCCTGGCACAGGAATCACAGGAGGCTGTGAGCCACTGTGTGGATACTGGGAATCCAATGTCAGGTCCTCTGCAAGAGCCGCCAGTGCTCTTAACCACTGGGCCACCTTTCCAACCTCCGGTCTCCACTGCATGCTAATTTCAACCATTCTTAAATGCAGATCTGCACGACTACCTCCTGCCATTGAAGAGATCGTGTACTCCAACATGTCTGCAGGGGATTTTTGTCCCAGTGAGGTTACAAAGTGTTTCCAGTTTTCCCAAATGAACCTTTTTTTTTTTTTCTGGTCTGATTGTCTTGAAGAGTATTCTTCCTGCCTACCTCCTGCCTCGCAGCAACAGGATTGGGGTCAAACGTTTCTTCCTTTATTCTTTATATCTCTGTCTTCCTTTTTAGATTTAGAGTTGGGATGTGAAAAGTTACAATTCGTTTCCTCTGCAAAAGTTTGGTGTTTCCATCTTACGCAATATGTACGCATATATTTAGGAGCCAAGACCACCACCCCAGAGCACTGCATGTGATCTGACCAGGGAGGCAAACTGGTAAACACATTCCACCACCTCGTGCCTCTGTGACCTGCACCACCCCTGTACTACACTTTCCCACATAAACTCTTTAAGCCTCGGTTTCCCATCTACAGAACAGGGACAACAGCCGGCTCTACCCCGGGGCTTTAGAGAAGCAATGACTCAAAATGAAAACTGCTGGCCGTCGATTCCAGCTCAGAGCAGGCATATTCCAGAAGCCTGTTCAGGAAACAAAGTCTGTAGGTCATGAGCAACTCGCCCCTCTTGGAGGACGAAGAGGACACAGAGGAAAGGAACAAGGCAACAAGTGACCCGGGAAACTAGAACAGGCTTAGGGGGTGAGCTTATAAGGCCTCATCCAGCTGCACACTTGCATCACATCTTGAGCTGGGGTGACGGTGATGGCAGCAGAGGTGGGCAGTAGTGGCTTTGAGACAGGATCTCACTCTGTAGTTCAGGCTGTTCTGGAACTCACTGTGACGTTTGAGCTGGACTTGAACTTCTGGCAATAACCTCACTCAGCCCCTTGTGTGCTGGGATCACACGTGTGACCTCCACGGAGCATAGCTATTTCTATATCATGTACAGTGTGCACACTAGAAAGAAGGGGCAGCTCTGTTCTTATTTTCATGGGCTTACAGTTCTTTTTCATCCCCTTTGCATATATTTACTGAAAAAAATAATGGCTTCATCATAACATTTTATACATTTAATTTCTATGCTTTGTCCATATCCATCTGTCTATTAATCTTTCTTGTCTTTCCATGGTTCTGTCCCCCGGACACCTACCTTTCCCTGTAGAGTCCTTCTCTTCTATTTTCTCTCTCTCTTTCTCTCTCTCTCTGTGTGTGTGTGTGTGTGTGTGTGTGTGTGTGTGTGTTATTTCACATATGAATAAATAAGCCTTACATTGTAATCTCTAATTCTATTTCTTGTTCAACAAATGGCACAATTAATTCTTCTTTCAGGCTGAACAAAAGCCCACTGTGTACATGTACCAACCATCCAAGTGAAACATTTTTTTCTTTTCTGGTCTGATTGTATGGAAGGATACCTAGGCTGGTTTCATATCTTGGCTTCTGTGAGTAGGTCAGTAACAGGCATGCATGGACAGGTACCTCTGTGATATGGCAACTTAGAGGGTAGACCCAGAGTGTATCTGAATGGATCTCATGGTGCTCTATTTGAGATTTCTGGAGGAACCACCACACTAGTCTCCATAGTGGACCTGCTAGTGTACAGCTCCACTGGCAGTATGTAAGCATGTCTCTTCCTTTCATAGCATCCTCATCAGCATTTCTTTGTTTCCTTGATGATGGTCATTCTCTCTGGGCTGAGATAGGATCTCTATGAGGTTTGGATTTGCATTTCCTGAGCTGGCAGTTCTCTCCACTGTCCGAACAAAACAGGTACGCAGCTGCACCCCAGCACCCTAGTGCCCAAGGTTAAGGAGAGAGCAGGAAGCCTTGTGGTAGTCCAGGTGAAGACCTATGGTCTCTGCCGTGGAATCAACCTCCTTATTTTCTAGCACCAAGAAAACTCATTCGGAAGAGCAAAGAAACACATTGATTTTGAACACTGAGAATGAATAAGAAGCATATATTCTTGGGTATTCCTAGCCAAGACCAAGAAGAAACTGTTTTCTGAGTCCTCACGAGGAAGATGCTGTTCCAATGGGAGACAATCTCCTCAGTAGTACTAAGTAGTGCAGGATCCAGCAGCTTCATCTATAAAAACTGATATATTGGCTCAGATTGCTTCCCGGGAGAACTCTACCCTCTACTGGTATTTGATGAAGACATGATATAATTCTATGTATACTCCTACAGAAATGTGAAAGCAGGGAATGATCTCCAACTTATGTTATAGACTCTTGGCCTTCACACAGGCAACTAGTGTATAAAAGGTGCATCTTTAATGTGTGGTATATAAACAATTAAATATTCATTTCTACAAAATTACCCATCTATATTTATATCTTAATTTTTAAAGGCTCAAAATGAATCATAGACCTAAAACGTACATCTTAAAGCAATAAAACTCCTAGACAATACGATGAGAGCTCTGTGTTGATGTAGGCTGAGATTTCTAAGTTCGGTACCAAAGATTCAGTCTGTAGTAAAAAGAATTAAAACAATTCTTCTGATTGGATCCCACCGAGATTTTAAGACATTTTCCCTTTAAAGTATAGTATCGGAAGCCAATACGAAATGCAACTGATGGCAAATGTGACAAGGCATTCCACACCATTAGTCCTTGGAGAAATGCAAATGAGGAGCACAGTGAGAAACCATGCATGTGTCTTAGGATGACTAGACTTAAAAAGACCAAATCGTTGGCAGGACTGCGGAATTCCCCTCGTGCACTCCTAGTAGGAATGCAAACAGCGCACTCACTTTGAAGCAGTTTGACAGTTTCCTCAAAAGTTACACACGCTGTTTCCACGGTTATCCCACTGACAAGCATCTTCCCAAGAGATAATAAAGCACTTAGCAGTGCAAAGGCCACATATAAACACCCACAGCAGCTCAATTCATAATATCCAAAACCTGAAGCAACCTAGTTGTCCATCAGTGTGTGAGTTACAAACAAAGTGAGGTGCATGCATCCTCATTAGTCAGCAATACCAGTCGGCCATAGATTTGCATGAACTACTGATGTACGTACTACAGCTAAAATAAATCTGGAAATATCTGTGTGAATGTAGCAAATAGCTACAAGTACCCATTATTCAGTACTATTTGTCTTAACTCACAGGAAGCATAAACTAGTCCCTAGTGATCACCAGCTGTTAAGATAGACCACAGATAGAGAAGGCAAGATTTCACTGATGGGGACTTCCAGAGAGATAACGATGCCCATTCTCTTCAGAAGTGATGCTTTCAGGGGTCAAGACGTATGCCAGTGCTTATCACACTGCACCTGAATGAAACATGTGCAATTCATCACACACAGGTCAGGTAGGCTTCACTAAAGCTGTCACTGAAGGTGCGTGTTATCTTGCTAAAGTGATGTCCTCAAGCAGCTGAAAACTTCAGTGGCATACAACCATAAACGTTAGGTCATCTCCCATCCGGGTGAGTAGGCTAGGCAGCTCTGTTAATGTCGGCTGTCTGCCTTTCTCTACCTGGAGGCCAGAGAGCTGATGGCTTCTCTAGACTGGCCTCGGCTGTGATGATAAGGCAGTTCTGTCCCCTGTGTCTCTCAGAGTCCAATGGGAAGACAGGTGGTGGCAGAGACACAAGAGAGTCAGTTCTCAAGCCCCCACTTTATGTCTCTACTTGCATTTTGTCTGCAAAAACGCCATTGCTCAAGAAAGTCACAGTGTGACCGGGCAAAGCTAAGGAATGGCTAAGTCACATGATGAGAGGTGTGGCTACCAAGTGTAAGACCAGGGGCATAACTGCCCCTGTCACAGGAACTGCTACTGAGCTAAAGCCAAACCGGACACCTCAAACGGTGGCTTTCACCTGTGGGTCATCCTTAAAGACTCTACTAGGGGGGTCTGGTGATGTAGGTAGGTGGCCAAGAGTTTTGCCTAAAGTATACAAGGCCCCAGATTTTCCCACCCCCAAGCCCAGAAAGGGCAGGAGATGCAGAGAAGGGAAAGAAAAAAGAATCTAGAACAAAATGGGTGAATTCAACCTCCTTGAGGAAAGTCTCCCCAAACAGACTGATTAGAAGAACTAAACGATAAATGCCAAAGATTCCTTGAAAACTCTACTGACCGCGTGTCTAGAAGTTTCTACCATAAATGCAGACCTTTCGCCATGCTGCTTTTCCACCCTTGCTCACCTGTGTCCGCTGCCTGAACCTCAGTACACAGGGAGCCTCCAGGCCATGCTCGGAATCTTCTGCGGCTTCCTCTGTGTTAACAAACCTTTTTGTCTCACTGAACGCATACCAACCGGCTCAGCAGCTCTGCCCCTGCCCTTGAGAAAGCACCAGCATGTGTCAAGGTGGCAACAGGACTTCTGCCTTAGCACCCGTTGGAGTGTTGTGAGGTCAGAGACAATGGCTAAGGGGGCTATGGTAAGAGCTAGCCTGTTCTTACCTGCCCTCTCACGAGGAACTAATGTGCCTTCATATTTTTGCTTCATTAACAAATGTACTCGCTGCAGACAAAGGGCCCTTCCCCACTCATTGACGTTGCTCATCGACTTTCTATCTCGGATCCTTCTTGAAGCCTCATCAAGACACAAAGAGCCCACAAGCCCGATCTTTCTCTTGTGTACCATGCTCTGTCACTCTGAGTGGAGGTCAGAGGGGGCTTAGGCCAACATGGTAGTCAGTATCTCCTTAAATTTACAGTGGGCAACCTTTTAAATTCTGAGTGAGTACTTTCTTGATTATGAGAATGAACATCTCCTTAACTCTAGACTTGAGCCCCTTCTGAATTTTTAGGTTGACTGTCATATGTATGTGGATACCACATGCCAGCTACACACTCGGTGATCCAGGCAAGAGAGTGCAATTCCAGTAACTTTCACCCATGCTAAGGCACAAAACACATACACTGGCCTGGTCCAGGAATGGCAAGAGACTTGGAAGCCATCACAGAGACTAGACGCTGGCCTTCGTTGGGGGCAATCTCTAGGGCATGTGGACTGAGGTTGGCTTCTGTGCTCTGGGGTTGGGGGGTTCTCCAGGCTCTTCTTGGGGTTTTCAGGGACCGCCTGGAAGTCTTCCTATTCCAACCACAGTTGTCAGTACTCATGGAAGGGGACCACCCTGGCTCTCAGGATGAAAACTAATACCTCAGCCAACAGCCCTCACAGAACAGGGCTATGGAGTCTTGTACCCAGACCCACTATCGCATCTCCTCTTCCCCTGCAGTGCTGATTGGAGTGGGCACCGAGACCTTCCTCCGGGGGCAGTTCAAAAGCCTGGCCTTCTATCTGCTGTGAGTATGTATACCCACACTCTCCCTGCCTGCACACTCTGTCCCAGCTCCCCCTGTGTCTGCCTACACAGAGTAGCACATACACTCACTCCTGCATCTGCCTACTCTCCCACACGTCCACTGGTCCATTACCCGCCCATGAATCCACCTCATTCATACTTCCTGCATACTAATGCACCTACTCATGACATCACTCATCCATCCACCCACACACCAACCAGCCTTTCGACCTACTCATTCAACCATCTACAGACTTGCCTACTCACCTACTTACCTAGCCACTTATTCCCCCATCCACCCACCCATCCATCCATCCATCCATCCATCCATCCATCCACCCATCCACCCATCCATCCACCCATCCATCCATCCATCCATCCATCCATCCATCCATCCATCCCATCTACAGACTTACCTACTCACCCACTCACCTACTTATTCCCTTATCCATCCATCCATCCATCCATCCATCCATCCATCCATCCATCCACCCATCCACCCATCCATCCACCCATCCATCCATCCATCCATCCATCCATCCATCCATCCATCCCATCTACAGACTTACCTACTCACCCACTCACCTACTTATTCCCTTATCCATCCATCCCACCCACCTACCCATCCATTCACACATCCACGCATCTCTATAATCACTTCCTTATTGAGAGTGTATGGAAGGATACTGGCTGCTTCATAGGATCTTCCTAAACTAGAACTTACCTTAGAAGCTTCTGTGGCTACACCTCTGGGATGGGGTGGAGTTAGCCTGGGAAGTGGGTTACTCTGTGTTACTCTGTGTAGACAGACAGAGGGGGAGCTGGAACAGAGTGTGCAGAAGGAGACCTTTGCCCTGGGCATCATTTTACCCCCTACCTCAATGTAGGTTCTCTGCTGCTCCTAGAACCTCATATCTGCCACCTCCCAGATGCAATCCACTTTCAGAGCTCTATACCTCCCTGTCTATACATGTCTATACTGACAACTTACCTCTTGACACTTGGTTGCTCCTGGGAAATTCTGGACCTCTCTACTACCTGGCCCCTCCTGCCATGTGAACCCATAGAGCACCCAAGTGCACACACTACATCTCATTGCGCTTGAGGCATTGTCTTCCCGGGTCCCTGCAGTAAGGTTGAGCCTGCCTTCTCTATAAACGCTGATAACTCACCAGCGTGCTTCAAGCCAGGTAATGTGAATACCTTCTGCTGTCAATGCCACTTTTTCCTTGGAGCTCTTCCCTATCTTGAGGGCACACAATGCTCAGGTTGTCATTCTTGGGTCCGTTCCAGCCTCAGGTCTTCCTGCCCCCCACACTCACTCAGTTTCTCCTCTGCTCATGCCTTGTTCTCTGACACCCATAGATCAGCACCAGTGTCTTGTGTCTACACACACACACACACACACACACACACACACACACACACACACACACTAACACCTTAGAGAAACTCTGAGTAAGTCACTTACCCATCAAGTCTTAAATTCCCTCTGCTCCAGGCTGTAGGAAATGCCTCTACTGAGAGTTTCAGCAAAGTGCATACTTTTGGGTACATCTTAGTCACAGGATCTCCAGAGTTTGGAGGTGGCTCCCATCTTGTACCTGACACTGATGAGCTGTGTATCCCTGGCCAAGGGTTTTACCCTCAGCTTCCTCATCCATAACTGACATTAGTATAACTGCTGGTCATAAAAGTGTTGCAATGGCCAAGGTAGTTGGCTTCTCTAAGGCTTCTAGAATTGTCATTGGCATATTTTAATCATTATGTTCCTATCATTTTAAAACTAAGAAGTAAGAATTGAACAAATGCTGAGAGCATAGGAGAGCAGGCCAAAGTAGAGATTAAATCCTATAACCACAGAGAGAGGAAAAATAGCATCTATGTAAGGGCAGTTGTATGCTCAGCACAGCTCTGAGGGACTTGTAGACATCTACTATCTAATTTGTAATAATTTCATTGGTGAAGCCTTAATAGTTAACCCTGGTTTACAGATGAGAAACTGAGTCACAAGAAAGCCAAATTTCTACCTACACTCACATAGCTGATCAGTAATAGAAGCAGAGCCAGTGACCCTAAGGAGACTGTGGTCCTGAATTCCTGTCCCCTCTGTCTGTTCTCACTAGCTTTTACTCTGACAGGTATTCACAGGGTGTTCTCCCATAAGTCCTGCCCAAGGTGGGCCCAGGTCTCACATGGTAATTATACAAGAAATCCTTTTGAATCTTGTAGATTAGTGACTCTACCACTGTGAGAAGACTTCATCAAACAGATGACAGAGGGAAAAGAGGTCTTTCAAGAAGGTCTAGCTTGTGCAAAGGTCCTGTGGTACCTGCCAACTCCATGTACACTCAGGACAATGTGGGTATTTCATAAAGGAATTTACATGGCATGCCATTTCAATTATGTGGGCCAGAAATGTTCTTCAAACAGAAACTGAAATTCTATTGATGAGAATAGAATATATAAATATTTATATAGTCTGCTATATAAAAATGAGAGAAGTTAGACTGAAACCCATGATTTCACATCTGCCCCAGGAGATCCTGGTTTTAGAATGCTTGGAGCACGAACGTTCTGAATCGGGACAAGCATTTTCACATGATGTGCCATAGAATCTTTGGCAGCCTGGTGGTGATAAGGGAGGCACAGGAGAGGCAAGCCAGTGAGTCAAAAAGGCCAAAGGGCCGAGCCTGAAGCCGTGTGAAGCCAGAGAATGGAAGTGAATCTGAAGGCATTTTTGGCAAGCACTTAGCAGCTCTTGGTGGGTGGACTATTGGAATAAAGATAGAAGAGAGGAGTCATCAGGACAGCCCTACTTTACTTTCTACTGCTGTGATAAAGACCGAAAACAATTTGTCTGGGAAAGGATCTATTTAGCTTATACGTCCACACCACAGTCCATCGTGAATGGACGTCACAGCAGGAACTCAAGGCAGGAACCTGGATGCAGGAACTGAAACAGGCACTATGGGGGAGAGCTGTTTGCTGGCTTGCCCTCCATGGCTTGCTCAGATTGCTTTTTTTTTTTCACACAATGCAGGACCACCTGCCCAGGGGTGGCACCCACCCACAAGGGCCTGGGCTCTCCCATATCAATCACTGGTCTAGGAAAAGTCCCACAGACTTGCCTACAGGCCAGTCTGATGGAGGCATCCTCTCAATTGAGGTTCCCTCTTCCCAGAAAACTGTAGCTTGTGTCAAGATGACATAAACCTAACCACATGGCAGCCCACTTTAAGACTAGGCCAGCAGGCAGAGAACACACCTTTCGGTGACTTCTTGACATTCGCCTGCTGGCCTTTGCTTCTTCCTCACCTCCGCTCCTAGCACCAGCCACTCCAGTACAGACCTGTACGCCACCCAGGCAGCACTAGAGGGATGTTTGAGGGAGACACAAAAGATGGGGGCAGGGAGCCTGGCCAGTGTGTCAGCGGAGATGTCTGAGAACCAAAGGAGCTGCAAGCAGACAACTGTGATAAATCCGTGAGGTGGGGGTGGACCAACAGGGCTAGCCTCCCAGCCTTTTTATTCATCCACAGGTTTACAGGAGTCACCATCTCCATGTGTGAAGGGACCTACTTTGTGGCCCAGCTGTTGGCCATCTGCTTCAAGTGAGTAGCCCCGGGAGTGAACTTTATAACCTTTCCCATCCCAGCCCCAACCTGTGGGGCGGTGGCTGAGGTTGTCCTGTTTCTGAGGCCACTGAGGACTGGTTTTTCCTTCCAGAAGCAGCAAGCCCCAGCATGGAGACAGTATAGGTCAATACGGCTCAGCCACCTGCTTTCTGTGTTCTTGGCTAGACAGTCAGGGCCTGCCTCTACCCAGACTCCATTCCAAAGTCAGCTTTCCCTACCAGAGGACATTCAGTCTCTGGGCCTGCGTCCAGACTGTCCACTACAGGTGGAGGACCCTGCAGGAGGCTCAGCTTGCAAGGAACTGAGCTGTGCATAGATACTGGTTCTGCCTCTTCCAGCATTCAGACCACAAAGGCCCTGCACTGTCCAGCCAATGTTCAATGTATAAAAATGCTCATGAGTGTTGTAAGGCTCAGACCCTGGACTGTGGCTAACAGAGCCCAGATAGGTTCCCAAATAGTCAGTGGGGGGAGGGGGGGTCGCCGCTAATACTTGCTTCTGTGGCTCAGCCTCTGGGTGGCTGGATTCTACCTCAAAGGATCCTTGACATTGCAGAAATGTGAAGGAATGTTTTAGTGTCAGAATCCTCTCCTACCTCACCAGGACACATCTGCTTAATGTGCGTGTTCATGTGCACACATACCCCAGACTGACACCAGAGGGCACCAGTGAGCTGTACCTAGTACCAGCGAACATGCTGCTCAGAGCTTGAAGAGTCCAAGGACAGGCGTTGTCTTACTTTGAAACCTGGAGGCTGTGTCCCTGAAGAAATCTGTTCAGTACCATGGGGACACATGGTGGTCCTCATGTGTCAGTAAAAAGGAAAAGAAAGAAAGAAAAAGTGAAGCTTTTCCAGGCCATTTCTGTCCTGTGCCTGGCAAGGTACAGCAAGCATGGTACCATTGAACCCCAGCCTGCTTGTTCCTTGTGCAGTGTTCAGTCCCACAGCGGTCCCAGGAGGGAATGCAGTCCTCTGTACTGCACACCATCATTGGTCCATTGAAGACTCCCCCCGCCCCACAAAGCCCCGAGACTTCCATCAACTCTATTTTCCTGTTTGCCAAAATCAAGACAAGACCAAAATTAATTAATAATTAATTAATTTAATTAAAAGTCAGGGAAGCCTTTTGTAAAAACCTGTGGGCCCTCCTGAGTGGCTCAAGCAAGCCTCCTGACCATAGATGTCACAGTGAGGACCCTGGGCTTCTGTGACTCCAACCCCTGCAGATACTCAGCCAGGGGCCATTGAAGAGATCACAGATACTGCAGGACTCCTGCCCCCAGGCTCCCACAGCCTTCTAAGGAGCTGGGACTTCCTTGGAATGGTTTCCACTAATCTGCTAACCCTGAACCTCCCCTCCCCCAGGTGTCAGCCGGGATCTCTGGTACACAGAGCAAGGGAGAAGGCTCGCTGGCTGGGCTGCTTCCAGAAGTTCCTCGCCTACATGCTGCTGTCAGTGGCCTGTTTCCTCCACCCTGTCCTGGTCTGGCATGTAACCATCCCAGGTAGGAGCACCAGGGGTAACGGAAGCATGTGGGCCCTGCATAGATGTGATCTGAGTAGGAGGACCAGGTCCTGTCTCCCAGAGCCCCCACCAGCCTGAATGCCCTCTCTGACCCCGCGTGTGAGCATGGCTGTCAGATGTCCACTGTGCTGACCAAGCAGCAGGAACATACTGAGGTGAAGCCCTCCCCTCCACCCCCTCCACTTCCACCCCCCACACAGCCATCCAGAGGTCCCTTGGTGGGACCCTGGGTTGTCTTCTCGCTGACCAATTTCAAGCAATGAGATGGCTAATCCTCAACCCTTCTGCATCTCCCCAGTACCTACCCGTTCAGCTCTAACTTGCAGGCTTGGGTTAGGAGGATACTTTTATGGGACCCCAGAACTGAGCTCTTCACCTCCACACATCCATCTCTCCCCTTCTTTTCCACTGTCCCCCTGTTCATTCCTCCTTACTTAGATATACATTGTGTCTCTCCAAGAGCCCGTTTGAAATACCAAAAGACTCCCCAGCCTAAACCAAAGGAGACTAAGCTGTCTTCTTTAACCACACATATGTGGTGAAAGTCATAGGATTCACCCTGACATCGAGTAAGCCACAAGCCCTGTGCCATGCAGAGGCAGACTGAAGAAATCCCGGAACCAGTGGGCATTGGCAGTCAGGTACCTGGCCCCCAATATTTGGGCTATGCTCTTTGCAGGAGATCATAGCAGAGAGTCCACAGGCTAGCCCAGATGCAGTCAGGTACCTGGCTCCCAATAGATGGGCTATGCTCTTTGCAGGAGAGATCATAGCAGAGAGTCCACAGGCTAGCCCAGATGCAGTCAGGTACCTGGCTCCCAATAGATGGGCTATGCTCTTTGCAGGAGATCATAGCAGAGAGTCCACAGGCTAGCCCAGATGCAGTCAGGTACCTGGCCCCCAATAGATGGGCTATGCTCTTTGCAGGAGATCATAGCAGAGAGTCCACAGGCTAGCCCAGATGCAGTCAGGTACCTGGCCCCCAATAGATGGGCTATGCTCTTTGCAAGAGACCATAGCAGAGACCCCAGAGCCATGGACAGTGTTCGTCCCCAAGTTTACTTGATTGGGACTGGAGGAATTTCCACATTTCTAGGAGTAAGAAGACATCCAAAAAATTCAATATCCACAACAGAATCCATATCATCCAAGCCATGCCTGGCCCAGATAATCTACCCTGAGAGGGAAGCTGAGAGTGGTGATACAAGTCAGGTAGTCAGTACCAAGACCAACTCTGTATATGAAGGAGAATTGGTGCATAGAAATCAGAAGGGTCCCCCAACAGGCAGACAGAGCCTTCTTTGCTACCCTGGCCCCATCACGGAGCACCGGACCTATTTTAACCTTTTTAGCCTTGTCATGTCATCAAGTCAGCCTCTGAGTCTGATGTGGACGTGTGAAGGCTGGACCTATCGGGGATGCTGATCACGGCTGTGCAGCCTGGTACAGCAGTGGTACTGTGGAGAGAAAGGCGTGGGCAACCTCGGGTTTCCCCGTTGCATGCGGGTACAATATCTTGACCTCCCAGATCTCTTCCAGGCTCCATGCTGATCATCACTGGCCTAGCCTACTTCCTGCTGAGCAAGCGGAAGAAAACAAAGGCTGTTCCAGAGGTGCTGGCCCCCACGGAGCAGTACACAGACCCTTCCAGCAGCGTTGTGAGCACCACAGGCTCTGGGGACACTGAGCAAACCTACACTTTCCACGAAGCCCTCAAAGAGGGGCCTGGCTCCTTCTTCATCCACATGAAGAGCGTTCTGAAGGGGACCAAGAAGCCACGTGTCCTGCAGACCCAAGATACCCCAATGGAACTAGCTCTGGAGCCAGCTGACTCCTTGGCCAAGAAGAAGCAGGTACACTTTGAAGACAACATAGTCAGGATCATCCCAGCCCTCACTGAAGGTCAGGGTGACAGTGACAGTGGACCAGAGGAAACCAGCTCTGACACGACCCCCATCATCCCTCCCTCCCGGACCCCAGTCTTCCTCCCTTCTCTCATGGCCACTGACCTGTTCTGAGCTTCTCAGCTAGAGCGCTACAGATGGATGGGCCTGCCAGAAGACTCCTAATAGCCATGACTCCTGCAGGAAACTCGGGATCTCCACTGGTCAGCTACTCATTTCCTAGTGGTACCTGAGGTAGTATACCAGGCCAGGTCTGTGGAGACCGCCAGGAAGGCACAAATGATCCTTGCCCTATGGGATCAACAAAGGCTCCTCCTTCTTGGCCAGGGTTGGGGAAAGAGACCAACGGCTCCATTCTCCACAAGGCTGCTAACTCAACTTGCTAAGCCCTAAAGGAACAGAAGACAACAAAGCAAGGACCCTGTGGTGCATTTTGTCTGTGTTGCAGCCTACCAATGCTGAAGGCCCAGGGGTGCATCGGTAGCATAAGCAAGATTGTTCAGGGTAGATATGGGCAAGAAAGCTTTAGAGCTCCAGTGAGAAGCGCCTGGCTGCGAGTTGCATTCTCAGCATACTCTGGGACCAGGCTGGGCAGCAGACATTTCAGAATCACCCAGGGAAACAATGCCACTCTGTGCTCACTGCCGGGAAAGCTGACCAGAAGAGCATCTCTCTTTCCAGAAGGATCGCTAAGGACTCCCTGCTCTCCTGCCCCACCCCCACCCCCACCCCCAGTGTATGGGCAGTGTTCAGAGTCCATGTAGATGGTGCTAGCTAAAAGAGTCTGAGAGCCCATGACCATCTGTGGCAGGGATGGCCAGGGAGTAGCCTGGGGTAGTCACTGTAGGCGCAGACCTAGGCAGGAAGGGGCTGGCCCCTCAGGGAGCCACACAGCACAGGGAAGAAGCTTGGCCATGCTTAGGTTCCTGGAAGTAGGATGGGTGATAAATGAATGTTTGCTCAAAATAGGGAGGAAGGAAGAAAGGGGAGGAAAGGGCCCAAGGGAGAGGAGAGCAAGCAGGCAGGCATGGGTTCCATCCTGCCGCTGCAGAGGGGACAGTGATTTGGAGTTGTGTGTTTGGTCCACAGGAGTATTGCCAGGAAGAACAGGCTTATAGCTGACCCCAGTGTGTGAGCAACAGGAAGGAAGAGTCCTGTAGTTTGTGTCTGGGGGAGTTGGGAATCACTTCAGGGTTCTCTAATGGGTGAAAGCACACACTCCATAGTCTAGATAAAGAGCATGTTCATTGAACAATTTTCAGCACCTATGAGGGGTGTGTGTGTGTGTGTGTGTGTGTGTGTAAATGGGGAAGCCTAGATGTTGCCATCAGCCTGGTGCTTAGCACAGCCCACGTCTCAGATGGGCAGGAGAACACTTCTTGCAATAGAGGATGTGTTTGCTAAGACTGTGAGGAGCGAAGGCAGAAAGCAAGGCAGGAGGGCTGCAGTAGGCAGGCAAGATCTATTCAACTCATCTCTCAAGCCAAAAGACAGACGCCTAACAGAAGACTGTAAGCCACTGACCACAGGGGCATTAAACCAGTGAAGGATGTTAGATAGTGCTGTCAGGGGAAAATAAAATATATATGGAATAAAATATGTGGAATGAGGGTGAGTGTGTACCTCTTACCAAAAGCAACTTAAGGAAGAAACGGAAACAGGTCATTTACAGTTGCACAGGCCTACAGTCCACCATAAAAGAAGGCCTGGCACAAGTAGTCAACATCAAACCCCTACTCTGATCTACCCAATGAACAGGACATTCTCCACAGTTACGTGGAGAGCAGGGGTTGACTCTGACATGAACTCTGATGCCCCATATTTGACCACCTCCTGTTGGTGGGGAGGCCTGACAGCACTCAAAGAAAAAAATAAGCAGGCTACCAAGATGAGACTTGATAGTCTATGACCATATAGTGAGGGAGGAGGTCCTCATTGGTCTTAGGCCTAGCGGAGGGAAATAAGGTGAAAGTGGGAGGGAGGGAAGAATGGGAGGATACAAGTGATGGGATAACAATTGAGTTGTAATCTGAATAAATTAATTAAAGGAAAAAAAAGAGAGAGAGAGAGAAGGCCTGGCAAGCAGCAGGAACTGCACAAAGGAAACAGCAGGGGGCAGGGTCACAAGGAGTAAAATGAGGTCATGAAGCCTCAAAGGCCACTCCCAGTGATGTCCTTCCTCCACAAGGCCACATCTCCTAAAGGTTCCATAACCTCCCCCAAAGAGCGCCATCAACTGGAGACCAAGTGTTCAAACACACAAGCCTATGGGTGGTATCACTCAAATCACTGCAGTCTCTCATCGGTCATATATTTTTAGAAATCCTTGGTTCTTGGCTGGTTGGTTAGTTTGATTTACTTTTCTTAAACATCTCTATTTAGATGTAATTCATTGTCAAAAAAAAATGACCAATTTAAAGCCTACAGTTAAATGGGTTTTAGTGTATTATAATCTGAGTTCATTATACTTACCTCTATCTTAAGTTCATAATTACACTCATCACCCTCCCCCACACCAAAAGAAATCTATCCCTGGAATCATTAAGACTCATGCCTCAGCCAGGCATGGTGGCGCACGCCTTTAATCCCAGCACTTGGGAGGCAGAGGCAGGTGGATCTCTGTAAGTTCGAGCCTAGCCTGGTCTACAAAGTGAGTCCAGGACAGCAAAGGCTACACAGAGAAACTCTGTCTGGAAAAACAAAACAAAACAAAACGAAAAAATGACTCATGCCTCACCTCCACGTTTGTCCTATTAAACTACTAATCTGCCTCTATCTTTGTAACTTCTACTGTTCCGAGTACTTTTTAAAGTGAATCACAGAATGTTCTAGAGCACCATCCTTTTCTCTCACAACTTCTTCACCGACTTTATCTCTCTGCATCATACTTTTTTTTTTTTTTTAGTTTTTAAATATGGTTTATTTAGTTTCTTGGACGAATTCATAATGGAAGGTTTGGAGTCTTGGTTAGCTACAGTCAACATCTAGGGCTTCTTGCCCTCCTCTTCTGATCACGTATCACAGTCTCTTGTTTCCTTGTGTATCTATAAATTCTTTTTTAGCACCTGGATGTCCTGGAGGCTGCATGTTGCAACTCTGAGTGCTGGTTCCGCCTTCCTCCCCCCACCTAATACCTGGCTTCTTTATTCATTGTTTACTGACATGGCTGGACTAGCTCTGTGAATTCAATCTATTTTTTTCCCACAGTGCTCAGCCTTTGATGTCCCTATTTGGATTTTTTTTCCTTTGATCTCTTAGCATGGTTACCCACACTTTCTTCTGGGTCTGCAAAAGCCATTTATTGGTCAATAGTACAGTTACTCCCTTGGAGTAACCAATTAGATACCATTTGCCACTGAAATGGAAAGGGAAGGGAGGCTTGGAGTCATCTGTTATAAATCAAGTTTACAGGCCGGGCGTGGTGGCGCACGCCTTTAATCCCAGCACTCGGGAGGCAGAGGCAGGCGGATCGCTGTGAGTTCGAGGCCAGCCTGGTCTACAAAAGTGAGTCCAGGACAGCCTAGGATACATAGAGAAACCCTGTCTCGAAAAACCAAAAAAAAAAAAAAAAAAAAAAAAAAAAAAAAATCAAGTTTACGTTTGCCCCCGACTTCAGTTACAAATAGCTCCATAGCCTCTCTCCGGCCCCTAAGAGACATGACCTTGTGTTCTGAATCGTCAGGAAGTGCTTGCTCAGGTTTAAGTTGTGTATTTTTAGGAGTTGTTCCTAAACTGTATTTGTCCAGAGTCTATGCTTAGCTGTTCTCAAGCCCATGGGCTGTGGACCCTCTGTTATTCCATCTATACGCAGATGGAATAATTTTGAGCCTACATGCACCCCACCCCTGACTGCTCAGGAATGGGTACAGACAACATTCGGCAGCCCTTTCCCCAACTCCCAAGACACGCTGATCCCAAGAGGACTCTCCCTGCCTCTCTGTGTCTTCAGTTCTCTATTAACTAAGGGTTCAGTGTTTTTATGTATTGCTGCCAACACTGTGGCCTTCTGAACACCCCCTTATTTATTTTCCCCCAAGATGTGTTTACAATGTTTCTCAGAACTCAGTGTGAATGAAATTCTCTACATCCTGTTCTGAATGAGGTCATTCCCCCAAGGCAGACCTCTGAGCTTTTCATTCTTCCTTCCTGGGCAACCCCGCAGCAGCAACGCATCATAGGAGCGATGCGTAGTTGCCTGTTTCCCTGGGAGATACCGTTCCTGGGTGGGTAAGCACAGGAGGCAGCAGGCCCCATGGCCTCCTTGGTTTGTTCTCCCCAGTGCGGGGCCTCTAGGTAGGAGTCACATGAGGCGGAGCAATCAAGGCTATCCTAAGTCAGCTGAGCTTGCAATAGAATTTCCTGGCTATGACTGGGGGATCGGGAGGTGTGAGACTAAGCAGCATTAGAGGCAGATTCCTATAGTAAAACATGTTCTGTATCAAAAGCACCTTTTTTTCTTATTGTCAACTTATGTCAACTTTATGATACAAGTTGAATGTGCGCAGATGTCTTTCTGTCCCTATCATTTAAACAGGTGCTACCCTGAGGGTGGCGAAGCTGCAGCTGGGTGCCTTAGCTCCCTCCCTCAATGGCTTCCATTCAGGTAAAGCCAGAGCCTTGACCCCACGTTATACAATTTCAAGACAAATTAGAGGGAAAGACAGATATCGAGTTCATTAAATAAAGACAAGAATAGTACAGAGAGAGGGGGTGGGGAGAGAGAGGAAAAGGACATTACTTAAAGGATACCTGATGGTTGTGGGCTTTACTCCCACCTGAGTGTCTTCACAACGGCTGTGTGGAGGACTCTGTGCGCTCTAAGACACATTATTCAAAGGGTGTCATTTATATCAACTTTTAATGATTAAGCAAAGTTTAAAAACTAAGCAGTTCAGGGATGGAGAGATGGCTCAGCGGTTAAGAGCACTAAGAGCGCTCTTCCAGAGGACTCGGGTTCAATTCCCAGCACCCACATGACAGCTCACAACCGTCTGTAGCTCCGATACCTGACACCCTCACACAGACATGCATACAGGCAAAACAGCAATGCACATAAGATAAAATTTTAAAAATCGAGCAGTTCAGAATTTAAGCGAAAGTATATGAACTAATTTACTTATTTATCTTAGGTTAAATTTTTTTTCCTTTGTAGATAAAATTACAAAGTGAACATATGGGTTGTATCATTTGGGTTTAGGGATGAGAAAGGTGTGCTGATAAGGCTTACCTCAAGGTTACAAATGACCTGGCCCTCGGTAAGCATATTTTATTTTTTCCTTTATAACATTCTCGCCTGAGGTAGCTTCAAGAAAACTAGCATTTCTGTAAGCTATTTCAGTTTTATCAGTTATATTGGGGTTTCTTTGGACACCAACCAAGCCTCTAGGTAAGGGCCACTTTTCCATTTATGACCTTAAAATGAGCATGCTCAGGAATGACTCCACCACTGTGCAAAGGAATACAGGCTTCCTGGATGAGGCCCTGCGCTCTTTATTTGAGAAGAGCATTGATTTTGAATGACTTGGATGCTCTCCTTGCCTGCTGCAGGTAGTAAATCTTTCCCCGCTCCTTGTGACTTGGCTGTGTTTGTTCTGGCTTTGTACTCACCAAGATGTGAACTCTTTGCATCATGTTGGAGTGGGGTGAGGGTTTCCATCATCCTGTTGAGCCTCCTGGCATGGAACTTCAGGAGCACAGAGACAAGAGACATGGTGACACAGCATCTTGTTCCTCTCGGAGTGAGATCACAGCTGAGAGGGGGAACTGGGGAACTGAGGGTGTAAGTCAGTTGACAGACACTTGCCTAGCAGGCGTGAAGCCCTGGGTTCAATCCCGGGCCTCATAAAATCAGGACCATTGCTTCATGCGTAAAATACAGCATCGGGAGGTAGGAGCGGGAGACGAGGAGTTCAAAGTCATTCTGGTCTTCCTATTTCCAGTCTAGCTTGAAATGGGGAAAAGAAGATGAGGAGGGGGCAATAGAAGCCACTCAGGTCGCCAGCAAGTCAGGGTTCAAGGGTCAGGCATTGACCTTTGGTGACTATTTCTCCATTGGCTGTGCACGCTTGCCTTTTCCCAGAGATTTAAGTGAGCTGGTGTTTCAGGTTTTCTCCAAGGTAGAAGCACATTGTACGAAACAGTTACTCCTTTTTTCAGGTGAGAGGGTACTCTGAGGCACTCAGAGCCCAATAGAGCTGCGTTATTCCTTCACTCGTCCACTCATTCACTCCTTTCTATGACTGTGAGAACGTGGAGTGTAGACGAGGATTTCCCCACCATACGCACAAGCCCCGCGCTTGAGCTCTGTGTCTGTTCTGTACCAGCGATGTAGCTGGCTAAACCCTCACTTCCCTGTTTGTAAACAGGGGTTGACTGTAGCCTCAGTCCATCTCAGGGAGAGGCTTAGACACAAGGACACGTGGGACATGGGATGTCGTCACAGGATCTCTCTGCCCTCAATTGTCCTGTTCCTGGGATGTGGGTGCCCGAGGCTACTCTGAGACACCACGCCCCCTTCTGCATCAGTTCCCAGGCTCACAGCTGTCTCTCTAGGCTGTAAGATGTTTCTATCAAGTTCCACTGATGGCTTTAATCCTAGCCAAGGGCATGTTTGTCTGAGAGGGTAACCATGCCTCTTTTCCTGGGGTCTATCCCCACTCTATTCACTGCTGGATTCTCAAAGGAAGAGAACTTTTCATCCCATACCCTGCGTGCATTTGAATCGCAAGCTGCCTGTGTAGACAGATTCAGCTATCACGTGACCCTCAAAGCTCCAGAGGCAGCTGCTGGCCTGCTGTTGGACAAGTGAGGTACTTTGCAGGTTAGAGATGGAGGAAAAGATGACATCTCATGAGTAAAGGCCATGGCCATGACAGCTGGACTGAGGATTCTCTTGGGACTTACCTAACTGGCCAAATATCCTTTCATTGTAGGAAAAGAGGGGGGAACTAAGCCATGACGTTTGTCCAGGGAACCAAAAAGTGGAGTTTCGGTTAGATGAATTTCAGTTAAGTGGATGTTGTAGTCTGGAACTCTGGGTTCCAGAATTTGACAGGAGAGAAACAGCTGCAGAAAGATTGGATGGTTTGTTTGGTTGGTTGGTTTTGATTTTTCGAGACAAGGTTTCTCTGTGAAGCCTTGGCTCTCCTGGACTTGCTCTGTAGACCAGGCTGGCCTCGAACTCACAGTGATCCACCTGCCTCTGCCTGGGATTAAAGGCGTGAGCCACCATCCCCTGGCTGTTTGTTTCTTTTAATAGCAAGAGCTTCTGGGGCTTTGTGTAATCTCTTAAAATAATCCAAGCAAGTGGATACTATCCCAGGGTAGATTCGGGAGTCTTTTAAAAAGAATGTTTACCAGCTCACAGATAGGGAAGGTCACTGGGGAGTCTCAAATCAAAATGCCCTTTAAGTAGCAGATAAGTGAAAGATGACTCACTTGTCCCTACACAGCTGCTCTGTTTGAGGCTTCAGAGCACTATCGCTCACGTGTCCAGCTTCCAGGAAACTGAGCGAGATATTTTCAGGCTCCAACTGCTGGTTCCTCTTCAGAGTAGAGCAATCATTTCCTTTCTTTTAGACCATCAGTGCCAGGGTAAGGCCCAAGAACAGTGTTAAGAAGAGAGGAGTCAGTTTTGCTCAGCAAGTGTTTATGAAGTACTTACTTTGTGGACTGGGTAACCCATGAGGTACTGGGGCTAAAGAGCTGAGTCTCACTTTGCCAGATCCCATAGCTGTATGCCAAGTGCGGCTAACAGAAGGCAGGCAGGGCCCCACAATGAATCACAAATGCTAGGCCGTGTGATGAGCCTGGGCAGTTTGGAAATGGATGAAGGAGAGTTGGGTTGTATCTACTGTGTGCCTTTTCCTGGGAAAATGTGAGCAGATGTCTCTCCACTCCACTTGGGTGGGGCACCAACAACAAACACACATAAGGATCCCATGCAGGTCTAGCCTCGTGAGTTGGTGACTTTATTGGGTTTACTTACAGGTAGGGAGTTGGTTGCAGCAGCATAGATGACTCAGAAGTGGGCTGTGTCACTGCAAAGCCACCCCAGTGTGGGTGAGGACTCTCAGGAGCTGGGGTCCCAGGTGCCTTAGCTGATCAGTGTGTCTTCACTATCTGTCCATCATTTATCCGTCCTCATCTGTGTACACACACACACACACACACACACACACACACACACACACACCACCACCACCACACCTACCCACCCCACCCCACCCTGAAGAGCCTGCAAGCAGTTTGGCTTTTCAGGGCTGATTTCTCCCCAGCGGTTGTTTACTGCTTCTATAACCTTGTAGTGGAACCCTGGGAATCTCCTAAGCTCCTGCTTCGTCGGATATGGTTTCCTTGGTGCATTTCCTGGGCCTCCCTCCAGAATCAGAGTGAGATGCTGATCAGATACCATCATCTTGGGACACGAGGAGCGTGGCCCAAGGCAACAGTCTGAAACAGTCAGATTAGTCTTCCGCTGAGATCAAAGCCAGTCTCCCCTTCAGTGGAGCCAACAGAAGGCAAATCACAAGCAGTGTGAAGCAGCCCCAGGCATGTGCCCTGCTGTGGACATTTCATCTCCTCCCAACCTTGTGCCCTAGGAGTCCTGGTCTGTTTCAGTCCCACCTTGTGGATGGGGAAACCAGAGCATGAAGAATTTAGTCATGCGCTCATTAGCCCGCACATGAAAATAGTGCAGTGTCTTCCTCCGCTGGGCTCCAAAGGCTGGGGCTGGCAATGGGTTTCACCTGCTGGTGCCTTTCACCTGCTTTTGCCTCCAGAGCCCACTCAGAAAGCCCTGCTTCTGTGAAGGTGTCTCTTGAGAGTTAGAACACTCCCTTGCGGCCAGAGGCTGGAGGCAATTAAGGCCCAGAGGCTAAGAAAACTTAGAGGATCCAGAAAGCAGGAGTTAGAGGACCCAAGCTCCCTCCCCAGCGCTGTGAAAGCAGTGGTGCTCAAAGCAGACACTGCCTGAAAGTTGTGCGGGGACCCCAGGGATGCAGCTTCTGTGATGTAGCTGCCTTGGAGCCCACACGCCAGTTAAGTAGCCCTGTTAACACGCTGGTTCACTGGGCCAGACTTGGCGGGATCGCTTCTGTGGTCTGCCATTGGTGTCCGATGTCGGGTGGACAGACATTTACTCTCATCTCCCTGCATCCCTGGGTGAGGAGAGTTTTGGCCTAGTGTCCTGTCTTGGCTTGGGCAGAAGAAACAAACAGTGTAAGGCAGGCTTAAACAACACACACTGACGTCTCCTTATTCTGGCAGCTCAAGATGAGCATGGTAAGGGGCTGGAGAGGGCCCCACTTCCTGGTTCATGCAGCTTCCATGGCAGAAGCCATCTCTCTGTGTCTCTTCTTACTGTGACACTGCTCTCACACTTGCAGGTTCCGTGCAAATAACCCAGTCACTTTCCACTAGCCCCAATGCCCAACGCCATCACGTTGAGGACCAAGACTTGGGTAGATGAATTTGGGGGAGTGGGCACAAAAACACTCAGTCCTGAATAGACACTTTGCCTTCCTTCTACTTAAGTCAGCTGAGACCCAATTTATCAAGGATGGAGAAGAGGACAGGAAATGGTTAATAGGGAAGATGGGGGAAGTGGGGGGTTGGGATAGCCAGCTTGGGTAGAACTAGGCATGCCAAAAGCTTTCAGTGCAGGTCTTGACAGATTTACTTTATTTCCACCTTTATGAGTGACAGACACAAACAGCAACAAGTGATGGTAAGCCAGATAAAGAGGTGGGAAGTGAATTGGGAACAAGCAGCCCTCAGACAGCCCAAGGTGACGTTGGCTCTGGTTCTGCAACATCCAACCTCTAAAATCATGGCATTCTATTTAGTCCGTCTGTAGAATCTTCAACATGGGTGTGGCGTTTTAGAGAACTTAGTTCACAGAATTCTGTGTTTATGCCACACTGAGCACCTGCTAGCCCACACCCTAACAAGCAGAGGCAGACCTCTGCCTGCTGCCATTTGAGCCTCCTTGTGATCACGTGCTTAGAGTGCCCCTCCCCCATGTGTGATGGGCAGAAAGTGTTGTAACAACTACCCCAGGCCTGTCCCCTGATGTCTCCAAGCCTGGTATAAGAATCCTAGCCTCAGCAAGGCTTCCCTGGCCCCATGCCCTTAAGAAGCAACCTCCAATCCCTTGGGATCTCTAGCAAAATTGACAGAGACACCAGCTCAAACAGCATCTCCAAGACACCACTCCCCTGCCCCAGAGCTGGCAGCCCCCTCCCCAACACTCTCCCCTTAACTGCAGCAGCTGTTCCTCATTCCTCCATAGGCATTTTCAGTTCCTGATGCTGTGGTTGTGGGTGGCTCACTGTGCCCCCTGGTCAGACTGCCTTCCTCTAGCAGGGAGTCTCTCAGTTCCCTAGAGCTGTGGTTCTTGGGCATGGTGATCCGCAAAGGGAGCAGACTTCTGCCTGTCCAGCCAGTTCCCTTCTCTCCTCACCTGCTTGCTCAGCACCACATGGCTCCCAGCCACTGTCTCCAGCTGGGCTTCTTCCCATGAACAGCCTTTGCTATCCGTAGAGTGGGAAGTTTCACCTCACACCTACCCTCCCCTTGGACAGCCTAGCCTCAGAGAGGCCCCATCTCTAGCTTTGGCCAGTGGAAGTGAGAGAAAGCCTCTGGAAGGATTCCTCCGCACTAACAGGAACATTACTGTAGCATCCCCTCCTTTTTCTCCCTTGAAATGTGAATGTGCCTTCTTCTGGAAGTTCAGAAGCCTTTGGCAAGCAACAGAAGCCGCGGAACCAAAATGCTGAAGATGACAGACGACAGACTGTGGTCCCTAAAGACAACTTTCAGATGCTGAATAAACCAGGCTCAAGACTATCCATATTTGGGCTTTTCATTATGTGAAATGATGAAGTCATCTTTGTTTTCTTTGTTTCCTTATACCTAAAAGAACCTTAAGGCACAGTGCAGCTTATGTGTCCTTCCGCAGGTTTGGCAGAGAGAAAAATTAATGAAGTCAGGCTTTCTGCTTGCTTTATAAATAAAGTTTTATTGTCAAACAGTGACATCTATTCATTTCCTTATGGTCTATGGTCACTTTTGCTTGAGTAATTGCAAGAGAGTTGCAGGGCCCTGAAAATATGAAAGCAGCTTCCATTGCCCCTTCACAAAAAAAGGTTGGGCGATTTATAATATAGACTCACAAGGCCAAGGAAAAACAAAAGTCCCCCAAATTGCCACAGACAGCATTAAAGCATGAAATCCCAGGTGCGTGTCATTAACCAGTTGTGTGTTCAAGGCCAGCCTGAGCTACATAGTGAGACTAAGTGACATACAAGGAGAAGAGGATGGCTTGACCCTGAGGAATCCTCGAAGGTCTCTATGGACTCACACTTTGTATGGCATCTGTGCTCATGGGGACGAGGCAATGTAGACTACTCGCCAGAATAGGCCGCCACTACCTACGATGACTAATTTCATGTAGCAGCTTAGCTGGCTTCTAGGCTGGCCCAGACACCTTGCTGTTGGATCAAATGTCAGGCTGGTTGCTATAGTGCAAATATTTTAAGTGAGATTAACATATAACTCAATAAGTCCTTAAATAAGGAGAATAATGGCTTCTGTGGTGTGGATGGGGCCTCACTTGACCAGTTTGTGGCCTTCAGAGGAAAGACTGAGGTTTTTATGATGAAAGCACATCCCTGCCAGCCATTTTGCTCAGCGGTGTGCTGAGTTCCCAGCTCGCTGGCATGCAGACTTCAGATTGCAACATCAACTCTTGTCTTAAGAGCCTGTGGGTCCCGCCTAACAGACTTTCCATTCACCAACCGGTAACCTCCTGAGTCACTTCCTTGGGCAACTGGTTCCAGTACACTATGGATACCCAATTAGGCAGATACTCAAGACCCTTAATGAAATGGCACAGTGTTTTGCTTCTATATACTCTGATCTCATTCCATAAAGCAATGTGAACATAACATAAGTGATTCTCACCCTGTAACATGTAGGGACCAACAACAGGGAAAGTGCTATAGTGTTAGTACAGTTGCAATGCTTTTTCTGTTTATGTTTGAACTCCAGTTGGTCAGATGCGGAAGACACAGACACCGATTGCCGGCTGCATACATGCCTTATCTGTGCTGTTCCTCTGGTGAATCCTAATGAACACACTGGTCATTCTGCTCTCCAGCTATGATGACAGGGTTTATCCTTTTCATCAAGAGAGAGCTTCTCGGATAAAAAGCCAGGGCCCGTTGCAAAATGGAGACAAAGCGTTAGAAGTCTAGCAAGTCTATGGCTCTCGCCTGCCCCCAGCATACAAGTCTTGGGACCCAGTCACAAAGACTAAAAGCAACCTGGGGTGGGGTGGGGGTGGGGCTTTAGCTCCAGAGAGGGGAGGTCAACCCAACTGAAGCATCTTTTATTTCTTCCTGTCAACGCCACAAGCTGGAGGCCAGCCTGCCCCTGGCCCCAGGGATGTTTTGCATTCCTCAGAAGCCTCTTAAATTTCGGTGAATTCCCTGGGATGCTTTGTGTTAAGAGACACCCAGAGCTGGACAGATGGCCCTTGTGTGTGAGAGTGCTCTGTGCTCCCCGAGGCTCCTTGTCTCTTCTTCTGGGAGGTCTCTGTTTCCTTTGGCGGCTTCACATCCTGGCTTGAGGGAAGACCCTGGTTCCTGTGTCTCCCTATTCTCAGGAACTAGGGTTCCTAGGCAATGCCCCGGTTTTTTGTGGGGGTCTGAAGGAATAACAACATAGAGCCACTTTCTCCCATTGGAAAGCAGCCGGCTGGGGAGCAATCCACCATGCACCATTTGTATCTTCTTTTAATGACGCAACAGTTCAGAGCAATGACACCGTTGGTATAATTCTGCTCAACAGTTTTCCTTTTCCTCAGCTCTTTGGAGCCCAAGCCCTAGCGGGGTGGAAGGAGACAGCAGTGTGGATGCCTGGTGAAGAACCCCAAGTGTTTGGAGGTGGCTTGGGGGGTGGGGATGGGAGGGGTCTCAGATAGTATTGAACAAGAGCCCTGAAGGCAGGGGAAGCCTAAGGAAGCTTGAGCAAGCCCTTCCTCAGACTTCTCATTTGTACTCTTGGATGGAGGAGCCACCTTCTCCCTCCATGAGCTTTATTTCCTCAATCAGGAAGATAAAGTGAGAAGAAAAAATGGCTAGTCAAGGTGCTCTCTGATGATGATTCCAGACCAGCCTGTCCTCCCACGTGCTTTGGGAACAACTATTGGTTCCACATCTGGCCCCATTACCCCCGGACTAAATGGAGAAAGGGATTGAGCCAAGAGTTCTCTCAGCTCTTAGCAGCACTTCCGGTCACGTGACCGGTAAAGACTCCTGGGAAACTAGCTAGCACTTAGGATTTAGCAGCTTGGAGTACAAAGGCATTTCTAAAGCATTGCCATAAGGGGGAGAGGGGATGCTAGTCAAGTCCGCAAGCATGTGCACTTTTAATGAGAAAGCAGTTGTGCTTGTGCCATTGAAATTTATGTCTATTTGAGGAATAAATGATCATTTCCAGGCTGGGTCTGATATAGGTTGAGGAGTCCAGAGTTGTTATTTGCCCTTTAACAAGTGGAATCGGTGAAAACCATTTGACACAGAAAAGGTGCATAGGCTCTGGAAATCCCAAGGCAAGCCTTCACAAAGCCTTCTGCATTTTCAGCGCTCTCTGCCCTCACCCAGGGGCCACGCCCAAGCAAACAGCACAGGCAGCGATGTGTGCTGGGCTCTGCAGCAGATCAGGTGCAGTCGCCAGCCACAGAAGCCCCTTTGGGACCACACTAAGTCATGGGACAATTGCTTACAAAAGACATTTGTTCTGAGCCTCATGTTGGAGATGGTGAGGAGAGGAGATCACACAAAGCCATCTGCCAGAGGCCTTAGGAAACCAATCGCTAATTTTAATTCAAAATTCTAACTTACTCTTTTTTGTTGTGGTTATTTATTTGTTTGTTTGTTTTAATTTTTCTTTTCTGTTTTTTGAGGGGGTTTCTAGACAGGGTTTCTCTATGTAGCCTTGGCTGTCCTAGAACTCCATCTATAGACTTAAGGGTCTGTGCCACCACCAACGCCCAACTTACTCTTTAAGGGAATGGCCTTGAAAGAGGTTCTCAGAGCCAAGCACAGTGATGCACACCCATCGTCCCAGCGCTTGGAAGGTGGAGGCAAGATGACCAGCCTCAGCTACATAGCCATGGTGAGTTCTGGACCAGTCTGAGCTGTCTCAAAAAAGGAGGGTGGGTGGGGGTGGCTCAGCAGGGAAAATGCCTGCCCCTCAGCCTAATCACCTAAATTCTGGGACCCACATGATGGAGAAAACCAGCTCTCATTCATTGTCCTCTACCCTCCATGAGTGTGTGGTAGAAATACACACACACACACACACACACACACACACACACACACACACACGATAGATAGATAGATAGATAGATAGATAGATAGATAGATAGATAGATGTAAAATAAGGTCCTTAAAAGAAAAGAAAACAGCTTAAGGGGTGGCGCACACCTTTGATCCCAGCACTCAGGAGGCAGAGGCAGGTGGATCTTTGTGAGTTCAAGGCCAGCCTGGTCTACAAAGTGAGTCCAGGACAGCCAGGGCTGCCACACAGAGAAACCTTGTCTCAAAACAAACAAACGAAAACAAGAAAGAAGAAAGCAAAGTGATTTTCATCTTATGAAAATCTATTAGCCTGGGTTTCAGAATTCATGTGTCTGTCTAAATTATAATCTCAGCCCGTGAGCCCCTGAACAGAGGGACAAAGATGACTTCTCAGTTGCCTTAGAATAAAATCTTATGCCAAGATGTCTCAAGCCAACCTAGAGCAGAGCAGACCCTGAGGGGCAGCCTCATCCAGGACTGTTCTATGGGCTTTAACAGCACCCAGGGCACCTTAAACTCCCCACTGGCAAATGAAGCTGAAGTTTTTTCTTCCTGGCTCGTGAGTGAAAGAGTGGGCCAGGAAGTTAGGTTTCCATTCGACCTCCAGAGGAAAGGAGGGTTCGGGACATCTCAAGCATAGGTCCCCATCCAGGCCAGGCCACAGCGTGACCTGGAGCAGAGGGCATGATTCATGCTAGAGAGCCCAAGGGAGACTGGCCCTCATTTGGGCAAGGATGGATTGGAGAACTTGGGTGTTATGGTGGAATTTTGTGCACTTGGTTTGTAAAAGCTTTTAGAAGCATCTCAGTTCTGACGATGCCAGCCTTGGGCTGTGGAAAGAGACATGTACTCACTCCTATGGACCTCCAACCACAGGACCCCGAGTTGGCAGAAAATGGCTGAGTTGGAGAGGGACCCTAGACTGGTCACCTTTAGCCCCCTGCAGGTCGGGGGAAACAGACACAGACGCAGAGCCTGCAACACAGGAAGAAAAGATCAGGGCACAATCTCTTTGCTCCCAATTTCACCAGCTATAATAACTACCATAATCTGCAGAATTGGAGTCGGGGATTTAAACGCCGCATTGCTTTTCAAACACGCGAATGTTTACATCTTTAGAAGCCCCACGGCATACTCTAAAATGGCCACGTGACCCTAAAAGGATTACAACAAGCCAGGGGCTGAGCTGGGCTGAGCTGATTTACATGGCAGGGGCCACCAAGAGGTCCTGAGGTCAGGATTGGGAATGGTGAAATACAACAGAGCCCACAAAGCTCTCCTGCCCCCACAGCTCCCCACTCAGCTCCCCCTATGCTCCCACGGTGGCCTATGGTTTGGGGCTCTGCCTCAGCGCTGATAAACCTGTGCTCAGAAGTAAGGTACTGAGAGAAGAAGCTACCTATTTAAAGTCACCAGCTCCGACTTCCTTTTTCTTTCTTTCTTCCCTTTTTTCTTCCTTTCTTTCTTCACCCCCCCACCCCCCACCCCCGCCCCACTCCCCCGAGATAAGGTTTCTCTGTGTAGCAGCTCTGGCTGTCCTAGAACTAGCTCTGTAGACTAGGCTGGCCTCAAACTCAGAGATTCACTTGCCTCTGCCTCCCGAGTGCTGGAATTAAAGGCGTGCGCCACCACTGCCTAGCAGCTCCGAATTCATAACGGAGTTTTTTGAGAGGCCATGCCTTTGCTTGCAGGTGCCACCTGGACAATAAATAAATAAATAAATAAATAAATAAATAAATAAATAAATAAATGCCCCAGGCGGATGCGCACAGTGGTAGCTGTAGCGCCTACGCAGAGGTCTTTGTTGAAACCCAAGGGTCTGCGTTACCCAGGCTCCCTGGCCCCTGCCTGTAAATGAGCCAGCCCCTAGGGGCCAGTCTGGCTGCTTTCTCTGTGCGTCTTGGGGTGCCCCCCAGGAGTGGGGACTTAAGTGGCACGCGGAGCGCTTAGTGGTGTTCATAGAGATCAAGCAAGAGGGCAGATGTCCGGGGTCTTCTTGGAGGGTATCGGTAGCGACCGCCCTGGAGGGAGGAGATCAGCTGATAGGCAATGTTGTTGACTAGAGAGAAGGGGCGTGCCTAGCACGCGGAGGGCGTGTCCAGGGGCGGGAAGGGGTGTGTCTTGGGCGGGCTTGGGCGGACCTGACCCCCTGCAGCAGAGGCCGGGCTCTGAGCCCGGTGCCGGCACAATTCTGGTGCAGACGGAGGGACTGCCTTGCTGGTGGCCTCTGGACCGCGCGATGACTGGACGGTGAGTGATGCTCAGGCTGAAAAGGTGATGGGCGTCTTTGGAGCACCCCACCCTCAAACCTGGGGCGGGACGCGATCAGGCGGGGCGCTGGAGCCCGAGCACTTGTGCCCCTGTGCACGAGTCTCCTCCCCCTGCCAGCCTGGCGCACTGCGGGCCTCCAGCCAGGGCTGAGAGTGGCCCTGCGCCTAACAACTCCACTCCTAGGATAAGGCACTTTAGGGGCTAAATCTTAGCAGGACACATGAATGCAACTGCCGGCTACAGCTGTGCTCGCCTCATACTCCTCTCAACCAGTCTCCTAGAGGTAGAAATGCGCTCTTAGAGGCAAGTCGAGGGCTTTCAGCACAACTGTCTGATTTCACAGGTGCACAGCTGTTAGGATGTAACAACGCTGGGATGCAGGCTCATCTAGGCTCTCGTTTCTCAGTCGCTATTTGTGACGGTGGATCAAGAGCAAAGGGCTTTAACGCAGTATGCCATTCACTCCTCACTGTAGGGCCACCGTAGTGCTTTCTTTATCACATTTTCAAATATGAAACCGAGGCTGGAGGGGTTAGAGAAAGCCGGGGCTGTAGCTCAGTTCGTAGAGTGCTTATGTAGCACGCATGAGTCTGGATTCCATCCCAAGCGTTGCATAAATCAAGCGAGGGAGCAGGAGCTGGGGGGGGGGGGCGTGGAGCTATGGGGGCCGGGGGGCGGGGAGGGCTGCGTGTTTAAGTCTTCTTAACATTACCGTCCCCCCCCCCCACCCCCCTGCCTGTGGTTTGCCTGTGTTCCCAACTCTTAGACTGCAGGAGATCGTAGACTGCAGGAGATCGCCTCCTCTCATGTCAGGCCAGCGCCAAGATAGCCAGAGGCATTTTGGAGGACGTTAGAAATGTCACCTCCTACGGGAATTAAAGGGAGCCACATGGGCAGGTAAGGGCTGGGGTCCAGGAATTGAACCCAGGCAGGTTATTCACCTAAGCGACGGTGCTGCTGCCAGGGGACATGGGAAACAAACAAGACTGCAAGGCACGTAGTAGACTGCTGCTTCCCGGTCCCCAGGAGGCTGGAGGTGGGGAGAGGGAATAGAAAGGAAAGGAAGGGACAGCCACAGAGAGGAAGGTAGGAAAGAGAGAAAAGAAATTCATCTTAGGTCACGGTGTTGCTTGCTGGAAGTTGCGCTGGGGTGTGTTTCAGCGCTCTGTTCCGTCTTCGTCTTTCATCAGCCCGTCCTTGGTAATGTTCACACCTGCAGACTTGGCTCTGAAATTAAGGCTGCTGAGCAGATTGAAGTGTCCCTCTGGACCCGGGAGAGCCTGGTGGGTGACATGAGATTGAGAACAGGATTCTAGTCCACGGTTCCCTGAGTCAGAGCCAACGGGGCTATGAGCCATAGAGAAGGAGATCTGAATGTGGAAGTTCAGCCCTGAAGCATGCCAAGTCTCAGCAGAGACACCCTGACTCTGGGGTCTACCAGGAAGCCCTCTGCACTATGCCCCTGTGGACCCGAGTGCTGCTTTCAGGCCTACACTCCACTGTCTCCAGAGTCAGAGGAGCCCTTTGTCCTCTGTGAGTCCTTGGTCCCTTCTCAGCATCTCGCTGTCTCTCTGGAGCCTGAAGGCCAATGTCAAATGTTTGTTGTGGATGAACCCCTGGGATCATAATTGTTTAACTGGTGAGAGATTCCAGGTTGAAAGTAGAAGGGATTTGACAGGGTCACACAGCCAGGCCAGGGTAAGCTTTGAGCCCAGACTCTCAGAAAAGGTGGAATTATTTGACCTCTTAAAAGTACTTTGAGGAAAACATTTTGAAATTGTCTGTGTATGTGTGTGTGTGTAAGTGTGAATTACATGTGCATGCCATGGGTCACACGCGTGCCACTGTGCATGTGTGGAGGTCAGAGAACAACTTTGTGGAGTCATTTTTTTCTCCATCCACTTTTCAATGAGTTCTAAAGATTGAACAACGTAGGCCTTGTCTCGAAAAACCAAAAAAAAAAAAAAAAAAAAAAAAAAGAACGCAGGTACATAGGTCCTCAGGCTTGGGTGGCAAGTGCCTTTACACAGTGTGCCACCGCCACCTTGCTGGCCCTTGAAACTGGTTAAAAGTAAGCTATTAACGACCAGCTGCTCACCCAAAGCTTTTGCAGTTTCTCCAAACTTGTAATTCCCCGAATCTCCTTCCTGCCTCAGGGACTTCCCCTGGGACATACCCTGAGATAGAATTGGTGCTCGCCCGTCCCCTTGCCTGACCTTCAGTAGCAGAGATGGGCTGTGATCTAGTCCTGTAGCTACAGCCCCGAGAGGAACTCCAGGGACACTCTAGACCAGCTGCCCACTATAACTGGCTCAAGAGTTGGCCGAGCAGTTGGGGTCACAGCCCGAGTCAGAATCCAAGAGAGGCTCAACCAGAGTGTTGTCTCGGAGATGCAGAGGACATTCTCAGCCAGGGGATTCATGGTTGTGTGACCTTCAAGTGTGTACTTCCATGCACATGTGAGCACAATCACACTCACACATTTTTCTTGGTCAGGGATAAAGGTGTTATGTTTTCAGAGGAATCCATGTCCCTAGGGATTCCAAGACCTAGCATCTTGTCTCCAGAGAAACCTCGCCTAGCAGCTGCACATGACTCCCAGGCTAGGACAGAGGTAGCCTGGGTATAGCAGATATTAGCGTGCCGAGGAGACCTGGCAGCAGCTAGCACCAAGTAGCCAGGGGGCCTGCTCGGTTGTGGCGCACTTCTGGACCCAGCCAATCTGAGGACGCGTTTCCACAGATCTTCTCTTCCATGAGGCAGGGAGTGAGCCTGGATTGGAGTGGTGGGGACACAAGGCCAGGAAATGTGAGAATGTTGTAAGGGGGCGGGGTGTGGTGATGGGAGGATTGGAAATGACTTTATTGCCTCAGTTTACAGGAAAGAATGCTGGAGACCCAGGGCAGAAACCAGCAATCTATCCTGGAGAAGTGTGGGTGGGGCACTGCCTCTGGGCTGCAATTTACACCAGGAAGTCACAAGGGAGGGGGATGGCTGGCTTGCCGCCTACAAAGGGGCCCCAGAGGACAAGGACCTGTGTCTTCAGAGGAAGGGCAACATTGCCAAGGAGGCCTACAGGGCAGAACAGGTTCAGAGCCAGTCACCAGGACCATAGGGGACATAGAGCAGAAGGGGCCTGGCTAGGCTAGTCAACATGGTCAGGCCAGGAATAGACATGGTGATGTCTCTGTCTTTGTTCGCTCTCCATCACCTCCAGCTGGCAGTGTACACATCCTGCAAGCTGGCTTTCCCAGATGCTGGGACTGGGCAGCTTCCCCCTGGAGCAGGAGGGGTGTGGCTGAGCTAGAAGTCAGTAATGGCAGGGGAGGGGAGAAGAGGGGACATTGGGACTGAATGACTGAGAAGGTAGCAGCTGCCAAGTGGCTGCCCGCTGGCTGTTCTTGCCTCAAGTAGCTGGCTACCTAGGTGGCTGTACTGCTGAGGCCCGACAGACAGCCTGTGTCCAGACAGATCCCCTCAGCAGACAGCTGGCTCCTCTCTCTGGGGAGGCTCCCGCCCTGGGAGAGAGCTGACAGGTGCTGGGATGGCCTTTTAGAGGGTCCTTGTTTTCAGCGCAGGCTTCCCAGTTGTGCAGGGCGGTGTAGCCTGCACCTGCCTCCCTTCTGGCCTGGCAGCCCTCCCCGCTGGAGGCTCGTGGCTGTGCCTGCCTCTGTCTTCCGTGGTCTTGCAGGCCAGGCCACTTTATTTCTTCTTTGGGCTGAATCATACCTAATTACAACTGATACCAGGGAAGGTTAGAATGCAGACAATCAAGTTCTTTGGTTTCACTGACCAACTTACGTTTAACTTGAGAGGTTGACGATACTGCCTACATCCACCATAGTTTGGGAAGGGCCCCATAAAACGGAAAAGCAGGCCACCCGTAGGCTCACAGTAAAAGGCTGTTAGGTGCACTCAGGTCAATTTCCTGAATATTCCACTCCAGGGATATCCCCTTGCTCCTTCTGCAAGCGATCCAGAGCGGCTAGATCCCACGGCGATGTAAAGAGTCAGAATTGGCCTTCTTGCATGAAAAGAGAAAGAAAAGGGCCTAGACCTAGTGCCCGTAAGAGCTCCTGTGGCCTTCGTCCCTCCACGGCAGGCCGAGTGCCAGCTGTCGCTGCCTCCCCGTGCTGGCAGCACAGAGCAGTCGCTGAAGCGGAAAGTGGGGACAACTCACTTATTGTCTGTCCATTGAGGGAAGGTAGCCAGGTATGTCTACTGCCTGAGGCTCCTGTGCGGGCCAGAGAGCACGTCCATCAGCCAGTGAGGCTAGCTGTGCATGGCAGGATGGGGGGGGGGGGAAGGGGAGGTTGGGGAGCAGGATCAGGACAAAGGCTGCTGGGGGAGGGGAGCAGCCCTGCTGAATCCGTCTGTCCAGTTACATCTGCTGTGGCTTTTCAGACTAGGCCGAGTGGCAGGCCAGGCCAGCTGCATCCTCCCCAACTAACTTCTACCAAAAAACATCTATCTGCTTGCTCTATCTGCGCATTGAGTTCCATATAAGGTTATGACTATGTTTTTTTTTTCTTTTTAATTGCAAATGATTGAAAGTAAGCCCTGCCCAAGGCATAGGGAGGTTCAGCACTAAAGAAGCCACCGGTCCAAGAAAATGACCCAAATAGAGAGACACTCCACTCTGCTGCCTGGCAAGAGTAGGTGTGTTCTGTCTTCCAGCTCTCCCTGGCAGCAGTAGTGTCTAACTCACCGCTTAGGTCACGGTGTAACTCACTAAGACACGGGGCATGAGTGAAAGCAGGCTCGCATCAACCCAGTGAAGGGTCTGAAAGGCAAAACCGTGTTCATCTGTTGTCAAATGTGTAGTCACAACCTGCGCCCCGACTCAGGTCTGGCCGCCCATCTTCAGTACGAGAATTCAAAGGGACAAGCTGCAAGTGGAAAAGAGAAGTCAGGTGTGGGTGGCGCACGCCTTTAATCTCAGCACTCCGAAGGCACAGGCAGGTGGATCTCTGTGAGTTCGAGGCCATCCTGATCTACATAGTGAAACCTTGCCTCAAAGAAAGAAAGAAAGTGGGGGGAGGGGAAGGGAGGGGGAGATTTATTCAATGTGGCTACATTGGGAAGAGGGACAAGGAAAGCCAGTGAACCCCACAAGTCCATTTCACCTCCAGGGCCCTGAAGTGCCGTGGGAGTTTGAACAGAGTCGGGATTCATTCATTAACCAGGCCTGGTTAAGGTGTGGCCCTGCCCACCTTTGATCCAACGTTATCTGGGCTTCAGTATGGTCCTGTATGGTTGTGTAACAGGTTGTTAGGACTCTGTGAAATCTCTTTCCAAGAGAAAAATTTCCCCTCTGGCTGGAGCGGTTTCCTTCTCCCAGCATGAGACTTCTGGGGGGAAATCCCCATTTATTTGAGGTTCATTGTTTCCATAGTCCTATAGCCAAATTGAAAGACGCAAAGTATCTCTAGAATATCTTCATTTCTGCCAGGCTGGTTAAACAAATAAGGAGGTGGGAGGGGCCTGTGAGACAGGCCAAGGCTCAGACTCTGGAGCTCTGTGGAGATGGAGTGAGCCTCTGCTCAGGGAGCTAGGACTCGGACAACCAGGGAAACCAAGTGGCTCACTGAAAGCCACAGAGCTGATGAGGACAACAAAGTCAAGCACTGTTCTAGAGCCAAAGCTGTCTCTCTAAGGACCTGAGGCTCCTCCTCCGTGAGACCTACAACCTGCCTGTTTTGCTGAAATGGCCCCTCCTCACTTCCCCCACACCCCCACCCTCACTGCATAAAGACTAGCGCCCCCTCGGCCTCTTATGGACGGCACGCCACACACCTTCCCTGTCAAGTTTCTCTTTTTACCCTGTGCGAAACCGGGTCCTCCCCTGCTTCCATCCTAATCTCCTCAGAGCACCTGATGCTGCCTCAATATAAGAGATGCTCCCACAGCATACGGGGACCTGCTGAGGGAAAACAAGGGAAGGCAGCGTTTCACCAAACCACCACTTGGCGCTCTAGAGGGCAGGCTCTCTCTGCCAATGCCCTACTGTCTACCAAAGCAGTGCCTTTAAATTTTTACCTGTATACATTTCCCATTTTGAATAAAGAGTTCTGCAGCTGAGGAAATGTCCCAGCCATTGGAGGGCAATATTTTTATTGCACGGATGGAAAAAAAAAAAAAATCAAGGCTCAAAAGACAAGGCATGCATCTGTAGCGGCCCAGATCTTAGCAGCTCCCTGCTGGGAGCCTCTTAGGAAGGAAGGCCTTTCAGTTAATAAGCAACCATTGCTTTACTTAAAGGAAATTCTACTTGTAGGTGTTCCTGCTGGGTAGTAAAAGAAAGGGAGTGTTCTTATTCTGCGGGAGACTAAGGATGCTGTAAGCTAAGCCAGGCCATGAGTCTGAAGCCACAGACTAGTCCCATGCCTAACTGCGTGTATGTATGCACTTTGTTTCTCTCTCCTCCCCTCTTCTCTCTTCTCCCCTCCCCTCCCCTCCTCTTATTTCCTCTCATTCCCCCTCCTCCTCTTCCCCCTCCTCCTCTTCCTCCTCCTCCTCCTCCCCAACCCGCTTCTCTCCTATTCACTAAGTAGCCTTCACTGCCTGGACTTCAGTGTGACCAGGCTGGCGTTCAAATTAATAGCGATCCATCGACCTCTGCCTCCTGAGTGCTGGGAGCTATTTTCTAATTTGAATATATTTAAATGTCTGCTATTTTAATGGGATGCTTTGTGATGTTAGTCAGACTGGAATAGGTTATGCTATACTAAGAAATGCCTGGAACACCAGTGTCTGAGCCCAGCAGAGACTGCGTCTCTTTTCAAATGCAAATCCATTGTGGATGGGCCAAGGATTCTGATCCACAGAACGCCTCAGGGACCCAGGCTGACCACAGAGTGGCTGCATCATTAGAACATGTGGCTTTCCAGCTAACTATGGCAATAAGACAGCCACTGGTTCCTTCTCTTTAAAAAGGGTTTTTATGGGGCCTGGAAAGATGGCTCGGTGGTTAAGAGTGTGTATTGCTCTTCCAGAGCGCTGGAGTTCACAATTTTAAATCTAGGTTCCATGTGTGAGGGGATCTGAGAAAACTGTCTTCCTGAGGCTGGCTTGGCTTGCTTTACATCATGATCTCCAGCTCCGTCCATTTCCTTGCACATATCCTCATCTATCTTTTTTCTACAGCTGAATAGAATTCCATTGCATGTGCCACTGTGTCCCTGGCATTAGACAGGACTGGGCTCTTTTTCTTAAAAAAACATTGATGGGTTTGTTGACTTAGAACCCTTTGGACATATACACAGGCAATGGCATGGCTGGGTCATATGCCAGTTCTTTTGTAATTTAATTTTTTTTTTTTGAATCTCCAAATTGATTTTCATTGTGAATGCACAAATGTACATTCCCACCAGCGGGGAATAAGAGGCCCCTTACCCGCCACATTCTTGCCAGTATTTATTTTCTTGATGACAGACAGTCTAAGTGGGATGAGATGGACTCTAAAAGCAGCCTTCATTTGCATCTTTCCAGTGGCCAAGGATGTTGACTGTCTTTTCAAGAAATATTTATTGGCTATTTGTATTTCTTATTTTAAGTGTCTGTCTGGTTCAGTTAGCCTGTTTGTTGATCAAATGGTTCAGATTTTGGTGTTTTTGTGTTTGTTTGGTTGGTTTTTTGTTTTGTTTTGGTTGGTTGGTTTTTTTTTGTTTTTTTGTTTTTTTTTGGCTCTTTATGTATTCTAGATATCAGTCTGTTGTGTAGTTGGCAAAGATTTTCCCACAACTTCTAGGTTCCTTCACTCTGTTTGTTTGTGTGTGTGTGTGTTTGTTTCCCAGGTAACATTATCTGTCAGTTCTTGCAATCATTTCGTGTGCTGTGGGAATCCTTCTCAGGGAGTCCTTGCTCATGTCTGGGGCTTGAGGTGTTTTACCTGTTCTCAAAATTTCGAGCTCGTGTTTAGTTTCATTCTTCTGCACATGAGAGTTTAGCTTTCCAGGCGCATCTGTTAGGTAGGCTGTCTTTCTGCAATGTGTGGTTTGGATAGACACCTTCGTCAAAATTTTGGTGACTACAGCTGTGTGTTTTATTTCTGGGTCACTTTTTCCCCCACACTGATCTAACATCTGCTCTGCTGCTCTTGTTCAGATGCCGTGTGATGTAATGAGGTTGGGTGTGGTTATACCTCCAGCATTGCTTACTCTCCTAAGGATTGCTTTGACTGCTTGGGTCTATATCGATGTTAGAATTGTTTTTCCTAGTTATGTGAAGAATGTCACTGAGATTTGAGTGAGGGCTGTGCTGAGTGTATGTGTTGTTTTTGGTAATATAGCCATTCTCATAACATGAACTTTTGTGAAATAATGGTGAATAATTCTAAATAATATGTTGGGTAATTTTTGATGGCCAACCTATAACCAACTTTGTACTAAATGTGTGTGTGTGGGGGGGGGAGTTGAATTGAGAGCATTTCCAGTAAAATCTGCAACAAGAAAAGGCCGCCAGTTTTCTCCTCTCTTACTCAAAATATAGTGCTTGAAGTCTTAGTGGGAACAACAAAGCAAGAGAAAGAAAGAAAAGGGATGCGAATTGGAAAGGAAGAAGTCAATTCATTCCCATTTGTACGTGACATGGACACGATCCTGTCCTTAAAAAAACCCTAAATACCTTTCAGAAAACTCTCAGGCCCTATAAACACTCTCAGCAAAGTAATGGGATAGAAAGTTGGCATGAAAAGCCAATGGTTTTCTATCTAACCATAGCAGACTTGCCAAGGAAGAAATCAGAGAGGAAGATGCCACTCATGACAGCCTCTGAAAACCAAAACACATGGGCATTCGCTAGAGAATGAGTAGACCCTGGAAATACTGCGTTAAGTGAGCTAATCCAGGTGTGGCGAGACAAATACTGCACATGTGCTCTCAAATGCAGAGCCTCACTTCTGATTTTACATGTGTGTACTTATGTTGGAGTGACTGTGGGTAGGCATCGGGAAATTAACTGTAAATGTGCCATCAGGAAGGTAATCCACACTTGCCCTTTGTAGCAGAAAGGTCAGAACTGGTAACATGGCCCCAAGTTCAGGGAGCTGGGAAAGACTGATGATAGTTTTACATAATCTGGGGCAGCAGTGTTTCTGCCCAAAGCACCCAACTTCAAGTGCTGGCACACAAACTCAGGAAAACTCAGATGTCTGGTTTCCTATAAGTAAGCCAGAAGATCTACCCTTTGGAGTGAGGAATGTGTCCCTGTTCCCTGTGGGTTCTGTAACAGCTGTCCTCTAATTAAACCATCCCTTTAATCACTAGACATGGTTACATTTTTGTTTTTCTTTCTGAGACATAATCTCACTCTGGAGCCCACACTGAATTTGCAGTGATCCTCCTGTCTCAGCTTGGGATTACAGGAATAAGGCTGACTTACATTTTGTATTACTGCTGTGTGTGTGTGTGTGTGTGTGTGTGTGTGTGACAGAACTGACTTGTGGGGGACTTTATAAATCTTGTACTCACGTCAGCATCCCACAACGGGCTGAGCTGTCCTTGGTACCAGAGACAAGTGGTGAGACAGAAAGGCATCTGTGACCACCCCACTGTACACCGGTGCCCCTGGGAGCACCTCTTAAGCAAGCAGGATCATAAATATTGAAGCGGCCCCAGGTCAAAAGCTCTGCCCATCCCTGGCCAGGGTTTGCTTTGCTCCTGTGTGCTGGGGGAGCAGCTACGGATAGGCGGAGAAGAAGATGGTACTGCCAGCACCACAAAAGCCAGGAGAGGGAAGAGCTTCAAGAGCTCCGGGTTGTGTGCAGCAGGCAAAGCTGGGGCTTCATGCAGGACCTGGGCAGACACTGGATAAAGATGCAGAGGGAATCAAGGGAAAGCGCTACTTCACATCCTTTCAAGTACACTGTTCTTCCTGTAATGAGCTTTCTGAAAACTTGACAGTGTTGCACCATGTGTCCGAGGAATCAGTGTTGACCCAGAAACCCCAACACAGGGCATTCCCCAGGCTGAACACTGCTGCCCGGCATCAGTATTTGAGGAACTACCCAGGCAAAGAGTTACATCCACACTTTCCACAAGCCAAGCAGGGGGAACTTAGCCCTATTGTGAAACCCCTGTTGCTGGGCCAACGAGAACATGCGGGGAGTCCCCAGCTCTGATCCCAGTTGGGGCAGTGCTGTGTCACTATGTAGGTCAGAACACACCCTACACGGTCAAAGCCTGGCTTCTCCACAGGCCATGGCTGGTCTCACCGAAGAGTGGGCAGAGCTCTGTTGATTGGATAGTTCTAAGATGCCGTTAAGCCCACCTGCCCCACATCCTTCCATTCTCCTGGCACACAGTAATCCTCCTGCCTCTGTCATCAAATGTCTGTTCAGGGATAGAGTCCATCTTGTGGGTATCAGTCAAGGAGAGAGGAGGGAACACACCCCTGGTCAGGGGGATGAAGGAACAGAGCTCACATCAGTACTGAGGCTGTGTTGGCCTTCATCTTACAGCCCAGCAAATAGAAAGGACCTCAGGGAGGGTCCTCAGCCAGGAAGCCAGAACTCTGACCCATCTCTACTTTCTATAACTAGGGCAACCTTGGTCTCAAAGTATTAAGTGGAAAATTCTAGAAATAACTAGCTGGTAAGTTTTAAACTGGATGCCATTCTGAGGGGCATGAAGAAATATCACCACCCAACTTCTCTCTGCCTAGGCAGGAAGCATCCTTGTGCCCCTTAGATGCACACTCTGTGCATTACGTGCCTGCCAGAGTCACTTAGTAGCCACCTCTGTCACCAGACTGACTACGGCAGTATCAGTGCTTGAGTTTAAGGAGCCCTAGTTTTACTTGTTTAACTTGGTCTGTCTAGTCAGGAGTGAAAGCAGCAAATTCTTCACCCACTAAGAAATAGAGATGTAGGGGCTGGGCCTGGTGGCACACACCTTTAATCACAGCACTTGGCAGAGGCAGGCAGCTCTCTGGGAGCTTGAGGCCAGCCTGGTCTACAGATGGAGTGCAGGACAGCAAGGGCCACACAGAGAAATTCAGTCTCAAAAAAAAAAAAAAAAGAAAAGAAAAGAAAAAAGAAAGAAAGAAAGAAAGAAAAGAAAAAGGAAGGAAGGAAGGAAAGGAAAAGGAAAAAAAGAAAGGAAAAGAGTGTGATGTGTAGTACGGCTAGGATTTAGGAAAAATGAGCCAGTCTTCTGTCCATGAATATTCTGACAGAAAAACAATCCATGTGAGGTTGTTTGTTTGTTACCTAAAACTCTACAGGTTGCGAGCACAAGCCAGTCAGGCTCCTAACTAAGCTGAGAAGGCATTCAATCACAGGGTTTGGGGCCTTTCACAGTCTCAGGAGTTCAAAGCATACCCACATGTGATAGGGGACAGCTCTAATTCAAACACGCCAGGAAGATAGAGAAAATCCTTGTGCTTTATCTTCTGTGAGAGCGTATGGGCAGGCCCGGAGGTCCTCGTGCTTCCGAGGTTGCAAATGGAGAAGAGACAGCGAGAGCTCCACCTGTGAGTCAGCCACAGAATCTGGAGGCTGGACACGGCTCCAGGTGGCCTTTACGGTTCAGAACTTGCTGAGAGTGGAAACATTACGAGACCAGAATTAGGCGCCCACACTGACTCTTGCGCCTGCAGAGTCCCCTATACCGGTGTTCGTTGGTGGATTTTTTTGGCTTCACTTCTGTCCTGTTTTCTCACCCATTACTTGGGAACATTGATCAGTGCTTCTTGGTGCTATCTATTGTAAGGACCGGATGATTCACAGGACTGTCCTGCAGTCCAGAAGGAATGAGAGCGGACCAGATGAACCCCCACTGGGAGAGCCGGCCCATGGGAGGAACCTCCAGAGTAGTGATCGGATCACTGTGAAAGGGAGGAAGGAAAGGAAGGTGAGGAAGAAGCTTAGGAAGAATCTAGAAAAGCTGAGAAGAAGCCATCGTCTAGAATGTTCATTGGAGAGGAAAGAGTACATGGCTTAAAATGTTTAGAAACTGATCCAGAGTCTTGGAGCTCCCGTAGAACTTTCTGGTGGGACAGGTGGGGTAGCTCCTCAGCCTGATGCTCCCAACTTAACAACCCTGCACTTGGACAAGGATGACTAGGTTGAATGAATGTTCTCATACCAGGGCTATGGGCGCTGGACAACACTGGATGCGACTTCTCCTGACTCCCCAAGCAGCACACCTGTCCTGGCGAGTTTTGTGTCAGTGGGACACAAGTGAGAGTTGTCTAAAAGGAGGGAAACTTAATTGAGAAAAATGCCTCCATAAAATCTAGTTGTAAGCCATTTTCTTAATTAGTAACCCGTGGGGGAGGGCCCAGCCCATTATGGGAGGGGCTGTCCCTGGGCTGGTGGCCCTAGGGATGCTATAAGGAAAAAACAAAACAGAACAAAAAAAGCTGAGCAAGCCATGACGGATGAACAAGCCAGTAAACAGCATCCCTCTATGGCCTCGGCATCAGCTCCTGCCTCCAGGCTCCTGGCCTGCTTGAGTTCCTGTCCTGACTTCCTTTGATGAGGAACAGTGATATGGAAATGTAAGCCGAATAAACCCTTTCCTCCCCAAGTTGCTTTGGTTATTGTGTTTTTTCAAAGCTATAAGCCAACATCCTTTGTCATCTTTCTGACAGGTGACTTCTGGGTCTGAAGACAAGCACTGAAGATGAAGGAAGATTGCCCACCTAGTTCTCACGTGCCTATCAGTGACAGCAAGTCCATTCTGAAGTAAGTTTGAGTGTGCAATGTTGGGGTGAGGGGTGCTCGGCAGTCACCTGTGGCTTCTTCAGACATGGTACTGTGCCCTGGGGACAGTGCTGAGTGCTTTTGTTGGGGGGCTGCCCCTCTTTGAAGATCAAAGTTTCTTTAGGATTTGGGTTTGAGCATGGAGTGGGGTGCCCATGGGGCTCTGCAGTGACAATATTTAATTTGTTTAAAGACTAGAATTCTATAAGCACTCTTGCTGCCTAAAACAGCCTAAAAATCTGATTGTCGGTTTTAATGGAAAAAAAAAGTGTACCTTATTGATATATTTTAACTTCGCTTATTTTTATTTACTCTATCTCATAAAACTACTTGGAATATTTTCTCTGAACTGAAGAACAGCATCTATTTATTACACTCATTTAGTGTGTGTGTGTGTGTATGTGTGTGTCTGGGGTGGGAGGTGCCTGCCACAGCAACTATGTGGAGGTCAAAAGACAACTTTTGGGACCCACCATGTGGGTCTCAGGCATCAAACTCAGGGCACCAAGTTTGGCAGTAAGAACCTTTGCCCAATGAGCCATCTTGCCAGCCTAAGAAGCATGTTTCCCTGACTTTATCTTGCCTTTTGAGTCCTGAGTGTGATAACTTTCTAAAAGTGGGCGTGGTTAGCTTCACATGCCTGTGTATTTTCCAATACATGTGAGTCCAGCCTTTACCTATTAATGGACACGGGACAAATGCAACATGGACTCCTTGCTTGCCGCTGTCACTAAGTTGCTCACTGTTGTTCCCGTTAGCGCCCCACATTTCCACATCATACACAGAACACACACCTGCCTGAGCCTCAGGATGTCCCTGTCCTTTTTTGTGCTGTGTGCAGTGGTGGTGGTGGTGGGGCTGCTTAGGAAGGTGATAGAACACTGAGGTCCAGCGGGTGCCTGTGGCCAGGAAGGCAGAGCACACTGTAATTAACAAACATGTCACACACGGCCATGTACCAGCCCTCTGTGGCTCCGTGTTGATTGGCAAACATTCTGGATGCAGCTCAGTTCAGTAAGTATGCCTTGCTAGTTCTACCTGCCTGCCGCCCCCCCCCCCCCATTTCAACCTGCTGGGAGGTTGAAAACTCACCAGCGTGTTTCACACTGCATAACCCCTGGCCTGGACCCATGCTGTGCGGATTTTCCTTGTTCTGACCACCCATGCCGGGGGGGGGCCCCCCCCCAGCACTGTGGTTTCCCAATGTGCTGGGAGAAAGTGAGCGGAGTGGCCTGCTTGGGCCCTGTCACCCTCATCCCTGGATTTTATCTCTGGACAGTCAAGACAGGAAAGAAGCGGCTCCCACCTCCCTTGTGGCCCCACAGCAGCTGGTAATCCAAGCCACTTAGGTCTTCAGAGGCCATGGGTCAGAGGCGAGCACAGGAAGGGTGTTAGGACCTGTTCCTGTGCAGTAGCGAACATGCACACATAGCCCAAGTTGCTGCCTGTGGGGTGGGAACCTGCCTAGGAATTTGCTTACTTCTCAGCACCTTCATCTTGACTGCCTTCCTCCTCCAATGCATCCAAGGGCACAGATGCAGAAGCCACAGGAAGGGCAAGTGCCATGATCAGACAAGCAGGTCTCTTGGCTTATTGGATGTGGTTGGCAAAAATGTAAGCCACTATATTTATCTGATGGATGAAAGTGATGTCAGTGGTACCAATGTCTTGGTCTAGGCCCCTCCACTCCCCAAGTGGACATGCGTGTCTGTGTCTTTTTAGGTCAGAACTCTTAAGCCTGCTCAAAACCTACAACTGCTACCATGAGGGCCGGAGCTTCCAGCTAAGACACCATGAGGTGAGGCCTGTCACCCTCTTTGCTTGCAGGGTCATCAGTTGGCTTAGCTCCTGTGGACTGTGGAGTTCTGCATCCGTTGTCCCCAGGTAGTTAACGCATCCTAACCCCTACACTCTCCACGTGTGCCAGTTTTGGCTCTTGTCAACTTTCCTGGCCAGGAACCAGGGTACCAGTAGACAGGGTTGGGCTGAGGTGTCCCTGTGAGGTTCTCCTAGCAAGGACATTACCTGTACTTACATGTAGTGCTGCATTTGTGGGCGGGAAGTCCCAGAGCCTGGCCAGCCCCTGCTTCCCTCTGCCCATCCTGGTACTCGGTGGGAGGGTGAAGGGTAATTTGGTCCCTCTGTGCTCTTCTGACACTTCACACACAACAGGGTACCAGCTCCCACAGAATCCATGCTGAGAAGGAAGCACTCTTGACCCTCAGTTCAGTGAGTGTGCCACACCAGTTTTACCTGTGTGTCTTCACCTCACCAGCTCAGCCGCATGTCCTGGACCTTCTCTCACCGGGGCCCTTTCACTGTGGTACCCTCACCTGAGAAGTGGTGTCTTGACTGCCTTAGGGTATGAGCTCATATGACAAGGGGCGTATGGGGAATTGGGTCCTAATTGTAAGTGACAGCCACCCATCAGAAGCAACCCAAGGCTACAGTGTGGAAATGTGGTCCTCATACAGACTGATTTTTTTTTTTCTGAAAGAGGCTACATATCTGGAAACTCCTGAGGGATTTCTTAAACCTTGAAGCACTCTGTGGGGTGTCTAGCAGGGTCCTGGCTGAGATGCACTTGAGGGCACATCAAGCCAGCCCTGGGCTTGCACCATCCATAGCCTCACATGGGTGTTTTAGTTGTGACCTTGCACTCCCAGTTGTGTCTAATCCTGTACCCTTTACTGTCTGATGAGAAGGCTCCTAGTGTAAGAGTTTTGGGGGGACTATTTCCACGGTTGGGATCTGGTTAGCTGATGGGTATGCTCTGCCTCTCGGTGTCTGAAGAGGGCCAGTAGAAACTCAGTGAAGCCTCTGCTGTTTCGTAGCCACTGGGTCCCCAAACCTCCCTCGTGTTGCTTGGTCATCATCCCAGTTCCATGGTATTAGACTAGAGCCAGCCAAACAACGTCATGCAGGCACCATGGCAGCCCATGGGTCAGGACACTGGTGTTTGGTAAGTCCATTCACACAGAGTGGGGGGGGGGGGGCAGCTGCAGGTTCCTGGTCCAGGCAGGGCTGGGCTGCCTGGACCATCCCTAACAAAAGCCCTGTGCATCGCCTTTTCTTGCTGTGCCCTCAGTGTTGGGCTCTGGCACCGGTGCCCATCGATCCCTTGTTCTCCTCCCTGTCTCCTCCTTTTGATATCTTGAGGTTATTTCTTATGTTCTTCTCCTTGAGCAGCTACGTCTTCAGTTCTGCCTCAGCCCTCCCAGCTCCGCACAGCCTCTCAGGGCTCCGGCCCGGCTCTGGTCCTTTTTAGCCCTGCCGTCTTAGGTTCCACGGGCTCTTTTCTCCCCTGAGTGAGAACTTCCGGGTGCTAGGACTGCGCCCCACTTGGTTCTGTCTATGCCAGGCCGGCAGGTGTAGAACAAGGCCATTCAGGTTGTGAAAAGAACCCTGAGTTATGAGCTCCAGTGTGGTGGGCAGCAAGGGAGGGAGGCAGGTAAATGCGCTTGGAGGGGTTTTGCTCTTTGGCCCATGCTACTAAGTGAGGGATTTGTGCCCACCTCAGGTTCCGGGCACAGACACAGGGAGTGACAGGAGGGCCTTAGCTGCGGTTCCCTTCCTCAGCTTTGGGTGTTTCCGGGACTGATGTTTCTAAGGCTGGGCGGTTGTCTGCTATGGCTCTGTGTCAACATCTTTAGTGTCACTAGGGAACTGACTGGAAATGGAAACTTTTTATGTGTGCATGCTCCCTCTTACACACACACACACACACACACACACACACACACACACACTACATGAACATACGAAACAAAAACTTTCCTTTCTCTCATCAGTGTTTTACCAAACTTTTCAGGACATTATTATACAAGGTCAAGTTTGAGAAAAATTAACCCCCTCCTCTGATCCTGGCACTCAGGAGCTGAGTTCAAAGCCAGCCTGTGTTCACTTAGTAAGTTTCAAGTCAGCCAGAGCCACATAGCAAGACCATGATCTTGGCTCTTGGGATCCCTGAGGTAATTTTTTCTGTGGGAGTAGCTAGATAGCCTGAGTGTGCCATGAAGTGGTTTTGTTGTTGTTGTTGTTTTGTTTTCTGTTTTTGTTTTGAGGGACATGGGAAATCAGTGAAGTGCAGCTGCCAAAACTCACTCCTGACTCTGGCCTCTCCTGGCTGAGAGTTTACCTCAGCAGGAGTCTTGTGTTTCTAACTCTAAACGCATGGGGCAAAATGACCTGATGTCTGTGAAACCAGAAAATGCCTTTCAGGAACCTTCTGCAGTATTAACCGTCTCAGAGAGCAGGCAGTCTGAGGAAGTGTGTGCCTTTTTCAAGGTAACAGCCACCACAGAGGCAAGCCTGTATGGAGGTCCAGGATCTCGGCGTTCCGGCACACAGGCATGGGGCCCTGGGATTCGCCTACTGACCAGTACAAGTCTCAGACCTGCTGTTGGTCTGATCCCATGTCCCAGGCACTTACTATGGGACAATCCCGGAATGACCTGTCCTTGGGCGTCACAAGGACAGGCAGATGGAGGAAGTTAAAACTCCCGGGAGGGAAATCTGGTCCACCAACCAACTTTGCCTCTCTAGTTATCACCATGGGCTTTTCCTGCTAAGAAACCAAGGCTCTCTGAAGTTAAATCTCTAGCTGTATTGCCTGAACAGCTGACTTTTCCTGGGGAGATAGAGCACGCACACGCACCTACTCATACTGGAAGAGGAACCCATTACAGCCCAAAGTAATGGCACCAAAGTCCAGCAGAGTGAGCCTGGGAGATTTTAACAGGAGTCTGAGTGACGGGTGACTTATGGGAGCAGAAATGACTCAAAGGCAGCCACATCGTCACAAAGCCTACCCCAGCTGCACTCTTAGAAACCCTCTATACAATGTATAGGTAGGAATGCTCACCTCGCTGCCACCCCAGCTGGCTCATCAGCAGCTGTTCTCCACACCTATAACCCTGGGGAGGGGAGGGCCCTAGGGGAATCTTGAGCTTCAGTGAATCTTGAGTTTCCGAGACGTGCACAGTTTGTTTACTTCCGGAATCACTTGAGCCTCCCCCTTCCCCTTCCTGGAGGGGACAGTTCAATTTGCAGGACTTTGGAGTAAAGGAAGCAGCCTGGCTTAGCTCCAAAGGCAGAGTGTTTAGGAGAGCAAAGCCCTTTCCGGCATTAAGGTTTAGAATTCTTTAGAGGCTTGAATTGGGCATCGCTGAATAGGTCTCACACGTGGGGCAGTTTGTTATTCTTGAGCCTCAGGCTAGCAGGTATCTTCAAGTTTCTGAAGCATCACCACTTGGGTGTGTCCTTGGAAGAGGCCCTCCTGGTTGTCATAAGCCTTGCTGGTAGCAACTACAATCTGGGGGTACATTTCGGGGGGGGGGCAAACCTCCCTCACTGTCACATGGGATACCTGTAGAGAGATGAGGTACATCTGTGGGTGGGGCCACCCTGTGGGACAACTGTTTCTCAATGATCTTTCTCCCAATTACTAAGAGCAAGGGGGACTAAGAGCTAGGGGGAACAATTTCACTCTCTGGGGGATGGTGCGCCAGCCCCCTTTACTGTAAAGCTTGCCTTTGGGATAATTTTGCTTCAGTCACAATGAGAATTGTAGAACAATCTCTATGTACATTCCAACGTTGGCAGTTTTCTAGAAATGCTGATATATAAACTTATCAGTGCAGGGACTCACTAATCCCACCCAGGCTGTGTGATCAGGTTTTCCCAGCCAGCCTTGATACTAAACTTTTAGTGGTTCACAGTCTCCCCCTGGTGGCCATGTGCCACACTGCACCTACTTCTATTCTGTTCTACATCTAGTGTGTGAGTATCCTTCCCTGGAAGGGTTGGGACCACCCTCTCTTGGGCCTGAAAGATCACTGAACCCTGGAGTGAATAGTTGCGCCTCGACACATCTGTTCCCTGGGAGCTTCAACGTCTATACTAGGCTGTCCTGTCTTCAGCAGCTTAGGAGCACTGCTCTCCCCAGCTCCTTAGTGGACTCAACTTGTGTGGGGTGAAGTAAAGTGGGGTGGGGCGGGGTGGAGGCAGAGCACTTTTTCAAGTTGCCAATCAGCATCTTTCATAGCAGGGATGTCTGAGCAAGTTGAACTTGTGAGCACATGGGACACCCACTAATGCCGTGCCAATTGCCAGGCATCTCCCTCTGGCCCAGTTTTCCTATTGCTTCGCAGAAGGGGACATAAGGAGGATGTGTGATGCAGGCCTTGCCCACCTAGTCTCCTTCCAGGTATCCAGTCTCCCTATCACACATGGGGACATTCTACATAAAGTCTGCCTGCTGCTGAGGAGGCACAGCAAGCTGGGGAAGATGCAAACTGCATCTCTACCCATGTCCATTTATCTGGCTTTCCCAAGCCTGTGAAAGGTGCAGGATTATGCTGTGTCCTGCATTTTACAGAGAAAAAAAAAACTGAACAAATGGCTTGTCTGAAACGTTTTCTTTGGGTATGTGGTTTACATTCCGCTTTGGAGAAAAATATGTGCCAAAGAGGATAGCGAAGTGATTAAAGTCACACACCGACACATACGCACACACATGCACAGACACACAAACCCACAGAAGAGAGAGACAGAGAGAGAAAGACAGAGAGAGAGAGAACATGAGAGCGTAACCAAACAGTTTGGCAGTGCACAGAGCCACCCAGATGCCGCTGCTGCTGCTCCGCCCTTTTCTCCTTTCTCCCGGCCGCTTCCATCCTGAGCATGCTCAGCTGGCTGCAGCCCACACAAGGGAGCAGGTGCTGGACCTTATCCCTAATTCTTTTCTGCTCTCTGAGACCACACCTGCCCCTCTGAGAAAGGAAACCCTCCCATCACCGACTCCCGGTCTTCACCCTGTTGCTTGGTAGGTGCCTCTGGACGGTGGGGACACAGTGGTGACCTGGACTTCCAAAGCCTTAGGACATACAGCCTTAGCTAGGACAAGGTGGCTGGACAGCGTCCTGCTGCAGCCCCTCCCCATAACAAGGGCCCAGGTGAAGATGGTGGCTACGCACAAAGACAAGTAGAGGCCGGGCCAGACGCAGGTGTGTGGCAGCCTGCAGGCTGTGTGCCGCATTCTGTTTGGGCCCTGACCGTAAGAACTTTCGGGTACCACAATGAGATTTGGGCACTGGAGCCAAGACAGTAGATTCCCCGGGTGCCTAGGTAACAGTCCCTATGAAACACCGTGGTGCATCTGCTGAGACCTCGTTTTTTTTCTGTTAGGAGTCAGGAAATATGTGTCTCAAGGTGGAGGATAAAGGGCAGGCCCTTACTTGGAAGGCTTTAGGACAGTGGTTCTCAATTTGTGGATGACAACGCCTTTTGGGGGTTAAATGACCTTTTCGCCGGGGTTGCCTAAGACCATTGGAAAACACAGATATTTACATTATCATTTATAATGGTAGCAAAACTACAGTTATGAGGTACAATGCAAAAATTATGGTTGGGGATCACACAACGCAAAGAACTGTATTAAATAGTCGCAGCCTTAGGAAGGTTGAGAACCACTGCTTTAGGGAACTGAGCGTTTCCCGCTCTTCCCCTCCCCCCCCCCTTGGCCCTTTGTCCTTGGTTTCACGTGAGACTGTGGCAGCCACCCAGAGTACAGCCCACATCTCCTCATTAGAGCAATCTGGGAGGTGGTCACTCTGTTTACACTCATTTTACCCATGATTAAAAAAAAAAAAAAGCAACAACAACAAAAAAAAACAACCAAGGAATAGAGACACTAAGTCACTCCTTCAAAGCCACCAGCCAGCCAGCCAGTCAGGGTGCATTGTGGGAGCTAGGTTGTGTCGATGGGTTGCATGAGGAATTGCCTGGTCCCTGAAGACCTGCCAGGAAGTGTCTGCCACAGGAGAGAAGCTGTGGAGGCCACGGGGTCCCACCGTATTCTTTATGAGCTTTTTTTTTTTTTTCCTGGGGACGGGTTAGAGTTCATGGATGACCGGGAGGTGCAAACAGAGAGTGCTGAGGACGCTGCTGGAGCGGGAGCTGGAGACAGAGACTGCGGCTAAGGCCTGGCAGGGCTTTCTACGAGTCCAGCTTTTCAGGTTGGAGGTCTGGTGCCTGTGTCCTGATTTTCTTCCCAGAGAGCAGTGAGGTACCCTGGCCTCACAGAGCCTCCCCATGTCCTTACACTTGTCCATCTGTCTGTGCGCACCCCTGGGATCAGAAGGGCGCGTCCCATTGGGTAGGTCTTTTCTATCTGCCTGCTGTTCCTGGGACTTCCCGAAGAGCCAGTCTAGAGGGTTGTCAGTACCAGGAGAGGGCAGTGTGGGCTGCGGGCTGCCAAAGCAAGCAGAGCTGTCTTCTAGAGACTCGGCCTGCGGTCTCTTCTCTCTAGTCCAGGCTGGCCGGGAGGGTCTGTTGGGTCGACTCCAGACTGTGACTTTGTCCAGCACTGAGGTGGGCTGTGCCAGCTGACAAATCGACCTAACATAGTCATCCAGGCCGGGAGAGGTTGGGGGGTCCTGCCCAGGGGCCCCGTGAGATAACTCTTCTGTAGTTTCCCGGATCGTGGGCAAGTGGGGCACAGGCAGCAGAAGCCGGGACCTCATTGCCTGCTAATAAAGCAAAAATAACCTGTTGGCCAAGAGAGAGTAAGTGGTGAGGGCCTGCCATGCTATCCTGACACCCTTCCTCCGTCCTCCGACTCATTGTAGAAGCTATGGGGGACTCAGGTACCCAGAAAGCAAGAAGAAACCTGCAAAGCTGGGACCAGGGCTCATCCCTCGGCTCTTACTTCCTACCAACATCAAAACCCACATCTAAGACTTCAACGTTAGAGTAGTTTAAGATGCCCTAGCTCCCTGGGGCTGGAGAGATGGCTCAGCAGTTAAGATGACTTATTCTTGCAGAGAACCTGAGTTCAATTCTTTTTTTTTTTTTCTTTCCTGAAACAAGGTTTCTCTGTGTAGCCTTGACTGTCCTGGACTCGCTTTGTAGACCAGGCTGGCCTCGAACTCACAGCGATCCACCTGCCTCTGCCTCCCTGAGTGCTGGGATTAAAGGCGTGCGCCACCACACCTGGCCTGAGTTCAGTTCTTGGTACACACATGGTGGCTTAAGCCATTTTTGTAAATCCAGTTCCAGGGGGATCTGACTAGCACAGATGTAGTACACATACATTCGTGTAGGCAAAATATCCGTACATATAAAGTAAAATAGTAAATTAATTAAAAAATTTTAAAACAAAGAATGAACATATAAAAGAACAGCGGATGCTAATGCGAGGTCAAAGGACACCCAGGTTTTAAACCAATCTCTGCTACTTAATGACCTGGGGACCCTTCACTATGTCACCTCTCCAAACCTCTAACGCATCTGAATAACCAGAGTTATAAGCAGCCCACTGCCTGGGGCATTATGGGAAATGCCTGGAGTTACAGCTTATAGCTGTAAACACAAAAGCCTTGAATAAAACACCTTATTATCCGAGTCACCAGTGGCCCCCACCACCCTGGGCTTTTATCCAGTAGCCAGGCTGTAAAAACTCGGAGAGAAACTAGCCCCTGTGTTTTAGACCTCCCTGTGTGTTCAAACTGGGAGGACATTTGCTCCTCTTACCTGTAGGTCAGCAGCCGGCGTGGCTGGGAGTCTAGGTCAGTAAAGATGGTCTAATTCTAAAGAAACGCCAGAGGCAGGCAGCCACGGCTGGGTCTCTAGCTCTCGGTCGGTCGCTGTGAAGAGGACAACTCCTCTGCGCTGTCTGACCAACCCAACACCGGCTGCTGCTTTTAAAAGGTTCCTCCCGTCACCTATCAGTGACAGGAAAGCTCAAAATAGCAGCACTTAGGAAGGTTCTCAGTGGGTAAACAGCACGGAGGGCGGAGGGCGGAGGGCGGGGCTTGGCCCAGCTGCCAGCCAGGGCTTTGTGGCTGTGCCTGTAGTGGGTTGGGAAATGTTTACACTGCAGGGTGAGGTGTGGGGCAGCCACTGTGCCTTGACAGTCATGACAGGTAGAGACCAAAATCAGGTTAGGGGGTGCTGGGAGAACCTGGGAGCACCACGGGACTCTCACAGGCAGCCCAAAGGTCTGCCACCCTTGTCTGGTGTAGCACAGTATTTTCTACTATGTATTAGACCAGCTCTTGTGATCCTGTGACACGCTGGCCTTGCACTAATTTTTGCTGAGTCCCAGGCCTGCCCTTGTGACCCTAATAACACATGAGCCTTGCTAGGGCTCTCTGGCCTGGAGTCTCCCCGGGCCTGCTGCAAAGTGAGGGACAATACCCCCTTTCACAAGCACCAGGGCAGGCTGGGGGGTGGGGGTCTGGCCTCCTCTCTCATGTCATCTCAAATGGGATTCTTTCACCAAGAATTTCGCTTACTCATTGTTTGCCAGATGTGTGCCAGTGACTGCTCATGGCATAGCCAGTCGTGTGGAGAAATCGCCACCCCTGGAGCTTGTTTCCCAGTGAGGATGAGGATCAAGTCCGTGGTGGGCAGGTGCAGTGACTCAGCACTCCAGATGGCTGCAAGGAAAAGTGTAGAAGGGCAATGGAGCGGAGTCACAGGCTGCCGCCATGGAGGGGGGGCTGTCAGACAGGTCTTCTCTAAGGGTGACATTGACAAAGGCAGTCCCACGCAAAGACTCTGTGACAACACTGTGCTGGACACACTCAGGGACCAGCGGGTGCCTGTGTATGTGGCCCAGGTGAAGTGGGCCAGGAGAAACCAAAGCAATGGCAGGACACTGCAGGCTCGAGTTAGGCGCTGCAGTGTGGCTTCTGCCAGCTGCCATCCTCAGGCTAATGGCAATGGCTGTGAGGAACCAGGGGACTCCAAGGGTGATACCAACACAGCGGCAGTTGAAGGCAAGGTGGGCCACCCTGGCAAGGAACCAACAGTGCATTTCTCAGGCCTCAGAGCCTCTGCTCACCTGCCCTCAGGAACAGAAAGGACGGGGTTACATACAGAAGGCACAGTAGTGCTCAGGTCTGATATGTGAGGGCTGAAGAGGCCCTAGGGTCCTGCTCAAGGAGGTGAGCTGCTGCTGGTGTCATGCCCATGCATTCAGAGTGTAGCATTAATGCCATGGGTCAAGGCATGGGGCACCGGAGATCCTGAATGATGCTAAAGTCGGATGGGAATATCCCAACTTTCCACCTGAATGACTCCATAGCACCCACGTCTGTTTCTCTCGGTCTTAGGACTTATTTGCAATTGGCTGATTAGTTGAGAGGCTCAAACTAAAGAGGAAAGAGTTAACTGCCTAGACCGCCTGCCTGATGTGTGAGTTCAGGCCTCTTTTGGTTGGTTGTACCACAGGGTGAACAAACCCAGGTCTCCACTTGTGTGCTATATCCTGGCAACTCTGCCATGGCTCCAGCTTTCTTTTGATTTGGCCAAAGACCACTGCAGGCTGACAAGGCTCCACTTCTTGTGAAACGCATACATGCACACACACCAGCACACGGGCACACACACCAGCACACGGGCACACATTTGGATGAGACTATGCCAAACAGAATTACGGAACCACAGTGACTAATGAGTGTGTTGGGGCACAGGACGCCCATGTATAAGGCCACGCGGCCTGAGACCTATTGGGCTCGCCTGTCCCAACACAGCTAGCCCTTTAGTCCAGAGGTGACAGCTCTGCTCAGTCTCTGCCCCACCCACGGCACCGCCACTCTCCTAGCGCCACTGGATTTTCTTGCCTCTCTCTCTATTGCCCAGGATCTCTTTAGGCCAAGCCTTGCCCTGTCCCTCTCGCTGTCCTGTCCCAACCCTGACCGCCTCACCCTGGGGCCACTCCTCACATAGGTCCTGGATAACTTCAGTCTCCCATCTGGAGTCCCCAGGGTGTCTTCTTGTCTTGGACAGCACCTAGTTTTTGCTGCACTCGTGAGCAGTCCTCAGGCTGCCATCCTGTTGCTTCCCTGCCTCTTCCTTTGCCTAGGCTAGACAAGCTGGTAGGGACAGCTCATCCCCGCTAACCACCATCCAGGGCACAATGCATTTTCCCGTGACCCTCCCGCCTCAAACCCCTGACTGTTCCTTCTGCATTCATTGTGAGCCTCTCTTTGAAGCCCTGGCTTCTTCATCTCCCCCCTGCTGTTACCCTCTGGTAAGTGGAGGAGGCTATGCATGAGGGTGGCGGGTCTCTATGCATGAGCAGTGTGCTGAGATTTTCACTGCTAAGGGCTTCTCTTACTCTTCCCAGAGACATTTTAAACTGTAGGTCGATGCCAGCCTTCTCTTCATGGGAGTTGGCTTTCACATCTGACCCTGGTTTGTTTGTTTGTTTGTTTGTTTGTTTGTTTAGATTTTATTTATTATGTATACAGTATGATCAGATCACATTATAGATGGTTGTGAGCCACCATGTGGTTGCTGGGAATTGAACTCAGGTCCTCTGGAAGAACAGTCAGTGCTCTTAACCACTGAGCCATCTCTCCAGCCCCCTGAACCTGGTTTTGATCTTTGCTTTCTTCTTTGCCTGACTTTAAAGCATTTTTATAATCATTCATTTTCTTCTGTGTATGAGTGTCTCCCAAGCATGTGTACCACACTCACCCAGTGCCTACAGAGGCAAACCCGGGTTCTCTGCAGGCGTAGCAAGCCTTCCTGACTGCTGAGCCATCCCTCCAGCCCTTTGCCTGACTGTTAAGGCAAACATTACAAGGCCCTATCAGAAAGGCGCGTGTGGTTTTGGTAGCCTGCGATTGTTCTCTCTGTGGGCAGTGGGGTGTTTGGAACCAGAGATGACTGTCAGCCAACCCTGAGAGCCGCACCGTACATATGGCTGAAGCATGAAGAAGTTGTCATGGCATTGCCGCTCTCATGGGGACCTTCCATGACAGCGAAGACGGAAGTAGACTTTGTGTGTGCATGATTTCATTAAGTGTGGCGTGGAATCCAGAATAAATCAAACTCACAGGAGCAGAAAGAAGAAAGATGGCTATGGAGAATGGTAGGGAAGAAAGAGAAGTGAGGAATGTGGCCAAATGGGTGGAAGCTCACAGTTCCTCGGGCTGAACAAGTCTTAGTGATCCGCCGCGCTGCACCGCGCCCGTCTCCATCCACTGCACTGTTCAGTTAAGCATTAAGGATCTGAGTCTTCAGACCTTGTTTAGTGGGCCAGTCATGCCCTTCACCGCCGCACCTTAGAATGACTCTCTGATTAACTAATTTATTTATTTATTCGTTTTACATCCCAGTTGTAGTCCCCTCCTTCCTCTTCTCTCGGTCCCACCCTCCCTCCCTCTTCCCCCTCCCCCTCCCCTATTCCTGGGAAAAAGGGAGCCCCCCCTTACCCACCCCAGCTCATCAAGTCGCAACAGGGCTCTTGCTCTGTGTCCTGACAAGGCGGTCCTGCCAGGGGTAAGTGATCATACCATGCCTGACTGAACTCTTAATCGGGACCCACATCATCGCCCTCATCCTTGGTGTTGACGAGCATCTTCAGAGCGCATGTTTGTCATCACGAATCGTAGTTACCAGGCCCATCTATGTTGGTTAGTTATGGCTTAAGTGGTAACTAGGTACCGGAACATCACTGAATAAGTACCCCAAGGGAAGAGAGAATAAGAGAAAAGAGGTAGGGGAGAATATGGGGCGGGCGTGTCACGGTGGGGAGGGCGTGTCACGGTGGGGAGGGCGTGTCACGGTGGGGAGGGCGTGACTCATAGTAAATGTTCTTAGCCTAGTATGTATTAGTAAATTTTAAAAAAGATACTGGGTGAGATACCCGTGAGGTAAAAGTCTCTGCGTGGGTGTCAGGGATTTCGGGTGGGTGTCTGGCGGTAGTTTCTCATGAAGTGGTCATAAAGGTACAGAGAGCCTGGAAAGGGCCCATGGAGACAGGCTGAAGATATGTCAGAGACAAAGGACCAAGGCCATAAGGGGCTTGAGGCAGAGTCAGATGGGGCGCCTGTGGGGTGGACGGCCATGGATCGGGGTTGGGTCGCAGTGGTTTTGTTTGCAGACCTAAGGAAGTCAAAGCAGGTTGTGGGGTTCAGCATGAAAACTGTTGCACAAATACTGGTGGGGTGCCTGGAGATGTTCCGGAGGCGTTAAGCAAACCAGCCCCCACCATCAGAAGGGAAAAAAAAAAAGAAAAGAAAAGGCAGTGTAATGGGGGTGGAGGAGTGGGGGGATACAGGGGGAAAGGGGGGAGGGGGGCAGAGGTGAACTAACCTGTTGACGCTGCCACTACCTGGCTATGTGGAGGGAAGGACAAAGCAGAGCACACAGAGGACACGGTGTCCAGTAAAGCCTGGTGACTGGGATTCTCTGTCCCAGTACAGTTTGAGCCAAGGAGCCCAGCCCAGCACAAGAGGCCAGAACGTGCTTCCCCAGGCCACGTGCTTCCTCCGGCAGTGTGGACGTGCCCGCCAGACACATGCAGTGTCCTGGGGGACAGCTGACTCGGCAGCTCCGTGCTGGCCTGGCTTAGCAGTGAAAAGAACACCTCCTCCTTCCTCCTGCAGGTCCCCGCCGTGACGCTCTGAAGCATGTACATGCTGCTTGCTCTTCCCTGGGAGGATGGGTGTGTTGAGGGGGCTGAGCATCCTGTTTCTGAGGGGTCACGGGGAGGAAGGACAGCAACCGTTAGGACAGATGCTGCCTTTGAAGAAGCTGACCTGTGTTGGTCCCACAGGAAGAAGGGGCTCTGATCATCGAAGGACTCCTCAACATTGCCTGGGGACTCAGACGACCCATCCGGCTCCAGATGCAGGATGATCGGGAGCGAGTGCACCTGTCATCTGCCTCGTGGATGCCTGAGCGGCCTGGCTACCTTCAGTGAGTGCCTGGCAGGTGGGGCAGCGCCAGGGCCTCCATGACATTTATTATCCTGAGCATCATAGGATATACCACTTTATACGCTGGGTAGCCTCATCTTGGGGTAGATGTCCCACTGCTGTGTGGGGCTTAGGCATGAGAGGACACATCAATCTTCTCTCATGTTTAGTGGTTACCTCAGTCCTTTCTAACCTTGTCCACCCTAATATGCAGTCTTACTTAGGGTACCCTCCTTGGTGAATACTCATGCTCCCAACATGTGTTTTATGGTGTTGGGGACTGAACCCAGAGCTATGTGATATATGTATGTGTGTATACATATGTGTATACATACATATGTATATATACATATGTACATATATACATATACATGCATATATGTGTGTATATATAAATGAGCTATGTCCTCAGACCTCTGGGAAGTCCTTGGACGGGAATGTTAGGGATTCACACAGGTTTATCTTTCTGCTACTACTGTTTTACGTAAGTAACAAATTCTGTTTGTATAATCTTACCAGAATTTAATATCAGAATTATTTTACCATCAGGAGAAAAGCAGTTAGTCTGAGTTTTGCTACTTCCTGTAATGACTTTCAGAGGCAAACATTCATAGCTTTGTCCCTGTCAAATATGCAGGCAAGATGGGCGCTGTGATGCAGGTGTCCCTGAGATCACAGCACTCAGTAAACTGAGGCAGGAGGATTGTGAGTTTGAGCCCAGGCTAGGCTACATACTGAGACACTATTTTAAAAGATGCTGTATGAAGGAGCTGGAGAGTGGATCAGTAGTTATGAGCACTTACTGCTTTTGCAGAGAACCTGGGTTCAGCATTGCATATGGTGGTTCAGAGCAGCCTATAACACCACTTCCAGGGGCTCCAGTGCCCTCCCTCCTCTGGCCTCTGTGGGTTCCTGCCACATATGGTGCACATAAACTCACATACTAAATATATATTAGATATATGAAAGATAATAGATAGATAGATAGATAGGTAGAGAGATAGATAGATAGATAGATAGATAGATAGATAGATAGATAGCTGTTAAGAGATAATACATGAGATGAAATAGGTACTTGGGCAATCTGGGAAGACGCAGCTTGTTGACACACTAGCTCCTATCCCCAGGTGTCCATGGTCACCAGTACAAAATTTTGAGCCACATAGGCTTAGACCATAAAGACCCCTCCGATAGGCTACAAGTGTGACTCATGCCCTGACCCCAACCCCTGTCAAGGTAAAGCAGCCCCGTCAGCCATTCCGCCCATCGCCGTGTTCTCCAGGGTATCCAGGGTACTCCTTTTTCATCCTTTCTGCTTTCTCTGTACTGAACGCTACCTACCTCTCATTATGCACGCATCTCTATCCTGATTCTGTCTTATCTGGCTTGGGGTGAGGATCAGTCCTGCGGAGAAGCCTTGGAGATTTGATCCCCAAGCTGAATCTTGCCTGATTCCTTAGACCCTGCAACACTCTCAGCAAACTCTTTCGGCACACAGCTGTGCAGGCACTAACCTGGTTGAGCCTGCGTCCCAGGAAGGCATCCCAGAATAGTTACTCATTCTGAGGGACAGACTCCCACCCCTTTCAAGAGATGCTGTGGGGAGCCTTCTATTGATCAGATTCACCACACTTGGCCTCTGGGCTCCTTACTTGTGTACTGCCTGTGATGTGAAAGCAGTGGGGCTTTTCTCTCTCACAGCAGCTTGAGTGTTGTGCTTTTCTGTTTTCAGAAAGGAAGCTTTACCCCAGGACAACAAGGCCCCTACAGAGGAGAAGCCCCATGCTCAGCTTGCAAACAAGGCCGAGGTTTCCAGAGATAGCTCAGGTAAAGGAAGCCCAGAAGACCGCCGCCTGTCTTGGGTGATGTGCACAGACCATGTAGAATCGCCACGGCAGCTGCATCTGTCTCACGAGAGAAGGGTCGCTAAGCAGCTGTACAGCAGGAGATAGGTTCCACACACTCTTCTTCTTTCCTCTTATGGAGAAGGAAGTCGAGGCTTGTAGAGCCATCGGCTTGGGCTCTTGGCCTGAGTCGCCCCCCCAAAGAGCTGTGATATAAAAAGGAAGGGACTCAGTGGAGGCCACTGTTCCTTCTTGTCCCAAACCGCTAGGACCTCATCCTCACAGCCTACTCTACCTATACACTTTCTACCCTTTCCTTAGCACCTAGTGACGGACTTGTCCCTGAGTGAGTGCTCAGATGACAGGGCTAGATTGACCTCATCCTCCAGGGGGTACCGTGGGTACCGTGAGATGCACTGTAGCACTGGCACTGGCACAACCCCTGCCCCCGCATCCGAGCCAGGGTCAGCATTCCCAGAAACATTCATTACAGTGCGCTGTGACTACAGGGCTCCAGGGAGCCACAAAATCCAACAGACTGTGCCACTGCTGGAGCCATGCCACTTGCTGTCCCCACCCACCCTCCCTCCTCCACCTGTTCCTTTCTGCAGGACCCCTGGAGGAGGAGGTTCCCCAGCTTATGCGGACCAAGAGTGATGCCAGCTGTACAATCCAGAGGAGACCCAAGTCCCGGGCACCCGGTGAAGCCCAGAAGATTCGACGGCACCGCTTCTCCATCAATGGGCACTTTTATAACCACAAGGTGATGTCCTCACCCACCCTTTCCCAGACCCTGAAGCTGAGAGGACAGGAATTGTTGCCCAGCACAAAAGCATGTTGCACTCTGTAACATCCAGCATTAGTCCTGGTCCTCCGTTAGCCTTCTAGATAACTGCTCTGGCCCCGTCCTGAAAGCTCAGAAGAGCAACTGGTTTTCCCACATAGCCATAGCAACATAGCATCTCCATCCACAGCCAGGGCTTCCCACGCGCGACCACTACCCATCCGTTCTCTAAGTTACATGGATTCGGGGCAAGAAAGCCGTAAGCAGACAGTAATGCTAGGTTTATCTTTAATTAGCCCGTTCTTGTGCGGCTCCCGCTCAGAGTCACTTCACCCGTCCACGGGAATGTCACGTACCCAGATGCCCCTCTCACCGGGTAATTAAGCTGGCTTGCTGAGGTGTGCCCAGAGGCGTGAATATATTTTCCCAGAGAACCCGGGGATCTCAAAGTTCCCAGTACTTCTTTTGTGCAAGCATGCATTGTATTGAGCTTAGGGAAAGATCACCTTCCCCTAATTACATCATTCCATTAACAAATGAACTATAAAAGGAGAAGTTGATTGTTGCTATAATTGGAACGAGTGGCAGTCTGGGTGAGGCCCCGCCTGGAGTGGGCTGTGAGAGGCCATATCCTGCCCTGCTGGGAACGGGATGAAGAGGGAAACTTCCAGGTGGAGCACTTACTTGTACTTCTTAGAGGATGACTCATGGGAAGGAGGCATGGGCCGCAGAGAGAGTCTTTAACCAAAACAAAAAGCCAGGGTTTTTTTTTCACCTCGTTTTACCTCAACACACAATGTTCTTAGAAATTGGGGTACAGATTTCTTAAGCCACAAGCAACTATGAAAAATACTAATTCCCAGCATTGGTTTTTCTGGAGTACTTGTTCTAGGTTTTATTTCTGAGGATTGTGCACTACTACTTTGCACTATCGTTTCCCCAGACTGTTTTGACTAACAGTATGGATTTTATTCCCAGACCCATCAAATCGTAGGTATTCCCACTGCTGGGAATCCTGGATCCAGATGTGACTGTTTAATAGAGGGTCACCTAAGACCATCAGAAACAACAGATATTTACATTATGGTTCATAAAAGTATCAAAATTACCTAATGAAGTAGCAACAAAAATAATTTTATGGTTCTGGGTCACAGCAACATGAGGGTGTTAAGGGATTGCAGCATTAGGAAGGGGCAGAACACTGTTGCTGCCCAGCATTGAGAGTAACGTTGTTTTCATGTTTTCATGATACTCCTAGATATGGGCAGGAAGATCCAAACTTAAAGTTTAAGATACAGTTTTATGAACCTGTGTATTTTTTGCACTGTCTAAAAAATCAAACTTTATGAGTTGTACCATCATAAACTAGAGGCTATCTGTATAGTGTGTTATAAGAGAAGGCAAGATACTTGCAAAAACTTAACTTGCTTTCCATGACAGAGAGAGAGAGAGAGAGAGAGACAGACAGACAGACAGACAGACAGAGACAGACAAACCAGGCATGGTGACAAAGTACTGTAATCCTGTTTTGAGGTCTTATCTAAGAAGCAATTAAAAAATAAAGAAGAGCGCTGGGCGCGTGCTTCAGGGGATGGGGCACTTGTAAGTGCACAGCATGGACAAAGCCCTGGGTTCAATTTCCAGGACCACGAAAGAGTAAAACTTATCTTCTTAGCATGGTGGTACTCACCTGTAATCTTGGCCCTCAGGAGGCTAAGGCAAGAAGGTCCTGAGTTCCAAAGCAGTCTGGCCCTTATGCTTGGAACTTGTCTCAAAAAATATGCATGGATGCTTAAATAAGTAATGGTAAAGAGACCCATGTGGCTGTAGCACAGGATGCTTGTGGGGGGCTCTTGGCATCATGTGCGCCTAAGAGCGACAGGAGGTGCCTGAGGCGTACAGGCCATGGGAAGCCTTCACGAATTTTATTAAAGAGGATTCTGACATTGTCCCAGCACAGGTTATAGGCCTGGCTTTCTTCTCCAAGGCTTGTTTCTGAACCACCAGGTCTGTTTAGGAGTAAGATGTAGAAAGACCAAAGTGGGACTGTATGAAGCTGGACCAGACCATACTTTGTCATCCAGGGTATTTAAGAAGGTGGTACCATGGGCAGCAGTGTGGACAAAGTGCCAGAAGGTGAGAAGGAGGGGCCTGTTGGCAAACGCCGCAGTGTGACTGGAGGCCTCTGCTTTGATAGCACTTGAGGAGGCTGAGTAGATTCAGAAGCTTTCAGCCTAAGTTTGCAGATGCTGATGCTGTTGATGCTGATGCTGTTGATGCTGATGCTATTGATGCTGATGCAGTCAGTAGAAGAGTGAAGGAAAGCCCCATGTCCTGGCCCCAGTGAATTACTGCCAGGGTCCTGAATTCCAAGACCCAGAGAACTGCCACTGATGGGCCTGTGCAGTGTTAAGCATCTTCTTCAGAGTGCTCTGATGACACATACTGTAATTGCTCCCTGAGTGCTCCGAGGTCTAGAACAAACCTCACAGTCAGGGGTTTTCACAAATGGGCAGGGACGGGTGTTCTAAGAAGTAGTCCCCTGCTGTTTGGGTCTGCTTAGAATTTGAACATTAGTCCTCTGGGCCCATGCTAAGCTCTCTGTGTGCTCCACACAGACCTCCGTGTTCACTCCTGCCTATGGGTCTGTGACCAACGTCCGGGTTAACAGCACCATGACCACCCAACAGGTGCTTACCCTGCTGCTGAACAAGTTCCGGGTATGTGTGACCGACCACAAAGGAGTAGCCTTGCCAAGGTGCTGGTGCTAAGACTGGAGGTTGCTGGGATTGGCTGACTTGGTTCGGGGATGAGGGGCTTGCGGGGGGGGGGGGGTGTGGAGTCAATGAGCAGGTGTCCCCGGGATTCTAGGCAAGGAATGGTGTGGGGTTGCTCTGCTCCCTTTCGTTAAAAATGCTGTGGTCTGATTTCTTGTGCCTGCCCGTGCAGGTAGAAGATGGCCCCAGTGAGTTCGCACTCTACGTTGTTCATGAGTCTGGGGGTAAGTGCTAGCCCTGGTGTTCACTTGACAAGCTCGCCACTTGTTCTTCTTCTTCCCCACACCTTCCTCTCCACCTTCAAACTTGGTTCCATTCTGAGAGTCCCCCTAAAACAGTGTAGGAAGAACCCTCACTAGGCTCTTCCCATTGGGGAACCATTATGTGGCTCAGTTAGGAAGCTAGGGCTTGTGTGCCAGGGGTTACAACCTGGACCTGCCCTTGTCAAACCTCTGGGTCCCTCTGTAGCCCATGGGCAGTTTCTTGTCACTGAGCAGCTCCCGTGTCCCCAAGTCTGTAGTCCACTCTGTCTATTCTGCTCCTATCTTCTCCAAGCCAAGCCTTTATTAAGTGATTCTATAGGACAGGGCAATTATTTTCCTTCTGCTTACATTCATTGGATGGGCCTGTGAGGTACATGAACCAAATACTGGTTTACAAGAGGAAAACAAACTGGTTCATTCATGGGTCATCCCCCATAACCATGGAAGTCTCCGGAGATGAATCGCTCAGAGGAGTGCCCAGAACTCTTTTGCCATAGCAAGGAAATCAGCTTTTGGAGGAGTGAGGCAGGATAGTGAAGAAAGCTCCAAGTGTGTGGAGCCAGTGGGAGATGAAGGCAGGGTTTAGCCGCATTCACTTGGTGGATTCCTCTTTTGCCGCCTCCAGGCTAGAGGAGCCTAGAGCTGTGTCTGAGCTAACTTCTGTCCATGGTAGAAAGCAGATGAGAGGCCTCAGCAGATTTATGTCTTGCCGCAGGCAAGCGAAGAGGGGCATGTGCTTCTTCTTCTTGCTAGCCTCAGCCTGACAGAATCCCGAGTCCAGCTAGGGCGGCCAGTTCTGCTGCCCTTCCATGGAATCATGCCTCTCCAGAGGTCTGAGAAAGACTCCCCGAACACCTGCTTTTTACCATGCCCCTGTCCTGGTGACATAAAGAAATAAAACAAGGAGGGTGGGTGATCCTAACATCCCATGAATTTTGCAAAATTCCCTCTATTTCAGAGCAGACAAAATTAAAAGATTGTGAGTACCCTCTGATATCCAGAATCCTGCACGGGCCTTGTGAGAAAATTGTCAAGATCTTCTTGATGGAAGCGGACTTGAGCGAGGAAGTGCCCCATGATGTGAGTGGGGGCGGAAGCTGAAAGGCTGCTCCACAGGGAGGAGCTGGGAGGCAAGGAGGGAGCTCCTCAAGATGCTGAAGGGGACCTTGGTCGTGGGTGTCCTCCCAGGCAGCATGTCCTAGATCCCCTCTGTCAGCTTAGAGGACAGAAGAACCTGACCCTAGGAGAGCCCAGCACTGCCCTTTTCCTCCTAAGTAAAACCTTTTCCCTCACTGGACCATGGTTTTGCTGTTATCATGTTAAAGACCCACAGAAGGCTTCTTATCCAGGGGTCAGCACAAGGCTGGGGGGTGTTAAGTCTCAAGGTCAAACTGTAAGCATGCAGTGAAAAGGACCTGTAGAGTTATGGGCCCAGGAAGGCCATGAGAGGCTGTCTCCCTCAGCTTCCCAGGGCTGGTACGGGTTATCCCATTGTTAAGCAGGATGGTATTCCCACTCCCCACCCACGGTGACAATGACAAAGACCTGAATGCTTTTCCTAACATTCAGCTCAGCCAGCTGAATTTCCTCTAGTGGCTAACCATGGCCTTTGAGATAGGAACAGTCCCCACTCTCCCACCACACAGAGCGGAGCAGTGTCGGCTCAGCACAGGGAAGACAAGTCCTGTGGATGCTGTGGAGAACACCGGGACCAGAGGGCACATCTCAGGCTTCTCCTCTAAAGCGCCTGTTAACGCTCTTGCTTCTTCTAGGTCGCCCAGTACATTAAGTTTGAAATGCCCGTGCTGGACAGCTTTGTTGAAAAATTAAAAGAAGAGGAGGAAAGAGAAATAGTCAAACTGACTACGAAGTAAGCAACATGTCATCAGCCAGACACGATCCTGGCCATTAGCGGACGTGTGCAGGGCAGACCTCTGTCTAAGCAAGCAGGTCTCTCCCTTCCGTGGACACCAAGTGCTGACTACGGTAGCCCAGGAGTGCCCTCCTACCCCACTGCTCAGTTCTGATGAGCAAGTGGAGGTGATAACAAAGGGCACACCCATTCAGCCTGGCCTCTTCTCCAGCAAGGGACTTGGGGTATAAGAAACTGGCCCAGGAAGGCAGAGGGAGGAGTGTGGTGGGCCCTGGCTTGGCTTTCCAGTTCTGCCAATGACCAGTTCTGTAAAAGCAACCACAGAGTCTGCCGGGTAGAGCCTTAGCCTAGCCCAAGGCTTTTGCCCTGAAAGGGAGTCTAAGCCCAGTGGGATGCCGTCATTATTGACATCCAAGCTCTGGCCGCTGTTTGTGGGGGAGCAAGGGTCACCAGCAAAGCTTGCATCAGGACAGGTCATGTGACATTAATGATGGTTTTTTGGTCCCAATAATCCTGCTTGTGTTTCAGAGATGTGTGATGTGGGGCGGGACGTGTGAAGAGCATTCATTCACAAGGGCGGGGCTGGGCGGGGCAAGAGAAGCTCTTCTACTCAGAGAGCCTGGGAGTAGGGCCCGGCTTGACGTCTGGTTTCACACCAATGATCCCTGGAAGCCATATCCACCCACTGGCTTCCTTCTGTGCAGAAGGGCCTCACTCGGATTCAGCAGAGACTCTAGAGGGAGCTGCCAGCTGGTGACATCACTACAGGGTTTTTAAGACAGGACTTAGGAATCTCCAGGTTGTCAGGAGGGCAATGGGGGTAGAGGTCAGATCCCAGGCCAAGGATGTAGCTCAGGTTATTTGCATGGCCTTGGCTGGAACATTGTCTTCTTGAAACCTGGCCTATAGCCCTGATCTGCATCCTAGCACATCCTTGTCCCTACTAGAGAGTCTGGAATACAATTGCCTGCGTTTTCTTTGAAGCTCTGCACATTCCACTGCCCTGTTGAGCCTCCTTGGTGAAGGACAGAGGTAGTAACTGCTGATCAGCCAGCTAGAAGCAGTTCCCTCTCCCCCCCCCCCACCCCTCTCTCTCTCCTCCCTGGCCCTCCAGCCTTAGTGAGACTCCCTCCCCCCCCCCCCCCCCCCCCCCCCCCCCGGCTTTGTCTCTCTCCAGGTTCCAAGCCTTGCGCCTGACAATGCTACAGCGTCTGGAACAGCTGGTGGAGGCCAAGTGACTAGCTAGCGCTTGCCTTTTGTGAGACCTGTAATAGCAAGTGTGCATGGCGCCCCAGGGACCCAGACCTAACTGATCACTGACCGATGGCTGCTGCCCCAGGAGTCCACAGCCTGTGCTTCTTCTAACCTGTCCACAGATTAAGTAGCATCCTGCATCTCTAGTGTGGGCATCATGGTGAGCATGCTCAGGCACACCAAGGAACTTGCTGGCCAGGGTCTGTGTGCAAAGCTGGTCCAACATGCTAACGCAGAGCCTTGGGATTGTGGTACCAGCCTTGTTCGTGCATACTTCCAGCTTGAAAGGGCAGTACTGCACCCAGCCCTGGAGAATGGTCTTCATGAGTTTGCCCAGTGCCTGGTCCAGAGCCTCTGCATGGCCACAAGCCCTTGAGAACCATGGACTCCCTGTCTTTCCGTGCTTCTTATTTGTCCCTCAGGAACTCCGCTGGAGCGGGAGCCGGAGCGCCAACAGCTGTGAGACCCGCTCTACTTCTAACCGCCACTCCACCATGGTGTCCTGACCTCCAAGCCTCCTTTCCTAGCTACCATTCCTGGCCCAGAGGTTAGATCAGGATTGGGACTACCAAGATCCTGTCAGCTCTTGGCACAAATCAGCCTTAACTTCTGAGTGAGGTCCAAAGAAATCCTTGCAAGGAGCTGTCTTCAAGAAAACCAACCATCGCATTATGGTGGGGGAGTTGGCACCGTAGCATTGAAACAGTCCTGACTAGCAGTGGCTCCAGAAGGCAGTGCTCACTCCCCTACACTGCCATCTTGTGGGTGGGTGCCCTTGTGCCTTCTTTGGGACCCGGCTTCTCTCTAGCGGGTAGGGGCAGCTCCTAATACTTCCTACCAAAGCCTGACAATAAGGGGAAATGTCTGTTTGGGAACCAAAGGCTTCTAATCCCTCAAAGCCAGATATAGAACAATTTGTTTGCTAACTGATGGAAATTTCTAGAAGGAATGAGAAAACTTCATTTGTAAAACTATGCAACAGTTTAACAGCATCAGTCCTGGGAGTGTTTGTCTGAGAGCTGAGATCTGCAGACAGTGGGTTTAAAGAAAAGTATGATGGAGGCCTCTCAAAGATACAGTTGCATCTTCAATGCTGTGCGAGTGGAAGCTGCTTGTGGAATCCTGATGAGCTGAGCTTGAGAACAGCAGTGCGGTGTGGAGCCCCTAGGCAGGGTAGTGTCGCACCTGGGATTCTGCAGACCCAGCTCTGTCTTCACGGAGACACTTAGCTGCCAAGGGAGTTCCTCTTGCCTCCTCGCCCCTGTGGCACTGTGCTTTCCTAGATGCTTAATAAAGGTCTGTTCTGCTGAGCAGAAGCAGCGAGGGTCAAGCTTCCATGGCTGTTTCCTCTTGTGTTTATTGCCTTTACCCACCCTTCTAACCTCCAAAGCTCTTAGACTACGAAGAGCAGAGGAACCTGTTGCTGTAATTTAATAAATATTTACTATTAAGCTATAGTTATTACAGCGGTGCTACCCCACTATTAATCAATAAGGACACAGACACCTGTTGTATTTTTTAGGATAGCCTGTACGTGGGGAGGGCAGATATTAAGCCTCTAAACTCCCTTCCATGCCTGCCTGTCCCCATCCCTTGCCATTGCTCTCTAATGATCTCTCCTGAGCTACTTCCCATCCATAATCCTCAAATACTCGCTAATGCTGTCCATCTCCCCCATCCATGCTGACTGGGCCACGTGCTCTCTCTACCTAACCCATCGCAGTGGTCCTCTTCCTTCTCGTCCTCCTGTGCTTGTCAGCTTCCCCCTTCAAGACAGATCCTCTTTGTCCTCCAAGCCCTGTAACCTTCACTCAGCCCTTCCTTCTGCCTTGCCCAGGTGTAGGCCTTTTATTCAGCCAATCAAGGAGGCAAGGTTCAGGGCAGCAACTAGATCTTGGGAGACAGTAATTAGCATCAAAATACGTAGCGCTAGACCAGCCTCCAACAATTTCCCTTTTATGTCTAAATAAAAAAGACCATATTTTTTTTACAATAAAATACAGTAAGAACAACTATGAAACAATTATAAAAAAAAAACCAATAGCTAAGAATTATATAAAATGTCTAGTCTAAAATGCATTTGGCAATCTTGAGGAAAATATTATCTGTCCTATCTTGGTGAGTCTAAAGTTTTGTACCTAAATTAATTTCTATCATGTCTTGTACCTAACAGCCTAAAAGCATCTATCTAGACCTTAAAACACCTTCTTAATTCCCGAGCAACTAAAGTTAATTGTAAAACCATAACTATCTGGTCCGGTATCTAAATGTTGAGGAATTTTACTCATCCTTGACAATGACATCACTTCATACATGGGTTGAGAATTGGTGTGAGGCCTGAGGCAAGGTTTCCCTACCTTAGGACACAGGAAAGGACTTGCTGGTGGTGGTCTGTGGGTCACCCTGAATTGCAGAACTGTGGCATCAGAAGTGCTTAGAATCTTCCAGCCAAGGACTCGGGAGTTGAGAACAATGCAGCAATTGCTCCGAGGCGATCTTGCTGCCTGCATTTGTAGCCTCAGGTCTAGGACACCTGCCTGTCCTTTATTCAAAAGTAATTAATTGACTTGATTGGTTTATGCCAGGCCTGTACTGGATCCTGAAGGAACAAAGATAGAGCCCTGGTAATTCTTCGGGACACAGTTGAGTACCTCAGAAGGAGGCGAGATACTGAGCAGATAGCTAAGACCAGGTATGGCTGTAGGCCAAGAGACACCTTCCAATCCTGAGGCGGGGACTCAGTGCTGGGGAAACCACTGAAATAGAAAACCCTGGAAGCCACAGCCAGCTTGGTGGCGGTTCACAGCTGTCAAAATATTATTTAAGGCTTTTAAAATATGTGTATCTCTTGAGATAGCAAAACTAATTTCTGAATAGCATAGGGAAACTCTAGCGACTTGCCCAGAAAAGGAGCAGTGTCTTCTTCTGCCTGCACCCCTGTGAAGGATTTACAAATGTTAGACCGAAGGTACCACACTTGCTCTTCAGAAGCAACTGGAAACCCAGCCTTTGCAGGGCATGGCAACAGCAGATCTCAAAACGGAGAAGGCTGTTGTTTGACCCAGGATATCAGCTGCTATGGGGTTCAAAGCCTTTCTGGTGTATTCCTCTGCATCTCAGACAATAAAGGTATCTACAGATAAAGTGAAGATTCTAGTCAGAAAGTACTGTCTTCCAAAAATAGGTCTCTCCTCAGAGCTTAGGATAATAAACAGCACAGGATGAAATCAGCACTATTGCATGATTGCAAAAGTCCCGAGCTCGGGATAAACAGGATTGTTTGTCCAGAACAAATGACCAGAACAGATTAAAAACAAGTGGTGGTGGTGGTGATGGGGGGGGGGGACTGACTTGTTTTTCTAAAGTGACAACCTTTAGACTTTCTCAGTGAAAAAACAAAGCCTCTCTCCCAGGATACATCTGGCTCCTTGCTCCCAGGGAGAGGAGAAAGGGCTTGTGTAGCCTACCCAGGTGACAGGTGCCCGGGTAGGAATAGGTATTATGCCAACTGTGCTGTGTGGGCACAGCTGCAGATAGACAGGCCATGGGCTTCTCTTATCTGGGTAGTCTGACTATCAGGTGCTCACCAGTGGCAAGCAGGAAGCCTGGTAGGTCACAGCCAAGCAGTAGCAAGTGTAAAAACAGCAGCGACATGCACTATATTTAGGCCCCAAGAACTGAGCTTGCTTGGTTCTTAGCCAGCTGTTGACTTGCTGGGAGCCTCACAGAGCCTGGAGGCGGGGTGCTCAGTGCCCTCCAGCAGGTCTGTAACAAAGGGTTTCTGCTGGCCCAGGAGTGGGAATTCCCAGGGTTTCCTTTTTCCATCCAGCCCAAAGGAAACAAAACAACACCTGATCTGACGACTGATTGTCCTGGGTCTGGGTCTGAAAGACCCACTTCGGGAGAAAGAGACGACTTTTATTCCTATACTCAGGCCATTCCAGTGACCTGCCCTGCTGCACCTGGACTGTGGGTCCATGTTACCAATGACAATAGCTCTCCTCAATGATATAGTGTTTGTTTGTATGAACGTGCGCATGCGCATTACCACATACGTGAAGAAACAGGGTCTAAGGAACAAAACCATAGGAAAGGGAAGTTGCCTTGCTAGGCTGTTTCTTGGCTTGTATTGCTGTTATCCTAGATGTTTTGTTCTAGAATGAACTCTTCAAGTATCCAGCTCACTCTGGATACGAGGCACCTGTGGTACAATTCTCCAGAGAAGCTATAGCCCCTGAGCAAGTGCAGCTACTCTTGTCCAAGGCTCCTCAGAAAGAAGATCTGCCAGGTGCTCAGGCCGTGGCCTCTCATTTTACCCCTGCCTCCTCCCCTTTCTCTAATGACTGCATGTGACTGTTCTTCATGATTTAATTTACTTAAAAATGACATGGCTCCGAAGCTTGACTGTGTAGGTGTTTCATAACATCTGCTCCGCTTGTAGGAAAACCAGCTGCCAAAGGCAGAGGGTGCCATGGAACTAAAAAACGGCACAGGTAAGCCTAGGAGTTCAGAGTACAACTTACTGTGGACTCACAGGTGGAAGGATCCTCACATCCCAAGTAGGAGTAAGAAGCTTATACACTACTCCAGACAAGCATGGGGCTGCAGCCAGTCAGTATGTACTAGGTGTTTCCCCAAAGCTGTTGACATGCCCAGTGTCTCTTAAGAAAAATATTGTGCTTCGATCCCCTGATGGGTGGAGTCTTTCAGAGGACCTCTATGGTAGACTCACATCCTGTTCCATCTCTTCAACGGCTTCCGGTGGTGGGTGTCTATTCTATCTGCCCTTCTGAAGGAGAATTAAGCGCAGGGAATCTTATGGGAGAGTTAGGGGACAAAAGGACCCAGAGGGGACAGGAGCTCCACAAGGAGACTAACAGTCAACAAATCTGGGAGAAAGAGAGAGATCTGCAGAGACTGATGCACCAACCAAGGACCATGCATGGAGAGGCACTAGACCCCCTGCTCAGATGGAGTCAATAGACAGCACAGTCTCCATGTAGAGCCCATAGTATGCGGGGCAGGGCTGCCTCTGAAATGGACTCTCGCCCACTCACTGATCACTTCCCGCTGACAGGGGCAGCCTTGCCAGGCCACAGAAGAAGAGGATGCAGGCAGTCCAGATGAGGCGTGATAGGCTGGGGTCAGAGGGTAGGGGAGGAGGGGGAAGGGGGAAGAGGGAGGGAGGGGAGGACCAGTAGAAGATGAGGGAGGGGGCTACAATTGGGATGCAAGGTGAATAAATTAAAAATAAAATTAAAAAAAAAAGGTGGAAACTACTGTGTGTCAGTGAACAGCACAGAATGCTTGGGTATCTTAACAGTTTTGCCTTACAGGACTGGTGATGTGTGCCAAGGTCAGCTGGTAGGCAGCATGGTGGTTATGGTGGACATGCCTATGGTCATGTCAGACTGAAGCCTGTACTGGGAAAGTGACTTTCCTCCCTTTCCTCATCAGTATAATAGAGGCGATAATGGTTCCTACCTCTCAAGGTTGATGAGGGTCACAGCTTTACTACAGTGACAGACCATGCCAGAAATCTCAGCATCTTAAGAGACTTTCTGTCTCTCAAAAGTTGTGGAGCTCTATAGTGGCCTTGGGGTGTCCATTCCACATGTATTCTCATCCTGAATCCCAAGCTCCTTGGGGACATGTTATTATTGAAGCAGAGGGAACGAGCAGAGTGACTGAGGAAGCATGTGTCCCAAGGCTGCTTCTGGGCCACAGTGTACCTGGTATTCACTCTTGTTCCTTCCCAGTGTAAGTCCCCGAGGAAAGTCCTTATCTGTCAATGCACACATCACTCACCAGGGCAGTGGTGCTCAACCTTCCTAACGCTGTGACCCTTTAATACAGCTCCTCATGTTGTGGTGACTCCCACCCACAAAATTACTTTCATTGCTACATTATAACTGTAATTTTGCTACTGTTGTGAATCATAATATAAATGTCTGATATTTCTAATGGTCTTAGGTGACCCTGTGAATGAGTCACTTGACCACAAAGGGGGTTATGACTCAGAGGTTGAGAACCACTGCATTAGGGGCTCTCAGATTCACCCCCCCAAAATAGGCAGAAGTATTAAAATCAGAGAAGGTGTTCTATGAAGGCATTATAGTCATATTATGAAAGCAGCGAAGACCTTAAATTTTTTTCAAACAGTGCCTGGCACACAATAAAATATTGTAATACTCACCAGGCTTATACTAATCAAGGGTATGGAGCCTTGATTGCCCATGCCTTCTTTTTCTTTTCTATTTAGTGCCCATGTCTCCCTCTGGCCGAGGCCTCTGCACATGCTTTCCGCCCATTCTTTCCACTCATGTTGACTTTGTTCATTTCTTTCCTGACATTTGTCTCCTTCCAAAAAATCCATCTTTTTTTTTTTTTTTTTTTTTTGGCTGATTCTCCAAGCTGAACACCTTTTGGCTTTCTGTAGTTGGTGCAGTTGTTTTCCTATTCAGGAAAAAGGGATGATCTACCTTTAAGTGAGGCATCAAAAGACTTGTAATTCATGACTGGTTAGTCCCAGGGTATTTTTGCTCTTGAAATTTTTGCTATTCCACCAGCACAGGTTGCCCCTTTTACCACCAGCACCAACAACATGTATCAACAATTTGGTAATAAAATTAACAACAAAACATGTTTCTCACGTGTTTTGTAAAGTTTCATCTCTATTGCTGTGATAAAACACTAACCCCAAGCAACGAAGGGGAGGAAGGGATTTATTTCAGCCAGCAGGCCGTCCTTGAGGGAAGTCAGGGTAGGGGCGTGAAGCAGAGCGCCTGGAGGAATGCTGTTTGCTGGCTTCTCACAGACCATTCTTAGCTAGCTCTCTCACATCGTTCGAGACCATTGCTCACGGAGTGGCGCTCCTCACGGTAGGCTGGGTTCTTGCACATCAACTAATAATCAAGACAATTCGCACACAGACAGGCTCACCGGCCAATTTGATGTGGTAAATTCCTCGGTCGGATCTTCCCTCCCACATGAGTCCAAGCGGTGTCAACTTGACAATTAAAGCTAACGAGAACAAAACCTCACGTTATTTCATTCCGTCTTTAAGAAAGTTCAGATAGTGTCTGACTTACTGAGTTGACATCCATGATGCAGACTTAAAGCTCCTTGCTCCACATCTGCAGAAGTAGCTCCCCCTGCTGGCCAGACTCTTTTTTAAAATGTATTTATTTATTCACTTGACATCCCAATTACAGCCCCCTCCCTCCTCTCCTTCGGTCCCACCTTCCCTCCTTCTTCTCCCCTTCCCCTCCCCTCCCCTATTCCTCAGAAGAGGGGAGTCGTCATCCATCCACCCATCCCAGCTCATCAAGTCACTTCAGGACTGAGCACGTCCTCTTCCCCTGTGGCCTGCCAAGGCAGTCCCACCAGGAAAAAAGTGATCAAAAAGCAGGCCATGTTAGAGACAGCCCTTGCTCCCCTTTCTAGAGGACCCACGTGAAATCTGAGCTGCCCATTGGCTACATCTGTGTAGGGGGCCTAGGTCCATGCCTGGTTCTTGCTTGGTGTTTCAGTCTCCTCAGGCCCCTCTGGGCCTTTGCTAGTTGGCTCTGTGGGTCTTCCTGTGGAGCTCCTGTCACCTCCAGGGCCTTCTATCCATCTCTGCACTTTTCCACAAGACTCCCTACACTTTGCCCAGTGTTTGGTATGAGTCTGCACATCTGTTTGGATCTGCTGGTGGGTGAGGTCTCACAGAGGACAACTAGGCTGGGCTCCTGTCTGAAAGTATCATAAATAGTGTCAGGTGTCCTCGGTCTTAGACCTAGGGGAGGGGAATAGGGTGAAAGCAGGAGGGAGGGAGGAACGGGAGGATACAAGTGATAGGATAATAATTGAGTTGTAATCTGAATAAATTAATTAAACAGTAAAAAAAAAAAATACTGTCAGGTGTTGGCTCTCTTCCATGGGGGTGGGTCTTGGGTTTGGCCAGGCATTGGTTGGACATCTCCTCAATCCCAGCTCTATCTTTATCCCTGCACATCTTGTAGGCAGGGTAAATTTGGGGTTGAAGTTTTTGTGGGTGGGTTGGTATTTTGTGGGTGGGTTGTCTAGTTAGGGAGTGCACTATTTATAAAGTAGAGCTATTCCCAATTCATAAAGCTATATCACTCCTGGCATATACCCAACAGATGATTCACCAAACAACAAGGACTTTTGCTTCAGTATGTTCATAGCAGCCTTATTCATAATCGCCAGGATCTGGAAACAACCTAGATGTCCCTCAGGCAAAGAATGGATAAAGAAACTGTGGTATACTGCTCAGCTATTAAAAATAAGGAAATAATGAAATTTGCAAGCAAATAGATGGAACTATAAAAGATCATCCTGAGTGAGGTAACTCACACCCAGAAGGACACACATGGTATACACTCACTTACAAGCAGATTTCAGCCATATAGTACAGGATAAACATACTACAATGCATAGACCCAAAGAAGATAAGTAACAAAGAGGACTCAAGGAATCAAGATGCTTGAATCCCACTCAGAAGGGGAAATAGACTAGACAAGAGATAGTGGTTGAAGAGAAGGAACAAGGTAGGAGAGGGTGTGGAGAGAGAAATAAGGATGGAGATCAGATCTGGGGAGGGGGGAGTGGAGGAGGGGCACGGGAGGACAAAAGGCCTGCAGAGAAAAAGAGAAACTGTGGTGGGGGGGGGGGAGGGGCATCTCAGTGACAAGCTGGAGACCTAAGCCAGGATAGGCTTCTGGGAGGATATGGGGGGACCCTGAGCAGAGAGTCCTAGTAGCAGGGGCTGTGGAGACCGAAGTGGCCAGATCTCTTTAGCCAGAGAGATGAACTCCTGAAACAACTGTCTGGCCTCCATTTACATATCCGTCTGACAGATACGGTGAGCCCTGCTTTGTGGGAGTGTAGACGGAACACGGATGACAAAACCATTAAAGTGAAAGCATTCTGCAAGTGAAGAAGCATCTTACCAGTTCGTTCACGCAACGAATGTGCGCTAAGGACCTGCTGCCTGCTTAAGCACGGTTCAAGAACACCGAACACCAGGTCAGACTTTGTGTGCCACAAGCAGGTCATCGGCTTTTGTTTTGGAGTGGGAAGACTTTAGGAGTGTTTGCACACACGACTGGCACGAGCTAACTTAGTCTTTAGAGGGTCACCCTGAGCTGTGAAAGAACACTTGTCAGGAAGCAACGCTGTCATCCAGATAGAGGCAGAAGGGGGCACCTAAGAGGCTCGTGGAGGTTGTGGGAGTAGAGGCACAGGAAGGGGCTTCGGTCTGAACACACTGTAAAGATAGGCTCAGCAGAATTTGTTTGTGAAACTGAGGGCTGGGGAGCTAAAGAGCTCCCTGCCAGGCAGGTAGATAGGGAAAGGGGGTCACAGATAAATAATAAAGTTGACAACCTCTTTCTTATTACCTAAAGCTGTGGGTCAATCAGCTCCTCTTTCTCTGTCTAAACTGACTATTTTAGTTTGTTTCTATAGCTGTGATAAAGACCATGACCAAAAGCAACTTGGGGAGGGAAGGGCTTATTTCAATGTACACTTCCAGGTAACAGTTCATCACGGAGGAAAGTCATAGTAGGAACTCAGGCAGGGCAGGAACCTAGAGGCAGGAACTGATGAAGAAACCATGGAGAGATGCTGCCTGCTCACTTCCTCCTTAGGCTCTTTCAGTCTGAGCTCTTATATACCCCAGGACCACCTGCCCAGGGCAGCACTAAATACAGTGAGCTGGGCCCACTCATGTCAAGCATTAATTAGGAAAGTGCCCTACAGACCAGTCTGCAGATGGGATGTTTCTTAATTGAGAATCCCTCTTCCCAAATAACTCTTGCTTGTGTCAAGTTAGTATAACACTAAACAGGCGGGGTGGGGAGGGTCCAACCTAGGCAACGAAAAACACTTAAAAATAAAGATCTCTCTAGAGGTCTCAGTCTTCCAAGACCCCCAGCCCTCCATGGGGAAAATGGATTTTCATTTCTGAATTCCATTTTCACCTTGTGGAGAGTCTTTTTCTCTGTACACTTTAACACACACACACACACACACACACACATACTCCTGTGTGTATGCTTTTTCACTTACAATAAAGGTTTGTTTTGTTGTTGTTGTTGTTTTGTTTTACCTTCTTTGTTCCTTCCTGTTGTGTTTTTCTCTTTTAATTCTTTAGTTGGTGAGAAAATAAAATTCAACCAAGACCCCCTGGATGGTAACAGTAGGGTTGTTTGTAAGTTTAGGGTGGGAAAAAAAAGAGACAAGAAAGGCAGTGAGGGTTTTGGCTTGGGTGGCTGAAGTCACAGCACGGCTGTTGATTGCTGGGTGAAGACTGTGAGGATGGTACGTTAGATCTCATACACCCACTGAACACTCAAGTGGGGCACCCGAGCAGTTAGAGGTATGAGCCCGGGGTTCTAGAATGTTGCATCTGTCCATGCGAAAACGCATCTCTCACTTCAAAGGGGACAAGAGAGTTTATTCTGGAGCTAAATATAAATGACCATGGCCTGAAAACACAGATGTAGGTTACCGCAAATCCCAGGTTCCAACACAGAAGCGGTGTCACGAAGTTTTTGTAGTAACGGAACAAAGTCATAAATCAAGACACTTTGAAACACACTGGTGGAAACATGGAATGGCAGTTACCTCAGCTACGGGTCAGTCTGATGACTCTTGGACTTTCAGATGTAGAAAGTACGGTTTTGCTAAATCAACACATCCCCAAACATTTTTATCCATTAGTCACAGGATGTCAGGTCTGATGGAGGGTGGGCAAAAGGAGTGGTTATCTGTAGGGCCAAAGATACCCCAAAATATATTATAGCTGGGCTCTGTACCTGCAGCATTCCAAGCTCTGCACAACTGTAAAAGTTTACTTATTTGACCAGCCTTGCAGAAGGCGCATTGGAAGGTGCAGCTTCTTTGTGGGAAACTGGATTTACAGACGCCAGGATCAGTGTGAGGTCGCCAGTGAGGGGAGTCTGCAGCATAGGCGACGAGTCAGTAGACTGGAAGTACTTCCCAGGAGTCTTCTCCAAGCTGAGGCTCCTGCCCAGTAAACTGAGTGTATTCCTTTCCCACTGGTTGGAGTGGCTGGGGCAACGCCACAGCTCTCACCTCAAAGGCGTAACAGTTTATTCTGGAGGCAAACACGAGGGACCGTGGCCCAAGGAACACAGATTTAGATTACCCAAATTCCACGGTCCAACCTCCAAGTAGTTTCACGGAGGTTTTACAATAACAAAACAAAGTCATGAATCAAGATACTTTTAAATACATTTGTGGAAACATCAGAAAGACCCGTAGGAGCCCTGTGGAGAAATCCCGCCCGCAGATGTTATCTCATACAGCGTTCTTAGCCTTCTGATTGGAGAATGGGATTTTGTGTAACACATTCCAAAGGTGTTGTACCTGGCAGGATGGTACATGGCCTTGCACAGGGGTGGGTAAGGGATACATCCAGCCCGATATAAATAGTGACGATGCTCTGGACCTGCAACATCCCAACCTCTGCTCATCACTGCAGTCTTAGTTAGCCTCTGCAGACAGTGACTTCCAGAAATTCTCATTCACAGGGCCTTTTGGTGATATATGGCGACCCGTGAAAAATACCTTAGGCAGATGTTACTTCTCTATACTAAATACTCACTCAGTACTAAGACTGTAATTTACAAGTTGGACAGGATGGTTTGGGGTGGGGGGGAATTTAACAAAAGCCAGTTTCTGTGTAGGTTCACCGGATTACAAAAAGAGGAGGTAACAGCTCTTTCTGTCTTGGGGTCGTTCTTCCGAGTGGGGAGAGAGGAACACAAAAGGACCACCGGAAGAACCCACACAACTCCGTGGTGTGAGCCGGGGACCATAGAGGGTCTCTCCGCCTCTTCCTAGAGCGGCCCTCAGCTCCGCTAGCTGCCCTCACTTCCGGCGGGCGAGGCGCGAGGCGAGCACCGTGGCGGGCTGTGCGGTGAGCGCGTCCGGCCTGCGGGTCGGCCTGAGCGGGTGTCTGGTGGGGCTGCGGCGGGGCCGGGAGCCGGGAGGATTGGATGGGCGGCCAGGGCGAGGGGGCCTTGGTCTGGGGTCGGCCTCTGCCTGGGCGCCTGCGCTCGCGGCGGAGAAAGACTCCATTGTAGCAGTGCTTAGGCTGCACCGGGCTATTGTGAGCGACGTACAGGGAGCCAGTGGACGCTTTGTTGCTCTCGTAAATGGGTGAGGAAGCAGGTGCAGGCCGGTTAGACGGGTTCCCGGTACCGGAGCTCTATCAGCCAGCTTTACTGAGCCTCTCCCCTACTGGGGAAACTCAGAACACCGGTACTTGGTGTTGGAGGAGGGGGCGATGGACCCCTAGTTCGTCCAGTGAGAAATCAGGCCTAGGAGATGGTTCCTGGGCTGGGCTGGGTGTGCTAAGGAGCTTTGTGCCTGTGTTTACAAACCCGCACATGAGGATGACAGCATAAAGCTGTTTAAAATCCTTAAAAATAAGATAGCGCACGTAGGCTTAACCTGTAAGCATGACTGCACTTTATCCATGGGTAGATTTCTTAATCTATCAGTTTGAAATCAGTTGGGACTTCTCGGTATTTAAAAAGATGTGCTTAAAAGTGTATGGCTGCCATTATAGCTGTTTACCGAGTGCCGTGGCTCTGACCTGAGACAGTTAATGGCCGGTGACTGCACTTGCTTTGTGTTATATGCACTTTGCTCTTTCCTGTCGCTGCAGTCACAGCAGAAGTAGTCCTGGATACGCTTACTCTGGTAAAGTTATTATACAACAAAATGAAGGGGGAAATAGATAGGGGGAAAATGTCGTTTGTGTTTTTATTTACTTATTTGAAATGCTTTTAGGCTAGGAAACTCAGGACAATGACTGCCTTGCAAGCAGGCTTTCTAACCCAAGACACTGTACATCCGGTAACTGTTTTGCTTTGCAACCGGGAACACCTCCCACATTGCCACCTATGTGGAATTTGTATGGGGGGGGGAGTTGTTTTGACATTTTAAACAATCTCCTGACAAACCTTAAATGTAAACAAATAAAATTAATTTAAAACTTTGAGTTGTGCTTTTCTTGGCTCAGTGGGGTCTCGGACAGGAAGAGTAAAGCGTTTCTTCAGATTCTTTTCACTTAGTATTTACTGAATAAGACTCACAGGAAAATTTTAATTCCTTCTACAGATTAGCTTCCATCTTCAACACAGTTTGCGAGGTTATCATTTACAGAAATAGCCAAACAATTAAGAATAAATTTACCAGGAATCTTCGATAAAGTAGTATAATCTCTCATTTCTTTTGAGTTTGAACATCTTAGATAGCAACTAAGGGAGGAATTTTCAGTCAGCATTGAAATAAGACAGGTGTAGCAGAGAAGTCTGGTTGTTTTCTGCCGCTTTATCTTGCTTTTACTTCTCAGTCCCCCAAAATACTCTCTGCCCCTGCTCCTTAACACGTGTTTTTCTTTCTTTTTTTTTATATTTTATTAATTCATGTTACATCTGAATTGTTATTCCATTCCTCGTATCCTCCCATTCCTCCCTCCCTCCCGCTTTCCCCCTACCAAGTTTTTCTTCTTCTTCTTTTTTTTTTTTTTTTTTTTTTTGGCTGTCCAAACACAGTAACATCTAAACATTGACGGTGGTATTTATTACATTTAACTTCTGGAGTTAGAATTACCTAACAAACATTTGTCTCTTAAAGTTGCATTTGTTTTATTTGTCTTAGGTGCACTTTGATTTAAACATGGATGCGGTTTTGATTGAAGAGGTATTAATGTCGGATGACCGCTGACCTGTATTTTTCTTTTTCCCCTCCCCGCAGGAAATTCTGAGTTGCGTTACTGTGGGATGTGAGACGTTGGCCCGGAAGACAGTAGAATCTCTTGACAGTACACCTGGCTAGTCACCATGAGGTTAGGAAAGCCTAAAGGGGGTATTTCTCGAGCCTCAAACCAAGGAAAGGCCTATGAGAACAAGCGAAAGACAGCTCGCCAGCGGCAGAAATGGGGGATGGCCATTCGCTTCGACTCAGGCCTCGGTAGACGGAGAAGAAACGTGGATGAGAAGCCCTACAAGTGCAGCCGCTGTTCCAAGAGTTTCAGTCAGAGCTCCACCCTTTTTCAGCACCAGAAGATCCACACTGGGAAGAAATCCCACAAGTGTGCCGACTGTGGGAAAAGCTTCTTCCAGAGTTCGAACCTCATCCAGCACCGGCGCATCCACACCGGGGAGAAGCCCTACAAGTGTGACGAGTGTGGAGAGAGGTTCAAGCAGAGCTCGAACCTCATCCAGCACCAGAGGATCCACACCGGGGAAAAGCCCTATTGCTGCGACGAGTGCGGCCGCTGCTTCAGCCAGAGCTCCCACCTCATCCAGCACCAGAGAACCCACACCGGGGAGAAGCCCTACCAGTGTGAGGAGTGCGCCAAGTGCTTCAGCCAGAGCTCTCACCTCAGGCAGCACATGAAGGTGCACAAAGAAAAGAAGCCACACAAGAGGGGTAAAAATGCCAGGGCGAAAACTCACCCAGTGTCCTGGAAAACTGGTAAAGGAAGGAAGGCGGTGGCCGGGCTCCGCCAGGTAAAGGGTGCCGCCTCAGGCCTTTTTAAAAAGAAAAAGTAGATAGAGGCAAAAAACAAAACAAAACAAGACAAACAAACAAACAAACAAACAAAAAACCGCTCTCGTAAGAATAAGGACGCTTTATAGCAGAGCACTTAGAACCGGGTCCTCCCCTAGCATGGAGGCTTCAGGGGTTTCGTGACATTGTGCCGAAACTCTGAGCCTAGCTGCCCTCATTTCCTTAGAAATAAATGAATGAATGAATGAATGAAAATACACTTCTGTGTCAGGGAGCACAAAGAGCTGAAAAATACTTTGGTGAGAATTTAGTATCCCCGGCCTCAGCTGAGATTTCCTCCCTATGTGTTGATAAAGAGCATCATGCCTCTGAGATTCACAGGTGTGCCAATGATTACTCTGGTCTTAGGAATTTTCTCTAGGCAGAATCATTAAAGAAGGAAGGAATGAGTCGTCAAGCGCTATATTTTGTTTTTAATGTCTTATAGTTGATTAACTGTTAGTAGTAAGTGTTGACTCTGTATTTGACATAATAAATTGCGTTCAGGTTCGTAGATTTTTCTTCTTTATTAGTGTATACTGTATGAAGTGAGGCGTTTCGTTCTCTTCAGTGTGTATGATGTATCTGTTGAGGGGCTTTGGCAGTGTCTTCCCTCGTGACCCTGCCCTCCACCTCCTCCGGGTTGTCCTCTCCAAGACAGTTCCCGTTCCACTCAAAATGGTTACCCTACGTTCTGTGAATGACAGAAAATGTAGTCGGTTATTTTCCTGAGTCTGTTTTACTGTAATGATCTCCAGTTGTATCCATTTTTCTCCAAATGACATGATTTTGTTCTTTTTGGACAAATAATAGTTTATTGTAGCTTTGAAGGTTTTAATAATAACTCATTTTTGTTTATTTGTTTCTTCCCTTCTACTGTGTAAGTAAAGGGGTAAAAAGGTCCCCATATTGCTTTGCTTTTGTTTTGTGCTTTATTTTGTTTACCGTAGTCTAAGAGAGACTAAAGAATCCAAAACGAGAGACCACAGACCTCCTCGTCGTGACACCAGTCCTGTGGTAGTGGTGGTGCTGTGTCACTTGCTTTCTTGAAGTTGGAATGGGGTTATGTTGAACCAAGCCTAGCATCCCTTTCTTCTCTTAAAAGCAGCACCTGCATGAATAAACTGTATTTTACTAAGAAAGCCTCAGCTTGCTTCTCGCTGAAGATCTACAGTGTGATAGACTGCACTTCGAATACCACTGACTGTCTGAAACAGATGTTGGTCTACACATTACTGTCCAGCGTGCTGTAGTGTTGTTAGAACTTTCCTTTTTAATTTTATAGCACTTGTTTAAGAAGACTAGCGTATATCCTTCTTCCAATGCCAAGCATACATTCCTGATCAGCCTTCAGCTCGACTTACTGTTTATTGAATGCTAATGTTTTCTGATTTTTATAATATCAGTTCTTCCTGTATTGATGACAATTATCCTTAAAAATAAAGAATGAGATATTTTCACATACTACTGTCTATTTTTCTTTTGAGAAACCGTTTTCAGTCCATTAGAAAACAAATCACAGCTTTTAGAAGACTCTCGCTCTGCTCTTTGGTTTCCTCAGATCTGAACCCTACCTCCTTCCTGCCCACTGCGTTTGAATGGAGAGCCATAGCATATGGCCTGTTGACAATGGTTACATCAACAGGGTAGCCAAAATGTCTTGTAAGTATAAGGCTAATGCCGTCATCCGTTATGAAAGAATTGATCCTTGACATCTTCTTGTAGCCAGATCTCTGTAGCAGGGGCATGCGGCCCTGTTGAGCATCAGTCAGAGTTAGGTTTGTGTGTGAGATGGTTTCTGCAGGAAGGGAGGGTGTCTCATGTTCTGTGACAACCACAATAAGGCCTTTCTCCAGTAGCTTCGTTAGCGTGCACTCTCAAAGATCTGATCTACCTATCTTTCAAATTAAAATAAAACAAACTCTTAAGAGTTTAACGTAGTTTGTTTTGTATGTACTTTGAAAACGCTGAAGCTGGTGGGCATCGAAAGACTCATGGGAGTCTATGGTGACCAGTGTTCTTTGTGTTTCTTTTTAGAAACTTTAATAAAATTGAAGGCTCACAAGTGTGTAATATATATATGTACTAATAGAAATTGAATACCAGTGTGAGTCTAGTATGTATCACCTCTGAGAAAACAGATTCATTGTGTGAGAAACCTGGGCCCCTCAGTCCCTGTATTCTGCTGTGTTTCCGGTCTCCGGTTTTACCAACACAACTCTTGTTATATTGCAGACATCTTTCTCCCGCTTGAATTCACTGCAGCCTATTAGGGAAGTGCTTTATCACTGAACCACATCCCAACCCCACCAGACTCCTAAGTTCATGTCTCATTGGGAAAAGAAGAAAAGCTCCACAGGTTTTTGTTTCTGTTTCCTGTGTTACTTACGTATGCCCAAAAATGTTTTCTGCCCAGTGTAGAGTTCTGAGTGACTTGGCCTGAGACAAATGGCAGAAGCAGAATAGAAATTGGTATGAAGTTTTGAAGCCTGAGGTAACCATGCATCAGGACTGTCTCCATGACAACGGAAAAGACTGCCACCACTGACTCCATTTCTCTTGGCACTCTGATAGGGTCTTGGTGTGAAACCCAGGCTGGCCTTAAATTCATTCCCTTGATTGAGCTCTGCAATAGCCAGACTCACACATAACTGCTCTCAGCCCCAGCGTGACCCCCATTTTGGTTTTAAGACCACCCCCCCCCCAAACACTTCACTCTGAAGACGGAAGACACCAGTGATAATCATAACGTAGTATGAGCTTGGTTTTCCCGCGTCACAGGGATGAGATCTGCCTTGGTTAGTCTGTCTGCTGGCAGGCAGGAGGGTGGCATGATACGGCACTGACGCCAAGTTCAAGCAGGTAGAGGCTTGCAAACGTTAGAGATGTGCAGATACAACTGCTAGGCCAAGTCGACCTGGAGCTCTCGGTCCTGTTTGTGATATCCACAAAGATATGTATGTGTGTGCACACTTGAGTTCTTTTTGCTAGAAGTTGTACTTCTACAGGATATTAGCAAGAAACACTTAAGAAATTAAAAAAAAAAACTAGTTTGAAAAATTAATGCATGGACCTGGGTAATGTTACCACTCACAGCTCAGTTCAGAGGACACCAGCTTGGTAAAGAGTCCTAGGCTGTGTATCACAGAAGCCTTACAGAGTCCAAGAGGAGCATATAAAGAAGCCAGCACTGGTCAGCGTCATTGCACAGAACCACACGGGGGTCCTTTATATAGTTACTGTTACTTTTGAATCAAAACACACGTCTTTGCCTTAGTAGGATAACAAATCTATAGCGCTGATGAAAATCAAAACCTTAGGACTCTTACATGTTAGGGAACCTGCTAAAGTGCTGCTGACCACAAACATCCGTTTCTTCTGTGGCCTCATGTACAAAAACAAGATAATTAAGGCAAATAGCTGTGGACCAGGTTTTCAAATAGCAGGACTGTCCAAATAGCAGGCTCTTATTTGTTTGTTTGTCTATCCAAATGATACTAATTAAAAAGAGAAGTATCTTAAACAAGTACTGGGTTGTATATCTGTAATGTCAAAGAAGCTAGGGAACAGAAGTTCAAGGTCACCCTTAGTTACATGACAAATTTGAGGCCAGCTTAATATATGTGAGATTCTATTTTAAAAAATCATTGTCTACTTTCTATGTTATTGAAAGTCCAGATAGACCTGATGAAAAAACTGTAGTATTTAATGGGGGTCACTTTGCATTTACTACATGTTTTTAGCTCTGCAAACTCCCACATAAAATCAAGCTCAGATACACATCTCTACACATTTCCAGTCACAGCTTTATACAGTTATCAACAGTGTTGCGTGTACTAAAATCACCTAAAATGGTTGTTTGTAATGTGGCCATCTAGAAGACTTTAGTGCATAACTTAGGTCAACTTAGGCTTTTAAGATAAGTAGGCAAAGCCTAGCAAAATCAACAATTACTTTAATAAATAAAACCTTTTCTAAAATAATTCATTTCTATAACTTTCTAAGAGCAGAATAATATTTTAAAGGCTGGTTGCTTTAGACACAGGAAATTAGTAGCTACTTACACTGTGCATTAAATTTTGACCTTAGGAACTCCTTAGAGAGCTGAGATGGAGACCGATTGGTGCAGTGGCCATTCCTCGACACCACTAAAATGGTAAAAAAAAAAAAGGGCTCAAAGTCAGTTTTGGCTACATAGGCAGTTTGAGAGCAGCCTGGGCTTCACAGAACTGTGTAGTGTGATTTATCTTGTGCACCTGGCCCTTTAAAGGATCCCCAGCTGCTAGTCAACTGGCCCTTTAAGAACTCTTTAAGTGCTTCTCTTCTATTTGAGACTCTGTAGAGAATTCTCTGTTTAGCTCTGTGCCCCATTTTTAAATTGGATTATTTGGTTTGTTGGTGTTTAATCTTTTTAGATCTTTATATATTTTTTATATTAGCCCTTTATCAGATGTAGGATTGGTGATCTTTTCCAGTTCTTCTCTTCATTGTCTTCTTTTTCTCTTTTTCTTCTTTGCTTCTTTCATGCTAAGGCAGTAAATCTCTTTAAAGAGATTCATTAGAGGGACAAATCCAGGAGAGAAGGGACGAATCTAGCCTCTGGTCCCAGGAGAAGCACTTAAATGCTCAATGTCCATAGTAATCAGGGAAATGCAAATCAAATGACTGAGATTCCATCTCACACTCATCAGAATGGCTAAGATCAAAAACTCAAGTGATACCACGTGCTGGCGAGAATAGGGAGCAAAGGAAACACTCCTTCATTGCTGGTGCGAGTGCAAACTTTGGAAGTCAATTTGGTGCTTTCTTAGAACATTGGGAATAGCTCTACCTCAAGACCCAGCTATACAATTCCAGCATACATACCCAAAAAATGCTCCACCGTACAACAAGGACACTTGCACAGCTATGTTCATAGCAGCTTTATTCATAATAGCCAGAATCTGGAAACAACCTAGATGTCTCTCAACCTGAAAAATATATAAAAGAAACTGTGGTACATTTACACAATGGAATACTAATCAGCTATTAAAAACAGGGGAGTCATGAAATTTGCAGGCAAATTGATAGAACTAGAAAAGTGACTCAGAAAGACACATATGGTATGTACTCACTTATAAGCAGGTTTTAGCTATATAGTACAGGATAAACATACTACAATGTGCAAAGAAGGTGAGTAACAAGGAGGACCCAGAGGAGGATGCTTGAATCTCCCTCAGAAGGGGAAATAGAATACACAGCTGAAGTGGTTGGAGAGAGGGAACGAGGTAGGAGAGGGAGCGCAGAGAGAAATAAGGATGGAGAGCAGACTAGGGAGAGTGGAGGCTGGAGGAGCCTGCAGAGGAGAGGAGAGGAGAGGAGAGGAGAGGAGGGGAGAGAAGAGGAGAAGAGGAGAAGAGGAGAGGAGGAGAGGAGAGGAGGGGAGGGGAGGGGAGGGGAGGGGAGGAGAGGAGAGGAGAGGGGAGGGTAGGGAAGGGAAAAGGGGAGGGGAGGGGAGAGGGGAGGGGAAGGGAGAAGAGAAGAGGGGAAGGGAGGAGAGGGGAGGGAAGGGGAGGGGAGGGGAGAGGAAAGGAGAGGAGAAGAGAAGAGAAACCATGGGAGGAGGCATCTCTGTGACAAACTGGAGACATAGGACAGGGTAGACTTCTGGGAGGGTATGAAGGTGACTTGATCTGAGATTCCTAGTAGTAAGGGTCATGGAGACTGAAGAGGACACCTTCTTCACTAGAGCAGACCCCTAGTGGAGGGAGGGGAACACTAACCCACCCACAAAACGTCGACACCAAATTTACCGTGCCTACAAGGTATGCAGGGATAAAGATAGGCCAGAGATTGAGGGAATGTCCAACCACTGCCTGGCCCAACCTGATACCCATCCCATGGGAGAGAGCCAACCACTGACACTATCAATGATACTCTGCTATGCTCAAAAAAAGGGAGCCTACCTTAGCTGTCGTCTGAGAGGCTACACCCACCAGCCGATCCAGGCAGATTCGGAGACTCATAGGCAACACTGGGCAGAGTGTAGGGAGTCTTCTGGAAAAGTCGGGGGATGGATAGAAGGGCCTGCAGGTGACCGGAGCTTCAAAAGAAGACCAATAGAGCCAGTTAACCAGGCCCAGAGAGGCTTGCGGAGACTGAAGCACCAACTAAGGACCATGCATAGGCTGGTCCTAGGCCCCCTACACAGATGTAGCTGATGGGCAACTCAGGCTTCATGTGGTTCCCCTAGTAAGGGGAGCAGGGGTCGTCTCTGACATGGACAGGGGAAGAGGATGTGCTCAGTCCTGAAGATACCTGATGAGCTGGAGGGGGACAAGGCTCCCTTTTTCTGAGAAACAGGTGGGACCAAGAGGAGAGGAGGAAAGGGGCTAGGATCAGAATGTAAAGTTAATTAATTAAAATACCTGGAGTGGGGCTGCAGCTCCTGAGCTCCTCAGCTCAGCTGGGGATAGCCTCCCCTGGGAACTGCAATGTCCCTCCTGAGATGGCTTCTTCTTAGAGCTGTGTGGGGCCCTGGGATTCTGAATCTCAGGATACCCTTCCATCTGAGTAGCAGGAAGCCCTATAAGAACAGTGTGACTTCTGTTTTTAATTTGTTTTAAACAGTTGAGGGACTGGCAAGATGTCTCGGTAAGTAAATTTGCTGTCCGCCACACCTGAGCACCTCAGGTTTTGTCTTTAGAAACTTCGTAACAGAAGGAGAGACCTGCCTCCCACAAATTGTCTTCTTCACACATGTCCTCCATAGACAAATAAGTGTAAGACATTTTTTTAAAGTAACATCATTATGTCCCTCAGTCGAAGAGTGGATAATGAAAATGTGGTACATTTACACAGTGGAGCACTGCTCAGCAGTCAAAAATAACGACATCATGAAATTTACAGGCAAAATGATGGAACTAGAAAACATCATCCCGAGTGAGGTAACCCAGACCCAGAAAGATAAACATGGTATGTACTCAGTGATAAGTGGATATTTACTGTTAAGTAAATGGTAATTTTCAGACCCAGAGAGCCTAAGGTAACAATGAGGGCTCTAGGGGGATCAATGGCTCTCCCTGGGAGGGGAAATAGAATACATTTTGCAAGTTGACTGGGAGAGGGTTGCATGGGAACGGGAGAGATTAAGCTGGGGGAAGGGAGGGAGCCAGAGTATAGGGACAGACGACTGGAACTGGAGGGCATTTATGGGGTGGGGGAGATGTGGGAACCTAGTGCAGTGGAATCTAAGGGTGACCCTAGTAAGGACTCCTAGTAATGGAGAAGATGAGCCTGAACTGCTCATCTTCTGTAACCGCACAAGGCTTCCAGTTATGGGACTGGGACACCAACCCAGTCACAAAATCTTCGACCTACAATCTGTACAGCATGCAAGATGTGCTGGGGCAATGGTGTCGCAGAACTTGTGGGAATGATCATCCAACGATTGGTCTAATTTAAGGTCCACGCCATGATCAACATTGCAGGGATGACCGGGAACAAGAGACTGGATAGCCCAGAGACCTAGGATAGAACCAATGAAGACTGGATAAATAAATAAATAAATGATTCCTAATGATGTTCTGCTGTACTCATAGAAAGGTGTCTAATTCAGTCATCATTATAGCCAAACATTTGACAGAGTGAGAGCCCAGGTTGGAGTTCTCCATTGAGTCCCTCCCCTTGAAGCTCTAGGAAGCTCACTGAAGATGGAGAGGAGAAATTGTGGGAGCCAGAGAGATTGGGTACCCAGGGAAACAAGGCTTGTGGAGTCAACTAAGCAGGTCTCATAAGGGTTCAGAGTCTGGAGCCTTGTGTGGGTCTGCACTGGGCCTCTGCATATATGTTCTGCTTGCTGGCTAGGTGTTTGGGAGGGGAGCTCCTGACAATGGAGCAGGGGCACCTCTGATTCTTTGCCTATTTTGGGGGGCCTTTTCCTCCTACTGGGGTGCCCTGTCCAGCCTTGATGTGAGGGTACGTGCTTGGTCTTATTGTATCTTGCTGTCCTGTGTTTGGTTGATGTCTCTGGGAGGGGCTGCTCTTTTCTGGAGGGAGACATGGAGGGGGAATCTGGAAGGAGTGGATCTAGGGAGAGAGGAGGTAAGGCGAAACTGAGAGGAGGGGAGGGAGAAGCCTGGGTCAGGATGTGTTGTATGAGAGAAGAATAATTTGTTTTTAAATGTAAAGTAACACCAGTTACTGTAAATAGACACCAGTAGAACATAAGTTCCTGTGACATATGTAATACAGCAGTGTAGAGAAAAGATAGAAATTGTATCGACACAGGAGTTCAAGACAAAGTCACAGAGACAGGCATGTTGGCTCAGTGAGCTGCCTGCCCTTTTGAATAAACTCGACAGGCCAGGACTTTTCTGATGTTATGGAAAGACAAAAGGACAAGCCGCCCCCAAGTAAAAGGGCTACATGATATTTTTAAATGATAGTTTTATTTTAAATATAAAAAAGGAAAAGAAAGGATCAACTAAGGGTCAGGAAGACAAGTATAGGGTATCAGGTGAAGGGACTGATCTTTGAACTATTAACTACATGCCAACTTAACACAAACTCAAATAGAGTTATTTTGTTTAATATTTTTTGTTACTGTAAAGCTTTATGATATCAATCATAAGGAAAAAAGTTTTAAGTTAAAAAAAACTGATTTTATTCTAAAGTTAATTTTTAGTTCTCAGGAAATTTGCTGTTTTCTTACTTTGTTCCCCTTGTTCCTATACAGTTATGTAACAAAAAAAGATTTCAAGCTGTGTAACCAATGATTAAAGTCTTTAAGGAAATGATTTTGTGTATAAATAAAGTTTACAAGAGACACAAGTTGTCAGAGGAGGTAAAGCCAGTAGGACTTCCTCTCTGTCCCATCTCTCATGAAAACAAAACAAAACAAAACAAAACACAGCAGTGTAGAAGTCTTGGAGAGACCCAACAGAACTAAAGTCTTCTTCTTGTTCTTCTTGTTCTTGTTTTGTTCTTGTTTTGTTCTTGTTCTTGTTCTTGTTCTTCTTGTTCTTCTTGTTCTTCTTCTTCTTCCTCTTCTTCTTCTTCTTCCTCCTCTCCTCCTCCTCCTTCTTTTTCTTCTAACTGCTTTCTGGTACTTTAAAATATTTACTTACTTGTTTATTTATCTATTTGTTTATGTGTGTGTGTGCATGTGTCCAAGTGCCCAGAGGCCAAAAGACATTAGTAGTGAAATTATTATTCCACTAATATTAGTGGAAAGTTATGGACCAGTTATATATATTAGATATGTTAAAATGCCATATATCTTGTGATACTAAAATATCACACTTTCTATTAAACAATAGAATATTATTTTCATGTGTTCTGGAGGAGAGAAGCTCAAGTCCAAAGTTCCAGTTAGGAGTGTCTTCTGGTGAATCCTGTCTTCTTGCTTTGCACAAGGACCCTCTCACTGCTTCCTTACATGGCTTAACATTGCACGTGCACGCACACACACACCAGTATTCAACATTCGCAGTAGTGTTCTTGCACATAAACACTCACAGTGGTTGTGAAAGCATGCACAAGACCCGAGCAAGAACAAGTCAGATAATAATCCCAGTGTGGAGGAGGGAGGGGTCACGAATTCCGACACTTAGCTGAGGGGCTTTGCCAGTCGATGCTTGCTGAGAGACCCAGCCAGCTTTCTTAAAGGATTTGGCCCCTGCAAGGATACCCACGCTGCAGTAGATGATCCTGCACCTATCCACGCACTGGCAGATCTAAGTGGACTGTGTTTAAAAACAAAGACAAGAACACATGAAATTAGGAGGGATCAGTGGTGGAGGTATAGAGAGAAACTGGAGGGGAGAGATGAGCTGTGAGGTGTGCATTTGGTCCAAGCACATTGTATGCACATAAGAAGTTCTGATGCACTAACTAAAACAGTGTATTAAATAGAGGGCAGGGATACTTGCATCTAAAGTCCTGGTCAAAGTGTGGTCCTGCCTTCCACTGACCCATCATCTTCTAGGCTTCTGTCACACCCTGCTACATGGTCTGAAAAGTTACCAGAACTATGTGAGATCTTTTTTTCTGAGGGTCATATTCTAATGGGTACCTTTCCCTTCCCCCAGTACAAGAGTCCTTGAACAAGTCCTCTTTCTTGGGCTCCACAACAGTCAGGCTGGGGACACATGTGCCTTTTCAGAGTATCTTCATTTCTTCCAGGCCAGTCCCAAGTCTTTTCTATGTCTTAACACCTTATTCTTGAGAAGAAACATGTCTGTCTGAACTATATATAACAGGATGCATGGAGGGACCAAGGTTTGGATATTTAGTTGGTGTCAGGTAGCCATGTATAAGAGCAGTTTTCCATAACTTCTTGTGTTTTTGCTTGCTTTTGAGAGAGCTAGAACAAGCAACCCCGTTTTTCTGGTTTGAGACAGGGTCTCATCATGAAGCCTTGTCCCCTCCCCAATCCTTAAACTTCTAACCTTTAACCTCTAACCTCTAACCTCTAACCTCTAACCTCTAACCTCATGCTTCAGCTTCCCAAGTACAGGAGAGATCTCTCATGCCCAGACTGACCTCATTTCAATTCTGATGACTTCTCCCCTTGTCTCTGGAAAATATTCTTTGAAGACACTGACATGGTTTGTTGTTCATTGTCCCACAGGGCCAGGATAGGATCCATCCTAATTGGTCTAATTTGATCCTATGTTCAAGGAAGGGTAGGGAGGAATAAATGACAAATCTCTAGAAATCAGTCCCAATAAACTCTTTAGGCCCCACTTTAAACAACAGAGATGCGGAAGTGGCTCTGAAGTTAGGCAACCTGGAAGTACGCTCGTGGGACCCTGAGACCCAGCTGACCTAGAAGAGAGCGCACATTGCTGCTTGTGTCTCAGTCGCGTTCCCATTGGCCTTGGCCTCTATGGTCAACCATGTGTGGTTGTGCCAGTTACAGTTTTTAATGGGGACTCTTGTCTGAGGCTTTGCCTCAGCACACGGACTTCTGGGTGTCCCCCTTTCCTGTCCTGTAGCGGCAGAAGTGGGTCTCCGTTCCTCTTCCTTCCTGCTCCTGCTTGTGCCCGCCTCTAGTGCTTGGGCGGGATGTAGCTGGAGTCAACTTACCACTGAGTTGTCAGAGTTTCGCATTCTGGTGTTCTCTCCAGACCCCGGCATCTCACTACTACTGTTGGTGTTCAAAAGCATTTGTAGCCACTCCGTATATTCCATTTCATAGCTGTATCCAGAAGTAGGGTTGAATGAGCGTTTAACATGTTTCCTGATGCTAAATCCTGCAATTACTCATTTATTCTTTATTTACACCCTTTTCCAGTACCCAGTATTGTTACTTACTTTTTTTTTTTTTTACACTTCCTGGAGTTCCTGTTCTCTTCTTCCTCAGTGGAGGCCCGACACTCAATGGACATCATATCATGCAGTGTTCGTCACAGAACTACAATAGCACGTGTGTATTATACTACGTGTTCCTAACAGTGCGCTGTCAAACTTAAATGTTATGCTTGTCTTAGACAGCCCTCCCTGAGGCCAAAGGGCAGAACACTAAGAACGTTTAGGGAATATCTAATAACTACCAGTCCGCTCTAATTACTTAGGGTATAGGAAGATGATGAAAGCATAATTTACAGTTTCCCAAAGGTGTGGGAGCTTCACAGAAAACATTTTCAAGTCAAACTGAGTAATAGAAAATTTGCTCCCATCAGATTAATTATCTCATGAGTTAACACACTGCAGTGACTAGGAGGCGAAACATCATGAGTGGGATTTGGGGAAGCCCCAGAGAAGGATGTTGTCTCCCTAAAATGTTCTATCTTAATTACTGCTAACCATTCATGCTTTTCAGAAACAGTTGGCATGAAACAGACAAAAAATAAATTGGCTCCTTCCTCCACTCTGTTTCCATTCTTTCAAACCCACACTTCCTTAAGCACCCCAACCTGAATAAGTACCCGTTTACGTGTCTTACATGTGCTGTTGATTTGTTTATGCCCAACCTTGTCCCCCAATGTAAGACTTTTATTAATTCTTTAGCCTCCTTTCCCTCATGGTTAATTTTCTTGAAAGGCTGACTTATACTTAAGAGGATTGAAATGAGTGCCAATGGAATACAAAATTGGGCGCTCGATGGCCGGTAGCTACTCCTCACTTAGGAAATGGGTTTAAATGGGCCTTCTTGGGGCCCATGTATAGACAAATAAACTTTTGGGTTTTAGCCAAGAATTCCATGATTTCACAAAACCTCTAGGTAATATTGATGCCCCAAATTTAGGAGTAGGAAGTTAGTAATTGGCTGGGAGTGGTATAATGAGCCAAGCAAGAAGTATATGTTCTCACTTAGGACAATCATTTCTAGTTCCATCCATTTGCCTGCAAATTCCAGGATTTTCTTGTTTTAAATAGATGAGTAGCATTCCATTGTGTGGATATACCACAGTTTCTTTATCAATGCTTCATCTGAGGGGCATCTAGGTTGTTTCCAGGTTCTGGATATTATGAATAAAGCTGCTGTGAACACAGTTCAGCAAATGTCCTTCTTGTATGGTGGAGCATCTTTCAGATATATGACCAAGAATGCTACAGCTTGATCTCGGGGTAGAAAGCGCCATATTGATTTCCAGAGGCAAACAAGCCACTGGGAAAAATGTCCTCATTTCTGCTACAGACAGAATGCTGCCTAAAAATGGGCAAGCTTAGATGCAGGCAGAGTCGACAGCCGAACTCTGCCAAGACAGGGTAAGCAAGTCCTCAATAGTTCCTGCCTCGCAAATATGTCTAGCAGAGATATTGGGCTAGAAGGCCAAAGGTGATGCTCCAACGTTATAGAGAGTGTTGGGGGACTGTTCAGACAGTAAACTGTCTCAGTCACTTTTTTTCATTTTGGAAGCTGATGACCTGTACTACCGGTTCAGTCAGGCATTTACATTTTATTCCTTCTCAAGTCTCTGATGGGGCTAAAGACCAGATAGTTTCATCTTACAATCAAGTTTAGTTGGTTAGGGGATAAGATCTTTTTAGATCAAAATAGATGATTTAAGTTAATAGAGATGAGCTATGATAGATACTGATTTTCATTCAGAAATTTAGACCCAACAAGATAGGAAAGATGTTTACTTCAAGTTTGACAAGTACAAATAACCAAGGGGTCAGTATGAATTAACATTTATATAACGCATGATTGTCTCATGGTTCTTTCTGCTGTATGTAGTTTATTTTATTCATGTGTAATAATATAAATGTATATGTTAAAAAAGAAACAATTAAAAAAAGAAGTATGTGTTGTTAGTACCTAGTAATTGTTTTCCTTTCAGTTTGGAAAACAACTTATCACTACACCAAGTTACAGAGTAGATAAGCTAAGCAAAGCGTGCATGCTGGGTATGATAGACAGACAGTGATAAAAGCCTACTGGTTCCAGCAGCGTGAATGCATGATCTGATGACGGCCTTTCGACTGTTACCCAAATAACATCTTCCTAGTAAAATTCCACTTTTCTTTTTAAGCAGTGCTAAAAGCACTTCACAAATGCATCATTTTGCAAAAACATGTATTATTTGATCCTGGTGTATAAGGCTCCTTTCTCATTAGTCCTTAGAGAATTTTGTATAATTTTTTTTTTATCATTTTCCTCTCTGATCCTTCTCCCTTCCCTATTCTCTAATTTTGTCTTTTAAAAAAATCAAGTACAATCTGTGCTATCCACATACCATGGATCTGCGGCAACCCACTGGAGCTGGGTGAATATGCCACTTATTAACTGTAGGTTTTAATGCTTATACTGCCCAAGTGTGGTGATTTAAAGGTGAGGGCCCCCATAGACTCATATATTTTAGCACTTGGTCCCCGGTTGGTGTAACCCTTTGGGAAGGATTTGGAGGTGTGGCCTTGTTTGGAAGAGATGTGTCACTGGGAACTAGCTTGAGATTTCAGCCGACTCCTGCCACTCCCAGTATGCTCTCTGCTTCCTGTTTGTGGTCCTGGATACGAGCTCTCAGCTGCCAGTCTAGTACCACGCCGGCCTGTCGCCATGCTGCCTGCCCTGGTGGTAATGGGCTCCTATTCCTATGCAACTATAAGCCCCAAATAAACCTTCCTTTTGTAAGTTGCCTTGATCGGGGTGCTTTCTCACAGCAATAGAAGAGTAACTAACGTAGCAGGTCTTGTTCAGAAAGTTCTTTCCTGTGCCAATGAGTTCAAGCATATTTCCTGCTTTCTCTACTATCAGATTCAAGGTTTCATGCCTCAACCCATTTGGAATTGACTTTTGTAAAGGGTGTTAGATATGGGTCTGTTTTCATTCAGCTACATACGGCTACCTGATTTAGCCAGTACCATTTCTTAAGGATGCTGTCTTTTCTCCAGGGTGTGTTTGTATCTTTGTTGGTCAAGAATCAGGTTTCCACATATGTGTAGTTACATACCAGTCTTCCACTCTTTCCATTGATCAATACGGTTTCATTCCAGTACCATGCTGTTTTTATTGCTACATCTCTGTAGTGTTGGACCCTTGAGTCCACTCGGGTGGGGGGGTCGTCGCGAGAGACCACTCGAGTACCACAGCGTTGATGCAAAAGCACAAGGTTTATTGCTGACCCGTCAGGGAACCTCAGCACTTGAGAGTCGGAGGAACCCCGAGTTACTGTCACAGGCTATTTTTAAAGGCTAAAACCGCACAAGGTTAGGAGGGGCTTAGTGCCCCGTGTGAAGATTGGCTCTTAGCAGTTGCTAGGGGTACTTGTTTAAATGTGCAGGGGTTATAGGTCTGGGCTGGCTATTCTTGGCAAGGAAGGGTGTTGGGGAATTTAAGGAATTTCCAGATGGATTTTTCTGAGAATTGTTTACCAAAGTTGGTTGATCTGACTCTGGAACAGATTCTTTTCTGGGTCACGTTCCCAGGCTTGTCTGGGTCGCGTTCCCAGCCTTAGGCCAAGAAAGCCTTTCAGTAGCACATCTTGGCATGTCAGATGGTGATTTCTCCCGTAGTTTTACTACGCAGGGTTGTTTAAGTTAACCTGGGTTTTTGTGGTTCCATATGAAGTTTAAACTTTTGTTCTGTCATGTGTGTGAGCTGTGCTGGAATTTTCATGGTGATTGCACTGAATCTGTGGACAATGTATAGTGAGACAGCCATGTTCACAATAGTAATCTTACTGATTCATGAGCGTGGGAGGTCTTTCCATCTTTTGATGTCCTCTTTAATTTCTCTCTTTGATGACTTGAAGCTTTGAGTGTATAAGTTTTTCATTACACAAATCTTTCACTTGCTTGGTTAGAGTTATTGAAACATAATTTTAAGGGTGTTTGGAAAAGTATTGTTTCCCTTCTTTATTTATCATTATGTTTGCATTTGCATGTAGGAAGACTACTGATTTTTGTGTGTTGATTTTTGTATCCATTGTAGGCATTTCCTGGTGGAGTCTTCAGGGTCTCCTATGTGTAAAACCACCATTTCTTTAATAAGGCTTCTTCCTTTCCTACCTGTCCTTCATTTTCTTAGTTGTTTATTCTCTAGCCAAGATTTAAATGACTAGACAGGACAGGTATCAAGAGAGTAGACATCCTTGTTTTGTTCTTGATTTTAGTGGAAGTGCTTTGAGTTTCTCTACACTTTGAATAATGTTGGCTATAAGCTTATTGTAAGTTTTTTTTTTATCATATTGAGATGTGTTTATCACATCTATAGTATCTCTAGGACTTTTATCATGAAGGGATGTTGGATTTTATCCTTTTCTGCATCTAATGCAATAATTATATGACCTTGTTTTTTCAGTCTGTTTATGCTGTATATTATGTTTATTAATTTGCCTATGTTGAGCCGCCCATGTATCTCTAGGGTGAGGCTTATTTGATGATAGTGGATAATATTATGATGTGTTTGGCTAAAATTTTGCAAATTTTATTGATTTAAAAAACCAACTATTTCAGTGATTCTTTGTATTGTTTTTGTTTATGTTTTTTCTAGTTTATTAATTACAGCCTGAGTTTGATTATTCCTTTTCACTGAATTTTTGGGTGTTTTTTCTTTTGCTTCTTGTTTCTCTAAAGCCTTCGGGTGTGTCATTAAGCTATTAATATGAGATCTCTCGAGGTTTTTAACGTAGACACATAGTGCTATGAACTTTCTCCTCGAACTGCTTTCATTGTGTCCATTTGAGTCCACTGGAAACATCTCACATTACAGTTGCAATAGATGGTATTAATTTGTAGATCAGTATGGAGGAACATTGCTAAACCAATAATGTCATTCCATAAATATGAAATACTTTTCATTTATTTGGGCCTTACATTCAAGTTTTTGCTTCAGGTTCTGTTTTTCAAATTATGATAATCAGTTCCCTTCTTCTTAATTTTTATTCCCTTTACTTATCCTTTCAGAAATACATGTGTGTGTGTGTGTGTGTGTTCTGTTTACTTTATCACTTATGTCGATGCCGCTCCAGTCCAGCAGGAAAGACACCAACACCGGGAACTCTTCTTGCAGCAGTTTTTATTCAGGATCCTGGAGTGACCCCGGGAAAAGCTCCCACAGAACCTTTATAGTGTGCCTGTCCTATCAGAAACTGCCACATTGTCACTCCTGGTTGGTGCATTTGGATCACGCCACCTCATGCTATGTCTTGTTCGAATCACGACACCTTACGTCATGCCTTCAGGCATGCACATAAGGGGTTTGCTCACTGCGCATGTGCAAAGGTTTACTCACTGCGCATGTGCAAAGGTTTACTCACTGCGCATGCGCAAAAGGGGGCGCATTGCGCCAGGGAAGCAGCAGGGGCGCTGCTATCTGTGGCTCTCCACAACTTACACTGCAATTTATCAAAAGTAAATTAAACATTCAAGTGTAAATTTAACTTCATAATCACTATGATATATGTGGTTATATAATGAAGGTTATTTTGTGACTCATTCATTATTTCAACTAAAAGTAGATTTCACTGGAGAAATGCCTTTATCAAAACAAACAAACAAAAAACCTTTCACTTAAAAATGATTTTAGGTGGCTAGAGATCATTGAAACCATTCCTCATGGAGTCTAAGTGGAGAGCTGAGCTAAGCTCCGTTTTCTTTCTTATTTGTTGGCATTACTTAGGCTATTTCATGAACCATGTTGACAATCGCTGTCTTGTCTTTTCTGAATCATGTGTTGTGTGAATAATTGATTATTTAACTGGGACTTTTGAGAGAAGGAAGATGCCAACTAACTATGCCAGCTAACAGCCACAAAGCAGACAGAACCTTGTAGTCTTCCTCTTTTCCGTATTTCATTCCCAGTGGTGTGTAATAGTGTGCCCTGACCGTGCACATCTGTGTCGGTGTGTAGGGTCCCTGTTTTGTAGGGCTTGCACCCACATTCTACTTTCTATCAACAGTAGCTCTACATGCTCGAAGCTGAACACTATCCCAATTTTTAGCTATAGAATGCTTTTGGCAGTTGTGAAATGCGTATAGTTTCTAAGATATGGATGGTTTTATATGTGTGACTTATTTCACTCAACTTTATTTCTGGGATTTTTTGTTTGTTTGTTTGAGACTTTCTTATATGCATGTAATGTGTCTTAATCAAATCTGCATTCCCAACCCATCACCTCCAATTGATCCCCTGTTCCTCCACCACTTTGCCCTCTCACCTTGTTTTAAACCCACTGAGTCCACTGATTTCTGCCAATATGTGGGTTGAGATATGAACCATTTACTGGAACACAGGTAGCTTCTCTCAGTCCACATCACTGAAGAAAGCAGACACCCTCCCCTCCCCCAGAAGCCACCAACTGCCAACACTTTCTCAGATTTGGGCAGAACTTGATGAGCCCCTCCACATCCACACTGAGAGTCTGCCTAGCTTGACCTTTTATAAGCCTTGAGCATGAAGGCACGTCTGCTGTTTGTTTATGTGTGTGTGACAACTTGGTTTCATCCAGCAAATATTGTTTCACTGCAGACGTCCACTGTGTCCGGGTCTTAGAATATTTCTTCCCCCTTTTCTGGATCACCCTTGAGACTAGAGGTAATGAGTATCTCACTCCACACTGCCTTATTCTCTGTATGTTGACCAACGGAGATCACCATCTACTCCTAAAAGATTTTCCCAATAAGGGTTGAGAGATGCAGTAATATATAGCTACACTGGTAAGAATTCAGGGGCCATTTATTGCTAACTCCATTTGGCAGAAAGCTAATGCTAAGTTCTCTCCTAGGGCCTATGACCTGGTCAACCATGAGTCTTTAGCCAGGTTGCTGGTCTTTTGGAATGGGCTTTACAGCCAGTCAGAAAGAGGTTGGTTACTCCCATAGCATTTGTGTCTCATGTACCCCACTGTGCATATGTCATCCGGGAGGTTGTTACTGTAGCTCACAGGATTCATAATTGGGTAACACCACCAGTGACTTTTCTCTGACAGTGGCGTGCATAAAACCTTCTGGCAGTATGAAAGCTATCCAGGAGGAATGAAGTTTCCAAATAGTTACCAGCTTAATTTTTCCATGACCTATACGTCTGTGGTGATTTGAATAACAATGTCCCCCATAGGCTAACATATTAGAACGTTTAGTCCCCAGGGAGCAGAACTGTTTGAAAGGATTACAAGGATTACGAGATGTTGCCTTGTTGGATAGATGTGGACATGGTGGAGGAAGTGGGTCACTGGGAGTGGGCTTTGAGGTTTTCAAAACCCCACGCCAGACTCGGGGTGATAGTACAACAGATCCAAGGACATCTCCCCATAAGTTCTGCAAATAACTTCAATTTCCTTGGAGCCTCCAGAGTCCTATGTTGAAATACATCAATGTGAGAAGCTAGGGTATCAATGTATATTCCAAGAGCTGTATGGAGCCAACCTGGATGTCCATCAATACAGGAATGGATAAGTAAAATGAGGTACATACACAATAGATGTTGATTTGTTTTGTTCTGCTTTTGTTTTGTTTGAGACAGGGTTTCTCTGTATAACAGCCCTGGATATCCTGGAACTCTCTTTGTAAACCAGGCTGGCCTCAAACTCATAGAGACCTGCCTCTGCAGCCTGAGCGCTGGAATTAAAGGCCTGTGCCATCCCACCCAGCCATAGTGGAATTTCATATATCCTTCACACAGAAGAATAAATTGTGTTATTTACAGGAAAATGGCTACAACTGAAAATCTTGGTGTGAAATGAATAAAGCCATACTCAGAAAGGCAAAATATTGCTTTCTCATTTTCAGATTCTAGATCTTGTAGATAAAATTTTATGTATTTAAAATTTAGATTTTATGCATGAAAACATGTGTATGTATGACATGAAAGTAGAAGGGAAACTAACATAGGGAAAGGAGGATACGAATGAGGGGTAAAGGAGGAATACGGCCAAGCATATTAGATACGTACCCTCATGAAACCTATACCAACTATATCAACCAATGTTTTAAAGAAGAAACCACTTAGTTAGCTAGCTCACAGCAAAAGGAAGTTCCTCCTTGGTCATAAGGCCCCCTAAGTCAAGGGTTTTTTTTCAGGCTGTGTTTCCTGGCAAAAATTTCCTCCTGTACAGTTGGACTTTAATCCAATCAGTAGCTGTTGGCTATCCAAAAACAGTCATGGCAGCAGTGGGCACCTGCCGCATGTCGGGGGACCCTATAGCTCACTGGGTTCACAGTGCAGTAAGACTGCCAATGCCTTTTCCTCCCAAGCACAGGTATAGCATCTTCTGGAACTACAGAAGCTAGCTAGCAGGAAGGTTGCTTCCAGCTCAGTTTCCCCTTAAATTCTCTCCATCTTGTAGTGAAAACGTGCAGTCCCTGGTATTTACCTAAAGCCACAAGCTGCAGGAGTAGAGACCAGTTTCCAGCAGCCATTCTGAGGTAGCCAAGAGAAGCAGCCCCAAGATCAAATGTTGCCAAGCAACAGCTTCTCCCTTCTCTGGCTCACGTGTCTTCTAGCAATGTCTGCCTACAGCTATGAGTTATAAGGGATTCACTTATTACAAACGCATTCAGTGATCAGCCACTTAGATGAAATGATGACACGTTCAGTGGCCTTAATGAACCTAGGAATCACGTTATGTGAAATAAGACAGGCACGGAGAGATGAGAAACCACATTTCTCTAGTTATGTGGATGTACTTTGTTACATCGCTTTCATAGAGTTAAGCAACCCAGTAACAGACAACAGCACTTGGAAGACTGAAGCAGGTCAAAGGTCATTAATGAATACAGAAGAGCAGCTGGACAGAAGGAATCATTTCTCATGTTTGATTAGACATTAGGGTAACTATAGTTGAGAACAATTCACCGAGGAGTACAAAAAAGCCAACAAGACTTAGAGTGTTCTGGGCACAAGAAAACAGGGTAAGGCATGTGCCAGTTACTCTGACTTCACCATTGCAATGCTATGTGGATGTCCTAAAATATCGCATTGTACTCTGTAAGTACATATAATTATTATGTCAAATCAATATATATTAAATATAGCATATGCATATGTGTGTGCATACACACACACACACACACACACACACACACACATACACACACACACACACACAACTGTGGTGGTTTGAACAGGAATAGCTCCCATAGCCAGGTGCTTGAATGCTTGGACACAGGGAATGGCAGTGTTAGGAGGTGTGGCCTTGTTGGAAGAACTGTGTCACTGGGGAGGTGGGCTTTAAGGTCAACATGCTCAAGCCACAACCATTTTGGCACATAGTCTCCTTCTGCTGCCTACCTATCAAGATGTAAAATTCTCAGCTCCAGCGCCATGTCTGCCTGCACTGCCATGTTTCCTGCCAGAGAGATAATGGACTAAATCTCTGAAACTGTAAGGCAGCCCCAATTAAATGCTTTCCTTTATAAGAGTTGTCCTAACAACAACAACACAAAAACAAACAAACAAACAAAAAGAAAAACAAAACAGCAAAAAAGAGTTGTCCTGATCCTGGTGTCTCTTCACAGCAATAAAACTCTAACAAAGACAATAATATATACCAAATTGTATCTACATATATATTGAAACATAATATATTGTAAATATATGTTGATTTGACAAATAATAATTATATGCATCTACAGAGTACAATGTGATATTTTAATATATATATGATATATACATATAAACAACAAAGAATCAGTAGGTTTGAGATGCCAGGAGAACCCTGGCATTCCCTTTATCTCTAAGGATAAGTAGGAATTGCATTTCCCTCATTAGGGAAGCTAAGGCAGAAAAGAAAATACTCCATTGATAAAAACACCAGCGGCTGGTGCACATATATGCATGTGTTGAAATAGTAACCTTAAATTTGTTAATTTCCACTATAATTGTTTGCTGATCAGGATAAAATATAATGAAAATAATTATCACATGCATAGGTGGACAGACAGAGGTGAACTACACTCTCCTCTTCTGCACCTCTCTCTTCTGTACCTCCTCCATAGGTCTGACAAAAATAAGAGGCCAGGGCCAATTCTTCATGATCACGTGTTTGCCTTTGGCTACCTTGCTTTGGTCTCAGTATACAAACCATGTTTAGAAAAATCTGACCTCAAGTAAATAGGAACTTTCCTAGTTGAGATCTGAGAAAATCTTAGGGAATTACAGTAAAAATCCCCAGCAGAAGGTAGTTCACACTCCCTGTCACCCCAGACAGGAAACACGCTGCTCTCCCAGTAATTCTTGAGTCAAAAGTGACCAATTAGATGTCTCTAGGGAGCCCAGCTGTGCATAACATTTCTTTTTCTATTCCTTCACCTCATAACAAGCTCTGAGAGTACCCTGTTCCCTGCCTGGGGACATCATGCTAGTGACCAAATTCTTGTGGGGAAATCATCAAAGACATATTAGACCTGTGTTGGGTTTTTCTTTTTCGGAGATTTTCGTTCTTGCCGTCACCCAACACAAACGATTTTGCACTAAGTCAAGTGGGATTACAAAAGACAAAGCTAGGGAGAAGAAAGGTTAGATGCACCCAGAGAGGTGAGCAGCGTGCCAGAATATTCCTTCGGCCACTCTGCAGGTCCTGAAGCGTGAAGGAGAGTGAGGTACGCAGTGCTCTCAGATCTTGGCCGTGAGAGTGTGTGACCGACACGTATTACACCCTGCCGCCAGCAACTTGGCACTCGCATGAGATGGAAGAAGAGTGAGAAAGTTGGGGACCACTGCTACACGTGAAGGGGATAGTGCCGTGTGTCTGGAATATTCCTCCTAGTTGGCTTATGCTTTTGAAGGCGGTCACCAGCATCTTCTTATGTGCCAGGGTGGAGCCAAGAAGAGCAGCACACTTACGTCTTTGATTTACCCTGCAACAGTGAGCTAGCTCCCTAGAGCACGGTCATCTCAGTGTCCTGTTAGGTGCTCGTGCCGTGACAGAGATAATCTAAGGGCCATAGCATCCTTGGGTCCACCTATGTCATCACCATCACCTGAAGAATGAGACAGCAGGGTCACCAGAGGGTTGAGAGACCGTGAGTTGGACATTTTCTCCTAGAAAGAGTACCGCCTCGGTGAATTCAGGGCTTTGCATGACGTGAACTTGTTCTCCGGGACACACACAGTACAGGGGAAACTGAGTCCTGTAAATTCTTCCCTTACCACCACCTAACTTGCCCCCAGTGCAGCTACACTAACAATAAATAAATACAAACACGTAATACACTAAAAATGCACTGTCATAATATCGAGAAACAGCAGGAAGTTTGGGTTCCCGTAAGGCCTGCTTGGAATCCAAGCTTCATTGTCTCTGTTGTGTCATTCAACCTCTGAGACTGAAAGGTGTAATCTCTCCTCTTGGTGAAACAAGGGGTGGCAAAAGCCTAACACCCGTGACGTCATGAAGACAGAGAGGAATCCTGACTTCAGGAGGCCAGGGTAGCAGTGTGCGTGGTGACGGTGAGAGCAATGACGGCTGGACCAAAGAGCAATAGGCCAGCAATTACGATGCCATAGTTAAACTTGGGAGCACGCAGATTATGTCAAAAGTAGGGAGAGTTACATGTTTTGTCACATTTTATCTTCGCCACACCTGGGACAGGCTGCTGAATGACCTGGCTGTGTGCGCCGTGAGAACATCTCCGCTCTCGGTGACCTCTTTACCATAAGTGAAGCCAGTGGGCATGGGGAATGGGACAGCTGTGCGGGAATTTACCCTGGAGGGATTTCCTGCTGCCCAGCACCTGGGGAAGCTGCTCTTCTCTGTGCACCTGCTGGCGTACCTGGCCTCCATGTCCGGCAATGTGCTCATCATCTGCACTGTTTGTATCAGCGCCCGCCTGAAAACCCCCATGTACTTTTTCCTCAGTATCTTCTCCGTCTTCGAGTGTTGTTTCACCACTACGGTTATTCCGAAGTTGTTGGCTATATTTCTTTTAGGGAAGCAGACGATTTCTTTTGTTGCCTGCTTCGTACAAGCCTTCGTCTTTGTATTTATCGGGGCCTTTGGCTTTCTTCTCATCGCTGTGATGTCAGTGGACAGGTGTGTGGCCATTTGCAAGCCTCTGCATTACCCCACCATCATGAACCTGAGGACCTGCATCCTCCTCATCTTGGCCTGCCTTGCTGTGACCTTCACCCTTATCACTTGGGTAGTAGTAACGGTGTCGCGGTTATCCTTCTGTGGTCCCCATGTCATTCCACACTTCTTCTGTGACCTCGGCCCTCTGATCCACCTCTCCTGTTCTGACACCAGATCTACTGAAGCTCTGACCTTTAGCCTTGCTTTGATCATCCTTCTCTCTTCCCTCGTCATAACCATCACTGCATACAGCAACATAGTAGTCACAATTGTGCGCCTCCCGTCGGCCAAGGAGAGACAGAAAGCCTTCTCCACCTGCTCATCCCACCTCATCGTCCTCTCCCTGATATACAGCAGCTGCGTGTTTATATATGTGAAACCGAAGCAAACGAGCAGGCTTGAATCCAACAGAGAGGCTGCTCTCGTGAACACAGTGGTGACGCCTCTGCTGAACCCCATCATCTACACCCTGCGCAACAAGCAGGTCCATCAGGCTCTGAGGGAGAATCTGTGCAGGATGAAAATATCCAGGTAGGAAAGCACCACACGTTCTTGTTTTCTTCATGTTAATCAGTGCATGAGCCTCAGCATTTCAGAATCGCAGAATTCACCAGCCTTCCATGTAAATATCTCCACTCCACAAAATAAATTCTTTTTAATGTGGTGTGTGTCCCTGTCCCATGCTCTCTATTCCACGTAATTCTGGTAATAGATCTTATTTTTATTTGTTTATTTGTTTTGGCTTTTTGAGACAGGATTTCTCCGTGTAGCCCTTGGTGTTCTGGGACTCACTCTGTAGAGCAGGCTGGCTTTTTCATTCAAATGATAAGAACTGTGTGCTTGAAATTTCTGAAATATATTGAACTATACTAATTTAATTGTGCTGTCTTCCATGCATAAATAAGCTTAGCGGAAATAATAATTATTTATCAATGGCGGGAAAGTAAATAAAACAGTTAATGATTTTATTTGAATTGAAGCTTTGAAAATTTTAGTGGCAACCACCAATGCTTAACCCATATTCCCTCTATGAGGAGTTTTTTTCTGGGGGGGGGGCAAATCATGTCTTTTTATTTTTTAATTTTATTGATTTATTCATATTACATCTCAATGGTTATCCCATCGCTTGTATCCTCCCATTCCTCCTCCCTCCCGTTTTCCCCTTACTCCCCTCCCCTATGACTGTGACTGAGGGGAACTTCCTCCCCCTGTTTTTGCTCATAGGGTTTCAAGTCTCTTCTTGGTAACCTGCTGTCCTTCCTCTGAGTGCCACCAGGTCTCCCCATCCAGGGGACATGGTCAAATATGAGGCACCAGAGTACGTGTGAAAGTCATATCCCACTCTCCACTCAACTGTGGAGAATGTCCTGTCCATTGGCTAGATCTGGGTAGGGGTTTGAAGTTTACTGCATGTTTTGCCCTTGGCTGCTGCCATAGTTTGAGCAGGATCCCTGGGCCCAAATCTGCCTGTCATAATGTTCTTCTTGTAAGTTTCTAGGACACTTTGGATCCTTCTACTTTGCCATTCTCCCATGCTTCTCTCATCTAGATTCACAATAGGATGTCCTCCCCTCTGTCCCAGTTTCCTGGTAAGTGAAGGCTTTCGTGTGACATGCCCCTTGGGCTAGTGTCCAGATATAAGTGAGTATATACCATTTGAGTCTTTCTGCTTCTGGGTTAACTCACTCATTATGATCATTCCTAGCTCAATCCATTTATCCACAAATTTCGGGAATTCCTTGTTTTTAATAGCTGAGTAGTATTCCATAGTGTAAATGTACCACAGTTTCTTTATCCATTCCTCTACTGAGGGACACTTAGGCTATTTCCATGTTCTGGCTATTATGAATAACGCTGCTATGAACATGGTTGAGCAAATGTTCTTGTTGTGTCCTGGAGCATCTTCTGGGTATATTCCAAGGAGTGGAATAGCTGGGTCTTGAGGAAGCCCTATTTCCAGTTTTCTGAGATAGCACCAGATAGATTTCCAAAGTGGCTGTATTAGTTTGCATTCCCACCAGCAATGAAGGAGTGTTCCTCTCTCTCCACATCCTCACCAGCATGTGGTCTCACTTGAGTTTTTGATCTTAGCCATTCTGATGGGTGTAAGATGGAATCTCAGAGTTGTTTTGATTTGCATTTCCCTGATGACTAAGGAGGTTGAGCATTTCTTTAAGTGTTTCTCAGGCATTTGATATTCCTCTGTTGAGAATTCTCTGTTTAGTTCAAGCCCCATTTCTCAATTGGGTTATTTAGTTTGGTGGTGTTTAATTTCATGATTTCTTTGTATATTTTGGATATTAGACCTTTGCCAGATGTAGGGTTGGTGAAGATCTTTTCCCAGTCCGTAAACTGTCGCTTTGTTCTGTTGACAGTGTCTCCTGCCTTACAGAAGCTTCTCAGCTTCATGAGGTCCCATTTATTAGTTGTTGGCATTGAGGCCTGGGCTGTTGGTGTTCTGTCCAAGAAGTTGTCTCCTGTGCCAACGTGTTCCAGGCGCAATTAATGATTTTATTTGAATTGGAGCTTTGAAAATTTTAGCGGCAATCATCAATGCTTAGCCCGTATTCCCTCCGTGACTAGTTGAAGGAAACATGATCCCAGAACCCGTTACTCTCCATTGCTCTTCCTGTAACTCGGCTCAGCTGTACACCAATGCCTACTTCAACGCTAAGTTGAAATTTACTACTTGGGGTCTCAACTCATTCTCTAAAACACCAAAATGGCTACTGTCCTAAAGATGAGCAAAGCCTTGCTGTTCTAAATTACGTAATTGCATGCCAGTTTCTCCAAGCAAAGCTTATATATGACAGATTTCTATTCTGAGCCTGTTACTGAGAAAGATGTACATAAGTAGGCTGAGAGGGTTCATGCTTAATATTCATTCGTAGGAGTTCCCTCAGATTCAAGGGTATGGAATATAAGTCGTTCATCTGCTTTGAATTATTAATGAAAATAATTTAAGCAAGTGAGAGGTTTTTTCCTGGTAGAATATTGTTTTCCGTTACAGAACTATCTCCCAGTTAATGGCTTACTTTAAGGGCAGTGCTTCTGTTGATCCTGTTTCTTGCATGCTTTCAGTCCCAGTTTCTAGGATATGCCAGGCCTGTCTTATCTTCAGAAGAAATGCCTCCGGAAAGTGTGTGATTTATTACTGAGTGTTTGTTTTGAACTAAGATCTCACCAGGTGGTAAATTTGGACTTCCTTTACTCTTTCACTTTAGACAGCTGAGTTCAGTGACAACAGAAATGGGGCACCCCTGCCCAGTTCTTTCCTTTTAGCTAAACTAAATCACTGCACAGCCAAAAATAAACTTCTATGAAATTCCCTTAGGCTCATGAGTGGCCCTGAGCGTCACAATTCTAAGCTCATCTTTCACTCCAAACTCACAAACTCCAGATGCACAGCTCCTGCATTGGCTTAGCCTTGTGGGTCCCTTCAAAATGAAGCCCGCCCACACTGTGTTCACACTCCCAGACCCAGCTCTGAGCACACAAGCTCTGTACTGCTTTGTCTGGTGAGCCGGCTCAGAACCAAGCCTGCCCCTGCCACCTGCACAATCTCAGGCCTGCATCAGTTCACACAGCAGTACTACCAGATGCCCTCCCCTGGTTCTAGACCACCATAGCCTGTATCCACGCTGGCAGCCCTAGGCCCAATCTAGCAGCTCCTACAGTAGTTGTGCATTGCCTAACTCCAGTCATGTGGCTCCTGCCCAACCTGAAGCAGGATAGATCCTCACCTCACACACATGTCTAATGAAAGAAGTTCACATCGCAAACACACACACACACACACACACACACACACACACGCATACACACACACATACACAAAAGAAAAAAGAAAAAGAAAGGAAAGGACAGGACCACATGTCCCACCTCAAACCCACTAGCTCTCCAAGAGTGTTCTCCAGTGAGAATTATTGAGATGAACCCCAGGAAACAGAACAATCATAAACTCCAAAGAACAACCCAAGAACTTTAAAGAGGCACACACACACACACACACACACACACACACACACACATCTGAATGAGATGATGAAGACAGTGCAGGGCTTGAAAGTTGAACTCAATAAAGAGATAGAAATAGTGAAGGGGATTCAAACTGAAATTAAGATTGAATTGAAAGATTCAACAACCCAATTTTTAAAAAAACCCTGAGGAAAGCCTTAGAGGTAGAATGGCTAAGTAGATGACAGGTTATTATGACTGAGAAATAAAAGGGAGGATTTGGACTACTCAAGCAAAGAATATGACATTAAAAAACCACATAACAGGAACACACAAGAACCATGGGACACCACAAAAAGATCGAATCTTTGAATTATGGGCATCGATGAGAAAGAGTCCCAGGTCAATGACACAGACCAGACAGTCAACAAGATCATAGAGTATAACTTTCCCAAATGAAGAGAAGACACACCCATACAAATACAAGAAGAGCACATAGACACAGCTGAAAAGAAAAGCCACATTGTATATTATAATTAAAACACTAACTATACAAAACCAAGAGAAGATATTGAAAGATGCTAGAGAAAAACCCCACGCCAATAAAGAGGAACCCATGAGAATAACAGCTGATTCTCGGTGCACATGCTGAAAGCTAGAGAGCCTGGAGCAATGCACTCCAAGTTTTAAAAGGCTACAGGCTGCCAACCTTTTCCATAATACAAACAGGCCAAAAGAAGGCATGCCCATTGCTGGGCGTGGTGGCACACGCCTTTAATCCCAGCACTCGGGAGGCAGGGGCCGGCAGATCACTGTGAGTTCAAGGCCAGCCTGGTCTACAAAGCGAGTCTAGGACAGCCAAGGCTACACAGAGAAACCCTGTCTTGAAAAACTAAACAAAAAAGCAAAAACAAAAAAGAAGAAGGCATGCCTGTCAAACCAGCCCTGCAGAGAGTATTGGAAGCGATGCTTCAGACTGAAGAGAGGGATGAGCATAGCCAAAACATACACAGTGCAAAGACATGCAGCCGTAATTCCTAAGAGCATGAACAAGAATCAAATAATGGTGCAATCATCACACACACTTCAATAACTTTAAATATTAATAGCTTGAACTCACCCATTAAAAACACAGGTTAACCCAAAAGACAGAAACAAAATCCAACTTTCTGTTTGTCTACAAGAAAATGGTCTTAACTTTAATTATAGGCTCCACCTGAAACTGATGGCAAGAAAATGGGACCTGGGGGCAAGTTTTGTTGATATCCTAATAGCTGATAAAAATAGACTATAAACTTTTCAGAAGAGATAAAAAGGCACTTACTTTATTCTAACCAAAGAAACAATTAACCAAACGGCATTGCAATTCTAAATACATATGCACCAGATTCTGATATATGCAATGTCACAAAAAGCATACTGTGAGACTTAAAGATACAGATAGAATCCAATCGGTTACAGGAGGGGATTTCTTCAATAGATAGATAGGTTATATGGGGGGGGGGACATCAGAAATAAATGATATCATGCATCAAGTAGAGTTACAGATTACGCTATTCAAAAACCAAAGAAAATATAGTCTACTCAGCCGACCATGGGAGAATCTCTAAAGCAGATCATATCCTGGGAAACAACAAAAACTTAACAAATTCAGAAAAATCAAATTAATTCCATATATCCTTTCTCTGGCCATCATGCAATACAACAAATGAAACTCTAAAAACTACACAAACTCATTGAGATTAAATAACACATTTCTGAATAAGGACTGGATCAAATAAGAAATCAACAAAGAAGTATAAAATTTCTTGGAATTAAATAAAAAAGAAAACAAAGCATGCGGGGCACATTGAAAGTAGCCTACCCAGGCATTGATATCCCTAAGAGCCTATACTTAAATATCAGGAACAGCACAAATAAATGACTTAATGATGCAACTCAAGAATCTGGAAAAATAAGAACAAAGCAAACCCTAACCCAGCAGACAGGAAGAAATAGCCAAAAATCAGAACAGAAACAAATGAAACAGGATGAAAGAAAACAATGCTAAGAATGAACCTAGGAGCTGGCTCTTTGAAAGGATGAACAAGGGACCGGAGAGCTGACTCAGCACTTAAGAGCATGCGTGGTTCCTGTAGAAGACCCAGGTTTTATTACCCACATAGTGGCTCATAACCATCCAAAACTCCAGTCCAGGAGATCCAATGCCCTCTTCTGATCTCTGCATGCACCAGCCACACACATGGTGCATATACATACATGTGAGCAAAAACACTTATACACATAAAATAAATATTTTTAAAAGATAAGCAAGACTGGCACATTTATGGCCCAATTACCCAAAAGAAAGAAAGATGACCCAAATCAACAGAATCAGGTACGAACAAGGAAGCATTACAACAGAAACCAAAGAAATCTTTAAAGGAATACTTTAAAAACCTATATCCCCAGCTTGGCATGGTAGTGCACGTCTGTAATCCCAGTACTCTGGGAAGCAGAGGCAGGCAGATCTCTTTGAGTCTGAGGCCAGCTGGGTCTACAAAGCCAGCCCAGGACAGGCAAGGCTACAAAGAGAAATACTGTCTCAAAACAAAATAAAACAAAACCTATATTCCCCCAAATCTGAAAGCCTAAAAGAAACAAGTATGTTTTTAAAGTCATCCAAATCACTAAAGTAAAACCATAAAGAGATCATACAGGCCATTAAAAATAGCAATGTCAAAACAATATTTTAAAAAACTGTCTAAAAGAAAACATGTCCAGGTCCCAATGGAGTCACATCAGAGTTTTACCAGACCATTGGAGAAGGTCTACAAGCAATATATCATAAACTATTCAAAGAAAAAGAAGAAGAAGAAGAAGAAGAAGAAGAAGAAGAAGAACAACAACAACAACAACAACAACAACAACAACAACAACAACAAGGAGAAGAAGAAGAACAAGAACAAGAACAAGAACAAGAACAAGAAGAACAAGAAGAACAAGAACAAGAACAAGAAGAAGAACAAGAAGAACAAGAACAAGAACAAGAAGAAGAAGAAGGAGGAGGAGGAGGAGGAGGAGAAGGAGAAGAAGATACAGAAGGCACACTCCCAAACCTCTTCTAGGAGATTAATATTACTCTAATACCAGATAGAGACACAACAAAGAAAGGAAACTACACGCCAATATTTCCAGTGGGCATACATTAAAAAATACTCAATACAATACTTTCAAACTAAATATAGACATCTATTCACTACAATCGAGTTGGTTTTATACTGGAAATATAGGGTTGGTTCAATGTAAATAAGTGAATAAATATAATACACCATAGAAATGCACTTGAAGACAAAGGGCACACGATTATCTCCATGGATGTAGAAAAGCCTTGTCTGTATCTATCACTTTGCACAGAAAATCAATTCCAAATGGATCAAAGATCTCAATGTAAACACTGAAACTGCTGGAAGAAAACCTAGGAAGCACCCTACATTATACAGATGGAGAAAAGGACTTTCTGCTTAAGACTCCATTTACCCAGGAATTAAGGTCAACAACTGACAAATGGGGCCTCATAAAACTAAAAATCTTCTGCACATGTAAAGAAACAACAATTGAATGCAGAGGGAGCCCTCAGAGAGCAAGGGAATCTTGCCAGATATACCTGTGGCAGAGGATTACTATCCAGAGTACATAAAGAACTCAGAAAACAAAGATCCAAGGAAACAAATGCCCCAATTAAAAATTGAGCTATGGATCTGAACAGAGAATTATAAAAGTTAAAAATAAAAATGGTCAAGAAATATCCCAAAAGGTGGTCAGCATCCTTAGCAACTAGAGAAATGCAAACCAAGCAATGTTGAGATTGTATCTAACTGTGATCAGGGATGCTAAGAGCAAGAGAAAACCTGACAACAAGTGCAGATATGTAGAAATTAGCACACTAAAATCCAGTGCTGAAAATACCCTGTTGAGTCAAGTACCCACTGCTAACCCAGTGTCAGTGACACAACTATGCATAATTTGATGATCATCTCACAAAGGAGAAAACATGTGTTATCATCTGCAAATCCCTTTCTTGACTCGGTTGCAAAAGTAGTAAGCAAATATTTATGAATAAAAACAACGGAGTTGCTGAAAGACCACTAAAGTAGAAAACTGAAGCAATGATGATGAAGAGCTTGAAGAGAGCTGAGGACGCCACTCAGTGGGGAAGCACAGATTCCCCAAGCATGAGGACCTGAGGTGAATCCCCAGCACTCAGGTGAGAAGCTAGGTGTGGCTGTGAGGGCCTGTAATCTCTGCGCAGTGCAGGGATGAGGATGGGGGAGTTGGAGGTACCAGATCCTGCAGGTTGACTGGCCAGCCAGCCTAACTGAAACTGTAGGCTTGTAGGGATGTAGCAGAGCACATCCCAAAGCAGTAGCACAGAAGACAACAGCATAAGGACAACGGATGTCTTTCTCAAGCTCTGCATGTGTGCGAATGTGTACAAGCACCACACACACATGCATGCACCCAGGCATACAGTGCATACGCTATACAATCCATGGAGAGAAAAAGGAAAGGAAAAGAAATCCAAGAGGATACAAATAAATAAAAATATATCAGATATTTATGGATTAAAAGAATTGATGTGGCTGAGTGGCTGAGATAGTTACATCACCCAAATCAGTTTACAGATTTAATGTGATCCTTATATATATATTTAAAAAATGGCACTGGCATTGTCTATAGAAATAAATAAATCCTAGAATTCTGGGTAGCCAAAGCAATTCTAAACAATTCTTAGTAAGAAAAATGATGAAGATACCATATTACCTGATTTCAAATACGGTACAAAGCGTGGTGGTGGCACAGGAGCCTACCTATAGATATGTGGAATAGGACAGAGAGCCTAGCAATAAAACTAACCCAGTAGCAGACAATTCTTTTTTTTCTTTTACAAAGTTAAAAAAATACACACCAGAGAAACAATGGTCTGTTTAATAAATAATGACTAGACAAACAGTGTCTAATGCAAAAAAACGAAGCCGCACCCCTATTTCTTACCACACACCAATACCCACTCTAGTGGACTTTAATACAAGACCAAAGACACTTCAATATAATCCAATTTAAAAGCGGCCCTAAAAAAATGTATCCAGAGAAGACATGGCCAACAAACAGATAAAAAAAAAACTGCTCACCATTACCAATTAATTATCAAAGAAATGTCGATAAAAACCACAGTGTGTTATTTTCTTAGTATAGTTAGAATGGCTGTGATCAAAAACAACTGCCAGCAAGGATGTGGAGAAAAGGGCGCTCCAAGCCAGCGAGGGTGGGCATAGGGACTTTTGTAAACATTCTGGAAAGCAGCCTGGGCTTGTTCCCCACAAACTCAAAACTACCAAGTGGCCAGGAATTACATCGTCTGGTCTATTTCTAAAGAAAATGAAGTCGGTGTGCTGAGATACCTGCATGCTCATGTTTCATCCATCACTGTGAACAATCACCAAAATAAATCCACAACCGACATAGCTCCACCAGAAAAATGGACAAAGAAAATGTGCTATGTGCACATGGCAGGATTATATTCAGACGTTTAAAATGCAGTGTGACCACCTGGATATGTTTGAACCCGGGGAACACATTAAGTGAAACAGTTCAGAATTACAGAGATAAATGTCACGCAATCTAACTCATAATATGGACTAGAAGGTACCATGGCATAATTTGCAGGGAGGCTGTATCTGACCCAAGGCTCAGGGAACACTGTAAGAGGAGGCTGGAAGAATGTAAGGGCAGCGTGGGGGAAGGGATGCTGTGAGATGCTATTTTCTAGACATGACATGGATATTGCAAACATGAACTCGCAGTAGCTGCGGCTATCTGCACACGCCAGCCACAATTCTGGCAAAAATGGGAGGGGTACTCTCCAGGCCCCACCCATTCCAGGGATCTATAGTGTTCCCAGTGGCGGGTTTCCCATGATCCAGTAGATGGCCCAACACTCATGTGCATGTAGACAACACTAATTGGACTCAGTAGATTAGGAGAAAGAGGAGGAGGAGGAGGAAGAGGAGGAGGAGGAAGGTGAGGAGGAAGAAGAGGAGGAGGAGGAAGGTGAGGAGGAGGAGGACATAAAGCCAAAGGGGACATGTAGGGAGTGTGGGAAAGTTGGAGTAATGGGTATGATAATATTTCATTGCACACATGTATGAAATTCTAACAAGTGAAGGAATAATATAACAGGAAAAAAACCGATAATTTGCAGAAGCTGGAAGTAAGAGGTGAAGAGGTTGATCAACAGGTGCAGTGCACCCAGAGTTCAAGGCTATACCAGCACATCTTTACTCCGTAAAAATATATTGCTTTTTTAAAAATTAAATACCTGAAAGTACTTTGTATCAAGCTATGGCAGTAGGTCCCAATGTTACATCTTCTTTAAAGAACACGGGGAAGAATATGTCTGAATCCAGGGCGACTAGACCAAACCACAACTTTGAACCTCATGGGATGGCAGTGCGCTTGAAGACGCTGGGTTCTGGCCAGCAATCGTTCACAAAGGGGAGGGAAGAACCTCTGTGTGTGAGCTGTGGAACCTGCCCTACGCTTCAAAGCTGTGTCCCTGTGCCATTACACAGCCTTTTTTTTCTTATATTGTATTATCAATTTACATCTAAATATAGATAAAAATATAGATAAAATTGTGAATTTTAACTATTTTACCAGAAAGAAATAAGAAATACCCGAAGAGACAGATATGATAATTACCCTCAATTGGTCAACACAATATATATATTGTGGTCAGATACAGCCTCCCTGCAAATATATATATATATATATATATATATATATATATATATATATATATATATGCATCAAAGCGTGATATTATGCTTATACAAATACATGACTACATTTTAAAAAGCAAAGGACCTCTGGGTAAGATACTTAACGCTGTCACTGTATGAGCCAGTGAGGCAGAAGTTGGAATAAGAAAAAAACAAATGAGAGAAATAGAGGAAGAGGACTGGCAACACAGAAGGAAGTGAAAGGGCACCAGGATGTGGTGGAAAGCAGATGGCAGAGCAGATAAATAGCGGAGGTGACCTCAGCGGAGCATCCTGACGTGGGGAGAAGAAAACATAAAGTCCCCCCAAATGTAAGCTCACACAGCCCAAGCCTGGAAGAGCCGGACGCGCTTGTGGGTTTTGGTAAGACAGGATTCCTCTGACAGGCAGGCTAGTGGTAGAGGAAAAGCCCATTTTATTTTACTCTATGATTCAGGGAGCAGTGGCCAGGGGCCATCTTGAGAGACAATCAAGTTAAAGAGGAGGTACCCCAGGGCCTGAGATCAGGGAACTGTCAGAGGTCATGCAGCCACTGCCTCTGGGTGAGGAAAAAGGTTCATAGATCAAGTCTTGAGCGCCGGAGAGTCAGATGTTGAGACAAAGGGGTGCACCCGCAGGCTGGGAAGTCCATAAGGTGAGATAGCCCCAGCCTCAGTGACCCTGAACAGATGTCATCAACAGATCCAAAGCCTGGAGTTTGAGAGCTCTGAGCTGAGGCCCGGGGATCAAACTGTGGAACCCAAGAACTCTGACGTTACACGCACGTGCTTGATAGTTAGAGCTCTGCCCCTCCAGCACCGTGACCGCCCTGCAAGTACAAAGACAAGACAACCACCTCAGGGCTTCGTTTGATTCGCGCACTTCCCCAGACGCCTCCAGTTAAACACTAATCCCTCCAGATCTAAGAGAAAACTCGCTCCAGACCTCAGGCTGCAAAACTAAATGTGGCCAGTAGAGGTCTCTGGTACACAAAAAAGTAAATCCGCCAGCTTGGACTCGCTTCTGGTGCATGCCACAGGCGCAAGTGCACACACAAGCAAACCTCGAACGCGCTCTCTCCTCACACCTGTCTTCAAGCTTTGAGGTCACAACAATTCTCCAACATCCCATCTTTTCATTTTTCTTTTTCTCCTCATCTAATTTTTTAATGGATTATTTCTATTATTGCGCAATATTTCCTTCTTTTCACACATTTCCCTTTCTTTTTTGCTTCCCGAGTTTCTTCGCCCGCCCCCGCCCCATATTTACTAATGTTTTTATTTTTGCTTTATTTTAACACTGTTTTTACATTTTATCCCTCCTCCCTGCTTTTTCACCTTTTCAGTATTGGGATTATTTTTTTCTAATCTCTTGCTATGTTCTCTTTCCTCTCGTAGTATTGTCCAGGCCACTTCTTTTAACTGGACTATAAACCTGCTCCCCTCTTATTTTCTCCTTTCTTTAGTTCACTCACTCACTGTTTCCACACTTAACCAAAGTAATGTTTAACTTTGTTGTATAGTAGCATTTGTAGTCCTGTTTTATTGTCACTGATAACATATTAGTGGGTTGTAATAGTTTTGTGTGTATTTCCGTATCATGTATGGATTGGTGCTGTTGACAATACAACCACTTGTTATCTCCTGCTGAGGGGTCCTGGGGATGGAGACTCCCAGGGCAGGCTGATCAGCCAGAAGAGTGGCCCCTAAAGAGCCAGATGAGACATCTAAAACAAAAGATGTACATGTCACAGTGAAGATATTTGCATAACGTGAGGGAGCAGGCAGCATGTCTCATCCTTGAGCTCCACACCTGCTGAGCTCAAGGGTGCTAAGACGGGCAAGGCGCCCCACAGTGGCTTCACGGCTTCCTGCTAAGAATGACCGAGGGCCTGAAAGCAGATACAAATTCCCAGAAGACTCCATCTTAGGGAGGAAAGGCAGGAAAATACATACAGGAACATCTGGATAAACAGCAATGTGGAGTAAAAATTCATCATGAGTATTGAGATGCTAGGGGTGGGGAGCCAAACTGATGTGTTGAAAGTAAAATCTTGGCAAAACAAATAAACACACTGGAAAGCATCACTGATAAGCAAGGAAAAGAAAGGTTCATGAAAATTTACACTCATGAGTCTAAGGATAAAAAAAATAAGAGCATGGCCAGAACATCCAAGAACACTGGTGCATGGTAAAGATCCTAAACATGAGAGTCCACAGAGAGGAGAAGGCGCTGATATGAACACTGAAAGTGTGGGGCACATAGCCTCTACATATGGCCAAGAATACAGACTTACCTAGAATTGTGTGATTTTTTTTTAACTCAACCGTGTGGCTCTTCAGTATGAACTTGCATATGTCAATGTGGTGTCATAACACGGAAAGGCTGGGCATGCCTGGTATCTGCTGACTGAAAGGATATCAGAACATCTCAAACTTAGAGAAAGAAATGGACATTCAAGCTTAAGATGCACATAGAGCTCTAAATAGACATAACCAGAGAAGAAACATACTGTGCCATTTTGTCAAGATGCCAAAAATACAAGGCAAAAGAAACAATATTCACAGCTGTGAGGGCAAAATGCCAGCTTCCTTATGAAGGCAAAGCATCAGATCTTCCTTCAGAAATGCAAAAATAAAATTACAAGAACAAAAATAGAATGTGTATCTCCAACCTGAAAGTAAATGTCTACCGACAACCATTGCTATAGTGAAGAAAATGATATTTAAATTTGGAGAGATAGGATAACTCATGTCAAGCCCAAACTCAAAGCAAAGCAGTTTGTGACCTCAAAGCCACACTACAAAGGATATTTAAAGTAATACTGCACAGAAAAGAGGAAGAAAGCTCTCAGGCACAAAACACAGGAAAGGGTATTTCATGAGAGAAAAGATGAACAAAGGAAGTCTAGAAATGAAGCCATTTGGTCAAATGCTGTCAAATTTCTATTGCTAACAGGAGAAAGTACATTAACCAAGCCAATCAACCAGCAAAATGACCTGTAAAACTATCGAAAGCAGTGAGTCCATCAGAATTAACAGCCCTTAATGCAAAGTGCCTCAACTCGCCAACAAAGAAAGGCCAGTCAAAGCAGATTAAAAACCAGCTCCAACTATTATTCGTCTCCCAAAAGCATAACTCTTGGTAAAGACAGACACACAGACCAAGAGTGGAGGGATGGAAAACAGCCCTTCTGTCAATGGCAATGGAGAAGAAGCTGTCATGGGTATCTGGTATCTGATAAAGTCAACTTCAAGCCAGAGCCAAAAAGATAAAGAAGAGTGTTACATAACTGAGAAACAATTCATCAAAATAATACACATACACGAGATGTTAGAGATCGCTATAAAAATAAGACATGCTAATGGGTATAGAGCGAAGATAAGCCCTGAGGTAATAATAGTGCACAACATCAGTGCTCTCAAGTCATCCCATCTCTGTGGATCATCCAATGTAAAAAACAGACAAGAAACACGAGTGTTAAACTACACCATACTCCAACTAGACTTAACAGACTAGTAAGATAAGGCCATGAAAAATGCAAGACGCAACCGAGCATACCGCAATAAAACAAATAGGTAGTAAATATTGTATATAACAAAAACCTTGATTCTCCTGGAGATGTTCTCTGTGCTTGCTGTATGGTATGTATTCTCCTTCTTCTGTCCCCATTATGTGGATAGTGGGTCTTTATGGTGTCCCATTTTTTTTTTCTTAATCCTCAACTTTTACTGTGTCATCCAATTTCTCTATCTTGTCTTTAATCTTTGACTCTGTTTTTGGCATGATTTATTCGGTGGGTGAGGTCTTCTACTAAGATTTCAACCTCATCCCAGCCCTGTCTCTCTTGCTCTCACACTCACCACACCCCATCCCTTCCCCTCCAGAGACCTCCTGACCCACCAGCATGGTGTGGAGACACGGGTAAGCTACTTTTATTCTCCTGTACAGTTCTTTTCAATTCTGGGTCACCCTGTGGCTGGTTGCCAAGGACAGTGAACTCTCCCTAGACTCTTTTCTTCCCTTTGGGACTTGTTAAATTCCAGACTTCTCCCCAGTGGAGACCCTGAAGCAAGCCCATGTGACACAAACACAAGAAGGTCATCTGTACCACAAAGTCCTCATCCATCCCAGAAGCCCTGTGGCTGTTTGTTAGGGACTGTGACCTCCTCTCCAGCCTTATGAGACTCAACAGTTCTCAGCCTATACCTCACAAAGGACTCTCCATCCAACACACAAGGCTGAAAGATTCAAACCACCCTTCCCCTTAAGAATTGTCAAAGGCCCACTAGCTCCCTGGCTGGGACTCTCCTGTAGCCATATCTTAGATTGAAACCTGGTGCCAGTCCACACTGTAAGGGAAAATGTGTTCTAATCTGCTTGGCCAAGCTGCTGAACGCACCTGATTGTAGCTGACAAGAAGAAGACATGAGAAAAGTGTTGTACCTCCTCCCAGCCTACCTCCATCCACTAATGGTGGCCTCTTGGTGTGGACCCAGGAATACTCCAGTTCTTCAGCATGGCCATTTCAGCCTTTCCTTATAACCCATCTCCGTTCCTAGGGACTTCCAGCCAATGCACAGAACAGCTTTCTACCAGGGACCCCACAGCCAGCAAAACTGGCTGAATCCAGATAAGCAGCTACCTTGTAACTTCCTTCCTCTCCCCAACTATACTCTTTCTAGGCAATTCTTTTTTTTTTTTTTTTCAAGACAGAGTTTCTCTGTGTAACAGTCCTGGCTGTTCTGGACTCACTTTTGTAAACCAGGCTGGCCTCAGACTCACAGCAATCCGTCTGTCTCTGCCTTCCAAGTACTGGGATTAAAGGTGTGTGCCACCACGCTCTGCTGTCTAGGCAACTCTTAAACATGCAGTCTCTCAGTCTCATGTGTCCCTCCTCAGAACCCACCCCCATCTCTAGGACTTGGCCTCTTGGCACAGACCCAGGGTTCACAGTCCTTTTTCACCACCATCCCTTTCAGCCTTCTCTTTCTCCGTCTCCTTGTGTCTCTTCACCACCCACAGAACTGTTCTCTACTAGGGACCTGACAGCCACCACACTTGGTGAGAATCCAGAGTAGGCAACAGCAACCGAAGAATGAAATCCTGTCCAACAGAGCCGAGACCAGACATCTGCACCAAGAAATGCTTGAAGCATCAGAACTCCAGATGCCCAGATCTCAGCACAAGACCACAAACAGCCAACGCATATGCTTCCTCTAGAACAGGGCAAGCCCGTTTTAATAGGGCCACGAGAAAAAGCAGTTTAGCTGAAACAGAGACAACGACTTCAACATAGCAACCACAAGTAAGCTCAAGGCCTTTAGAAAGAATCAAATGCCATGATGAGGACCATGAAAACACAAGTTGTTGAGTGACACAACAAAAGCATCTGAAGGCATCAAAGTATAATTTAACAAAGGCATAGAGTCACTAAAGCAATTCCAGACTAAAAGAAACCTAAAAATGGAAAACTCAGGAAGGTAATACAAATGTTAGAGATAAGCATTACCAACAGTTTTCAAGACAGAAGAGAGACTTCTCAGGTCTTGAAGACAATGTAGAGAAAATGGACAACTCAGTCAACTAGATCAGAAAAATTAAATCTAAAAAAATTCAGACACAAAACTTCTAGGAAAGCTGAGATACTATAAAAAAGACCAAATTTATGAATACTAGGCACAGAAAAAGGAGAAGAATCTCATAGCAAAGGCACAGAAATTTTTTTAGCAAAATCATAAAAGAAAAATTTCTAAATCTAAACAAAGAGATGCCTGTCAAGGTACATAATGCATACGGAACATCAAATAGACAGGACCGGGACCAGAAAATAACTTCTATGAGTTAAGAGCATATTCTGGCCCACAACTCTAGTGGATGCCTCCTGCTCCACCAAAGGCCACCCTATCTGGAAGACCAGAGAGGAAACAGAAACCGAGGGATAAAAGGTCATCCAACAACAGCAGAATGCCTAAGATCAATAAAACAAGTGATGGCTCATGGTGGTGAGGATGTCGAGTAAGGGGAATGCTCATCCATAGCTGGTGGAACTGTTAATTTGTACAGCCACCATAAAAATTAGTGTGGCAGTTCCTCAGGAAGATGAGAATTGATCTTCCTCAAGACCCAGCTAAGCTGGGTGTGATGGCTCACACCTTTAATCCCAGCACTCGGGAAGCAGAAGTAGGTGGATCTCTGTGAGTTCGAGGCCAGCCTGGTCCACAAAACAAGTCCAGGACAGCCAAGGCTACACAGAAAGACCTTGTCTCAAAAAACAAAAACAAAAACAAAAACAATAATCCAGCTAAACCACCCTTGGGCATATACCCAAAGGATGCCTCATCCTACCACAGAGACACTTGCTCAACCATGTTCATTGTTGCCTTATTCATAACTGCCAGAAATTGGAAAGAATCTCAGTGACCCACAGCAGAAGAATAGATTTTTAAAATGTGGTATATTTACACAATGAAATATTTACTCAGCCATTTAAAAAATTAAATCATGAAAATTTCAGGTAAATGGGTGGAACTAGAAAAAAATCATCCTGATGTGGTAACCCAGACCCAGAAAGAGAAATATGGTATGTATTCATTTATATATGGATATTAGCTGTTAAGTCAATAATAACCAAGCTATAATACACAGAGCCACAGAGCTTAGGTATGGAGTAAGGCTGGGGGGCAGACAGATCTCCTTAAGGAAGGGAAATAGAATAGATAGTTATGGATTGATTTGGGAGTGGGGACCAGAACAAAAGGATCAAGTGAGGGAGGGGAGAAAAGAGGATGATGGGTAGAATACAGGGAAAGACAGCTAAGATTAAAGGCCTCTTTCGGGGTAGTATAAAAACCTAACAGAGTAGAGGCTTCATATATATATATAGATTCATGTCTGGCACAGCCGTATCCACTGGAAATGGCAAGAGTCATGAAGCCAGCACAGCTGCTTGACACAGTCCCAGAGAAGCTGAACAGACTGCTACAACCACTGTCCTTCTATCTGAAATTTTTGGGTTTTGGCTCTGCATGGTGCATTCTCAGGGACTTTCTGCATTATGATTCATTTTATGTCTTTTCCTGAGAAAATTATGCCTGTGTCTTTTTAGGACAATCCTAAAGCTAGCTTTACCTGGCCACTATTTGGAAATCTTCCTTACGGCCTGGAGATCATTAAGCACAGATAAGCACATAGCTGGATGAGGCCATTACTCCAGGAATCTTCCTGGGGTTTCCGGCCCTGAGCTAACTCACACAGCATAAATAGTGCAGGGTGAACAGAGACAACTGACAAATTCTGACTGGGCCAAAAGAATAGGTCACAGATTCAAGGTCTCTTTTTATTATAGACTTAGAGCTCTCTGAAATTGCAATTTAAACATAGGGGGGCTGGACAGGGCACACTCCTGAAAGAATAAAACCAAGTAAATAAAGCAGCTTGACTAAACAAACTTTTCATACTTGATAGTGTAGATGATGAAACACATAGTAAAAGAAGTTAGGTATTAGCATTTGCTACTCATAAAAAGACAGGTTTAGGTATTTTGTTCGTTTGAAATGCTCTCAAGCTACAAACACTGCCAGCCTAATAGCAGGCTGTCATATAATAAATGTGTTTTCTTTGGAGGAGACATTTTTTAGATTCTTTAAATTGGAGCTACAGGGATAATAATAATAATAATAATAATAATAATAATAATAATAATAATAATAATATCTGATCTGTTTATATTTCTAATTGTAACTGAACTTGTAATCCTGGACATATAATGAAAAATAAACACATAATCCGTAGCTTTTGGGTAATCATTAGTCTGTCTTTTTTCCATGAAAACTGTATAAAGAAGCACCTGTTTGCTTCTCAGTCAGAACTGTGAGATCCCCCTGGCCGTCATGCCTGGCTCCCTCCCTCCTCTCCTTGACAGAGGAGACAAGGAGACAGCAAGGACCTGACCTCTGCCAGGGAGGGTTCCCAAGGAAGGGCCCCTTGACACGTATCTATATCTACACCTATATAATTACTTATATACTTATTTTCTTATGTATTTACTTATATAGGGATGTAGCTATAGAATAGATGGTGCCCTAAATTAAATTACCAATAATGTGGGTGATAAATAGATATTTACATAGATAGATAGATAGATCTGTATGGATATCTATATATCTATATCAAATGTATATCTATATCTAAAAGGAGAAATATAGTTATAGGTATAGGTGACACAAATGAAATCGCCAATAATGGGGGAGACAGAGCCCCAACTGGATATCTCTTATCATGAAACTAAGTTTCCAGTACTGGGAAACTTTTGGCCAAAGGGGTCCCATGGAAACCCCCAAACAATCTAAGCTTTTCCAAGGATATGTATAGGTCACTTTCCACAAGCTGACAGCAGAGCCCTGTTGCTAAGGCAACATCTATACAACTCAGTGGACACAGAGAAGTGGAGCTGGTGCCTAGAGCCTTCACCACTACTGTCTAGTGTTCCTGGCACTGGGAGGTACTCGAATGCTACCAAAGAAGAAACGTAAACAGCAACCCAGCTACAAACCCTTCCATCTACAGTGGTGTCCTGCCTGCAAGACACGCTAGTGCAATGGTGGCACAAAGCTGTGGGAGAAACCAACCAATATCTGATTTGACTCCACAAGATAGAACCCATACCCAACACTGCTTGGGTGACCAAGAACCTGAGACTAGATGGTCTAGGGACCCAGGGCAAAACCAAACACTACTGGCCTTTTTCTTCTCTTTTTTAAAATTTTTATCTTGTAAATTTTAATTTTGTTTTACTCTCTTCTCTTTTCTTACTGTATATGTCTTTTGCATATATATATATATATATATATATATATATATATATATTATGTCTTTGAGTTTTGTGTTTTTATGGAATTCCTGAGTGTTGGAAAGAGTGGGTCTCTGTGTCTATATCTGTTTTTTGTGCCTTTTCTTGGGCTCTTTTTCATTTGTTTGTTTTTTTCCTATTTTATTGTGTTTGTTTTTGTTTTGAATTATTTTATTCTGTTATTATCCTTTAGAAGACTTTGTTTTCTTTTTGGTTTTATTTTTCTTTTCTTTCTTTCTTTCTTTTTTTGTTTTATTTTATTTTTTTATTTTTCCAAGACAGGGTTTCTCTGTGTAACAGTTCTGGTCCTAGAGTTCATTTTGTAGACTAAACTAGCCTCAAACTCATAGATATCTGTCTTGTGCCTCCCAAGTATTTGGATTAAAGGTGTGTGCCACCATAGTCTGGCACCTGTTTGTTTTCTAGTGAGAGACAGAAAGGGAGTGAGTGGATCCAGATGGAAGGAGAGGGAGGGAGAAACTAAGAGGTGTAGAGAGAGGGGAAATCATGTTTAGGATATATTATATGGGTAAAAAGATCTATTTTTAACAAAAGAAAAAAGACTACTGTGTATGAGGTTAAAAAGGAAACTCCCATTTAAACAAAAAGGGGGGAAAGAAGAAGAAGAAGAAGAAGAAGAAGAAGAAGAAGAAGAAGAAGAAGAAGAAGAAGAAGAAGAAGAAGAAGAAAAGAAGAAGAAGAAGAAGAAGAAGAAGAAGAAGAAGAAGAAGAAGAAGAAGAAGAAGAAGAAGAAGAAGAAGAAGGAATCTTCCCTGCTTCCAGTCAGGGTCATAGGGTTTTATCACAACAATAGAAAACCTAAGACACCAGGTGAATGTGGCTGGTGAACATACTTTGGTCTTGGGCTGCAGATATGGGGCTAAGCCTGTGGCTGTGAAGATTGAGGGTGTGGAGGAAGGGAAAAAAACACCCTGTCTTGCCCAGACATGGGAGGGAGGCATCAGTGTGCGCTGTAGTCAGAGGGTCCAGGGATCTCTCACCATGAGTCCTGGGAGCTAGGGATGATGGCAGAGATGAATGCAGGCAGCGGAAAGCTCAGGGACCCTTTCAGCTAGGAGGGCAGCAAACCCTTATTACAATTCTCAATAGAAATAGAATCTTAACATCTGGTAGCAGTGTAAGAAAATTAGTAATGCCAAAAGGTAGCAAGCACACAGAAGAAGAAACAGTTACTCATTCATTGCTGTTGAGAATGCAAACCAGCGTGCCACTTTCTTGTCAGTTTGTCATAAATATTCAATATACATATAAAACACAACTAACAATTCCACATTTAGGCATTTATTGCAGAGAAATAAAAGCTAATATTGTACATAAACATGTGCTCAAATCTTCAGAGAACTTTAATTTGTGAAAGTTGAAAACTGAAGACAGGGAATATGTTCTTCAACAGGTAGACTGTTATATAAATTGTGATATATGTGTGTAATATATATCTCACATACATATACATATATCATGGAACAATACTAACAATTTAAAAAAATGAATCATTAATACACATAATATCTTAAATGAAGTTCCAGGTAATTATGGAAAATTTAAAAAGCCAATTCCAAAGGCTGCATCCTATATAATTGCATACATAAATATGTACTTTTTATTATACACATAAACATATACACACATATACAGTTATTAAAATGGAAAGCTACCAAAATGGAGACCTGAATATTAATTATGGAAGAAGTGAGCATTGCTCCTGTGAGACCAAAGGAGGCATCTTAGTGATGATAGAAGTGGCCTTAATTTGACCTCTTCAGTGTCAGTGTCCTGACCTCAATATGCAATATACATCTATGTACACGTACACACACACACACACACACACACACACATACACACATATATATATATTATCTGATTTATATTAAATATGACTTTTGGAAAAAATTAAGCAAAGAGAGCATGAATCCACTTTATATTAGCTCTTAAAACCTCACATAAACCTATAATTATCCTAAAACTAAAAGTTTATTTATTCATTTAGTGTGTGTCTCTGTGGGAGGGGAGAGGGAGAGGCAAGGGGGTGCACATGCACACATTCCACACGGAGTGTTGCCAAGGCCGAAGGACAGTCTGCAGGAATCGCTTCTTTCCTTTGACCATGTGGGCTCCAGGGAACAAACTGACGTCATAGTCTTCATAACAAGTGCTGTTACCCATTGAGCCATCTCACGAGCTCTCAAAAGTTTTGCGCACTGAAATAATAGCCAGAATTCTATTAAGCATTTCCCAACACACCACAAAGAAGTGTGTGACTCATTATGAGTCCCATGTTCCAGAGAGATTCCAGGTGAGGCGGCTGGTAGCCTGTGAAGACAGAGTCCTTTAAATGTCAGGTACACACAGGAAGCTAACGGGGCTGCCTGAATGGCGGACTCGTCTGTAGTGACGATGCTCACTACTTGGGCTGGATGTAAGACTGTTGGAAAGGACCTCAGACACCTTACACTCACAGATGGCACTGCACACTGTCAGCACCGCGAGAGGTCCTTGCTGTTACTTTTTATTCAGAAATTCCTAATTTTTTTTTTTTTTGGAGAAAGAAAAGACACAGATGAATTTGTCCCTTTGCAGCCACAATCCTCAGGATATTTTATAATCAAGTCTTTTCCATACATAAAAAGGTTTTGTAACTCAACAGTCAACTCAAAAGTGTAACGCACTTTATTGTTAACTCGTGTGTGTGTGTGTGTGTGTGTGTGTGTGTGTGTGTGTTACATATATACACACATATGTCTACTAAAATTTTATGATTGTGAGTTCTATTAATTTGTGGCATAAAATGGAAGCCAGAATTCTGCTTAACCTAAAATATCACTGTCAGACACTTAAAATTACATTAACAGAAAACATATAACATGAGAAGATTGAAACTGGTATGGGATCATCCCTTAGCAACATACTTGTACAGGGCTTTGCGATCTAAATTCTAAGAAAAAGGATTTATATACTAGGAGGTTTTGTATTTTTGTTTCAAGAACCTACTGAAGCAAACTATTAATAATATGTAATACATCAAGATGGTGATAAATTTAAAGTGTGCATATCAATCACCCAGAGTTACACTAAACCATGTTTCTAAAACAAATGGATCCACAGAGAGAAATAAATATGGTTATTATTGATTTATCTCAAATCCAATTTGTTCCTGAGATTTTAAATGTTGACTTCAGTAAATAAAGTGGTAAAGAAAAAATTTTACCTATTTTTCATTATCAAAAAATTCAAACAAAGGAATGTATCATACACATCAAATATTGAATCTGACTGACAACTTATTTTTAGCTTAATGGTTTTGTACGACTGTTATCTGTCAACATCCTTTCAGGACCATTTCCAGAACCCTATGAATAACAAAACCCATGGATGCTCAAGACCCATATGTTAAGTGACACAAAATTTGCATAAAATCTTTACAACATTACTAAACCCTTAAATCATATACAAATTACTTATACTCCCTAAATGATATAAATGCCATGTAAGCATATGTGTTTCATACAAACATCCAAATAATTTTTATCCCTGTTGGCTGAACCTGCAGACATATGATTCACAGAAACAATGGGGGTGGGGCAAATGTTGTATTACTATTTGTTATATTAATCCATTATGGAATCTCCATAAATGCTGTCTGGGTTGACATAATATAAGGCCAATGAATAGAAATGAAGGAAACCATTTGTGAGCCCAAGGTGCTGAGCAGTTTTTTTGTTTTTGTTTTTGTTTTCAATTTGTAAATGGCATTGCAAGTCAGGGAGCATGGGTTTGGTGTAAATGGTGTAACCGAGGTCACCACACCGATATTGTAGAGAGGGTTTCCACTGTTGGGGCATTTCAGTTACAGGACCAAGAAGACTCACCTCCCCAAGCAGCTGATACTACTTCTGTAAGTTCCCCCTGAACAGTGCACCCCTCAGAGCCTGGTGGACCTGCTTGTTGCATAGGGTGTAGATGACAGGATTGAGAAGAGGCGTCACTACCGTGTTTACAAGAGCAGCCTCTCTGTTGGATTCAAGTCCTTTCGCTTGCTTTGGTCTCAGATATATAAACACGCAGCTGCTGTACATCAGAGAGAGGACGATGAGGTGGGATGAGCAGGTGGAGAAGGCTTTCTGCCGATCCTTGGCAGATGGAAGCCGCATGATTGAGTTTAGTATGTTGCTATACGAAAATACAGCTGTAAGGACTGACGTGAAAAGGATAAGCGAAGCGACACCAAACGCCATTTTTTCAAGAGATTTGGTGTCTGAGCAGGAGAGATGAATTAAGGAGCCAAGGTCACAGAAGAAATGGGGGATGAGATTAGAGCCACAGAAAGACAGCCAGGAAAGTTCCAGAACCACACCAGTTACTAGGATGAAGGAAAGCACGTAGCTGAAGAAGACCAGAAGGAAACAGATCCTGGGGTTCATGATGGCAGGGTAGTGCAGAGGCTTGCAAATGGCCAGGTAGCGATCCAAGGACATCGCAGCCATGTGGAAGAAAATTGTGGACCCGAGAAACAGAAAAGAAAAGGCTTGTACGATGCAAGGAGTGAAATGGATTGTCCTGTCCCCAAAAAGAAAGATTGCCAGGAGCTTCGGGATCACGGTGGAGATGAAACAGCACTCACAGAAGGAGAAACTCCTGAGGAAGAAGTACATAGGGGTCTGCAGGCGAGGGTCGGTCCAGGTGATGGCGATTATCAGCGTGTTTCCTGTGACCGAGGCCAGATACACCAGCAGGTGCACCAGGAAGAGGACCTTGCCCAGGTGCTGAGCCACGAGGAACCCCTCCAGCACAAACTCCAGGACTGTTGTCTCATTCCTCTTCATCTCCATCTTTACCTCTGCTTATTTCTCCATCAACCCTCCTTGATCTGATAGGCAAATCTGCTAGCACCAAACAAGGAAATAAGTTAATTGGTGCTCACTTCTTTTAAAGGTTGCTTATCCCAAGCAAGGGGCCTGCACGGTCTGGACCAAGTCCTCAGTATGTATGGTATGGCCCTTAGCTTGATGGTTTTGTGTGACTCCTAACTAGGGGATCAAGTGTGTCCCTCTTTTACGTGCTCTTGGGATTCTTTTCCTCCTCTTGGGTTGCCTTGTCCGGCCTCGATATGAGGGCTTTCGCCTTGTCTCATTGTACCTTGTTTTGTTGTCTTTGGTTGTTGTGTCTTGGAGGCCTGCTCTTTTGTGAAGGGAAACGAAAAAGGAGAGGGTCTAGGAGAGAGAGGGGATGCGGGGAGCTGGGAGGCATTGAGGGTGTGGAAACTGTGGTTGGGGTGTATTGTATGAGAAAAGAACCTATTTTCTTTCTTTTTTTTTTTTTCCATTTGTCATTTATAAAATACAAGTGTGAAATATGTAGTTTGGTTTTGTGTTGATTTTCAGAATTATATATTCTTAAAAATATTACCTCTGGAAAATATCATATAAGATAAAGAATAAAAACCAAGAATCCTGCTTTTGACCGCGAAACATCTAAGCATCACACATCGCAAGTGTCGCCCTACAGAATGCTAGTCTCTAGATGGTAGGCTTGCACAATACAGACTTGCACAATATGGAGCCCTCCTGTGTGCTGATTGTAGCCTCTGAAAATAGTATTAAAAGGCTACGTTCTTACTATTACATTCCATCACATGTGTCACATATGTTATATCATGAATAAACAGAGGCTGAGTGGGTTATTTCCCACTTCCCAGAACAAGCTCAAATTCTTGCTCCCATAAGATGCTCATAGCTACCCAGTGACTAAAGGAACTAGGTGTGAAGATGGCAGAATAGTTCAATGATTTTGTTCAGGCACAAAGAAGAAAAATATAATGTGTACCTCAGTGTCCTGTGCCTTCTACCCGCCTTGCAGAACAGTGGTGCCTGCTGCAGCTGTCCTTAACAAATTGCCCATGATCCTTCCCTCCCCGGAAACATTATTAATAAAATACTCTGCTGTGGTTGAATTAGATCACTGAATGTAGATTAATTTTTTAAGAGCCGTTGCCCAACTACCTGCTCAATAGGCAAGAGTCGGCATTTGAGGGGATTGGTGCTCTGGTGAAAAACTCGTCACAAGTCAGTTTGTTTTAAAGTCTTGCTTGCCCAGATATATGGCTTTAATTGTGCAGGACCACAGTGCTAGCTTGAACAGGATTAATTTCTGTTTCAAATTGTACATCCTCCCTATGGCCACACACTTGCCAGAAAGTGAGTGGCTCCCAGCAAAGAGATGCTTTAGGTAGACTTTCCCTCTTGCAACAAAGTGAAATCTTTCTCCTAGGCAAAAGAAATAATAATAATAAAATAAGTCTTATCAAGAGCTGTATGTCTTTAACCTACAAAACAAATAATGCTTGCTTTATATTTCAAGTCACAGAAAATTATTATGTCTATTTATTTTTAAGAAATAAGAAGAGTTCTAAATCTGAGCAAAGTAACAGCTGTTCTTCCTCCTTGCATAAATCTGACTGGTAAATTCTAGACCCTTTGAGGCAATGCATAGAACCCAGCCCACACTACCATTTGAGGGGCTAATCATTTAGAAATCCAGGACATATTCATATCGGCCCTATGGAATAGTTACCCACTCCACAGGCTGTGATAGCACACTCTTTTCATAAGGTGTATTAACTTTATATTGGTCCAGAAGACACAGATTAACAATAATGACATACCTGCCTGGCTGTACATCCACTCAAAGAAACATAAGGAAAGAGGACAATAAAAGGTAAATCTTGTTGATCTTGGAGGCCAGTATAACTAATTTCTTGTCAACTACTTATGGTAGACCACTCTAGTTAGGTGAAAATAATTGCAGTTGTAAATGAGAATACATTGATAGATCTTGTTTTTATTATATACTATTATATACTACAGCAGAATTGTTTACTCCCATGGGTGAAGCCACGCAGGGTCCAAAAGGGCAAACCTCCAGGACATTCATTAGAGGAATATGAGAAAAGGATTCAAAATAAAATGACAACATAATCCCAGGAGACATTTCATTGCTTAGTGTTAGAAGTGGAAAGTTTCAGGAGACTATTATAATTAACATTCTGGTGCACATGGCAACCTTGTGACCTCATTCTCAGAAATCTGTATGGCTCTCTGTGAAAAATTTTAGAGGTATATTTGGCAAGTCCCCCAAATTCACACGTGTGGGGAAACATCGAATTACAATGTACTTGTTTCACCCCATTTGTTTTTATTTTACGTGTAGTGTTTGCCGACACGTGTGTATCGGTACCATGTGCAAGCCTGGTGCCTGTGGATGTCAGAGGAGAGCCTCCTGGAACTGTAGCTACAGACAGCTGTGATCTGCCACGTGGATCCTGGGACCTGAACCAGGGTTGTCTGGAAGAGGACAAGTACTCTTAAAGGCTAAGCCATCTCTCCAGCCCCACCGTTCACCTACTTTAAAATGCCGACATGTAAGTGTCCAGGTAGATTGCCACACAAAGGACAGTTATGTAACCACCTGTCAAACCCTAACATTTCCCACTTTGCTAGACATTTCTTTGTCCTCTTACAGTAAAGAGCTCTCACCAGAAGAGAACAACTGCTACAATTTCTGCCATCAAAATCACTTTTGAGGGCCTGGAAAGGTGGCTCAGAGGTTAAGGGCACTGGGTGCTCCTCCAGAGGTCCTGAGTTCAATTCCCAGCAACCACATGGTGGCTCACAACCATCTATAATGGGATCTGGTGCCCTCTTCTGGTGTGCAGGCAAACATGTAGGCAGGACACTGTATACACAGTAAATAAATAAATCTTTTTTTTTTAAATCACTTTTGCCTGTTCATGACCACGGCACAGTGGGTGTCCTTATTTAGCCTCTGTTGCTCCTCAGTGGGTGTCTGAGGTCCATTTATGCTATGCCAGTGTCTGAGGTTTATACTCTTACATTCACCACAATTTTCTATTCTCCTGTGAAGGACATTCCTGTCCAGTCCAGCTCCAGGCTGCAGTGAGTCAAGATGCTCTGATTGTTCTTCTCCCATATGATACATCCCTACAGCACTTCCCCTCCCTTTACTCCTTCTAGTCCTCACCCCTCTTCTCCTCTCCCCCAGATTCACCCCTCCCCCATTACCCGCAGAAAAGAGCAGGCCTCTCAGGGACATCAACCAAACACAACACAGAAAGATACAATAAGACCAGGCACAAAACCCTCACATCAAGGCTGGGTGAGGCAATTCAGGAGGAGGAAAAGGCTCCCAAAAGCAGACAAAAGAGTCATAGACACCCCCATTGCCTCTGTTAGAAGTCCCCCAAAACACCAAGCCGACAGCCACAATGTATACGCAGACCTGTGAAGCCCCCATAAGGCCTGCGTAGCTGATTCTGAAAGCAGTGTTCCCTACTGTCCTGACCCCTTGGCTCCCATAATTCCTCTTCCTCCTCCTCCTCCTCCTCTTCCTCCTCCTCCTCTTCATCCTCATCCTTCTCTTTCTTCTGCAGGGTTCCCTGATGGGGAAGGACCTGATGGAGACCTCCAACCAGGGCTCTCTCTCTCTCTCTGCCTGTGTTTGGCTACAGTTCTCTGCATCTGCTCCCATCAGCTGCCAGAGGCAGCCTCTCTGGTGACCACTGAGTTAGGTAACGACCTATGAGTATAGCAGAATATCATTAGGAATCAATTCCCTGGGTCTTGGTTTTGTTGCTGCTGTTTGCTTTGTTTTATGTTTCTTTTGTTTTTATTTTTTAGCCAGCTGTGCTTGGCTCTGCCCAAGCCCTCTGAGCTATCCAGCCTCTGGTTTTTCATCATCCCCAGGTAGCGTCAGGCATGGGCTCCCCCTCTGTGACATGGACCTCAAATTAGACTAGTCTTTGGTGGACCACGCTCATAACTTCTGTGCCTCCAGCTATGACTATTCTTATACAACTTTTTTGATAACAGAAGGATGTGATGCTCTTGAGTAATTAACATTCACTTAACATGTACAAGTTCTACATAACGGGCTGGAGTACAGGGCTCATAACAGCACTTTTGAATATCATGTACTTTACCCATCATGACAGTCCACAGCGCTCACTTACACACCCACTGGCCATCTTCCTTTTATGTGTCACTTTCTTACACGTGCAACTTTGTTTTCAAATCTAGATTCTGAATATGTGCGAACACGTGTAATGGTTGCGTTGCCGAATATGGTGATCTCCAGTTCCACTCCTGAAAATGGCATGCATATCTTGCTTTCTGTTGGTGAATAAAGCACGGTTGTATCTACATGGTACACTTTGTCTTAGCCACACATCTTCTGATGGACAGCTGGGATGATTCCATCCCCTTTTTATTGCTGATAGTGCTACGGCAATCATGCATGTGCAGACATCTTTGTAGTATGCTAATCTAGATCTCTTTAGGATTGTAGCTCAGGGTGGTATAGCTGGATCATCTGGTCGTCCTGTTTTTGTGGAGGTTTGTTTTGGTTTGGTTTGTTTGTTTTGTTTTGTTTTTAGGAGAAGGGCTCTGACTCTATAGCCCGGGGTGGCCTTGAATACACAGCAATCCCCCCTTCTTCATTCAGCTGAGTGCTGGAAGGGCAGGTGTGAGCCACCACACCCTGCTTGCTTCTAGATCTTTCTCAGGAACACTCAGACTTATTTATTGAGTAAATGCAATACTTAAGTTCCTACCAAGTGTTACAAAAGTGCCATTCTCCCTGCATCCTCACCAGAATTGGTTGTTTATCTGGTCACTGCCAATATAATGTGAATGACATAGGATCTCCATGTGGTTTTGGTTAATGATTTCCTGATGCTGAGGGTAGGATATTGGAAGTTGTTTTCATATATTTATTGGCCATTTGGGTTTCTTCTTTTTGAGAAGTACTTGCTCAATTCATTCATCATCTGTTCACTTAGAGTCTCTGTGACAGTGACTTTTTCCCCTCTTCTGTTGGGAGGAGAATTTAAGCTCTGGAATCAGACCCAGACATATTTGAATCCTTAGACCCAGTAGCAGTCAGTGTGTTAGAATTTTCTGGCAAAACAGAAACTGTGGGCAATATAGTGTGGAGGAATGCCTTGAGTGGGTGTAGTAGTTGTCAAAAAAGTGCTGTTCAGCCAATCAGCTGAGCAGAAGGACAGGCTGTGGAAGGCGGAGCTTTGAAGGGAGGTTGGAAGGGCCTGTTGCTGGACAGTTGACAGCTGGAGAGAGAAGCTGCACTGAGGAGGTTCAGATTGGCCAGTGATTGGGGTATATGTAGGCTTTGAGGCCATAGAATTAGAGTAGTTTAGTTTAGTTTACTAGTAGAATAGTAGTAGTTTAGATTCTGCCCAGCATAGTGCTTGCAGCTTTAAAATACACCACAGTCTCATTGTATCCTAGACCATACAGTTAACTGCAACCGTATAGCACAAACATAAACAGAACATACAGAGAACATCTATCACCTGTCTGTGTCTATTATCTCAGTCTGTTATCTCTAGCATCTGTTTCCCATCTGTCAGCAGTTTGACTTTCTGAGCCCTTTATACTCATCCCCCATAAGATATACAGATGACAATTACTCCTATTCTGCGGGCTGTCTTTTCACTCCATTAATTCATTCCTTCATCATATAGAAGCTTATAAATTTGATGAGATCTCACTTGCCAATGCTTGCTAGTATCTCCAGGACTATGGGAGTGCTTCTCAGGAGTTTTTGCCTCTCCCTATATGTCGGTGTTTTCTCCTAGCAGTTTCAAAGTTTCAGGACGTCTATTGGAGGTCTTGGGAGAGACACAGATGTACCTTCATTCTTCCACATGTGGAAATGCAGAGACTGTTTTCTCCAGTGTATGTTTTTGCCACCTTTGTCAGAGTTGGGTTGTGGTCATATGAGTCATCTATTTCATTGGACTATGTGTATATTGTATGCTCATGCCCTGCTGTCTTATTGTGGTTGTTCTGAAGTCTAATTTAAAATTCACTACTCTGAGCTCTTTTGGCTCAGACTGCTTCTGCCACTCCAGGGAATTGGTCCTCAGTATTAATTTGAGGGTAGTCTTTAACTTTCTGCAAGGATGTCAGTGAAAATTTCAAAAGGATTGCATCAGGTTTGTATATTTTTTTTGTAATGCAGAAAAATGTCACAATGTTGGTTTGACTGGCTCAGGAGCATGAGTAGTCTTTCTATTCTTTAGGTTCTTCATTTTGTTTCTTTTGACATTTTGATGTTTTTGCTGTAGATGCTTTCATTCCCTTAGATTTATTTGTAGGTAGCTGCAAAGCTATTGTGACGACACTATTTTCATGCTTGCTGTCTCAGTGCGCTTATTACTGAGGTATAGAAAAGCTACTGGTTCTGTATGCTTATTTTTGTGTCTGGATTCTTTGCTAAAAGGGTTTATCTATTCTAAAAGTTTCGTTGTTTAGTCTAAGGATCCGTTACATACAAGACCTTGTCATCTGTGACTAAAGATCTTTATTTAATAGCAATACTTTTACTTCTATCTTTCCACTTGTTCCAATTTTATTTATTTTTCCATTTAAATAATATTTTAAGGCCAGGTGTGGTGGTGCATGCCTTTAATCCCAGCACTCGGGAGGCCAAAAGTAGACAGATGACTGTGAGTTCGAGGCCAGCCTGGTCTACAAAAAAAAAAAGCCCAGGAGAGTCAAGACAACCCTGTCTTGAAAAACAAAACAAAACATTAATATTTTTCTTGAAAAACAAAAGAAAACATTAATATTTTTCTTGAAAAACAAAGCATTAGTATTTAACTATTATACTAAACAAAAACCCAAAGAATATGTTGTCTCCTTTCTGACTTTAAGCAACATGTTTTAAGCTGTAAGACGGCTCAGCAGATGGGGTCCCTGCCTCTATGCTTGACAACCTAAGTTCAATCCCCAGGACTCACATGATAGGAGCAACCTGATGCCACAAGTTATCCTCTGACCTACATGAATGTTTGTGTCATGTGCCTACACACACACAAACATACACACATATAAATAAACATAATAAAATGTTACTCCCCCCACAGTGAGTGTACTGCTGACTGTACATTCGCCATAGATGCTGTCTACATGTTTAGGCATGGCTCTTCTCTTCCTAGTTTCTACAGAGCTTTTATCATACAGGCTAATGAGCTGTTATTCAAAGGCTTTTTCTGTGTCCTGCAGAGACTGCGTAGCTTCTGTCACTCTACCAGTTTCTATATTGCACTGACTACTGTGCATAAACATCCAGGCTATGTCCAAGAAAATACAAATGTAAAGTTGAACAAAATGACTAGGATAATTTAGTATTTGAAAACTAAATTAAGTAAAGAGATGGAAACACTGAGTATTACTCAAGCTGAAACTACGGTGGAACTGAAAATTTCAGTAACCAAATTAGAAAACTCTAAGGAATGCCTTATAAGTTGAATGGATCAAGTAGAAGATACAATCTCAGTACCCAAGTAGAGTAGGAGAAAGAGATCATATATGCAAAAATATGAAAAAAATAAATCCTGGGAAAGGAGCATGTAGGAACTGTGTGGCACCATGGAAAATCCAAATCTTTGAAATGTATGGATGGTTGAGAGAGAAGAATCCCAAGTCGTTGCCATACACTACATTTTCAATAAGAAATAGAAGAAAGTGTCCCTAACCTAAGGACAGACACACCCGTGCAGATACACCTATGGGCATCTAATAGATAGGACCAGAAAATAAAATCCCCACAACATGCTACAGGAAAACACTAAATATATATAACAAAGAAAGAGTTTAAGAGAAAAAAAACACACATCACATATAAAGGAAAACCAATAAGAATGACAGCTGATTATCACAGAAACTTAAAAAGACAGGAGAGCCTGGATCCATGCACTCTAAGTTTTAAAAGACTGCAACTGCCAACATAGACTATCAGCCATAGTTGGTGGGAAAAAAATCCTTTTCTATGACACAAACAACTTTTAAAATTTCATGCTCAACAAACCAACCTTAAAGACAATACTGGAAGCAATATTTTGGCCTGAAGAGAGGAGTAAATAAAGCCAAGAGAATTCAGAAAGAACAATGAAGTTATAATTAATAAACCAGAAAGTATGACTCAGAACAAAATGAAAGAAAGAAAAATAGATGCCATAACACACACATTTCAACATGAATCTTAAATATTAGAAGCTCCAATACTCCAATCAAAAGACACAGACTGGCTGATGGATTAAACAAAATCCATCTTTCTGCTGTCTACAAAAATGTCATCTTAGCTTTAAGATGCCTTAAGATGAAAGGGAAGGACAAAAGTGTTCCAATCAAATTGTACAACAAGGCAGCCACTGCTAGCATAACATCTGACAAAATTGACTTGAAACTAAAACTAATCAAAAGAGAGAAAGGGCGACACTTCATTCTACCTAAAGGAACAGTTAACCAAGAAGACATGACTATTCTAAGGATAGATAAGCCAAAATCTGGTGCACTTGATCTACTGATGGAAATAAAGACACAGAAAATCAGTTAAACTCAACTATCACATCATCCACAATACAAAAACCAATAAAAAAACAATATAAAATAAACCATAAATTTAAAAATTAAAATGATGGTAAGTTAATGAAATAAAAGAAAGTGTCAGAGAATGAAAAAGATAAGAAAAAATTACTTAAAATGAAAAAGGATCCCACACAGCACTTAGAACATGCAGCTTCTGACATGAAGAGCTTGTAAGTATCTGGACCCACGCCCCCTTCCACCTGCCTGCCAGTCACCCCACTACAAGCCAGCCAGGCACACCCATTGCAGCTTCCCCCAGAAGCCAAAAAGGATAGTCCCAAGATTGAATACCAAGCCCCATTCAGCTGGCCCACAGTCTGACAGCTGGGGAGAGGGGCGATGCCAAACACATATACAAACAACTATTCGGCAAAAAAGATGGAGGCCTGACCTTGTCCATAGAGTCATCCTAAGAAGCATTACCACTGTAGTTAGACTTCTTTCCCATCCGAGGTAATTTGTCCTGAATTATTTGCTTTTCCCCCAGCATGGTAACCAACACAACAACTCAGTCTGCTTTACACTTCACAATTCCTCTGGCCTTTTCTTGGCCCTTCAGTTTTAGGGGTTCAGACTAAATGCAGCCTAGAGAATGAATAAAAGCAATGGGGACTTTTCAATTCGATGCTTTTTCATCTTAGTGAAAACTAGAGGTGTACTGGTGTGTGCTTACATGCAAATAGTCTTTGTGAGAAACAACTGTAGTGAGTGGTGTTAAGTAATATATTAATATCATGACAGCTATTGTTTAAGAATCACTCAAATCCCGATATGATGTTCACATAAATCTGTCGAATAAATTTTAGGTTCTTGGTACTCATTGATTTAATTCTCCATTCCCAACTCCATCCTCACAGCCTCTCTTTGTTTCTCCATCATTTCAAGAGGACATGTGAAACCATGGCTTCCCAGACCCAACCCAACCCATCAAATAAAATGCATGGATGATTTGAGACACTTTGTTGAAAAGTGTAACACATAGGTAATATGTATGAGGCTTTGGTTTCAACTGCCACCAAAGCAAATATAAAACGATTTTTCATCACAAGGTAATTAATGCCTTCAGATGGAATTGCTGTACGCGTCAGCCATCGCTCTAATAACAAACAGGCAGGATTTGATGAGACAGCACACCTGATGGTTTACAAAGAATATTTAAATGAAAATGGAGTTAGACTAACTCAAAGGGGAGGTGCACTCCTCCTCTGATATCTGTGTAATTTAACCCTGGACAGCACATCCCTCAGAGCCTGGTGGACCTGCTTGTTGCGCAGGGTGTAGATGATGGGGTTCAGCAGAGGCGTCACCACTGTGTTCACAAGAGCAGCCTCTCTGTTGGTGTCCAGCCTGCTTGTCTGCTTCGGCTTCATATATATAAACACACAGCTGCCATACATTAGAGAGAGGACAATGAGATGAGAGGAACAGGTAGAAAACGCTCTCTGTCGCTCCCTGGCTGAGGGGAGACGCACTACTGTGGCTACTATATTGCTGTATGCAAAGATGGCTATGGAAAGGGATGTAAAAAGCACAATTAAAGCAAGATGAAAAAACAGCATTTCAATAGACCTGGTGTCTGAACAGGAGAGACTTGCCAGCGGTCCAAAATCACAGAAAAAGTGAGGAATAACGTTGGGGCCACAGTAAAACGACTGGGAAAGCATCACCACAGGAACAACCATGAAGAGGAATCCCAAAACCAAACAGACAGCAACGAGGAAGAAGCACGTCCTTGGGCTCATGATGGCGAGATAACGCAGAGGTTTGCAGATGGCTAGATACCGGTCCAGGGACAACACAGCCATAAGGAAAAAAACAGTGGCCCCCAGGAAAAGAAAGACAAAGGCTTGTGTGAAGCAAGCCACAAAGGAAATCCTTTGCCTCCCTGACAGAAAGATGGCAAGCAGCCTGGGAATAACGGTAGTTATAAAACAACACTCCACAAAGGAGAAACTGCTCAGGAAGATGTACATGGGCGTCTGTAAGCGGCGGTCCTCACAGGTGATAGCAATAATTAGCATGTTGCCTGTGAGGGAAGCCAAGTAGGCCAGCAAGTGCACGAGGAAGAAGAGGCTCCCCAAGTGCTCAGCCACAGGGAAGCCCTCAAGGATAAACTCCTGAACAGCTGTCTGGTTCCTTGTTTCCTCTTTCATCAGGATCTCCATTTTTCAGTCTGTCACTGAGAGGCTTTGCAGAACCATGGCTGAAGGTGGAGAACTGTATGCTCCTTAAACTGTAAACGACATGGGAAGGCAATCGGACTTTTAACACAGTGCACTCAATATGTTGCTTTGAGCATTGTTAAGGGAAAACAACCGACTATTACTTTGACTGCCTTCATATTAGACGCACCCTAAAATACTAGCGGTAGAAGAACTGCATGTGCTGCACACCTTCATTGGGGATAAAGTCATTCAACAGTGTTGGTCACTTTCTCGTGTGGTTCACAGCCTACTCAGAACAAGTTATACCCTTTGATCTATTTGGTCATGGTACATATGTCTGGTAAAAGTACATTCATGTCATACAGGCACAGATAAATATGCCAAACACAAAAAAATTACAATGTAAAAATCAACCTGAGTCTGGGGCATAGCTCAGAGGCCGTGCTCCTACCTAACACGTGTGTGAAGTTGTGGTTCTAATTCCCACCAGTGCAAAATGAAAGAAAATGAAGCAAGCCAGAGAAACCGAAGCAAGAGGCGGCCTGGCAGTGAAGGGCGTTTGTTGTTCATGCGATATAATCGTCTGTAACTCCAGGTCCAGGCCATCCAGCTCTCTCTTCTGACCTCTGAGGGCACCCGGCATGCACGTTGTATGCATAGACACACGCAAGCAAAATACTCAATACACATAAAATAAAAACAAGTCTTTAAAAGATTTTAAGTCATAGAAGCCATTCATCCCACAAAATATATTCATCATACTTTAGCATTTGTTTCCATGTTTGGTCATATTATTATTATTATTATTATTATTATTATTATTATTATTATTATTATTATTATTATTAGCAAAAAATCCCATCATCTTGTAGTACCATCTCTGGTCCTAGGAAGGGAATTAGATTAGAAGGGCCTCACAACAAACTGTAATTGTATTGTTAAAGGCTCATGTCAGGCAGACAGACAGTGGAAGAGATTTCCCCCTCCATCCTGTGCGTGATGGTCTGTCCAGGGAGAAGACCTGCCATCTCATCTTCTTAGTCCAGACATTTCTAAATGTCCAGGCGGCTGGAGAGATGGGTCAGCAGATAAAGTGCTTGCTGTCCACGTATGAGTTCAGACTCCAGCACATGTGTAAAAAGCCAGGGGTGGTGAAGATAGTTACAGATGGCAAAGTGCATCTGTAACTCCAGCGCTGGGAAGGGGCAAAGACAAGCAAAGCCCAGGAGGAGGCGATGAGTGAGGGTATCCAAGATCAACCTGTGGCTGCTACATGCATATACGTAGTAAAGTGCAAGTGTCTTACATGCACATACAACACACATGCATGTACCACATGTATATACCCTAAACACACACATGAGCGTACCCCCCACATGCACATACCACACACATACACAAATATAACATACACACACCTGCATACACAGAAGCAAAGAAAAGAAATAAAACAAAAAAAGAATTAAAAACAAAAGAATACCCAAATTTGAAAGAAAGCTCAGTATACAATGTGAGTTCGATTCCCCATAATCCAAATTGAAGAAGGAGAAATAAGAAGGGGGGAGGGGCAGGAAGTGGAGAACATGCTGGCATGCTCTTGTAATTGCTGAGCAGATGAGGACGAGCAGATTCCTGGGGTTTGCTTACCAGCCAGCCTGGCCCATTTGGCAAGTTCTCGACCAGTGAAAGACTTGCTTTTAAAAATAAAAATGAATTGCGCCTGAGAAATGACACCTGTGGCTGGACTCTGGACACCATATACATGCATACACACACATATGCACACACACATATGCACACAATGCACACACACAATGCACACACACACACATGCATAGACTCATACACTCAGGAGGAAAAGGAATGTTTAACCTAGTAGAGAAAGATTTCATGACTTAATTCAAGTGATGGTTCTGATTTATCCTTTCTCCTAATTCCTGTTAGTGAATAAATATTATTTCCCCCTAAGTTGATAAAGTCCTCGTATATGAGCTTTCTTCATTCAGGTCAACTAGAATCCACCTCAGGTCTCAGGCCTAGCTGTCTGACTTAGAACAACCAAATACTCACTCTTTTGTTATCATAGCTTTAGTGAGAACAGATTGAAGAAAAACACTGCTGTGGTTCACAGCAAACAAATGGCAAGATGCCCCATTCACCCTGAGGCCACATCCTCGTCACAAGCAGCTCACAGCAACCATAACTCTGCCCTCTACTATTTTATCTTTTTTCTTTTTTAAATGTATACATTTATTTATATCATTACACATGAATGAAATAAACTACATATAGCTGGAAGAACCATGAGACAATCAGGAATTATATAAATGTTACTTTCATAGTGATTTGGCTATTTGTATTTGGCAAACTTGAAGTAAACATCTTTCCTATCTTGTTGGGTCTAAATTTCTGAATGAAGATCAATATCTATCACATCTCATCTCTATATTAACTTAAAACATCTATCTTGATCTAAAAATATCTTAACCCTAACCTACTAAGCTTAATTGAAAGACTAAACTATTTGGTCTTCAACCCCATCAGAGACTTGAGAAGGAATAAAACTTAAATATCCAAAAGAACCAAATGTGTAAGTTAGCTGCTTCCAAAATGAAAAAAAAATGATTGATACAGTTTACTTCCTGAATAATCGCTCAACATTCTATAACGTTGGAGCATCATCTTCTGTCTTCTGGCCCAATATTTCAGACAGACATATTTGCAATGCAGTAGCTATTGAGGACTTGCTTACCCTGTCTTGGCAGAGTTCAGCTGTTGACTCTGCCTGAATCTAAGCTTCCCTATTTTTAGGCAGAATTCTGTCTGTGGCAGAAACAAGGACGTTTTGCCCAGTGGCTGGTTTGCCACATTTGAAGCCAACTCCATAAAGAGGTTCTTTGATCTCATTATCTTCTTTGAGACAGGGTAAGTGTTGCTAGGAGTTAACTTGTCTTGTTGTCCAAGAATCGAGAATAATAAAAAAACATCTTTAAATGCCATATTTTGTAGGTCTCTGAGGTTTTTGAAGACCTTATTTAACTATTTTACCTTATATATCTATAGAATCATATCTATCTATTAGACCTAGAATATATATTTTTGTGTTAGAGTAGATTTTGACATGACCATGATTTGCATCAAGATACAAAATTTAATATCACTGAATTAAAAATAACCTTTTGTGAATAACAATTAAGGCCTTGAGTTGAGGAGTAGATTCAATAATCTACCTTTTGTTCTATCCTCCCTCTATATTTCTATATCCCACTTTCTTTCTTTTTAGCTCCTATCTCCTTACCTACAAAAGAAAGATAAAGGTAAAGAGAGATGTCCCTGAGTCAAACCTAGTTTCCTCTCTATAAAAGACCAATAATACTTATAACCAACTCCCAATGAAAATAAGTATCTGTAGACCAAGAGAGTAAACAGAAGCCCATCCCTTCTATTTTCACTCTCAGAAATAAATCAACACATTGGTCTGGGCAGCTAAAAATTTAGGCACATAGACACCTCCATTCTAAAAGTTCATAAATCTTCCAAAGAGAAATCCAACATGTGTAGTACATCTGCTAGTTATTCTTCTCCAATCAATTAGCAGCCCAAGAACTGCACTAAACCAAACTTATATCTCAGCGGAAATCTTGCATGGTGACACCATGGGCAAATAAGAACACACGTTTCCTCATTGTTCTCTGAGAATTGGCAAGTGAATGGATCTGGAATTCCAAAAAGAAAGCTTTTGAGAGTCTCCAGGTCCCCACGCCCTACCCTGCTACCTTGCATGTGCCAGCTTCAGCAAGCATCCCTGCTGTTAGGAGCATGCAGCAGTCAGGGTAGAAAGCAGGAGAGTCTCCACTCAATACAGCATACATAGATATTTTCTTCATAGATAGTATTTCTCTGAAAAAAAATTTCCAAGGCACTGAACTGCTACTCCCACCACTGTCACCTACCACTTTCATGTTCCCAGACTGTGAAGGACACTTACACCACCAGGAGCAGAAATGAAAAGGACGGGAATTTGTCCCAACATATGTTTAGTTTCGGACTGTCTCTCGACACCAATCAGGGTCTACGAGATCCAGGGAGCAGCACCAAGAGACACTAAGTATCATTAGTAGATGGAATGAAGCCATCCACAGACCTGTGCCACACTAGGATCCCTCGTGATTGGTAATTTAACATGGTTGTAAGTGGACTATCACTTGATTAATAATAATAATAGTAAGTCTGTATAAAACATTATTATATCTTATATAAGAACAGTAAGTATAATGGTTGCCTTTTCATTGTCTACAAAAGATATAATAATAATAATAATAATAATAATAATAATAATAATAATAATAATAATAATAAATTTGTATAAAGTATTATTATATCTTATAATATATATAATGATTATTAAGTACAATGGTTGCCCTTTCATTGTCTACAAAAAATATAATATGAGCTCTCAAATGTCTTCATGAAAATATTTAAAAGTGAAGTACATATAATCCCCCAAAGTTCATAAACTTTCAAATTATATATTACTGTTAATGCAGGATTGAAAGGTCAAATGGAGCTAGCCAACACGGCCCACACCTATAATCCGTTCATTCGTATGACTGAAGCAGGAATATTAGTGAGCCTGCGGCCAGCCTGGGATTCACAATAAATACCGAGGCACATGTTGATGTGACTGAGCCTTGGCTCCTCCCTCTTAGAATAATATAACTTACATTTTATTTTACAGGTAGGAGATCTGAGTTAAGAGACTTTGACATTTTAGTGACACTTCGGATATTTTAAAGAAACTTTCAACTTTGAGAGCAACTTTGGGTGTCTTAACGTTGAACTTTTAAAGTGTTTGAATTTTAATGATTGTGGGACTTTTAAAAATAGGAATTCTTTATATTGTGATTTTTTATCTTAATATTTTTTGCCATTTTATTGAGAATAGATTCTTTCATATAGTAGATCCTGATTACAGTTCCCCTCCTTCTGCTCATCTGTCTCTCCTCACCTCTCCTTCCATCTGGATCCACTCACTTTTTGTCTCTGATTAGGAAAAAAAAAAAAGCTGCTTCTAAAAGATAATAATAAAACACAATAAAATAAGATAAAAAAAACATCATATCAAAGTTAGACAAGGAGATAAACTGTGACACTAATATTAACGTGTCATATTGGGGACAAATGAGAAAGAAAAGGTTCTAGCAGCATAGTGATGGCCCAAGTGTCAGGATGACAAGGGGTCAATTATGCTGGCTCAGTTATGTCAAGTCGACACAAGCTTAAGTTATCTCAGAAGAGGGAACCACAACTGAGAAAATGCTTCCAAAAAGATTGGCCTGGAGGCAAGCTGTGGGGGCATTTCCTTAGTCAGTGACGATGTGGGCAGAGCCATTCCTTGGCAGCTGCTCCTGGGCTGTGTGAGAAGGGAGGCTAAGTGAGGCATGAAAAGAGTGACCTTGGGCAGCGTCCCTCCCTGCCCTCTGCTTCAGTTCCTGCCTCCAGATTCCTGTCTTGGTTCCTCCCCTGGTGTCCCTCAGTTATGAAGTATAACCTGAGAGCTGTGAGCTGAAACAAACCCTTTCCTCTTCATGTTGCTTTTGATCACGGTCATGATATTTCATCACAGCAATAGAAACATACCTAATACATTAATCTGGGCATATACGGGACTCTGTCCCCTACTACAAAAGTACTTTCTCATCAGTGTTCATTGCGGCTCTTTCACAATAGCCAGTAGAAATCAAGATAGGTGCCCATTGACTGATGAATGGATAATGAAAATGGGGTACATTTACACAATGAGATACTATTCTGCTGATAAAAATAAAGTTGTGAAACTCACAGGAAAAATGGATGGAGCCTGAAGCAACCATCCTGAGTGAGGTAACCCAAGACCTAGAAAGACAAACATTGCATGTTTCCTCTCTTCGTGTGTGTTGGCTTTGAAAGACACAAGGACAGAAGATAGAGCATCCCACTAGACAGCAATAGAAAAAGGCTTAAGCAGCAAGATAAAGCAGAGGACAACGTTGGGTTCAGCCGGACGAGGAGGACAAAGCAACTTGAACACAAATGGACCTATTTGAGTTTGCAGAACAGAAAACAACAACAACAACAACCATATCCAGACTAAAGGAAGCTAATAGTGGGGTCTGTGAAGGACTCAGACCAAGAGAAGACTGATAATCTGTCTCTCCAGGGAGCTCTCCCCTTTGGCCTCTTGAAAAGAGATGGTGGCATCCAGCACCCTGCACATTACTGATGTGCCTGGGGCTTCAGTAACCACTGGGATAAGGTTTATCACCTACTCAACCCAGTTGCCCCCTCTACACTGGGTCATTTCAGAGAGTTAACTCCACCAGCCCAGCAGGCCATCGGTAGTCAAGTTGAACCAGGGAGTGTGGTATGCAGTTTTCCACGAGTACACTCACCCTCAGTGGACACTCACTAAAACGCTGCTTTATTACACAAAACACTTGATTTTTTTTTGTCATTTGTTTCACTCAGCCCCTATGTGGGCCTTTGTCTTTATTACACATAGAAGGAAACTAGAGTTGAAGTCGATTTCAGCTTCTTCCAAGCTAGATCAAGGCTCTTGCCACATTCTTACTTCCTCCTGACCTTGAATGACAACATTGCTTGGCTCTTGAGAAGCAGCACTTCCTTTATGCCTGCATTTGTCATGTTAATTGGGGTACTTGCTTCCTGTGTGTGTGTGTGTGTGTGTGTGTGTGTGTGTGTGTGTGTGTTTCTGTGTCTGTGTCTCTCTGTGTGTGTTTGTGTGTACATAGATATAGTCTCAAATTTCTGCTTTGTCAAATTTCTATTTGTTAATGCTCATTTAAGCTTTCAATATTTGTCTAAACATTCTTTAGAATCCACTGTAAAATATAGAGATTAGAAAAATGATTAGAAACTAAGGTGGAAAAATAACAAATACTCTTCGTGGCATGCTGAAACTCTACTAGTGTCATATTGAGTAATCAGTGATTGTTGACAAAGTCAAGTTTATTGAAAAGTATTGGAGATCATGAAAAGCATCAAACTATTATTAGGGGTTATAATTCTGTCATGGAGAGTAGATCTAATCCATAAGAATCTACATATAAAGGCCGTGGTTGTCTACAAGTCATCTAATTCTCAAATTTCAGGTCCAAAATCAATTTACTTCAGATGAAGGATAATAAGAATATGGGAAGACCGGAAGTCAGCTCAGCCTCCTAAACCAAACATCAGCTTCTATTCTTAGCTTCCACCTAATCTGACAAAGAATATGTTTTTATTTATTCCCCAAAATATAGCTAAATATTCACATTGTTCCTGTCACCATGACCAAAGAAATGGACTTTGCTACAAGAGCTTTTAACATAAGGGACCGACTCATGATCTCTCTACAATAGATACAGATTGTACCCCTAGCTTTATTCAGAAACAACAGAAGGATAATATTGTGTTTTTACAGTGATTTTATCACAGCTGACTCATGTCACTTGTCCCCACTCCAGGGCAATGAAGTGACAGATCCTCAGAATTCTAAGACCAACTCAAGAGGTGAAAAACCTTGGGTGTTTTTCTAGGTATACAGGCCGCATATCATGTGATAAAGATGGAGCTTTTACAAGTAAGACCAAGAGGTGAACCTACAAATTTGTTTCCCCTTGAGGCAAATATCAGTGAGAGGGAAAGGAAAAAGCAGAAACAATAGCTCGTATTAGCATCCAAAATTGCCTTTGATGCTTAAAGGACTCCAAAGGGAAGAGTTGAAGGAAAATAGAAGAAGTGGGTTTCTTGGAGATCAGAGGCTGCATGAATCAGTTCTCCAGTCAAGAAATCCTCCAAATGCAATGGGTCCACACATACTACTCAAGTCTTTCAATGTCCACACACTCAAATTCAAAGTGTGGTTTCCACATGAATGCTGTACACGCAAAGAAAAGAAAGATATTTCCACACATCCATAAGGCGTATGGGCACTCAGTCCTCTTAGGGAGTTTTTGTTTCTTTGACTGTATCCCCCTGGGATTGGTCCCGAGACTCTATTTCTTATGCTCAGTATTGTGTGAGCTCACAGCCAACCACACTCTTCCATTAGTCGGTGTCAGGTCATCAGAACTCTGAGGTCATCTACAAAGACAGTGTGTGGGAAAAGGCTAGCCTTTCACGCACCCCTGGGATAGCCAATCCACAAGGAAACTACAAGCCCAAGAGAAGAGCTCTGGGAGTCACATTTTAATTTTGGAGGAAAGGAAAAAGTTTCCTAAGAGCTGCTTTGACCTCTTTGTTTCTCAAAGTATAGATCAGAGGGTTGAGTGTAGGGCTCAGCATGGTGTAGAGCACACCAGCCAGTTTGCTCTTCTCTGCATTGTAGCTGGAGACGGGGCTGATGTAGGCGTAGAAGACAGCAGTGTAGTACATGCACACCACAATGAGGTGGGACGAGCAGGTAGAGAAGGCTTTTCGCTTCCCTTCTGACGTCCGCATCTTTAGGATGCTGGAGATGATAAAGCCGTACGACACGATGGTCATCAGAAAGTTCAATATGCCGTAAAAAGCATCAGCCAAGACGATCATGACACTGTTCACATAGGTTGAGCTACAGGAGAGAAGCAGCAGTGGGGGTACCTCACAGAAGAAATGTGTGATGACGTTGGGGCCACAGAAATTCAAGCGCGTCATCAGTCCTGTGTGAATGGCTGTGTTGAAAGCACAGAGTGCCCACACTCCAGCAGCCAAGACGCTGCAAAACGCTTTGCTCATCATGGTGCCGTAATGCAGAGGGTGGCAGATGGCTGCGTAACGGTCGTAGGCCATGACAGTTAGGAGGAGCAACTCTGAGGATGCGGCCCATGTAAGGAAATAGAGCTGGGCCATGCAGCCGCCGTAGGAGATGGAGTTCCTCTCCGACACCAGACCTTTCAGGGCCTTGGGCATAATGGAGGAGGTACAGATGATGTCCATAGTAGCCAAATTGAATAAGAAAAAGTACATGGGGGTGTGGAGCCCAGGGTTGCAGGTGATGGCCAAGATGATAAGGACATTACCTACGAGGGCCACAGAGTAGAGAGAGAGGAAACAGATAAATAAGAGCAGCTGGTACTGCGGGTGCTCAGAGAAGCCCTGAAGGATGAACTCTGTCACCAGTGTCTGGTTTCTCATTATCAAGGATGTCAGAGACCATTAGATGATTATGGCCCCACACGTTTGCATAAGATTTCAGGGCTAAAAAAAAAAAAAAAGAGGTGAAAGGTTTCTTAAGAAAGGTCATCGCCATGTTTCCTGTATCCCTGACAACACGGCATGGATGAATGCTGAGATACAGCTTTATTGGGTTATACTAAGAGGAACACTCCACTGCTACATTAACAAAGGACATACCTAAACATACGCTACATACACAGAAACCTGAGCATCCAGTTCATAAAAACAAGTGCAAGCCACCAGTTAAGCTCATTAATTCTCAGTTAAAGAAATGCAAATTAAATCAAAGATCCACTCTGTCATTCACGACTGAATCAACTTAGGAAGTTGATTGACTTAGTATTCACAGCAAACAAGGATCCTTCAAAAGGACACCACAAAAAAACTTAGCATATCTCAAACAACAAGGAGGGTGGGACTTGAGGAAAAATATCCAAAGTTGTCCTCTGGCCTGCACATGCATTGGAAACAGGCACATGGGTATTTGCATATACAAGTACACCAGAACACATGAACACACACATGCAACACACACACTCACACACACACACATTCATAAGTTCTCCATTTGAACTTTCAAAAATTTGGAATTTTTCTATTTGAAAATTTCCTTTCTGGAAACTTTTCTTAGGTAATTAATATTTTTAAAAATCTGAGCAAAATAATTTAGGACTGGAAATTACAAAGCTCCCTACACTCTTTAAGTTGGGTGCATCATTATAGGTCAGTGTGGTAGTGGATACTTTGAAACTGGTGCACTCACAGTCTCTTATTGATACTTTTTAAATACAATGGAAATTGTAAAAAGAATTTGCACAGTCATTAGGAGTTAAAGCACAAAAATTAATAAAGAGGCATTGGTGTATGGACATGGAGGCAAAGCAACTTATGCATGATAGACCATGATTGGTTTTCGTGTCATTGCTTTTGCTAATGTGTTTTCTGAATTTTCTCTAGTGTAGCTTTCCTGAAAGGCAGGTGGATTGCATAAGCACATTTTAATAACTCAGGGTCCCCTACTGCTGACAGAGCGAATATTCCACACAGCACTTCTGGAAACTTCCTCCTCTATAGACTCTTCTTACCCGTCTTAACTCTCAAAACCAAGGCCACAGCCAAGGCCAAAGCCACAGCCACAGCCACAGCCACAGCCACAGTCATAGCCAGTTGCCTGTAAATGCGCTGGGTCATATCAGGCTTTTTGGGACAGTCTCTCCGACCTCCTCAGCCAGGACGTCATCCTTCTCAAAAGTCAAATGTGTTTGCTACTCTCTCCAAACATCTCCTCCTCAGGGAGAAAGGGGCATTTCTCTCTTTGATGACCCCTCAGGACTCTATATTCACCTGTCCTAAGGCCCAATGCAGGTGCTGTAGGCCTGGTTACAAAGCTGGTTCTCTAACACTGGTCCAAGTCCCCATGTGCAATTTTGGCCCAAGTGCTATGCCTGAGACCCAACCGTGTTTGTTATTTCAATGCTAAAGATCATCTAGCAAAAATAACAGTGACAGCAACCACAGTGCACACTATGGCTGGCTGGAGGGAAAAACCAGCACGTGTGACACCACATTGGCTCTCTCCTGCTTTTCAATTCCTTCGCCACTAAAAGGTTAGGAGTACGTTCATTTTTTAACTAAGAATTCCATTTTTTTTTTTTTGGCCAAACTTCCAGAATGCATTTGCCACTAAAATATTAAAGGCTTACACAAAATGTCTAAGTGTCAGCTACAGTTTAGGTCATGTCGCTCTCCTGTAAGATGACAAGTGTCCTTTGAGCAGAGGGGTGTGGCACTGCAATGACGTACAGCAACAAACTGACCTAGGACGAAGCCTGTGCTGGGGGACCCGCTGGGCCTTCACCTCAGTGTCTTCCTGGGGCTGAGGCTCAAGGAACTTCAATAATGTGGGTGAATGGAACAAGCACAATATGTTCGTTTCACTGATTTCATTTTTGTTTGAGAGCAAAAGAATGAATAGTATTTTTCCCCTTAATTTATGATTTGTATCAAGAGAAATAAACATGACATTCTGTGTTCCTTACCGTGGCCCAGAGGGCGAGCTGTTCATCAGCATGGGAGACAGAAAAGCTGAGGCTAAGGAGCTGAGTCAGGATGAAAAAGGAGCGAATTTTTATTTTAGCTCCAGTCCATGGTTCAAATATTGCTGTCTTACGGCAATTAAGGATGGAGAATTTACCAGTGCTCATTTTTAAATCTCTAGGGGCTCCGGGTTTTCAGAGACACTATGTAGCATTTCCAATGTATTTATATATGAAGATGCATCATCTACTCTAAACGTATTTCAAGAACAGAAAACTGAAAATCAGAACATGCACCAGGTATTCAGCTTTAAATCAAAATGGCTTTGTCCAGTCTGTCTCCTAAAGTCTCTCTGTATGACCTGCCCTAATCACCACTGACCTTCAGTACTCAGTCCCAGGCTTCGGGACTCCAGTCCAGAATTCTTTGTTGTGGGACACCAACCTACATGGAGCCCAGCAAATGTTAAAGCAGGGCCAAGAAAAGGAATCCCCCCCCCCCATCAACAACTGGAGCGGGTCTTTTCGTGGCTGTGACATAGCATACAAACCTAAAACTCTTAGCCACATCTAGGATCTTATTGGCATCACTGTCACATTCATGGATCAAACTGTAATAATACCTAGGGAGAAATATTTCTATGTTACTGGTTTTGTGTAACTAAACATGTCTAGATAAGTAAACAAAGGCTGTTTTATGCCATTTGTTAATATTAAACAGGCAGGGTTACAAGTCAAACTTTCCCCCACTGTTTCATGTCACCCCCCATGGGACAAATGTTCCTTGAAATACTCATAATTACCTTTATAACTCCACTCTTGTGTGCCCAGTGCAGTGCATGTACGGCCTCTCTGTCAGCCACAAATGAAGGAGGGACCATGGTGAGAACGAGCCTGTACAGACAGGTGAGGCTCTTTGTCGCTCTATTTAAGTTCATGATGCAAGAAACTTAGGCTCAGCTTTAGGAGAATTTGTCCCTGTCCATGGCAAACACCTGGGAGGGATGTTCACCACCTTTCCTTTAAATGGACCCAGAAGGAGCAATTAAATTAAATCCCTCTTTGCTGGGGATTTGGCTGTCGTTGGTGGACACAGACATGTCGTTCTGGGCTTCGAGCCAAATGTGTGAAAGAGAGTGTAAGGCCCAGTGGGAGACGGCCAGACATCGCCACTGTCCCTGTTCAGAGGACTGGGATCAGGGAGGACCCAAGCTCAGTTACTCAAAGTAACACATTCACACCTGGAGATGTGATGTTTTGTTTTCTCAACCTGAACATACTTGCTCAGTATAATGATGGGCAGTTGTATCCATTTTCCTGAAAAGTGAATAATTTCATTCTTATCACTGAAAAAACATTCATTATCTATGTATGTCACATTTTTTATCCATTTATCTGTTGATAGAAACCTAGACTTACTCAATAACTTAGGTATTGTGATTGTGTAAATATTTGTGTGGCACACTGACTTATAGTCCTTCAACAATATACACAGACACGTTATGAATGGTTCACATGATAGAGTTTTTAAGGAATTTCCACACTAATTTTTATAGTCTTTGAACCAATATGTATTCCCACCAACAATGCATGAGGGGGGTCTCCTTTCCCTGGGTCTTCTCCTGCACTTGTTGCTATTGATGCTCTTAGTGGTGGCCATTCTGACAATGAGACTGAAGATCAATGTAGTTTTAATTTGCATTTCTATCATGGCTAAGAAAATCTAGTAGTTTTCATGTTTATTGGTCTCTTGTATGTATGTATGTATGTATGTATGTATCTTTTTAGAACTTATTGTTCATCAGACCTATTTATTTACTGAGTTGTTTGGTTTAGTAGTATTTAGTATTTTGAGTCTTCTATATTTCCTAGATACTACTTTTCTGTCCAAGATACAGTTAAGAAAATATTTTCCTTTATTGCATAGGCCATCTCTTCTTCTTGTTTCCTTTGCCATGTAGTTGCTGTTGTTTGTTTGTTTCTAATTTCATGGAAGCCCTATTTGTCAATTCTTGGCTGTATTTCCTGAGCTATATTGGTGTCCTTTTCCAAAATTCCTTGCCTATGCCTGTGTATTCAATTCCACTAATAGCTTCAGAACTTCAGGTGCATCAAGGTGTTTTCCTGACATATGCAAATCTTATCGCCTCACAAAATACGCAGTTGTTTATACCGAGAGCTTTGATAAAGGGATGGAGGAAAGTGTGTATGAAAGAAAACCGCAAAGGCAGTGGTCACAGTCACCAAGCAGGAGCAAAGCTGGGGGAATGTGGCACACATAGGTCACGTGGGTTCTACTGCACAGAGGTATGCCCTCCTCCTACCCCACCCCCTTTTCTAGCTTTCTCACCTCTATAAGCATTCCAGATTAAATACACAGACACAAAAATCCAAGGCATTAAGATAACTGATACATCTTCAACTATTTTTGACCAGGGTGAGAGATAAGGATCTAGTTTCATAATTCTACATGTAGATATCCAGTTTCCCAAGCATCATTTATTGAAAAGTCTTGATACCTTAGTCAAGACTCTGTTGCTTTCCTAGGCAAGGTGCTATGTACCTGTAATCAAGGCACTTAGGAGTTGGAGACGGGAGGGTGAGGTGTTCAAGGTCATCCCCAGCTACATTGTGAACCCTGTGCTACATGAAACCCTGTGTCAATAAACAAAATACATCAGATGGGTGTAGCTGTGTGGTTTCATTTCTTGTTCGTCTCAAGTATTCCATTGGTGTATATTTTTGGTTTTGTTTAAGCATTGTGTTGTGTTGCCACGGCTGTGTAACGTAACTTGAGGTCAATGTGGTTCTTTTTTTTTTTTTTCAGCATTATTTTGGCTATTCAGGCTTTCATGCTTCCATATGAACTATAGGTTTATTTTCTCCATTCCTCTGAACAATGACATTGGGATTTTGATGGGGATTTCACTGGATATATTTATCACTAGTGGTAATTCAACCATTCCATGGTATTAATTTATAGATGCATGCCATGAAAGGGCTTCTGGTGTCTTCTTTTTTTCCCCTTCAGTTTTTTAAACTTTCATTGAAGAAGCTATTCTTGATAAATAACTAACACTAATTAAAAAAGAAAATGTGATACATACATAGTTATGAAATTTGTAAGAAATGGATGGAGCTGGAAAAATATATTTAGTGAGACAGCAAAGATAGAGAAAGCAAAATCCACATGTTCTATCTCGCATGTAGATCATAGTTTCATATTTTTAGACCTATTTGTTGAAAGTGAATGTCTGAAGAGACATTGAAGTATCAGAGAGGCCACAGCTTTAGGTGGGGATGGTGTAACATGTGTGCTCTGAAAGCAAATGCAGCAAACGATAGCAGTTTAAACAGGAAACCGAGTAAGGGATGAAGAGACGATGGGGTGCAGAAAGGTTAACTAAAATTAAGGATGCTTGAATAAGTCACATGGAACTCCATTACATTATAAGCTAATTAAAAAAACATAATTTAAAGCATACATTGAATATAGGTACCATGCATTGTGGATAGCGCCAACCCCACAAGCCATGGAATATCAGACAAAATCCCAGGGCCAGGTATGGAACATCTCTCCAGGAGTTGTTGGCCAGGAAAGACCCAAAAGTCCTAAAGCCTATACAAATTATGGCCTTGGCCATTTTTTGACCACTAATTTTGTAGTGGCCCTATTGCTGAAGACAGCACATACCGTGGTTGACAAATAAGGTGAAACTGCAGTAAGTGAGTGGAAAATGAATAATCTTTGATGTACACTTGTTCAGTTTGGAAGCACTTCATTGATGATTTTTGCATCTGTGTTTATCAGACATAGTAGCCTATAGTTTTCTTTTTTGTTCTATATTTACCCAGTTTGGTTATTGAAGTTATATTGGTTTTGTAGGAGTTTGGGGGTGCTCCTTCTATGTCTGAATAATTTAGGAAGATCAGCTATAGGTCTTTGAAAGTCTAGTAAAATTCTTCTCTGGATCAATCTGGGCCCAGCTGCTCCTAGTCAACTTTTCATTACTGTTTCAATATCTTCATTTGTTGTGGGTCTTTTTAGTTTTTTTTTCTCTCTTCTTAGTTTGTTTTTCGTGGTCTGGTTGAATACAAAAAGTCACTCATTTTTAAAAAAAACAATTTCTAACTTAATAGAGTACTGATATTAAAAGCTTCCCTTCCACATTCTTGGTTTCTTTGGTGTCTGTTTGTCATGTGTATGTAGGAAGATCACTGATGCTTTTGTGAGTTAATTTTCTTCTGGCTACTTTGCTGACAGTGTTTATCTGCTCTTGGAGTGTTTCCTGGTGGGATTTTTAGGGTCACTTATGTATACTATCACATCATCTGCAAATAAAGATACCTTGACTTCTTCATTTCCAATTTGCATCTCTTTCATCTCCTTCAGGTGTCTTAAGACTCTAAAACTTCACATATTATATTGACTAGATATGGAGAGGATAGAAACTTTTCTTCTTCTGAGTTTAGTGGAATTCCTTTGAGCTTCTCTCCATTTAAGTTAATTATGGCTACGGGCTTGCTGTAAACTGTCTTTGTTATGTTGAGATATGTCTCCCTTGTGTCCCTAATCTCTGCAGGTCTTTTACCGTGAAAGGCAGTTGGGTTTTGTAAAAAGACCTTTCTGTATCTAATGAGATGATCATGTGGTTTTTGTCTTTCTGTTTGTTTACATGGTATATTACATTTATTAATTTTCATATATCGAGCTATCCCTGCATCTCTGGAATGAAGCATACTTGATCATGGTGGTTGATATTTTTTATGTATTCTTGGGTTTGCTAGTAGTATTTTGCTGAATATTTTTGCACCTATGTTCGTTGGGGGAACTGCCTGTAGTTCTCTTTCTTTGTTGGGTTTTTATATGGTTTGGTGCCAGAGTATTCATTATCCATTCATTTGTAGTAGTCATCTAAGTTGATTTCACTTCTCAGATATTGTTAAAAAAAAAAAAGCAACAATGAACTTTTCTTTGTTGTTTGTTTGTTTGTCTGATTGATTGATTGTTTCATTCTCTTGGTCCAAAGTTTAGCACACTGTGCAGCCACCTCCTCCTTTTTCTTAGTGTGTTCCTTCAGTGCAATAACATCAGCATTTGTGTTTCAGGACACATGGATTAACAAGGCAATGAATCTTAGGTGCTTTGGTCCTGGGTTTCTTATCTCCTTTTTTTACAACCTTCTGATGACATATTAGCAGACATCGTCTTATTTAGAGAATTAAAAAGCCTTCTGAGTCTGTTAACTCTTTGGGGCCCTGAACACTGAGGCACATCAGTATCTGCCAGCCCTGAAATATACTTCTTTTTTAAAAAAATTACAACCAAGTTGAGAACAGAGTGCCATCCACAGTGCCTCTGCAATCTAACTTGTGGTTCCTCCCTCCAGTCCTCTTTCATGTATAACAAGCATTCCTCTTACTCAACAGCAAGCACACTCTGCCAAGAGACTTTTTTCTCCAATATATATATATATGTATCATCCTTGAAAAAAAAAAAAACAAGTAACTGTAATTGTGCTGTGAGAAGTGCTAATAGTGCAATAGTGACATAACTGTTATAGGGGCAACCAATTGCTTCCTCATAGGACCTGATGTTTGATCTGTCAAAGCGAGTTCATACCTGGTACTGTGAACCTGGTCATAGGACCATGACTGGGTGTCACAAGTTATTTTTATAAAACCTGTGTTTGTTTCTCTTAGTTTATTCTCTTAACCCAGCTATCACACAAATAATTGAGACTCCTTTATATTTGTTTATAAGGCTTTCCAACCCAATCTTGAGCAGTTTAAATCTGTTCTTAATCCTCTATGTTATCCTAACTCCATCTACTTGCCTTTTGGTTCTTTCTTTGCTTCAGATGAATCTTCATCTCTCCTGCACCTCTGCTTGTGGCTGAATCCACTCACTGAATCCCCCTACTTCTTCCTCTAACTCCTCCGCCTCTACCTGGCAGGAAGTCCAGCCCTATTCTCTCCCCTGACCAGTGATTGGCTGGAAGCTGCTTTATTGGTATACAAAGGGACAATTGAGGAACAGAGTTTATACAACATTGAGACAGGAGATTCTCAGAATAAGGCTTGCAACCAGGTATAGGAGAATATAAAAATCAGCATTTGAAATACACAATAGCCTTATGCCTATATCTCCCCTTTTTAGTCTAATAAAAAGACTCTCTTACAATTTATCATAACTGTGAGACTACAGCCATCTAGTCTTCAACCTCATCAGAGACTTAAGAAGGAATAAACATTACCTAAACATGTAGGAAGGGCAGGCAAGTAGCTTTCAAAAGTATAGAAATGACAGAGATATTTGGCTGCCTGGACAGTTACCCATCTTCAGCTTTCTGGCTCAGAATAGTTGAAAGATTTTTCTGTGAAGCAGGAATTATAAACACTTGTCTACCTAGTCTTTGCAAGACTTAGCAGTCAACTCTCCTGCAGCCAGTTTGTCCTCTTTTAGACAATTTTCTGTCTGTAATTGATGCAAGAGCATTTTTCACCCAGTGGCTCGCCTGCCACATAGGAAGTCTTTGATGCTCTTTGAAATAGAACAGGGGTGCTGCCAGGAACAAACCTGTCTTGTTAAAAAAAAAAGCCTTAAGTTATTAGAATCCTTAAATGCTGTATTCTGTAGAAATCTGAGGTTTTTGAGAACCATCTATCTATTTTGTCTGAATTATTTTGAGCTGTCTTTTGTCCATCAATCTAGAAAACATATCTTTGTAATTAGCTAAACTAGTATCTTGACCATGAGTTTGATTGTCTGATTGCTAATATGCATTTCTTAATAATCTTTTTTAAAATATTTACTTATTACATATACAGTCTTCTTGCCTGCATGTACTACTGCACCCTTGGAGGCCAGGAAACAATAAAGGGCCACAGGAGATGGAGAAACACTTCTTAGGAGAGAGAGGATAGTAGAACACAAATAAAAGAAGAAAGTAGTGGGTAAGTTTAAGGAAATTGAGCTTAACTAGGGAGGAGGGGGAGAGAGGAGAAGAGGCCACAGGACAGGTTGAGGATAGATAATTAACACTAAGGATTATTGAAAAAGCCATACAGAACTTAATATTTTGTAAGCTCTCTAAGTAAATATACTTTACAGAAGAGCTAATACTCTTCCCAAAAGCCACAGGTTACCAAACAAAAAGCATAGTGTGTGGTATAGCCTGCCTTCCCTCAAGTTGTTGGCTAGGGGAGTCCCAGAGACACCTCACTTGTTGCTTGATTGCCCACCAGACTTATGGAAAGACCTTACTATGGAAGACACCACACACTTAGGTCACAGAAAATGGAGAAACCAAGCCGGTGGTGACAGGGAAATGTTCTCCCTGCTGGTTAGCCTTACTAGTACCAGAAGCTACTGTGTAGGTTGCTGGAGAGAGAAAAGTCATCAGTAGTCTCCCCTAGCTGTGAACCCTGAGACTTGTCTGACAGTATATTCCCACAGATGAAGTATTGTCACAAATGTTAGGGGTGTAACCAATAACTTTCTGATCAGATCAGAAGACCCACATTCATTGGAGGAAACACATACCTAGAACTGCAAATCTGACCAAGAACCGGTGGCTGGGAGCATAGACCCCCAGGAATAAAAACAATACTACTATTTTGTTCACTGGAAATAGTATCAAACTGTCATATACTTAGATAGGTAGGTAGGTAGAAAGACAGACGGACAGATGGATGGACGGACAGATGGATGGATAAGCAGACAGACTAGTGGAGCTTTTAGTCTTTACTAGAGAAACTTCCTTAAACAGTAGACATCAGTTTACTTAGAAACTCACAACCAATCAAAGTTCAGAGAGTAAGTGTCTATGGAATGCTCAGCCATATATAGGACAACTATATCATGACCCCTTTGCCCCAAGTCTCAGGAAATGTCATGAAGTAGAATGCAGGAAGGCTGTGACAACCAAAGGTCACTGAAGAGACCAGGAGAAAACAGTGTCTTTTGGACACAACAGGACCAATGCACAAGACCCACACAAGATCAGGCCAGTCAGCATTCCAGCATGGAGCGGGCAGCCCAAGGAGCTATTGTCAGTTTGGGGCAGGTAAGGGAGGCTAGAGTTAGTTTTCCTTAGGGATGTGGTCACTGGTGGGTCAACCATACTCCAGTGGGATGACTTCACACCCATGTGTATGTACGCAGCACCAATTTGGGCTCAGTAAGTTAAAAGATAAATGAAATAAAGAACACATGAAGTTGCAAGGGAGAGGAGGTAGGGGTATATACGGAAGGACTTGAAGGGAGGAATGAAGGGTGTGTGTAGGAACCAGGCCCGACTGGGCTGCCTGCCTGTCTTGCTATTTCATGTCCTGTTTCTAGCAGCTTCCATGTCTGTGTTCATGTCAGTTAGCTAGTCATGTTTACTGCTCTGAGAACTCACCCTTCCCCTCCTTGAGACTTTCCCTCTCATGTGCAATCACCTCTTGAGGGATTTCACCTGCGAGTGGCATTCCTGTTTTGCTGCCTATAAGAAGGCTCTTTGAACACTGAATAAAAGCTGCTGCCGCCGCTGCTGCTGCTGCTGCTGCTCTCTTAGCATGAAGGACCCACTGTGTTATTGTGTGTGTATGTGTGTGTGAGTCAAATCTGCACTCCCTCGCCCTTGACTCAGTACCACGGTGGCGCAGGTGCCACAGGTGTGTGTGATCAAAAACACTCTATGGTTGTATGGAATAATTTAAAACTATTTTTAAAGGTCAATCCCATAGATAACACTAAGCTCCTATGAGCTAAGGTACAAGGTTGATAGAGTAACATGATATTTACTTCTTGTGGGGGTTTGAAGAGGTATATGATTCCCCATAGACCCGTGTGTGTGACTACTTGGCCCATAGGGGGTGGCACTATTAGGAGGTGCAGCCTTGTTGGAGTAGGTGTGGCCTTGCTGGAGGAAGTGTGGCACTGGAAGTGGGTTTTGAGGTTTCATATTTGCTCAAGATAATGCCCAGCGTTTTCCTGGAAGACTATTTCTCATGTTCTCAGCCTTCCTTCGTTGCCTGGGGCTCTTTGTCTAAGGTTGAAGTCTTCTGAGATCCTCCAGCCCACACCTCCCCCTCCCATGTTAGCACGGCTGTTGCTGCCATCCTTGGTCAGCTTGAGTTTTGGGAGCTATGTCGGTGAGATTCTTCGGGTGTAGAGTCTGACATTCCTGGAAGACATGATCTCACAGCAACCTCCCTGTTCCTCCGGTTCTTACAATGCTTTTTGCCCCCTCTTCTGCAATGGTCCCTGAGCCTTGGCTACAGGAGTGGTGCTGTAGATGACTCGGTTGGGTCTGACCTCTACAGCTCTGCATTTTGATTGGTTGTGGCCTTCTGTCTATTGTCTCTGCCTATGGCAGAGAGAAGGTCCCTTGGCGAGGAGTGAGGACTACACTTTCCTGGGGGGGGCGGTGTATGTTTAGAATGTGGTTAAGAATTAAGCTGACTTAGCAAAGTGACAGTTGTAGGTTCTTCTGCAAGAGCCGTGACTTCATTGGTATCAGGTTAACTGGCTAGGTTTCCAGGTGTTGAGTGGGTCTTATACAGAAGAGTGAAGGTAGATGGGGGAAGAAGGTAAAATAACCGTGAAGCTGTCTTAAGAAGTCACAAGGAACCATACTATTAACTATCTACCTAAAACTGCCTATCATCCCTAGCATCCATGGAAATCAGACTTCCTAATAGAACCCATTCAGGTCACGGTGTGCCAATGCCTTTGAAGGGGGCTGTGAGACCCCAGGTCCTGCTATTCACTTTTTCTTCCTATGCATGAGGTTTTTGCTCTGCCACACACTAACTATGATGCACAGCTCACCACAGGCTGAAGCAGTGGAGTGAAATGATGATGGGCTGGGACTTTATCAAACCTTCCCTCTTTGGGACCTGATTAACTCTTGCATTTCGTTACAGTAACTGGAAATCTAACACACCTGTTTCCCCATTGCATTTGCATTTGCATTTGAAAAGGACCTAACTGAATCTGGTGCACAGTGCTCAGCAGTGGGAAGACCACGAGAGCTCAGATAGCATCACATCCATCTGCAGGTACTCGGTTGTCTCATATGGGTGTATTTTCTTTTCAGTTTAAGTAACAGTTCATAGGAAGTCAAGAGCAATTGCCATGAGCTTGTAACCACACGTATGGCGCCACCTCGGAGACATCTGAACTTTATTTTCCTTCTCTGTCATTTGAGATTTATTTCCTGGGTTTTTGCTGTGAACAAATAGAGAGAGATGCAACTAAAATTTCTTGTCACAGACTTCTTTTTATTTTTAATTGTGATTTTCTTTTCTTCTTATCCATGTCCTACCACAAGAATTTGGATAAAGCAGCATTCTGCCTGAATCACAAACACAAAACAAAACAACAACAACAAAACAAAAAACACAAATGCACCATGAAGAGAAAGCCCAGTGCTTTTCCGATGAGAGGGCAGGTCTTAGAGGAAGGACCACTCTCAGCCTTGGACTGAGTGACACCTCTTGTCTTTGCTCATCCAGGCTCCCTAGAGACACCCTATGGACATAATCTAACCTCAGGGCAGACATCACCAGGGGAATCCAGCGTGAGGATGAGACCTGTGGCTCCCTTCTGAAAGAGAGGAGCCAAGAGCAGCTCACACACACACAAGTACAGTTGAGTGTGTGCTTTAACGTCTTTGTGTTTGGTCTATAAGTTCCAAAAGGAAGAAAGTTCATTAAGTTTGTATTCCTAAATAAGACCAAATGATTGGACTCAGCCATCATGTCAACCTACCTGGGTCTTTGGAGACTGGAGGCCGAGGTACAGTGGTGTGGGGTGCCCCACACATCTCTCACAGCACAGACTTGAAGGAGGAAGCAGTCTGCAAAAGGCTGGTACAATTTTGATAGGCAGGAGGCAGAGGGAGAATGGAGAATGCTAGTCCATAAGATGACTGTGCTCTGACCTCAGGCAGAAGGAACCATGATAGCCATTTCCACATTATCCATTTCCTAGGATGCTAACAGATTCACAGGGACATTTACATCCTTTGGATTTACCTGGTTTGGCAAAACTGGTGACTAAACAAGCAAGGAACTAGGATGAGCTGATCACATCCTTCTTCAGGGATGTCTGCTGAGACGGTGAGTCTCCTCTGTCTAGGGCAGGGGGCGGGAAGAGCTGGTCTGGAAAAATGAAATGCAGTACACATGCCTGCGTTCTAGTGCTCTAATGGAATCCTAAGTGGTACTGTTGGAAGGGAGCGAAGTGGGTGCACATGTTTCCTCTAAAGTCTCAATACGAAAGAGAGATTGTATTTACTTTGCTTTTTTGTCTACTGTTTAGAATTTTGTTCCCCGTGGTTCCCGGATGTTAGCAGGCCAAAAGAAACTGAGGCTGTAACTTTTATTTTAAATTTTCGTACAATATACTTTGCTCGTATGTACCCTCACCCAACTCTCTCTAGATCCTTCCCACCCCCCCATCCATGCAGCATCATACCCCCCCTCAAAACCCAGAAAATAACAAAAATGCCCACAAAAACGAAACAAAACCAAACTACATGGAGTTTGTCTTGTATTGGCCAACTACTCCTGGTGCGTGAGGCCTACCTCAGTGTGTGGGTGATACTCCATTGGAGAAAACTGGTTTCCCTTTTGGTCAGGTGCCATTTGCAAATACCTCCTTGTTTAGAGGTGGGACCCCCATGTCCACTCCCCATTTCAGAGCCAGAATCCTTGTCTGTCTTGAACATATGAAGGTCTTGTGTGTGCTGTCGCACTCTTTGTGGGCTCCTATGTGTATCAGCCCTGCTGTGTCTAGAAGATACTGTTTTCTTGTAGTTATCTCTCCACATCCTATTCCATTAGATCACTGAGTCTTGAGGGGAGGGGGTGATAAAGTGTTACAGTATTTTGTATCTGTTTGGCCTACAAAGCAAATAACTGACACAGAGAGACTAAAACATAATTTAAAGCTGCCAGCACTTCGCCAGGCAGAGTCTGAACTGACTCTAATCTACTTGTAAACTAAACAAACTGTTCTAAACCTTATAAAATACATATATTCCAAACACTTGCCACTATGACTCCTGGGTCGGTCTGAGTCCAGTTCCCACCGTCCTCCTCCACCCATAAAAATAAAAAAAATAAAAAAATAAAAAAATAAAAACTCTTTCTCCCCAACCGTCAAACTTTTCTCCTCCTTTCCAGGAAGTCCCGCCTTCCACTTCCTGTCCTTCTGCCCAGCTGATTGGCTAAACAGCACTTTATTGATGGTTGATATATCCACTTAGCATTCCTCCACAATAAAGACATCCCATTTAGGACTGAGGTCTCCAAAGTCTCTCACTCTTGGGACATTGTGCAGTTATGAGTCTCTATGCTAATTCCCATCTACTGCAAGAAGAAACTTCTTTTATGAGGATTGAAAGATGCACTGATCTTTGGGTATAGTAATATGTTATTAGGAGTCATTTTATTACTATGTTCCATTAGCAGAATAGTAGTAATAGGTTTTATCCTAGGCCTATGGCCTCTCTGGCCTTAGGTTTTGGCCACTTTAGTGTCAGGTATGGTTCCATCTCACTGAGTGGGGCTTAAATCCAATTTTAAAAATCGGTTGGCTATTCCCATTAACACTTACACCACTATCGCACCAGTATGTCTCACAATCAGGTCATTGTTGTAGGTTGCAGGGCTTGTAGCTGGGTGATATCCATGACTACCTTTCTCCTCCAGAGGTGGGCAAAGTGCCTTCCAGCGTCATGGATGCTCTCAAGAGTGGTGAAGTCTCTAGCTGGGTACCAGCTTGACTTCTCCATGTTTAATGACACAAGTGTTATCTTCAGCAAACGGTTTGTCATAGGCTGTGGGGAGTAACCAATAGCCTTGGCAATAATAGCCTGTAATGTTTTGGGGGTCCATGGACCCCTTTGGCCAATAATTCAGCAAGATGTAACACATGCTTGGTACTATTCCTTTCAATATAGATATAGTTTAGGAATTTTCTACAGTAGTAGGCTTCCATATAGTTTCTCAAGGGCCTTTAGTGTTAATTGACCCCCCCCATAGTACCTACTTTCCTTTTTCTCCTCCCCTCATTTAATTCTCCTATCTTAGTTTCCCCTGAAGGAGGCTATACATTTTCCCTTTTACTGAAAACAGATTCTTTTCTCACATAGTACACCCCAATCACAGTCTTCTCTGGCTGTACCCCTCCCAGCTCATCCACACCTCGTCTCCCATCCAGATCGATTACCCTTCTGACTCTCATTAGAAAAGAGCAGGCTTCTAGGAGATATTTAAATACCTCAAAATAAAATATAAGAGAAAACAAAAATGATCACATTGAAGTTGGACAGGACAAACCAACTGAAGGAAAATAGCCCAGGAGAAGGCCAAAGAATCAGAAACCCACTTGTCCTCACACTCGGGAATCCCATAAAAGCTCTGAACCGGAAGCCATAATACATGCAGGCTTCCGTCTCTGTGACTTCATATGAGCTTTGCACATGCTGATTTTAGAGGGCCTTGTTTTCTTGGTGTTCTCCATCCCTTCTGGTTCTTTTTTTTTTTTTTCTGCCTCCTCTTATGTGGGGGTTCTCTGAGCTTGGGGTGGGGGATTGATGGAGACATTCCATTTAGGGGTGAATGTGCCAAGGTCTCTCACTCTCTGCATAATGTCTGGCTGTGGGTCTGATTTTTTTGTTTGTTTGGTTTGGTTTGGGTTTTGTTTGTTTGTTTGTTTGTTTTGGTGGGGTTTGGTTTGGTTTGTTTGTTTGTTGGTTGGTTTTTTAAAGCTGGCTAAAATAAGGTGTGGTCCACATCTCGAAAGGAAAGTGGCTGCGTAGGCAGGATGGCTTCTAGTCACTTCGCTGACCAGCGGAGGCCGGGTCTGCTCAGCCTGGCTGAAGGGGCAGATCCACCCAGTTGCAGTTATGAACGCAATGGCTCCAGAGCGACTGACGGACACGCCACTGCGTGTGTCAGGTGATCATGCCAGCAGTGAGGGGAAGTACAGGCTGGTCTTCTTTCTTTTGCCTTACCTTCTGCTTTTCCAACCACAAAAACCTGCTTTCTTTGCAAGTGGCCGGTTCCCCAATAACAAGGGAATCACAACAACCAGGATCCGTGTAGAGCTTCTTCGTACCTCACATCGTGCTAAACTAGGCTATCAGCGGAGGACAGCCCCCAAGTTCTTCATAAGGCAAAGGGAGAAGTGAAGACAAGGCAGATCCTGGGGGCACAGATAGATGGCAGTGTGCCAACAAGTGAGTGGGGTCTCAGTCGAAGACAGTGTCGTGGAAGAAGCAACATCTAGGAAGGATTTTGCTTAGAAAAATCTAGAGGTACAGAAGGAAGACAGGAGAAATCCAGAAGGGAAGGAAATATGCCAATGGTGTGTGTGTGTGTGTGGGTGTGTGTGTGTGTGTGTGTGTGTGTGTGTGTGTGTGTGTGAAGCTGGGAAGGCATAAGCTTTCAGAAAACAGCTCATTTAGGCTGTGGTATGACAATGCCTTGGCTCCTAGGATTCCATCAAACGCTGATTAGGGTATCATCGTTGAAGGGTGTTTGCGGATGTGGTTAATTATGCACTGTCTCATTATCTGGGCAGGACCTTATCCAATCAGTTGGAAGGGAGGAAGAGCAGAACTGAAAGAAATAGCCAAGAAGTAGTAATGCAATTTATTAAAACCAAACTAATACTGCCCATTATTCCAGTGTAAATTCCGGAGGGCGTGTTGACCACCCACCTTCCAGGAGTGACCATCTGGCCTCTATGGTAACGGTTGCCCTGTTCTTCATGGTAACGCTGTTCCTCTTTTCTAAATACAGTAGGATAACCTTCCTTGCCTTTCCAGCAATTACTTTCCTGAATGTTTCTTGTCTACCTTTACCCAAAAAGGACAGTTTGGCCATCGCTAAAGAGGCATCCTCTTTTCCTAAGACTCCCAGCCTTGACCAGCTCCTTAATTCCTTTCCCACTGCAAGCCCAACCCTTTTGAAGCTCCCCATCCGAGAGCTCCAGCTGGGCCACCGGTGCAGATTAGCAGTCTCCTACTCTGACTGCTACTTTCTAGGGCTGTTACCCAGTCTCCCAACCATTTCCCCCAGTTTGGCCCCCAGCAGTACAAAGAGAAGATCTGCTCCTCGTGTGAAGAAACCAACAATCAAGTTTCTCTGGTCCAGATCCACCGCGGGCATCAGCTACAGGTGGTCTCTCCTCATGGGCTTCTGATCTTCTGCTATAAGTTAACCATTGCATGGGATATGTGCAGCCCTGGTAGGCTGTAGGTAGCGCTAGGACTCCGCCTCAGCCCTTGAGCTGACAATGAGGGACACTGAGGCAGACAGGAAGCCATAAAGACGAAAGTAGCAAAGGATCGACTGAATACTGAATACATAAATGAGTGAGGCATAAACGCTAAGTGGAGATGAGACACAGGAATACCGCCCCACCAGCGCCACAAGGGAGAAGGTGAGGCGTCAGGGACTGGCCAGGGCCGGGGGCGGAGCCTGAGCTAGAAGGCAGGGCCGGGTCCTGGGCGGGGCTGGACCCAGATGCTAGACTAGGCGGCTGCTGGCTACAGTAGCAGAGCTGCCGCGGGTGAAAGGGTCAGGGTTGCCACGCGGAACTTCGCGGGCCCCTGCACCAGCTCCAGCAACACTCACCGCCCGGCGCCATGCCCTCCTACACAGTCACCGTGGCCACCGGCAGCCAGTGGTTCGCGGGCACCGACGACTACATCTACCTCAGCCTTGTTGGCTCTGCCGGCTGCAGCGAGAAGCACTTGCTAGACAAGGCTTTCTATAACGACTTCGAGCGTGGCGCGGTGAGGATGCGCGCTTGGGACTGGAGGGCTGGCGGCAAAGAGCGGGCGGCGGGGCAGGGTATACAGGCGCCTGAGGACCGTCTGTCCCAGCGCCTGAGACCCAACTGTGAGAGTATCTGGGATCCTGACGCAGCAGCGCCAAAGTTGGTGCCTGTCAGGGCAAGTAGGATTCGGGTAGTGGAACACCCTGGGCTTCCTGGTGGTCAGGACCTCTTAAGGGACAAATGACTGCCAGTGCGGGGTCTGCATAGGACTGGCTTCTTCATTGGGGGAAGGCACAAAGTTTCACAAATAAGACCCTGAATTTGTGAGAGCACTCTTTGCTCGGGAGTTGCAAGGACCCAGGACCCCTGTTTTACTGCAAAGTACAGGAAGCCCTGTTAGACAGGTATCCCTTGTAAGTTGACGGGAGGGCCAAGGTAAGTCTGGCTTCCAGAGCCCTGAGTTCCCCTTGGGCATGATCACTTTTCTATCCCTACTGGTGCCTCTCAGTTTACCAAGCTGAACACAGGTTAGGTCCAACCTTATCCATGAGTCATTGGTGAGTCCCATTTGGTGTCCCCACACTTAGGCACCTAGGCACCTGTAGGTGTGTAGTTCCCTGCAGCTAGCCCCCGTGTCATTTCAAGGAAGCTTTGGCAGAGCAACCTTTGGGAAGCCTGTCAGTCGGGTGTTAACCTCTGGAGGAAAAAAAGGAAGAAATTTTTCCTTTCTTTCCTCCTAATACAGACACTGGAATCTGGTAGCTGCCGAGGCAAGACAGCCAGAGTTTATCGCATCTGCAGCCCTGCCCAGGCACTGTGGGAGGCCATTCAGCTTGGATGTTACTGATGTGCCAATTCTAGCCCCATGGCTTTCTCTGAATTCACACAGGCCATGGTTTTCAGCACCCCACTAGGTGCCAAGTACATAAAACTTGATCAGTACGTGACTCTGCCATAGACAGACACATGTGAGGGACTAGGATGTGTCTTCTTCCTTCTACCACCTCCAGATTATAAAATGGACCCCAAAAGTTCAGATTTTACCAGACTGCCTTATCATGTGTTTTACTGTTGAGTCGTCCACATGAAGTTGCTTAGAATTAACTATCTGTGAGAAACACAATTGACAGCTTCATATGCCTCCACTGAATACTTCCTGGATGAAAGTTCACTTCACATCTGTTCAGGCTAAACTAAGGAAATAATAGTTAATCCCTTTTCTGGATTCCAAACTCTAAGTAGACTTGATTCCTATCCTGGGACCTGGTACTTAGCCACATTTAACAAGCTGCTAACCGGGTTTGAACTCTCTTCAAGTGAAGGTGGATGCTGAGCCTCAGAATGGCATCTCCTGCTTGGTTTCTCCAGTCTGGGAGCTGGCCCCGAGAACTGCACCGCAGAGGGCTAAGTGTGGCATTGATTGGGGTGCTGACACCCTATGCAACCTCCAAAGCACTTTTGTTTATTTTCACTGTTTAGGGGTTCTCCCAGGATCTAGGGGGAAAGAGAGGGGACAGACTGCTTCATCTTTATACATGGACTCAGGGTGAGTGGCTCCTTCTCCCAAAACCTAGAGACACACAGGCTATATCAGTGTGCTCAGGCCATGTAGCAAAAGGCACCTCATGTGTCATTACCCTGAAGAGGAGAATGGCAGTGTGGCCATCACAGATGACTGGATAGGAAGTGAGGGACCTATTCTGTCCATCATTTACCTCTTTCTGTTCTGTCTTCCAACCTGAAAAGTCATTCAAGTGGCCTTGAAATTAAGCACCTCGGCAAGAACCCCAGAGGCAAATTTCAAGAGAGATTTGCAAGAGTATTTCCATTTGGTAGGAGGGAACCACAGGTCTAGTGAAATTGCTGTCCTATAGCTGAATGCAAAAAGAGCCTTAAAAAAAAAACAAAGAAAGAAAAGAAAACAGCTTTTGAGAAAGTTCCTGTTGATGCAAAGTTACTACATACTTTGTCTTGCACAGCCCAGAGCGACTTCCTCATTCTGCGGCCAGTATATCTATAAAGTCCAGATGTCCCTTTTGGGTAAAGGTAGAAAAGAAACCTTGAGGGAAAGGTTTGCTGAGAAGATAAGGCTATCCCACTGTGCTTAGGAAAATGCCACCGTGTTACGTACCGTGAATAGCAGGGAACACAGCCAGCAAGAAGGCCAACTGGTCACTCCCAGCACCCCTTCCTAACTACAACTGAATAGTGGACAGTACTAATTTGTTTTAGTAAATTACACTGTCGCCCATCCCCCGACTAGTGCCATAAGAGTTCTGCGAGGAACTCAGGTCAGGAGCCCTTCGCATGAGGGATTCTCCTGGGTGTCAGGCACCTGGTTCCCTGAAGTCGGCTGAGGAGGGTCCAGATGGGCCGTGGAGTGACCTTGCTCCATAAGCTAGTCCTGCGTGGGACAGCTTTCCTTGCTCCGTAAACTAGTCCTGCATGTGACAGCCCTAACAAATCTTGCAATTTTGAGGACGCCTTAGTTGGCTACTTTGCCTGATCAACAGTACTCTGGAAAAGCTAAGGGTATTGCACTGTTGACTATACGGCTCTTGAATATATTCACTGCACATAAACTCATCTTATAGACAATATGCTTCTAAATATACCTAATACAACAAATATTCTTATATTTATGGAGAGTAAGTTCTACAGCACCTCTTTATGAGGAAGGACATAGTAGAGGGGAACAAATATTTCCTTCTTTATTAACCTTCGTGTACCGCTCCTCCTCCCTGTCCATCTCCCTTACTTCCCGCCCTTCACCCCCTCTTCTTCCTCCCTTTACTCCCCCAATGGCCACATTTTGACCTCCTACTTGCCCTCCAACTCTCCTTCCTTTTCTACTCTAATGTGTTTTCCCCTCTCTATCTTTTGGCCTCCACTACCTGCCCACTTCTGTCCCCTCTCAGTCCCCACAGTTCAGCTCTATTCCCCCCACGTCTGCCATCACATCCTCTTTACCTGAACTCTCTCATTCTCTGCAGCTTTTGGTCTTCTCATCTCTTCCCTTCCGGCTCTAGTTCCCTCTACCCTAGTCTCTCTTTTCTCCCCCAGCTCCCCTGCCCAGCCCCCAGCCCCCCGCCCCGCCCCCCAGCCCCCCACCCTGCCCCCAGCCCCCCACCCCGCCCCCCAGCCCCCCCGCCCCGCCCCCCAGCCCCCCACCCTGCCCCCAGCCCCCCACCCCGCCCCCCAGCCCCCCCGCCCCGCCCCCCAGCCCCCCACCCCGCCCCCCAGCCCCCCCGCCCCGCCCCCCAGCTCCCCCGCCCCGCCCCCCAGCTCCCCCGCCCCGCCCCCAGCCCCCCGCCCCGCCCCCCCAGCTCCCCCGCCCCTCAGCCCCTCCCACCCCTTTCTCTGCCCCTCCTCTCACCAGTTCCACATTAGACTCCATCCAAGATGGACAGCCCAGTTGGTCATGCCCTTGCTGCAGGAGAGACCCATCTTCTCTCCCACCCATCCACGGAACAGTTACACATAAAGGGAGGTGAACAGTCCCAGGGAATAACATGCAAAGCTGTCCTCTGGCAGAGATGGAAGAATGAACGAAAGAGCAACTGTTTGCAAATGCTTGTAGAAAGCTCAAACAGAGGCTGACCAACGAACGCTTTGCTGGGATGTTCATGTACCACATAATAATGTTTATATGAACAACAGGCCACATATATGATGGTGTCATTATAAGATTATAATGGAGCTGAAGTATCCTGTTGCCTGGTACATGCACTATGTTTAAACACAGAAATACTTATAATTATATTATAATTGCTTATGTATTCAGTACGGTAATGTTTTATACATACACACACACACACACACACACACACACACACACACACATATATATATATATTTAAGGGAATTGGCTTAGCATGTAGCCTGGGCTTATAGCATGATATATAGGTACGTTCATGTAAATATATACTATGACAAAATTGCCTCACAGCGCATTTACCAGAACATATCCATGTCGCTGATGTATGACTGCGTTTGGAAACTTTAAAAGCAAATATACAACAGAATTTAAAAACAGCGAGTGAACGCGGGCTTCTGGCCCCTCCAGGCTTGGGCTAGCGAAGCGCGGGCAGCTCTGTCTGCAGCTGGGCTCTAGCCTTTCTCCTTGTGTGAATTGCCTAGATTGAGACCATTGTCCTCCCAGCTCCCCATGTCTGCAACCTCCTGCCCACTCCTCCCCACTCTCTGCGCATCACTGCTTGCCGTCTCTGAGCCTCGGATACAGCTGTAAAATGGAGTGACTGTACACACACACACACACACACACACACACACACACACATACACACACACACACACACACACACATACACACACACATACACACACACACATACACACACACATACACACACACACACATACACACACACATACACACATACACACACACATACACACATATACACACACACATACACACACATACACACACAAATACACACACACATACACACACATACACACACACATACACACACACATACACACACACACATACACACACACAAATACACACACACACATACACACACACACACACACACACACACACACACACACACACACTCACCTGCACAGCACTCACTGAGCCCCCAGGCCAAGCACTCTTGTTCTGGCTACACTCTACAATTCTAGACCTGCAAAGAGCATATTTCTCTCTTAAGAGTTTCTGGGTTCCAACTGAACCACGTACAGCTCTTGTTTATCTCCTGTCACATCTAGGCCTGAAGCCAAGTCAGTGAAGTCACTAGGCTGAGCAGAGATAAACAGGACAACAGGGCTGACCACCATCTCCTATGGGAGATCCTGCTGGAAAGCAGATTAAGTCCCTATAAGACTGCCCAGTGCCGTCATCCCAGTGCATCCCTGAGGTCCTTAGTCAGGCGGAGTTGAGGGCCTGTAAGGTCCTATTTCCTGTGACTGTACTATAGGTATGCTGAAGGGTCGGCCTCTCTTCCCTCAGGAATGTTACTCAATATCTTATTGTTGTTGATGTTTTTCTTTTTTTATGAATTTGTTTTTATTTTAATTTATTCACTTTACATCCCAACTGTAGCTCCCTCCCTGATCTCCTTCCAGTCCCATCCTCCTTCCCTTTCCCCCTCCCTCCACCCTCCCCTAGTTCTCAGAAAGGGGGGGAGCCCTCCTTCCTTACCATCTGACCCCAGCCTATCAAGTCTCATCTGGACTGCCTGCATCCTCTTCCTCTGTGGCCTGACAAGGCCACCACACAAGGGGGAAGTCAACAAGTGGGCAAGAGAGTCCAAGTCAGAGGCAGCCCTCGCTCCCCATCTTATGGGACCCACATGGAGACTGTGCTGCCTACTGACAACACCTGAGCAGGGGGTCTAGGTCCTCTCCGTGCATGGTCCTTGGTTGGTGCATCAGTCTCTGGAGGCCCCCGTGGGCCCAGATTTGTTGACTCTGTTGGTCTCCTTGTGGAGCTCCTGCCCCTCCCGGGTCTTTCTAGCCTCAAACTCTTCCATAAGACTCCCTGCCCTCTACCCTAGAGTCTGGCTGTGAGTCTCAGCATCTGCTTTGATCCCCTGCTGGGTGGAGTCTTTCAGAGGACCTCTGTGGTAGGCTCCCGTCCTGTTCCTTCTCCTCTACTGCTTCCGCTGTCTGTTCTAGTTGCCCTTCTGAATGAGAATTAAGCATCCTCCCTAGGGTCCTCCTTGTTACTTAGCTCTTCCTCCTCCTCCTCCTCCTTCTTTGTTTTTGTTGTTTTGTTTTGTTTTTGTTTTTTGAGACAGGGTCTCTCTGTGTAGACTTGGCTGTCCCGGACTCGATTTGTAGACCAGGCTTGGCCTTGAACTCACAGCGATCCACCTGCCTCTGCCTCCTGAGTGCTGGGATTAAAGGCGTGCGCCACCACGCCTGGCTGTTATTTAGCTTCTTTAGGTCTGTGGAATGTAGTATGGTTTTCCTGAGTTATATGGCTAATATCTGCTTATAAGTGAGCATGTACCTTATGTGTCGGTCTGGGTCTGGGTTACCTCACTCAGGATGATCTTTTCTAGTTCCATCCATTTACACGCAAATTTCATGATTTCTTGTGTCGTGGCTGTCCTAGAACTCGCTCTGTACACCAGGCTGGCCTCCAACTCATAGAGCCTTGCCTGCCTCTGCCTCCCAAATGCTGGGATTGTAGGCGTGTGCCATCACCGCTTAGTATCTTCTTTTGGGTCACCACTTACTTGTAGCTGCTTAGATGGTCTCAAAACGCATAGCTTTCTCCTCAGTTCTTTCTTATTACTTTAGAATGGACGCCCTCTCTTCATTCACCCCAATCTTCCTGACATCATCCCTTCCCACCCTCAAGAACATCCTCTCCAGCCTCTCAATGCCACAGGAAAGCCACTTCCTCAAGAGCAGCTGGCCTGGGGCTGGGTCCAGGCGTTCTTGGTGGCTGCCCTTTAGTCCTGACCACAGGCCGACTTCCCTCTCCTCTGCATGCACTGCCAGCCCCTCCCTCTGCCCCTCATCCTTACAAGAGTTCCCCATGCCCTCCAGTTTGGAGCCCAGGTCTTGAGCATATAGGTTCGGCTTCTTCTTCCTCTCACTCCACAGGCACCGGAGCTATGAATGCACTGCAGCGTTCATACTGGTTTGGCTCAGGCTGCTCATTGAGGCTGCAGGGTTCTTTGCCCTGTGAGCTCTTCGGGAGCCTGAGAGTGTAGACCGGGTAGTTCTGGCATACACAGCTGTGCCTTTGGAGAAAGCAGGGCTACTCAGGTATTCTGCCATTCTGATTTCTCAACAATCCTGCAAGCTAGTTGCTTTCTCTGCTGGAAAGATGGAGAAACACGCGCTGGCGAGATACTCGGGTACTCAAGAGCTCACCTGGCAAGCACAAGGACTTGAGTTAGATCCTTGGGCTCCATATTTTTAAAAATCCAGTCCTGGGGTCACACTGTAATCCTAGCTCTAAGGAAAGAGGGACAAAGGGATCTCTGAGGGTTTTTGGCCAAGCCTGCTTAGTCAGCTCTAGGCCAGTAAGAGACACTGATTTGGGGTCAGCGTGGCAGTGCCTCAGGAATGACATCCAAGGTTGTCCACTGTCCTATGCAAAAAAAATAAAATAAAATAAAAAAATTTAAAAAAAGGAGGAGGTATAAGAGGAGGGAGAGAACAGGGAGGAGGGGAAGAGGAAGAGGAGGATGAGCAGGAGGAGGAAGAGAAGAGGGGGAAAGGAGGAAAAGAATGAGTAGGAAGAGGAGAAGGAGGAAAAGGGGGAAGACATGGAGGAAGAAGAAAGGAGGGCAGAAGATGAAGACAAGGAGGGTAGAAAAGAAAAAAAATAGGAAGAAGAGGAATATGATGAGGAAGAAAAAGGAAAGATGATTAAGGAGGGGAGAGAGAGGAGAAGAACATGAACAAGGAGGAGGAGGAAAAAGAAGAAGAAGAAGAAGAAGAAGAAGAAGAAGAAGAAGAAGAAGAAGAAGAAGAAGAAGAAGGAAATAAAGCAATCTGATGAGGCCATATGTCCAGCACGTTTGCACCTACAGTGTGAACTCCTCAGTTAGACTTGGAGTCTCCATCTTGGTCCACAGGAGTGCCGTGGCCTCGGCACATACATACAAGTTAGGAATTAGCAGGAGAGTGCCCTTTGCCGGTGCCCAGTCCCAAACCATCCTATCCCCATTATGTTCCTCTACCCCAGGACACTTGAGTCAACCCCATCAGAACTTCTTCTGACCCACTGAAGGTCTCAGTGTAGAGACTTCCTTTCTTCCCCCATCTCTGTAAGTCATGTGTCTTCCCTAGTTTCTTAGATGCATCATGAGGAGGCTTGCCGGCTTCATCCCACCTTTTGTGTAGATAGTGTCCCCTCCTGAGGTTCTTCAGGCCCTGAGGTCATTATTCTCTGTGTGAGCATGATAGGTGACATAGGATGTGACCCTGCTCTCCTGCCAAACAAGCTTTAGAGCATCTTGGGGTTATCCCAACAGGATTTGCCTCTGTCCCACGGGAAAGACACTCTGGTGCTTGCCAGGCTCTTCTGAAAGGACCTGAGGTGTGTCAGGCCAGCATAGGAGCCTGATTCTTCCATCCTCACAAACTGTTCCTGGGGGACCAGCGCCTCTGGTCTTGACCAAGGCTACCGCATAAAAACTTCCCAGTTTATTCAGAGCTAAGAGGTTTGTGAAACCATCCAACTTCTCACTCCTTGCAGGCAGTATTCCAGTAGTCCTAGCAGCGGAGAGAACAAGGGGACAGAAATAGGGATCAATGGGATCTCATTATTGTAGGCTTAATTTTCTTAGCCAATATATTTTATTAACAACCTAGTAACCGAGCATACGTTACTTATAACCCGAATAACTAAAACAATAGGAAAAGAGGATTAAGGAACACAGTAACAAAACCGTAAGGATATCAGTTCCGAGGAACGATTCTCCTGGCACAATCAGCAGGATTTCTTTTGTTGGAACCTAGAGTAACCAGAACCCGGAACCTCAGTAGGAGCCGGAGTCCCGAAGCCTTTTCTCAAGCAGTTCTCTCTCGGAGCATCTCGAAGTGGAGCGATGAACAGCCAAAACTATCTGAACTCTGCAAAAATCCCTGCCTCCAGTTCTGGGCTCATTTATATATCTCCTCCCAGAGTCTGTTCACTCGATCTTTTCAGCTGGCAACAATCAAGCTCACACACGAGGTGGTTGGTCTTCTAGTGGATTAACCTCACCTGTTCTCTCACAAGACCATTCCGATCCCACCCTTGGGATCCTAAAAAACAGATTTATCTTTCCTTCACATTATCACTTGTAGGACTCTGGGGTCCTCTGTCAATGGAAAATCAGGAATTTTGCCTCGAAGGTGTCTTGCAAGGCATGAAGTCCAGGCTCCCAAACCTGGTAGCCACTAAAGCATTTCCTCTTGCCTGCTGTTAATCTATAAAGATACCAGCTACCCAGAGGCCATGGATATGGCAGGCACATCCATCTACAGGCTGGAGGCAGGAGCCAGGCAAGCCCTGGGCATCCAAGAGCACAGTCTCTAGGGCCAGGTGGAAGCACTGTCCACTCTCCTGGTGGCACCTTCTAGCAGCAGGGTGGCCTCAGCTTACAAGTGTCACAGATGCATGGAGATGCTAATTGTTCTCAGCACTGGAGGCTGTGAGCTACATCTGTCCCGAGAGGACTTGAATCCATGAGACCTACTTTACTTACTTTTTTGGCGCCCTGAGACCTAGAGAGAGATGAGGTGGCTGTACCTAGGAGGCACTGTACGAGATTCCAGATCTGTGAATTAACGTCTGAAGTGGGACCTACTGAGCCTCAGAGTCTTCTCTGTGAAGTATGTCACAGCTCCCCTACCTCTCAAGACTGCATAGGAGGCAAAATTGTTGTCTGCAGGCCCTTGGTACATTATAAAGGATTGTTCCATGGAAGGGCCAGCCTACACCCTCCAGAACAGGGCCAAGTAAAGAGGACCCTCACCAAGTCTGGCTTTGCAGGCATTTGCAGGAGCCTGGGTACCTTTTTCTCCTACAGCCTGCATCACATATAGGCTGAAGACATTCCCTGGGTCACTAGAGCCCATCTATATAGAGTCAGGGTCCAGGTTCCTCCAGGGGCGAGGCTACTTAAATTAACTAAGAGATTCCTTAAGAATCTTGGCTAAAGATGTATTAATTGACACTTCATATGAATAAGTGGTGTATGTGAAGGTAATGGAACATTGTTCAGTCTCACACACGTATATATAAGCACGTGCGTGTGCACACATACACACAGCCCCACCCCCACCCCAATTTGGTCATTTTTGGCAACATAAGTGAGCCATCCCGTTAACTGGGATAGGTCAGACACGGAAAGTCAAACACTTTATTTCTATGTGGGAACTGAAACGCTGATCACATAGAAGTAGAGGCAAGAACGGCATCAGTAATGTCCAGGAAGGAGTTGAGGAGGCTGGGGGACAGGCACCAAAATGAAGTCAGGTAGGAGACATGTGTTCTAGCTTTTCACAGCCCAGGAAAGTGATGATAGCTCATAATAATTTATTGTATATTTCAAAATAGTCCAAAGGAAAAAAATGTAATGTTTCTAGGATGAGCGAGTGTTTGAGGTGTCAGAAATGTTAATTACTCTGGTTTGCCGATGCTTCTATTCGTGTACTGAGATGTCGTACTGAACTCCATAAACTTACAGTTATTGTCAGCTCAAAAGATTAACTACATAAAAAACAAAAACAAAACTACCTCATCCCATTTCAGGTAAGGCAAACCTAGAGTTAAATTGGCATAAGCCAAAAATAATAGGAGAAAAGAATACAAATCTGCCTAGCCCATCAACGCACGTTACTCAAGATGAAATGAAGACCCACAAGGGCAGTGAGAGCCCAGGGTTTATACACTGAATTGTATGGAAAAACGTGACAAAAAAGGAGTGGGGTTAGGGCAGTCAGGTGGAGCGACCATGGACATTGGAGATGGCTAAGCATGCACATTTCCGCTTTCCTTCCAAGGAAGGCCTTTCTTCGTGAGAAGGCAATGGGTAGAATGATCTTGAACTGCCATTGTTATCTCACCCAACTCAAATATTTCCGACGCTAGAGCAGCACATTTAGGGAGGAATGTTCTCAGCGGCTTCAGAACCCAGGCCCGGGAGGCAGCTGTTGACTCTTTTCCCCCGCCCAGGTGGACTCGTACGATGTGACCGTGGATGAAGAACTGGGCGAGATCCAGCTAGTCAAAATCGAGAAGCGCAAATACTGGCTCCACGATGACTGGTACCTGAAGTACATCACCCTAAAGACACCCCACGGGGACTACATCGAGTTCCCATGCTACCGCTGGATCACAGGCGAGGGCGAGATTGTCCTGAGGGACGGATGCGGTAAGCTGCCACTCCTAGGCTTCCGGGGAACCAGAAAGTTTCTCCTCGGATAGCCACATTTCTGGGTTGCCGTCTTGGGTGGAGCACACCTCTTTATCCTGTGCCCTAATGGGAGATGTGATCTTCCTGGGTAGTAACAAGCTCAAGAGCGGAGCTAATGGCCCAAGGACTCCCACCAACCAGGGCTCTCCCTCTGCACACTGTCCTGAACTGGTCAGGAGATGATGTAATCTCCTCTTAACGAAAGAGTCCTGCAAATGGGGAACTCCACAGATTAGCACAGGGCCCAGTAATCCAAATTCTCTGGCTGTCCTTAGTAAGATGGGGGGGGCGGGGGAGGCAGGAGTTCAGGGCCACAGGGCACTTCCCGAAGGCCTGGAGACTAGAAGGTTAGACTGAGCCTGCCACTGGAATGCCAGATATAAGGGCCAGAGGCAAGCTGGAGTTCACACGTCACTTGTTTTATTGCTTTGCTGTGAAACAAAGACTCGGGTTCACTACACAGCTAGGCCTGGTCTTGAACTTACAATTCTGCTGTTTTAGCCTCCAAAGCCCCTGGATATGCAGGGCCCACTTTGGTACTTCTGTAAGAAACCATTCTTTTCCAGGGCCCCTCCAGCTGGCCAATGACAAAGAACCAGAGAAGGAAGCAGATATCAAAGGTCAGCTAAGGCTGCCTGTGCTCTCCCCCATTGAATGATTATTAATAATTAATATTAATTCTTAGAATTGGTAAGGCAGCAGTTATTTCTTAGTCTGCTATCATATAAATAAGAGACACGGAAACCTGTTAGATTTTTAATAAGCCTTAATGCATTCGGGCTGGAACGATATTAACCCTTTATGCTATCTTCTCTGCTTTCCAGCCAAAATCCCCCATCCCCACCCCATAAATTCTTGCTCATGTTTTCCACTGAAGCTGCTTCTGCTTCCTCAGGCCAGTGCTCAGAGCAAGCTGCTCTCTGCCAAGTGCTTCTAGCTCATGCTACTCCGTGGTGACCTGCTGTCCCTTCTCCCCCCTCACCCCCCTCCTCTCTCCTCATGGTCCTTCTGCCCAACCAGGCTGTCAGCAACTTTGTTGGTGTACTTTTAAAATGTATTTTTATTTGAGGTTCCTTAAATCTCTTTCTCCCTACCCCACCCCAATCCCTTCCATCGTCACAACACCAGGCAGGGGAGAGAGGTGGTTAGTGGGGAGAGGGGGCATACTTTTCCTTAGCTGCTTCCTGTTGTTTAGGGTCATTGAGTTCCTTGGGGCGAGTCCAACCTTCATTTCAGGATATCCTTCCTCCTTGTTGTCACACTGCAGCAACAGCAACCAAGAGCAGCAGAGGGGACGCACCAGGAGCCTCCTTCCTTCTCCAAGCCCCACAGACAAAAGACCATGGCCCAGGACAAGGTAGTTCACAGCTGACAAAGATCATGTACCTTTTCAGAAGGCCGTTATCAGCTGTGGACAAACCGGAGCAGCCCCCATTACCCACACCTGGGATTAAAACGAAAACATGCTTACATACAACCCAAAGCTTCCACAACACAACTTTATTAGCCAATCAAGAATAACTGGGGGTGAAGTTACATAGCATCCCTTGGTGTAGTAAAAACAAGCAAAAGCTCCTCTGATGTGTCACCAGATCTTAGCAGCCAGCAATTAGCATTAGAATACATAGCACCAGACCAACCCCCAACACCCCTCTCTGAGCGACACCTCTTGCATACCAGCTGCTCCTATGCATGGGTCAAGCCTTGGCAAGCTTCTCTCTTCTACTCATGGCCCTTGAGTTTGCTTTCTGTCTCAATCTGGAATCATAAGTCTATACATGCGGACAGCCTTGAGGATGGCTGCAGCTACTCAAGGCAGCAATGAGCGCGGCCCAGACACAGATCCCCTGCTGTGCCTAGGGCTTCACAGTTGGGAGATGCAGACAAGATGAGGCTGATCATTAAACTGCCTCCCTTTCTGGTAGAAAACTGAGACCAAAAAAAAAGAAGTTCTTCGACCATCAGATCACATCCCACTGTCCTTGATGTGGAACTTGACTTAAGCCAAATTCTGAGGATATTTCTGAATTAGGTACTTGGGTTTAGAAGGGTTTTTACTTTAATCACTGCTCCCCCAAACTCAGCAGGAAAGACACAAGTGCATACACACACACACACACACACACACACACACGCACACCATTCAAGTCATCTTGTGGCTCGAACCAAAAAAGCTGCTTTTCTTAATCTAGCGTTTGGAAGGCGTTAGACTCTTCTATCTGTCTCACCCAAGCTCTCAGTGGTGAAGCCTTTCTGCCTACAGATTCTATAGCTTGACGTAGCAGCAGTCAAGATGGCGCAGGCAGATTGAGATGATTTAAGGAGGCGTTGGGAGAGGGGCTTTAGGAAGGTTTGGAAGTACGCAGCAGAGGAGCAGGCACAGCAGCATGGGCAATGAGCTGGGAGAGGAGAAGAGGTCAAAAATAACACAGAAGGGAAGTGCTCTAACGATAGCCTCTATCTTATGAGTCTGTGAGGAGCTGTGACCTCAGCAGAGAAGTGGACATCCTGGGAGTCAAGGAAGAGCAGAGTGGACAGGGACTAGCCACCCCACCCTCAACATACATGCACTCTCCCAGGACCTCCACTCTGGTCCGTCCCCAGAGCTAAGTCTAATGGGAAACCCACAGATGCAACCCATTCTTATCACCTTTAGTGACAAGATAAATGGTGGGGGTAGGGGTGTCTTCAGGGACACTAATAATCTGGCTGGCATGTTCCACTAACCCTTGCTGGTAAACAAACATCTTAGCTTTAAACGGTCTTTGATTTGGCTAGTGATCGTGTAGGTCTGCGATCTTGGAAAGGCTCTTCCAAGCGTTCTTCTGGGTCGTCTGTCATTAGCTCATAGGATGGAGGCTTCACCCCGAAGATGGCTCTTCTCCCACATGACTTGGGGCTCCACAGCCTCTATCTCTACGTAACACCCCGTTCTTTAGGGAGTCTCACCACATGGTGGTCTCTGGGTGCCTCTGTTTCTTACATGGTAGCTCACTTCTGAGCAAGTATTCCAAGAGATGGAGAATGGAAGCTGCCAGACATCAGGCCTTGAGGGGGGAGGGACACCAAAACCTCTCAATTAAAAAAAAAATGCCAAGGAGTTTGTGACCATGACTAAGCCACGTGGCACAGCAACCAGTGCTTTGAACAATGTGGCAAGAGGAGGGCACAGCCCACGAGTGACCCCATTTTCGACTACATGATGGCCTATTATTTTACCCCTTCACTTTGGTAGTCATAAAAGTGATAGAAAGGCCACTATATAGCATCCATGTGTGAAAATGGTCGTTCCAGGCTTCGTGCCAGCCCCTGAGAGCTGCCCATGGGCTCTGCCATATTCAGTTCGGAAGCATGTGAATTTGTCATCCCACAGACTGGGATGTCCCTTCAGTTGTCAGCTGGATTCTCATAGCTGGGGAGATAGACCCAGTCTCTTGGGTCACCTTGATGTGTTGAGTTCCATGGAAATCTATTCATACCAGGTAAAGAAATGAAGCTTCTTCCAGTCAAGGTGCCTAAGGAATATTCTGGGCATCTAAGGCATTTAGCAAAGAGTGCCAAATGTTCACAGCAGTGCCTAGCACAGCTGGTGACGATAGGCATTGTCACCTCAAGCTCAGACCCACTATAGGGGTAACCCATAATAACCATGATTCTCGTTGCTTGGACACATAAGGGGGACCAACACTGTAGAATGCTTTGGGGTGCTGCCATACTAACATCCCCCTAAGATCCTGAGAAATGGGCGTTACAATCTACATTTTATTACTCTGAGTCACATGACTTTAAATCACAGAGCCCAAATCCAGGCCTGCTTGTATACCTTCTGCACCCACAGCCTAGGTGCCCACATTTGTCTTCTGTGTAGACAGCACAAGGGACTAGACAGTGTCCTGAGTGTTGGGACTTAAGTTTTGCACCTCTCTGCTAAGCATCCAAATGGATTTAGATGCATAAGAGCCATGAGTCCTGCTGTTTACTCTGGCAGCATCAAAGTCAGCTACTATGTCATCTCAGTATAATGGCTAAAGGACCACTCTGAAGTCATTTAAAAATATCTACCAAAGCCTGGCGTGAGGTACATGCCTATAACCCCAGCACTTGGGTGTCAGAAGTTAGAAGATGAGGAGTTTAAGGCCAGCTCTGTATAAATAGAAAGTTCTAGGCCACCCTGAGTTACATGAGACCTTGTCTCAAAAATAAATAAAACAAACAAACACATGTAGCAAACACAACAAAATACCTACCAGCCTGTATAGGTAGACATGTCTGTTCTAGGGACCCAAGGCTCCTGCCTAAGCAGCATGCTGAGGACTTAGTGAAGATGTCTGGGGAAAGCCTGACCACTGGACATTGTTTGGACATTACTGTTCTTCCTCAGGCTACTCTCATACTTGTCCTTCCTTTACAGCAAAACTGGCCCGAGATGACCAAATTCACATTCTTAAGCAGCACCGGCGGAAAGAACTGGAAACAAGGCAGAAGCAGTATCGGTGAGTTGTGGCCTGTACCACATGGTCATGCACAGTACCTCCTGTATCACATGGCCATGCACAGTACCTCCTGTATCACATGGCCATGCACAGTACCTCCTGTATCACATGGCCATGCACAGTACCTCCTGTACCACATGGCCGTGCACAGTACCTCCTGTACCACATGGTCGTGCACAGTACCTCCTGTACCACATGGCCATGCACAGTACCTCCTGTACCACATGGCCATGCACAGTACCTCCTGTACCACATGGCCATGCACAGTACGTCCTGTATCACATGGCCATGCACAGTACCTCCTGTACCACATGGCCATGCACAGTACCTCCTGTACCACATGGTTGTGCACAGTACCTCCTGTACCACATGGCCATGCACAGTACCTCCTGTACCACATGGCTATGCACAGTACCTCCTGTACCACATGGCCATGCACAGTACCCCCTGTACCACATGGCCATGCACAGTACCTCCTGTGTCACATGCCATGCACAGTACCTCCTGTACCACATGGCCATGCACAGTACCTCCTGTGTCACATGCCATGCACAGTACCTCCTGTACCACATGGCCATGCACAGAGCTTCCTGTACCACATGGCCATGCACAGTACCTCCTGTATCACATGGCCATGCACAGTACCTCCTGTACCACATGGCCATCCATGCACAGTACCCCCTGTACCACATGGCCATGCACAGTACCCCCTGTACCACATGGCCATGCACAGTACCTCCCGTATCACATGGCCATGCACAGTACCTCCTGTATCACATGGCCATGCACAGTACCTCCCATACCACATGGTCATGCACAGTACCTCCTATACCACATGGCCATGCACAGTACCTCCTGTATCACATGGCCATGCACAGTACCTCCTGTACCACATGGCCATGCACAGTACCTCCTGTACCACATGGTCATGCACAGTACCTCCTGTGTCACATGCCATGCACAGTACCTCCTGTACCACATGGCCATGCACAGTACCTCCTGTACCACATGGCTATGCACAGTACCTCCTGTACCACATGGCCATGCACAGTACCTCCCGTACCACATGGCCATGCACAGTACCTCCTGTACCACATGGCCATGCACAGTACCTCCTGTATCACATGGCCATGCACAGTACCTCCTGTATCATGTCCATGGTACGAGATTATCATGACAATCATCTCACATCCATCTTCAGGCAGCAAAAGTAAAGGGGGTCAGGAGAAAGCTTGAAAACAGCTGTATCGCACTTGGGGAAAATGGGTCCACAAGAGTGTGAGTCACTGGGACACTTTCCCATTATTGCATGGACTGCCTTAACTATTAATGTTTTCATATGATATTATAGTTATAAAAGTGATACATAAATTCCTGATTGTGTCACGGTTCTTCTTGCCATAGGTAATCTATTGTATATATGTGTAATAATATAAATGTATATGTACAAAAATAAAATAAATTCTTAAAAAGTGATACATAATCTACAACAGCATTGAAAAGTCACTACATAAGTGATCAAGAAAAAAGGTCCAATTTATTCAAATTAAACATGAGGGGGGGAAAACCACTACTTCCTTAAATTTAAAAGAGTCCTACACACAGCTGTATAAGATCAAGCAGACAAATCCTAGAAAGACACAACCTATCACCGCATTAAAAATTAGATGATCCAGGGCCAGGGAGGTGAAGGCAAAAGCCATGCAAGCCTGGCCACCCAAGTATGACCCATGGAACACACATAAAATCAGGACGTAGTGGTGTCATCTGTAATCCAAGCACTACGACAGCAAGTGGGCACAGAGGCAAGAGAATCAACCAGGTCTCAGACCAGCCAGCCTGCGATACATAGCACAGCAGTAGAAACAACTTCAAGAGGTTGCAAGGTGAGACCCAACTCCCAAAAGTTGACCTCTGACCTCCACATTCACAGTATTGCAATTGTTGCATGTGCATGCCTACATACAGATACACACACTTACAAACACACACACACACACACACACACGCTAATTTTTAGGAAATAGAGGATTTGAATACACCAATCCCATGTAATATAATTGAATTAACAATTTTCAGATTTCCTATAAAAGAAGCTCAGGCCCAGGTAGCTTCTAGAGTAAGTTCTAGCAAACATGAAGAAATTCATATCAATTCCAAATAGACTTTCCCATAAATAGATGAGTAGGCAATATTTCACAACACATTGTATGACACCGATATTATGCAAAAACTAGGCAACAACATCATTAAAAAAAAAGCCATATAGCTGTCGGGGGGGAGGGGCGCGTGCCTTTAATCCCAGCACTCAGGAGGCAGAGGTGGGAGGATCTCTGAGTTCGAGGCCAGCATGGTCTACAGAGTGAGTTCTAGAGCAACAAGGACCACACAGAGAAATGCTGTGTGGAAAATTAAATAAGTGAATAGAGAGAGAAGGAAAGAAAGAAAGAAAGGAAAAAAAGAAAGAGAAGTACACAAATCTCTTGAGAATATAACTGCAGAGATTTTCAATAAAATATTAGCAAGCCAAGTTCATATGATATTAACACATGAGGTTTTCCCTAGGAATACAGTGTTTTTGAATATTCAGAAACTGTGTTAAGGGACTGGAGAGACGGCTCAGAGGTTAAGAGCACCATCTGCTCTTCCAAAAGTCTCAAGTTCAATTCCCAGCAACCACAGGGCAGCTCACAGCCGTCCGTAATGAAATCTGGTTCCTTCTTGTGCAGACAGGCACACATCCGGGCAGAATATTATATAAACAATAAATAAATCTTTTTAAAACTGTGTTAATCTAATATATGGCAATAAACAGAAAAGGCTCCTGCAATCATTTTGATACACACACACACACACACACACACACAGAGAGAGAGAGAGAGAGAGAGAGAGAGAGAGAGAGAGAGAGAGAGAGAAGAATTTGAGAAAAGTCAGCATCCTTTCACAATGAAACATACAAAATATTGGAATTGAAGAGAACTTCTTCAACTCAATAAAGAGCATCTATAGAAAACTCCCAGGACAAACTGTTTTCCCCTAACACCTAGGAACATGATAGGATGTCCACTTTTGCTACTTCTATTCAGTATTTCAGTGAAAGGTTTATTTGGTCAGTTAGGGGAAAAAAGGTTTGCACAATCACCAAAATGTGATTATTTTATGAAAGAATTAATAAGCTGGCAAGATTATAATTACAGACTAAATTAAAAATTCTAGCCAGGCATTGTGGTGCACGCCTTTAATCTCAGTACTCAGGAGGCAGAGGCAGGTGGATCACTGTGAGTTTGAGGCCAGCCTGGTCTACAAAGTGAGTCCAGGATAGCCAAGGCTACACAGAAAAACCCTGTCTCAAAAAAAAATTATATACATTATAACAAAGAAGTAAAAAATCTTACAATAACTTCAAAATCAATGCAATATTGATTAAGAAATTTAACAAAAATAGTCTAAGACTAACAAAACAAAACTCTAAAACATTGTTGAAAATAATTAAAGAAAACCTAAGTAAGTCAAGTGGCAATCTCCCCAAAATGATGTAGATATTCAATGTGTCACTGTTAAAATCCCAGCTAGTATTTTTTAAAACAAAATTAACAACATGTTTCTAAAATCCATATGAAAATACAAGGTATCCAAAATTACCAGATCAATCACGAGAAAAAGAAAACTAAGTTAGAGAATCTACATTTTCCAACATCCAGATTTCTTCACAATCGTAATATTCAGGGAATACAGATGTGTCATGAGGACAGGTGTACACAGCAATGAAATTGAATTTCAAGAACAGAAACAATCCCTTATACTATGATCAATTAATTTTTGTAGAGTCAGCAAGACAAATTTGTGGGTAAAGAATAGCCTTTTAAAAAAAGATTTATTATGTATGTAGTGCTCTGTGTGCATGTACACCAGCACGTCAGAAAAGGGCATTAGGTCACGTTATAGATGGCTATGAGCCACCATGTGGTTGCTGGGAATTAAACTCAGGACCTCCAAGCCCTTTCTCCAGCCCCAAGAATAGCTTTTTAAATAAATGCTGCTAAGAAAACCAGATTGCCAAAGTGCAAATAAAGGATGGTTGATCCATCCCTACCTAACAACAAATTGATGACCTACATGGTGGCATTAAAACCATACAATCCTATGAAAGCATGGGAGTAAACGTAGGCAAAGGGTTCTTAAACAGGACACCACATGTGTACATAGCTAGAGAAAATTAGATGATTTGGCTCCGCCAAAGTTTAAAGCTTTTATGTTTCGAAGGACATCTTGAAGAAGATGAAATGCAAGACTGTTGACAAAGTATTTGCCTTATGAACATGGGGAACTGACTCCAACCCTCAGAATCCACACTTTTTAAAAACTGTAGGAACTAGAGAGACCATTCAGTGATGCTTGCCACACAAGGATGCCACACAAGCATCCCACACAAACATGCCACACAAACATGCCACACAAGCATCCTATACAAGCATCTCACACACAATAAGCATCCCACACAAGCATCTCACACAAGCATCTCACACAAGTATGCCACACAAGCATCTCTCACACACAAGCATCCCACACAAGCATCTCATACAAACATCCTACACAAGCATCTCAAACACACAAGCATCCCACATAAGCATCTCACACACACACACACACACACACACACACACACACACACACACAAGCATCTCACACACATAAGCATCCCACACAAACATGCCATACAAGCATCCTACACAAGCATCTCACACACACAATCATCCCACACAAGCATGCCACACAAGCATGAAGACTTCAGTTTGGATCTTTAGTATCCATGTAAAAGCCCAGAGCTGCAATGCGTGTCTATAACCCCAGCACTGTTGGGGCAGAGACAAGTGGAACACTAGAGGCAGTCTAGATAAATCAGTGAGGCCAAGTTCAGTGAAGAGAGCCAGTCTCAAGAAAAAAAGATGAAGAGTGACCCAAGACACCCAACATCAACCTTGTCTTCTACATTCACACAGAAATGCACACACACAAGCGTGCACACACACAATGCATGCACTCACTCACACACACCACCATACATATGCACCCACCACCTACCCGCGCCCCTCCCCCCCCCCCCCCACCACACAAGCACATCCACACATGTGGACACATATGCACAGGTCAGGCATAGTAACATATGTGTAATCCTAGTGCTGGGGATGAAGAGACAAGTAGACCCCTGGGGCTCCCTAGCCAGCCAGCCTAGCCTACTTAGTTAGCTCGTACCTACTGAAAGACCATATCTGAAAAACAAGGTGGATGGCTGCTGAAGAGTGACAGCTGATCTGTCCTCTGGCCTCCATGTGAATGGGCACACATGTACACATGCACACAAACATATCTACACACAAAGAACCCACAGAATGAGAAAGAATATTTGCAAATCATTTATTTGACTATTTATTTGACTGTTACTAAAGTCGGAAGTACAGGCAAGCAGCTTCCAAAACTAAGGGATGACAGAGACAGTTGCTGCCTGGTCAGTCACCCGTTCTCTCTCTGTAGCGTTGGAGCATCATACCTTCTGGCCCGGTATATCTGGCAGACATAATTGTGAAGCAGGAAGTATGAAGGACTTGTTTTCCTATCGAGGCAGAGCTTGGCAGTCAACTCAGCCTGCATCCAAGTCTTGTCCATTTTGGACAGCATATTGTCTTGCTCGTAGAGAGAGCTGGGGCATTTTTGCCCCATGGCTAACTTACCATTAATAAAGCTATCCCCAAAAGGAGGTTTTATGATGTTCATCTCTAATGGGGTTGAAGACTAGATAGTTATAGTTTCAGTTAGGCTTAAGTTGTTCAGGATTTGAGAAAAATATATAGATGGGTAAACATAGGACAGGTGCCATACTAGCTGTCTGGGAAACACACAGTGAGATGCTAAGTCACACCCACTAGAGAGGCAGCAATCAAAAAGCCAGATTATTACAAATTATGGAGAAACTGCAACCCTCACATGCTGCTGTTGAGAATGTTAAATGGTGCAACTGCTTTGGAAAATGGCTTTGTAATTCCCCAAACTAACAAACAGAGTAATTGCGTCATCCAGCAACCCCACTCCTGGTTATGCGCCTACTCAAAAGGAAGACGTATGTTTGGATGGCCAATGTTCACTGCCAACTTGACTAGATGTGGAATTACACAAGAGGATGAGGCACACATGTAGGTCAGTGTACAGGAGAGCTCCAGACAGAGCCAGCTAAGTGGGGAAACCTAACTTGAACATGAGCAACCCCATCCTACAGCCATAGGTTCCTAGACAGAATAAAGAGAGAACTGGGAAAAAGCAAGGAGAGCCCTGGCATGGCCCTTTCTCCATTTCATAGCCCACCATGATGTGGACAGCCCTAGTACACCTCACCCTCCCCACCATGATGGACAAGATCTCCTGAACTAAACAAAACACAGCTTTCCTCCCTGAAGTTGTGTTGAAGTCACAGAGATGAGAAAGACACCACATATGTCCACACTAAAGACCCTATACATATGTCCACACTAAAGACCCTATACATTATTGTACTAATAACCCCAATAGTGCAAAGATGTGTACAACTTAAATGTCTATTAATGGGTGGATGGATGGATAATGTTATGTACCTGTGTAGTGTGAGGTGGGTTTCAGGGATCAGACTCAGGTCATCAGGCTTGGTGATATGCACCTTTACCCACTGAGCCATGTTGTCTGTCCCACTATGTAGTTATTTTAAAGCCTTTGAAGTTGGTTAGTGTGGGGGGGGGATTGTGTAAGAGTTTGAACCTTTGGGCTAGAGAAGCCCTATAGTGCTTCAAGCAGAGCTCGCTGGACCACAGTGGTAGAACTTCAGAAGGCTGAAATGCCAAGAGAAGTAGAGTGTAGACCTGCTTCATGAGGCTTTGATGACGAACAAGGGCTCTACTAGTGACTGGGCTGGAGGCCATTTGTGTGATATTCTGGCATAGGCTCTGGCTTATTCTGCCCATGGCCTAAGAGCTTGCATGAGGCTTAACTAACAAATAATGGACTAATATGTTTGGCAGAAGAAGGTTTAAGACAGGACAGCATCTAGCCTGTGCTACAGGACAGCATCTAGCCTGTGCTACAGGACAGCATCTAGCCTGTGCTACAGGACAGCATCGGCTATCGTGATGGTTGCCCATATCTGTGAATATGGTTTTTAAAAAGACTTAAATTATTGACTTTCATTGGGTAAATTTTGTATCTATAAATTATATCCCTATAAATCTATAAAAAAATTAATTAAGCATAAGACGTCAATGTTAGAACAGAATGTTTACATCATGTAAATGTTGACGAGCAAGTCTTCATAATCATGCTCAGCAAAGCCTCTTAGATATGACACCAAGGGAGCACACAGCACAGGGACAACTGCCAGGCTGGATTTTGTCAAAAATGTAAATTTTCTATACTACATATAACTCCATCAAAACAAGAAAAAGATAGAGCGGACCAATGTCTGAAAACTGCATCAAGTATATATATATTGAATCAGGAATATATATATATATATAAAGAACTCTAACAGACATAAAAAGTAAAGCCCCACAGATTATACCTAGTGCTGCCAAGGAGGGAAGGCTCCAACCCCAGCACACTAGTAGGGTCAAGCAGCTGTAGGCATTCTCGGAGACATGTCGGTTCTTCCTCAGAATTGTAGATAGAATCACCTTGTGACCTAGCAACACTTCTTATCATAGCTGTCTCCAGGAACGATACAACCAGAATTAGGGGTGGGGCTAATGGTAGAGCAGTTACCTAGGATATACAGAGCTGTGGGTTCAGTCCCCAGCACTGCAATGATATTAACAATACTAAGTTTTATATCTACACCAAATACTTGTCTGCAAGTATCCATGGCAACTGTCTCAGTTGGGGTTTCTAATGGTGTAATAAAACATCATGACCAAAAGCAACTTGGGAAGGAAAGGGTTTCTTTCACCTCACACTACCAGATAATTAATTATCCATCAGTGAACTGCTAAGAGGCCAACATGGATGACCACATGATGAAAGCAAGATGCCAGAGACACATCTAGCTGGCCCCGAGGTCTAGACTGTGTTGCTTAAGGAAGCACATGGCAGAGGAACTAGGACCAGTTACAAAGAAGTGACATTACATTGGCAAGAGTGACTGGGCATGTGCTGTGCCTATTGTCCTAGATTGCTTGGGAGACTAAACAGGAGGATCATTGGGTCCCAGATGTTCAAGGCCAGCCTGTTTCTAAAAGAAGAGAAAAATTAAGGATTAAGGATACTGTTGCCAAGAGTAGGGTTGGAGGTACTCTCACTGAACTGGGAGGTGGCTAGAGAGATGTTTAGGGTCTGGGAGAGAGAAAGGGGGAGCAGACAGATACATTAAGAGAGACAGAGACAGAGATGCATATGTTTATACACCCTGTTTCACAATTTAAAAGTTAAAAACTCTTGTACCTTTACTGCCTGGTATAAGAAAGTAACCTGATTACACGGTAGTCATGCTAAAAATTCAATGTGTGTGTAAACCTTTCCACGCAGCTCTGGATGATGCCTTTTGGAGCTTCTGTACTTGATACAGGACACAGAACCTTGTCTGAGAGTCGGCCTTCCCTCCCCTGGGGTTGTTGTTTCAGTGCTTTTTCTGCTTGCTTCTCTACTTCAATCTCCTGTGACAAAGCCCTTTTTAGAAGTTCTACAAGACTCTAGTCTGTGGGATAGGTTAAGACAGAGCACAAGCCAGGCAGGTGATGTAGCACACGCCTTTAATCCTAGCACTTGGGAGACAGAGGCAGGCAGATTGCTGTGAGTTCGAGGCCAACCTGGTCTGCAGAGCAAGTCCGGGACAGCCAAGGCTAACACAGAGAGACTCTGCCTCAAAAAAAAAAAAAAAAAAAAAAAAAAAAAAAAAAAAAAAGACTAAACAAGACAGAGCATGAGATTACCTTGATTTGTTGTCAGTCATTACCGTCTTAGTATGGTTAAGGGCACTCTAGCCGGCCTTCTGGAAGCCAGTTTGTGTCATCCCAGCTGGATCTTGTGAAGATCAGAAGGCGGGCTATGAGATATTTTGTCCTTTTCTTAGATCTCATTTATGTTTTATTCCTCCTTCCACTCAACTGCTCTTTTCAGCACCCTCCCCACCCCTGCCCATGCCCCCGTTTCCGGCCAGGAAATGCTGAACTTCGTACTGTCTGCACAATCCTGAACTTCCCCTTTCGAGTGGATTTTCGGGCTTCCTGATTGTGGAAGCTGAGCAAGAGCAGAAAACAGTTCCAGGGAAGCTTCTGGTATTCCTCAGAAGCCCATCTGGGAACGGGCACAGAAAGGTCAGAGCTCTGTGGCTCCTGGCTCTCACGGACTGCACTGTGAGAGTGAGACAGTGTCCCATGGTCTGACAGCTCTCACAGTCCTGGTCTAACACTTCCATGCCTTGCAGTTTTCACTCATCCTGCTCTGAAGAGCAGCCATTGACACACATTGATATCCTTTCATTTTAACTTCTGGGTAGATAAGTTTATCACAGTTTTTGTGGTTCTAAAAACTGAACCCAGGACCTCCTAAACGGTAAGGGAGCGGACACTCCACCACCAGCCCTGGCCGCGTCATTCGTGGAAACCGCTCTACCATGTTCACTCGGCTACCTGTTGGTGGACATGTGGGCACCTGCTAGTGCTTTCAGACTGAGCCACGGTGAGCTTCGGACACCTGTCGACGCTCTCGTGGGAGAATGACTCTGGGGAATACGTCTAGAAGCAGATGTGCAGGATTGCCAAGTGGGTGCATCATTTGTGTTCTCCCGAGCTTGGTGATTGTTTGCCCAGGTGCTCTGTCACTTCCCGCCCTTAGCTGCTGTTGCTGTAAGATGCCATCCCCCTGCATCATCATCACATTCCACAGGAGACATTTTCATCCATGTCTGTCCAATGGGGTGGGACTGTATCTCACTGTTTCCTCCATCAACCACTACATGGGATTGTGGGTTATACATGCACCCTGCAGACTTAGCCAATAGCTCCCCTGTTGGTGAACACTCAGCTCGTCTTCACTTGGTTTGTTTTAGATATTACAAACAGCACTGCAGGGAAGCAATCTGTATACGATTGCTTTAATCACTGGAAGATCCTTGTCCAAAATATTAATCCGTTGTCTCAAAACAGCTCTCGCCCCCCACATAAATGAGATTGTGAACTGTGAGGCAAATATGAACGGCCCTGACCTGGGAGATTGGCTTGGGTGCTCTGAATGCCAAGGTCCCACCCAGATGCGATTACACAAGCATCCATATCCACAGAGCAAAAGAGAGCCCTAAACCAAAGCATTCGCCAAGTCCATCTTGGGGGCATCGGTTGTGTGACCCACATGAAGTTGCTCCTTCTTCTGTGGTGCTTCCTGAGCCTTCAGTGCTTAGGAGCTGTGTGGTAGACATAGCCACTGGGGCTGGACACCACACACTCATTGGTTCTCCTCATTTTGGCCAGGTGTGACTTCCTGTGGTGCTCTCCTTCCACGGCAAAAAGAAGTTTCTTTGATGAGGGTTGAAAGCTACACTTGTGTGTGGGTGTCAGGATGAATTTTCAGAATTCCATTAAGAATTACGCTGGTTTGGAAAAATTGGCAGTAGTAACCTATGACCTCCCTAGCCACGTGCAGCTGGCTAGGTTTCCAGTGCCACGAATGCTTTCATTCCTGTTAAGAAGGCTTTGAGTCCAAGGAGACAGCTGTAGGTCACTGCCAAGGCTTAAGCACCATCACTGCCCCTCTAGTAATGTCTGGCCGGGATGGAGATTGTGGCTTATAGGCAGCCACATTTGGTTACGACTTGACACTTTCTTTCCCTAACATCGCTTATCACCTTGTGGTACTACGAAAGCTACTCCTCGGGGGGAGAAGGGGGAGAAGGGGGCACGCGTTTGGGTCCTTTCCAGCTCAAATCCTCTGAGTCCTGTGTGTAAAGTGCACGGTGTCCTCAGCCATATGGACTTACTTTTAACTTATGGGAGGAAATTAAGAACAATACCAATAGGCTATGTTGGTTTAGGACATCTGTTGGGTTTCCCTGATCAACAATTCAAAGGGAGGTTTTTAGGACCACTACTGGGCTTTTTGTTAGATACTCTGTGGCTCTTGGGGAGAGAATCATCACTCCATATGCTGTGTTTTCATACAGTGCATGTTTTCTCTTATCTGTGGATATTAGATTGTAAGCTTTCTATATGTGCTTCATCTAAAACAGCCACAGAAGTTAGATAGCTCGTATGAGACCAGGAGAGGAAGGGGTCTCCCAAGGAAAGGGAAATAGGATATAGTGCTATGGGTAAATTAAATAGGCTTAAATGGGGAAGAGGATGGGAATGCATGGGAAAGGAGGAAATATGGAGGAGGACCACTAATACGATGGGGCCTTTTGAAGCTTCCTCAAATGTATAAAAGAGACTTAAATGGAGTTACCATATAATGGAGGAGACAGTGCCCCCAACTGGACACCACATGGTAGCAAGCAAAACCCTCAGTATCAGGAATTGGTTACATCTTGTTTAGTCATTGGTCAAAGGGGCCCCACAGACAGCCCCCATAAACACTATAGACTATTGACAATGCTGTTAGTTACTGTCCACAACCTGATAGCAAGTCCCTATTACTGAAGGCACCACTTACTTCTGTCATCAAACATGGAGAATTTGAGCTGGTGCCCACTTAGAAGCCTTAGCCATACTGACCAGCGATCACAGTGATGAAATGTACTACACAAGCTACCAGAGGAGAAAAGTAGTCATCAGTCCTGCCCAGGTACAAACCCAACCCTGAGACCCGTAACTGCGCCCTGCCTTGCAAGATATACAGATACAATAATGGCACAAATGTCATGGAGTAACCAACCACTTTAAAAAAAATCGCCTTTAAGGCCTACTCCATGAGATGATACCTACGTGTGTACACTTTTTTTTTCTGAGACAGGGTCTCTCTGTATTAGCTTTGGCTGTCCTGGACTCACTTTGTAGACCAGGCTGGCCTTGAACTCACAGTGATCCACCTGCCTCTGCCTCCCGAGTGCTGAGATTAAAGGCGTGCGCCACCACACCCAGTCATTTGTACACTTTTAATGAGGTCACAAACTTGAAACTAGATAAGTCATGGGCCCTAGGAGAAAACCTACTACTGTTATTCTGTTAAAAGAGCATGCCACTCATGAAGACATATTGCTGTGCCCATAGGTTAATGTATAGGACTCAAACCCCATCAGAGAAGTTTCTTCTTGGAGTAAATTGAGAATTAACAAAGAAACACACATATTCCCAACTGGAGAATGTACAGACAATGTGAGACCTTGTAGTACCCGATGCTAAATGGGATGTCTTTACCAAATCCTTTCTCTCAAACCTCGGGGATCCATGCAGAAGAGGCAGAAAGAGCCAATGGTGGTTGATGATCCAAAGAAACAGTGTCTTTCAGACACAAAAGGGCTGATGCACACTTGAACACACAGAAACTGTAACAAAATCAAGCTAGGTAAATCTCAGTACAGAGAAGGGGAAGTGGGCACAAAGTCCCACCCCCTAACCAGGGTGCCATTTGAAACTGATGCCTGCTCAGAGAGGGACAATCTGTTTCTCCAATGAAGTGACCCTGAGTCATCAGCTGCCCTACAGGACAGGCGTCATGCTCAGGAGTAGTCTGCTACTCAACACAAAATGGGCTCCATGCTTCCTTTGTTTTCCGTGTGTGTGTGTGTGTGTGTGTGTGTGTGTGTGTGTGTGGTGTGGTCCCTTTTTGGTTTTTGTCTTATTGTTTATACATATATTTTCTGAGCGAGAGAAAGAATAAAAACATGAATTTTGGAGGGAGGTAGGGAAATTTTAGGAGGAGTTGAGGAAGGGCAAAGATATGATGGAAATATGTTGTACAAAAAAAAGTAAATAACTCTTAAAATGTAATAAAATCAAATGGCCTAATTCCAAAACAAATCCATAAACACCATACAATATCCACCACTTTAAGTGTGAGAAATGAAAAGTTTGTTACGCTTTCTGTATTTGGCTTTCAAGTCTCTGGTGATTTTGTCCACGGCTCTTTGCATTCCTTTGGAGTTCTGTTCTCCATTTGTGTTATGTTGCCTCCTGGTTGGCAGAAAGTAAAGAGCAACTCGTGGCACAAAGATGGGGCTCAAATTATTTATTATAGGATGAATGAACTTTGTCCTGTAAGAGACTGGTCGGATTTCACACTGACTATAATCTTCTCCTGGTTCCTTGTGGAATTCTTACTTTATTGATCATGTTTTATAATAGCAGATGTCTCTTTACATTGAATTAATTGTACCATTTCCATCTCTTTAAGCACCCTCCCTCCAAATCACATGTCTTTTCTGCCTCTTCCTTATTTCTGCCTAGTTGTTCCTTGTGGTCTTTGCCCATGGAGTGTGGGGATTTTGTTTCCTGCTAGCCTGTTTATGTCTGTGGTGTGAAGGCCTTTGGCTCCTGTGGGTTGCTTTGTCTGCACATCTCATTCAGTAGAAAGGACATGGGTGTCTGGCTTCAGAGACCAGTAGCAAGCTATGTGGCTTTTGTGCAAAGTGGGTAAGTGTTTGCCCCCTGGTGTCGTATCCTGAGAAAGTTCTTTCTGAGCTGGCCAAACAATGTCCAAACTCTGAAGAAGAAACCTCAGGGCATGCAAAATGGCTTAGCCAGTGGAAGCACTCGCTATGCAAGCCTTGTAGTCTGTGTCTAGCCTGAGCTCACTCCTCATTGCAGCAGAAAGAGCTGGCCCCCAAAAGCAGTCCCTGGAGGTCCTGTTTGATCAAGAAGCTACTGTTTTAAGAGCCTGGGTTTATAAATGAGTACTTACCACGAGGGTCTTTCTGGGTCTGGGTTACCTCACTCAGAATGATCATTTCTAGTTTCATCCATCTGCCTGAAATTTTCATGATGTCCTTGTTTTTAGTGGCTGTGTAGTATTCCACCGTGTAGATGCACCACAGTTTCTTTTATCCATTCTTCGGTTAAGGGACATCTAAGTTGTTTCCAGATTTTGGCTATTACAAATAAAGCTCATATGAACATAGTTGAACAAATATCCTTGTTGTATGGTGGAGCATCTTTTGGGTGTATGCCCAGGAGTGGTATAGCTGGGTCTTGAGGACTATTCCAAATTTTCTGAGAAAGTGCCAGATTGACTTCCAAAGTAGTTGTACAAGTTTGCACTCCCACCAGCAATGAAGGAGTTCTGTCACTTGAGCTTTTGACATTGAGCCATTCTGACATGTATAAGATGGAATCTCAGAGTTGTTTTGATTTGCATTTCCCTGATGACTAAGGACACTGAGCATTTCTTTAAATGCTTCTTGGCCATTCGAGATTCCTCTGTTGAGAATTCCCTGTTTAGCTCTGTGGCCCATTTTTAATTGGGTTATTTTGTTTGTTGATATTTAATTTTTTTAGTTTCTTATATATTTTGGATATTAGCCCTTTATCAGATTAGGATTGGTGAAAATCTTTTCCCAATCTGTAGTACAAGATAAGCATACTACAGTGCAGACCCGAAAAAGGTAAGTAACAAGGAGGACCCAAGGGAGGATGCTCAAACCTCCCTCAGAAGGGGAAATAGAATAGACAGAGGTTGTGGTTGAAGAGAGGGAGCAAAGAGAGAAATAAGGGTGGAGATCAGACCTGGGGAGAGCAGGGGGACAAGAGAAAAAAAGAAACTGTGGGTGGAGGCATCACCGTGACAAGCTCGAGACCTAAGTCAGAATAGGCGTCTGGGAAAGGGAACTGTAGCTGAGACTCCACGTAGCAGGGGCCATGGAGGGCATCCTCTAACTGGGCAAGACTCCTAGTGGAGAAAGGACCACACCAACCCACCCATAAAATCTTTGATCCCAAACTTACTCTGCCTACAAGATGTGCAGGGATAAAGATAGAGCAGAGATTGAGGCAATGTCCAACCAATGCCTGGTCCAAATCAAGACCCACGCCGTGGAAGACAGCCAACTCCTGACACTATTAAACACACTCTGCTGAGCTTGCAGGCAGGAGCTGAGTCTCACAGCCAAACATTAGGCTAAGCAGAGGGAGTCTAGTGGTTAAGTGCGTGGAGGGGGGAGGGGTATAAAAGGACCTAGAGGCAACAGGAGCTCCACAAGAAGAGCAACAAAGCCTACTAACCAGGGCCCAGAGGAGCCAGTGGAGTCTGAAGCACCAACCAACGGCCATGCATTGACTGGGCCTAGATCCTCTATATAGGTGTAGCTGATGGGCAGCTCAGGATTCACGTGGGTCCACTAGTAAGGATACCAAGGGCTGTCTCCAGCATGGACTCTATTGCCTGCTTTTCAATAACTTCCCCCAAATGGGACTGCCAGGCCAGGCCACAGGGAAAGAGAACGATGAATCCTGATGTGACTTGATGAGCTGGGGTGGGTAGGTAGGGGAGCTCCCCTTTTCTGAGGAATAGGGGAGGGGTGAGGAAAGGGAGGGTGGGACTGCGAGGATGAGGAGGGGACTATTACCAGGATGTAAAGTGAATTAATTAATTAATTAATAATAGTTTTTAATAAAAGAACCTGGGGCTTTAAGAGACAGAGAACCCTCACCCTACTCCTTTTTGCTGGGTTCACTGACTCTAAGGGGGTTGGGTAGGACTCTGGTTGTTCTGTTGGGATAGGGCTGTTTATTTCCATTAGGAGTTGGCTATAAGATATTATTGGTCTTATTCAGAAAGAAAACGAGATTGGACTTAGGGATGTCTCTCTTTTCCTTTATCTTTCTTTCTTAGGTATGGAGGTAGGCTGAAAAGAAAGAAGGGGGAATATAGGAATATATAGGGATGGCAGGACAAAAAGTAGATTATTGAATCTACTCCTCAACTTATGGCCTTAACTGTTACTCACAAACAAGGTTATTTTTAATTCATTTGTATAGAATTTTGTATATTAATGCAAAATAAGTTCAATTTTGATACATTGGTATAGAATTCAAATTCAAGATTATTCTTCACACACATTAAATATGTTTCTACTTTAATATAAGGTAGTGTATCCATACAATTCAATTATAACACAAGGTTTACTTCCAATACTTTGAAGGTGCTACTGTATGCTGCTTAGGATAATTAAGTAACACAAGTTAATTGTTAGCTGATCAACTCATGGTCATGTCAACTACTAGTCTATTTTCATCACAAGAATATACGCCCTAGGTTCAACAGATAGATATGATTCTACAGATAGATAGGGTTAAATCATTAGATAAGGTCTTCAAAAGCCTCAGAGATCTACAGAATATGGCATGTAAAGATGTTTTTAGATCTTAAGGATCTTTTGACAGTAAGACACGTTAAGTCCTGGCAACACCCAGCCTACCTCAAGGAAGATGATGAGCATCAAAGAACCTCCTTATGGAGACATATTCAAATATGGCAAACCAGCCACTGGGAAAAAGGCCCTTGTTTTTGCCACAGACAGAATTCTGCCTAAAAGTGGGCAAGGTTGGAAGCAGGTAGAGTCAACAGCCAAACTCTGCCAAGACAAGGCAAGCAAGTCCTCAATAGTTCCTGCCTCACAAATATGTCTGTCAGATATAATGGGCCAGAAGGCTGAAGATGATGCTCCAACATTATAGAGCGTTTTGGGTGACTGTCTAGACAGCTAATTGTCTGTCGTGTTCTCATTTGGGAACCTGCTATCTTGTACTTCCTGTTTACTCAGGAATTTAACTTTATTCCTTCTCAAGTCTCTGATGGAGTTTAAGACCAAATAGTTTAGTTTTACCATTAAGCTTAGTTGTTTAGGGGTTAAATTGTTTTTAGATCTGGATAGAGGTTTTTAGGTTGATAGAGATGAGATGTGATAGGTGTTGATTTACCTTCAGAATTGTAAACTCACCAAGATAGGAAGGATATTTTCTTCAAGGTCACCAAATAGAAATAGGCAAAACATTATGAGTATTGCATTTATATAATCCCTAATTGTTTCGTGGTCCTTCTTGCGATTTGCAGTTTATTGTATATGTGTGATAATATAAATGTATATGTAAAGATGTCCTGTTGTTATTTTTGTTTGTTTGTTTTTGTTTTTGAGACAGAGTCTCACTGTATAGCCCTAGCTGGTCTGGAACTAGCTATGTAGAGCAGGCTGGCCTCGAACTCACAGAGATCCACCTGCCTCTGCCTCCCAAGTGCTGGGATTGGCACGAATGGCTCTGCTCACCTATTTTTGAACCAGCACTCAATGGTATGCACACACCTACACTCGCATGCACTCACACACATCATCTACAAGTTAATAATAAACATAAGTTTAAAAATAAAGTAAGATGGTACACACGTCTTCACTGCATCACTGCAAAATTCATCTCCACTCAACCCTTTGAAGTCACTGTATCCCCTGAACTGCCAAGCATGAAGAACAAAGCGTTCTTGTGACTAATGGTGGTTTATTGGTGGGTGATCATACCTCGGGGTCCCCCAGTGACTGGCTGCCCCTCTAAGGGAGCCTTAAAGGCGGGGACACATGAGAATGCACACAAAAACTCTGAGTCGGAAGAAGTAGTTCAGCCTTCAAGCAAAAACAATTCATTTTCTCATTCCCAAGTGAATGAACTGGGATTTCGTTCTCTCTAGGTTTTTTTTTTTTTTTTTTTTTTTTGGTGTGTGTGTGTGTGTGTGTGTGTGTGTGTGTGTGTGTGTGTGTGTGTTTTCCAGAGATGGTTTCTTGAGCTGTCCCATGAATGATGACAGGCTGTAAGACTTAAAGACGTTCCCTGGGGTGGTGTCTGCTTTCTCTTTAGAGGGCGCTACTTTGACTGTGACCACGTCTAACCCTGCTGCAGGCCAGATGTTATGGGGGACACATTCCCTCCTGCTCTGGACCTCCTGTTCTTTCTCACTTCCTCTAATGCCCTATGAGTCTCCCACAAGGGCCTGAAAACCATCCCCTTCCCTCGCCGTCACACATAGAGTAAGTGTGTGCACTGAGCAAGGAGCAGGACGTTTGACACTCTGGTTGAGTGTGACATGGGGACCTTCCACCTGTGGCTGTCTAGACAGACCCCTCCTCAGGGCTGTGGCTATTCAAAGTTGTTTGTGTTAAGTGAGGTTTGTGGCATCTCCTACCTCACCACTTCCTGTGCACTAGTGCGTAGCTGTTACGCTTGCACTAATCCTTTGGTATAAGCCGTCCTCAGTTCTCTACTGTAATGATCATATCCCAGCATATACATGGTTGCCACACAACCTCTGAAGGGTTCCTAGTACCTCAGCTTCTATAGTGTGTTGAGCTTATAGTGAGGAAAATCAACCCCCCACCGTACATAACCTGGTCTGACAACATGGCCACCTTCAGTTCAGGGGACCACCCAAAGGGGCCACCATTAACATAGTGACTTTTCTCTGTGCCAGCTGGATGGAGTGGAACCCTGGCTTCCCTCTGAGCATCGATGCCAAATGCCACAAGGATTTACCCCGAGACATCCAGTTCGACAGTGAAAAAGGAGTGGACTTTGTTCTGAACTACTCAAAAGCGTAAGTTTGAGGAACTTCCGGGGTGTGGGTGGCCCATCCAGTAGCGGGGAGTGAGATGGTGTTAGAAATGAGTTCAGGATGGTAAAAAAAAGAACTCCATTCCACCTAAAGTGTCTGGACAAGGCAAACTGCACTCTCAGTCGAGAAGGTGTGCTCGGAGGGGCAAACGCACAACAAGGCACGAGTTACACTTGGTTTTTAATTCTGACTCAAGTGGTAAGTGTGTTTCCCCCATTGACCGGGATCCAACTCATAGTTTTTGGTTTTGTTTTTAATTTTAGACCTCTCTAGACTTTGTTTTTTTTAAATATTTTTTATTTATTAAATTTTTAATTTATGTGTGTTGGTGTGAGGAGATGGGCTTTTAAAGCTTCCTCTTCCAGGTCACTCTCTTGCCTTGTGTTTGCATTTGAAGATGTGAGCTTCCTGCTCCTGCGGCCTGCTGCTTGCTGACATGTTCTTACCACCATTATGGACTCTAACCCTATGGAACAAGAGCCAGAATAAACTCTCCCTCTGTAACTTGCCTTAGTTATGATGCTTTATCACACAGCAGGACCTTAACTTAGACAGAAGATGGTAGCAGAGAGCAGGCTGCTGTGAAGAACCTGCCTGTGTTTCTTCTTCTTCTTTTTCTTCTTCTTCTTCTTCTTCTTCTTTCTTTCTTCTTCTTCTTCTTCTTCTTCTTCTTCTTTTTTTCTTCTTCTTCTTCTTCTTCTTCTTCTTCTTCTTCTTCTTCTTTTTCTTCTTCTTCTTCTTCTTCTTTTTCTTCTTCTTCTTCTTCTTTTTCTTCTTCTTCTTCTTCTTCTTCTTCTTCTTCTTCTTCTTCTTTTTTTCTTCTTCTTCTTCTTCTTCTTCTTCTTCTTCTTCTTTTTCTTCTTCTTCTTCTTCTTCTTCTTCTTCTTCTTCTTCTTCTTCTTCTTCTTCTTCTTCTTCTTCGGTTCTTTGGTTTGGTTCAGTTTTGGAATGTGGAAGCCCTCTGAACTGGGGACTAAAAAAATCAGTTAAACGCTGTAAACAGAGCTCAGCAAGCAGTCTTCACAGGAGCGTGAAAGACAGCAGTGGGAGAGCACTGGCTCAAAAGGCTTCAGAGGGAAGCATGTACTTTAATAGCAGCTGGGCTAGAGGCCATTCCTGGGATAGTTTTTGCAAAGAGTCTGGCTGTTTTCTTCCCACATCCTGAGAGTTTACCTCAGGCTAAGTTAAAAAGAAATGGAATAATTTCTTTGGAAATTTCAAGACTGCATAATGTCAAGGTTGGGGTCTGTTTGTTATTAATGATGCTTATGTTGGTCTACAAAGAAAAAAGAGAAAGTGAGGCAGTTAGAAATGCAAATGTAGCCAGGCGTGGTGGCGCATGCCTTTAATCCCAGCACTTGGGTGGCAGAGGCAAGTGGATCACTGTGAATTTGAGGCCAGCCTGGCCAACAAAGTGAATTCAGGACAGCCAAGGCTACACAGAGAAACTCTGTCTCGGGGGAAAAAGAAAGAAAGAAAGAAAGAAAGAAAGAAAGAAAGAAAGAAAATGCAAATGTACAATTCAGGGAGAGGAGAGCCATAGGAGGTTTAACAGCCACGCATGAGTTAGAGGAGGCCTGCTGGGTATGCACTGGAACACAGGAAGGGTGTCTACAGGGAAAGACCCCACCCAGGTAAGTCTCCAACTTGTGAAGGGAGCCTATGGAGATTTCCGCTCCTAGAAAGCAACTGAACGAAAGTGCCGCTGTGATCCAAGAGGGCCAGGGCCTGTCCCAAGCTAGCAGCTGAACTTAGCTGTGCCATGCATGTGGTGCTGGTTTTAGAGGCATGAAGGATGCAAGAAGGAAGGGGCTGTGGAGTCTGCCTCCATGGTTTTACAAAGCCACTAAGGCAAGGCACCGCATCGCAGGAGTGTCCCTGTGTGAAGACCAAGAGGCTCTGAGAGGCTATTGCATCACATCGAGCTGTAGATGTGCGGCTTGGGTTGCCATGGGAAGCCCAAGATGTCGGCAACGTCATAGAGTCATCCTCTGAAAAGAGCTGCATACATAGGTTGGAACCAGCCTAAGAGGGAGATGTATGTTGTAGTCAGAAAAGCTGGAAGGGCAAGAGCCTTTGACAATAGGCACAGAGCTACAGGATTTGGCGTGTGCTCTGCTGGTTTTGGTTTTGCTTTGATCCAGTATTTCCTCACTGTGCCCACCTTGCTCCCTTATGGAGTGGTAATGGGTGTTCTGTGCCACTGTGTGTTGGTAGTAGATAGATTTCTTTTGTCTTTCACATGGGGTTACAATTAAGAGACTGCCTTGAGTCTCAGAAGAGACTTGGGGTTTTGAAGTGTTGAAGTTGCAAGACTTTGGGGACTTTTGGAGTTGAACTAAATGCATTTTGCATCATAACATGGCAGCAAGCCTATGGGGGCCAGGGAGTTGAGTGTGGTTTGAGTGAGAAATGACCTCGAAAGGTGTGGGGGAGGGAAATACTTGGTGGCACTATTTGGGGAGATGTGGGAGGTACAGCCTTACTGTGGTTTTGAGAGTTGAAAGTCTTACTCCCTTTCTGGTTTGTGATCTGCAAAGGAATGAATGGACACAGAGGGCACCGGCCTGGCCTCTGACACAGCTGAGCATCAGGCACAGGCTAATCTCTGTCCTGGTCCCACAAGGGCAGCGCCTGTCCCTGGGAACTGCCTGGGACATCAGGAGGCTCCTGAGTGCGGAGTGAGGACACTCTGCAGAGACACAGTGGGCAGGGCAGGCGAGGTGACCTGTCTGTCCCTTGGTTTGCAGTGGGCAGGCAGGCGAGGTGACCTGTCTGTCCCTTGGTTTGCGGTGGGCGGGGCAGGCGAGGTGACCTGTCTGTCCCTTGGTTTGCGGTGGGCGGGGCAGGCGAGGTGACCTGTCTGTCCCTTGGCTTGCGGTGGGCGGGGCAGGCAAGGTGACCTGTCTGTCCCTTGGTTTGCGGCGGGCAGGGCAGGCAAGGTGACCTGTCTGTCCCTTGGTTTGCGGCGGGCGGGGCAGGCAAGGTGACCTGTCTGTCCCTTGGTTTGCGGCGGGCAGGGCACGTGAGGTGACCTGTCTGTCCCTTGGTTTGCGGCAGGCAGGGCAGGCGAGGTGGCCTGTCTGTCCCTTGGTTTGCGGCGGGCAGGGCAGGCGAGGTGACCTGTCTGTCCCTTGGTTTGCGGTGGGCAGGCAGGCGAGGTGACATGTCTGTCACTTGGTTTGCAGTGGGCAGGCAGGCGAGGTGACCTGTCTGTCCCTTGGTTTGCAGGATGGAGAACCTCTTCATCAATCGCTTCATGCACATGTTCCAGTCTTCCTGGAACGACTTTGCTGACTTCGAGAAAATCTTCGTCAAGATCAGCAACACCATTTCTGGTGAGAGGAACCTTGGGGTTGTGGGGAAAGGGGACTTCATTTTCCTGTCTGGGACTTGCAGGCATCCGACCCAAGCTCCCACGACATTATCTCCCCAAAAGTCACAAGGCTCTCCAGACTTCTTCTTTATGTAACTAAGTCATCAGTGGCTCTTCTACACAGAGCCACGCCAGGATCGGGCTATTTCTTTTTAAGCATTTACATCAAAATAGCATTGGAGGCTGAAGCCTTGGCAGTGACAGCTAATTCTGCTCTTGCAAATGCCTCAAGTGCAGTTCCCAGCATCAACACCAGGTGGCTCACAACCACCAATAACTGCAGCTACAGGGGACTCCAAAGTCTCTGGTCTCTGGGGACACCTGCACTGAACTGTTCACACACACACACACACACACACACACACACACACACACACACACACACACACACACACACACACACACGTGCGCGCTAATAGTAAAAATAAAATGTAAAGCAAATAGGTCGTTTGGACCAGAGCCCCTGACACTGTCCTGGACAGTAATGGATGGAGAGTCAGGAGAGCCACTGCTTTGTAAGGAGGCAGGAATGGCTGGATAAAGATGCTGACTTCAGCACAGGGGACCAGGACTCTCCCTTCTCTTTCCATGCTGGGATGAAGGACCAGGGATCTTGAGAAGAGTGGGTGCCTGAGAGTCTTGCTGGTCAGTGAGGCACAGTACAAGGAAGACTGTGCAAAGTCTGACCCAGCAATGAGGACCAGGGACCATAGCAAGTGGGAATGGCTGGATGCCTCTAAAAGGGCTCCCTACAAAGACTTGTCCTCACGCAGGGCCATGGGGGCCTGCCCAGCCGTCCTATCTAGGGGTGTGCCCTCCTGTTCTCCCCACAGAGCGAGTCAAGAACCACTGGCAAGAGGACCTCATGTTTGGTTACCAGTTCCTGAATGGCTGCAACCCAGTACTCATCAAGCGCTGCACCAAGTTGCCAGAGAAGCTCCCAGTGACCACAGAGATGGTGGAGTGCAGCCTAGAGCGGCAGCTCAGTTTAGAACAGGAAGTACAGGTAGGCCGGCTGGTTGGAGATGTAGTCTTTCCACAGAAGCTGCTGCCTGCTGACTGGTGTTTGCTGATCCCCGAGATGGCTGGCTTGTCTGTTTTGATTGACAGTGTGCGATCAGCAGTTTCCTCCTTTTGCTGGCAGCATCACCCACGAGAGCCTTGGGCACTGTGCGAGCCCCTTGCAGTCCCAGGAAGGGCCTTATCTATACAACCCTCACATCTGCAAACACAGTGTCAGTATTTTCACCATCCATCCCAATAATTACAAGAGGGCCTGTGACGCGTCAGGGGCTGTGACAGGTGTGTTCTACACTTGCCCGTGCAACCGTCACCCACTTTGCAAAGGTGACGAAACCGGAGAAAGAAGTAAGGTCTTCGAGAAGGTAGAATGTGTTGCTTTCTAATTAAAAATATTAGCACCACCTGTGCCTCCCTCCCCTCCCCCAAGCCAGCCTCCTGGCTCTCACTTGCAGGCTCAACCCCTTGCCTGCAGTTGTCTTAAAACAGAAAGAATTCAAACTAAATGAGGTCGTATCTGATGGGATCTGTTAGGCGTTCCCATGCTAGGTTTTTATTTTGTTTGCTGGCAGTCCCAATCAACACCTCCTCCCCCAAGCATCTTGTCCTCTCCCTCTCCCCACTGCAGCCAGCACCACTGGGCCCCCCATCTCCAGATGTCCGTATAACCTCTGGTCACTCTGTCTAGGCACCCAGCCCACACCAAGACTCCAAACACATAGCGTTCAGCCCTAATCTCCTGCCCACTTGTCTTTCTTTGGGAGGTTACTTACCCAGTTGAAGTTGGGGTCCTGATCCACACAGGCAGGCAGTCCTTCAGCGTTCTTCTGAGCCTGCGTGGGTCCCAGGACACTCACTGCCAGCCCCGCAGACAGACAGACAGCAGTAGCTATAACAACTCCTTGAACCCACCCCCATGCACAGAAACCAGCACATCATAAGACTGATAGGACCTGAAGAGTCACCCTTGTCCTCAGCCACCCAAAAGTAGGCCCCTGCACTTCTCCAAGACAAGGCAACGTCCCCTTGCTGGAGAGCCCCTACCACCTCCAAGGAAGATGGCTTACGGGTTATCTTCACTTTGATATTCTGCTGTGGTTTAGATCATGAGACAATGATTCAATGCTCTAACAGGCGCCACCGACTAGACTTTTGCACACATGCTACCTTGTCTCTTACACAGACCCCAACTAGTACCCCAGCACGATTCTTGGGGCCCTGACACACTTTTCTTTGGCAGCCTCAGGGACATGTCATAGCTCCTAAGTTGTTTTGTTTTCAGTATTGGGAATTGGACACACACTTCCCATGGGTTAGCAAGCTGTCTACCACTGAGCCACATTACCAACCTCTGATTATTTTATATTCTTTTCCAATGAAATTTGTTTTTTGAAACATGACTAGAAAGAGCCTGTTTCCTCTTCCTCCATCTGTGGAGAGGAGCCCCGCCCCTTCCCATCTCCTCCTCTCTGGAAGGGCCTTGTCCTGGATGACAATGACTCGTTTGCCCAGCAATGAGCTTGATCTGGAGGAAGCCCGGCAGCTGCATCTGGGGGTCCGGCTTCTCCCGTGTACCCGCTCCAACCTCATGAAGCGCCTCTCGGAGCTCTCCTTTGACTTCTTTCATGAGCATCAAGTGGGTTTCAGTTACAGTGACCCTGAGTTAGCCGTGGCCAGCCTTTCATCTTAGCTTTAAAAAGAAATGATTAGAAAGTAGTAAATAAAGATGTGAACCAGCTTTGGAGCTAGAGAGCCAACCCCGTAAATTCTGAATTCTGCTTATACACAGAGTTTTAGGGTAAAATGCTGGACAGGTCAACACACCTACATAAGAAGGAAGCACCTGGGGGGGGGGGGGGAGGAAGCAGAGAGAGATTTAATCAGTATGGGCATGGGAGGGAAAAGACAATGGGGTCCAGTGACCCCCAAATCCATCTTGAGGCACTGATGTGAGCTTTAGGTTTAAATATAGGAAATCCTGGGTCAGGAGATAAGACATGGCTTAGTAAGAAGTCCCAGCCTTTTTTATCTTTTTTTTTTTTTCCTGCAACTAGTCCAATGACGTTTTCATTGCTGGTTAAAGGGACGGATCTGGTTTCTACAAGATAATTACTCCTGCTTCAGGCTGTAGTATTGCTATCTTGGTGCAAGTGTGTGTGGGCATACATGACCTGGTAAGTGTTAGCTGTGTCTAGGGCCCAAGACTGTGACATATTTTAAATTTCTGAAGCAAATATTTTGGTTCAAATAAACCGCTGAAGCATGAAGAAGGCAGCTTCAAGCTTTTGTTCTGTTCGATATGATACACGAGTGAGTGGGTGGCTGCAGAGACGTCACTGGGCTGAACATGAGTGTAAAATGCACAGTCGTAATAAACAGATGCTGCAGGAGAAGATGGACTTATCTCTGTGCCCTTGGCCTGGAAGACAGGTTAGACAGACTCCTCCAGCCATTACCATGCTGACTTGCAGAGTCCGCAGGAGTTTGGCCCAAAGTGAAAAATACAAACACAAAACAAATGCAGAGGTTGCAGGATTATCATCCTGCATTTAGTTACTGTGCCCACTCAAGGGAGGAATAAATGATTCTTGGTAAGACAGTTTCCAGGTGTTTATTGTACACCAAGTTACAATAGGGAAGGTGTGTGTGTATGTGAGCGCATGCGCGTGTGCATGTCTTCAAGGCCATCACTTACACCCCGCCCTTGCCTGACTTCCAGGTCCATTTCTGTTTTTTAGGAGATTTTTTGTTTTTTGTTTTTTGTTTGTTTGTTTGAGACAGGGTTTCTCTGTGTAGCCTTGGCTGTCCTGGACTCGCTTTGTAGACCAGGCTGGCCTTGAACTCACAGCGATCTGCCTGCTCTGCCTCCCAAGTGCTGGGATTAAAGGCATGTACCACCATTCCCGGCCCAGGGCCATTTCTGCAGCTTGAATATATGTGTCTGCCACCTGCAGGAAGGGAACATTTTCATCGTTGATTATGAGCTACTGGATGGCATCGATGCCAACAAAACTGACCCCTGCACACACCAGTTCCTGGCCGCACCCATCTGCCTGCTATATAAGAACGTAGCCAACAAGATGGTTCCCATTGCTATCCAGGTAGGTGCACTGCTCAGGTCAGCCCTTCTGTACGACTCAGACCTCTGGGATGCAGATGAGGGGAGGAGCTTTCTGGACCAGTCCCATCCACTTGGCTGAGGGGCCCTGGCAGCTCTCGCTCCAGCTTTCACTGGGGCAGGAGAGAGAAATGAGCTATTGGAACTCACTGCTGCTGTGGAGCAGCTGTTTATATCACAAGAGGCAGACGGTGGCTTCCCTAAGGTACCTTTGAGAAAGTCCCTTCTGGGGCTAAGCACCCCCGGGGGAAGGCTTGTCCTGCAACACCGTGGGCTAAGCACCCCGGGGGAAGGCTTGTCCTGCAACACCGTGTGCTCCTCCCACCCACCTCCTGAGCAGTGTTTCCAGATCGACATGCCCACACAAGCCAGACAGGTGAAGCTGGGAGTTAAGTGGCAAACGGAAGCCACTGAGCTATGTCAGAGTCCTCACAGTCCTGGGACATTGTCTTCCAGGCAAGCAGATTCTTGCGGCTTCAGACAGTGGAAGGGACCTGGGGGTGGGGCGGGGGGGGGTCCCAGCACGTCTCATGGGGAGGCAGGTGAGCACGGGGTTTCATCTGCCTGCAGTGTGAGAGCTGATGTGCAGACAGCAATGGTGAGTCTAGGAAAGGCACAGCAGGTCTAAGGGAAGGCCTTGGGGGATCCGGCTGTACAGAGACCCCATGGCGGGGTGGAAAGACGAGCATCCAGCACACAGTGCCCGTGACCTGGACACTGGGTGCAATGGGAGTAATGTCAGCTAATGTGCAGGTCCCTGCACAGTCCAAAAGCCCTTGCCTGGGCAAGCTAAGAAATCCTGAAAACTGCCGCATGGTGAAGCCTAAGTAAGCACAGACACTATGCTTGATCTTAGGCAAAAGGCCAAGAAGCGGTAAAACTGTGACACAATTTTTAAATTTCCAGTAAATTTGTTAGTTGCAAATAAACCTCTGAGCCACGAGGGAAGCAGCCTAGAACTTTTGTTCTGTCCAGTATGGTACATGAGCGGAAACATCACTGTGTTGAATGTAACTATAAAGTACATTCTGTTGCCCGGCCCCGCAAGAGGGACTTACCACCTAATGAAGCCTATGCATCGCTGACATCCTAAGTATTCTGGGTCCTAACGCATAGGATCATTGGGGTCATACACCATACCTGTCTCCATCTGTGTAACTTCCGCCTTACTGCTGTCAATCATCTCACCCGGGCAAGGAGGCTAAGGTGCAGGTGCCCCCAGTGGGCCACAGAGCTGGAATTCATGCCCATGGTCTCAAGCCTACAGTGTAGCTCAGGTTTAGAATCCCAGGCTGTGAGTTCACAGCCAACCTGGGCTACAGAGTTGATACCGAGTGTCAATTTTTAAATTAATTGATTAATCAAAGCAGTGGGCAATGGATCTGTACCCCCAGTTTCCCAGGCCCCCACCCTTCCGCAGTATAGGAACTCCTAGCCTCTTATCAGATAGAGCTGTGTGAGAGAGCTCAAGCATTAGATGAAGGCGTGGGGGCCATGGGAAACCACCACTGGAAGGTTCCAGAAGAGGGATGGATTATCACTGACAGGTGTTCTGAACTAGCTTGTCCCAGACTCATGTTTACTAGAGCCAGGGGCCTGGCTTAAATCTCAGCGCTTTCTACTGTTCGCAGGAAGTAGGGCACTGGGCAAGCCACAGGAGCTGGTTAGCCCTTTCTCTATGCCTGCCCAGGAGAACTGATGCAGCCCTGGGCAGTGGTAGCAGCACAGTCCCTGGGCCTACCCTTGAGCAGGGCCTACAGTGCTGCAACAGTCTGGATTTCCGGCTGGGCTGTAAGAGGACCATGGGTCTCAGTGCTGAGGCTGGCAGGACGAGGACAACTGAAGCTGTGCAGAGGTTCCCTGCCGAGGCTGCACTAGCTGAATTAGCCCTCCCCATGGAGGACGGAGATCATGGCTGCGGGTTTGGTGTGAGGCTGCAAACAGGCTGAACATGGGAGAGGTGGGAGGGGAGGAAACCATGTCCAGGCCGAAGCGCTGCAGCACTGCGCACCTTCGGAGAGGACGGCATCCGCTCTCAGCCGACTTGGATCTCCGCAGGGCCATTGCCAAAGCGGAAAAGCCAGACAGGGATGAGACGATATCATCTCATTTATGCAAAATGAATGCAGGAACGCAGCACACCGCAAACCATGTGCTTTACATGGGTAGACACTGGTGTGGGCTGGGTGAAAGACAGGGTCACTCGGCTGCGTACAGGACAGGCGGGGAACAAATGAACAAGGTAAGAAGAGGCTAAGTTCCTCATAAGGTTCGGTTTATGAAAATGATATGCAAAGACCTACAGAAGCAGTGAGACTTGGTGGCTGGGCATAAAGTGACATTACCACTGTTTCTTGTCCTCCTCTGTAGAGGCTGGGCTAGCGTAAAATAATAAGCGTATATTACCTTCTAGTCAGAGACCAAAGATGACCTCCTTGCTTCAGAGGCATTTAAAATAATGCAAACATGTTGTCCTGGGCATATTCTAGAAGACCTGGGACAAGGACAAGACTGGAGAGGTGGAGGAGGATGTGGCAGGCCGTGTATAAAAGCCCACCAAGGAAGCGCTTGTGTGGTATGGTCAGAGAGGAGACTGACGACAGTGTGGTGGGGCTACAGCAGGCAGAGCAACGGGCATCCCTGGTCAGCTCGGGACCTCTGTGTAACCTGGAGAGAGGCTTGGTCACTCGGAGCCTCACTCCCTCCCTTTGCCAATAGGAAGAATGAGGAACAACTGTCCCCATGTCCTGTTGAGGATTAAGTGATAACATATAAGTAAGACCCCAAGACGCAGCAGAAGGGCTCCGGAGTCAGTGTCAGGATGTCTGAGTAGGACAGGTGTCCGTCTGTGTGCTCTAGGAAGCAGGCTACGGCAGCAGCTAAGGAAACGGAGTGAGCACTGGGAGGGGCAGGGCTCCCAGGACCCAGCTCACGAGGACTGTCTGGAAGTAGTACGCATGCTGTGCCGTAAGGGCGCATGTGCAGGGCTCTCTGCCTTACGCCTCATCACTTAAGTAATCTGAAATGATCTCCCAGAGGTAGACGACAACTCCATTAAGGAACAAGTAACAAGAATACTGTGACGCTCGACAGTGTCTCCCTGCTCTCTCCTTGTACATCCCGAGCAGTAGGAGCCTCTGGCTGCCCTGCCTGCTCCCCTAGGCATAGTGGCTTAGGGCCCAGCACTGCCCCCAGCTCTGGTGATCTTGAGATAAAGCTAAGACCAAGACCCAGCGTAAATTCCTAGTGTCCAGACTCCAAAGACTTAGAAGGGTCAAAGAATTCAATCTGTCAGGTGCTAGATTCAGAATGGTTTCATGTTGAAGTCATAAATCGGGTGAAGTAAATATTTACCTGTAGAATCTAGTCTCGGAGTTTTCTCCAGGCTTCCGCGCTCCTTCAAGCTCCAGGGAGGCTGGCTGGGCAAAGGCTTCTTCGGAGATGGGAGATCCGGTCCTGTAGAGGGCTGAGGATTGATGGGGGGTCGGGGTGGGGGGTGAGTGTGTGTTCTTAGCTGGAAGGAGCCCAGAGTCCCATCCTCTTCTACAGGGAGAGAGCTCTAAGCTTCTGCGTCTCTCCGTGGGGTTCTGCGTCTCTGAGGGGTGGGAGCCCCACACTTAAAAGAGGGCCAGATGACAGCATGCTTGGTCAAAAATAAGATAACAGAGAGACAAAATTAGGTTTTAATTCACACACAGAGTCCTGCACATTTAGTCTAGAGATGAGCGTCCAACCTAAGCTGACAAAAGGAAAAATAAAAAGCGTATGAAAACAGAGGAAAGATTCAGGAAGACAGAGAAAGGGGATGAGAGAGTGAGGTCTCATTTGGGACCCTGGGCTTGTAAAGCCCCTAGGTTGTAAAACTGACAGACCTAGGAGATCTCTCTGGCGCCTGTCTCCAGGGCCCCTTGTTAATTCGGGGCTGCTTTGAAATGTCCGAGTGGTGCTTTGAAGTGTCTGGATGGAGCCAGAATAATTACATCTTTCGACAAATGGAATTTTATGGTTTCCTTCCGGAAACAGGAGGGAGTCGCTTTCCCTTATCTGCGGGGAGATGAGCTGACTCAGACCTCTGCCCAAAAAAAAAATCCCACATTTACCCAGGTGTTACATGTTTCTTTTTCTTTAAAAAAAAAAAATGGCTGATGAAAAAATATAATTTAAAAATATGTGGCTTCCTGGAAATATGAATTTGTGTTGCTTGAATTGTATTTCTATTGGTCAGGGCTACTTTGGATGGAAAGACCAATCAGGAAGCCACTTGTAACCTCTCTTGTGAGGTGCCTAGTGAAAACACTTTAAGGAAGGGAGAGTTACTTTGGTGCTCAGTTTAAAGCGCGGGGTCCACCACGGAGGGCAAGGCACGGCAGCAGAAATAGCAGGCGGCTGGTGCCATCCATAGTCAGGAAGCAACTAGACACGGAGAGGGGCCAGGCTGTAGAAGCTCAAAGCCTAGGGCTCCAGATCCTAAAGCTTCCAAACCTTCCAGAACAGCACTGCCAGCTACCCAAGTGTTCAAACACACAGGCCTGTGAGGACGTGACATCTAAGCCACAGACCCACCTTCCATAGTAGCTAGGGGGACGCAGCTGAGTTTGCTCCAGGGCTCTGCAGGAAGCCTCTACAAGCTCTGGAAGTCTCCCGTACCCCTCCCTGGCTACTCTCGATTAAAGAGCCCGCTTCTAGCACGTGGCTCTCCTGGGTCGTCAAGAATGCAAGGTCTTCAAACGTTTCTGTGTCTGAGAAGATGGGGGTAGCCTAGTCGCCACCTTCCAGACTTGCCGGGGATCTCCCCTCCAGGGTCTGAAGAGAGGCTTGTTAGGAACAGTAAGGGGGCGCTGAGAACTGGCTAAGCAGCAAGGTGCTTGCCTTTCATGGGTAAGTTCCTAGGTCTGACCACTATTGCATGCACGTGTGAGTATGTGTACATACACACACACACATACACCCCACCAATGATGTGACCGCTATCACAAACACTAGGGACCACAGTCTGGCCTAGCTATGCTATACAGTGGTGTCACTAGCTAAATCACCAAGACTTCCAGGGGCCTTATTTTTCTGGGTTTAAAGAAGTGATTTTTTTTTTTTTTTAAAGAACAGATAACAAACTCTTAACATTTTAGAGGGGGGAAAAAAAATCACTCGGCCCAAGCATGGAGTGCAACTGGAAGGGCAAAGGCAAACTAGGCCCTTGTGTGCATGGCTTCAGGGCTGGGGGTGGGGGTGGGGCGAGGTGGGGTGGCTCCAGCTGTAGATCCTGAGGTGGGGGGTTGCTCCAGCTGCAGATCCTGTTCTTGGTATAGGGACTCAGCAGTGTGAGGTCCCAGCCCTGGCCCAGGAGGAGCTGAGTCTGGGAACACCTGCATGGGGGTGGGGCGGGTGGGGGTGTGTGGAGTGGGCTGCTGAGCAGCAGTGGGTGAGGTGGGAAGAAGCCAGGCAGTGGGGAGGGCCAAGGAGGAAAGCTTGGGTCATGGCCCCTTGCAGCTGCTGGTTCCTTTCCTGGGTCTACAGACAAGGAACCTACAGGCTGTAAGATGCATCACTAGGGCCGGGCACCACTTCCCACACACTCATTATTTGAAAGTCACTGTTGATGTTTGGATTCTTCTGGAAATTCCCTCCACAGTCCAGGCTCTCCCCAGCTCTATAGGAGAAATAAAGTGACACAGTCTCTTTCTTCAACACACCAGCTCAATCAAGTCCCCGGAGAGAAGAACCCAATTTTCCTCCCTTCTGATGCAAAATACGACTGGCTTTTGGCCAAAATCTGGGTGCGCTCCAGCGACTTCCACGTCCATCAGACCATCACCCACCTTCTGCGCACGCATCTGGTGTCTGAGGTGTTCGGCATTGCCATGTACCGCCAGCTGCCTGCTGTGCATCCCCTTTTCAAGGTACACACAGCCATGGCGCCAACCTACCAGGAAAGATCATCTTGGGGAGTGGCTGGCATCCCAGGGCGTGTGAGGGTGGGGCAGTGGTGGCTAGGAGTAAGCTGCAAAAAAGGGGACCGGGAAAGACACTCAGGGACCAGGGCCAGAGCCTGTCATAGCCCACGCCTTTAATCCCAGCATCCGGGAATCAGAGGCAGGCAGGTCTCAGAGTTTGAGGCCAGCATGGTCTACAGAGCGAATTCCAGGACAGCTAGGGTGACACAGAGAAAACCTGTGAAAAACAAAAAACAAAAAAGGCCAAACCCCCAAACCAACCAAACTGGTGCTTAAGTCTCTTCTTCGTAAAATAGGTCAAAGCATCATAGGGCTCCGGCCTCAGAGGACGATGGTCAGGATTAGCTCACAGTGAAGCCTGGGCAAGCACAAGACCCATTACCAATGAGCATCACAATGGTGTCCACAGGCCTCCTATAGCTCCTGGGCAGGAAGATCTATACACAGACCTTCACTGCCTCTCCGGGCCCAGAGCGATGCTGCTCTGGGCTGGCCTAGGCTGGGCTGGGAGTGCTGAGTGAAGATTTAGACCTTCAGTGAGGTTTCCCCTCCCCCACCCAGCTGCTGGTAGCCCACGTGAGGTTCACCATCGCCATCAACACTAAGGCCCGGGAACAGCTTATCTGCGAGTACGGCCTGTTTGACAAGGTGAGTCCCCTCTCCTCATGTGGGGCCTGGAGGAGCTCTGCCTTGTGGCTCCATCCCTGAGGGCTGACATGTGTGAGAGACTCTGGCCCTTCTACCACCTGCAGCCAGCTCTCCTCTTCCCTGTGCGGCACCAGGGCCGCTACCCTGGCTTGTCTCTCTGTCACCTTTTTATGTACCTATCCTGTCCCATTCCAGTCTGAGCTTCCTCCATACTGTGACTTCTCCCACACACTACCATACCCCTGGCCATCGTGCCTGTGACCTTTGGGGCATTTGAACAGAGGTGTCCAATCACCATCCACCCGGCTCCATGATGTTCCCAGTTCTTTGAAGCTGATTGGCTGCCCCAGAGCTCTGCTCTGCACAAAAGCCTGCTCTCTGCCTCAGCAGCAATACAGTGCCCAGTGTGTGTCACCCTCTCATGGAAGTGGGAGCTTGGCCTGCTTAAAGCTAAACAGCTCTCCTGTTGCACCTCACAGGAGCAGGGAGTAGTTGTCTGAGTACCTGAGGCCCGGCCACCCCTACGGCCTTTTTAAGTCTCTTGTAGATGAATCTGGAGGTCTAGGTATGGACCGCTGAGGAGAAAAGCATCCAAGCTCTCTGAGAGGGCTCTCTCTGCTCTCTTACCAGGCCAATGCCACTGGGGGCGGTGGGCACGTGCAGATGGTGCAGAGAGCTATCCAGGACCTGACCTACCCCTCTCTGTGCTTCCCGGAGGCCATCAAGGCCCGGGGCATGGACAACACTGAGGACATCCCCTACTACTTCTATCGCGATGATGGACTGCTAGTGTGGGAGGCTATCCAGTCGTGAGTGCGACCAGGTTCCGTGGGAAAGGGAAATCCTGGGGAAGAGTAGTGGTGAGGCAGACCTACTCCTGTTGGGTGTCGATGGGGGGAAGCGGGGGAGGGCAGCCGAAGTCAGACATTAAGGAAAGACATGAGTGCACGAGGGACCTGGGGGACACCGACTCCTGCCTGCCCTCCTGAGCCAGGTTCACAACTGAGGTGGTGAACATCTATTATGAGGATGACCAGGTGGTGGTGGAGGACCAGGAACTGCAGGACTTCGTGAAGGATGTTTACGTGTACGGCATGCGGGGCAGAAAGGCCTCAGGTAAGCTGCCAAGAGTCTCTGCTTCTGTTGCGGGGCCATGCCTCTTGAGGAACAGGAGGCAGGAGACTGCCTCCAAGGGCACCCACCCACCTGAGTGGTCCCTCCCATCTCACCTCTGAGTGTCTTGTCTGGGCAGCTCTTTGAAAGTGTGGGTCGTGGGAGGGTGGGGAGCCAGGTATCGCTCACAGGGATGAACTCATGGTGTATGGCTTCATCTTAGGCTTCCCCAAGTCCATCAAGAGCAGGGAGAAGTTGTCCGAGTACCTGACGGTAGTGATCTTCACGGCCTCAGCCCAGCATGCAGCGGTAAACTTCGGCCAGGTAAGCCTAGCTAGCCCTCTCTAGGGGAGAACTGTCTCAGGTATCCCACAGTGGAAGCCACCACCAACCTCCCACCTCATTCCTCCCCCACGTCCACCCCCAACACCCGGCCCAAGGGCCTGCCCTTTTGACCCTTGCACCCCCATGCAGCCTGGAGCCAGCAGCAGCAGGCATGGATTCTGCATGTATACCTGAAGGCACCCACCTGGCTGGGAACAGTTGCAGGGAGGAAAAGGGTCTGAGGAGGGAGAGGCAAGGACATCACTAAGGGGAGGCCTGGGACCCCTGGCAGAAAAGCAAGGAGGATGGCAAAGGAGGGGGACAGGTCAAAGGTATGGCTTGGGAAACTAGGAGTGGGCCAAGAAAGGTAAGGTGGGGACATCAGAGAGTTGGGTGGTGCCCAAAGGGAGAGATGGAGCCTGCTAAGCTGGTTCCCCATGAACCAAGGAAATGTAGGCATGTGGGTCAGAGGTGGGCAGGCACTGGGCTTCTGGGGCACCCACGCTGTTGGTGCTGTTTCCACAGTATGACTGGTGCTCCTGGATCCCCAATGCTCCTCCTACTATGCGGGCCCCACCGCCCACAGCGAAGGGCGTGGTCACCATCGAGCAGATTGTCCAAACTCTACCAGACCGCGGCCGCTCATGTTGGCATCTAGGCGCAGTGTGGGCATTGAGCCAGTTTCAAGAGAACGAGGTGAGACCAGGCACTGCTGGGAGGCAGTGTGGGTCACTTGAGTTTCAACCCCATTCTCCAGCCCAGGGCTTCGGGGCTCTGGCTCAAGCTAGACACCTGCAGCCAAGAATCCTGACTCTAAGGTGGAACTGCTAAAAGGGGTTGGGAGCGGGTGGTACTCCACCCCAGGTCCTCAGCCTGGACCTGAGCCCAGGGCACGCTGGCAGCGGAGGGCATAGGCTCTGCTCCAAGTCACGAGAGAGAGAGAGAGAGAGAGAGAGAGAGAGAGAGAGAGAGAAAGAGAGAGAGAATCATCCCCTACCTCATGCCCAGTTCTTGATGTCTTTTCCATGTGGCTTCCTAGCTCCCCATAAGGAAAGTTAGAGCTTTCTGGTTCTTTCTAGGCACTCACAGCCATGCTAAGTGAAGGTCTTGGTGGACACAACCCTTTGCAGTGTTTCAGTGCTGTTCGTCCCCATTGGCAGTACCCTTCAGCCCGTCCCAGGCCTGCTAATGTGCTGGTTCCACGCTCAGTCTGAGCAGAGCAGCTGTCCCTAGGAGACTGACTAGGATGTCGAGTCTGACTTACCTTTTGCAAACTAAGCCTCACATCGCCCCACCTCTTTTCCAGCCGCCAACGCTGCAGATGTTGGTGTAAGCACACTACCTGCAGGGTGCTTACCTGCACCTCCAACCCCACTTTCCCTCCCTGGCACCCAGGGCCTTTGCCTGTCTCAAGCCTTAAAAGGAAGATGGAAAAGACAAAAGACAACAGGATTTTGTAGCCACAGAACCTCCAAGTTCCTCTGCACCTTTCTCTGTCTTAAAAACCACTTGGCAACCAGGAAGTAACTTCATTTTATAGCTCCAACCCTGAGCCTTTTGTAGGGAAAAGAAGGTAGCAGTTGTATGATCTGCTTTTTAAAAAATTGACATAGTTGCCCAGTGGTGGCGGCACATGCCTTTAATCCCAGCACTTGGGAGGCAGTGGCAGGTGGGTCTCTGATTTCGAGGCCAGCCTGGACTACAGAGCGAGTTCCAGGACAGCCAGAGCTCAGAGAAACCCTGTCTCCAAAAAAAAAAAAAAAAAAAAATTGACATAGTCATTTGTATATTTATGAGATAAAGTGGGGTGTGTCTATATATTGTAACTGTTCAGTTATGGCATCTGACCTATCACCCTGAACAAATCACTTCCTTGACAACGTTCAGATTCTTCAGGTTTATACAGATAGACTCTATCATTAACTATTTACCCTACCCTGCTATAGAACATTACTCACACCTCCTTTGAACTCAGCAATCTGCCGTTTCTCCTCTTCTCTGGTAGCTCCTTTGAGACGATCAGCTAGGACTTTCTTTTTTAGGCAGGGTCTTACTATATAGCCCTCGCTGGTCTGGAACTCTCAAAAGATCTGCCAGCCATTGCCTCCCAAATGCTGAGATTTTTAAAAGGGTGTGCGCCAGTGCACCTGGTGAGATAGCAGTTTTTAATATCCCATATATGGTAGCTCCATCTGCTTCTTTCTCGTAACAGTTTGGCCCCCAGGTTCATCTGTGTTCCAAAGACAGGATTTCATTGTGCATGGCCAAGTAGTGTTTTGTCATGTATCACTCTCAGCAGGTGGCAAAGGTCAAAGGTCAAAGGTGGTAAAGGTTGAGTGGATAAGCCTCTTCCTCCCCCCAAAGGACGAGGCCTACCAATCTATATGGCACTATCTTAAACTATCTTTCATTGTCTGATCCCCAGCTGTTTCTGGGCATGTACCCAGAGGAACATTTCATTGAGAAACCAGTGAAGGAAGCCATGCTTCGATTCCGCAAGAACCTGGAGGCCATTGTCAGTGTGATCGCTGAGCGCAATAAGAACAAAAAGCTCCCCTACTATTACCTGTCACCAGACAGGATTCCCAACAGTGTAGCCATCTAAGGCTGGCCGTCCCTGCCTCAGCATCTCTCTGGGACGGCCAGGGGCTTTGCCGGCCAGACCCCAGCTTGCCTGGGAGGCTCCGTGTGGACCTTCTGGCAGCTGGTGCCTCGTCCGAGCTAGCAGTGCTGCTCCTGGGCGGTCTGCTTGTAAACCAAAGGTCACTCTAGGATGGGCAGGGGCAGCACAAAGCTTTCGCACATGCCACTTCTTCCTGACTTCGGTGGGTGTACGGACACAGTTCAGGACCTCCCACTCAGAGCAGGGCTGTACAGCTGTGTTCGCCAGCCTACCTCAGTGCTTCATCACTCAGTAGCAACAATGCATCAGAGTAAGTGACAACTGTTCTGCGTGGGCCAGGGTACCTCTCCATTTATGCTTTGCCCAACTGCTTGCATGTAGCAAGTGCTTTAAAAGACTTCTTGAATTAAGAGTTTGTTAGGGGAGGGGAATAGGGTGAAAGTGGGAGGGAGGAACGGGAGGATACAAGCGATGGGATAACAATTGAGCTGTAATCTGAATAAGTTAATTGAATAAAAATATAAAATAAAATTGAAAAAGAGGTTGTTATAAAGTTCATTCAAAACAGGTGTCATTCTACATGCCATGTTCCTGTCAAGCCCGGCCCCACTGCCGCCAAACCCACTGTTTTCCTTTGATCACCAATTAAAAAGCTGAAGCCTACTACCTTCCCAAGTCACAGCATCCTCCCCGCTCCACACCAATGACCCTTTCTAGTTTTGTGAACTCTATTGGTATTCCAAATCAAACATACAAATCTAAAGGTTTGAATTTATGCTAGGATCCATATGTGAGCGAGCACATGTAACATTTGTCTTTCTGTGTCTGGGCCCTGTGTCTATCACTTTATCCATTTACCTGCTAATTTTGTTTCTGTGCAGCTGAACAAAATTCCATCATATACAGGTGCCATACTTTCACTACCCATTCAGCAGCCAAAGGAAGTGCAGGTTGCTTCCTAGTCTCTGCTGTTGCCTTCATGAATGGAGAGACCTGGAAGGACAGGGCCCCACCACGTCTGCTCCTGTGCCGCAGGCCAGCACGGGCATCACGGTCTGCATCCCTTCCTTTTCCTGCCAGCAGGGCATCTGTGATGACTAAGTGACATAACCCAGACACTACAGACGACGTCACAGGGATCTTAGCATCAGCGCGAACCCGCTCCCCGCCGTCTTACCTCTGGACCCTCTCTCCCCATGGCCTCACCGTTCTTCACTCGTGTGTGGGCTGGATGTGGTGCCCGAGCTTCCTCACTGGAAAACACTCATCACAAAATTCCTTTGTAAGAAAGGCTTTATTGCTACCTTTAGACACCCCGTGTATAGCACAAACAAATCCCTTGTACAGAGAATTATTCAAGCGGTAATACTGAGAAACAGTGAACATACACAAAGGATTTAAAAAATTAGAGATTTAGATTACTAGAAAGTTTCTAAGAAAAATTTAAAATGTGAAGTGCTTTTCAGAAACTACACTACACACACCAGTGTAAATTTGGTTTTTATTGACAATCAACTTTAAACATTGCATCTAAATGTGCACCAGTTACACACCTTCATCAATCACTTCCAACACAAAGACATGCCTTTGTCTCCCTCTGTTTTGGGCTTTCCCTGGGCTACAGCCATAAGCTCCATTATATTTCAAATACGCATTTGAGTGTGTCTAACCATACCCACAGGGCTACAGCTTTTCACCCTGCCCGTACAGCCTCTGGCCTCCTGTCATTCAGACACTACCCAAGGCCTTGAACTGCCCTGTCCCTCACTGCCCAAGGCCTTCACATCTGTGTCCAGGTGGAGATAACCACGGGTTTGGAAACTAGGCCTACAGGACTGAAGAACGTACTGAAGCCAGAAAAGAGAGACACAGAGCCCTGGAGTAAGAAGAGAACTTCTACAATACTTCCAGGAAATTCTTTCAATAAATTCGAGCACAACCACCAATGACTTACAGCTAAAGCCAAAGGTGTGCCAATGGGTCTGTGACACAGGGGAGTGAAGGCCCAGGTAGAGAGAAGGGCTGGCAGTGGCACCCTGAGACTACCTCCTTCTTCATGACCCACAGGCACAAGCCCTCCTGGCCCCAAGGCCTCCTCCTAGATGTCCTTGGCTGCTTGGTTCAGCCATATGCCATTTCCCCACTACATCCAGGCTCAAAGTAAGGAGCAATGGGATAAATAGACAACCCTGCGAAATTACTCAGAGGACAACAAGGACGGGAGGACCTGGGCAGACCCAGAGCTCTGCCAGCATGCTTCACAGCACATGCCTTGCAAGTCTCCTGCAGTCAGTCACCAGTGGATACAGCTGTTTGCTAGATCAGACAAGCTGCAGGAAAAACAAGCAAGGGGGAACTGGGAGGGGAAGAGGGATGAATGACAGATTTCATCAGAGAAGCCAGAGAAGAGATGGCCTTAAGCCATGGTTTTAAAGTCACCTTATCCATGTGGTGGTACAAGCCACCTGGACAGCTGGCTGTGCCCTCTCCTCTCTGCAGAAGCCTCAGTGCCTGGTTGGGACTTTATACTTAAACCCACCTCCATCTTCATGTGACTGCCCACCCACTGTTGGAGCATCATGTCAAGGACAGATGAACAGGACCAGGGGCTCAGCCGCAGCAGCTGCTAAAGAATGCAGTCAGGGCTCCCTAGTGGGCAGTCTGTAGCTGCCTGGTGTCCTCAGACTGAGAAGGTGTGTGAGTAATTGCACTTTGGGGCATAGTGAACACAGGGGGACTTCAGTGGTCTGGAAGAGAGAGGGCAGGCTGACCTAAGGGGTGGGCTGATTGGATAATGGCTGAAAGCCCTGGCAGAACAGCTCCACGACTGAACCTCGTGTCCCCAAAGAGTAGACAAGGGGTAACAGGACGAAACCTACTCCCACAAGCCTTCCAGCCTCCGCCTGTCCCTGCAAACTAAACACAGGGCTTCCTATAGGAACCACAAGAGATTCATCTTGGGTTTGCCTCAGTCTGTGAAGGTAAGTGGAGCAGCCAAAGTTGAGGGAGATGGACAGGACCCTAGGCACTGCCCCACCCACCTCAGGAGGCTCTGAAGACCCTGTAGTACGCTTCTGGGGTCCCTCTTGTCACATTGTGAGTTGAGTTGACTAATGCCAGGCACTTCTGACAATGGCCTTCAAGAAAAAAAATGTTTAGCAGACTTCTTAATGGGACAAAGGCCATTTAAAGATGGTGATTTGGCTTTGTCTGTCCTGTGAAAAATAGTGTAGGTGGTAATCCCAATGACAGAATAGCTCAAGCATGGAGGTAAAGACCCTAAATGATCCTGTCAAGTCTGGTTAAGGCGATGAGTGGGTGTGGACCAGGTCAGGACACAGTGGTCCATGCAGCTGGCTGCTCATGCCAAGGCCTCATCCCAAAGCTGACCTGTTCAGCTCATAGCCCTCAGCAGTAACACCACAGCACGTTGGCAGCATAGGCAAATGAATGTGTACAGCAGAGGTGCATCACAGGGTGCCCACAATGCGTGCCCACTCCATCTGGAGACATGCGTTGGTCAAAGGAGCATTTTTTAAACACTCAGTTTGATTCAGATCCATCTCAAAACCCTTCCATTTCAATGCTGACAAAAGAGAAACGTATGGGTGGGCTCATGAGATAGGACTTGTCAGGAAACAGGCTGAAACCAGAGGAACTACACCCTTAGCATCCATTAAATCCCATGGAGTCTCAGACCTGTCTGTCTTGCTTTAAGCCAAGTCCTTTCTGGACATGGAAGGGCATCTACTACTCAGAATATATAAGGCAGAAATGGTTTCAGTTTGATTTTGATGCAAAGAGAGAACAGGGGCGATAAAGAGAACATTTCTAAAGGTGACACTCCAAAGTGTCACTCCCACTAGACACAGAAATTCCAAAATAAAAACTTTGATAAAGTGCTGTTAGCTCACTGAATCACATGCCAGCAGACACAGAGCCCCAAGGCCTCATCTGCCCCAGAGCAACGTGGCAGCATCAGCCGAGGGAGGCAGGGGTCTGTGTCTGCAGGCACTGCTCCCCTCAGACTCCTAGCTCCCAGCAGCAGCAGCAGCAGCAGCCCTCCAGGGCCGCGCTGCTTTGCTCTCCACCAGCCTCCTCCACGCTGCTCTGTCTTCTGGCTTAACTCTGTACTTCCTTAGTCTTCTCAAGACCAGAGGCTGGAACTCAGCCAGCTCCGCACAGATACACGGGCTCTCCCACCTTCCCAGCTCATAGAGAGCCCTGGCAGAACGGGCCCCAGTGGCACCTGCCCCACAGGAATTCTAGGATATCCACACCAAGGAAGGTTGAGAAAAAGAGAGGCCACTATAAATAGTCACCTGCCCAGTCTATGCTATTAAATGACAGAAGGAAGGAACACAATTGGCAGTAAACAAATTCCTTCAGCTCGTAGTGGACATCAAGGAAATGGCACCCTGCACAGCGTCAGACGTTAATAATTCCTGCTCCCGTGTCCTCAGGCTCTGTGCAAGAAGAGTTTGTGGTGGAACGACACACCCCATGTCCTTCTTTATTTTCAAGGGCGGGCTCTGTTAGTGCAGACTTTTCAAAAATATTCTTTTTACTTGTTTCTGGACAGTTTTGAACATAGATCACTCTATTGTAAGCCTTGAGTCTTTTCCATAATTGTAGGTACACCTTGCACTGAACGTACATAAAGAGAAGTCCTCCGGTGAAGCCGATGGCCACAACTACCAGCTTAGTCCAGAAAGGCCACTCCAGGATTCCTGCAAGGGGGAGACTCAGTCAGCCTATCAGAGGCCTCGTGTCACAGGTAAGCAGGGCTGCTCAACTCCCACAGCCAGTCAGCACACTCCTTACTCATCAAACCCTCCACTCCCCCAAAGCAGCATGAAGGGTTCTTTCTCACTGTAGTTTACGCTACTCCAATTCCACCTCTTGTCATTGGCTTTGAAGACAGAGAACTAGCCAAAGGGATGTTTGGTGTCTCCTCCTCCTCAGTATTCACCCTTTGTAACCCCAGCTGTTCAAGCCCCAGGACCTGTATACAGCACTCACCTGTCACCTGACCCTGCTTGATCTCCTCTGCTGTGCGGTCAATGAGCACATACAAGGACCACACCACACAGGTGATAGCAATGACATGGAACGTCACTGAACACATGATCTTCCTGCGCTCACTGGCAGTCATTTGCAACTTCTCCCACTGGAAAGGACAACACAGACAGCATAAGGCACAGACTCAGAACAAAGGACCACAATGGCAGTGAGTGTTGCTCATGGCTATGATCGGCTTTCCTCCCTCCCTCTCCCAGGACAGATCAATATCCCCAAACACCCCAAACTACTTTAAGCCACTTGGCTTCAACGAAGTAGCAGACACAGGCAGCTTCCTATGCAATGAAGAGAAGCTCGGACTGCGCTGGGCAGTGATCCCCCGTCAGCTAGTCGCTTACTGCTGTAAGCAGACAGTGAAGGAGCATGTCAGTTGAGGCCAGCTGCTCTGTGTCAGGTCTGCGCTAACTGACATGGATGAGTGGAGGAGCGATGATGCCACAACACACTAGGGATGGGTCACATCTATGTTGTAAAGGTGAACGGCCGAAGGCTCTCACTCTTTGCTCCTTTGCTACTTTGACAGCAACAGCTTGAAATCGATGCTTAAGAGATCCTGGTACAAGCAGCCTCTGCCAGGGCCGTCCCTCTAGGAGCTCATTAACTTACTCCAAACAGACTGGCCTTGTCATTTACAGGTTCCCAAATCAGAAGAAAAGACATAAAAGCAGAGAGAAAGAACAGAGTGTAAACATTTTGCATACCTTCTGCTAACGATGGCCACAGACTATCAGGCTAAGCTGAAGACGGAGCTTCACTGATGATCTGTACAAGCCATGTTACAGAGTCATGTGACAGATTGGTACAGAGCAGGTGCCAGGAGACTGTGACCAGGCAAAACATGTTCTTGAGCAGCTTGTACCTGCCTGCTCTAACACCCAACTGCTTTGTGTTGGGGTGTTAGAAGCAGTAAGATCCTGGGTTTTCCCACCTGAAGCAGAGCCAGCATGTTGGTGTCTTCTGTGCCTGGATTCCCACAGCTCAACCCTTTACACTCAGGAAGTACTCACACGCACCACCTCAGTGGATACTTTCCTGCACAGGCCATCCTTTAAAGCCCTTTCACTTCACCTGCAAATCTTACACACCTAGAACTACTCCCAAAGCCAAACTATCTACAGTGCTCCTCCTCCCATGAGATTGGCCTATGAGATCACTTCTTTCTCTGTGCGGTCCACTGCCAGCAAACTTTGCATTGAACCGGCCCCATAATGTGTAAGTCCCCTAGCACCTTATATATTAATGCTGTTGGCAAAGTAAGAGCCTTTTTTTCTCCTTCCAAATATGACCTTTTGTGCTGGGCAAAGCGAGAGAAGTATGAAACTGACAGGACAAATGGGAGGCTAGTGCCAGGAAGGCAGCAGAGACTTGGGCAACTCCTCATCTAGCAAATACTTAGCATAGACAAACTGTGCTGAACTAGGCTGTGTGCTGGGAAGAGACACTCGTCACTGAGGGTCCAAACAAGAGGCACATAAGAAGTTAAATGCTGAGCTCGCTGTCGCAGGGTAGTTGGTGGTCAAAGGAGAACAGGGAGAGCAAATCAGTCTTCGTGTGAAGGAGAGAGACACACTCTGAATAAAGGTCAGACCTGATCTACAACATCAACTCCAGCCCCTGATTTTTAGAGCAGTGAACACAGTGGTCAGAGTATAGTCTGAAAGGGTGACTCTACCAGAGCGCCCCTTTTTACGTACTTTCCTCAAAGGTTTCAGCTTGGTCTCCATGATGAACTCGTACTTGCAGAGCTCACAGCAGCGCGTGTCAGAACTCTTGATCCACTGCTGCAGGCAAGCCTGATGCACAAAATGGAGGCTTCCTGTGCAGTGACAGGGGGTGATCAGAGGGCTCTCGTCATCTCCTTCACAGTGGCAGATCCTATGGTGGAAGGAAACTAGTCAGTGAAAGTACAGCCGCTAGCAGGGAAGAGGACGCTAAAGCAGAAGGCCAACTCCTCTGCCAACAACAGCTCAGAAATGAACACCATAACAGTGACTGTCAGCACAGAGACACACACGCGGAAATGAGAACAATCACGATTACTGGACATCAGCTTACCACATCAGCAACATCAGGATGGCATTGGCAACAGAAAGGGAAGAATGATACAAGAAGTGACAAAATCGGCATTTTTAGAGCAGACTTCAAACTTTGAAAAGATAAAATTTAGACAATAAAGACACCTTCCAGATATAAGGCATTAGAGGAAAAACATTTCTGTAAACCAAAACGAGTGCTCTTACCTCCAAACACCAGTGGATTAACAGGCTTCCTCTCTAGCGAAATCACACCCTCATCATCACAGGCACCAGAGCCACACCCTTCCACCCTCTCTTGGAGACTGAGCAGAGACCAAGTACTTTGTTTCCAGTTAAAACTCCCCATGGCTCTGCAACTCCCTCTCTTTTGGGGACTAGCACAGCACCGAGTGAGAATTATTAAAGCAGCCAGTACTCCCAAGGGATCATCAGGATTCAAGCACTAACCTCCACAGAACAAAGATGCTTCCCAACAGCTGAGCAACAGGTAGGAAAAGCTGTTCTGAAGACAGCCTGGCCCAGGCTGGCTAGAGTGCTGGGTTACTTGAATCAGGAACAAGTTTTCTGACCCAACCAAACGAAATCTAACAGCTGACACTGAGAAGGGAGACTAGTGGAGGCACAAGAGTAGGGACAGAGGAGCTCAAAGAATTTTTGGTAGAGTCTTGACCTTGGCAAGGGTAGCACACACCTGAAGTCAGAGGGAGCAAAGGAGGGATGAAGGGATGTGGGCAGGCTACTGGAGACCAGTCACTCCTACCACACTCACAGGGGCAAGCTAGAAAGCTGGTGCTTTCTTCCCCCATATTTAGGCAAAGCCTGTTTATTTTGCTCAGAGGGGTCGACATGGCCTTTAATATGTGTAGTTTCTGGTTCTCATGATGTTAGCTTCCAAGTGTTATCACTGTTTGGAGGACACAAATGCTTTACAGCTGGCAATTGATGTCTTACTACTTCACTTTCCAGAAACTTCACATATTAAATCAAGGTAAGGTTATGAAGATGTTACCAGAAACAGCCAGATAGTGGTTCCTGGCAAACCAACCTGCAGGCATCCCCTGAGGTGGACACAGGAGAGATAGGGGTGCATTTTTCAGAGAGCGGAGAAGGACAATCCAGGTCACTGTCCTTCTCTACTGAGCAGAGGGGTGCACGCAGGACCCTGCTCTTCAGTTTGACAGACGTTGTGTCCTCAAAGACGTCATCATCTCCCATTTCATCAGAACAGAAGTCCGTGCTCCCTGCCAGCCAGCTGGAGGACTTGGCGGCATACAGATGGCTGGCATGGCTCTCCAGCTCATGGAACCTATGCAGGCTGCTGGCACTTGAGCCACGGGAGAGTGAGAACAGGTACCGGAGCAGTCGCTGGCTTCTCAACCTAGTCTCGCCATCAGCTTTCTCCTCCAAAAGTGGGATGCGCACACTCCCCTTGCCAGCTTCCCTCTTTGAGGCAGCTGAATGGTTGGTGGGAAGGGCTAAGACTCGAGAGTGTTTGGAATGACCGAAGGGTGGGCAGTGCTCTGCTCTTTTTTCATGATGGAGCCTGTTCTTTTTGAGAGATGGGCCTTGAGGGAGCACCAATTTCCCTTCAGAACATGTTCTTTCCATATAGTCAAAGCTCTCCAAAGCATCCTGGGTCTTCTCACCCACATCACTTAGTGACTTTGAGAATCTGAGTGCTCTTCTGGCCTTGGTATTCTTAGCAGGCCTCAAGGCTTGGTCCCAGTCTGAACCAAAGGGATTTCTCTTTGTTGCCTGCAATGTGTCTTTACAGATAACTGTCACAGTGAGCCCTTGTGTCAGAGAACTCTGGTATGGAGAAGCTTTCAAGACAACAGCAGACTGCACGGGACTGTAGTGACAACACTCAGAAAACACTGCACTGGAACTGCATGCAGAACAGTGGAATAAAGCACAGAAAGGAAAAACAAGTTTAAAGAGAGCAGACATCAAAGTGGAGAAATGAGACTGTCTTATAACTTGGCAAGCAAACAGCACACAAAACCGGGCTGTTTAGACCTAAGGTGGAATGATCAAGTAAACGGAACACTGAGGATTCTGGGCCGACACAAGCCACGGGAACATGTGAAGCCGAGTGTTACCTGCAGATGTCCTGGTTGGATGGTGTGACAGAAGTACGAGAGAAGGAAGACACTGGCGCCGTCGTGGATGGAGGACTACTCCCAGCCTGCAACGACACACCTTCAGTCAGTGTTTATTAAGAGACCAAGAGACCCAGACACACTGTCTCCTTGTGGATGTCTGCTAGTTCCCACTGCTTTGAGAGGAATGTTATGTTTTGTTGAGACAGGGTCTCATTTTGTAACTTTGGCTGGCCTGGAACTCACTGTGTAGACCAGGCTGCCCTGAACTCACAGAGATCAGCCTGTCTTTGCCTCTGAGGGCTGGGATTAAATGTGCGCACCACTATGCCTGGCTGGAAAAATCATTAGATTCCTACAAGTCCAGGCAAGGCAACTATGACCCCATTTTTTCTCACTGTGGAGAAAAATATAGCTAAGAGATACTTCGTCACCACAGACTATCACTTCCAAGCACTAAGTATGTAATTTAATTATGTCATGTACCTCACACACAGAAGCCAAGTGCTGGGCCTCAAAATCGTACCACCTTGTCACAACTCTGGGCCAAAGATCCTAGGGCTAAAAAGGAGATAGGAGCATATGATGGTTCCCAAGAAGTCTGCTCCTTGAATTCTGAATTATTAAGGAACATACTCAAGAAATTTAAACCTGAAAGAATATGTAACAAGAGCTCACAGGACACCGTAAGGCCTGTGAGCAGTGGTAAACAAACCAGAAGAAGGGAAAGGATCTAAACAGGGTTTATCTCAGTAAGAAATGGATGAAGATAAACAGGAACCAGAAGAAGAACTGAGCCAAGGATGTAAAACCACTGCAACTCCCGAGGCTTTAACAAGACTCATTCTCTAGCCTTCAGGGCCCTGGTACCTTTCACACACCTTTATTTTACTGACAGTGACAGCACATGCTAGGTATGAAATCTGTGAGATTTTACTGTTGTACAAATCCCAGAGTAGACTTCTAGAGACCTACATGGCACAGTCCAGTCACTCCACGTGGCCTCCTGAGCTGATCCTGAGCTGGAGTTAATAGGAGATGGGTGAGGCTGCTGGTGCTATGATGCACTGTGTTACAGGGCTCCTTTTATTTACAGCATTTCTTTTATTCTCTTCCTATGCAGCTTAGCCTGCAAGCTCATGGTCCTCTTGCTTCAAGCCCCCCAATGCCAGGATTACAGTGTGTGCCAGCACGCCTGACTCACAGTAAGAGAATGTACTCTAAACTAACGATAACTATAGTACGCAGAGCAGTGACACCACTGGTTATTGTTGTACCCCGTTTATTAACTGTGTGGATACAGCAGCACTGCACCAGCATCCACACACACACATGAGTAATGTGCTGCACAAGGCATTCAGAAGCTACAGCATTCCTGGAGGAATTTTCCACCTGCATCACGATCTTATGGGACCACTGCTATTCAGTCCATTGCAGGCCAAAATATCACTGTGTGGCACATGCCTATGAGCACATCCATGTCTCCTTACAACAGGGAGCCTAAGTGACAATCTGCTCTGTGAAACCCAAATCGCTGCAGGAAACAGCATCATTCATTGAGTAAGTTCCATCTGACCTAAAGCCTGCCCCATGATTCCAGAGAGCTCTACTCTGGCCACAATTCTCAGACTAAGAACTAGCCTCGCATTCTAAGTGCACCCTAGGAAGATACTCTCATCTTGGCACTCTACCAATGGAACATCAGCCATATAAACAGTACTGCTACCTCCCAGAAGCTGCCCTCTGTCCCCTACTGCCAGTGTCCAAGCATACTACTAGCCTAGGAAAAGACAAAACAAAAACCAACTTTGCAGCACAAAATTAAACATACTCTATCCAACTCAATCTCAAGAAATTTGATTCTGAAGATAGATGTTACCACAAGGTAGGTACACACTGAAGTCACCAGGATTATGCAGGTAGCACACCTGAGTCATCAAGGAAGGTGCACTGTCTAACGGAATGTGCATATGGACACTGGGCAGCATTCTAGTTAGCTGGTCAGTTTGACCCAATCTAGAGTCATCTGGGAGGAGGGAACCTCAGCTGGGGAAATGCTTTTATCAGCTTAACCTGTAGGCCAGTCTGTGGATGAATTTTCTTGCCTGATGAATGATATATAAGGGTCCAGACCACTGTGGGCAGTGCCACTCCTGGGCAAGGGAGCCCTGGGCTGTATAAGAAAGCAGGCTCAGCAAGCCAGTAGGCAGTGTTCCTCCATAGGTCTGCTTGAGCTCCTACCTCCAGGTTCCTGCCCTGCTTAAGTTCTTGCCATGATTTCCCTTTGTGAAACTATGTAAACCGTAAGATAAGGTAAACCCTTTCCTTTCCAAGTTGCATGGTTCTGGTCTTTTCAGAGAAAAAGGAAGCAAACTAATACAGGAATTGGTACCAGAATCACAAGGTACTGCTGTGACAGATCTGATCAATGTTGTTTGGGGAGGATTATGAAAATGTTTGGAATTTTGGGATAGAAAAGACATTAAGTACCCATAAATTAATGAGCTGTTATAATAACTTAGAAGATAAGAATGCTGAGACCAGTTCAGAAGATGGATGCCTGATTTATGTATTTTATAGGGGAGGGCTACTTATGGGTTACTTAGAGTTGAAAATCTGTGTTTTCTAGTCAGCCGTGACTAAATAATTAGCTATGGTCTACAAGAGACCAGAACTAATGAAATCAAATATTTGCTTTACTGGGACAATTAATGCTGGAGCTGAAAAATCAGGATTACAAGAAAGCAGCATCACTAGGTGAAAGCTGTTGGGAAGCATTCTCTCATGACGAGCACATCGAGTTGTGGTTCAGAGATGGCCAAGGCTGCATCTCAAACTAGTACCTGATCTTAATAACGTACAAGCTTCCAGATGGTACAGGTTTTGATGGCATGAAAGCTACAAGGTTAAAGGGGTCAAACTTGTACAGCAGCTGAGGCTTGGCATTGTAAATCCAGGAGAAACCACAGATGAAAGTACAGCCTCAATTGAAGTGTACATGCCAAGATTGAGGGGTCATGGAGAAAATCTAGTTTGGCACCCTGTGACATGGTCAAGTCCCAAAGAGAGGCCATGAGACCTTTCGTGAAGATGCAGTCAGTGGAAACAATAGCATATGGAGTTGCCAGGGCCGTGGGATGACGCACAAGGATAGTTGCAGGGGAGGAATAAAGGCAGCATGAGCCTCTGAGACAAGTGGCATGTGTTGATGATGGGAGAGCCAGAGAAGAGGAGCAGCACAAAGCCCTTTGAAGCCCCAAAGACTGTGAATTCCAGATGTCAGACACTGGGCTACTTAAACATCTGCACTTGGGTTTTGTTTCAATGGGTACTTTAGATAGACTTTGGATATTTTAAAGAGACTGGATTTCTAATGTGTTTGAAAATGTAAAGACCAGGGGACTTTTAAAAAGTATACGCTATACTTTATGTTGTGAAAGTAACATGGAATTTTGGGGTTAAAAAAAGAAATGTTATGGTTTAATAGTGATGTGTTTGTATATCAAGTTAACAAGGGATCAACTGTGCTGGTTAGTTTTTTGTCATTTTGACACAAGCTGAGAAAGAACGACAAATGAGAAAATACCTTCATCAAACTGGCCTGTAAGCAAGTCTGTGAGGGCATTTTCTGGATTAATAATTGACACAGGAGGGTCTAGACCACTGTGGGAAGAGCCATCCCTGCACAGGTAGTCCTAGCCTGTATAAAAAGGTGGGCTAAGCAATCCTTGAGAGAGCAAGCCAGTGAGAATGTTCCTCCATGACTCTGCCTGAGCTCCTCCTCCAGGTTTCTGCCCTGCTTAAGGTGTCCAGACTTCCCTTCACAAGGAGCAGTAAGTTGTAAGATGAAGTAAACCCTTTTCTCCCCCAGGCTGCTTTTGGTCATGGTCTTTTTCACAGCAACATGAAACAAACTGAGAAAGGCACATTCTTGAACACATCAATAGAGCTCTTAGGAATGGAAAGTTTGGTTGACTTGGAGGCACAACAATCACAAGCCCATGGTAAGTTCTATCACTTCTCAGGGTTCTTCCTTACATAAAGTGAGAGGGTCTCAGGACATGTGGCTAATACCTCATCACTCTCCACCTCATGTCGCATAGGCCTAGCTACATGCATCACCCTTCTCCTTTCCCAGCATCTTCAATAGGCAGCAGCCACATAGGCCCCGCCCCACCCACGCCTTTGGAGCTCCTCCTGTCCTGTGTTAAGCGCACAAGGTCTTTACTGTCAACCACACAGGGAGGAAGCCTGAGACCTACGTTAAAATGTCCCAATTCCTGCCATCTCTGGTATTCTCTGTTCTCTAGTCCCCAAACCATTTTGAGACTGAAAACCTTCAGAAGCCGGCTCTGACTACCTGCCACAGGAAAAGCCAAACATATATCATGAGGGCACAGTACCTAAGAAAGGCAAAAGTATATGCTCTTGTTAGATCACAAAGTTTTAAGAAAAAATTAAAATCTACTTAAGCTATTATACATAAATAACTTCAATAAATGCTTATTCCTTGAATAAAAACAAAAAAGCCAGCAAGCTATGGGTATGCATTTAGAAACCGAAGACCAATCTACATACACATAAATCACCAACATGTTTTTATGTTTTTTTATTTGAGGGGGGTCCAAGACAGGGTTTCTCTGTATATCCTTGGTTGTTCTGAACTCACTTTGTAGACTAGAATGGCCCCTAACTCACAGAGATCCTCCTGCCTCAGCCTCCCCAAGTGCTGGCATTACAGGTGTGCGCCACTGCACCTGGCTACCAAAATGCTTTTTAAAGAGACTGATTTGTTGTTGGCATCAAGCACAGGGATGTCCATCATTCTCCTAACATGGACCCAGAGGACTGCCCTGACCACAACAAAAAGAAGCCTCTAGCTCCTAACAGATTCCCAGTAGGTTCTGTTTTGGTGGTTTGAATGAGGCGTCCTCCACAGCCCTGGACATTTGATTACCTGGTTCCCAGCTGGTGGAGTTATTTGGGGAAGCTCAGGAGGTGTGGTTTTGTTGGAGGAAGTGTGTCACTGGAAGTGGGCTTTGTGAGCTAAACAACTTGCTACATTTTTCGTTTTCTCTCTCTTCCTGCCTGTAGTTAAAATATGAGCTCTCAGCTTCCTACTCCAGTGGCCACGCCTATGCTTTGCCACCATGGACCCTTGACTCTCTGGAAGCATAAACCCAGACAAATTCTTTCTTCAGTAAACTTCCTTGGTCATAATATTTTATTACAGCAACAGAAAAGAAACTAGTACAGAAGCTGGTACTGGAGAGTTGGGCTGTTGCTGCAAGAGGCCAGACCTTATGCTTGGTCCCCAGTTGATGGACTGACTGGGAAGGATTAGGAGTTGACGTGTTGTTGAGGGAGGTGTGTCACTAGGGGGTATGCTTTGAGGTTTCAAAAGCCCATGACATTGCTAGTTAACCCTCTCTGCCTCATACTTGTGGATCAAGATTTAAGTTCTCAGCTACTGCTCCTGCCATGCCTTCCTGCCTGCCCCCATACGCCCCACCATAACGGCATGGACTCACCCTTTGGAACATGAGTGCCAATAACCTCTTTCACAACTTGCCTCTATCATGGTGTCTCTTCACAGAAGTTGGAAAGTAACTAACACACTACTTTTTAAATACATGAACAGTTAGTACAATGGAAGGCAAACTAGGCCTTTGGAAACAACACTTTTCATTTTTGTCTGTGTATGAACTAAGCTTTAATGTAAAACATATGCCTCACTACAGATCAAAGGAAACTGAAAGTAACTATAGGAATGTTATTTCTACAAGGAAAACAACAAAATCAAAATGAATAAAAGAAATCATGCTATGGTGTCAGGACAGAGACCTCAGAAGTGAATGTTGACAGCTCCCAGGGAGGAAAGTCTTCCCTCCACACAGGCACTTACCACGTACGTGAGATTCATCTGGCTGGGCAGCCAATCAGTACAACTTAGTGACTTAAAACTACACAAATGAGCTGGGCCTGATAGTGCAAGCCTATAATCCTAGCACTCAGAGGTAGAGGCAAGAGATGAGTTTCAGGCCAACCAGAGCTTTATAGCAAGACCTGTGTGAAGAAAACAAAACCAAAGGAAACCAAAACCAACCAAGCAAACTCCCAAACAATGACAACAAACTCCCACAGAAACTTATTGTCACTGTTCAGCGGAGCCCTAGGTGTAGCATGGTAAGAATCTCTGCTCAGGAGCCCCAGGAGCAGCATAGATCTTTATTCATTATAGTCACTTGTAGAATGTAGTTCCTGGCAGCATTTAAACACAGAACCCAATCTGTTTGCTGGCTACCATTCAAGGCTACATTCAAGGCCCATCTCATGACCCCTCTCTATCCTTAGACCCACTTGTGCTGTCAATCTCCCTAAATTCCCTTTCTGCCACCAGCTATAGAAAATGCTCTCCTTTTATTCATAGCATTTCAGTAAGGCCATGTGTTCAGTCTAGGACAGTCTCTGTACTCAAGGGCAGGTGTGCTATATGAAAATGGGAGTACAACTCAGGCCTTCCCCAGGCCACAGGGTGGAACACACTGGGCATGGTATTTTAGAAACCCTGTTTATCGGAGTACCTTTTAATTTGTGTCTCCTTCCCAGGAAGCTATAAAGGTTACTGCCCTCCTACTTCAAACTAAAGGGTAGTGATTTGCTGTTCACCACCCGCTCAGCAGACCTGACTTCATAAAGTAGACTCGGCGGCCTCGCTTGGTGTTTCAGGCACTGAGATATGCAGATGGAGATTGTGTCTCAGTGAAATTACTCTGTGGAAGCCCATGCTTCACAGTAAGAGGCTCTCTTCTATAAATAAATAGCCAGTTGTGTCCAACCTAAACAGTGGCTACAATTAGAGAAGAGGCCACTCTGTGGCTGCTCTGATACGTACATCATGGCTCTTGCTGGAAGGCTGTGCCAAGAACCAGTCTTCATAAGAGCAATTAACTAGTCTGGCCACTAAAAAGTGAATAGACAGTATAGAATTCATGGAGGAGAATGCATAATAAAGAATTACTGAATACAATTAGTATCTGCATTGCAAATGACTCAATGCTGCCTAGCAGGTCGCACTAACACTGAATTCTCTTCTTAGCCTGATGGCACAGTCATGTGGGCAGCAGTATGTCTCCAGTACAATGAGAGGCACAGGGCGGAGCAGGGAGAGGAAAGCAGCCACAGAAATGCTTTCTTAAGACTTGCCTTCCTAAAGTCTCCACAGCTGGAATAACAACAAAGTAGCTCATGTTTATAATAAAGAACAGCAAAGGCAACAAATTCTAAGCAAAGATGTCTCCATAGATCCAGACACTAAAGTTGTGACCATATAAAGGGTCAAAATCACCAGTGATGGGTTTGGTCCAAGGGCTGTGTCTGTGTCTGTGCCTATGTATATTACTCAAAAGGTCCTTTCACTACTGTAACTTCCTTTAAACAGTGAGTTTTAGGGTGGTAGCAAAAGAGGTTTGACTCCAGAGTCCTCACTGTGCTCTCTGGACACTCCATTGAGTGTACTGCCAAGCAGAGTTTAATCATTTAAGTATCAGGTCAAGGTCCTGAGGAGTCAGTAACCAAGTTCAAGGACAGAGTTCCATTCCTAGAATCAACAGGGCTTGTGGGAAGAAGCTTGGCACTATGGTGCCCACTTGTAATCCCACCACTGGAGAGGTAGAGACTGGTGGATCCTGAGGTTTGCTGGTGAGCCAGTCTAGCCTACTTGGCAAGTTCCAGGGTACTGAGAGACCCTATCTCAAAAAACAGGGGATGTAACAGCCAAGGTTGTCCTCTGGCCTCCACATGTACATGCACTCACTTGTGCACTTGAACACACGTAAGTGTATACACATTTGCACACAAACTAATTATTATCAAGCCAAGCCACAAGCCTGCTGCAATGATCAAATAAAACCCGAGGGAAGGCAGGAAGGCCACACAGAACATCAGTGTTTGCTCGAAAGCTTCTGTGCAGACCTGTGCAGACGACACAGTGAGTTCACAGGTTCCACCTCTGCTAGGACTAACCCCTTCCTAGTGTACAGCCCACGTCCCCTCCTCAGGTGGACAGAGCTTCTGTTTAGGCCTCCTGTCTTGCCAGCCTTAGTTCACGAGGCACACAGCTAGAGAACGCTACTGTTGAGAACACAGTACACCACACTAGACCTGCTGAGTTTCAAGTAGGAAAATGAAACCAGCCATTTTAAAAGTCCATGGTGCACGCCTTTAATCCCAGCACTCGGGAGGCAGAGGCTGGTGTATCTCTGTGAGTTCAAGGTCAACCTGGTCTCCAAAGGGATTGCAGGAAAGCCAGGACTGCACAGAGAAACCCTATCTCAAAAAACAAAACAAAAACAAAGAGAAGTCCATATCTCCTTCTCCTTAAAACACACACGCGCGTGCGCGCGCGCGCGCGCGCGCGCACACACACACACACACACACACACACACACACACACACATTTTTCTAGGTAAACAAAGTATATCAGCCTTGGCTTCATGCATATAGGGCAAGTAGTCTACCAGTGAGAAACTACCAACCCATGTCTTAACAAAAAGAAGTTTCTGAAGCTGTCTTAAAACGTCAGCAGCCCAGAAGGCTAGGGTGCTCCCAGCAGCCTCAGAAGGCTAGGGTGCTCCCAGCAGCCCAGAAGGCTAGGATGCTCCCAGCAGCCCAGAAGGCTAGGGTGCTCCCAGCAGCCTCAGAAGGCTAGGGTGCTCCCAGCAGCCCAGAAGGCTAGGGTGCTCCCAGCAGCCTCAGTCTTACTCAGTCCTAGGCCCCACAGCTTCTGTCTCTGGGGATGCGCCTATAACCACCTGCAGGGCTGGCTCTGCCTTGGGTTTTTCCTCAAAAGAAGCTTTTTACCCTTTTATCCCATGTCTTGCTTCCTTCCTTCCATTACACCAAGGTTTATGAGGATGGAGAGATTACTCAGTGGTAAGTCTGAATCCCCAGCATCCATGTAAAAAGCTAAGTGTGGTGGTATTCACCTGTAAGCCCAGTGCTTCGGGTGAGGGTGGAGACAGGCAGAGCCTAGAAGCTCACTGTGAGCACTGGGAATAGAACTCCAGCCCACAGGAAGAGCAGTGGGTCTCTATTGCCTCTTGTATTCCACTCCACTTATCTGCATGCTTTATGTGACGTCATCCTGCTTGTTGCTATGTATAGTCTAACTTGAAATCAAGAACAGCAGCACCTTCCTCCAACACTGCTTTTTTTTTTTTTTTTTTTTTTTTTTTTTTGCTCAGTATTACTTTAGCTAGCTAGGTTCTTTTGTGCTTCCATAAGCATTTTAGGATTTTGTTTCTATTCCACGAAAAAAATTCTACTGCCATTTTCAAAGAAATTGCACTGAGTGTATAAATTACTCATAGACTATATGTGTTTTCAAAATATTAAGCAAGTTATTTCTTGTTATCAAAAAACAATGCGTTGACATCAATCTTCCTGTTTTGATTACTAAAGATGGTTTGAGCCTAGTTAGGATTTAAAAATATGGTCTGAAACCACAATTCCTTTTGCATCTAAGAATTCTGATAGGCTTACCTTTATCTATGACCTAGAACCTGTCTTTCATGGCTCAGTGTTTTGGTCTGTGGGCTCAGTGTTCTAACTACACCATGGAGTGAGGGGTTCCTTCTGTCTGTCTGGAGCTCTAAATGCCCCGAATCATCCAAATCTTTTCTCCTAGACTTGGGAGATTTTTTTCTGAATACGTTATTTATACTGTTAGTCTGAAGATCTCGCCTTCTATGCCCTTGACTCACAATTCAGGCTTCTGATGGTATTCAATATACATGGTGTACTTTATGTTTTATTACTTTATTTTACTGTTGTCAATGTATGAATGTTCTAACTCATCTACCTTAACATACATTCCTGATATTCCAATTTCCACTCAACCCATTCCAGTTTGGTGAGCTTTTCTACAAGTGTTTCACTCTAAACTTTTCTAAAATTTCAATTTGACTTTTTAGTATTTCTGTATTTTTGTTCAATTCTTCTTTCATGTTCCATACTGATCTTATTTCATTCAGTTCTTTGTATTCTCTCAGTTGATTTAGGAGTTTGTATCCTCCTTGATTTTATTACACATTTTTTTTTCTTTTTTGCCCCTGAGACAGGGTTTCTTTGTGTAGCCTTGGCTGTCCTGCACTTGCTTTGGAGACCAGGCTGGCCTCGAACTCAGATAGAGTGATGATGGGCTGAGAATACCACCCAAAGAAAGATCACTGTGAGGGAAGCTGGTGTCTCCTGGGCCACATCCTAGCAGGCAATGTGCTACTAGATATCTATCTATGGTAACACACTGCAGAAGGGACAGATGCATTGTGGGTCCACATGCTAAGCAAGATGACAACACATAGTAAGAAAGATGGAACAGAAAGGAAGAGTGAGCCTGGCACCATGTCTGAAGAACCTGTCTCTAGACTATTTACTTCTGGACATCTAGTCACCTGAGTCATATAAATTCATCTCCAGCTTCTACACTCCTAATCGGAGAAACAGACTCTGGTACCTGAGATTTCTCTGCCTCAAAAGTATGATTCGAGAGAGTGGGGATGGAGTTTCTCCTATAAGTCCCCTCCCCTAGAACATACTCCAAGTTGCCTCACTGGAAAAACATAACTGCAAAAAGCTTTATATGGTCCCAGAGTGGACTATAGGAATGCATCAAAGAAAGAGGGATGTGTAGGGGCTCGGGCAGTAAAGGGCATGCCTCTAAGCATGAGGAAATGAGCTTGGATTCTAGGTCGCCTTGCTGATTTAATGAGCATCACGCTCAGTGACAGATCTGGTGTTAAAAAAAAAAAGGCAGAGAGCAACAGAAGAAGACACCTGAGACTGACCTCTGGCTTCCAGGTTACACATGCACTAACATGCACACAAGTACATGTACATATATACAATACACACACACACACACACACACACACACACACACACACACACTCCCTCTCTCCTCTCTCTCAAAAATTATAAAAAATGGCAGTATTAATACATGCAAAGTCTTAAGAATACAAAATCCCCAGGGTACAAAATAATGTATTTTGGAGGCACTTCACCTTAGAAATGTTGCTTGGATGACTCATGGAATGTCCCAAAGTCTTCTCATTCTGCAAGAAAGCCAAACAGGTAGTAATTATTAAGCTCTGACTTAAAACATGCAAAGAACAAGTACTCAATTATACCACTTCTAGTAACAAGCTATTCCTGTAAGTAAACAAACCACTGTACTAGATATATGGTTCTAGGTATTAGACATTGGAAATTTGGGCAAAAGCAAATAAAACAATGGTCCCTGACCTAAAGGAACTTATCAGGGAATGAGCAGGATTTTGGAATAATAAAATAAAGCCATAACAATTGTCTTAAGACACTTTGAAATTCAGTCAGGGATGAGAAATCCTATGCTCTCTTATACCTGAAGAGGACCATGTTATGAAAAACCACTAAAAGATGACTAAGAGGGTTGGATGGGTGACCCCACCTCTAACTGTCAAAGTTTTGGCAACGCCCAATTGCCATCCTCTCCATCGAGTAGTCCTGGAGCACAGAATTCTGGGATTACATTGGCCTCCTCCCTCTCATATCGTTAACAACCCACCACAAACTAATTTATCAAGTTCTCCTCTCTTGGCCTCTCAACTTTGTATCTCATGTCCTCTTTTACTGTTAATGCTTTAAGATCTTTTTGTTTGTTTGTTTTTGTTTTTTGAGACAGGGTTTCTCTGTGTAGGCTTGGCTGTCCTGGACTCGCTGTGTAGACCAGGCTGGCGTCGAACTCTCAGCGATCCACCTGTCTCTGCCTCCCGAGTGCTGGGATTAAAGGTGTGCACCACCACGCCTGGCCACGATCTTTAAAAACTAACTTTTCTATACTGTTCCTCTGCTCCTAAGCTGACCTTCTCGATACGTAACAAACTGCTTCCCCTTCACCAACTTTATATAATGAAGTCCAAATCCTTATATCCTGAAATGGGACTATAACTATTTTTAGAGACAGGGGCCTCTAATGTGGTGATTAATTTGTAAAGAGGTCACTAACAAGGACCACAGCCCAATACTGGAAGCATGCTGGCTGCACTGAAGATACTCTAAAGAGACACTTGTGCCTCTCCCTTAGGCTGTCAGTACTGAAACAATAGATTCCAAGACACTGAAACTTCCCCAGGAAATGTCATGCAGAGAAAGAAAAGGCTGGGAACATGGTGTCAGCAAAATGGAAAGCTTGTCTCCCAGACAGAAATTTCACATAGTCCTGACCACTTGTCATACATACACAGTGGGAAAAGGCTGGACCACATCTTGACTAGGACTACTTAATCAAGTGTTGGGGGGTTATTTGAGAATGGCCTCCACAAGCTCTTCTGTTGAATACTTGGTCCCCAGTTGGTGGAACTATTTGTGAAGGATTAGGGGGTGTGGCCTTGTTGGAGCACTGTGTCAATGGGGGTGGGCTTTAGAGTTTCAAAAGCGTCTCTGTGTGTCTGTGCCTCTTATTTGTAGATCAAGATGTAAACTTTCAGGTGTTCCTGCTGTCATGCTCTGCCATCATGGATTCTAACACTCTGAAACTGTAAGCCCCAAATTAAGTGCTTTCTTTACATGTCAGCTTGGTCACAGTGTTGTAGCGCTGCAACAGAGAAGTAAGACACTATGCGTGCCTCTTGCTCTCTATTCAAATCTACCCTACTAGGACCCCAGAGGGGGACTTAGGGGATCACTGGACTGCTATGTGCTTCCAGCGTAGCCACACTGAATAGTCTCTTTCTGCTTTTCCCTATTGTGTCTTTGGTTGGCTTACTGAGGATGGGAGGCCAAGCCTGGCTTGTTAGGGTTGCTAGGACAGAGACTCACAGTAACAATATCACTGATAGTCTAAGAAGAGACAGAGACGGGACAGGCAGAAGGTAATATGAAGACACAGAAGCCAAAGAGGGATCAAAAGAAGCCAATCTTGCTGGTACTTCAAGCTGAGACACCCAGTCACCAATCACAAATCTTCTGCTACTTAAGCCAAAGTAGCCTAAAGCAGAGGTTCTCAATGTTCCTAACACTGTGACCCTTTAATATAGGTTCCTCATGCTGCAGTGACTCTAATCATAAAATTATTCTCATTGCTACTTCCTAATCATAATTTTCTACTGTTATGAATCATAATGTAAATATGTGTTCTCTGATAGTCTTAGACAACCCCTGGGAAAGGGTTGTTCACCTCCAAAGTGGTCACAACCCACAGGTTGAGAACTGCTGCCTTAGCAAACAAATAGTCTTCCTACTATGCATGCTTGTCTTACTTAGGGCCCATGTAAATACAAACAAAATTAATTACAAAAAAGATATTTTCACTTCTACTCTTATGATCCATTTTCTTTTATGTTTACACAAACTATGCCTAGGGGAAAGGATATGTAAATGTACTGAGGTAAAAACACTACAATTGTCAGAAGTAAAAAAGATCATTCAAAATCTTTTAGAAAGGCTTTCCACTCCATTAATCCTTGCTTGAAGATAACTAGGCATGCAGCTTGTCTGACACTCTCATGCACAAGAACATAGCTCTTATGGAAAGGATTGAGGAAGCCAGCAAGAAAGACTAAAATTTTCCCTTCTCTCAACACACCAAATTCCACACTGCCTTCTTTCTCATTCTTGCCTTGAATTTATATATATATTTCTCTTATGGAATAATCAATATTTTAGTGAAAGTTTTCAGATCAATTAGCACTTATATTTTGGTAATATTCTTTTTTGGTGTTATAAAAATGTGTGCAAATTTTAAATATTTTTATCATGTTCTTTTTTAAAGCTGAACATAAACAAAAATACAGTTCTCTTTAAGTGTACGATATAGACACTATTGTTGTTAAATGTTTAGCCTTAATGAAAGACTTCTTGGTCTTAGGTCAAACTGTTAAAAAGGAAAAGGATAAAATTATAAAGTATGCTCAAAGAATTGAGAGTATGACATTAACGACAGCTTTAAGAGTTTAGGCTTTTGAACCCTCAGGGTCCTTCCATTCCACCATTCTTCCACACCACTCTCAGTGCTCCACCCAAAGTCCAGCAGTGCATCCTAGCCTCTGTTCTGATCTAAGTGGAGTCTCTCAGAGGCCATCTATGTTGGGCTAATATCCACCTATAAGTGACTATATAACATGCATGTCTTTCTGTGTCTGGGTCAATTCATTCGGGATGATCATTTCTAGTTCCATCCATTTGCCTGTAAATTTCAAGATTTCCTTGTTTTTAATAGCTGAGTAGTATTCAGGGGGCCTGCACAAACTGTTGCACCAACCAAGGACAATGCATGTAGTAATCCTAGACCCCTGTTCAGATAGAGCCAATGGAGAGCTAATTCTCCAAGGCTGTCGGGAGAGCGGGGACTGCCTCTGACATGAACTGTCCTGCCCCCATTTGATTATATTGCCTTGGTGGGGAGACCCAGCAGCACACAGAGGAAGAGGAAGCAGGCTATCTGGATGAGACCTGATATGCTGTGGCCATATGGTGGGGGAGGAGGTCCTCTTTTGTCAGAGGCCTAGGGGAGGGGAATAGGGCAGAAGAGGGAGGGAGGGCGGGAAAAGGAAGAAATAAGCAGGGGATAGCATTCAGGATATAATCTAAATAAATTATAATAAATTAAAATTTTCAAAAGAACTTAAGTTTTCATTCCGTCATGTTATTTATACACTCACCTACTAGAAATATGACTATCCAAAAATTCTGTATCTATTCAAGCCTCGTTTATGAATGAAAATGTACTACAGATAAACAAAGAGCACAGTTATGAATTCTGGCTTTAAGATGAATGTACTGGTGATTTGCCACCAGATTTTAATTAACTCATTAAGTTAAAATACCATGCTTTGGATTATCTGTACAGAAAATCAGTTATATTCAGCATCACATCACCTACTGTGGTGGTTTGGCTGAGATGCCTGCCTCACCCCCACGACTCCCCATCCCCATGCAGGCTCATATATTTGAATGTTTGGTCCCCAGTTAGTGGAAGCAACTGGATGGAGGAGGTGTGCTACTTGGGGTGAAGCTTTGAGGTTTCAGGAATACCCACGCCATTCCCAGTTAGCTTTTTCCTCAAGCCTGTGGATCAAGATGTAAGTTCTCCACTACTGCTCCAAACACCATGTTTTTCTACCTGCCTGCCTACCTGCAGCCATACACACAATGTGGTATAATCAGGATAACAACAACCATGGTGGCAGTGCACTGAAGAACACAATTGTTTCCACTGCATTTTCCACTAAGGATCCTTGAATTCACAATAGGTTTTTATTGTTAATTATGTAAACAACTAAATGAACAGACATTTCTGGTTTTTAAAAATTATGTATGGGGGCTGGAGAGATGGCACAGCAGTTAAAAGTACTGGCTTCTCTTCCAGAGAACCAGAGTTTGATTTCTAGTACCCGTGTAACAGCTTATAATTATCTGGAGCTACAGTTTCAGTTTATCTGATGCCCTCTTCTGACCTCTGTGGTCATCAGGCTCACACATGGTGCATATACATATATACAGGCAAAGGCTCACACATACAAGATAAAACCAAATCTTAAACATCTTAGTGTTTTTTAAAGTATGAAATAAATATATAGAACCTTAAAGCTAATCTACCTCAGTGCAAGTTAGGATTCACTGATACCGCTTCCTGCAGTTCTATATGAGCCACAACAGCTGCTGGAAGTCACAGTTAAGAATGCACTAACTTAGAAACACCCTCACTGACTAGGCCCTTAAGACCGGGGCAGCAAATAAAACAAAGACCCTCATACACTTATAGAGCTGAATAAGATGGAGAGGGAAAGTGGAGCATGATGGCCCATGCCTATAGTCAGGGTATTTGGGAAGCTGAGTCAGAGGGACTGTACAGTAAGACCCTGTCTCAAAAGAAAAGAAAAGTGTTACCTGATTTGGTTCCAATTACTTTTGTGTAATTCTGTGTCCAGTAGCTCTGGAGCATCCCACAGTCTCAACAAACAAAAGCATCATCCGTACAAAATCCAACAGACAAAGCAAAGGGTAGCATTAGAACAGCCCTAACAGATGAAATTGCATGCCTACTTTGCAAGTGTATGTGCTCAAACATGCTCACATATACGCGTGTGCGCAAACACACACACACACACACAGACATTCACATTGATACATGGTAAATAACATCGACATACAGAACAAAGGCCCTTTGTTCCATCTTCTGTCTGTTTTTCCAAATGCTCCCAAAGAAAGGACAGAGGTGGTGTCTGCAGACAGTACCTTCTCTAGAAAAGGGTCTGTAGCTTCATTCATTCAAAAACTACATCATTCTTCTCAGGATTTTTCAAAGCCAAAATCCATGACTCAAAATTAAATGGCCAACATGAATTAATAAAAAGACATTTTACATCAAAGGATGGTATTTAAAAATCGAAGCATGACATTTAAGTGTATATTGTCTTAAGAATATGCTTGGCAACTGCAAGGAATATATTCTATTAGAACAAATTCTGTGACAAACAATGCACATCCCTGGCATGTAAACTGCAAGGTTAATGTTTGGTGGCCCCGGGGAAAGATTTCTGAGCACCTCTGCGGTTCCAGAGCTTGCCATGGCATCCCTAAAGTCAGTGAGAAATCTGGGCAGTGCTGACAGGGAACTTCTCTTACCTGAAGCTTCATCTTCCAACAGGAATGCATGGGCGTGTCCTCAGTACAGATCTTTCCAGCAGCATGGTGCCCTGCACAGAGGTGGGCTACGCCTGAACTGCAGCTTTGCAGCATCCAGCAGAGCCTCACCGCTCTGTTGCTGGACGTCAGTGCAACATTCCTGTGATCAAACTGGACTAACTACCTACTTCCTCCAGCTGATTTTCAAGGAATGAGGTGGTTAATGAATAATTCATAACAAGTCCATTCCCGAAACCCATTTCACTTCTACCCTATGGTCCTCCTGCAGCAACATGCAATGTAAAGATTCTAAGCTATACTTGCTCATTTGCAAATAATTGAAGTTCAATTCCAGTCGATGGCAGTAAATGGCACTGGATCTATTTATTCTTGTTCGTTAACCTATCACCCAGACTTACTTGAGAGACTTCAATTTTAAAAAAAAGGAAAAAAGGTAGAAAGGGTAAATAATTAACCACAGATATCTGAAAGAACAAGAACATTTTTCCATCTTGTCCTACTGGGGCTGAGCTGTAGGAGAAGCAGCAGAATACATGTAAATCCACACCAGCTGGGGGGTGGGACTGCTGAGCAGTGATGCTAGGAAATAAACTGCTTGGGGGGCGGGGGCAGGATTTCCCTGCTCTCGGGCTATAAATAAACCTTTTATCTCCCTGTTATTCTTCAAGTAAGCAGATGAACATTTGTTTCCCCCAACCTGTTAATGCTTGAATATTTACAAATGAGTGATGCCTAAAGCAGTCATTTTTTTGCTACTCAAAACACAATTCCAAGAGAAACTTGAACTGAAGACTGACGACCACCTCCCTGCTCTGGCCACTGCCTTAGGAAGTCCAGTAGCCTGACTTGCTCTCCTCCTGTTTCCTTCAGCCTACGCTGGTGCCTGGATGTACTCCCTACTAATGTCATGTTTAAGCTCTCTGTCAGTGATCGGGGAAGGGAGTAAGTATTCTGTTCCTAGCTCCTTTTGGCTTATTTGTTGGTTTTGCAAAATGGTCTTCCATGACCTCCTTGGCCCTGCATTTCTCCTTTCATCTTATTTTGTTACTTTATAATATCACTTCTGAGTTTATGCTTTCTAAAATTTAAGTGGTTTTGTTATTGCTGTTTTTAAGATTTTATTTTTAGGATCCAGAGAGGGTGGTCCCCTTGGGTGGTTCACTCTTTAATCCCAGGACCTGGGAGGCATAAGGCAGGCGGATCTCTGTGAGTTAGAGGACAGCTTGGTCTATGTAGTGACCTTGTCTTTAAAAAAAAATAATAATTTTAGAGGTTAAAGTGATGGCTCAGCAGCTAGGAGCACTGGCTGCTCTTCAAGAGGACCCAATCAGCTTCCCTTTCTTTGTCTAGATTATCCAATTCCCATACAGTAGCACAAACCACCCATTTCTGAAAGAGAAGAGGAATCCATTCTATCCCTAAACACACAAGTTTTTCGCTCTGCTGGACAAACTTGGATCCCAGGCCTGGATCCCTCACCATCAACTTGAGGTAGTCTGTCTCTGGATTTCCTGAAACCTGCTGCTTTCAATAAAATTTGGTTGAGTGCTGAGACTTTACTATACCTGTCCTTTTATTCTTTAAATTACCAGAGAAAAAGACTCATTTCCTGCAACTCTAGTGACCCCCATCATAGTGGTATCAGCACCATTCCCTAGGCAGGTGGTCCCAGGCTGCAAAAGAAAGCCAGCTAGAAGCGAGCCAGAGAGCAGCATTGCTCCATGATTTCTGCCTCCAGGTCCTGCTTGAGCCCCTGGCCAGAACTCTCAATGACAGAGTGTGACCTACAGCCTAAAGTAAACCCTTTCCTCTGCAAGGCTGCTTTTGATCACAGTGTCCATCACAGAAACAGAATGAAATTAACACATGGTGGCACATACTATGTCTCTCATTTCAGAAGGGTCCCGCCACACTTTGGGAAAGGACTGCTACATAGCCCAGCCTTGCTGAGTTCCCCACTTTAGCCCATTACACTGAGCCTGCAAACTAGACTTCCTGTCTGAAAAGGCTGACTGACTGATCAGAATTTCAGTGATGTGGAGAGGTGTGGATTTTGTAGGCCCAGGGGCTAATTACTACTTATCTTGGGCTAACTTTAGCCCACTAAATAGCCATTCCTTTCTCCTCACTCTGTGTTGGACCTAATATTCTATGACTAACAGATAAAACCTTACCTTATAACCTAATAGAGAAAAATCTTTAAGCATATACTGCTTTAACAGAACTCTAGTTTTACAGTAGCTAAGGGCTGAGCACTGTCAGGCAGCTGGTGCTCCTATTCTGCTGCCACCTGTTCACCTGATGTACCCACCAACACATTTAAAAAGTTACTTATTTATGGATTTCTTTCTTCTGTTTCTAGAAAGAGTTCATGAAAACGACACCTTATTGGAATACAGTATTAGGGGTTCCTGGGCCCTGGTCACTAACATTTAGTTCCAGAATAAAGCACATCTTTCACTCCCTTTCCACTTCCTTCCTAGCTGACACAAACTGTACTCTTCTCCAGTGTATTTCCCTGCCCCAGGAGGGAAGCACTTAACAAAGACTTCTAGTCTCTTAGAATTTCCACCATTCTAGCTAGGACGGCTGAGACCTACCCACTCACTCCTGCCACCATCATCAAGAATTTTTCGGTATTTTGTCCATTCTCTTTATCTGTGAGACAGTGTAGAGAACAAAACAGCATCTGGCTCTATTTAGAATGCAAATGTGGAGGTAAGACTGAATAACTTAATTCTTAAAAGTAAAAAGATGCCTCCTATAAAAGTATCAAGAGTATATTAGGAATATATGGACACATGGGCATGTTACAAACGTATTAGGAGCTAGTGAACTGGTTTAATAGGTAATGGCTACCCAGCTTGGATACAGAGAGAGACGGGGTAGGCAGGGGAAGAAGGAGAAGGAGGAGAGGAGGGAGGGGAGAGGAGAGGAGAGGTGAGGAGGGAGAAAGAGATTGAGAGATTAAATGATTAAGTAAATAAATATTTTTCTAAGAAACTAAAACAAGTCATGGGTACACAGAAGTGGGTTTTGTTTTGGTTTTTAATTTACATCATGCACCATAGTTCAACTCATCTCCCCATCTCCATTCCCACCCTTCACCTTTGCAACCCCCAAATTAACACACACACACACACACACACACACACACACCATAGAAAAACATCTTTTCATAGAAGCTGTGTGTCCCACAGTATATCCCTCTGTCCACACATCTTCACTTGCAAATGATCATTGCAATGAATCATTGGTCTGGTCGGAGGTCTCTGGCTTCTGTGACACCATCAATACTGGGTCCACACTGAGATTCCTACTGGTTATCCTGTTGTTGCTCTATGCAGCTTTAGATCAGCAAGACTGGCCCTCCATGCATCCCAACTGTTCGCAGATGATAAAGATTTTGAGAGCAGGCCAACTCAGGGCACTGGATGGTGACTGAGCTAGTCAGCACACTAGCTCTGCCTTATCCATACCACTAGGTGTCGAGAGCTGCGATGCTGCCACGCCTAAAGATGGCGCTGGCTTCCACCTCCCAACGGTGAGTGCTCTCCCTGGTAAACAAGTCCTTATACGGCTATCAGCACAGGCATCAAGCCTTACGGTCTCCGTGACTCATTTCGGACCTATGGAGAGGCTACACGTGGCTCTCCCTGTGCTGTAACTTCATTCCTGAGTAAACCGCCTTGAGAAGGAAGCTGGCTGTCTTGAGTCTTATTCCTGCTGGTCAGGAAGGGCACGGACAACTAGGGTGAATGCTCCAGCTAGGCCACCCAACAGTCCCTACCATCAGCAAGAGGCAGGGTCAGCTCTCCTGCTCTCTTGCCCTAAGGGCTGGTTCGCCTGCACCCCAGACTCCAGAGCCAGCTCCACTGGCTCTGCCCAGTCAAAGCACAGAGACCACTATCCCAAGTGCTGCAGCCAGTGAAGGGGCAGGGATAGCTCTTCTGCTCTCACATCCTCAGGCCAGCTTAACCCTGCCTTCCCCATCAGGGCCAGCTCCACCGTGTTGCCCATGTGAGGTGTAGGGCCCACTCTATAGCCAGTGAAGAGGCAGGGCTAGATCTCCCAATCTCATGTCCTTGGGACCAACTCTCTCCATGGTAATGAGTGGGAAGGAAGGGAGGGCATCACCACCAAACCTATGCCACTTGTGGCAGAGGAGTGGTGGGGTAAATATTCTAAAAGTCTGCAAAAAACAGGCCTGAGGATTGAACACACCAGAGCCATGAGGAATGCAATACTCTCACATGGACTCTCCCATAAACAAAAGACACCTGAAGCTAGGTATGGTGGCATACAACTAAAAAAATTACATCTAACATTGATGGTGATGGTCCCACTAACCTGTCACCCAACTACTTGTTTTGTTTTTCAAAGAATAGAAAGGTCAAGAACTCTCACCTGTCCTGGAGTTTCATCTCAGTTAGGTACCCATGGCAGATGTAGCCTACTCAGACTGTGGTGTCAGTGCCCATCTGTCCATCAAGACCCACTCCTATGCCTCACACCTCTACACCCTCCACCGTCCTGTATCTGGTCTCTGCAGCTCAACTTTGGAGACTAAACACTGAAATCTCTAGAAGCTCTCCAACTTATTGGGTGATGGTCTTGTGCACTGTGTATTCAGATGCTGATTTCTGTGCCCCAATATCAGTTTGCAGTTCGGACATGGGCACTGTCACAATCATTGAAGAATCTCCCATATCAATGTTGTGTATAGAATGCTTCTCAATTATCTCTGATTGGTTAACAAACAAGCTGACTGGGTAGAGGACAAAGGAGGCAGGACTTCTGTGCCCAGTAGAGACCAGAGGAAGAGGTTCAGGAAGGAGGGAAAAAAGGGGGGAGTGGAAGAAGGAGAAGGAGAGGGAAGCAAAGGGTGATGGGGCGGTGAACGCATCATGACAAGGCCATGAGGAGTTCGCCATAAGGATAGAGAGACACTGCAGAAGGCCAAGGGGAGACTGAGATGGCAAGTAACAAAGGGCACACAGCTAGGAGGTAGCCTGACTAGCATGAGTGAGTTAGAACAGATGAATATCTGCCCAGTTATAGTGCTTAAAGCTTGTTGAATAAATCTATAGGTCTCTGTGTCAATTACTTAGGAGCTACATTGGGTATTAGAAAAAAAATCCTTATATTATTTTTACAACAATAGAGTTCTTTAAAACCATATTTACCCCATTGTACTTGCATTAGCTCTCTGCCTATGCCTCTTTGAACTCCAACTCTGCTGTGGTCTAACACTTCTGTAGTGATTCTGCAACACACACACACACACACACACACACACACCTGTGCAATGTGATCTGACAGTTAATATTCATGACTAAGACAGAAACTAACGGAGTTGTAGCTAACAGCCAGCTACCAAAGAAAACAGAGACTATATAAACTGTAGTCAAGAAGGCTTAAGTTGCATATGAATTTGTTAATTCAATAAATTTTGACACCAAGGAAAGACACAAATATGCCCACTTGTTCCTGATGTTGTACACATGGCACACAGCCTCTGCACAATATGGGTCTATGATTTTCTCTAAGCAAGCCTTCTAAATTCTTGAAGGCTTATTTTTTCCCACTGATCCTTAGCTGACTTCTTTGCTGAATCTGCAGTTGGTATGTTTCTTCCAGTTTTTACTTACTCTTTATACTACTGAGTCTAAGAATTTGACTTTACTCAATTATTTTTAAATTGAGATTTATTACTTAAAGAAATTTAAACACAGCCAATAAACATTCATTCATTTATTTATCAAAACACAGTCTTATTCTGTCACCATGGAACTTGCTGTATGGACCAGGTTGGCCTTGAACTCACAGAGATCCTCCTGCTGCTGTCTCCCAAGTATTGGGATAAACCCACTGATCCACAAGGGCTGACTACATCTTTCAGTGGTAAAGGCCAGAGCTCAATCACTAGAGCTCACATAAAAGATGAGGTATTGAACCAATGCTACAGAGTCTTTTTTTTATTGAACTCTGTATGTATGCTGTGAAAAGTGTGCCACACAGGCACATACATAAGTGTGTGTGTGTGTGTGTGTGTGTGTGTGTGTGTGTGTGTGTAGAATATTTTTTAAAGTGTCAAAGTGTTAAAGTGTCAAAATGTAGTACTGGGACATAATAAAGTTAGATGCTAACATGCTGACCCTTCCCTCTTTAACTCAACTTTTATTTTACTCCATATTCTGTTTGCCACGTGTCTCGGGGATGCCAACACCTCTTCTCCCTAAGTATGTCAGGCTAGCAAGTACTTCACAAGGCTGCTAAGGTGAGAGCTGCTAAGAACCCTGGAAAATACCCTCCTCGTCCTTAGAGAAAAAATGTGAATCTTCTTCTCTTCTTGACACAAGGCCGAGAGCCATGCTGACTGCTGCTGACAGCCATCTGCTACTGTAAGGGAGGTTTCCCCTGAGGTGGAGACGGGTGACTGTGAATGGCAGAGCAGAGAGAGCCTGGGCCTTGAGTATGGGCCTGAAACGCTAAGTCAGCACACCTGAAGCCCACCTTTCTTATATGAGTACTTGTACACACGAGCTAGAAACGTTTTTCAGGTTGGGCTGCTCAGTCTGTGCCTGCAGCTGAAAGCACCCTAAAAACATCTGGCCTATTTATTTGTAATATTAAACCCTCTTATGAGCATTTTAAATTAGCATAAAATTTCAAACCCATTATAAAGGAATCTAATGTGACTTTGAGAATCCTTAAGAAAAAAATCAATGAGCCTCAGAATTAACAGAGACCTAGCATGGGGCACGGTAATGCATGCATTCCAGCTCCCTGGAAACAGGAAGCTCATGAGTTCAAAGCCATCTCAGGCTACATATCACTAAACCTTGTTCTCGAAGGAAAAACAACAAAAATACAAATATTATCTAGTCCAACAAGTAAGGAACATAAGCCACTTTATCCTCTAATGTCATAAGCATACTTGTTTCCCCTCAATAGTCTCCCAGAAGCAGCTCTCCAGGCAGCTTCCCACAGAGCCAGTTCTATCCACTTTGCTTTATATGAAAATAAAAGTAAACCTACCTGCCAACGATCTCATACTTTGCCTTAAAATACCAGTGGGCACACTGAGTTGTAAAAGTGGAATAGAAGGGTGTCACAGTCGAGCTCAATGATGGACGCAATAGTAAATACAGCATGCACATGCCATGCTTTGGACACCAGTTTCACTAGATTGTCAGTTAACAGTTGATAGCAGAACCACTAATCAGCATATAAATAGGCTATTAACACTTTTCCTCACAGTTTACACACACACACACATACACACACACAACTCTTTCATGCTTCAAGGTGTCCTCTCACTCCTGATAATGATGACATGAATATAAAAGGAGAATTTCTTCACTTAAGTTGGGGCAAAAATAATTGCAATTTTTCACAACTGAAATTTGCTGTTTGCTATCAGAACACACTGCTCATTTGGTTACACTGCTCATTTCTTCACTCTTTTTTCTTTCCTACTGACTTTGCTTTATAATTCATATTTACTTCATCTGTGATGATAATGTTAGACAAAAAATAAAATCAAACAATTTTTTATTCAAGTTGCAAAGAGCCATAAAGCAGTGGAGAGTGCTCTCAGCCATCATCAGTGATTTGTTAGGAACTCCTCTTGAATGTGCAATGATGCGGTGGCTGGGGAGGTTTTGCAAAGGAGAAGGGTAGTGGCTGCCATCAGAAGTTGACAGTGACCAACTGAGAGCAGCCATCAAAGCTGATTCTCTTACAATAAAAGGAGAAGTTGCCATGCAGACCAGCAGCAGAAGCAAACTGGAATAGTGACAAGGCTTGGTGCGTGCCTCATGACCTGACAAAACAGTCATACTGTTGAGCTGTCATCTTCTTTTTTTCAGCATAGTAACAATAAACCATTTCTTGATCAGACAGCGACACAAGGTAGATTATATTCAGCACCTGGTGATAGTCATTCAACTCAGTGACTGGACCCACAGCTGCAAAGCCTTCCTAGGCAGACCTGCAGCAAATGGTCTGGTCCACCACGACTTTCTGAATCTGAGAAGTTGGCTCAGCAGGGCAACAGGATACACCAAAACCCCAAAACCTCGTCCAGGACTAGTCAGTGGAAAGGGTCCAAATCTTTCCTCTACAGCACCTGAACACACACTGCAAATCAACACTTCAGGATTTGAACAAACCGGGTCACAGAGTTTTGGGTCATTCACCATGTTCACCTATCCTCTGCCAAGCAACTACTTTAAGCATCTTTAAGCATCTTAACAACTTTCTCTGAGGAAAACATTTCTACAGACACTAGGAACAGAAGATGCTTTCCAAGAACGCCTCAAATCCTGAAGCATGGATTTTTATGTTGTAGGAATATACAAACTTAGTTCTCATTGGCAGAAATGTGTTGACTGGAATGGTTCCTGATTTAAATTCAGGATCTGAGCTGGGCACTGGCGCACGCCTTTAATCCTAGCACTCAGGAGGCAGAGACAGATGGTTATCTGTGAGTTTGAGGCCAGCCTGGTCTACAAAGCAGGATAGCCAGGGTTATTACACAGATAAACCCTGTCTCAAAATAAATAAATACATAAATTCATTCATTCCAGGGTCTGAAACCAAAATTCCTTTTGCACAAAACTGACAAAAGAAATTCTTATAACTATTAGAAGAAACAAAAACTTGATACATTGATATTCCAGGTTTTGCCTTTCAAATTTCTCTGTGCTTTCGTGAAATTTTTCTGTATCTTCATGTCCTTAGTAGAATGACATTGAGGTAAACAAACTTTAAACATAAAGGACTGAGGAGAATATTATGCGTAAGAGATAAGATGATAATGACAGTCTCTCATCCATCTTCATGAAATCAACTAGCTTCTCTTGACGCCAGCAACACTTCCTCCTCATCACCCAGATTGGTACAACTGCCTTTCATGTGGCCATGAACCAGGGAACTAAGTTGTGTGTCTCTCTGACCTCAGTATTGGCCTCTTAGTGCTCGCAGCCTCCATGTGGCCACTCCAGCAGTGTCTATTTCCCACCTCCACCCCTTGAATTCTAGTGAAAGTTTTACTCATTATAGCAAAGTGTTCCATATAATCTGGGAAATGATCTATGACAGCAGTACTTGTGCTTTTGAACATGTGAATTTATTAAGTTCCAGTAACCAAAAATAAAAGAAATAGCAAGCAGGACACAGCAGCATAGAGGAAAACATCAAATCAGGAGTCTGCAGCATCCAGCACAGACACCTGGAGAAGCTGGGCTACCGAGAGAGCAAACAAAAGTAACATTTTCAGGTGGGGCTTGGAAATATGCAGACAACAGCTGGAGAAGTCAGGGCGCTGAGCAGCAATCCTGCCTGAGTTTCCTATGGTGAGCTTTGGGTCTCCCCAATGCTGGCGATTTTATATCATGGGACGAACAACAGCACATCGGTCAGAAATGGCTTCCATTTTAGCTGTAGAGTTGGAGAAGGGGAGTAGCCTCTCTATTGACAGAGAATCTTGCCACTTTTGGGACAAACACACTTCAGTTTGAACCCATGGGATAGGCATACCATTTCCAGAGCCAACTTGTTAGTGAGGTTAAAGAGCATGTCGTACATATCACTATCATACCGCACGGTGTGCTCCTCTTCCCTTGGGATTTCTGCAGTGCACTATTTTCCTGGCACTTTTCTCTGTCTTCATTTAACTCTTACTTGTAAAATAGGGTCTCATGTAGCCCATGCTTCCGCAGAACTCACCAATGATGACTTTGAACTTCTGATCCTCTTACTTCCATCTCTCTCCTGAGTACTAGGATTATAGGTCTGTGCCAACCATGACCAGGCTTTGCTGTTCTGGGTGTCAAACCCAGAGCTTTGGAAAAATTAGCAAGCACTCTAACCAACTGAGTGTGGTATCTCCTCCAGCCCAGTTCCTAAAACTTCTGAAAGATTCAACTTTGATTTATCTTACTCTAGAAAATCTCCTTGGATCAGAGGCTCTTACAACAACACTTATCACATTAGAATGTTTATCTACTTTTGCTTCCTGCTACAGAACAAAGCAGGAAGAGAGGGGCTGAGGCAAGGAAACCAGCTGGAAAGCTTTGGTAGTAGAGGTAGAGAGGGTCTGTGCTGCACATCGCCTGGAGACTGACAGAACACAAGAACTAGACAACATGTGTACCATGCCATGTGTACACTTGATGTCTGACTAGCACCTGCTATGTAATACATGCTCAGTAAATATTTGTGCAAAGAATTAATAAATTAATTAGGGCTTAAGTTAAAAACATTCAAAAACAAAGAGAATGGAGGTGGGCAAGGTCTTCCCAGAGGGACAGACGCTGACCTTAAGTAGCCAACAAAGAAAATGGTTGTAAGAATCGCGGTGTGAAGAGTGTATGTGAATATTATCTACACCATCTACTCTAGAGAACATACCAGCTACTTTCTAAGGCTCATCTCTAAAAATGAGTTTGTTGTTTTTAGTGCTCACATAGAGGTTATGTTGTTTAGATGGCCCAATCCTAAGGCCTTACAGCAACAAGCCATGCAGAGTGAGCATGAAGCCAGCATCTGATACAGCAACTCAACCCTCAGCAGCAGTGTTCCCCATGCTCAAAATAAGCAAGACAATTCTCAGAGGCAAAAAAAAAAAGGGGGGGGGGAACAAAAACAAAAACAAAATAAAATAAAAAACCCTAAAACAACAACAACAGGTAAAAATTAATAGTTAAACAAGAAGCTAGAGCTAATTAGGTTGTAATTACATATTCACAAAGAGAAAATATATTGTAAGGACATAAAATGATTAAAATTTTTTCTAATGTCACCGGGCGGTGGTGGCGCACACCTTAAATCTCAGCACTTGGGAGGCAGGCGAGTGGATCTCTGTGAGTTCGAGGCAAGCCTGGTCTACAAAGTGAGTCTAGGACAATCAAAGCTACATAGAGAAACCCTGTCTCAAAAAACAAAACAAAACAAAAGTTTCTAATGTCAAATGCAGTACTGAGAAGAAAACCATGGCAACAGTGTGAGCATAGTGCACAGGGAGAGGGTAGAGGCACTTCAAGAGGCAGGGTCAGGAAACAATAGCTGAGAGCATTCCGGAACCCAAGATAAATGACTGGGGCCGTGATGCACTCTGAGACAACTATCACAAGGTACCCTGCACTGTCACTGCTTTTCTGAGGAAAGGGTTCCTTCAAAGACAAGTTATACAAATGAACAAACAAATGTGTGTAGTCTATTTATATTCATCTGCAAGAAATTATATTTAGAAGAAACATGGGACAATATTCAAACTCAGGTGACTACAACATTTCTCTTTGGGTCTGTTTATTCTTGAATGACATAAAAAAAAAGTCACCTTGCTGAAGCCAGGCATTCGTAGGCATTAATAATTATTTAGAATACTGTAATAGTATCCTACAGTGTTATTTAGAGAAATCTCTGCATTAAAAACCAAATCTGGATGGTTTTAATATTTTTAATAGTTACTGAAAGAATATCTGAAAAGTTATCTGCTACCTGGTTCATTAACATTACAAGCAAGGAGTGACAACCAACAAATCATATTCATCAGTGACACATGACTAATGAACTTTATAAGCTTCACTCAACTTTTCTTTAACACAAAAGGCCATCAGGAAATGACTCTCTTACCACATATTCTTACTGTTTTATCACATGAGCTCTAGCAAAATCTCCTCCCCAGACCAATGCCAGCCAGGCATTCAGCTACATATTCTAAGCAAATGAACAAGCCATTATTTTAAGATCCAAGAACGTAAGAAAAGCAAAGCAGCTCAAACTTGGCAAAGCTGAATTTAATGTTTGGTAACAGCACCTTCCCCCACCTCCCCTTAACTCCAAGGAAACCATCAGAACTCACTCATCTCCACACTCTCAACAAGAAGGCTGAAAGTGGTATTCAGTGAAGACGGACTCAGCTTCAGTTCATGAACAAGTGTGCTACAAATGCCACTAGGCTGGTCCCCACGGCAGTACTATGCTAGCTGTGATTACCAAACACGATAAGAATCCGGGAGGCAAATTTTAAAAGATGCTAGACAGACGCCCCCACAAACAAAAGAAGAAAATATATCCCAGCTGGGCGCAGTGGTACATACCTGTAATCCCAGCAGAGGCAGAGGCAGAGGCAGAGGCAGGCGATCACTGAAAGTTTGAAGGCAACCTGGTCGACAAAGTGAATCTTAGACAGCCAAGGATATACAGAGAAATCCTGACTTGAAAAACCAAACCAAACAAACAAACAAAAAGAAAAAGAAAGAAAGAGAAGAAAAGAAGGAAGAAAGAGAAAAGATATCCCTATTTCCAGGCATGAGAATGTTATTATGGTGTGAACATGGTTAGTGCTCACGTCCTCCCTTTATTAAAAGAGGAGGCAGATGGATCCATTATATATGGGTGAGTGTTGGTCCCCAGAGGGAGTGGGCATTAACCAGAGGGGGGAAGCATTGACCTGATCCTCCTAGGGCCAGATTGCCTTGTCAAGATGTCTTTTTGAGGAGAGAGAGGTCCTGATCTACTGTCTGTGGGCGTCCCCAACATACAGTGAATAAGACAGTTTTTGACATCAACCTCTATGTAATTAGGCTTACTTCTCAGGGGACTCAGAATGGACAATCGGGTCCTCCCCCTGTGGTATTTTGTCCTACACCCCTTGTAGGTGCCCATGCCTTATGGCAGGCAATATCTGAGTATATGCCATTCTCACCATGCCAAGGAAGGGGGAACGGAGGCACATTAGTGTTCAAGCTCCTCATGGCCTTGGTCTGCCAAGTCAAGTCTATGATAATGCACTTGTATTGCTTGAGCATCTTGAGCATCTACCTGTTGTTTTATAAAGGTAGTAAGGCGTCTAAAAGCCCAGGGGCCAAAAGAGATAAGGAGGAGAAATCCTATCAGGGGGCCCAGAATGGAGGGCAACAACGTAGTAAGCCAAGGGGAGGTGGAGAACCAGTTATGGAACCAACTCTGTTCCTGTTCTTCTTGTTGTTGTTGTTGTTTTTCCTCTTTTTTAAGCCTTCTCTAACCTTGGCCATGCTATCTTTGACCATCCCAGAGTGGTCCATATAAAGGCAACATTCTTCTTTGAGGGCAGCATAGAGTCTGCCTTGTTGGAGGAATAGCAAGTTTAGATCTTAGCAGCTTGTAATTTACAGGTGATCTCTGGATGGAGTCTGTTAGTCAGGTAAAAATCTGTTGAGATAAATACAGACTGGGGACAGAAGTTAAAAATTGTGTCCATAAGGCAGCTAGGGTAGGCTTATGTCTTTGAAACCCAGTAAAAGCATAAACATTTTTTTTGTCCAGAAGGCTTGATATACAGATTTGACAGACTCGTTTTTAATTAGCAGCCAGTATTTTACCAGTTTATTATAACCACTGCTCTTATTTTAAATCTGTAACTTGCACTTACCAACATTTAAACATTTTTTTTAGACCCTCAAATCTTAAACATTTTTTCAGACCTTTAAACACAGGAAGCCACTGCTAGGATGTGGGAGTCTCTGTCTTAATTAGTTTAAATATAATTAATGTCATATTTAGTAATCTCTGATAAGCTTGAGGACTATCTGTGCTCAATCCTCGTCTGGGTTTAGTTGTCTGCTCTAACCTATATTTTATAAACATAAAACAGAACGTTATAATCTGTAGTCTGTAGATAAGTGCTAGAGGACCACATATGTTTAATTTTAGTAGATCTGAATTGTTTGTTTCTAGCTATATATTGGCTGATTGTTTTTAGAAAACACCTGTGATTAACTGAGCTAATACCTAACAAAACCATAGGCTTTAATTATTTTAAACAGCTTGTGATAGTAGTTCTTAACTATACATACTAGTTGTGGTTAAAGTACCAATATGGCTTAAGAATGTTTATTATTATGTCTATAATTATTATTACTGTTGTATTTTTAACCCACTAGCAATCAATGAAGACATAGACAATACTGATTAATTAAACTATTTTTTTATATATATATAGTGGGGCAGGTATGGGAGTGGCTGTTGAGACTCTGTGCCCTCTGTACTCTCCTCTCTTTGTTCATCCCCATGCTCTGTCATGTGTGGGACATGAAAAGGTCCTTACCAGAAGCTGTTCAGCCTCCAGAACTATAAGCTTCTTTCTAACTTAGCCAGTCTTGGGTACTCTGTTACAGCAATAGAAACTGTGCTGAGGCAAGCATTAATGTCCTCGACTCTTACAGGACAGGTAAGGAATAACTCACAGAGCCACAGGAATGATGCCAGAGGCAGGGACATGCTAACTGACAGGGATTTAGCTTAGTATTTAAACAACGCATACTGGTCTCTTCGTTTAGTTATGTCTCTAGAAAGAAGCCAAGAACTAGTAAAAGAGTAGGCTGAATACCGACATGCAAAGTTGAGTGTGTAGAAGTAATTTTTATCCTGCAAAATAAAACTACAGTTCATGGGAGTAAACAGTGGGGCTGCTAAGAAGAGAAAGCTAGAGACTGTTGGTGAGAGACCTTGCATCCTTTATAGTTAAAAAACAAAGAAAAACCGAAAAAATGTCTGAAAATAGCAGGTTGGCCAGCTGTGGTATCTAGTGCATGTCTGCTATCCTGAACTTTGGAGACTGAAATGGGAGGAATATGAGGAAGAGGGCAAACACAGAAGTGGGAAAAGGAAGGAAGGAAAAATAGGAAAGTAGGGGAAGTGGGTGAGAGGGAGGGAGAAGGAGGCTGAAGGAAGGAGTGGCCCAGCATCCTGAGGAGGCCCTGAAAACAGGCTGCCCAGAAGACACAAAGCAGATCAGATAACTATCAATTTGATGGTTCATGATAAAATCCCCCTGCTGACCTCAAAAGGATCAATGGTGCCAGAAATAGAATTCCCTTAAAATATGAGAACTATCTTTTGTTTTCTATGTGTAGTCTAAATACAAGCCGGCCATGGACCACCTTTCTTATTATGCTTTCAGGAATACAATGATGTGGACCAGTTTTTTCAGGGTAGGAAATGAAAATGTATTTTCTGGATAATCGTACAAATTGAGTCCCAGGTGATTCGGTCCTCTCCTGAAATGCACCCATTCATACTCACAGCTTTGATCACACATGAGGCAAGGGGACAGAGGAGCAGAGCATGCAGCATCCACTGAGCTTGTCCAATCTTGGCAAAAGTAAAGTGCATGCCAGGACCAGCAGCACACACCTGGAATCCTCACACTCAGGTGGCCAAGAGAAGAGGATAAAGTTTGAGACTAGCCTGGGCTACAGAGAGTGCATATTGAAACCTGCCGTACAAGAAGGTGGTGGTTTTTTCCCAGATTTTAAGTGGCAGTGTTAGCAGAGGCATAATAAAGCCAGCGGCAGTGTTTGACACTAGATGCAGCAGTTGAACCTTAATGATTCACTGCCTCCTGATCATTCCTGATCACTCCTGATCATTCCTGATCAGGGCAGTCATCCCGCAGCACTGGGAACCAGCTCTTTCTGGGAAGCTAGAGAAGCATCTCCTTCCCTGTAGTAAAAATCTCTCCTTAATTTGGAAAAGATGCTGTTGTTTATAGTGGGCCCTAGAATCCTGACCTTAAGACAGGAAGATGGACATTGTCCTAAAATGGAAAGTAACTTACGATGACTGTCAAACAAATGTGAATTTCTAAACACTCACTTGGAAACCAATTATAAAACTGTCTTTTAGAATTTTAACTTACATACACATTAGTAATCACATACTTAAGGGTACACAACGTTGCTTTATGATAGGCCTAAAAGCAAGATATTACTAACTTCAAGATGTAAAGAAAAGAATGTATTCTCTAAAACAGTTAAGATTAAACCATAATTTCCTTTGAAATGAAGATTTCCAAAAAGAGCCTAAAGGCTGAAAAGTAATGGCTTAGTGTCTATAAAAAACTAAAAAGCCACATAGCAGCTCATGTCCTTAATCCCAACATGCAGGAAGCAGAGGCAAGTGGATCTCTTTGAGCTCAAGGCCAGTTTGTTCTTCACAATGAGTGCAGAGATAGCCAGAACTACACGATGAGACCCTGTCTCAAAAAAGAAAACAAACAAACAAACAAAACAAACCTACAAAGCAGCAGTCCTCTCAAAGAATCGTTTATCCACTGTAAGTGAGAGCCAAAAAACTCTTTATGGATTACCAAATATTCAAGCAGTCCTCATGTCACTGCAAGTGACTCCACCTTCATCTACAGGTTCCATAACTATGTACTACCTGCTGAGTCATTAGCAATCCACAAAGTAGCAGACAGAGGCTCACGCGGTGCGTGCTATAGAGAGAATTGTGCATAAAGTCCCCTTGGGTACAACCTGAGCTAAAGATTTTGTCTTTGCAGTCCCTGAACCTCAGGAGGAGAAGGAGAAGGAGGAGGAGGAGGAGGAGGAGGAGGAGGAGGAGGAGGAGGAGGAGGAGGAGGAAGAGTCACTGCAGGGCTTCTCTTTCTCTCACTTGTCAAGAGGCAGGCTACAAACTCAACCCGAGTCACTGTGCCTTCTCCTTTCCCCTTCAGCGCAGAATCGCAGTGTCCTACAGGAAGCCTTCCCTGACCCTTTGGGCTTAGGTTAGTCCTGAACTCCTCCATCACTGACCTTATCCAACCAGTGTCTCTATGTGCCAAGCCAGGTCGCCAGCAGCATGAAAACAGAGACGGGCTGATCAAACTGACGTCCTGAACGCAGAAACAAGCCCCTGAATCTTTGCTCAATCACATTTAGACACTGCATCTTGTTTTGAGAATCTAAAGAGTTTCCTTTTAGGAATGCAGACTTAGCCAACTGAGATGAGTGTGCTACTTACCACTAAGAAGCTGGTAAGCCTATGCCAAACCCTCAGAACCCACAAACCTGCAGAAGACCGCCTCTGAACACAGCCAGCCTTGGTGTGCCGCTGTCACCATGCCCTCCTCACTGTCATACATTTTCCCTCAAACAGAAATAAAACAGCCCTTTCTTTCTCCGGTGGCTGCTCAGCCAGTGCCTGGCCACAGCTACCAGAAAAGAGCCCCCAAGGGAGGTACTGAAATAAGTTCTCACATTACCTGCTCCTGCTCCTTATCTTTGGTCTTGCTCCTGTAGACTCTAGCGGAAGTGGCGTCCTGAGAAGGGATGGCAGAGATCTGGTGCAGTGGCATGCTCATCCCAGCCTCTGACCTGGTCTTTCTCCTTACGGAACTGAGTCTCCACCAGCAGAGTCATTTTGGGCCATTGACTTCAAGCTGAGAGAAACATAAAGAAACAGAGCTGAGCTAACTTCCAGTAAGACTAGCATTTTGCAAATTTGAGTAAGTTATGCTGACAAATAGCTGGTCATCAAAAAGGATAGAAAATGACTAGGGAAAAATATAAGATGTTTCTTGTAATAAAATAATAATATCTGAAGGAAGCTAGGTGCCACAGACTAGTCCTTTGTTTTCTATTTAACTTTACAAAACAATGTATCATATTATTTTTAAATTTAAATTTTTGCTCATGAGCAAGTATTCCTGTGTATGTATGTGTTTCTCTGAACATCAAATCTCATCTCATGTATCTTGATATACTAACCTTTCCTTAAAACTATTGCCCTTGGCAGGAGGATTACAAATCTGAAACTTGCCTGAGCTACATAGTAAGATCCTATATAAACAAAACAAAATTTAAAACACACACACACACACACACACACACACACATACACACACACACACACATACACACACACACATACACCCCACAAAGCAAAATCATCACTGCTGTTCTTGGAATTGGGTTACAGTTCTATGTAGAGCTTGCCTATATACCCAAGTCCCCCAGTATGACACTCTAAAAAGAAAAGGGGGGAGGGAAGTTGGGTGGATGGGAGGAAAAGAGTGGGAAAGGGAAAAGGGTGGAAGGAAGGAAAGGAGGGGAGGAAGAAAGGAAGGAAGGGAGGGAAGGAAGGAAGGAAGAAAGGAAGCCAGTCCATCCCACTAGCCTCAAATTCATATAATGGCAAGACTGGGGGTTAAGATGTCTGAAATTTAAAATCTCTATGGTTCATGCATAAACCCACTGTTGGCCAACTTTCCTTATTAAAGGCAAGATAAATATTTCAGGTATTATAGGCCGAATCTGTTCTACTTACTTCACTGTGCAGTATGAAAGCAGCCACTGGCAGTGGGTAATGAATGGGAATGACTTGGTGTTCTAGCTTAGACACAGCTTGTCCACTAAGGGCTTACCTGCTGCAAGTTTGAAACCCTGTAACATGGATTAGGTCCCGAACTTTAAAAAGATACCAAATGAGTCTTGAGAAATGCTAAGTGTTTTTCTTGAAGGAGTGAGCTCATCTTACTAGTGAGCTCGAGAACAGCTGTTAAAAAGCTTCCAGGCACCTGCTTCCTCTCCCCTCCATGTGTTTTCTTCCCTTCTTTCCCAGTATTTCCCTTTCCAACCCTGTGATGCCATCTAGCCTGTTACAACACAGCCAGAGGCTTCATCAGAGCCAGTGCCAACGTCCTACCCATGGGTCCCCGAATTATAACCTCATTAGAACATTTTTAAAAAGTAAAATACGCGCCAGGTGGTGGTGGCAGCAGCATCGGCGCACGCCTTTAATCCCTGCACTCGGGAGGCAGAGGCAGGCGGATCATTGTGAGTTCGAGGCCAGCCTGGTCCACAAAGTGAGCCCAGGACAGCCAAGTCTACACAGAGAAACCCTGTCTCGAAAAAAAAAGTAAAATACCCAATCTTGGGTATATATTAAGTAAAACAAAATAATTAAGACATTATATATCAATAAAAATATATTTTCAAAAACAGGTGGCAGGATAGATTTTGTTCATTAGTTACAGGGTTTCTCAGGGAAGATGTAGGTCATCATGGACATTCCTGAGACCCCTGAGAAAGAAGCTGTCTTTATGTAAAGTAACACTGTCTGTATCAGCTGCCTTGCATGACCAGGCACACTTGCTTTTTTCTATGCTCTCTCGTTGTTAGTAATCAAGGCATGTGTTCTCTCCTCTCCATCCTCTTTTCTTACTGCTCTATAGAATCAGCTCTACACAAACTATCCCTGTTTATGGTTGTTGCAGGATATTTGATCATATTGTGAACCCCAAGACTGTGAACTGGGGAAAAATGTTTCTTGTGGTGTGGCACATCCCTAGCACACACCTTTAACCCAAGAGCTTTTTGTTTACTGTAAACAGGTGGCTGTGCTGTGGCTCAGCCCTAGCACACATCTTTAATACAAGAGCTTTCTGTAAACAGGATTAAATAAAGTTAATACAAAGTTAAATAAAGTTAACCTTAGGTCAAGAGGTGGAACAAGCAACCAGTTGACAGGAAGTGAACATGGGGGGGGGGGGTAACCCATAGAGTGAGAATAAGTCCACAGGACTGATAGAGAGCCACACACAGGAAACAGTAAGGAGGGATAGTGAGTTGATGGGTATTTAAGTGTGGAGAAGGAGAAATGGTATTTTTTCTTCTGGGACATTAGCTGAGTAGGAAGGTCAGCTAGGTAATTTCTCTGCCTCTCTGAGCTAGTAGGCTTTCACCCCAATATCTGGCTCCTGAGTCTTTACTAGTTAAATTGGATGACTGGATATTTGTATTTTAAAACTATATATGATAGTTGATACCCCATGATGCAGTTTCAGTGTTAGCAGGACAGGGCTTTAAATCAAAAGAATATATTTCTACTTTCTTTCATTTGCTCGTCATGTGTTGGGCATGTGGTGGTGAGCAGGGATGGTAGACAACAGGGCCAGAGCACCCTAAGACCACATTTGACTAATCTTTGTTCCACCTCTCTCAAAACTCTGTTCTAGAACAGCAGAGTTTGTGGGGATGCTCTCAACTCTGACAGCCTTACTAGCCAGGCAGAAGATGTCTGAGACTCATGCATGGATGAGTCGTCCCTGAACACAGATCAAATCATAAAGCAACAGGAAGGAGGAAGGAATGGCCTCTGACCAACACTCACAGGAACATGAGCTACAGAATGAGCTTATTTTGTAATAGACAAATTCTCGCTGAAAATAAAAAATAAAAAAAATAGAGTAGGTTAACAGTATTTATGGATTACACTTCCTGTCTTCATCTTCAGGTCCTGATGAAGCTGGTAGAGAGGGAACACTGTGCCCTACAACTGTCCTGCATGTTTCCATCCAAACACTATCCCACACAAGAGAGTCGCACTTACTGCTGAGTTGCTTAAGCTCTGGAATATCACTACAGTGGTGAGCAGTGTTTTCATCACTAGTGCTTTAAAGTCTTCGGTCACAGATGACGAATACCATGTGGCCTCTTGGAATAAGTACTCAAACTGGCCGTGTCCAGAGCCCCACTACCTGTCATGCCAATAGCTACCTGTGGTGCTTCTGATATAATCACCATTATTGCATCACTGGAACATGCCCATGACAAGCCTGGGAAAGACTATTTACACCAAAGATAAACAAGAGAGTCAGATGTTTGCAGCCTTGAAAGGCCCCCTTCCTTACAGTCACTCCAGCTTTCTGATGTGTATCACCACCTCCCAGTAATGGACCTGAAAGCTTGCCAGAAGCAATACTATTTAAAGTATGCACTCGTTTACAAACAAACAAGTAAGCAGACAATGATGCTATCTATGTACATGAAGAATCATATGATATAAAGCATAAGACAAGTATGTTATATAAATTCAATTCATCTTTAATGAAGGACAGTTAGACTTGGCACTGTGCCTGGCCATCCAGATGAGGACTTCAATTTCACTGACATAAATCAAAGCCACCTGAAATGAACATATCTAGAGGAGTTAGACTCCTAAAATTTGAGTCATGAAGAAACACCAAGTTCCTGATCAGGAGAGTTCACATTGTTAAGATTACTACTCTCACAGGCTGGGGTTGTAGCTCCATGGCAGAATGCTTGTGAAGCACTAGTAAGGTCATGGGTTTTGTCCCCACCTCCTCAATGGCGTGTGTGTCAGAGGGAGACGCTCTTCAAACTGATCTTAAAGAATCAAAGTAATCTCTATTAAAATCTGAGCTGCTGTTCAGCATAGATTTGACAAGCTGATCCTAAAATGAAAGTGAGAATTCAAGAAACTTACAATGCAGTAACAAAAAGACAAGCACCCAATGAAAAAGGATTACAAGAAATCATCAGCTGTCAGGAAGTACAAATTAAAGACATGAGGCACCATTTTAACTATGGTCCTAACTGAAGCTATATGAACAAGTGTTGGTAAGGATATGGCGAGACTGACCCTTTCACACACTGGAGGTGGGAATGTATGTGGCCTCCAATCTTCATGACCTCTAGCTATGACATCTAGACAGAAAAGCAACAGTGATAATACCCGGCCTACAGTACCAGTAAGAAGGCCTGATCATGAAAACACCAACTGTTCTCTGTACTTCCCAGAGAGTTCAGATAAATCCAAGATTCTGTTCATTCAAACCATGCCATGTACAAATAAAAATAACAACATGGAAGTCAGAAGACAACAATGCTAGTTCTAGCCCTGACCCTCACCCCGAGAAGGATCCCCCTGACTCTGTTCACCCTTCTTTCAAGGCTCCAGGTTCCAGTAGCACCATACTCCATTCCCTCAATTCTAATAGTGAAGAAAGAGAAAGAGATGTGCAAAAGAGCAGAGAGCACACATGCAGAAACACTACACTTTACATGCCTACGAAGAAACCAAGATTGTTCACATGCAGACTGAGAATCAGTAGGTTTGTGATTATGAACACACGGATGTAACAATGAATAAATGGGACCTGATGAGGCTAAGAAACTTCTGTAAGGCAGAAGACACTGTCAACAGAACAAAGCAACAGCCTACAGACTGGGAAAAGATCTTCACCAATCCTACATTTAACAATGGGCTAATATCCAAAATATATAAAGAGCTCAAGAAAGTAAACACCACCAAACCAAATAACCCAATTAAGAAATGGGGTACAGAACTAAACAGAGAATTCTCAACAGAGGAATATTAAATGGCTGAGAAACACTTGAAATGCTCAACATCCTTAGTCATCAGAGAAATGAAAATGAAAACCACTCTGAGATTCCATCTTATACCCATCAGAACGGCTAAGATCAAAAACTCAAGTGACACCACATGCTGCCAAGGAGAAAGAGGAACACTCCTTCACTGCTAGTGGGAGTGCAAACTTGTACAACCACTTTGAAAATCAATCTGGTGCTTTCTCAGAAAACTAGGAATAGGGCTACCTCAAGACCCAGCTATTCCACTCCTGGGCGTACACCCAAAAGGTGCTCCACCACACAAGGACATATGCTCAACTATGTTCATAGCAGCCTTATTCATAATCGCCAGAACCTGGAAACAACCTACATGTCCTTCAGTTGAAGAATGGATAAGAAACTGTGGTACATTTACACTATGGAATACAACTTGGCTATTAAAAACAAGGAAATCCTGAAGTTTGCAGGTAAATGGATGGAACTAGAAATGTATCCCAAGTGAGCTACCCCAGACCCAGAAAGATATACATGGCATATACTCACTTATAATTGGACACTAGCCTAACAGAGATGGCCCCTGAAAGTCTTCACTTAGCTGGAGATTGGGATAGATACTAGAACTTTCTATTGGGACTCTAGGTGAGAGAGGTAAGGAAGAATGGGGAAATAGAAGGATCCAGAGGGTCCTAGAAACCTACAAGACCATTAAAAGGCTGACAGATCTGGACCCAGGAGGGTCAGCTCAAACTACTGTACCAACCAAGGAAAACGCATACAGTAAACCTAGAACCCCTATCCAGATCTAGCCAATGGACACCACATTCTCCACAATTGTGTGGAGAGCAGGGACTGACTAGGACTTGGACTCTGGTGCCCCCTATTTGACCACTTTCCCTTGGTGGGGAGACCTGGTGACACTCAGAGAAAGAGTAAGCAGGCTACCAGGAAGAGACCTGATGGGCTGTGATCTTATAGTGGGGGACAGGGTCCCCTGCTGTCACAGACCTAGGGGAGGGGAGTGGATGAAAGAGGGAGGGAAGGGGAATGGGCAGATACAAGTGAGGGGATAACAAATGAGATGCAATCTGAATAAATTACTTAAATAAAAATTAAAAAACAAACAAAAAAGAAACATGCAGGATCAGTCATTTGTATTATCAAGCACTACACACAAATGATAAAATTCACCACCAATACAAAATCTTAAAGACTTTTAAAAAGCATCAATGGAAAATCATAAAAAGCAAACAACAACCCTATCTCAACCCAAAACTTACTACTCACAGCAAAGCCTGAATTCTGACTACTAAAAAGAGCGTTGTCTAAGAACTACTGGGCCAATCTAGAGACAAAAACACTCATACAAACTCAATATGACTCTGTTGATAGAATGCTTGCATAGCACGCACAAACCCACGGTTCCTTCCCACTAGCACATGAACCACGCAAAGCGGTGTATACCTATAATCCCAGTAATCCGAAGGTAGAGATGGGAGAATTAGAAACTCAAGGTCATCCTTGGCTACGCAGTTAAGTCAGCCAGAGGTACATGTAAAAATAAAAACCAGTAACATATTCCTCTGTAAAATACATATGCATGAATATTACTGACAAAATAACAGGTGAACAATGTCAAAATGAATTAAGAGTTCTCAATGAAAAACAGTGACTTTGGAGTATATTTGATTATGGAAATATAATAAAATATGCTCTCAAGTTAAAACACATATTTAATGTAACTCAATCAAAGTTAAGGACAGACTTCACATGGAAAAATGAGCATAAAATCATATATTAAAAAGGCAATTAAATAAAAATGTTGGGAAAGAAACACTAAGAAGATGGATTCTATTAAATATTTAAATATTATAATTATTAGGAAACAGCAAGGAATAGGAACAAGATTTTAAAAGTTAGAGACTGAAGCATCCCAAAGAGCACCAAAACATAAGCAGTAGTCTACATTACAGCAAGGGCCACGCTAGTCAAGTGCTGCACCTGGGGTAACTTGATAAAATAAATACGCTCACACTTTATTCATCAAAATGAATTCTGGTATGGAGCAGTGAGATAATTCTGTGGGTTCAGCACTGCTGCCAAGCTGAACAGCCTGAATTCAATCCCAGAACTTAGGTGATAGAAGAGAATCTACTACAGCACACTGTCCTGCACTCCCCCCCCCCAAACTGAGCAAATTATGATGGATATAAAAATTAAATATAAACAAAAAGAATGAAATCCAACTACAAATAAATTAATTAAGGAATTCAACTAAAGAGAGAATGTCTTTCTAAAACTAGAATTAACGTATTTCTTTAAAGTTATAAGGTACAGATTTTTGATTTGGCTCTATACTCAAATACACAAATGAAGGGGGGGAAGGGTGGAAATTTTGTGTTACATGGGGCACAAATATTTCACATGAGTTTATCTTTTCCCCCGTCTTTTGAGACAAGGTTTTGTTACCCTGACTGGCCTGAAATTCACTATGCAAAACAGGTAGGCTTCAAACTTTCAGCAATTCTGCGTCTGTTTCAGGAGGGCTTCTAATTGTGAGATTGTGCTACAATATCCAGTCAAGTAAATTTTTGAAAAAAAAAACAAAAACAAATCCAAAACCCTCATAGCTAGATGGCCATGTTTCAGAGGAGCTGCTTTATGTAGGAGGACACAGCTGGTGAACCAGAGCATAGGCTGTCACATCAGAAGAACAAGAGAAAGCAAGAGCTCATGCAACTATATTTTTCTTTAATAACATTCTACAAAAATATAACAAAACTTAGGCCAGGAAGATGGCTCAGCATTTGCAGCAGTGCAAACCCAAATGGCCTGAGTTCAATGCTTTGAAGTCACATGAAAAGCCAGATGCAGCAGTGAACACCTGTAATCCCAACCCTCCTACAGTGAGACTGGAGGTACAGACAGGAATGAGCCAGAAGCTCACAGGCCAGCCAGCTGGAATATACAGTACAGCAGCAGCAACAATTGAGACCCTGCCTTAGCAAGCCAGAGGGAACCAACTCCCAGGTCCTCTGGCCTCCTCCACACATGCCATGAGATATGCACACACTACATACATACAATTTAAAAATAAATGTTTTTAGCAAAACCTGTCAATGACCAATGTGTTGGGCATGTATTCTCATACGCTCTGATAGTAACACAAACTCAAAATGTCTACCACAGAAAAGCAAGCAACACAGCAAACAAATGAACAACCGTAGGAAAACATTTGCTAAGCACAGACTATGAAAACATGCAAAAGTTTACAGTCTCAAAGACTTTTCAAGGCAAAATTATTTATAACAAAGAAAAGTACCACTATTTCCCCCAAATTAAGTCAATTTGTTAAGTAAACTGTGATGGTATTATAGCCAATAGAGTACTATGTCGTCATTATATGAAACACAGAAACACAGATATATTAAACACAAATAGTAAAAATTACAAATTACAGTAACAGCCATGTAAATATACACACAGGGGGAAAAAAATCCCCAAATGCAAATAGTTAAATGATGCAACAATATACATGATTTTCCTTTGTCTTCCACATGTTTTCGTAATAAATTAATAAATATTTTTGTAGACAGGCTGGCAACAGAAAATAATCAGTGAGAAAAAGCAACCACAAGAAGGCTCATATTTTGTTAGAAATGCTTGTGGCAGCCTCTCAGAACTCCAAACACTTCTACAGAAATAAAAGCTACCGTCTCATGACTCATGACTGTTCACAAACAGTGCAGGATTTGCTTTCTATTCTAATTTTTTAGCCTTCCTTTTACTATTTTCCAAAAGGTTTTCCTTTAAAAACAGCAGTGTACATCAAAGAAACAGTTTGCCTTTCTGCATAAGGCTATTACAACATGACTTTTATTCTCGAGGCCAATGATTATAAAGTCTGTGTTTGTTTTGTATTTTACACATAGTTAGACTAGTTTTGCCATTATTTTCATGCCATATTGTTTCCAAAAGAAGTCAGTGTACATACTTCTTACAAAATGCAACTGCAACGATGGCCATCATATGCCAGCAAGGAAAGCGGGGGATCGTAACAAGGCAGACAAGGAAGGCTGGCACTTAATTGCCCAGCACTTATAAGCCCGAGCATCTGACCAGTGCTTACAGAGCTATCTATTATTCACATGGCTTTTTTCCACCAATATGTGTGTCCCTGGGCTATGCTCGAAATATGTCTGTGGCAGGAACCATAATCTTTTACAACACAGAAAATAATAAACAAGGGCTATTTTCCTTTTAGTCATAGTCATAGAAGAAATGTTCCAATATAGTACGCAAGTCTGCTTTTCACCAGAAGAAAGTAAATCATTCTCTCAAAAGAGAGAGAACCCTAGAGATGCCCAGATGCCTTGTGAACTGGCTGGTTTTGTGTCAACTTGACAAAAGCTAGAGTCATTAGAGAGGAAGGAGCCTCGGTTGAGGAAATGCCTCCATAAGATCTGGCTGTAAGGCATTTTGTCAATTAGTGATCAATGGGGGAGGGTCCAGCCCATGGTGGGTGGGGCCATCCCTGGGCTGGTGGTCCTGAGTTCTATAAGACAGCAGGCCGAACAATTGTGGGGAGCAAGCCAAATGAGCAGCACCCCTCCATAGCCTCTGCATCAGCTCCTGCCTCCAGGTCCCAGCCCTGTTTGTTTAGTTCCTGTACAGACTTCCTCCAATGATGGGCTATGATCTGGAAATGTAAGCCGAATAAAGAATAGACCCTTTCCTCACCAAACTGCTTTTTCATCATGGTGTTTTGTTACAGCAATAGAAACCCTGACTAAGACACCTTGGATCTGACCATAGGATCAGGCACTTTTGGTGTGTCGACATATGTACAGTCAAGTTCCTCAATTTCCTGCTACCAGGCCTATAAACTTACCCACAGGCGCCAATCCTTTTATGACATTACCATGTGTGGTGCAAAGAACTGGGCTCCCTGAACGCTGGGAACACAGCTGGGGCTCTCTGGCCCTCTCTTCACTTGGCTACTAAAGAGCTTCGTCAGCCAGTCCTCTCCCTGCAGAGTCTTAACACCTCCTTCCAAATAAACAGTTCTATATCAATTCCCCAAGGAAAATACATAGGATGAGTGGTTGATATATATGGTTAGATGATGTATGCACAAACAAAACTAGGTAATGCCAGTAGAAAATTTTAAGTACTTTTTTTCTTCAGTCATCTTTTCAGTTGTAGAAAAAAAAATAAGCCAAAAATGAGGGCAGATTTGTGAGTATGAGAGTACTCGCAGTTCCACCTAGAAAGAAGGGGCCACAAACCTACATAGGAGTTACACAACCAGGAACAATTCAAGAAACCTGAAAACAGAGACAAGTTCCAGACTGCAAGGCCACTAAGTACCCAGTGCAATGAATTTAAAAGCAAGAGTTTTTATCCAAGGTATTATAAAGTTCAAAGAGTCAAGACGAAGAGCAATCTTCCTGTAGGAGACCGACATCACTTGCAAAGAACTCTAACGCAAAATGAAATCAGATCTCTTCACATCAAAATACAAACATCTTCAAATTTCTAAAAGGCTATTTCAGCATGGAACCCTATATCCAGTTGTGCTATCAAATAATGCAAGAGACACAGTGGAGCACGATTTCCCCATGCATTCTTTATTATCTCCAGGGAGATAAACTCTAGGTAAAATAAGAAAGCAAATCGAGGAAGAAAAGAAGGGATGGGGATATAGCCTAGTGAGTAAAGTGCTTACTGAGCATCCACTTCTGCTGTGTATCCTATTTCCCCTTCTGAGGGAGATTCAAGCGTCCTCCCTTGGGACCTCCTTGCTGCTTGGCTTCTTTGGGTTTGTGAACTGTAGTATGTTTATCCTATGGCTAAAATCTGCTTAGAAGTGAGTACATATCATATGTATCTTTCTGAATCTGGGTTACCTCAATCAGGTTAATATTTTCTAGTTCCATCCACTTGCCTGCAAATTTCATGATTTCCTTGTTTTTAATGGCTGAGTAGTATTCCATTGTATAAATGCACCACAGTTTCTTTATCCATTCTTTGGTTGAGGGACATCTAGGTTGTTTCCAGTGTCTGGCTACTATGAATAAAGCTGCTATGAACGTAGTTAAGCAAATGTCCTTGTAGTAATGTAGAGAGTAATTTGGATATATGCCCAGGAGTGATAAAGCTGGATCTTGAGATAGAACCATTCCCAGTTTTCTGAGAAAGTGCCAGACTGATTTCCAAACTGGTTATACAAGTTTGCACTCCCACCAGCAATGGAGGAGTGTTCCCCTTGTCCACATCCTGGCCATCACGTGCTGTCACTTGAGTTTTTGATCTTAGCCATTCTGACCCATGTAGGATAGAATCTCAGAGTGGTTTTGAATAGTATTTTCCTGATTGCTAAGGAGCTGATCAAGTGTCTCGTCTATTTGAGATTCCTCTGTTAAGAATTCTCTGGATTAGTTCTGTACATCAGAAGTGGATGAAGAGAGAGAAGTGGGTGGGAGAGGGGGTGGAAAGGAGAATGAGGCTGGGGATCAGGGGGGGTGAGAACACGGTGGGAGGAAGATGAAGGGCTGGGAGAGAGGCCCATGTTGGGGGGCATCTCTGGGACAAGTTGGAGACCCAAGAAGGGGCAGGCTTCTGGGAGAATATGGAGGTAATTCTAGCTGAGACTCTTAGCAGCAGGGAATATAGAGACTGAAGTGGCCAGTCAGAGATCAAAACAGATGCAGAGACCCACAGCTGAACATTAGGAGGCATTTGGGGAATCTAGTGGAAGAGTTGGGGAAGGTTAGAACCCAGAGGGGACAGGAACTCCATAAGAAGACCAACAGAGTCAACTAACCAAGCACCATGGGAGCTCACAGAACCCCACCAATCAAAGAGCATGCGCAGACTGGACCTACACTACCAACCAAAGAGCATGCAAAGACTGGACCTAGGTCCCCTACACATATGTAACTGATGGGCAGCTTGGTCTTCATGTGGGTCCCCTAGCAAGTGGAGTGGGGGTTGTCCTCTGACATGGACTCTGTTGCCTGTTTTTGGATCACTGTTCCCTAACTGGGCTGCCTTGTCTGCCCTCAGTGGAAGAGGATGAGCTTAGTTCTGATGCAACTTGATGTCCTAGGGCGGGTGGGTGTATGGGTGTGGGTGCTCCGTTTTCCTGAAGAGGGTGAGGGGGTGGAATGGGGAGGAGACGGGGAAGGGGGCTGTGATAAGGAAGTAGAGCAAATAAATAAATTAATTAATTTTTTAAAAATTTAATTTAAAAAGTGCTTACTGAGCACATATGAAGGAAGCCCAGAGTTTGATCCCCAAGACTGCATAAAAACCAAGCACAGGAGGAGCACATGCCTATGAATCTCAGCATTTGTGTCCCTTGGATGCAAACTAATGGACCAAATGCTTGACCATTCTTCTTTCACATACTTCAGGTAAACATACTTACTCACTTTCAATAATTGTAATAATAATAATGGGACAGACTTAGCCATGAGTCTAGTAACGGGCTGAGGAGGCAGCTCAACAGAACTCAAGAGAACAACAGAACAAAAAACTTTCCCTACCAGAGTGAGGAGTAGAGTTTGATCCCATTTGATCCATGTAGCTATGGAGTGAGTGGGCAGACTGCCTATAAGGCCAGAGTCTGGAAAAGGACAGGAGATCCCTGGATCAAGCCTGCTAGCTAGATTAGCCAGCTGTGGGTTTAGCAAAAAGACACTGCATCAGTGAAAAGGTAGAGAGCAATAAAGGAAAATTTCCTAACTATAAACATATATATTCTCTCTCTCTCCTACTCCCTCCCCCCTCATACACAGACAAGATCTCATATGCACATACATACATACACATATACTTTCAAATTTTAAAAACAATTTCTGATAACAATTTAGCATAATGTATAAAAAATTATCAATAGTACTTTTCTGCCTGTTACTGTAGTTTTAATTAGCTTTGATATCAGCTAAACCCGTAATCAATTTGAACTTTTAATGAGACCACTCTTAAAGAGATACTGAAGTTCTGCACATGACTGAGAACCTGCTTACAAAAATGACCTCAACATCTCTGTAAGTGGGAAGAGACAGGGGAGCACTCCACGCTAAAGCAGGAGCCAACTCTGATGCAGAGAACATGAGAACACAGTAGCTTGGAAGACAAATGGTCTCCATGACTCATTACCTGACAAAAAGCAAGGGTACTGTGAGTCTTGTTCAAGAAACTCCTCCAAAAGGCAGCCAGCAGAACAGGAAGCAGCAGCTGTTGGCCAGGCCTACCAGCAGCAGGGGTGATAATTACCTCCCTGGTTGCTGTAGTCATGATAGTAGCCCTGTCAACACAGGATGTTTGTACTGACAATAGAGGCCGCATTCTGGCAGCACACAGGGTAAGGCTCTCAGCTGCCTAAGAGAGCACTCACTCTCAAGCATATGTGCTCAGGGTCCCAGCTAACCATAGCAGGAGCACACTCAGGAGTGGACCTAAGCCACCAAAGACCTCTGAGCTTTCTGTCGAAACTGTGCTTCTTCACTTAAAACAATGTTATAATAAAATAAAATTTCCATTTTGAAAAAAATAAAGCGTATGCAAAGTAGAATATATGAGATCCAAAGGGAAGAAATATATGATAAAACCAGTAAAATTTAATACAGAATTTATCACAGAACCCCACTTGTGTTTGAACAATTCTCACCTTGTTCTAATAAAATAAATATTCCAACTCAATGTATCTCTAAAAAGTAAAGCTGTGACCTCTCAAAAAAGTGTTTTCAATTGAGGAAGCTATGGACTCAGCACAGGAAATGTCACTCTGGAACTGGGCTCACCCTGCAGAACCTGCTGTCATCACTGGCGCGCACTGTTGATAAGCACCAAGATACGCCACATGATCTAGGCAGAGTCTCCAAACTTGTTCTGCTCCGGGCTATGCCCACGCCTAAGCTACAAAGACACCTCATCATACCTGGCATCATCAACTGTTCTGAAACACAACTCTTGTTGGCATAGTGGGATTAAGTCTATAAGCTCCAGAATTTGGGAAGCTGAGGCCAGAAGATCACAAGTTCCTGGTCAGCCTGTACCATACAGGAAAACCTATTTCAAACAAAAATACTTTCATCCTAAAGAATGTCCTTCCCATCAACAGTGAATTTGAATCTGCCTGACACAATAACAGCCTGTCTCAATTGTATGCAAATCCAAATAATCAGCAACCTCCTAAACGCCTCCCACCACAGGACTGCAACCCTTCATGAAGTATCTCATGCTGTAATAGGTGAAAGAAAAGATCCGGACTAGAAGAGAATTCATTTCATTCTTCTGTAAACAACAAATGAGAACCTGTAAAACCCTCAACATGTAGCCAAACTCACAGCTGCTGGTAAAGCGAAAGCTCCATTGCCCTAGGAAAGCACTAGTATCCTAGGCAGTTCTACAGCAGGGCAACCCTCTTCTCTTAACGCTTCTGACTCCGCAGTCCTGAGCTAGCAGGGAAGTCATGCATTCGGGAGCCGCCTGTCCTCCTCTAAGGCTGAATTTCAAGGTGAAATGTCCAGTGTGGGTCCCAAAAGCATTTTCTTTCTTCTGATTTAAAACAAAAGGTCCAGCTGGATAAAAATTAAAAATTACTCCACATCCTACTGTCTTATCTCCCCATCTTCTACTGAAACCCTTCTCCTACTTTCACCTTTGTGTGTGTGTGTGTCCCACTGAGTATTTCTTGCTCCAGCATGAGTGGGTGGCTACTGACTGGAGCATGGGCAGCTTAATAGCGGCTATACCACTGAAGGAGACGACTCTTCCTCCTCTGACAACTTACTGCCAACAGCCTCTCATCACCTTCGTGATGAAGGTCAGTCTTGCGCTGGTCTTGTACAGATGACCACAGCTGCAGCAAGTGCATCAGTGCAGTGCCTGTCATGTCCAAAAGACATCTTTTGCCTGCACCTCTCTCCACCCTCTGCTCTCCTCATCGCCCTCTCCTGTGATGCTCACTGACCTCTGGAGGGAGGAGCACTGGATAATTTGTTAAGGTCAACATTGCAGCACAGAAGCTGATCCAGGTCACCCACAGAATTATGAAACTCACACATGGTTTCACCACAACACCTAGCCATTCTGTGTCCATGCCAACATACCCACAATGGGCAAGGTTTCTTGGGTATTCCTCATCCTTTCTAGACTGTGACAGAATTCACAGCTAGCCTGGCTAGTCTCACAGACCTCCTGAAGAAACTGTGTAAATGGTAAGGCAAGGACAGCCCTGAAACCTCCGACTGGAGACTGTCACAGCAGCTCTGACTTATCCTTGTCCTTACTACAGATCAGGTAAACGTCAGCCTCCACTGCCCATCACTCCTAATTTTTATAGTATATTGTATTTTGAATGCTTTGCCAGGGGCTGTTAAGGCACAGTCTGCTTTAATTAATCTGAATTTCAATTCTAAACTAACGAGTTTTATTATCAGTCACAATGTCATTCTCATCTGGAGAACTGAAATAACATTAATGAACCATTTACTTAATACAAACTGATTGCACAGGCATGACACCTAGTTCAGAAAATAGGGCACCCCTCATCTCTGATATCACTAGCAGTTAATTCAGAACTTTTAAAAATATAAAACGTCTGAGTGAAATGGTAAATTAAAGATGCATTTACCCCTATTCCTCCCCCTAATACCAGAAGTGTGGTTACATAAAAGTACATAAAACCACATGGGGGAAAGTTTAAAAGGAACACTCAGAGCAAATGGAATTTAAAGCTGAAAAGTCATGCAGGCAAGTAACTGACTCAAAATCAGCAGAGTACTGAGTCCCAAGTGGGTAGGGAAGCCAGGGGTTCAGCCAGTTTATGTCACAGAACTCTAGCAAAGCCAGGAGGAGCTGACAGGAGGAGCAGCTTGGAAGAGTTAGGAGTTAAGATGAAGTTAAAATTAAAAAGATAACTGGTAAATCCAACAATAAGTACTTAAGGGTTATAGTGGAAGTTTTGGTTATGTTAAGTAAATATGTTTTTGTTTTGATCCCAAGCGTAGGATGTGAAACTACCTTTAGCTTATCCACAGCTGCTAGCAGCCTCCTGCAGGGGGCATGGTCTCTGCCAGCTGGAAAACACCCTAGTGTGGCACCAACTGCGAGAGGGTATAACTAGGAGTGGGGTGGTGATGGGGGTGGGAAGGGTGGGGGGAGGGGTGGGAGAGGCTGGGAGGATGGGTGGGAGGGGATGGGGGGATGGGGGAGGGGTGGGAGGGGAGGGCTGGGGGTCACTTCTAGAGACCCTTCTAGAGAGAAACACTCTGGAGAGTGTTTTGAGGGGGCTGCTGTTGATGGTTTCCACTGCTGCTATTTGCTGCTCGGCTGGACTGCTGGAACCTCGATGGTGAAGAATGCGATCACCCCAGGGAACTGAGTCTAAAACGCCTACATGCCCCGGCCCTATGACCTTCTTCCTCTCCTACCGAGGGTCAGTGGGTTGGAAGGGAAGTAGAGGCATTAAAGAATCCCAAATAAAGTAGGTTTTAAAAAAATATAAGACTACCAAGGTGACCTTACTCAGGAGGTCATGGAAGAGACCATACATGAGCTAAGAACTGGAACTCTGCCATGTTGTTAATTTTACCCAGAACAAAAGTGTGCTTGACTTCCCAGCAGAATTCAAATAGTCTGTACTTGAGGTCATTTAGATCATTGTAGATTAACTCTGGGGAAAAACATAAAAGTTACTATTTTCCCAGAGACATCTCCATGAGGATGAGTCATTAGGAAACACAAACTACATACACCATTCTTGCCCGTTTCTCAGGAAATACTAAATATTTAAATAAAAGAACTATCAAATGAGGAAACAACAAAAAATACAAAAAATGGACAACTTGAAAAAGAATAAAGGCCAGTAAGATGGCTCCATGGATTAAGGTTTCCAGTCCCCACACCCACATGGATGGAAAGAGAGGACCGACTCCCACAAACTCACCTCTGAGTCCACACATGGAATGTGGCACACACACACACACAATAAACAAATATATGTAATTTTAAAAAAAAAACACTAGCTGAGCACACGCCTTTAATCCCAGCACGCAGGAGGCAGAGGCACGTGGATTGTTGTGAGTTCAAGGCCAGCCTGGTCTACAAAGTGAGTCCAGGACAGCCAAGGCTACACAGAGAAACCCTGTCTCGAAATCCCCAAAAAACAAACAAACAAACAAACAAAAAACCCCACTATTTTCTAGACGTTAATAAGAATGATTTTTTAAAAAGCCAAATGAATGAAACAACAGATTAAATATAGCTAAAAGACCACTAAACTATATGACACACTTAAAGGATTTTTTCATCATTAAGAAATGAAAGTATTAAGCAGAAACAAGCAGACAAGCATAACATGGCACAGTCTCCGTGAATGCTATTTGAGTCCCAGAGGAACATGTTACATGTAAGGAGATTAAAGTTGAGCATTTTCAAAAATAGATAAGGGGCTAGAAAGATGGCTCAGCAGTAAAGAACACTGGTTGCTTTTCCAGAAATTGGGTTCAATTCCCAGCACCCGTAAGGCAGCTCACGGACATCTGTAACTCCAGCTCCAGGTGATCCAACACCTTCTTCTGGCCTCCCTGGGCACAAAGAATGCAAGTGGTACACAAACATTCAGGCTGGCAAAACACCCATATACATACAATAAAATAAGATTTTATAAAAAAAAAAGATGAAAGATTTCAATCTAGCTTAAAGAATCACAATAACACCAAAGCAGTACTAATACAAGAAACTTTACACAGGGATATGCTATAATAAAATATCAAAATAAGCACAAATAATTTTAAAAATAGCCAGAAAGACAAGTGATCTCTACAATTGGATCTCAATAGCAACAAGAAAAGCCAGGTGAGAGCATGCTGCTGTTATCGGCATACTGACAAAATGAGTTGTTGACCAGCATTGTATACGCAGAAAAATTACTATTCAAGAATGAACATGAAATAAAGATATTACCGCCCCAGCAAAACACACACACACACACACACACACACACACACACACACACACACACACACAACTACAACAACAACAATGACACTGAGGAGAGAGGAAGACCAAAATGAAGACAGTGAGAATATTGAAAATAGCAGTATTTGGAAATCAATATGGCAGTTTCTCAGAAAAGTGGGAATCGATCCACCTCAAAACCCAGCTTTACCACTCCTGAGCATATACCCAATAGATGTTTCATCATATCACAAAGACACTTGCTCAACTATGTTCAAAGCACCTTTATTTGTGATGTCCAGAAACTGGAGACAACCCAGACATCCCTCAACTGAAGAATGGATAAAGAAAATGTGGTACATTTTTACATGGAATATTACTCAGCTGTTAAAAAAAACAATGGCATAATGAAGTTTGCAGGCAAATGGATGTAACTAGAAAAGATCATCCTGAGTGAGGTAACCCAGACCCAAAGACAAAGACGGCATGTACTCTCTTATAAGTGGGTATTAGCCATAAAGTGAAGGATAACCATGCTACAGTCCACAGACCCAGAGAAGCTAAGTAACAAGGACAGCTCAGGGGGCTATGCATGCATCTCGCTGTGGAGGGGAAATAGAATAGACATTGTGGATAGATTGGGGAGGGGTCGGGGTGGGGTGGGAACAGGAGGTATCAGGTGGAGGAGGACAGAGGGGGAGAGTACTGGGAGAGCCCAGCAGAATGGGGGTGGGCATCCCTGGGACGAGCTAAAAGCCTAAGACAATGAAAACTCCCAGGAATCGATGAGGGTGACCCTAGCTGAACCTCCTATGGAGCCATCTCCTGTAACCAGACAAGGCTTCCAGTGGCGGGTTTGGGACACCAACTCAGCCACAAAACCTTCTACCTACAATTTGTTCTGCCTATAAGATGTGCTAGGGTAAAGGTAACACAAGTTGTGGAACCACCAACAGGTCCAGCTTGAGATCCACACCATGAGAGGGAGCCCACCCCTGACATTCTCTCGAGGGTGAGGAACCAGAGGCTGGATAGCCCAAAGACCTAGCATAGACCCAAACATTAATTTTTTTTTTAATCATTGAAATGATTCCTTACAATAGTCTGTTCTACTCATAGATTCGTGCCTAGCCCGACTGTCATCAGAGAGGCTTCACCCAGCAACTGATGGGAGACGATGCAGAGATCCACAGCCAAACATTAGGCAGAACCTGGAGAATCCTGCTGAAGAGGGAGAGGAAGGATTGTAGGAGCCAAACGGCTCAAGGACACCACAAGAAAACCTAGAGAATCAACTAACTTGGGCTCATAGGGGCTCACAGAGACTGAACCGCCAACCAGGGAGCCTGCATGGGACTGACCTGGGCCCTCTGCACATGTGTAATAATAGTGAGTGTAGGGGCTATCTCTGACTCTGCTGCCTGCTTTTGGGGCCCTTTCCCCCTACTAGGTTGCATTAATAGGAGAGGAGGTGCTTAGTCTTTCTGCAACTTGATATACCACAGCTGGTTGAAGAAACCAGAGGAGGAATGGATAGGGAGTAGGAGTGGAAGGGGGGGGGGGGGAGATAGGGGATACTGCTGTCGGGATGTAAAATAAATAAATGAATAAAAAAAATACAGAGAAATGCTATAATATTTAATTATATAAAGAGAAATTATAATAAGCAGAAATATAAAGTATAATAAAACGAAAAACAGGCACATAAGGTGTAAATAGAAGCATGACTTCTGTGAATAAAGGGATCTAATTCACTTCTTTCTGTTTGTCTCCTAGTTTCTTTCCCCATTTATACAAATATTTTTTCCACAAGGCACATCCCATTTTCTTGCATTCAGGAACACTATAACAAATCCCTACACTAAAGGTGGGAGTCATTTTGAGCAAGTCGCCACCCAAAGGGTGCACACCAGGACATGTGTGGCGGCACGTGCCTGCTATCCGCAGACTCGGGAAGCTGAGGTAGGACAATCACAAGGCCACATAGGCTGTACTGTGACACACTGACTCAAGGAAGGGGCCAGGGACACGAACTGTGAACAATTCGGAGCAGAGCAGGGAGGCCTGCTGTTTGCAGGGTAAGAACTGAGGTGGCAGTGGCTTTATCCAACTTCATCTAGGAATGCAAATATCAAAAACACTTCAAAGTACTGATTGCAGGTTACAGACCAATCTTGCATTTTTTTTTCTTTTTAAGATGCTAAGCCACCAAAATTTTGAATCAGCTGTATAATCATTAAGTACATTAAATAAAAACAGACTACATAAATGTTCCAATTATTTTCTAATGAGTTGTGTTAATGAGTATCAAAGTGGCGCTGAGTGACTCCGCATCCTCCTGTTTGTTATAGTCTCAAAATTACAGAAATTATCAGTCACTCCTTTTATATGTTCAGTCTACTAAACCATCTGCCTGACCTCATCACATGGGCCAGGTACATACTTGTCATGGTGTTGTATGTGATGAGTGTCAGAGAACTGCTTACAGCACATGTAGCTCTGCCTTTTGTCACACAGGTCAGCCTGTACTCCATCAGTTTATGTAACAAAGTCAGTTTCTTCTTTACACAAAGAATTCTTCATTCTGATAATGATCTCCTACACTCCCGTATTTCCCCAGTTTTACCTCCGCATGGTACACCAGCGAAGAGTCCTTTTCACACTTAGGAACACAAAGTTTGAATAGTCCTTGCTTTCTTCACCATTGCCTCCAACCAGACTTTGCAGTGATCAAAAATGTTGCAGATTATTGAGTTCTCAATACAATTCATAGACAATAGGCAAAAACTACTTTTAAAATATTAGCAAGACAGTAGAAAAATCAAAATTGGAAGAGATGGCTCCGGGCATATGACAACTTGAGTCTCATCTCTGGAAGCCATAAGGTAGAGAGAGAACTGACTCCTGTAAGCTCTCCTCTTTCCACATGCGTACCGGGCACATATGTGCCTATACCCACCCCTACCACACACACAAGCAAATAATCAAAAATTTAAAAATCAAAATCAGGAACTTTTTTACAAATATTGAAAGGCAACAAACAAAACATATTAGGGATAAGGAAATACACAGAGCACGGCACACAAAAGAAAGGCCCTCTGGCCAGGCGTGGTGGCACACCCCTTTAATCCCTGCACTCAGGAGGCAGAGGCAGAGGCAGGCGGATCGCTGTGAGTTCAAGGCCAGCCTGGTCTACAAAGTGAGTCCAGGACAGCCAAGGTTACACAGAAAAACCCTGTCTTGAAAAACTAAGAAAAAAGAAAGAAAGGCCCTCTGCAAAGCACATGACTCATTGAGGGCTAGGGATTTTCATAAGATAGTAATATATGATGTTCATACAGGGTTTACTTCAAGAATATACAGTTTAGATTAACATCTCGAAGTCAGTATCATTAGCACAAATAATATACCATACCCAATAAGCTTTTGACAAAGTTCAATGTTCATTCTTGTGAAGCAAACAAACTTCATTATACTGTAGAAATGTCCTTAATTATATAAACTTCACTAACCTACAGCAGGAGTAGAAATATAATTTGGTGGTAACATGCCTACAGAGCATGCACAAACCCCAACAAAGGAAGAAGAGGAGGCAGAGGAAGAAAGAAAGAAGGGAAAGGGAAGAAGCAAAGAAAAAGCAAGGAAGCCACCATAAAATCCTGAGAACTCTGCCCAAAAGACTGGCAACAGATAAAGATGCCCACTTTTACCAATTGTACTTAAGATTATACCAAAGGTCTCACAAATGTTGTTCATGGAGAAAAAGAAATACAAGTGCATAAAGAAAGGAAGGGCTGGGGGTACAGCTCAATGACAGACTGTTTGACAAACAAGCATGAGACCCTCAGTTCCACAGCCATCTCCACCTCAATCTCCTGAAGCAGAAAGGTTATTAACAAGAGAAATCTAGAGTTAAGTGAAGGAGTAAAAAGGGAATATGGCCAATATATGCTGCATGAAATTCTCAACCTAAAAAAAAAAAAATGTTTCTAATAAAAGAAATCTAAGTCAGTCTAGGAAGATGCATTTAAGTCAAGTTAACAAGCTCATAGGATGGGTATGCAATGTAAAAAAAAAAAAAAAGCAATTTCATTTTTATTTACTAGCAATGAAACAAATTACAACCCTTTTCAGATTTAGTGGTGGTAGTAGTGGTGGTAGTTATGTGTTGGGGGTTGGGGAGGGGATGGGGGGGGGGAGCGGGGGGGAGGGGGGGAGGGGGGGAGGTGCCTTTTGAGACCAGAAGAAGAAATCAAATGCCTTAGAGCTAGAGTTATAGGTAAGTTGCCCAGTGTGGGTGCTGGGAACTCAACTCAGGTCCTCCACGAGTCCTTTTAACCTCTTAGCCCTCTCCCTAGCTCCTAAATTTTTTTTCTTTAAAATAAAAAAGAAAAGAAAAAGAAAGAAAGAAGGCCCCAAGTAGAATACTTGGGAATAAACTTAATAAAACATATGCATATTCCATATAATGGAAATATAAAACACTGCTAAGAGAAATTAAACACTTAAATCAATTTGGAGGCAGATACCATGCTAATGTTGATTCTGCCCAAAGCATAATTTCAGCCATACACCATCAGGTGCTTTATAGATATTGGCTACTGATTCTAAAATTTATATGAAAATACAAAGGACTTAGAACAGATAAAACAGTACCGAGAAAGTCCAAGTTGAAGAACACATCATATGACCTGGAGTAACAAAACTATAGTAGTCAAGCCAGGCACAGTGAGGTGGTTTGTGCCTCTGTCTCAGCTCAAGAGCCTGAGAGGAAGAAACACTTGAGCCGAGGATTGGCAGATAGCTGAGACAACATGGCACAACTACAGCTCAAATTAATCATGATGATGGGGTAGGGGAGAGAAGGCATGGGCATGGGGAGGGAGAAGGGGGAGAGGAGAGAGACATCTAAGGGTAAGCAAATTGACCATGGGGACAGGACCAAGAGTGTAGAAAGCAAACTAATATACAGTCCATTGATGTAGCCTATGTAGCCTTAGCTGGTCAGGAAATTGTTCTGTACATCAGGCTGGTCTCAAATCATAGAGCTCCACCTGCCTTAACTGCTGGGATTAAAGGTATGCAGCATCTCCCAGCACTCTGGAGCCAGAGGCAAGCAGATCTTCATGAGTTCGAGAACAGCCTGATCTACAGAGTGATCCAGGCAGCCAGGACTATTACATAGAGAAACCCTGTCATGAAAAAACAAAACAAGAAAGGTATCCAGTACCACATCCACCTGAAATATTTAATATTCCTGAATACTTGTATTATTTATAAACTACCTAATCTTATATTTTATTATAGAAATATAAATGAATATTCATAAGACAAAAATATACATGTGTGCAAAAAATGTACACAACAAACACATAAACTATAGTAATTATTTATTACTATAAGAATATACACATATATCATTCAAATAATTGAATGAATGAAGAAGCAAGAATTGGCAGAAGTGAAAGTTCTTCCTCACAATAGAAGACAATTAGTACAGAAAGAAGTCTGCACTTGAAAAACCACAATTCAAATCTGAAACTAATGAGCAAAAGTCTGAAGAGGAACAGAAGAGTTTAACTGACTTCAAAGAGAAAAGCAGTGTCTGGTTGTATCAAAACCTGGCAGGCACCAACTACACCCCCAAGTTCCCCAACTGACATTATATGGTTCCTATTATGTTATTCTATGAAGAGCAGAAATATTTTTTGGTTATTATTGTTCTCTAACATGTAAAAATGAATATAACCATGAGGCAACTACCAGAAATTACGAATTAGGAATATTCTAGGAAATAACTGGCCAGTACCCTTCAAAGACACTGATGCCAAGAACAGAGAGATTAAGGAACTATATTCCATGTCAAGGCTGACTAACAGGTCAGCTAAACCCAGATGATTCTGGATTGGACACTGGACAGAGAACACAACAGCAGTAGAGCTGGAGAGCTCGGGTGAAATACAGCAAGTGAACGCCAGGAAAAGGCAGCCGGCAGATCCTTGAACACGTCTTACACTTTTCTGTAAAGCCTGAAATCATATAGCAATGAGCAGAACTAAAAAGGTAGAAAAAAATGTTTCAAACAAATAACGTAGGAAACAGGCCACTAACCTTTAATATGTGACGCTTTTGAAACTGGGAGCATGCCAGAAAGCCCTTGGTTTGATGCTCAGCATGACAAAAGGAAGAGGCAGGCTGAAGTCTATAGAGAAGAAAGGAAGGCCCATCTGCTTAAATAAAAGTTTAAAAATCCTAATACCCAACAAATTAATGGGAAACAGACAACTTATAGCCAATCCAGAAATCAAACTAATGAACTTTAAAAAGAAAAAAAAAAAAAAAACAAGTCAGCTTCACTAGTAAGTACACGACAGATGATGAGACCCTTTTCCATTAAGTGAGTAATTCTATTTTTAAAAATATCATCATTGACAAAGACTTTCTAAAATGATCATTCAACAGGAATCAGAAGTAAGAATAACTAATTAGCAGTTTCAGAAAGGTGGTTCAGCAATATGAATCAAGCGCCTTAAAAATACCTTCATTATTTAAGTTTGTGCTCTCATAAAGGAATAATCTCTACTGTGGATTGAAACTCATGCTCAAGTGTATTCACTAGGAGCTGAGGAGATGCCTCCAAGAGTGACAACACAAGCTGTACAAGCATGGGGCCATGAGTCTGGACCCCAGCACTCACATAAAAAGCTGTTTGTGGCTATGTGTGCCTCTGACTGCAGAGCTGTCAGGGCTGTAGACAGGAGGCTTGCTGACAGATCCTGTCCAGGTACAGTAAGAGACCCCATCTCAATGAGCTTGATAAGAAAGAAGAATGCTGGAGCAGGACCCTGGACATCCTCCTCTGGCCTTCCAGAGTGCAATACCTGCTACACACACACACACACACACACACACACACACACACACACACACACACACACACCACACCGCACCTACATATACACACACTTCAAAATAAATAAAAGACATTCTCCAAAGGGTATTTATAGTAGTAAAATTCCTTAGAATGATTCACATGTTCAGCAATATGAAAATTAGAGTACAGCCACAACATACAACATCCTGTTACTAAAAAATATTAAAACGGGGAAAAAAGATACAAAAAAATGTCAAGAGATTAAAGTTTACAAAATTGGTATTTTAGATTATTTTAAGTAAAAAGAAACTCATTAAAGCCTAGTTTTCAAGTACTAAAAGTGAACAATCAATGAAAACACAAGTTGGGGGGTCGAAAACTCTGGTCTAGTCTCCCACTAGGCTATGAGGTCTAATTTGTCCACCCCCTTCTGCCCACCTGAGCCAGAGCTGACATCTTTACCTGGGGGTGTCCTTCCCCCCTTCTTTTGCTCCCTCAGTACCTGAAGGTGTACACTTTCTCCAGTGTACGCAGTAAACTCTGGCTGCTTCATATTTATAATGCATCCCCCGCTTCTTACATGCAGAAGGAATGGACTCCAGCTACTATGCTAAAGATACCTTAAATATAGTAGTTAATGACGTACAAGTTTCATTTTTTTTCCCCTTGCTTCTTTCAAATATAGCCATTAAGAAAAACAATCCCAAATCCCCAAGGCAGGCTCTGAACAGTACAGACAGCACCTACCTGATTATGTTCTGTGCAGCAAGTGTCATCTGCTTACTTTCATATCAAGAGACATTTTACCATCTAATCACCAGCCACCACCCCAAACACACCCATCTGTGTGCTGCAGTGTCAGCTCTGCCCTACTCTGCTGAGTCTGACTTCCACTTATATGCTCCCCACCTCATTAGCAGAGCACAGTGGTCAGGAGAGAGGAGGATGTGGTCAGGGAAGAGAAGGATGTGAGAAGGCTGGCAACACCACAACCAGACAAGGAATAGAATTATCTTAATGTAGCAGAGGGCCAGGTGGGAGGCATCAGTACATCAGTGGTCTCCAACAGAGGTAATGTTTTAGGAGGCATCTTTGCTTGCCACTGCTTTATAAGTGCTACTGGAAGTTAATAAGGGGGCACAGATGCTATTGGCACCCTACAATGCACAAGGAAGCTCCCCATACAAAGAAAAGTTAGTATCATGGCAGAATCCAATTCCAATTCAGCAGGAAGGAGATGGTGCAGGGTTATGACAGCTGTGTAGTTTAGGACTTGTGTGTGACACGCGCTCACACACACATACACACCTTAACCGGATGCTACAAGAGGGTGGGAGAATTGTTCCTTTGGCTACCAAAATTCTACCTCAAGCATGGGGAGCAAGAAGTTATAGCTGAGGAAGGATGGTACGTATGCCTCCTCCTGGCATACCTTGTGTTTCTTCAAATGCTGCTTCTGAGCAGCAACAGTGAGAAGATAACAACTATCAAAACTGCCCAGGCTGGCAACCACCTCCTGCAGAGCTGGCAAAGACTCACAGAAGGATAACAAGTTGACGTGAGTATCTCGTCAAGTCAGAAGGAGTCCTATGCACAGGCCCAGCTTTGGTCAGGCAGGAGAGAGGTGGCAAGTACAGAAGGCCAGTCAAGAAGAAAATAACAGTGCTACTCCCAGGAGAACAATCAAAAAGCACAGAAGACTCACAGGAGTGGCACTGTAAAAACTGGGAACAAACAATACTCAGCCTCAACTTCCACCCAGAGCAGATGCAAGCAAGAAAGCACTCAGAACACAGCTACCCTGTTACACTTAGTCACCTCATGACTACTGAATCACACAACAGGCCCTCCTTGTTTTAACTCCTTATTTATTTTTGTTGAGCCATGATTTCCTCTGATGAAGGCCAGATAGCTGGGGAAGTCCTTTAGTTCCCAGTCTGGCTGAGACTTAACTCAGACCTACCTCCCAAATGTCATTTGATTGTCTAAGGTAACTTTTGTTCCCAGTGTTAGGGAGTACCTGCCACTTAAGGCCACTCATTTCAACACTAAACGGGAAGAACTATTAGAAATTTGTCTGTTAGAAAGTCGTAAGGTCTGTAAGAAAGTAATTAAGTCATAAATTAGCCCTGGCAGTGGGAGATGGAGGCAGGAGTTCAAGGCCAGAATAAGCTACAGAATTACAATCTGCCTTTTAAAAAGGAGGAGGAGGAGGATAAGGAAAGAAGAGGAGGAAGAGGAGGGGGAGAAAGAGGAGGAGGAAGAGGAGAAACATGGAGCTGGGGGATACAGAACAGTCAGTAGAGTGAACACTTGCTTCACAAGCTTGGCCTCAGGGTCCAATCTCAGCACAGTCAAGAAAGAAAACCACAGAACTGTGTCTACCGTGCTGAATCAACAGAGCCTCCCTCTGAGCCACAGGTGGTGATCTGAGGTTTCTTTCACATCAGTTAGTCTTCCAACTCCAAGCCCTTTTCTCTTCTCTAGGCTGGGGAGGTTCTTCTGTCCCAAGTAGCCTTATACCTACCTACCTCTTTATGTCATACAATTATGAACGGATGTTAAGACCAGTAAGATGCCTCAGCAGGTAAAAGGTGCTTGCCACCAGGCCTGCACCTGAGTCTGATCCTCAGGACTCACATGGTATGAGAACTATCCTCGGACCTCCACAAGAGTACCCTGGTACACACACACACACACACACACACACACACACACACACACACACACAACACACACACAGATATACATGGGTAAACGTTTAAAAATGAGAGGAGAAGGATGGAAAGAAAGAAACAGAATATATCAATGATAGACAATTACAGAATGGCAGAACTAGAAGGAAGCTGGAGCGCATTGTATTGACAGCTAATCTCACCTTGATAAATGCGCAGACAAGGCAGACAGAAAAGCAGCCACTCGGGAAAGGCACAAGGGGACTGAAGATTCTCTGGGCACTGCCCTCAGAGTTGTACCAAACAGCAAAATGTTATGTAACACGACAGCAGTTTTTTAATGTTTTGTGATGAATTTTTAAAAAGTTTTTCTAAGGTCTCATTTTGTGATAAACTGCATTTTTATAATTACTTTTCTTTACATCTGACCTAAATGTCAACAGCAGGTGTGTGCTGTACATGTAGATTTCTGGCCTACAGTACCACAGCCGATTTTCACAAGGACCTCTATGGGAGGAGTGGTTACCATCCCACATGACACTGACAAACCTGGGTCAGAGGTGAGATGGCCAAATCAGTCACCGGTGACCCCAGGCATCCTGCCAAGCTGCTATTCCATCTGGAGAAGTCCTGGAACACCCTAGAACTGTCCCAACAGCATTACACTCAAGGCTTCTAGTGGTTCTTTAAAGCACTTGTACTTAAATAAAATCTTAAGTAAAAGATACCCACCCTGGGAATATACTTAAGTTACGTGTGTGTGTGTGTGTGTGTGTGTGTGTGTGTGTGTGTGTGATTTATTATAATTTATTTACACATTACATCCTGACTGTTAACTCCTTGCTACTTTAGCAACTCCCAATAAGGTACACACGTTATAGTAAGCCTCTTGGCAGAAAATGGAAGATTACTTCAACTTGAAAATCAAGTTAAGTTTTTTGGTTTTGGAGTTTTGTTTTGTTTTGTTTTGTTTGTGTCCCCCCACCACACACACAGGGTTTCTCTGTGTAGCCCTGGCTGTCCTAGATTTGCTTTGTAGACCAAGCTGCCCTCGAACTTACCGAGACCCACTTCCCTCTGCCTCCCTGAATGCTGGGATTTCCAGTGTGCGCCACCACACCCAGTAAGTTAAGTGATTAAACATCAACTTTTGCACTGACTACCATGAAGACACATAAAAGCAAGCTAGCCTCTAGTGAGCGTCACAGTGCTCATCTATGGCATGAAACAGAGAAAAGCCTGGCTAAAGAGAGCTTTATATTCTCAGGCATTCCCCAGAGGCTCCTCCAAGACAGAGATCCTGCACTTTGAACTGACAGCCATGACTGCAAGGGACTCTGGGCAGCCTTCTTCACAGAGAGTATTGTGTGCTGTGTCCCAGGAACAATGAAGCCATCTGAAGAGTGGAACAGCCAGCACCAACAGTTCTCACTCACTACAGTTCACCACTGCTGAGCAATCAATAAGACTATCTTCCAGTCTTCTTCCAATTACGTTATGTGTCATGTGACTGAATCCTGGTCACTAGATTGTAGGAGGAGTTATGTTAGCCACTGTCAGGTCTGGCTTGGAATGCCTCTCAGCATTCACTTAAGATCCTCCAGCTAGCCACGTGGTGGCACACGTCTTTAATCCCAGCACTCTGGAGCAGAGGCAGTCGGATCAACGTGAGTTCAAGGCCAGCCTAGTCTATGAGGCAAGTCCAGGTCCGCCAAGGCTATATAGAGAGACCCTGTGCCAAAAAAACAACAACAACAAAAAATCCTCCAGCTAACTCTCCCTCTGTCATCTTAGCATAGCTACAAATGAAGGCGATAATACCAACTTCTGTGGATTTTTGCATTACAGAAATATGTAGTTGTTACTATTGTTATTACAACACAGTATAGCTTAAATATTTTTCAAAATTTAGGGTGTAAGCATATAATTGTGTTCTGATTTCATTGGTCTGGGATGAGGAAAGGCTTCCCCAAAAAACACAGAGATGAAACAATGACAGATTGATGAACATCAGGAAAAAATTAAAATTTGCATTTGAAAAATTAGAGAGGAAATTAGATAACTCAAGTTTTTTTTTAAAGAAATGGGATATAGTAACAGACCCCTAGATATGTGATTCAACAATGGGTTTCTGATTAATTACTGATTTCACTAAAAATAGGACTATAACCAAGCTCAAGAGTAGGGTAAAGGTAACTGCAGAATTTAAGATGGCCAAGTCATGCAGTATCAAAATAAAAAGGTGATGCACACTTCATTAATGGAAGTACAGCTTCACTAAACATAAGATAAATAAATGCTGCTACCCAGTACAAATCCTCCACAGTCCTATTTTCAGGACTCTCTAATATAATAATCACCCCACAAATGTTTAAAACTATACACAAGAATGGTTGGTGCAACACCATTATACAAGGGAAAAACTGGAGCATACTAAATGCCTATCAATAGAGGAAGACATGAGCCAAGTTATGTATTTAAGCATCCTCCCCATCAATTCCCCACAATTTTCCTTCCTCTTTGAGATGAGGTTCCACTATGCAGCCAGGCTGAGTTTCCAATCCTCCCTCCGTCAGCTGGTGAATTCATGTTTCTCCTTTTGAGCTATTCTCAATCCACGGATTTGTGTGTTGGGTTTGGCATGGTTATGCGTACATTCTTCATGGGTATGTTACTTGGGAATGTAACCTCAAGGTCATGGTGTATCACTGTATATAAGCAACGGAGAAACTGCTGGACTGTTTCACATTGTCCCCTGATTGGCCACACTAACATTTTTTACATCTGTCTTTTTAGTCATGCTAGGAGGTGTGATATGGTATTCCACTGTAAAATGGGATGGGGACTAAACTCTTAGCCTTGTGATTCCTGGCCAAGTTAGACTTCTGATTCCATGGGAGATCGTCTTTGTGATCTTTATTTGCATTTGCCTTCAGCATTTTTTCTGTGTTTACTGGTCAATTGCTTGTCTTATCTGAAGAAATACCCAATCAAATTCTTTGCTTTTGTTGTTGTTGTTGTTGTTGTTGTTAAGCTCTTTTGTTACATTGGTAGGTTGACATTCCAATGGTTTAATCAGATAATATAAGGTACTCACTACTGTTTTGTTGCTGTGTAAGAATTCTCAGACACACTGCTACTGGACCTTCATTAGATAACTGATTTTCTTATACTAAACACTGAGCACACAGGCAGGATAGCAGGAACTCTCTAACACTGCTAACAGGAAAGTGAAGCAGTCCAACTACATGAAAACACAAGTTGGCAATAAGAAAGTTAACCAATGAGCACCAGGCCTGGTTACTCATGCTGGTCCTGATGCTCTCGCCAGCCCCTGACCCCATCCATACCAGCAGGCCCACACACAGACACAGAGACCATGCACCACCTCCTCCTGGGCTATCCTCAATCAGGAAGCTTATGCACTGGCTGTCCCTGGTATAGCTCCAGTCAGACAGCTTTTGCATCAGGCTACAATCTCATATCAGACATACAACCAAAGGGAAAAAGTCATTAACACAAAAGCACAAACAATATGAAATACCAAGACATTATGTCCCCTCATAGCCCACATACGTGGGGGGGGGGCGGTGTGCACAAGCGCACGTGTGTGTGTGTGTGTGTGTGTGTGTGTGTGTGTGTGTGTGTGTGTAATTTCTCCAGTGAGAATTACCTAGATGGACTCCAGGACAGAATTTAAAAGAACAATCACAAACTTGATCAATGTCTTCAAAGGAATTATAAAATGATGGGGGTGGGGAGGGTTGGGAGAAGCTCCACAAACTTAAAGAGGACCCTACTATATGCCTGAGTGATGGCCAGGAAGACACAAATACATGACTGAATGAAATAACAAAGACAATTCAGGATTTGAAAACTGGATTCAGTAAGGAAGATAGAGAACACAAACAGAAATGAAACTCAGTAACAAACTAGAAAACTCAGGGTTAGCTGTGGAAGTAGAAGGTACCAAGGAGAAGGTAGACTGCGGGACTCGAAGACGTAGAGGAATCAAACTACTCAAGCAAAGGCTATGCAAAGTTTTTCAAAAAGCACATAAAAAGGACACATAAAACTGTTGGACACCTTGAAAAGACCAGATCTTCTAATTGTAGACACAGCCAAAGACAAAAATTCCAGATCAACTGAACAGACCAGATCTTCAACAAGACCACAAAAACATCCCCAAATTAATGAAAGACACACTCAAATAAACCGAGAACACATGACCAGAAAATAAGCTCCCCAGCAGATTATAGTGAAATACTTAATAGACAGAATAAGAAGAGAATACTGGAAAGAGAGAGACAGAGACAGACAGACAGACAGACATAGAGAGAGACCACAAGTCACATCTAAAGAAAACCCATCAGAGAAACAGCTGATGCCTCTATAGAAAATGTCAAAAAATCGTCAGAGCCTAGAGCCATGCACGTCAAGGTCTAAAAGACCATGGGTGCCAACCTAAACTACTGTATCCAGGAAAACTATCTGTGAGGATTGAAGGAGAAAGAAAGACTTTTCATTATACAAATAGAAATCATTTCCAAGATGGGAGAGGCGGCTCACAGTTAAGAGCACTGGATGCTCTTCCAGAAGAGTATCGGTTCAATTTTCAGCACTCACATCATGGCTATCTCTCTGTAACTCTATCGTAAGAGATCTGATGCACTCCTCTGGCCTCTGAAGGCACCAGGCATATACATGGTACACAGACATATATGCAGGCAACCATCATACACATAAAAGAATTTTTAAAAATCATTTCCAACAAGCCAGCCCTAAAGGATATACTAGAAGCAAAACTTAGGACTGAAGAGATGAATAAGCATAGCCAAGAGAATATAGGAAGAAAACAAATAAAGCTATAATAACTAAAACACAAAACAGGAATAAGAACATAAATAGCAAAACAAATGAACAACCCTCCCCTGAAATGACAGTCATCAACAAACACCTTTAAATGGAATTAGTAACCCTAGTTCCCAATTAAACGACACAGGTTTGTTTCGTGGATTAAGAAACAAAATCCGAGCATGCCTGTAATCCCAGAACTTTGGAAGGCAGAGGCAGGTGGGTCTCTGTGAGTTGGAGGCCACTCTGGTCTACAACGCGAGTTCACGACAGCCAAGGCTACACAGAGAAACCCTGTCTGGAAAAGACAAAGCAAACAAACAAAACGTTTTCATCAGACTGGCCTATAGGTAAGTCTGTGGAACATAACTAATGATGGATGTGGGAGGGCCTAGCCCACTGTGAGCAGCACCACCCCTGGGCGGATTGCCCTGGATGCTCCAATAAAGCAGGCTGTGCAAGCCACAGGCAGCAAGCCACAGGAAGCAAGCCACAGGCAGCAAGCCACAGGAAGCAAACCAGTAATCAGCTTTGCTCTATGGCTTTGCTTCAGTTCCTGCCTCCAGATACCTGCCTTGAACTCCTGCCCTGAGTTCTTTTCATAATGGACTTTAAGTTATAAATTGAATAAAAATCCTTTTTTCCTCAAGTTGTTTTTGGTCATGGTCTTTTTCACAGCAATAGAAAGCAAACAAACAGGACCAGGAAGCAAGCAAGTGTCCCTATCCTGATAAGAAAAGAACAGGTTTCAAATGAAAACTAATCAGAAACCAGTATCATCCTAAGTGGAGAAAAACTAGAAGTAGTACATTAAAATCAGACTAAGATAGCACTGTCCCTATTCCTTTTCAACATAGTGCTCAGAGCAATAGCTAGAGTGATAAAGCAAGAGGAGGAAATTAAATGGATACTAAGAGGAAAAGATGTCAAATTACCCATTTGCAGATGATGCGTTATACATAAGAGATCCCAAAAGTTTCATCAGAAAAATTCTAGAAATAATCAACACTTTGAACAAAAGGGCTGGATACAAAATCAACTTCAGTAGCTTTTCTTACACCAATAACAAATACTTAGAAAGGAGATGATGGACACAATCCCACTATGCTCAAGGAAAATAAAGTGTCTAGGAGTAAACCTAATGGAGGTGAAAGACCTCTACAATAATAACTTCAAATCTCTGAATAAAAAGAATGAGAAATACACTAAAAAATGGAAAGACTTCTCATTTTTATGTATTGGTACAATATTGTGAAAATGAACATCCTACCAAAAGCAATTTACAGATTCAGTGTAAATTCAATAGAGAGACTCTATGACATTCTTCATAGAAATAGAGGGGGAATCCTGAAATTCATATTGAACCACAATAGGAACTGGCACTTAGATGCTGAGAGTAGCAAACAGCCATTTAATTGGACTTAAGGCCATCTTAACAGGAGGGGGAAAGTCTCCTGTTATAAATCTGGACAACTACCCCTGACTGGTGAGGTCCTCTAGGACTTTAGTAAATCAGCATTTTCTAACTGTATTGTAAAGACTTATCCTCCTACCCACCAAATAAGTGGGTCTCAACCCTCATCAAAGAAGCTTCTCTCTGTAACAGGCAGAAACCATCACAGGAAGTCACAAGTGAGCAGAAAGCAGAGCACTGTGGGGTGAGCAGCCCTGAGTGATGTACCTACAATGCAACCGCTATGACTAAGGATCAGGGAACGTATCAGCAGACAGGGCGGCAAGAGGGAGGAGCCGGACGCCCAGGATGTCTGCTGCAAGACAGTGTCTTCTGTGTGCCACAGGGAAGCTGCAGCCAGAATCTCAACAGTATGGTTTCTTAAGCAAGACCTGAACAATGGCTACACCTTTTGACGTGCCAGTGTGGATGAGGAAAAGCCCACAAGGCTCCGCCCAAGGAAGAAGAGCTACAGGTAACTAATGGCTGCTAAGAGAGGGCAAATCAGTCTTCTCCAGGGACAAGCTCCCTGATAGGTTACCCAATCTTCCAATCTCAAGCGGTCAGCCTTAAACACATATACACACAAGCAACGCTAAAGGGACTCACTGAGGGGGGGAGGGGAGAGATTATTAAAGAATAAGAGGTTATGAATTTCCGAGGAAGTTTAGGGGCACAAGGGAGGAATGGACAGATGGATAGAGGGGGTAGAAAATATAAATGTAAGTACTCATATATGAAATTTAAAAACAAAAAACAACTGGCTCTAGGCTGTGGATCAGTGGTAGAGCAGTGGCCTGGTATGTGTGAGATCCTACATTCAATTCCCAGAAAGAAAGAACACTTGGTAGAGGAAAAAAGGAACATAACACATGTGACAGAGTGCTGGCCTTCAAGTGGATGGTTCAACTGATAGTAAAGAGGGTTTTTTCGTGGGTTTTTTTTTTTGTTGTTGTTGTTGTTTTCTCTGTTTTGTTTGTTTGCGGTTGAAGACTGGACAGAGCCCTGTGCGTGCTAAGCACGCCCCTGCTACAGAGCCACATTGGCATCCCCCAACAGGGCAGCTTAACAAGAGAATCAGTGCCATCCTATGGAGTCTTGGGCTAATTTTTTCCTAGTGCTAATTTAAATGAGACAAGTATATTGGAACTGAAGCAGACGTATTTAGCAACAACTAAAATCAAGTAAACAGTTAAAAAAAAAACCTGTTTTCAAATAAATGATGAACTAGTTTAGGTATGTCCCACATATTTTATATTTACCTGAAATTCATATTTGGTTGTGAATCCTGTAGTTTATCTGACAGTCCTAATTGTAGTCCTGCCGTGAAACACAACTTCCACACTCAAGAGCAGAAGCTAAAAACAAGCCAAAATAACAACGAACAAAAACCCAGTCTGCCTAACTTAACTTGAAGATAAAGGAAGTAAAGTGTCTTGGAAATGAGGAGGACTTGCTACGCCTGGGTGACGCGGACGCCAGACCTCCAGCATCCATTCCCCACACAGCGGGCAACCTTTCTAAAAACGTCTTCTGCCTCCATCTTCTCAGTGCCAAGATTGTAGGCATGCGCCATCATGCCCACAAGTTTTCCCTTCTTACATCGAAGTTCAGTGCGTCTCTTATCGACAAAATCTCCAGAAAAGAAGTTACGAAAGCACACATTGCTCTTTATTTTAACTTTCCAGGTAACGGCCTCTGCCCGTACCCCATTCCTTCACACGCTGCGTGTATTCACTCACTGAACAAACAGGGGATTTTCCCTCCCAAACGGAACCGCTCGAAATTCAAAGTTCCCTTGCTTCAGATTTTTAACATTTAGTTTAAATAATAATAATAATAATTGTGTCCACGCTATTCCATAAGTCTAACAAGTGTAGTTCATGCATTCTTTTTCACGGGTGATTTGAGTATTCTAAATGAAGCATTCCACTCCCGTTTTGAGTGGAACTGGGTGTGAAGTTTACCATATAAACACACGCTAGCTTCACTTGGGACTAATCAGCAATATTGGTGCTTTTTCCAGGAGATAAGTTATATACTAATTATTTCTCTAATTGCACAAAATAAGGAGAAAAATAATGGAAAGTGCCATACATCGCATGTATTTTCAGACACCATCAAATTAATAACAAGAGAACCAGCAGCACTCTGTAATAAATCTTGACAGCTGTGTGACCATGACCACTCTGTCTTACAGTTGTGTAGACAAAGAGGCAGAAAAATGAGTCCGTCCCCGCCTCCCCCCCCCCCCCCCCCGCCTGGGCTTACAGAAGGTTTATTTTTCCTCTCCCCCTTTGAGGTCTCACCGCATTAAAGAAACGTGAGAACAAGAACATGAGCCATGACGATTCTCCCTAACAAGTTCCCTATTAAAAACTTGACTCAGATGAAGGAGAGTCCAAGTCAGTTCCAAGAAAAACATTTTTAAAGACTTGCAAAAGGACGGCGATTAAAATGCAAAGCAGCCTACCTACGCTTTCCCGCGGGCGCTTCTACTTGAGCAGGACTCTCCAGACGCCACGTCAGGCACTCAGAGAGCAGGAGTGCACCCCTTCCATCGCGCAAGTGGAAACTGAGGCTGAGGCAAAGGCAGGAAGGGCTGCGTGGTGGTGCACGGCCTCCCAGCCCAGCCGCAGGACTCCACCTGAGGCAGCCCGGAGCCTGGGGCCGCCCCGGGGGATCCGGTGACCCGGCCCCGCCCCGCGGCACGCGGCCTCTCCCCGGCCGAGACCACGGCGCACCCACCTGTCGCGGCCTCCCGAGCGGCCACACCCCTGGCGGCGGCCGGGCGCGCGCGGCTCCCCTCCCGCCACGCCACGCCGCTCTTCGGCGCAAGCAGCTCAGGTGGGCGCCGAGCTCCACGCGCCGCCCGCTTCCTGCATGACACAGGCCGGACGCCGCAGGGCCGCCGGGTCAGCGCACAGTCTACACCACCCAGCGAGGAGGACGCCGACTGACCGGTCACGTGACGCGCTGGTCACGTGCCCGTCGCGCCTCTGGCAAAGCGTTGCTCGGACGACCTGGGGCGCTGGGAAGGCGGGGCGGCCGGGGGCCTCTGGGCGACAGGGCGCCGGCGGTGAGGGCGCCAATGGCGCTAGAGACTCCGCCTGGCTTCACCTTTTAAAGGAAGGGAAACCTTCCGGTGCGTGAAGCTAGCAAGTGGAAGTGGGAGTGGCGGGAACTAAGAGATGGAAGGTTTGTTGTGTGAACTAACCCTGGTGTTGGTGGTGGTTGTTTTTTTTTCTTTTTACTCTCACTCCCTAACCTAGAGAGATACTAGTTTTATTTATATATATATATATATATATATATATATATATATATATATATATATATATATATATATACACATACATACATACATACATACATATATATATATATATATATATATATATATATATATATATAGTGTGTGTGTGTGTTATTTGATTCTACTCTGTTCACATTAAACTCTAACCTGATTACGCCTCTAGGTCGGTATTCTTTGTGACTTCTCCTGGCCCCAGTCCTGTTGGTTGGACCCAGGGATTCTCACAGAAGAGAATCTCTGAGTTTCATCCCCAGCTCTTACTATTTCTTACAATTCTGACTTTCCCAAGTCACGCCTTACAGAAGCAGAGGTTTCAGTCCCTGGCAATTTTGCTTATCCAAACCCTTTATTACATGGTACATTAAAAAGTATTTTTTTAATTTGTGAGAGATATGTAGGCAAATCCCTGCAGTACTCTACAATTTTCTGATGCCTAGAAATAAGGCTGTTAGCTTAGCTAATCCCATTATTCCCTACAGTGCTGATCATTGTGCATACTTGGCTGGTTAGACAGCAAATTGCTAAGAAACAAAACATCTGGATCCATGCAGCAAAGCAAAATGGCTTCATTTCTGTAAATCACTGTGATTTACAGATTGTAGATTATGAGATAGTGAGTGAGGCCAGGTGTTGCCCTAGAAAGAGTCACATCCAACTCCCCAAATGGTTAAGCATATAAGATATGTTCTGGTTTATTAGTTAAAGGTCCATTGCAAACAAAAAATGCTGTTACAGTCGACGCGGTAGTGTGCACCTTTAATTTCTTCCCTTGGGAGGCTTTCAAGACAAGACATCATGAGTTCTTCAAGCCTATCAAGCCAGACCTACATAGTTAACTTTTTTAAAGTGTCTGACAGAATATACTGCAATTGCAGGGCATGTTGGCACATCCCTTTAATGCCAGCAGAGGCAGGCCAATCGCTGTGAGTTTGAGGTCAACCTGGTCTACAAAGCGAGTCCAGGACAGCCATGGCTGTTTTAAAAAACAAAACGAAAAACAAAACTGCAGTTATCTATGACCATAATGACATTTAACTCAGTGGATCTGAAGTGTGAGAAATGACTAGCTAAGCCTTAACTATGCTGTGGAAGAGCCACCCTTGACTCCACACTTCCTGGTCTTAAGTTTCAGCTTCCCACCTGGGATAACTTATTGAAATGGTTTATTTTGGCTCATGGCTCTGGAGGGTCCAATCCTAGATGACAGCAGTTTCCTTTTTTGTTTCTTATTGCTTATGAAGCCAGCTTCTTCAGTTGAGCCCATCAGAAAGCTCATTCTTCTAGAATGCTTTTGGACAATTCAAAAATTGAAAAAAAATACAAAACTGGGTATAGAGGTACATGCCTGTGACCCCAGCTATGCCAAAGACTAAGGCTGGAGACCACGCAGTCAAGCCTTGAAGCAAGCCTGAGCGACAGAGCAAGACTATGTATCAAATTACATATATTGCCAAGATCTTAAAACTAATTTTGGGGTAACTGTTGACAGTGAGCTAGGTCACAGCTTGGAAGGCTTGTTGTTGAGGTGCGCGAGAATTTTTGAGTTTCTCTTTTCATTGTTTAATAAAGCAACAGAGAGTTGGTGCTGGGTATTTGAAAAGATGGTGCCTGATTGACCCTTTGGATTTCTTCTTTGGATGCAATTAATCCAGGGTAGGGCTGTATTCCAGCCACTGCTGAGCAACAAGGCCCTGAGGACTTACACATCCACATAAGGACATTGAAGAGCCACACACAACTCTGCAGCTTTCTCTTCTGCTACCACAATTCAGGAACATTGTGAAACTACCTGGGGTAAACAGCCAGAGTCCAAATTACTTTATTGGGCAGCTGCCCTAGGGCATTGCTCAAAACACTGGGCTTTATATGAGTAAGAAATAAATTGTTGCATCAAACCACTGACCTTTGAGAGATTAATTTGAAACCGTAGCATAGTATGTTATGTTATAATCTGAATTCTATCTTCCAAAGTCATGATGTTGAACTTCTAACCCTTAATACTTTTTAATAAGACTTTCAGTCTTTGGGTTTTAACTCAATGATGTTATTTTGTTGTACAGATTATTCAAGGTTTGGCCACTTAGAGCACATCTGTGTGAGTCTTGTACCCTGGCACAGCATCATTATTGTGGACTCAAGGTGTTTTTTTAATTTTTAATTTTTATTTATTTTTGGTTTTTCAAGACAGGATTCCTCTGTGTAGCCTTGTCTGTCCTGGAGATTGCTCTATAGACCAGGCTTGTCTTGAACTCACAGGGATTGTCAACTCACAGGGATCCACCTGCCTCCTCAGTGCTGGGATTAAAGGTGTGCGCCATCACTACCCAGCTATAGTGGGTTTTCTTTTTAATCGTGGCCTTACTCTCTGGGATTGTAGTTTGTTTATATATTTCCTGTCCCCACACTATGACTCCTCTCCAAGGCGATATCCTAGGGAAATTGTACTAGAAACCAAAATCTGGGCATGGGGTATACTAGGGCACTGTGTCTTCTAGGCCTTCTCAGAGAGACTGCAACAAGGCACAGCCCCACAATGAGATGTTATTAGCAATCAGAAGAAGTAGGCTAAAAGTAAAAGACACATTTCTCTCAGTATCTTAAGTGATGTTTTTTAAGTTAGGCTCTCATTCAAAACTTAAGATGGCTGTCTCACAAGGCCTGGTCACACTGGACACTTGGGCAACAGCATAAGAACGTGTCACTCAGTCTACTGCACAGACCCGCAATCAATCTGTCCGATTCTGCATTGTTTAATCATTCACCACCATCATGGTTAGCACACACTCATGACAAAGAGGCCTTGCGATTTGGAGTGATAATAATCACTCTCTGTGTTGTTGTTTATGCAATTTTATGTCTTGAGTATGGACATGTCTTCTAGATTTCTGCCAAATGACAGTCTCCAAGCAGAATGGCCCTTCATCCAGACATGCTGAGACTCTTGATACTTGGGTAGGTAGGCTCGACATCCCAAGTAAGTGTGAAGGAGCTATAGAAAAGTGGAGCTCTACCTTCTGGATCAGGAAGGCCAGAAAGACAGGGAGGTATCTAGACAGCAGACAGGGTCTCCTCTCATCAGTGACATGGGTGTAGCTTCTTGCCTGAAATTTTCACCTCCTTTTACATTTTCTAGGACTCCCACCCAAGACTCCATTTATAGGAGGAAGACATGCACTAAAGCCTGTGCAACCCCAGCCTTTCCTGGTTTACCCTAATTTATCAAATCTCATCCAGGGCATCCCCGAGCCACTTCACCTCTGTTAGAGAGGTTTCCTAGCAACATTTTGAGAAGTAACTTGAGAGATACCAAAATAGTATATATGATTAATGCAAATACAGTTGTCACTGCCCCTTGAGGAATCCCTTCAAAACTTTGCTGTCTTAATTTCTGCAAATACAGGTAAGTCAATATCAATGTCCTTGTATGTGCCCTACTTGGGTCTTTTCCCTAAACCTCATGAAATAAGCCTACTAAAATAGCTTTACTTCCTGACTCTGCTTCAGATTGGCCATGACTAAAATTCTTTTCTGCATCAAACCCTGGGTTGGCCTTGTTGGGGTCCCCAAGAGATAATGGTTGAGGGGGGCAGCACAGAGCTGTGTATCTGTCCCCTAATTCTGACAAGACGATCCTCTCGCCGCAGCCTCCTGAGTAGCTGAGAGTACAGGTTTGCATCAGCACACCCAGCCTTCATTTTCTTCTTAGAAGACCGGATATGTACTGTGTGGATAATCTATTCTGCTGTGCTCTCTTCATTAGTTTCTTCATGTAAAGTTTGTACTTTACATTCTTCCCTCTTGAAATCTAGTCCACTATTGTAAAGACTGTGGCCATATAACACTGTATCTGTTTCTAAACTCTTGTTTGAAGCTACTCAAACAGAAAAGCAAAAGGGGCAGGCAGCGGCGGTGGTGGTGGTGGTGGTGGTGGTGCACACCTTTAATCCCAGGATTTGTGAGGCAGAGGAAGAGGGATTCAAGGCCAGCCTGGTCTACAGAGTAAGTTCCAGGGCAGTCAAGGCTACACAGAGAAACCTTGTCTCAACATCCCCACCCCCAAAAAAGAAAAGAAAAGAAAAGGGAGAAACCCCTTAACTTCCATATTTTCTTGTAATAGAGTTCTGATCAGTGAAATGTCACTCAGCAAGACATCTGTACCTAGAGAGGTAAAGTCAAACTCAGAAAAAAACGAACACACACTTTTTTTTTTTTTGAGCCACGGTTTCTCTACCCATCTCTCCTTTATATTATTTCTCTTTTACCAGATGAAAATTACAATCATGTAGTGGCCTGGTTAGCTAGTCAAAACATGTGTTCTGCAACAAACTCTACTGGTCTATTTCACCCAATGCCTAATTACAGTGCCTGTATGTGAGCCACACTGCCTAAGCATTGAATGAGTATGATAAAGCACTGCTATCAGGTACTTAAAATTAGAGAATAGCTCCCTTCATAAATGCTGGTTACACTCTTACATCCTAGCTCTCCAGAAAATCTCTGGATATTTGAAGACTCCTAATACCTTAAGATATTAAGATTGACCAAAAAAAAATCCAAAACAATATATGAAAATGTCTTCAATTAAAACTGGCTTTGTTTTGTTTTTTTAAAGAGGGGCAGGGAACATAATAAGTTATTTGAGCAGGAGAGACAGAATAAGTTATTTGAGCCAGGCCTCAAACTGAAAACACTGAGTTAAAAACTGGAGAAATGGCTCAGAAGTTAAGAGCACTGACTATTCTTCCAGAGGACCCAGGTTCAATCCCCAGCACCCACATGGCAACTCACAACTGTCTGTAACTCCAAGATCTGACACCTTCACACAGACATACATGCAGGAAAAACACCAATGTAACATAAAAATTTTTTAAAAATCAAAAGTGTTTGTGCTGAGTGAGCTACGCTTGTGTCTTTCTATAATGTCAGAATTACTAAGTGGCAGCATAGGCACCCACTATGTCAGTTTCCTGACCTTGACCTTGCCTAGCCTGATAAGCATGGCCATGTCCAGCCCAAGTTCTACACTACAAGTCACAAAGTGGTTTTACACTTCAGAGGCCGAAAGGGGTTAAGGGTGCCACAGGAATGTACAAGTCTGTACAGAAAGCCCACACATGCATACTGTAGGTGGTCAAATAAGGAACTAGCAACCATTCAGGATGCTTCAGGGTGTAAGGTAAAGATGAGTCCAGTGGTCTGAAATTAGAAGAGTAAAATTTATACAGTAGGACGTGGTGAAGATCTGGGCAGAGGCCATGCCACTCCTAGATGCCTTTCCCTTTGGTGTGCTTCAGAAGAGGAAGACCACATCAAATGCTGATCTGGTGTTTGATAAACTCACATACCTAGCTGTTGCTGTTTGTTTTGTAGACAATGTCTCCCAGCATAACCCATGCTGACCTTGAACTCAAAATCCTTCTGAGTCATTCTCAAAGTTGCTGGCATAACAGGTGTGTGGCAGCACACCTACCCATGACTAGTGTTCCTAAGGCATTTTGATGTGTGTCCATGTGCATGATGTGCTGGGTTAATAAATCAGCATTAACAACTTAGCAAGCTATGCCTCACCACTGTGCTATGAAGCTGTTAGTTTCTCTCAATGAATCCTGTATGTACAATCCCTGGTCACTACTCACTTGTCCAGAAAAGATGTCACATCATTCTGCCCTACCTTTTTTCAATCAAAATGAAATAACTCTGACAAACTGGTGCTCAAGAACAGCCTTGTTTCTATACTTTTTTAAAACAAGAATTATAAAAATGGCTATCAATATTTTCTAGAATAACTGTTCTAGAATCTGAAAACACGCATCCAACATTGTACACACAGTACAGAAATCCTTTCAATATTACTTGTATATACCTGAAGAGGCACATATAGACTCAGTATCATCCAAAGGGTAGGATGAGAAAGACTAAAAGACCACAGGATTTCTGGGATTTCACAATGTGTGGCCCCTTGACTATGAATGCATATTTTTTAAAGGGAAGAACACTCATTTCCATCTCCCACAAGGCAGTGCATGCTCATGATCCTAGTGTTTGGTACGTTGAAGCAGGATTAAGGATTCCAGGTCTGGGGTCCATAGTGAAACTCTCCAAAAAGAGAAGAGCTGTGGTGTAGCTAGCTGAGTGGTACTATCATGTTCAAGGCCCTGGGTTCCACCCCAGCACTGTACAAATCTATTTTAATCATGATTCTGTCCACAAGGAAGCTAATTTCACCATGAGCTCAGGGCTCAAGGCTTATTAGTCTTCCATTTGCAAGGTTGGATATTTTCCTGCCAGAGGGGCCATCATACCACTGTCCAGTGCCTTCCAGGACAAGACCAGGATATATTGCAACAAAGGTGACAATGCCATCTTAATGGGCCTGGAGAAGGCAGCTGATCAAAGAGGGTATTTCTTGAACATTAAAATCTAACGTGATCTGCCTTGCTAGGTTCGGGCCTTGCTTTAGGAGCTGTCGTCCCTTGCTGGCTTTCCCTTTTGCAGTAGTAATGTCAGTCCTATGACTGACCGTTGTTGGGTTTTGAGCATGTAGCATTTTCTGATTTCACAGGTTTACAGCTGGAGAAGGAATTTTGCTTCAAGATGAATCAGACTGAGTCTTACCTATACCTGATTTAGATGGTATTTAAAGTAGGACTATCAAGTCTTATGGAATGAATTGAGCATGTGGCACCCTGGGGGAAGGAAAGAAGTTTCCATTTCCATTTTCACATAAGAACATGAATTTTATGGGGCCAATAGTGGAATATTGTGGAATTCATTTCTCTTGTCAAAACTCACATTGATACTTTAAGCCCCAGCATGGTTTAACTAGGAGTAAGAAGGTAATTATGATTAAGTTAGGTCATATTAAGTGCCTAAATTTTGCTTGGATTAGTCTCCATGTTAAGAAAGACACTGCAGTTTTCTCTTTTGGTTCTTCCCTATGTGTCCTCACTCTCACCTCTGTTATGTACATACCAATGAAAAGCATGCAAGGGTATTACAAGAAGGCAGTGCAAACCTCCACAAATGGACAGTTAGACCTATACATGGCACTTCTAGGCACCAGAACTCTGCTGACACAACTGCCACTCAAAATGCCTAGTCTATGCTATTTTGTTATGAAAACCTGAGTGAAAATTATGCTGACAAAAAGTGAGAGCACTAAGTTATCATCTCACACTCCTTACCTGACAGTGCACAGCATGACAGAGCATCACAATACGTGACTACTGTATATATGTGTGTGTATGTGTGTGTATATATACACACATATATATATACACACACATACACACACACTGATGGTAACTTCCAGAAAAATGACGGTTACCAGAAAAAAAAATCAGGTCTTTGATGTAATTTTGACTTTCTTAATTTTTTTTCTAAAAATATATAGTTTTAAATATATATACTTATATAAATATATATTAAATATATTACTTTCATTAGAAATTTTTTAAATTGTAGGGCATGGTGGCACATGCCTGTAATCCCAGCACTAGTGAGGCAGAGTCAGACAAATCTCTGTGAGTTTGAGGCCAGCTGTTCTACAAAGAGAGTCCAGGACAGCCAAGACTACACAGAAACCTTGCCTCAAAAAACCAATAATTATGATGATGATGATGATGACGATGTGATGATAACAAAAACAACAACAATAATAATAATAATTTAAATTTTACATTTTCAAGAGAAAGTTAAAATACCATACCTTCATTTCCTAAATCTTAGTCATCGAGGTCATTTGTGACTTTGGTTATTTGTATCCTAGTAACTTGTAAGTTTTTACTCTTTAAAATCCTAAATCAGGGCTGGAGAGTTATCTCAGAGGTTAAGAGCACTGGCAGCTCTTCCAAAGGTCCTGAGGTCAATTCCCAGCAACCATATGGTGGCTCACAACCATCTATAATGAGACCTAGTGCCCTCTTCTGGCCTGCAAGCATTACATGCAGCCAGAACACTGTATACATAATAAACAAATCGGTCTTTTAAAAAAATTAAAATCCTAAATCAACCTATTTCACTTTTTCAGTTTTGAACAGTTTGTATTTTTTCTGACAAACATTGAAACTAGTTAGTTAAACATGTCTATCCACTCATAAACATTATCCTAAAGCATGTCGTGTTCAGGAGTGGTACAGATGGCACGCTGTCTGGATAAGAACCCTGACTGTCATGATGGTTTAAAGCCATATTATTCCTCAGAGAAAACTCCTGTCCCTATTTTACAGTTAAATCACTTCAGAGAGTAATTCTTTCAAGTAATAAATATGGTTTAGAAATATAAAAATTAGCTAGGCCTTTATTTATTCCTCTGAAAAAGCATGCCTTTCAGGGCCTAGGGAGATGGTACAGTGATTAAGAGTATTTGTATTGCAAGCAAGCGTGAAGAACTGAGTTCAAATGCCCCGTACTCACATAAAAAGTTGGGCATGGCTACAAGTACCTGTAACAGCAACACTGAGAGGGGTACTGGGAGGAGAGACAGGCAGATCCCGAGAGCTGGTTAGCCAGCCAGCCAAAATGGCAAAACCTGTGTAAAGCAGTAAGGTGGAGACTGGTCAGAGATGGACGAGCCCAGGCTTTCTCAGAGGCCTCGGTGAAAGGGCAAAGGAACCCAGCTCTGTGTCTTTGCCTAGGAGTATGCTTGGGACGGCCCAATCTGCGCTGGTGGCCAGGGCCTCAAAGGACTTAAGGTTTTGTTTCCTGGGAACTTGGCTTTTCCCCATAGAGAGACTGGAGTAATGAGTCCCAAAGCCACTAGGTGCTCAGTCTGTGGTGTGCTTGTGTCCCCTTCTGTCCAACATTGCTTGACTGGCTTCCTGCTAACTTCACCCCATTATTGGTATTTCTGCTGACTCTGTCCCATTTCTCTCCCCCTGGAAATAGTACGTAAGATGCAGTACTTTTTAATAATAAGCTTGCTTGGTGTAAGATCTCCAAACCCAGCTTTCCTATCTTCTCATATCTGACACATCTCACTTAGGACCCTGTCACTGAAGAGTGACCTACTGATCCAGGTCACTTGATGTCCTGCTCTGGCCTTATGTGTCCTTTGAGTGCACTCACACACTCACATATATGAGTGCACTCACACACTTACACACATGCACCACACATACAAAGCACGCCTTCAGCAGGGTGTGGTAACTCAAACCTATAATCCTAGCACAAGAGAGGCTGAGGCTTAAATGCTGCTGCAAATCAAAGGCTTCCCTATCTCAAAAACCAAAACAAACAAAAAAGCATGCCCTCTATCTTTAATTACAAGACTCCTCTATTACTTTTTTTTGAAATTCAACATTCTTTGTTACAAATATACTTTCCTATAGGTCTGGTGGCATCTGTCCATCAATATTCAGCCTCTTACAAGAAATGAGGGAAGAGTATCAGAAGTTCTCCAGGCAACCTCAGTGGAGTAAGTGGTCTATGGAGCACCAAAAAGGCCTTCCGGAGCCCTGGAGACCAGGATGCAGCCTCTAGTTAGGTCGCCTAACAGCTGTTGCCTGGCATTCAACATCAGCTTCAGCTGGGCGCAGTGGTGCACGCCTTTACTCCCAGAACTCTGGAGGCAGAAGCAGGAGGATTCTTGTGAGTTCGAGGCCAACCTGGTCTACAAAGCGAGTCCAGGACAGCCAAGGATACACAGAGACATCTTTAAAAAATTTAAAAAAAAATACAACAACAACAATGGCCCTTCAAAGTCCTGAATGGTAAACTGATTACACCTAAGAACACAGCCCTTAGACATTAAAATAATACTTTAATACTGCCAGTCATTTTCCCCAAGTAAAATAAATCACTGACTTATCAAAGTACTTTATAAAAGAAAATGTACTGTAAATAATCAAATAAAGTCATAGTAAAGTTGAATATTTATTTGAATTTTCCCTGTAAAAGCACTCAATATGTAGGAAAAATAAACCAAGTTTGTGAGACTTTTAAAAATATATATAGCCATTTTTGAAAAGTGGAAAGTTGGATTCTGTTTTCAATGGCAACAAGTAAGACACTGTTATTTTAAAACTACCATTTAAAAAGTAGTATTTTAAGAAATGTATACTATATTAACATGATGTGTTCTACAGAATGGACACACATATGCCAGTCTGAATATGGAAGACATATATGTGTTAAAAATCACACCGGAAAAACAAATGTTCTCTTCAAAAAGAACTTGCTAGTAAACCTCATAAACTTTCACACATGGGATTTATATATATATATATTTTTTTTTTTTTTTTAAATCCCATCTACCCTATCTCCACAAGAAATGAAAGAAAAAAGGGCAAAATGTGGTCAGTTTGAATCAAGCCATTGCAGAACCACTCACTTCTACACAACATAGAAGCCATGGAGGCCTGGCTACACGGCCAGAAGTAGCTTCCTAAAGTGCATCTTTTGAAGATTTGTCTAATAAATAATTCCAATCTCAAATATAAAACACTTAACACAGACATGCAATAACAAACTAAATCATTATAGTGCAATGTTTTAAAAACTACTTTTAAAACTTTTGATTCACCAAAGAATAAAGACATCAATACAACAGGCATTTTCATTCTCCAACAGTAGGCACTGTGTGCTCTTGTTATTTGGCAAATCTTTTGGAGTCGAACAAAAATAATGCAGTCTAAACAATATTTCTTCTGTCAGTATAATAGGGTTCCTCAGGCAGAGCAGTAAAGCGCAGAGAAGAGTTAGATTTTGGGAAGTTTTGGTGCGTTAACCACAGGGTTTGCCTCCTGCAAGTATCTCCTCCCTGCGCTCTTGTAGTCGTAGGTGCAGCCATGAGTTTCTGCATAGCGATGAGATGCACAGAAGTTGTTCCCACATCTGAAGCACACAAGAAAGGTTATGTGAATAGTCACACTGCCGGGGAGGCTCGTCTGTTCAGCAGGTAGTGCAACAAAAGCCTCGGGATCTCCTAGCAAGTCCAGCACCAATAGTTCCCCCCCTCGTCAGTATGAAGAATAAGGTAATTGCTCATGAAGGGCAGCTATATATATATCTTTTTGAAGGGAAAAACGGAGAAGCTGGTAAACATGTCCCCATAGCCGTACATTAGTAAACTTGAATTCTAGGAAATGAAGTCTCATGAGAAAATTAGGTTATATAAAAATCAGCTAGTAAGGCTGGACATGGTGGTTTATGCTTTTAATCTCAGCAGGAGGCAGAGACAGGTAGATAGATGTCTCTGAGCTCAAGGCCAGCCTGGTGTACACAGCAAGAACCAGGCCAGCCAGGGCAAATCATGAGACTCTGTCTCAAAAACAAACAAAATCTGCAAACCGACAAAAAGCTATGCCATGAGAGACCTTACACACATGTCCAGGCAACAAAATAAGCTATTTTATGTGGACAGAATAAAGGCCACAAATCTTTTTTATGTTTGTCCTGACAGTAAGTGCAGATACCACCAGTCAATGCTAATGAAAGACATACCTACAAAAAGAAAAATATTTAAAAATATACATACATATGTTTTGAAATAACTGTACCAAATATTAAAATGCACAGTAAGTTAGTTGTCAAGTCTGGTTCACTTTTGTTCAGTTTAAAATAGACTCTAGAAAGAAAGGCTCTTTCAAGCAACATTCAAAAACTTAATTGGCTTCAATGTCCTAGTTGATGACTGGAAACTGTTGAGTTACCACCTCTCTCTAGCCAGCTAGGAATTCATCTGAGGGATGCTATTAGAATCCCTGGCGGTTATAGAATCTGACTGTTATAAATGACCATTTAAATGTGGTCTACCCTGCATAACCTCAGCCTGGGTCCCTACAGAGAACTCCTCAGCTGCTCCAGCCGGCCACCTGCCTGCATTCGAAGCTAGTGGCCAGTCCTGTTTTCTTTCCACAAAGAAAACAATGTTTCATTATTTTCTTCTTTGTTTGAAGAGGGGCTTTCACAGGTGGAAGGTGATGGGTGCTTTCTCCTGTTTAGAGAAAGAACACCTTATTAATACAAACAAAATTCTAAATTTGAAAAGCTACTAAGATAACATCCCATAGTATTAATCTATACAAATTTAATGTGTACTATTTTGTCTAAGATAAATTATGAAATCTACAAGTAAAATGGCAGTAAAATTTTGTGTGTGTCATGTTTCTACTAACTAGAACTTGGATTTTTTATACAGAGGTGTACACTTCTTGTACACACTAGTACTGTTCTGATTATACCTAGGGTAATCAACCTAATACAGTATGCCAAACATTAAAAAGAATTAAGAAGGATCCTACCTGATACACCCTCTTGAAAGAGTGTAGTCATTGTAAGTGTCAAAAAGCACCAGAGTGTCATGAAACTGATGTTTTACCCATAGAAAGTAAATTATCAACAAGTAAACAAGCCATTTATTTTGTCAAAACTTTGATTACTGTTAAGATAACAGAACAAAGGGCCTAGCAGATAAAGGCAACCTGAATCAATAACCAGGACCCACAGGGTAGAAAGAAAAAGCTAGCACCCCAAGTCTCTGACTTCTGCCATGGCATGCACCTGCCCCTATTCCTCAAACACAAAAAATAACAAAGTTGGCCTCCCATTCTTCATGGGTGAGGTCCATGTAGGGAGGAAACTTGGAGGTAAGAAGGGATAGATATGATTGTATTTCATTGTATCCATGCATGGAAATATCAGAATTAAATAAAAATTCTTTAATTTAAGTTCTTTAAAAGAAGTAACAAAACAACACTTTTAAGTGCTTTTAATGCCATCTCAGTCCACAAGTGTAAAAAGCTTCTGGACAATTTATTTATTTTATTTTACTTTTGTTACTGTGTTTTGGTTTTTTGAGACAGGGTTTCTCTACATAGCCTTAGGTGTCTTGGAACTCACTATGTACACCAGGCTGGCCTCAAACTTAAGAGATTTGCCTACCTTTGCCTCTCAAGTGCTAGGATTAAAGGTATGTGCCACCATTCTTGGCTGTCTCTGAACATTTTAAATGTGTTATATAAAATATATTATCAATAGTGACTGAATATATTTAGCTTAAGTCCACAGTAATAGTTTTCCAAGGGTATTTACTAATTCTATACCATTGTAACGATTTGATGTTTTGGCTTTAAAATAGGAGCATACCTGTTATAATAAAATCAATCAATCAATCATTAATTGCCAAATTACATAGCTTTAAAATGGACTAAATTGTTAATAAATGTTAAGTCTTAGCAGAGAGGCTCAAAACTGCAGTACACAGTTGTTAAGCAGGCAAGTGTGCAGAGGTGGAGTACCGAAGGCCAAGGGCGACAGCAAGTCACAGGAATGAGACAGAGCACGGGTCATGGTATGCAGCCTTTCCACATCACGGAGAAAGGTGTGGGAGACCTGAGATTAATATTTATCTGGCAATTAAAGTTTTGTGAGATCATTCATGGGCTCATATTCTGGGCTTTGAATTAGTAAATGTTATGCCTTTCCTTTGTTAAAAACACAGACTGGGTGACTATAAGCCTAGCAAAATAAACCTCCTACCTGTCCTATCTAAAAGGAACTCCTAATTCGTACACAAAGCTAGAGACACAGTATTGAAACAGCCAACTGAATGACCCTAGTGGTGTCTGAACACCAACCTAGTTAATGAAAGCTTGTTTCCTCAAATGCCATTGGAAATACCAAAAACATTTCACTAAGCTGATGAAATAACTTTTACTTCTTAAAAAAATAATAGAATACTGAGGGAATTACTTAATGGTAGAGCACATGCTAAGCCTTCATTTGGCCCCATGTTCAATCTCGGCTCTCAAAGAAGTAAATGGCGAGGCCCCTACAGAGCATGAGGGTCTGTTTCGGAATGGCCACCGGGAGCTTAGCTACTGAAACTCAGGCAATATATTCTTTCTTAATTGAAGGTGGGAAATCTGTAGATATAAACTTAGTTCAGTACAGTCAGTCACATTTTCATCATTTTCTTTCATTTGAAATGCTTAACTCAGGATTTTTCCAACTATTTTTATTCAAGTGCTTCTGTAAATGTTCACAGACAGTTCTGACAAATAAGAGGTGGTGCAATCCCCTTCTCTGAAAAGAAGGGAGGGGGCAGTGGGGGAGGGGAGTGGGAAGGTGGGACTGGGAGTTGAGGAGGGAGGGTCTGTGATCAGGCTATAACGTGATTAAATAAATAAAAACGAGGTGGCACAAAACCAGAATGGTAGTTATCTCCTGGGAGAAGTTTCTGTGGATGCTGCAACCCATTCAGAGATCACTATGGGTTAGTCACCTACTCTGTGAGAGGAGCCATTACTAATATGTGCCAGTCTAAGATTCTTTAAATTAGTATTGAAAGCTAAGTTTACAGAGTCATTTCCTGGGCATTTACCACTTTAAGCATTCCCTGAATACAGCAGGGGCCATAATTTCCCCTCTAGTGAGAAGCTGCTTGTGCTCTAAGACATTACCCACTATCTACTCTGTTCCCTAGAGTTCTCTCATATGTGTGTCAAACACGAACATAGTGAGGTAACACTCAAGTGATGAGTTATTTTTCAAAACAGGATGAAGGATATTTGGGATAACTAACTCCCTTCATGTTTACTAGCTAAAAATTTTACTTCATGCAATAACCACTCACCCAAAAGAAACCAATGGGCAATAAATTAATGTTCCAACTACAGGCTTGAAAGTCAGCTGTCTGACGCTGATGGCTACAACTACAACAATGGGTGGAATCTCTGACGGATCCCTGACAGTGAAGAGAGTCAGCGAGAGAACTTATAATTTAAAGACATATAGATCCTTCTAGGTACCCAGGGTGACAGTGTTGTTATTCTGAGAAGAAACAGCAGCAAGTGTCATAGGCTCTAGTTTGAGGAATCATGAGCTGTTAATAGCTCTTAATGTCTTGAACACAAATTAGATCAAACAGCAAAAATATTATATAGGGACAGATATTATTTTTTAAAACAGTACAAAAGAAACATTTTTAATAAGGGAGTTGGGATACAGCTTGCTGGTAAAGTATTTGCCTGGAATGCTCAAGGCCTTGAATTTGATCCTAATCCCCATAAAATAAAATCCTAAACAAGAACAACAGAAAAAAACCCCAAAAAACAAAAGACTACAGTAACCTAATGTTTCATAATTTAAGAGAAGGAGAAAGAACTAGGATATCACCTTGATGCTAAACCATATGTTTAGCAAAAACAAGGCCCTGAGTTTTGTCTCAGTATCATGTAAAGAGGAAAAGGGGGGAAATACAGAAAGAAAAGAACAAATCATAAGAGTGTGCAGCACCTGCTGCAGTGTCAGAGCAGCAGTGAGTGGATGAAAGGAAGCGAGGGTGTTACAGCATAGGTCAGCAGGCACAGATGACAACCGTACAAACTCCCCAAAGACTAATTAATCATGAAGGCAGGACAGATCTGAGTGTATGTCAAGGGGAAATAGCATTTCTAACATTAAAGAGGATACACAACAGTAACCACAACAGAGTCATAGAGACATAAACATGAACATGTAGACCAATGGACTAGAATAGTGTTATCTCAGAAATACAGCTGTGCATCATATATGGTCAAACAATTTTCAGCAGGCTTGCCAAGATCATTCAATGAGGAACAATAGTCTTTTCAACAAATGGAGGTTAGAACAACTGCAAAAGAATGAAACTGACCCTCTATGAGGGAGTCTATCCACATGCCAGCCACCCAGCGTGGTGGCCCAAAGCCCCAAGTATTATCCCCACAGAGGAAACCCTCCTGCCAGCCATGCCACCCTCTAGGCCACTGTGGGTCATCATGGCACCCTGGGAATATAAATAAATGCTGACTGAGGTGATAAAAATAATTCAAGACATGAAAAGACAATTTAACAAAAAGGATATCTCCGAAGAAAAGCCAATCTGAAATAAAAATCCCCCCCCCCAAAAAACTTGGAAAATAGGGCCAGAGAGATGGCTCAGAGGTTAAGAGCACTAGCTGTACTTACAAAGATCCTGAGTTTAATTCCCAGCAACCACACAGTGGCTTACAACAGTCTGTAACGAGATATGATGCCCTCTTCTGTCCTGTTGGCTCACATGCAGGCCAAATATTGTATAAGTAATAAATAAATACATCTTTTTTTTAAAAACTTACAAAATAAAACAAAATGATCACAGGAAAGTCTTACTAATAAAGTGAAATATTGGATATCAGATGTTGAAGACATGATACAGGAGATGGATTATTCACTCAAAGAAAGTGTTAAATCTTTAAAAAACAACAACAAAAACAAAAGGTGGCATAGGTAAGGGAGAGATGTTTTCCTGGCCCTTACTGCCTGTGGCAGGCAGGAAAGCTGGCCCTAAGGTCATAAGAGAGGGAGAGATGGGAGAACTGTCCCTGCCCTTCACTAGCTGCAGGAGAGCTGGCCCCGCCCTTTACCGGCTGTGACATTTAGTAAACTAGCCGGGGTGGGGTGGGGGGAGGTGGGGCAGTGCTGGAGAGCTTGCCCTCGTGGTGCAAGCACTAGTGAGCCAGTGAGCTAATCACTCAGCTACTTCCCAGGCCCAGATCCAGGGTTTGAGTTGGCACACTCCAACATATACCCCATCTATGATCTGCTGGAGCATGTGAAAGGGCTGCTCCTATATATCCAAAGCTGCAGGATCTCCATGACACAGGACAATAGGATATCTGAGAGAAGTCTCTGCGAGGATCCAGTATGCATACTGTAGCAGAGTCCTTGTAACAGACCAATGACTCATTGCAATGAACATTTGCAAGTAAAATGTGTGGACAAAGGGTGTGCTGTGTGATATACTGTGACACACTACAGCTTTCCAGGACAAGAGTCTTGGGGCTTAAAAAAATCTGTATTCCAGCAACTAAAAAGCTTTAAAAATGGATGACTTTCTCAACATATATAACCTACTAAAGTTAAATAAAGATCAAGTAAGCAATTTAAATAGACCTATAACCCCAAGTGAAAGAGAATCAGTAATTAAAGGTCTTCTCAAAAAAACTTAGGGCCAGATGGAGTCCATACAGAATTCTACCAGACCTTCTAAGGAGAATTAATACCAAAACTCTTTAAATAATTCCGTAAAACAGAAACTGAAGGAACATGTTACAATTATTTTTTATGAAGCCACTATTACTCTGATAGTAAAACTACACAGACTTATGAAAAATAGAAAAAGTATAGACCATTATCTCTTATAAACATAAAAGCAAATTTTTTCAATAAAATCTAGCAAACCATATTCAAGAACACATAAAGATTAAACAATAGAAATTGACTTCAGCTTAGAGATGCAATGATAGTTCAATATACATATATCAATAAACATAATCTACCACATAAAGAGACTAAAAGACAAAATTCACATGATCATCTAATTAGATGCAAAAATGGCCTTTAAAAGTCCTGGAGACACTAGGGCTACAGGAACTCACCTCAATATAATAAAGGCAGTTTACAAAAAGTCCACAGCCAACATTAATCACAAGGAAAGAAACAAAACATTTCCACTAAAACTAGAAAATAAGATAGCTGACGTGTCTTTATTTACAGATGATATCATTTTACACATAGAAGACCTTGAAGCCAGGCATGGTGGCTCAGGCCTTTAATCCCAGCACTTTGAAGGCAGAGGCAGGTGGATTACTGTGATTTGAGGCCAGGACAGCCAAGGCTACACAGAGAAACCCTGTCTTGAAAACCGAACAACGACAACAACAACAACAACAACAACAAAACACCCAGAAACAAACAAACAAACAAAACCAAAGGCCAGGCGTAGTGACACATGCCTTTAATCCCAGCACTCAGGAAGCAGAGGCAGGTGGATTGCTGTAAGTTTGAGGCCAGCCTGGTCTACAGAGTGAGTCCAGGACAGCTAAGGCTACACAGAGAAACCTTGTCTGGAAAAGCCAAAAAACCAAAAAACAAAAACAAAAACAAACCTTGAAAACTCTATCAGGAAACTTGTACAGCTGATAAACACTCTTAGCAAAGTAGCAGGGTATCCAACTAGCACTGGATTTGGCAGTCGTTTCTTGGAAATGACATCAAAGGCTGGGTACTGATAAAAATAGACAAACTAGACATGATTAAAATTAAACTAAAAATTTGTACATCAAAAGAGGTTTTCTTTTGTAAAAAGAAAGTTTTCTTACATCTATTAATTTTATTTGGCGCACACGTGTGTGACCACACATGTAGAGATCAGAGGACACTTGCGGGAGTTGATTCTCTCCTAGGCACTGACCTGCTGAACCATCTGGCTGACCCTCAAAAGATGTTTTCAAGAGAATAAAAAAGCTATTTATAGGCTGGGCCTGTAATCCCAGCACTCAGGGAGGCAGAGGTAGCTAGATCTCTGTGAATCTGAGGCCAGCCTGGGCGCCAAGTAAGTCAGTCTAGAACAGCCAAAGCTATACAGAGAAACCCTACATGGGGGGTGGGGAGAAGCCATTCATAGAATAAGGAAGTCAATGAAAACCAAACTGAATACATATAAAAATGTGTATTTCTCCAAAGAAGATAGACAAATATCCAATAAGCACAATGTGCAAATGGTATCACTAGTTAGAGAATAAATATCACTGATCTTAGAGAAAAGCAAATACAGGACACAGTAACATATCCTCTCAAATTCATCCCAATAGAAAGTACAAAAGCAAAGCAGTAAGAGCCTAAACGAGGAATGTGGAGAGCTGTGAGGTGTTGCACCTTAACAAGGCGCAGGTTTCCGCCATCCCGACGGCAAAGGCTCTCTAAGATAAACAAGTCCTTACATGGCAAAAGGCTGTGCAAGGGTAACTGGTGATCTGATGATGAGCAGTCCTGCTCTGACGCGGACCTATGAGGAGGTGGCACCTGGCATGAGCTGATTGGCCCTTGAGTTGTACTTAAGCTTGGCCCTTCTCTTCCTCAGGGCCATTCCCACTGAGCTTAATCCTGAGTAAAGATCTCGAGAAGAAGTCTGGTTGTTGGTGTCTTATTTCCGCTGGACGGTGCGGCGCCAACAGAGGAAGCCAAGCACTGACAATGTGGAGAAACTATAGGCACTATACACGGTTAGTAGAATGGTGACAGGATACAGAAAAGCAATATAGTGATTCTTTAAAATAGTAAAAACCAAAAAATAGATGATCCAACAATTATACTTTTGCCACATATACCCACAAAAATTGAAGGCATATTTGCTACATACAGAGCCACAGCAGTATTACAGTAGCTAAAATGTAGAAGCAACCCATGTGTGTATTGACTGATAATAGAAAAGCAAAATTTGGTCTATGTGAACAGCCGATGTTATGAGCTTTATAAAGGAATTCTGACACATGTGATAACATAAATAAACCCTGAAGATATTATCAGTAAAATATCCCATCCCAAATATTACAAATACCTATGAAGTACTTAAGTCATAAACCATGGAGATAAAAAATAAAATAACAATAGCCAGAAACTGTAGTGGCTACAAAAAAAGGAGATGAATTTTTGTGGCATTGTGATTTTTTGTTTCGACACCTTTTAGACAAGATCTCACTGTAATGCCCAAACTATTCTTTCAAGTCCTACATTCATGTAATCCTCCTGCTTCAGTCTCTCAGCATCAGCCTTCCTGTGAGTTACAACGTTAGCTACATGCCACCCAGCTTTCCCACCCAGAAGTTAAATATCCAATGAATGAAAATATTGATCTGGCATAAAATGAAGAGTTGCAGAGAACTACTAATTGATGTGATCATGACTGCTAAAAATGTGAATGTACTTAATGCTATGGAACTATTCATTTTAAAATGATTAAAAACCAGGATTGGTGGTACATGCATGGAATCCAGTATCTGACAGGTTGAGGCAGGATGGTCTTGGGTTTCAGGCCAGCCCAAGATACACAGTAGGACCCTGTCTAGAATAAAAGAAAGAAAGAAAGAAAGAAAGAAAGAAAGAAAGAAGAAAAAAGAATAGATTGTTGTTGAGCAGGGCACAGTGGAACATGGAGGTAGAAACAGTGAATGTTCAAGGGCCCCCTCAGCTATGTAATGACTTAGAAACCAGCCCAGGCTGAACAAGACCCTGTCTCAAACAACAACAAAAATATATAGTTAGGAAGAATTTTTGTGTGCACTTTACCACAACAAAAACCCCTTTAAAATGTAAATGAATGTATCAGAACTTTATACTCTTAGGCCTCACAAAGAAAAGGGAAGCAAATCCTATATGTCCCTTTAAAAATTAAAAACATAAAAATCCATAGCATCATAGCAAACTATTTTTAGATCTCCAGAGCTACAGAGAGCACACCTTGGGTGAGTTTACTGCCATAGGTCTGGTCATTAGAACATAAAAGGAGGACATATAAAGGGTCCCTTGCTCCTGGACCACAATGAGCATCTAAGACATCGTCCGTCAGCTACCACTGGAAGAAGAACATGCTAGTTAAAGCCACTTCTGCTACTGTATATAGAAAAGGCTGGCTACAGAGATTACTCTTTTCTGTGTTCAGAAATAGTCAGGTTATCAAAAAGAAATTCTTACCACTCCCTTAACATCATACCAAAATATTAAGCACACCCCAGGGCCCACCCAGCAGCCCACCACAGCTTTAACAATCGTCAGCCTCTGGTGAAGGGAAAATTTGTCTATAATCTTGTCTTTTCACAGAGGCCACAGCTCTCCCAAACATGAAATACCAACTTGAGATAGTTTTATTTCCACATGTGCTACTCTTGTAATCAGATCACAAATTATTTTCTGGAATGAAACATTTCGGAGAGTTTACCCTGTACATACCACAGAGAGCGCTCCTGCCGTCTGTCTTGAAAATTCAAATGTGTTAATGCTGTGATTCTTATGTTGTTTTCAAAATTAGCTGTAGCTTACCTACTCTTTTCCCTGCAGCTGCATTATTTCCACTCATTCCAATACCACGAGCAGACTACAATTAAAGCACAAAACACCTACACAGGTGAGTCAATGCAGAACAGTCTCTAAACATCAAATACTTGCATTCTATTACTAAAATGTTAATGGGCATCCATTGTTAAATTATCTATTTCACTTTTTATTAAATTAACTTGGCATCTAATCTTGTTTCTTGTGCTTATTATTTATCCTTAAAAGAGTAAAATTTGATGGTTTAGAAAAGAGACTTGAAACTATGTGTCACTGAAAACTATGGACTGACAATAAACACGATGGCAGTGATGCCTGTGATTTCCAGCGCTTAGGGCTGGAAGCAGATCAGAATTCAAGGTCATCCTCAAAGTCCCAGGCCAGCCCGAGGTACTTGAGAAACCTGTCTCAAAATATCAAACAATCATCAAATAGATTTCTTACAGATTAGACAAGTATTTTAGTGAAATTTATGGAAAAACAATTCAATTGTAGGCATCTTTACTTTTTTAAATAAAACCCTAAATTTGAATAGTCATTCACTATAAGACTAACTAGAAGAACAAACTGAAAAGAAAATACTTACTAGAAAAAATTCTGTAGGTTCTGACTGGGGAGAACTTTTCCTAAGGTTTTCATCCTGAAAATGCTGGAAGTTTGTAGACAACCCAATTCCAGAGGGCCGAAGCCTGCCAGGCCCACGTGTGCTCTGCAAACTGTCTCTGCTTGCGCTCTGTGCCAGTGAAGCCAAAAAGCCATTATTATTTACACAACCAACAGGCTCTTTGGAAGCTTTGTTAGCCATCTCTGTGATATCTCGGGCTTCCACTTTGGAAATAACATCAGATCTTTTCCCGGGCGAATCGACTTTAACACCGCGGAAGCGAGCAGTCCTAGAGAAAGAAGAATCTGCTATGGTTCGAATGTCCAGTTCCCGCAGGGTGTTTTGTGAAGCAGACGCTGAGGGGCTGCCAGACTCAAAACATTTAGACTGTCTCTGCGGCTTCACCAGAGAATTATGTAGAGACGCTGGGGCAGCACAGAGAAGCGGCGACAGGAGCCTGTTCTTGTGAGAGCTTGCCTCTCTGTGATTAAGAACTGCACTGTCTATGCGGTCACTGCTCAACACTCTCGCCACGTGGTTCAGAGGCTGTTCTGGTGCTCTCAGCACTCTATCGCCTTTAGTGAGTGGGAACTCTGGTGTTACTTTCCCTATGCCTTCCACACCACTGTTCTGCTTGTCACCATTTCCTTCCGCAAATGGAGTAAAAGGACCTACTTCCGGCAGGAGCAGCTCCTCAGTGACACATTCTTCTGATCGTGAAAATAAGACTGCATCATCCTCATTACTAGTTGGCAAGTTTCCTGAAAGGTGCTTTGTCCGCCTAGGCAGGGATGATCCAAGACGAGGAACAGAGTCTGCAAGGTCTTTGTCATTTTCCAATTCTATATGGGTCAACTGAGGAAGCAGTCTGATGCTGCTCGTGGCGTGAGAGCGCGTGCTAATCTCCCAGGTATCGTCCTCCTTCAGCAGCTCGCTCCTGAGCGATGACAGCGGTCTAACAGCAGCAGCCTGAGCGGCGGGACCTGTGCTTGCATTCCTGGATGTTTCAGGGAGATTCGCATTCCTAGGAGAAGGCAAATCAGACTGCCCGATGTGAGGGAGGACTCTTAACAGTCTGTGCCGGGCTGCTGCTGCTGTGGAACTGCTGGAAGGTCGAGGAGCTAGAGGTGGGCGAGGTTTTACCTTGACAACTTTCTTAGGCTACAAGAAAAGAGTGCACATGTAATTCCTCAACATAGCTATTTCTGTCCATCAGCAAGAATCAGTGGAGAAAATGTTACTTACCATATTGGCATTTAGTTACCTCAATTTACAGTGCTCAAAAAAGCAGGGCAGGGCGTGGTGTCCCACACCTGTAACGCTAGCCCTTGGGAGGCTGTAGCAAGATGGCTGTCATGAGTTTGAGGCCTGCCTGCCTGCTTTACAGAATCCACTCCACTCCAGCCTAAGCCACAAGATGAGTCGTCTTCTCAATACAAAACAACAACAATGAAATGCTTTACAATATTACGGTATCTTAATGTCTAATCTAGCCACCATTGTAGGGAGAGTGGGCGTTGCCTCTGACATGAACCCTGATGTCCCCAATGTGATCACTTCCCACAGAGCCAGGGGATGCAGGCTATCCAGATGAGACCTGATAGGCTGTGATCACATGGTGGCGGAGAAGGTCTCCTTCTGTCAGAGGTCTAGGGGAGGGGTATAGGACAGAAGAGTGAGGGAGGGTGGGAATGGGAAAATACAAGCAAGGGTATAATATTTGGGATATAATCTGAGTAAATTATAATAAATCAAAATTTAAAAAATCTTAAGATTATGATTGAGAAAAATTTGTCATATTACTTTACTGAGCATAATTTTCTGAAGATGCTAAAGAAAAATAATTTTGTTTCATTTTCCTCACAATTCTTTCTCAGGATGTTGAGTATGGCATTTCTCCCAGGAAGCTGTGTGCATAGATGAGTACTCAGAAAAAAAGCTAGCAGGACCAAACTGCTGACCCTGGTTTGTTTTGTTTTTTAATTTTGAGACAGGGTTTCTCTGTGTAGCCTTGGTGGTCCTGGACTCACTTTGTAGACCAGGCTGGCTTCAAACTCACAGTGATCCACCTGCCTCTGCCTCCTGAGTGCTGGGATTAAAGGTGTGCGCCACCACACCCGGCTTCCAAACTGCTGACCTTGAAAAGGCTGTCTCTCGTTGGTTTTTGTGGACTTACATTTCAGGAAGCGTTCTTACCCAAACCTATCACTTGTGCAACCAAAATGGTTTATAATGAACATTTGCTTTTCTGCTGAGTCTAGAGCATACAGATACATACCAGGCAGACAGTACATATAGGAAGAAGAAAAGATTTTTTTCTAAAGGAGAAAAGAGCCCTCTGTGGGAGCTGCTAATGGAGTCTTGTGAGATGAGACTGCACATGTGTTGTCACAACTCACTAACAGAAATCAAGCCTGCCTTGAGTTTACATAGAGGCAGAGGCCTCCAAGATGCCCAGACTTAGATCCATATGCTTTTCCCTCTGTTAATTTTGCTGTTGTTTCCTTTTGTTGTACTAAGTGCCTCAGTATACATACATACAACTGCATACTGTATACATAAGCCTAGAGTGTCAGTAAACAAAGGATTGGACCTACCCTCCCCTAACACAAAGTTTACAAATAAGTTATCAGAAAGGGTGAAGTTGAGAGCTCAAGAAAGGAGCCTTTCTTGGGCTGGAGAGATAGCTCCGAGGTTAAGAACACTATCTATTCTAATGAAAATCCTGAGTTCAATTTCCAGCAACCACACAGTGGCTCACAACCATTTATAATGTGATCTGCTGCCCTTTTCTGGCGTGTAGGCACACATGTGGGCAGAATACTGTATAGATAATTAATAAATCTTTAAAAAAAGAAAGGCCGTCTAATGGCACTCCAACAGCCTGGCCTATAAGAAATACATACTGAAAAGAAAAAAAAAAAAAAAGAAATACATACTGAGCTACTGAGGGGTGGTGCACACCTGTAATCCCAGCACCAGGAAGACAGAGCTAGGTGGATCTCTGTGAATTTGAGCCTGGTCTGAGTTCCAGGCAGCCAAAGCTACACAGAGGAGCAAACAAAAATACTGAAAATTCAGTTAAGTACCAGTTGAGAAAAGGGGAACTAGAATGGCTGGATAAGAGGAAAGTTCCTTGTAAAAGTAAACTGGCTTTTTTGTTTGGTTGGTTTTTGTTTTTCTAGACAGGGTTTTTCTGTGTACCCTTGGTTGTCCTGGAATTTGTAAACCAGGCTGGCCTTGAACTCAAGAGATCCGCCTGCCTCTGCCTCTGCCTCTGAGTGCTACAATTAAAGGTGTGCACCACTATACCCTGGCTGGTGAGCTAGCTCTTGCTGCCACTTTTACCCTGAAATCATTATCTTGCCAGCCTACAGCTATATACTTTCAAAAATGAAATTGTTTTCTAGGCCTTAGAAATAAACAATAGTTACCAAAATTGCAACTAAATAGCAACACATACCCTCCCAAATAAAGACACAGACATTCAAAGAGATCAACAATACAAACAATTAAAATTACCCAAATGGAGATAAAGAACACAAACTACAGATTAGCATAAGACTGAAAAAAACCTCAAGTGCAGGAGGCTCATAAGCAAAGTTTGTGCCTGTGGTGACAAGCAAGGATGTAGAACTTTCAAAAAGAAGAAAGTAGAGCAGGCAAGGGCTAACAGAATAGAAATAAAATATACTCATAAAAGAAAATCCCACTTGTGTAAATACTAAAAAGAGTTTAATATCTGGCTAGTTGAAGCCTGAAGCTGTTTGGGATCTATGCTAACAGTTAAATTTTAAGAAGGCTCTACTGTACAAGGGGGTATATTGGAAGGAAAAGGATCCATTTAAGAATTTTTTACTTAAGGTATATAAATTAACAAGAAAAAGAAAGGTAGACCCCTAAAGAAAAAAATAAATAAAGCACATAATCAGAAAATATACCTATGCTTCTCTGCAATGGTAGTGCCAAGGATTAAAAACACACAAAAAGAGCACTCTTGAAACAAATCACCCTGGTTTACTGAAGAAAAAGAAAAAAAGAAAAGAAATAAATCACCTTCCTATATAATAATTCAGAATTCTTAATACTTATCCAATAATGTTATAAGAAAAAGAACAGAAAAGGGGCAACATATCCACATTAGAGGTAAATAGCAGGTGAGAACCAGAGCATTTTGGCTGATATACATTCTTCCCTAACACAATGAGGTAAAAGAAAACTTTACAACAGTACCCAGTCTAAATCAAATACCCTTAAATTAGTATTTGTATATTTTATTTATTAATGTGGTGTGTGTGCATATAGGTATGTCTGCAGGTACAGGTGTGTGCATGCATGTAGAGGTCAGAGGTTGATATAGGTGTCTTCCTCAGTTGCTCTTTTCCTTACTTTTGGGGACAGCATCTCTTTCTAAACTTGGAGCTTACTAATTAGATTGCACTGACTGTCCAGAGAGCTCCAGGGAGCTCCAGAGCCTGTCTCGCTCTGCTTGTCTTACAGATGTAGGCCCTGGTGTCTAGCTATTTATGTGGGTTCTGGAGATCTGAATCGAGGTCCTCACACTTGCATGGTGGGCACTTTAGCCAATGAGCACTCTTCCCAGCCTGTTTGATTTTGGAGAGGGTGAATCAAGCCTGGCCTAGGCCTCCTCCTGATCTTCCTGTTTCAGCCTCTGCAAGGTGAGGGTTACAGGAATGTGACATCACTTTCAGCTTTTGCAGATTATATTCCATGAGTACATCAAGTCATAACCCCAACCAAGACACAATGAATAAAAACATTAGAAAACACTAAAAGGTGGCCAAGCTTAGAGATAATCAGAAAAAAAAAAAGAGTTTGAAAATGAAAACCCAAAGAAACTCAGATTCAAGGAGTGATTTAATCAAGAGTACTAATGTATAAAAATATCCAAAAGAATAAAAATAAAACAAAGAATTTTAAAAGATAACAGAAAATAATTACTATAAAATGAAGTTCCAACATATGTATAAAGGAAGTTCCCTACAAACAAAATGAAATAAAAATCAAACACTATAAAATTAACAAGTTATAAAAAACACTGGTGAAATATTTTATGTTTTAAAAAAGCATAAGCATACAGTGAAGCTGACCCAGAACAGTTCATTTCCAAGTCATATCATTTTAAACAAAAGCCAGGGCTGGAGGTATAGCTCAGTGTCACAGTGCTTGCCTGGCCTGTTTTAGGCGCTGGGTTTGAGACCCCAGACCAGGGGAATGAGAGAGAAGTGGGATAAGAGGCCAGCAAAGGCCAGCACAACCTGGTGACATCCATGCATAGTCCCAGCACTCACCAGGGTAAGGCCCAAAGATCAAGTTTAAAGCCAGCCAGGTAAGTCTGAGTGTGGTGGTTCGCATGAGAAGGCCCCATAGGCTCGTGGATTTGGATGCTATGGAGTGGCACTACTGGAAGATGGGGGCACTGTTACAGTAGGAATGGCCTTGTTGGAGGAGGTGTCAAAAACCCGCCAGAGCCAGTCCCTCTCTTCCTGCCGCCTGCAGATCCAGATACACAAGTCTCAACTTATCCAGCACGTGTCCTCCTGCACGCTGCCATGCTTCCCTCCATGATGATAATGAACCAAACCTCTGAAACTGTAAGCCCCAGTGAAATGCCATCACGGTGTCCTCACAGAGATAGAACACTGACTAAGACAGGGGGAGACATAAAATTTTAAAAATGGAGTCATTTACAAAAAAAACTGGGGTGCTTTGGTGAGACTCCTTTTCAGCTGCAATATAGAAAGCAAGACAGTTGCAGAACATTGTTAAAAGCCCTGACATTCCTTATTTGAATAAATCATCACTTGACAAGCTATAGAAATGATCTCTGAGAGCTGGAGAGATGGCTCAGCAGTTAAGAGCACTGTCTGCTCTTTCAGAGGTCCTGAGTTCAATTCCCAGCAACCACATGGTGGCTCACAGCCATCTATAATGTGATCTGATGCCCTCTTCTGGTGTGCAGGCATACATGCAGGCAGAACACTGCATATATAATAATGAATAAATCTTAAAAAAAAAAAAAGAAATGATCTCTGAAAGCAGCCTTTAAATTATCACTTTATTTTTTCTTAGGTTTTAGACTTCTGAAAGTTCAGTACTTACAAGTCTTTGCCTTCATACGGAATTTATATGCAGCTAATGAAAGTATGGGAAAAGCTAACAACCATGGCATTAGCAGCAAAACATCAGTAGGGATTAGGATAGAAAACATGATCTACCACGTTCTCTTTAAAAGTAGAAATGCTGCTTGTTCATATTTTTAAAAATGGAAACAGAATGGAGAAAAGAGAAAGCAAAGTAAGTTTTCTGACTGTCACCTAGTTAACATGCAAGAGGCAAAGGTGTCAGGTCTGGCGATGACAGTAGGAAAGCGAATGTTAAAGATACAGTCCGGAAGTCCGGTGGCGGTGGTGCTGCATGCCTTTAAGGAGGGTCTCGTAAGTTCGATGCCAGCCCGGTCTACAGAGTAGACAGCCAGGGCTTCACAGAGAAATTCTGTCTCAAAACAAAACAAAACAAAACCCAAAGCCCAAAAAACAAACAAAACCAGTCCGGGACAGCAAGTATTTTCTGACCTTTAGAATTACCAGAATGAAATGGACAAGTCCAAACGCACGGGCACACTGACAACCCTGATTAATCTCAGGTTAGAGAACAAAACAGACGTAAGAGAGATGTGGGGAGCAGGAGGATTGGACAGGGATGCAGGGAGAGGGGGGAGGGTCACCATGCATTATGTACACGTGCCAAATTATTTAAGAATACGTGTGAGTGGATGTGTGAAGCCGAAGTCCCAAAGAGACATTTGTACCCATTATATATTCACAGTCCCAACGTGACAGCAACCTAAATGTCTACTGATAGGTCAACGGATGAAGGCAATGTGGTACATACATGCAATGGGATATTCTTCAGTCGGAAAAAGAAAGAAGTTCTGACATGTGCTACACCATGGATGAACCTCAGAGATGTCACACTAATTAAATAATCTAGCCACAAAAACTCTGATATTTCACTTATGTATGGTATCTATCATAGGCAGATCCACATAAATGGGAAGCAGAATGGTACTTGCCAGAAGTTAAAGGGAGGGGTAGTAGGAAATTGGTTTTAAGGAATATGGAAACTCTGTTTTATAAGACTAAGTTCTAAAGATGTAAGCATATATAACACCATGAACAGGATTACATTTGAAGACAATTAAAGCTCATGTGGTTGCACATTCCTGTAGTTCCAGCATGTGGGAAGTAGAACCAAGAGAATTAGGAGTTCAAGACCAGGCTGGGCATGGTGGCGCACGCCTGTACTCCCAGCACTCAGGCTGGGCACAGTGGCACACGCCTGTACTCCCAGCACTCAGGCTGGGCACGGTGGCGCACGCCTGTACTCCCAGCACTCAGGCTGGGCACGGTGGCGCACGCCTGTACTCCCAGCACTCAGGCTGGGCACGGTGGCACACACCTGTAATCCCAGCACCCAGGAAGGCAGAGGCAGGCGATCTCTATTGCTTCAAGGCCAGCCTGGTTTACAATGTACAGGACAGCCAAGCTACAGAGAAAAACCCCATTCAAGATCAGCCTTAACTACATAGTGGGTCTGAGGCTAGCCTAGGCTATGTGAGACTCTGTCAACTAAATAAATAATAAGATGGGATAGTAAAATTTACCATTATTTAAAGTTAAATAGTAAGTAGGTGAGACAGTGTCCTCTTGGTGAAATTTTTTCAGTTTTGCTGTATGATAGAAAACTGAAAACCACTTGCCCTCGATAATTAAAAATCCTAAGAGAAATATTTAGAAACATAAAAAAACACATCACAATGAACACTCATGCCAGCAATGCAAATGTACTTCATATTCTTTTTGTTTGTTTGTTTGCTTGCTTGCTTGCTCGCTTGCTTGTTTGTTAAGACAGGGTTTCACTTGTAGTCCTGGCTACCCTGGACTTAAGCTTTGTAGACCAGGCTGGCCTCAAACTCACAGAGATCCGCCTGCCTCTGCCTCCTGAGTGTGCTAGGATTAAAGGTATATGGCACCACACCCGACTAGTTCCTATTCTTAAAAAGTAAATTACTTTGCATTATCAGGACTATTTTATCCCATGTGTAACCTGTTTCAACTTTTCTATTTCTTCTTTGACCTATGAGTTAGTCTGAAGTATTTTATTTTGAAACACTTTTCCAGATATCTATTATTGATTTCCAGTTTTATTCTTTTGTAAGTCAGAGCATTTTAATGATTTTAATATTTCTGAATTTTATTAGAAATTATTTTATGTACAAAATATTGTTCTTTATTTTAGGGACTTTTTTGTTTCATTCTTGTTTTTGTAAATGTTCTAATGTATTCCCTTAAAAAGTAGTGTATATTCTGTCCTTGGGTGAAGCATTCTGCCAAGTGGGTCAAGTGAATTGATATAGGTCCTCAGGTCTTCTCAGCCACCTTTCCAATTCGCTGTTCTACCAGTTATGCTAAGAGTGGAAATCTTTTAGATAAATATGCATCTATTTCTTGTGGGTTTTGCTTCATATATTTCAAAGTTCTATTACTATATAAATAAAATTATAACATAGTTTTTCTTGGTCAGTTGTTCATCAGCTGAGTTAAAAAAATTTTTTTACCCAAGCTTATATCCAAAAGAAAAGAAAAAAAATCAGATGAATTGTAGATCTAAAAAAGAAACAACCATCTAAAATTTTGGAGAAAACTACAGAAGCATACCTTCAAGACCTGTGATAGGAAAGTATTTCATTAAAAATTATTAAATATTAATCAAAAAAGCAAAACCAGTAAATTGTAATACATTAAAACCAACAATATTCATCAGAAATAGGAGAAAGAGCAAGCCACGAAGTATTAGAAATTGCCAACCACACATGAGACAAAGACTTTGTATTATACATACGAATACATGTGTATTGGTGGCTTTGAGACAGGTCCCATGCAGCCAGGCTAGATTCAAGCATGCTACATAGCAGAGGCTGGCTTTGACGTCTGATGCTCCTGCCTCTACCTCCCTAGGCCTACGCTATTACATGAATGAGTGCACCATCCCACTCAGCTGAAAAATACATTTTTAAAAGTCCACAAACCAGTAAACAAAAGGAAGATAACCTAATTTTAAAATGAACAAAATATTTGGCAATGCACAAAAAAACCAGAATTTTTGTATTGTTTTCTTTGAGGCAGGGTTTCTCTGTTTAACTGCCCTGCTGTCTTAGAACTCTCTTTGTAGACCAGGCTGGCCTTGAACTCACAGAGATCTGCCTGCCTGGCTCAAAACACAGAATTTTAACCAAATGAAGAGTCAACATTTTTAAAAAGCAAAAATTATTCATTATAAGAAAAAAATTAAATAAAAACTAGTGCACAATCCTAAGAATGGTTAAGATGAAGACATTTGATGAATATTAAGTGTTAGCAAGGATGTGGCACAAACCAGAACTCTTGTTTTGTTAATGGAAGTCTGAACTGGCTGTAAACCTATGCAAAACAGTCACTGTAATTTCTTTTTGTCTGTTTTGAGATAGGGTCTTATTATGAAGCCTAAACTGGCACAGAGTATATTTAGGCAGACCTAAAACCCATCATCTCCTCCCAAACCTCACAAGTTTAAGCTGTCATGGCACTTATCGACCACCTGGCTATTTGGCATAAAACATGTTCCAATCCAAGAACAATGTGTGCGTGTCCATCGTAAGTATGCTCCAAGTGGCTCTCTTAATAAAAGCCAAGACTCAGACACCTGAATGCTTATCATAGAAAAGAGAGAAACAAAAAGGAGAATCACTGAGTACTTTAATAATATTTAAAATAAACATAAAAGAATTTTTAAATTTTATGTTGAAGAAAATAAGCCATAATTTTATAAAAGACTGTATTGTCTGTGTTCTTATTTATATAAAGTTGCACAGCAGGCAAAACCTATTTGTGGAAATATATGTAAAAATAGCGATTTATTTTAGGAAAGATTATGAAGGAATCTTTTATGGAAAGAGGCAGGGAACTAGGCGTGCTGGTGGCACACCTTTAATGCCAGCGCTCAAGAGGCAGAGGCAGAAGGAGCTCTGTGAGTTCGAGGCCAGCCTGGTCTACATAGTGAGTTCCAGGTCAACCAGGCAAACAAAGTGAGAGCCTACCTCAAACAAAGAAACAAACGAAAACAAAAAAGGAAAAAAGGGCAGAAACTACTTTGAGTTATGTCTAAATAAGTTCATTTAAATGTAAAAATCCTTCAAGTTGAGCCTAAATTTTACTACTACTGCTGTTAGGGGTGACTGCCATGGCATGCATGAAGCCAGAAGACAACTTTGAGAAGACAGTTCTCTCCTCCACTTTAACAGGAGTTGAACCTAAGGCTCGGGCTATGAGGCATGTGCTCTGCCCTTGCTGATCCAGCTGGCCAGACTCCAAGCAGCACTTTAAAGGTATGTGTATTTTATATGGGGAGACAGTAACAGAGTGGAAAAAAGGCAAAGAATAGTGCAGCTGTGTGGGTGGGGGGAGAGGAGAGGAGCGGGAATAAGAAAAGATGGGGGAGGGGAAGAGAATGACCCCAGCTCACCCGATGCTGGGATGTAACTGGTTCTCCACTTTGAGATTACTTTAGAAACCTGGCAGCATCTACTAAAGCTAAAGCAGTACATGTCTTCCCGGCATGTCGGCACACACCTACAACCCAGACATTCAGGACACTAACGCAGGAGGATGGCTGAGAGTTCACGGCAGGTCTGGCCTGCATCCTAGTTCTAGGCCAACCTGGGCTACAGTGTGCCTATCTCAGTGTCTGTAATGACCTTGATCTCTTAAAAGTCACTGTTAAAAGATTAAGCTATCTTTTATTACCCTTTTCATGCTACAGCTATGGCATTTTAAAGATTAGTTATGCTAAGTGTGCATAACTCTTTCCGTTGTGTTGTAAGAATGAAGATCTCAATGTTCATTTGTCACATCTTAATAAATAAGTTGAGGCCAGAAACGTGAAGTGAGTAATATTTTATGTTTTCCAGGCACCAGCGCTGTGAGCCCTGCCAGTGTATGCTAGAGAAAAGCTTGGCCAAGAGCCAACAGCTTCACCTTTTTGCTGAGATTCATGTTCTCCATCTTAGCCTTCAGCAGCTTCATCTTATTCATAGTTATTGAATTTTCAATGATCTGTTGCCCAGAAGGAGAAGGCTCAGCTTCTTCATCCTCATCTGTATACAAATTATACACAGAACCACCACTGCAAGGGAAACGATAAGTGCTTAAAACATGCTTGGCACCTGCTGAGGACTAAAAGTGCTACGTACAATCGCAACTATAGGTCCTACCAAGTGTGAAACACTCACTACAGCTTGTCATTGTAAATGAAGGAAAATAAATTTCAAAATGTTTCTTTTGCCCAAACTGGCTTCAGACTTGCTATGTAGCTGAAGATGACCTTGCTCTTCTGATCCTCCTGCCTCCACTTTCTGAATGCTGGGATTCCGGTGCATGCCACCCACACCCAGTTTTACATAGTTCAAGGGGCTGAATTAAGGGTTTTGTGTGTGCTAGGCAAGCATGCTACATATTGAGCTACATATCCAGTGCACTGGAAACATATTTTGGGGCAGGGACACAGTTCAGTGGGTAAACTGCTTGCCTTGCAAACACAAGTACTCAAGTTCAGTTTCCAAAACCTAAGTTAAAAAGTTGGGATGGAGCCAGGCACACAAGCCTGTAATCTCAGGATTCAGGGAGGCAGAGGCAGGCAGATCACTGTTAGTTCCAGGCCAGCCAGATCTACAAAGTGAGTCCAGGACAGCCAGGGATACACAGAGAAACCTTGTCTCAAAATACCAAAAGCAAAAACAAAAAAACCAACCAAACAAAAAGGCTGGATTGGAGGCACTTGTAATCCTAGCAGGGGAGAGTGGAGAGAGGCTCACTGCTCAGCCAATTCTATCCTGCCTGTAGAGCTTTAAGCCAATGAAAGACCCTATCTCAAATACAAACAAACAAACAAACAAACAAACAAAACAAGGTGGACATCTCCTGAAGACCAAACCTGAGGTCTACTTGTGGTCTCTGCATGTAAAGGCACACCTGAACATACAATAACATACACACATACATACATACATACACAGAAACTGTTTTGGTTTTGAGATTTTTTTCCCCCGAGACATGGTTTCTTTGTGTAGCCTTCACTGTCCTGGACTCCCTTAGTAGACTTGGCTGGCCTTGAACTCAGAGATCCAGCTCTCTGAGTGCTGGGTGTACGGGCATGAGCCACCTCACCTGGCTACTGAAACATTTCTTAGGAGAAAACAATTGAGCAAATGCTGCTTTGCTACTTAACACTGCTGAAAAACAAGTCCAGGTGAGCTGCTCTGAACTCACCGCAGCACTGGCAGCACAGCCTGCTGGGCACTGGATGCCTGCTCTACCAGGCACTCGTCGCCAACGGTTTCTTTACCATATGCAAGGTAGGTATTATAAGTTTTAAAAAACCTGCAATTAAGAGGTTAGGAGATGGGACAGCATCACGGTTCAGTGGGGAAAGATGCTTGCCACTGATCCTGACCACCTGACTTCAATCCCAAGCACTCAAGAGGTGGAAAGAGGAAGCAAATTCCTGAAAGTTATCTTCTGATCTCCACATGTAAACAGTGACACGCACATCCTCACCCCCAGCACTACATAAATGAAAGAAATGCAAACAGTTAAAGCCTGTGTGGTGATGCAACCCTTAATCCCAACACTCAGGAGGCGGAAGTGGGTGGATCTCTGAGTTTGTGTCCAAACTAGTCTTTATAGTGAGCTCCAAGCCAACCAGGGTTGCATAGGAAGACCCTGTCTAAACACAGAAATGAATGTTTTAAAATGTTTTTATTTATTCTATTGAGAATGTCACTATATTTTGATTCCCCAACTCCTCCAGATTATCACTCACCTCCTATATATCCAACTTCATGCTCCCCCTCTCTTAAAAACCATGTGAAAGCCATGGGGTCCAGTTTGTGTTAGCCTGCCCTGGGGCCTTTTTTTTTTTTAAACCAATGTGTATTTTTGGCTTCTTTGTAAAATATTAAGTGTTCTTGGATGTGTGGAGAAGGTCTTAAATTCTATTCTATTGATCAATGCCTATTTAATTAAAAAGTAGTTTTTATGAATATGGATGTCTAGGTGAATACAGTATGTCTATGCTGTACCCTTGGAGGCCTAACAGAAAGTGATCAGTCATCACCTGGAAAGAGATGGTTGTAAGCTACCACGTGGGTGCTGGGAATCAAAGCCAGATCCCCTGGAAGAGCAGGCAGTCCTCTTAACCACCGAACCATCTCTGCAGCCCCAACTTGTCTGCTTCATTTTGTTGTTTTTCAATACCATTCTGGTTTTATTACTGTAGTTCTATAGTACAACTTAAAAGCAAGGGCGTGATACTTCCTTCAGTTCTCTTATTGTTAAGGACTGTTTTGGCTATCCTGGGGCTTTTGTTTGTTTCTATATAAAGTTTATTTTTTTTCAATTTCAGTGAAGAGCAGTGTTAGAATTTTGATGAGGATTGCAGTGACTCTGTAGGTTGCTTTTGTAGGATGGCCATTTTCACATTGTTAATACTACCAACCCGTGAGCATGTGAGGTCTTCCTGATGTTTTCAATTTTTCTTCTATGTCTTAAAGTTTTTATTAAACAAGTCTTTCATGTCTTTAGTTATTACATGATGTGTGTGTGTGTGTGTGCTATTGTGAAAGATGTTGTTTCCCTGATTTCATTCTAAGTATCCTTGGCACTTGTATATAAAAAAGCTGACATTTGCATATTAATTTTGTATCCTGTTACATTGCTGAAAGTATTATCTGTAGACATTTTCTGGTTGGAGTCGGTGGGGCCTTTTACTTAGGAAATCATATCTTCTGTGAACAAGGATACTCTGCCTTCTTCCTTTCCTATCTGTATATCCTCCTTCAGTTGTCTTATTCTAGCTAAGACTTCAAACAATACGGTCAATAGTGACCGTAGTGGAAATGCTCTGTGTTGCCGTTCAGAATGTTGGCTGTGGGACTACCGTAAACTGTTTATTGAACCAACTCTGCATATCTGGGATGAAGCCAACTTGATCATGGTGGATAATCTTTTTTGATGTGTTCTTGAATTTGGCTTGTAAGTATTTTATTGAGAATTATTGTACCTATGTTTATAAAAATATATTGGTCTGTTAAGTCTTTGGCCTTTGTATCACAGTACTAGTGATTTCCTAAAAAGAACCTGGAAGTGTTTGTTCAGTTTCTATTTTGCAGAATAACTTGAGAAGTATTGGTGTTAATTCTTTTTTGAAAAGGTCTTGTAGAAAACTGGTGAATCTGCCTGTCACTGAGTAGTTTTTGTTGGGAGATTTTAAATTAAAATTCTATCCCGTACTATGGTTGTTTAAATCATTTACTTCATCTTGACTTAATATTGGTAGGGTGTGTAGATCTAGAAATCCATCCATTTCTTTTAGCTTATCAAGTTTGGTGGAATAAAGACTTTTAAACTAGGGCTGGAGGGATGGCTCAGAGGTTAAGATCACCAGCTTTTCTTCCAGAGGTCCCCAGTTCAATTCCCAGCAACCACATGGTAGCTCACAACCATCTAGAATGAGATCTGGTGCCTTCTTCTGGCCTGCAGGGAAATACTGTATACATAATAAATATTTTTTTAAAGACTTTTAAACTATAGGTTTATGGTTCTCCAAATTTCCTCACTGAATGTTGTAGCATCTCCCTTTTCATCTATAATTTTATGAACTTAGATATTCTCTTCTTAATTTGGCTAAAGAAGTGTCAGTATTCTTTATTTTTGTTTGGTTGTTTCAAGACAGGCTTTCTCTGTATAACAGCCCTGGCTGTCTGCCTGCCTGTCTCCCAAGTACTTGGATTAAAGGTGTGTACTATCACACCCAGCCCTCTATTTTCTTTTCAAAGAACCAACTCTTTGCTTTTTAATTTTAATTTTTAGTCTTTTGAATATCTATATAAGCCAAGCATGGTAGTGCATGCCTGTAATCCCAGCAGGCATGCGGAAGGAAGGAAGAGGCAGGTGGATCTCTGCAAGTTGAAGGCTAGCCTGGTATACAATGGGAGACCAGGTCAGCCAAGTCTACACAGAAAACCCTATCTTGAAAAAGGCGGGCAGTGGTGGCTACACCTTTAATCCCAGCAATTGGGAGGCAGAGGCAGGCAGATCGCTGTGAGTTTGAGGCCAGCCTGGTCTAAAAAGCGAGTCCAGGACAGTCAAGGATACATAGAGAAACCCTGTCCCAAAAATCCAAAAGAAAAAAGAAAAACAAAAAACCAACAACAACAAAACTATTAATTTCAGCACAAGTTTGATTATTTCTTTTTCTTCTCATCTAATTTTTTTTGGGGGGGGGTGTTGTTTCTTATTGTTTTCTAAAGCTTTCAAGTATATGACGTTGTTAATGAAGTCATTACAATTTTTTAAGGATTTTTTAAGATTTAAGGTTTATGAGTGTCTTTTCTGCATATGCACCACACACATGCCTGCTGCTGGGTGTTGGAACCCCTGAAAATGGAGTTGTTAGGGCACTGAACCTGGGTCCTCTGCAAGAGCAGTAAGCGCTCTTATCCTCTGAGCTAGCTCTCCAGCTCCTTCTCTCTACAACAAAAACAGGCGCTTGGTACTACGAACTTTCCTATTAGGGCTGCCTTCACTGTGTCCCACAAATTTTATATGCTGTATTTTCATTTTCATTCAGTTCTAGAAAGTTTTCTATTTCCTTGATTTCTCCTTTAACGCCGCTTTTATGCAGTATGTTGATAACTTCTGTGAGTTTGTGTACATCCTCCTGCTTATATCCATAGTGGTCCAATAGATGCAAGATGTTATTTCAGTTTTCCTGATTTTGTTGAAAGGAGCTTTGTGTCCCAATATGTAGTCAGTTTTGGAGACTGTTTCATGTACTGCTAAGTAGAAAGTGCATCCGTTAGTGTTTTGGAGTAATGATGTGCAGACTCACCTGCTTCATATTTAACTGGTTTATCTGGTTTTGTCTGGATGATGTGTCTACTGCTGACAGTGGGATATTGTCACCCACTATCACTGTCAATCTGTGGTTTATATGTAAGTGCTTCTTTTGTTAAATTAGATGCTCCTGTGTTTGGTATATAAATGTTTGTAAAATTAGTATCCTCTTGGTGGATTTTTCCACCAAAGACTGTGTAGCACTCTTCTCCCTCTTCTGACTAGCTTGGTCTCTAGTCTCCTTTGTCAAGATAGTAAAATAGCTGCTGCCTTTGCTTAGGATACCGTTTTCTATCCTTCCACCCTAAGATGGTGTCTATCTTTAATGTGAGGTGGTGTTCTTGGAAGAAGCAGAAAGGCAGATCCTGATTTATAACTCAATCGGTTACGTGTGGTATTTGGGTTTTGTTTTGTGTTTGCGGGGGCAGGACGGGTGGGGGGAGGGGCTTGAGCCCATTACTATCTGGAGTTCTTATCGGGCTGTGCTTGCTGTGCTGACTGCTGTGGGTATGTCTCACCTTTGTTTGCTATTACCCCAACTGCTCAGGCTGTGGACCAGCTGAATGACGGTTGGTGTCCTGTTTAGTGTTTCTGTCAACTTGAGGCAGGCTAGAGTTACCTGTAAAGAGGGAACCTCAACTAAGAAAATGCTCCCACCAGGTTGGCCTGTAGGCAAGCCGCGTGGGGCATTTTCTTCATTACCGATTTACGTGGGAGGGCCCAGCTCACTGTGAGCAGTGGCTTTGGGTGCTGTAAGAAAGCACACTGAAACAGCCACGAGGAAAAAGGCAGTCAGCAGTGTTCCTCCACAGCTTCTGCTTCAGTTCTGGTCTCACTTGTGCCTTGAGTCCCTGCCCTGTCTCCCCGCAGTGGGGTGTGACCTGAGAGTTGTGAGCTAAAATAGCCCCTTCCCTCCCCGGGCTGCTTTTGGCCATGGTGTTTGATCACCGCAAGAGAAACCCGAACTAAGACCGTGTGTATTCAGTCTTGGGGCCCTCAGGGGCTCCAGATAAGACTGCACAGGATCCAGTAGGGGTGGCGGGTAGGGAGAGGGCTGGGTTGGATTGTCTCTAACTGTGCTTCTGGGTTGGGATCCAGGAGGTCTCAGGGACCAACAGTACTGGGAGGCTGGGAGTTGAGGCTCTAGGAGTTCCCTTCTTGAATTTCCAGTTCAGAGTCCAGGTTTGGGCGTCACACTGTCTCAGATCTGTGCAGTGGGTAAGGTGGCTGACAGTGTGGGGTTGGGGACAGGTGAACTGGTTCTGAGAGTCCCTATTTGAAATGAAGATTTGATTCAAACTCTAGCTCGGCCTCCAGTCTCATATATGCAGGGTGTATTATTAGGGTGGCTGATAGGTGAAGGGGCGAAAAGCAGATATGGGAGGATGACACATGCAGACACAGACACTGACTCCGAGTGTGTTTGAGTAGGATCTGGGTCTGGCTCACCGGGGCCCAGGGGTGGGTGGACTGGCTCACAGAAGGGGCAGGTGAGCTGGTAATGGGAGTACCTACCTAAAGTTCTGGTTTCCTACCAGGGTTCAGACCCCAGGGAGCTGCAGCCCCGGCAGCAGCAGATAAGAAGAAACTGAGGCAGGAGGATCTCTAAGTTCAAGGCCAGCCTGGTCTACAAAAGAGATGGCTCAGAGGTTAAGAGCACTGTCTGCTCTTCCAAAGGTCCTGAGTTCAATTCCCAGCAACCACATGGTGGCTCACAACCATCTATAATGAGATCTGATATGCTCTTCTGGCGTGCAGGTGTACATGAAGTCAGAGAACTGTATACATAATAAATAAATAAATTAATTAATTTTTAAAAAAGAATTCCAAAACATCCAGGGCTACAGAGTAACCCCCCTCTCTAATTAAAAAAAAAAATTTAACTAGTTTTTGGGTTTCTTTTTTGTTTGTTTGCTTTGTTTGTTTATTTTATTTTCGAGACAGAGTTTCTTTACATGACCCTGGCTGTCCTGGAATTCACAAAGAGATCCACCTACCTCTGCGTCCCTGAGTGCTGGGATCACAAGTATGTGCCACGGTGCCCGGTAGTTTAAAAAAATAAGAGGTTAAGTGATTTGGCTCAAGAACAGAAAGATAGTAGATATTGGGCCTAAGATCCAAAAAGCCAATTTGCCTATTTCCAAAGATAAACTTTTCTATTATTTTGTATAGCTTCACCACAGGTACCAAATAACAAATGTTTCTGCACCATCCTTGACAATGACAAAATTAATAGTATGTAATAATGTAATAGCTTCTGTCTCTATGTCAACATACCTGAAAATGAAGGTATATGAAAATTACTGTCAATTTACACTGTGCAGTGATCCACCTGCCTCTGCCTCCCTGAGTACTGAGATTACAGGCACCACCTTGCCTGGCTGCACTATGATTTTTTAACTTCTCTAAGATGTTTCTATTACAGTGTGTGTGTGTGTGTGTGTGTGTGTGTGTGTGTGTGTGTGTTTTCTTTTTTGAGTAAGGGTTTCTCTGTAACAGAGCCATGGCTGTCCTGGACTCCCTTTGTAGACCAGGCTGGCCTCAAAACTCACAGAAATCCACTTGCCTCTGCCTTCCTAAGTGCTGGATAGTATGGGCCACCACACTAACCCCAACACAATTTTATGGCATCGAAAAACACACTCTCCCATGAAATGTATGTATTAAGAGAAATATTTTATTGGCTACATTTTAGATCATAAAACTATTTTTAAAATTCATCTCATCTTTCAAATTATCTTTTTGGAGGGAAAAGGACTGAGACAGAGTCTTCCTCCTTGTGCTGTCTTCACTGGTCTGAAACTCATATGTAGACCATTTGGGCCTTGAGCCTTCAGCAATCCTTTTGCTTCTTCCCAATGCTGGGATCACAGATGTGTACCACCATGTCTATTAAAGAATCTTATTATATTTTCTCTCAACAGTCATAAATTCATGTGATCAGCTAGAAGCCAATCATTTATACTCAATGGAAAAAATAAAACTAGACTAAAATAACATAATTTATAATATTTATGAGTCTCTAAAAATCTACACATTAATACTCATTTTTAAAATATTTAGTTTTTATTTTTATTCATGTATTATGTACGTTTGGGAGAGGGTATATAACATGTTGGAGGGTGTATGTGGAGGCCAGAGGAAGTCACTGGATCTCCTAGATCTAGAGTTGCAGGTGGCTGGGAGCCACATGGCATGAGGGCTAGGAGCCAAACTGGGGTCTTCCAGAAGAGTAGCAAGTACTCCTAACCATGGCTCTATCCCCCAGTCCCTATGTTAAATACTCTAATAGTCTCTTAAATGTAAAAATATATAAACATTCTATATATCCTTAATAATATGATTAAAAAATAACAGATGAGCAAATGTGACATTCATTTCAATATGAATATTGTTCATACCAAAGCAAAGTTCTCATTTAACTTTTGCTTTTTAAAGACAAGATCTGACCCTGTACCTCAGGCTGACCTGGAACTCACTTTGTAGGCTGTTCTCAGCCTCTCAGTGCTGGGATCGCAGGCCTGAGCCACTAAACTTAACTTCCTTGTTGGGTTCTTTAAAGGCAACTTATCATTTAACCCTTACAGAGTCTGCTTACATTTCTCTCTTTAAAAACAAGGAACCATGATTCACTAAAATGATTTGGAAAAAAATTGTATGGAAATGAATCCAATAATTCAGCAAAATATGGCTATCGGTCAATGTTGATCTGTAACCTATTGTGTGGCCTATGAACTAAGAGTATGTAAAAGTATAGCCAGAGAGAAAGACTGGCTACTTTGTGCATTACACATCACTCTTCTGTACAATGGTGGAACTGACAGTGCTGTTAGGCAACACTTAGCAGTGCACCTTTAACCTAGCAATTCCAACTACAGTGACGCAATCACAACTATCACACAGTGGCATTGTTATTTGGTACCATTTCTTTTTTCTTTTTCTTTTTTTGCAACAAAGTCTCATCATGTAGCCCCTAGAACTCCCTATTTAGACCAGAGTGACACTGAACTTGGAGAAATCCCCCCTTCTGCTTCATCACCATGTCTACTGTTATACCAATCAGTGTATACCAAACATGTCAAAATATGAAAACAGACTTAGAAGCATTCACACATTACATCAGATGGAACGGAAATCATCAGAGAATAGTTTGAAAACTGGGTCTTTATTTTCTTTTTAGGTCTTATAACAAGAGGCATCGCTCTGGCACCTCAGGCTGTTGTTTGGGAGGCTATAGACTATGCCCTAACTCTTCTCAGTAATGTGCAGTCTGAAGATATATGGGAGTGATGTGTACTGAGGTCCCTTGGACAGATGAGGCCCATGGGTCTTTGCTTCTGTCTTCTGGTGCTATGGGAGTGAATACCCAGGGACAGATCCTTGGGCACCCTTAACTGTACCTACTTAAGGTCCAGGTCTTAGCTATGGCCTTTTATGACCTCTGTTTTCTAGTTACCAATATGATTATTAGTGTGTGTGGTGTGGAGGGAATGCCATGTACACATGTTGGTGTGAGTGGACAACTCTGTAAAGCCTGCTCTAGTCTCCCCCTGTATGTGGCTTCCAGGGAGCCAGCTCAAGTTGTCAGGCTTGCATCATCAGGGGGCAAATACCTTTACCTGCGAAGCCAGCTTGCTGGCTTGAATGACCTCAGCAGAGATGAAGCACAGTAACTGGGATATAATTCCTCTTAATTAAGATGGAGAATGGACCAGTAGTAGATCATCTACACAAACTGCTCCAAGTGTTAGGCTCAGTCCCTAGCACTATCTGAAAAGATGAGCATGCTAATGCAAGCAAAAAGACACAGAAATAAGGTGAAAAGCAAAGGAAAACTACAATATATAAGATGTCACCACCAACTGGAATGGCAGGCCAAATAATACGAAGTAAAGACAAGACTGTAGAGATGGCCTCGTATGTAATGGCACTTGCTGTTGAGCCTGAAAACTTGAGTTCAATCCCCAAAACCCACATGACAGAATTTCCTCAAGTTGTCCTCTGCCCACCATGTATGCACATATATACACACATTAAAATGAGAAAACTGTTTAAATTTTTAAAATGGTAAAATTACCTAAGAGTGAAAGGAAGAGAAAAGGTCTCAAAGTCAGAAATTTTAAAAAGAGAGCTGGGGACATTATGAGCTCATTGTTAGAGCAGCTGCCTACATGTACAAAGCCTCGGATTCAAACCTAGACAGGAGAAAAGGAGTGAAAAGGAAACAAGAAAAACATAGAAAACGTCAATAATGTAAATAAAGTATTAAAAGACAAAGAGAAAAATGTGAGGCAAAACACCCGCACCAAACAATTAGCAAAATAGTCTTAAGAAAAATGGATTCCTCCTTCCTACTATTCCTCACAACAGAACTGTCAATGTATGTTGGGAAATGCAGAAACATTCTCCACCAGGAACCCGTTTTGCAGATTTCCCAACAGTGGTGTTGAGACTGCCCTTCTGCAGCCCGCTGCCTCCTGCTGGCTGTACTTCCTAGTCTCTGCCTAGGTGCCATCTGGGGCCTCTTCCTTCGGCTGTGCGGCTGCAGCTGCACTGCATGGAGGCTCTCCCCTCATTCCGCTCCCATCTTCAGAGTCAGGGTTCCTGCACGTCTGTCTCTGTCCACTCAAACCTCTCATGCTATACCTTCTCGAGAAGCTACTCCCTACTTGTTATAATTCCAACTTATAAACAATCACGTGCCTCTAACTGTTATTTTGACCCTAACCATAGTATATATCTGATAAATACGTGACTCCACCAAGTCCTAACACAGCAGTAGGATCAGCAATAAGCTTGCTTCACTTATCTGTGGGCTTATTGGTCATCGCTTGGATGCCTTAGTTGCAGTAAAATTTTATCTCTATGTTAATCAGCTTTTCCACTTAGTGACAAACAACTGGGGTGATTTAAGAGAAGGGAAGATTTATTTGGGCTCTTGGTTTTAGAGGTTTCAATCCACGGCCACTTGGCTCTGTTGTTCTGGACTATTGTAAGACAAAACATGATGGTGGGAAGCACATGGTGGGGCAGAGCTACTCACCTCGTGGCAGCCAGGAAGCAGAGAGAGAAGAAAGCTTTCAGAGGGAAAGGCTCTTTCCACCAAGCCTGATATGATAACGTGAGTTCATTCACTCCCTAGAGCCCACAAGGAGACAGACCGACTCCTGCAAGTTGTCGTCTGACCTCCATATTGCATACACATATTCACACACACAAATAAATAATAAATATTTTTAAGAGAAAGAATTACTGCCAGTATTATGGTGTATCTTTCCAGGGCACGACCCTCGTACCCCATTCCTCCCAATATGCTAGTATATAATAAATCCGTCAAGGGACAAAGCTATTAATTATGTCTGAGTGCTTAGAGTCAATCACTTCCCCAAACAGGAGGCTTTGGAGATGCCACACATTCACACAGTAACACTCAACCATGTTTTTTTCTCATTATTTCTAGCCACCTGTACAGAAAGTATACCATTAACTTCATGACAACATTTGGGTTAAATGGTAAACACAAACTGAAATTTCAGACCTGCAAAATGACTCAGTGGATAAAGGTCCTTTCTGTGTAGGACTCACAAGCTGAGTTCCCTCTCTGTGACCTATATAACAGAAAGACAGAACTAGCTCCTGCAAGATTCTCTCTGACTTCCAAATATATATTCAAGTGCATGTGTGTGTAGCACAAGTGCACACACACAAACACATACACACACTGGAAATAACAAAAACAGAAATTAGTTAGGCAGAGGAGCCAGGCACAGTGGCTCAACTCCTGTAATCTGAGTACTTGGAAAGTAAAGGAGGAGGATCAGGAATGTAGGGCCAGACTCTGCTCCATAATGAGGTCAAAGCCAGCCATGCCTTCAAAGAAGACAAAAAATTAGCTGGAGGAAAATTAAAGTGAGATGTGGAAATGGCATTACAGGAAAATGGTAAAAGATACATGAAAAGGCCTGGGAATTTGAGAGGATGATACACTGTCAAGGGCCTCCAGGTGGGGGAACTGTATAAAGGCACGCTGCTGATGATCCAGGGCAGTAAGTAGTCTTCATTAATCTCCATGCTAGCCCTCTCCTCTAGTCTAAGGCAGATTACACACTAATCAGTACTAATCAGACCCGTTATGAAAACAGCCTGAAGTTAGCTGGCTCCAAAGGATCCCACTTCTCTGCCCAACACGGCCTGAGCAGAGCCTTAGGGACACTGCACCATGTCCTAGAATGAGGGTCAGTATAACCTGGTCTGACTGGACTAGCTAACTGAATATGGGGAAAGCAAAGGGATCCTGAAGATATAATTTAGGCCCCAAATCAGTTTGTTCTGAGTTAATCAAAAAGGAGCTGAGAGAAGCCTCTAGTCAGCTGGCAGACAGAAAAGCCCAGGGCCCCATCACCTAGGTGAAAGGAGAGGAGTGACATCACGTGTGAACGTGAACGTGAAAGCAGGTAAGTCCCATCACAAGACTGCAGACGCACACTGCCATCACCTTTAGCATCAGGTGTGGGGCCACGAACAAAGCACTAGCTACACTGTACTCAGACATCTGACCCCAGGACACTACTGCTCTCCAAACCACAAGCTGGGTTTTCTTCTGAGTAATTTCAGCAATGCATTTTTATCTTTTTGTGAGCCTCACTTTAGTTGCCTGTAGTATCTTTCCTTCCTTGTCTGCTTGGCAAAACCTTCCTCTTTATTTACACTCACTTTTCAAGCTGGCAGTGGTGGCACACACCTTCAATCTCAGCACTCGGGAGGCAGAGGCAGCCTGGTCTACAAAGCGAGCGCAGGACAGAGAGAGAGAGAGAGACAGAGACAGGGAGAGAGAGAGAGAGAGAGAGAGAGAGAGAGAGAGAGAGAGAGAGAGAGAGACAGAGAGAGAGACAGACACAGAGACACAGAGACACAGAGAGCGACAGAGACAGAGAGACAGAGAGACAGAGAGACAGAGAGAGAAGCAAACGGCAGGCACTTCTCACAGGCCATCCCTAATTCTATGTTTCAGGTGCAAGTGAAAGCCAGCTCATCTGACCCCAGAGACTGTAAGCAACAATCACCAGCATTACAACAGCAGGACCACAGCTAGTACACGGATGCTCAGTGAAGTGGGGATACTCTTTGAAGCACCAGTGCCTCCATCCTAGCCAGTCACTGGCTGTAACTGCTCAGTATGTTTAATGAGTTAAAAGTGAAGCAAGCTGGACAGATGGCTTGACAGCTTATTACATGAGTTCAGTCCTGAGCACCCACAAGGTGGAAAGAGAACTGACTCTCCCAAGATGTCCTCTGACTTCCACATGCATCATAGTACAATCATGCATGCGCACACACACACACACACACACACACACACACACACACACACAATGTAATTAAAAATAAAAATCAAAGTGAAAGGGGCGACTCATAGAACTGAAATGCACCAAAGCTTGAGAGCTTATCTTGTCCCAACTCCTTCATTCTCCTCTGTTTACCTGGTTTTAGAAATTATGTGCCATCTATTTCCTCTTACACAGTAACAAAATAAAAAAGGAAGTAAAGACATTAACTCATTAAGTCATTTAATTAGTAGAGTTAAAAATGACTTTCTATTAAACCTTTCTGCTATCGCATGGTTATAAATAATATACTATTATCACAAGACTATAATCAAACATCTTAGCGTTCCATAAATAAATAGAAACAAAGTATTTTTATTAAAAAAAGCCTACTGTGTAAAGAAAATTCATATTTAGGAATTATTTTTTAAGTGTCAATCACATGAAAGATGAACTGAGAATTACTTATCAGGGAAAGGGGTCGGGGTTCATGAAACTTAGCCTTGTCATTAGACTCCGGCTACTTCATACCCAAGGAGCACACAAGGGCTTCTAAGTGAGACATGCAAGTGAAACCCATTTACCTTAGAGATTCAGATAATGGTGTTAAAGTGCCATCTCCCCTATCTACTACACGAAAGAAATTCAACTGATCTCCTTCCCGGTATACCAAAAATGTCACTTGTTTGTTCCAAGAGGTCTTTTCCCAGACCTCATCTCGACTGGACTCCATGTATTCAGCCAGCTCCCTAAGTGGGTCCTCCACAGGAACTATAAATGGAAAGATTGATAAACAGGCTTTCAGTTCACATCATAGTCACAGGATATATGCAACCACACTGTACACACAATAAATGCATGATACTTTCCAAATAGGCTTCTGATAGTTTTATATTTTATACAGCATTCCTTATTAACGTTTTAAGATTTAATGAGTACTGTATTTTCATCATTTTCCCCTCTTTCCCCTTTCTCCAATTCTTACTATGTCTCTTCCATATCTTCTCAAATTCATGGCTTGTTTTATATTAATATAAGAAAAATGCATCACTATATTGCATGCCCAAAGACAGGGCTTAACTGAAAACATGAGGTAATTTGTATTCATGTACCAGTACAGTTGATAGATTTGTTAAGTCTATGCCATTATCTGTCATTATACAACTAGACCCTTTCAGACTCCTGTGCTTTTAAATACTGGTTCCAACAATCAATCACTTAAATGTATCAAAAATCCCACTTACTTTAGATTATAGAATAATTATATTTACCCTTGTACATGTCAGCATGTGTGTGAGCTCACACACAAATTGGGAGACACATTCAAGAAATTAGAGGTGGCTCAGAGGTTAAGAGCACTGACTGCTCTTCTAAACATCCTGAGTTCAATTCCCAGCAACCACATGGTGGCTCACAACCATCTATAATGTGATCTGGTGCCCCCTTCTGGCATACAGGCAGAATACTGTATACATAGTAAATTTTTAAAAATCTTTAAAAAGGAGAAAAAAAGAAAAGAATTTAGAGGTAAGAGAGCTAGAGACAGAATTCAGTGGGAGAGTGAATATGTAGCGTGCCCAAGGCCCTGCATTCGATCTGCATCGGCAAAAGAAAACAACAAAATAAACCAACAAAGAAAGAAAAAACAAATAAATCTTTTTCATTTTCTTTTAGCTGCTTCTGGAAGTAGTTAAAGAAGAGCACAAGCAAAGCACAGCGACAGCCATTTAGTGTGCTAAAACTGCACTGTGCGGAAGGATCCGTATGAGCTTCCTGAAAGCTCCTCTCATGACCCAGTGTCCTGGTCAGGGTGTGTGTGTCCAACCAGAGAACAGGAGACTCCCAGGGCTGCTGGAGCCACTGACACGCCTCACACTGGAAGCCCAGTGATACCCAGCTGCCTAGCCCGCGTTTACTCATCAGCAACACTGCAGTGCTTCAATACTCTTATGATCTGGGAATGCAACTGAATAGTAGAGCACTTGCCTGGTATACACAAGGCTCAAGGTTTAACTGCCAGACCAGAAAGGAAAACAAAATAAAAAGAAATACTAACAGAAAAATATTAAACTCTGAAAAACAAGATAAAAGTATCAAAGATGCCCCATATCTAAATTTAATACCATTACTTTTGAAACATAACATTTTGATTTGTTCTTTCACAGTCATAAAATGTGTAAACACTAAAATGATATTATTCATATAGCTTCTTACCTTATTTAAGATACCTATGTTGTCAGAGCTTACTTTTAACTTTCTTTTTTTTGGGGGGGGGAGTGTTGTTTTTTGAGACAGGGTTTCTCTCCTGGACTTACTTCGTAAACTAGGCTGGCCTCGAACTCACAGAGATCCACCTGCCTCTGCCTTCCCAAGTGCTAGAATTACAGGTGTGCACCACCATGCCCAGCTACTTTTAACTTTCAGTCCTCCTGCCTCAGGCTCCTACACGGCTGGATGATGAGCAATCAAAACTTAAGTCCCACTTTCCATATTACATCACTAAGAAGCAGTTATTATTACCACAGCCACTAGAAGCCTTTCCTAAACCAACGCAGGGTGCCTTAGGTGGGTGCTAAGGTTGTCTTCATAACTGAAACTCATTGAGAGTTGGCCACCTAAAAGCAATACAGTTTAGAATATAATTTTAGGAAGGGAAGTTTTTTTTCTTGTGCGGTTTTAGTTATTATTTTGAGGCAAAGCCTTAACACTTTAATAATCCAATTTTAACCAAAATTATAAAGCATGAAGATATAATTTGACATGCGGGAATAAGCCAGCAATGGAACCTATAGTCAACTTAAAGATTTTTTTTGTGGAGGACCAAAGAAGTCTGAAGACTTTCTTAAAATGAGGGTCACAAAGCAGGACTGCTCTGAGCACGGCTCTATGTGGTGGGGATGCATATGACACACTGGGGCCAGTGAGCATACTCCCAGATCTCCCTGGATTACAATCTTGTGGTAGCTTCAATAGGAATGAATGGCCCCCATAAGCGCACATGTTTAAATGCTTGGTCATTAACACCTGGAAGAACAATATTACTAAATCACTTCAGAATTATTTTAGATTGCGTTAATGTATGCATACCTTTTCTAGTACTTATTGGTCCACCACGCATAGCCAATACCAGCTTCAAGGTACAACCTTCTGAAATGCTGTGAATAGTTAGCAAAAAATAAACTATGATCATCAATTAACATTCAGTGTCAAATGAACCACTAATTATGTGCTGGTTTATTTGTCCTACTATATATTCCTTAAAATATGAAAGAAGAAGATACAGCAATATGAATAAATATAAGGTATTAATATATTATTAATGTTTACCTGCATAAATACAAAAAGTTTACAAATTCTCATAAGTTTATTAAAAAGAAAGGGCCCAGACAAGAGGTGGTGACATATGCCTTTGATCCTAGACTCTGGAGGCAGAGGCAGGCAGATCTCCGGGCTCCAGGCTAGCCTGGTCTACAGAGCAAGTTCCAGGGCAGCCACAGCTACACAGAGAAACCCTGTCTCAAAAATACAAAAAGGAGCTGGGTACAGTGGTGCACACTCAGCACTCGGAAAGGCAGAGGCAGGCAGATCTCTGTGAGTTCAAGGTCAGCCTGGTCTACAGAGCAAGTTCCAGGACAGCCAAGGCTACACAGAGAAACGCTGTCTCAAAAGACCAAAAACCAAAACCCAAAAAACAAACAAAAAAAACCCTCCATGCCCAAAACTTGTGAAAAATCAAAAGAAAAGTAAGAGTGGGTCAATATTGAAAAAAAAAAAGGCAAAGACAAGAAGTTACTACAACCATGCAAGAAGGCAGGGACAAATGGTTTGGCATGAAACACTAAAAGGTGAACTACAAATATCAGAGAACAAACAACAAGAAAAAGACGGTACTGAGCTAATCCATCGAGAGGTCAGAATTCAGACACCGGGGATCGGAGCTGCTCTGCAGAGGCATGACACAGACACTGGCGTGTGGCGTGGTGACACAGACACTGGCCTGTGGCGTGGCGACACAGACACTGGCGTGTGGCGTGGCGACACAGACACTGGCGTGTGGCGTGGCGACACAGACACTGGCGTGTGGCGTGGCGACACAGACACTGGCGTGTGGCGTGGTGACACAGACACTGGCCTGTGGCGTGGTGACACAGACACTGGTGTGTGGCGTGGTGACACAGACACTGGTGTGTGGCGTGGTGACACAGACCCTGGCGTGTGGCGTGGCGACACAGACACTGGCGTGTGGCGTGGCGACACAGACAATGGTGTGTGGCGTGGCGACACAGACACTGGTGTGTGGCGTGGCGACACAGACACTGGTGTGTGGCGTGGTGACACAGCACCCGGACAACTCACTTGTAGTCGTTCAGGCAGTAGTCATCCTCAAGCTCCATGTTATTCCAAATTAAGTGCTGCTGACAGATGGGGATACCTGCAGGAAGGGATAAGGAAAGTGCTTACAACTTCAGCACCATCTCTAAAGAGCACGACACAACACTGTTTCATTAAAGAACTAAATATTTAGGACTTAAACACACTTCTGGGTTCAAGAGCTCTGGCCCAACAGCTGTCCTCTTCAATATATGACTGGCACCACTATTATTTATCCTGTGGCCAAGAAAACAATTTCAAAGTGTCTTTTGTAATCGCCATCACTTTTAGCTTTAAAACCTTTCCTTTGCCCAAATGTCGTTAAATACTCACGGTTTACCATGACATATACACTTCCATTGCAGTGCCAGTCCACTCCCCAAGAACCTTGGGAGAGTCTCTGATTACTGTTTAGATTGCGCTGATGGAGTGTGTCTGATTATTCACGTATATGATGTATGAGACAGAAACGGAAAGAAGTCTGTTCAGGATGCTGTTTAAAAAAAAAACAAAAACAAAAACAAAAAAAGCACCATAGACCGGGTGGTTTCAGTAACAGAAATGTGTATCTTGTGGTTCTTGAGACTGGGAGCCCATGGATTCAAGGTTCCACACAGGCTTGTTCTAGGGCCACTTTTCTTGGTACGTAAACAGTTCCTAGTCGGCTGTCCACTCACATGGCCTTTCCTTTCTATGAGAATACTGAGAAAGAACTCACATGTCTCTTCTTACAAAGACACAATTATGAGAAATGCATTTATGACCTCAGACCCTAACTTATCTACTAAAGGGCCCAATCTATAAATGCCATCTCATTATGGATTAAGCCCTCAACCAAAGAATTATGGGAGAAGCTGGTCATGGGAACACACATAACCACAGTAATCAGATGACTAAGGCAGCAAGAGAGTGACTTTGAGGCCACCCTGGGCTATCTAAGATGTCCCAGGCCACCTCAGGCTGACTATACAATGAACCATTATCCAAAAAAGATAAGTTGTAGACTCATGAACGCTTGGTCATGATGGTATGCATTTACATATTACAGCTGAAGTATGACTCTTATGGGGTTTTCATAAATATTTTCAGGCAGGCATAAACATGTTAAAACACATTTACATTTGCATTGAGAATCATCTAGGTAAAATCAAGCTCTTGCTAGTGAGAACAGGAATCACAGGACCATCTCGATGGTCACAGAGGTCACAACTCTTCCTAATACAAGCCCTGAGGAAACTAGGAGCAGAAGTAACATGCTTCAACATAATAAATGCTACATACAACATTCAGCAGACATTATGTTAAATGGGGGAAAACTCAGAAGCATCACTTCTAAAATCAGGAACAAGACAGGGTGCCCAATTTTGCTATTCCTATTCAATATATTGCTCAAACTCTTAGTTACAGTAATAAGACAAGAAAGAAATAAAAGAGATACAAATAAAAGAGAAGCCAAAGTATCTATCCCTTGTACACGATCCTGTACATAAAAATTCATATCCAGTAGTCTTAGCAAAATAGCAGGATACAGAAATTAGCAATTTTCCTATATATTAATAACTAAATGCTAAGAAAGAAATCAGGGAGAAAACCCCTATTAAAAATAGAGATGGTTCAAAGGTTAAGAGTTCTGGCTATTCTTCCAAAGGTTCTGAGTTCAATTCCAAGCAACCACCTTGTTGCTTACAGCCATCTATAATGAGATCGGGTACCCTATTCTGGTGTGTAGGTGTACATGCAGGCAGAACATTGTATACATAATAAATAAATCTTTAAAGAAAAAAAAACAAAAAACAAGATGCCTGAAAATATATCTAACCAGGGAAGTTAAAGATCTCTGCAATGAAAAACCTAAGGCAATGAAGAGAACTGAAGAAAGTCCAGAAGACAGGAAGACCGCACCCTATGCTCATGGCTGGCAGAATCAAGCAAAAGCAACTTACAGATTCAACACAATCCCCACAAAACTTCTGACATTCTTCACAGAAATAGAAAAAAATCCTAAAATTCATATGGAATCATAAAAGACCCCAAAAGCCAAAGGAATCTTGAGCAAATCCTGAGGTATAAAAATACCTGATTTCAAATTCCAGTACAAAGCTGTAATGATACTATTATTTTTTTAAAAAAAACTTTTAAAAGGATGGTCCTGACATAAAAACCAGATATTTAGGAACCAGCAAGATGGCTCATCAAGTAAAGGTGAGTCAAGAGGAGAGTCAAGAGTTAAAGATTCATCTGAGATAAAATATAGCATACTACATGCATGCATGGACTGCCAGAATCTGTGGGGAATAAAAGGGAGACATTTGGAGGGAGGTAGTTGGAGAGCAGCCTTCCTGACTACAGAAATACACTAGCTTTAGTAGGAAAGAAAGGACTAGGAGGAATTCTGGGAAACCTAACAGCCCCCCTGCATGACTGGTTCTCAGGACAAGCCTTCCTGAGCTGGCTCCCATGAAGGGGAAGAGATTCTACACTTTTGGGGGCCCAAATCCGCCCCAAGAGGAACTACATGGAGATGGATCAGCAACACTGGCCCCATTCCTAGACCTCCCCTAGACATCAGAGGGCCAGGACCAACATCCATGCCACAGCCCCACAAAGGCAGGAACTATATACACACTGCACTCCAGCAAGAGACGGCACAGAGATGAGCCTTCCTCAGGCCTTCATTCTGTCAATGAAAGGAAAATCATACAGACCTGCACTAGTCCCAAAATTCTCTCCTTCACTTCAAAAAAAAGTAATTATTTAATGAGTTTCGTATACATACATAATATATTTTGATCATTAACTCTCCTATCCTCTTTCAATCTCCCAACTACTCATTCTTCCCAACAGATCCCCCTCCTACTTTATGATTTTTTAAACAACCCGCTGAGTTTAATTAGGGGTGTATATGTGAGCATGGATGTGGTGTTATTTACTGGTGCATGAAAAACTTAGCAATGGCGGCAGCATTGGAAAAAAAAAATCACTCACTTAGCCCAACAGTCATTCATTGCCAACAGCTTCTAGGAGTGACGTCTCATAACCGCCCTCCTCCAGTCCGTTCTGGATGCTGTCTGCTCCACAGGTGACCTCAGCCTTGAGCTCATGAGAATAATAGCCATGTGTTCAGAAGACAGCATTTCAGGACGTTCCTCTCCATCTCTTGACCCTTAATTCTTTCTGTCATTCCTTCAGTATTCCTGAGCCATGAGAAAAGTATGATGTAGAAGTCTCATTTGGGGTTGAGTGTTCAGCAGCTATGTACTCTGAGCACTCTGACCAGTTACAAGTCTCTGCATTACCTACTGCACTCTGCACAAAGCAGCAGCTCTAACTACAGGTGACAGCAGCATAAATCTATAATTATAAACATAATATTTCTAAGACATTTAACATACATCCATTTAGCACAATAGTAATAATAATTTCAAACTCCAAGACCTACAATCTCCATAGCCAAAGGCTTTTAATAAGGTTTACCGTATCAGGCATGAATTTCCTCCAGTGGCATGAGCCTCAAATCCAGAAAGTGATTACACCATTAACAACAGCTATGCCACTATTGCACCACTAAGCCCATTTTACTTTACAGTTCAGTATTTTAATATAAAGGGCCCACATCTGGGCAAGACCATTGATGAATTTTCTCCCCCCAGTGGCTTGCATAGCAATTTCTAGCACAATGCAGACATTTCTAGCTTATTTCCAGCTTGATTTCTCTATGTCCCGCTAACAAACTATGTTGTGTTCTCAGCAGTAGAGTATTGTCATCTAGTTCTGGTGGGCAACCAAGATTAGCAGCAACAGTCTACTGTTTTGGGTACCTCTGGGAACTTCCTGACCAATAACTTGTAAGGAAGAGTACTGCATCTGGAACTGGCATTTTTGTTTGATAACCCTTGGCTTCTGGGAGTAGCACTAACCATCTATGCAGGATTCCTCTAGGTTCAAACTCCTTTGAAAAATTGTATTTATGATCACATTTTTTAATACTTTCTAATATGTTTGCTTTAAGCCATCTGCCTCTTTTACTACTAATGTAGATAAATGGAAAGATGAACTATTTGCATAATTTCCATTACTGTGTGAAAGATGCATAACTATATAATTATTCCAAAATTGTAAATGGCCATAGCCAACAACAACATACCTATAGATAATCATAGTTGTGCATTTCTTGGAAGCAGTATTAAATCCCAAGCTCTCTTCATTTCAAGAAACTTCATCTTGATTTAAAGGCTACTGTTAACAAGATTTTGTTTCTTTTGATTTTCTTAAACCGTCACATATGTTTTATTAAGCAACATTTATTTATTTTCCAACAAGTGTTCCATTATTTTGCCCCAGCTATTCTGAGAAACACTTGACAAAGGCAACCTCACCAACCTGCAGGGTCTCCTATGTTAATCACTTGCCTTATTCTTCAAGGTCCCCAAAATAACACGAACAGTTGCCACCGCAGAATTATTGCTGCCAGGCATGGTGATACATGTCTTTAATCTTAGCACTTGGAGACAGAGGTAAGTTGGTCTCTGAGTTAAAACCAGCCATCCCTACACAGCAAGTCCAAGGACAGGCAGAACTACATAGAAAAACCCTGTTTCAAAAACAGACAAACAACAACAAAATAACTGCCAAAAAATACCACATTTTCTGGTCACCGAACACAAAGAAATGAAGCTGAAACTGAGCAAGAAGCTTCTTCCTGCTGCTTAGCCCTCATTATGCGGGAAGAGATTGTGCCAGCTCCTAGAGGACTAGTGCCCTCTCATTCAGCTGGGTCACTGTGCATTCTAGCCAGGAATGGTGTCCCACTGGTGCAAAGGCACAACTATTGTTGATCTGCTCAGATCAGATTTGAAGCCTGCTTCACAGGACAGACCTGATTAAAGCTAGTGGCTGGGGAGTTCATAGGCCCTAGTGGGAAACTATTGCTTTTGTTTTGCTAAATAGACATAATGTGCCTGTCAAATTTGTCTAAATCATTTGTACCCATAGATTGGTGCTGCTTTCAAGACTTTTGAAGTGGGCAGTTGTTAAGGCAGACTGCTAACTAGACAGGGTGATGAAATAGCCAACCTTTGGGTGTGGAGCTACAAATGAGACATCTATATCACTCTCTAAGGCTCATGGACCTCACGCAAGACCTGGAGGAAGGGCTGAAGTACGTGGAAAGCTGTGCTTTGGGCATGGCATGGCTGTTCTACTCAGGAACCCACAGCAGCTAATTACCTCTACATAACCTGTATTCTACTAGGCCCATTAACGTCCTGTAGCAAAGGGGGAGGGGTTCACAAGACCCCCAACCTCTCCCTGAGTATCTACAGGCAATTAGTGGTACCTGGGGAAATGGCATTTTCTGTAGTAGAGTAGCCACCAACATGATACCAAACTCTTGCAGATAACCCCTCACCCATGCCCCTATATGAATCAATAATGAAATACATAGGGTCACACTCCCATCCCCCATAAAAAGACAAGAAAGCAGAAAGAGAATTTAGACAAAGTATATCAGTAACTGAGGGGAACAAGGGTAAAAGGGGGGAGATAGTGAAAAAGCATTTACATACATTGATGAAAGTGCCACCAGGTGTGTTGGCTCATGGCTATGATCCCAGCACTTCGGAAGCAGAGGCAGGTGGATTGATGTGAGTTCAAGGCCAGTCTGGTCTACAAAGCAAGTACAGGATAGCCAAAAGCTACACAGAAAAAAAAACTCTGTCTCAAAAAAAAGAAAAGAAAGAAAGAAAATGCCAGTAGAGATAATTTGAAAATTTTTTTTCTTAGAAAAAAGAAATAATATAGCTGAGACTTGGATCTGAATAAACAAACTACAAAAAATAATAAAGGCAAAATATAAACTTTGCTTTAACAAAGAAATAAGTTGGTTCAAAACAATATTACTAAAACTATACATGATGATCATACTTTATATGTCATGTGTAGGTGAAATCAATGACATCAATGACACAGGAATGTAAGAAGTAGAACCATTCACGACTGTAAGATACATGTATATGCCGTGAAGCAGTTTGATATTAGTTGAGGTAAACTTGAATTTGATATGAATATACTATAAACTCTAGGATGGCTAATTTAAAAATATATGAAATATTCTAAGATAGATAAGAAAACAGTCATATAGAAAAATCAAATTACAATAGCCAAATTGAGGAAGAAAATTAGCAACCAAGAACAAGAGCAACTGACAGAAAATAACAAATATGGTAGATGCCCATCTATATTTGAATCCCCATCATTTTAAATTCAAAAACTGTTAGGAAAAAACCCAAGTTCATTTGGGAGATTAATTGTCAACCATGCATGAAACTAAAAAATATCATCCTGAGTGAGGTAGCCCAGACCCAGGAAGAGAAACATGGTATGTACTCAAAGGGGATACTAGTCATAAAGTAAAGGATAATAATGCTACAAATTACAGACCCAGAGAGACTAAGTAACAAGAAAGCTATCTGGTGCTTTCTCAGAAAAATGGGAATAGGGCTTCCTCAAGACCCAGCTATTCCACTCCTTGGAATATACCCAGAGGATGCACTACCACACAACAGGGACATATGCTCAACCATGTTCATAGCTGCCTTATTCATAATAGCCAGAACTTGGAAACAACCTACGTGTCCCTCAATAGAAGAATGGATAAAGAAACTGTGGTACATTTACACTATGGAATACTACTCAGCTATTAAAAACAAGGAATTTCCAAAATTTGTGGACAAATGGATTGACCTAGAAATTGTCATAATGAGTGAGTTCACACAGAAGCAAAAAGAGCTAAATGGTATATACTCACTTATATCGAGACACTAGTCCAAGGGGTACGTCCCCATGAAAAACTGTACCTACCAGGATAGTGGGTAAGAGGGGAGGACATCCTATTGAGACTTTAGGTGTGAGAAGCCTGGGAGAAAGAGGAAATAGAAGGATCCAGCGGGTCCTGGAAAACTACAGGCGAGTCTGGGCCCTGGGGTCCTCCGCAAACTATGGCAACAGCCAAGGAAAAAATAGGCAGTAGACCTCGAACACCTACCCAGACTGGCCAATGGACAGGACATTCTCCACTGTTGAGTGGAGAAGGAGATCTAACTTTCACACAAACTCTGGTGCCCCATATTTGAACATGTCCCTTGGATGGAGATGCCTGGTGGCACTCAGAGGAAAGATAATAGGTCACCAAGGAGAGACTTGATACCGTATGAGCATATACAGGGGGAGGAGGTCCCCCTCAGACACAGACATAGGGGAGGGGAGGGGAGTAGGGGGGAAGTGGGAGGAAGGGAGGAATGGGAGGATACATGGGATGGGCTAACAACTGAGATGTAATATGAATAAATTAATTTAAAAAAAAACAAGGCTTAAGCGGGGAGACACAAGGATCTCCCTGGGAAGGGAAATGGAATAGATTTCATAGGTAAACTAGGGACAAGTGAGGTTGGGAACAGGAGGGGCCAGGTAAGGGGAGGGAAGGAAAAAATACTGGGAGAACTGACTGGATTTGGGAGGCATTTCAGGGTGATGTGGAAACCTAGTGCAATGGAAACCATGGAATCTATGAGAGTAACCCTAGCAAAGTCTAGCAATGGGGACAGGGAGCCTGAAGCAGCCATCTTCCATAACCAGGCAAAACCTCAAGTGGACAAACCGAGAAGGCAACCCAGACAGAAAACTTTTCACCTACAGTTTGTCCTGCCTGCAGTGTGCTCTGACTGGAGGCTAGCAGAACTGTCATCAAAGAAGATGCTGAGTACCACAGCCAAAGGCTAGGCAGATGCTGAGTACCACAGCCAAACACTAGGCAGAGCATCCTGAAAAGGATGGGGAGGAAGGACTGGAGGAAGCAGAGGGGTCAGGAATCAACTGATTGGGACTCATGGGAACTTGCAGAGATCAGGGAACCTGTAGGGGTCTGACCTAGGTCTCCTGCATATAGGTTATGGCTGAGTAGCTTGGTGCTCTTAGGGAAATCCTAACAGTGGGAACAGAGGTGTATCCCTGGCTCTTACCTACTTGTGAGACCATTTACTCCCTACTGGGTTGCCTTTTTCAGCCTTGATGTGATATGTGCTTGTTATACCAAGTTTAGTTGATGTCCCTAGGAGGACTGCTCTTTTCTGGAAGGAGGGGTAGATTTGAGGGAAAGGAAGGGGCAAAAAGAGGCTAGGGGTAGGGGAGTGAGGGGAAACTGCACTTAGGATGTAATATGTGAGATAAGAATTTTAAAAATGAAAAAACCAACAACAACAAAACAAAACCAAAAAATGTCAATAAACTACAAAAAAATTACAGGAAAATGGATGGAACTCACTGAGTGGAGTACCCAGACCCAGAGAGACAAACATTGTGTATTCTCTCTTACACGTGGATGCTACTTTTGAATTTTTAGATTTGTATATTTAATTTAGAATATCTTGTAGAGCTCAGCACGCTAGAAAGGACACGTGGGGCATGGAGGGGAGAGGTCTTGAGGGTAAGGAGGCAGTACAACACATACGCTATGGAAGCAGAGGAGGAACACTCAAGATTAGAAGGCTAAGAATTGATGCAGGTGAGGAGAAAGGGGAGAGGAGTGGGAGGTGTGCTTGAGCCAAAACAAGGATGGATGAAAAATCCTTATGGACACCCACTACTTTGTTAACTAATTTAAATTTTTCAAAAGAAGTTTGAAGAGAAGTACTCTGCATGGGTGGACGGTGCTGCCCCTAGAACCGAGTTATTAAGCAAAATCCCACTGCAAGGCATGGGATAGCTTCCTACAAGTATTAGTCAGGGGCCCACAAACAGCACAAATTACATCCATTGCTCTTGGCCCAGCAGAACTGGACGGTGAGACCCTATTGCTGAGAGCACAACACACTTTGCTTTCAGGACAAAGACATCAAGCTGGACCTGACCTAAAAACTCTCTTCTGCTGACTAGCTTTCATGAGGCCAAAAAGTGCTAGCAGGCTGCTGAGGGGAAAAAGCCATCCAGTTGTATCACTCAGCAGCAAAGCCTGCCAGCTACAACCCTAACCTGTTAGGCAAGATGTGCCACTGGTGGAACAGTAGCACAAAGGTTATGGGGTTAAACACTACTTTTTTATTGGATTGGAAGCACGCTCTACAGTAGAGAACTCATGCCTGAGACAGTTAACTTGGTCAAAAGCCTAGTTAGGAAGGTCATGGACCCTATAGGGGAGCTTACCACTATTGTGAAGGCACGCGTTGTCAAACTGCCTTCTAAATATTTATGTTTATATACACCAATTAGTGATGCCCATATATTTGGCAGAAAAGTTTCTCTCGACAGTGGTCAGCAGTTAATGCAGAGATTCATAACTGGTCAAAATGCTGAGAATAAGTGATTATTGAGTGCTCAGCCATTATATGGCATCTTTATCAACACATTCTTCGTTTCCCTGTGCCACCAAGCCCTAGGGAACACTGTGGAAAGGGGGCAGACAAATGTTAAGAGCTGGAGGACGGGAAGGACTACTGTGAACTGCTGTCTTCTGGACATGGCATGGCCACTCAACTAGAGAACTCATTGCAGCTGTGGTGACCGGCACACGACCAAGCCAACAAGATCAGTCAACATCCCAGGGGCAGCACTAATGAAATCAGTGGGCAAGGACATGGAGGGTGGAGTGGGGCTTAATGAGGGGGCCTGGGAGGATGGAAAGAGGCACTTTGGGGTACACATGATAAGATGCACTTTTAACATATATAAAGCTGCCAAAGAATAAAAAAAACAGTCTATAAATATATATGAAATACTTTTTAAAAACAAAAATAAGATGCTTTTCATTTTCCCATATACCCCAAACCTGTCACTCTTGGATAATTTTACAGGCAAAGTTCTACAGAGTGTTCTAGAAGCAGCAACACAAGACTGTTGTTCTGAGCAGCACATTAAAGAGACACAACAAAAATTACCAAGACTTCTGGTAGTATGACAAATTGGTCGGGGGAATATGAAGCCACAGTGAATATGAGTCGCTTCAGTGAAAACAACAACATGGTAAGTGCTATTCTGACGACCACTTATCTACACGGGAAAGACATCCAGTCCTTATTTAACATCCGGTCTCAGAATAAAGCAGGTTACCAGAAATGGCAACTTACTCTAAACAAAAGGAAAGGGTTTAAAATAAAGGATGCTTTCCTTGCCCGTGTTACTCTCCACGGTGTCAGCACATGGAGTCTGTTCACTCTAGTCCTTCAGGAACCCATGTTGATAGAGCAGTAGTTGTCATGTGTAAAAAATGATTGTCCATTTGTAGCTCATTGTCCATAATTAATAATATGGCTCCCTTTACTCGTAAGGAACCAAGATCTTCCATGTACAGGGGAGAAACGTTTATTTAGGGAGCAGCAATGCCAACACTTAAGGCATGTAGGGACTCCCGTGCTCCAGATGAGCCCTCACTTCCTGGCGCATGCTTCTTTCACGCCTTCGGGAAGTGATGCCCACACTTTTGTAAACCACTGCTCTGGTTAGTAAGCTCCAGAAAGTGAGTTTGAGAGCCAAGGTACATCCTTCCCGAGTGTACAACAGGCACAACATTAGCTTCTCAGAAAGCCATGACACCAGCTGCAGACTAAGCGTTTCCCTTGGTAAGGAAAGTGGGCATTTACACTTGGTAACTTGTGTTATCTGAGAAGATCATTTGCAACACTTGTTACTATCATTATTCCTACTTTTAAGACAAAGAAATATTAATCTGAGAGCCAGCAAGATGTAGTTAGTGTACAGCAATGGATAAGTGGGTAAAAGTGCTTGCAGCTTGCTGCAAAACCTCATGAACAGAGTTTGAACCCCAAGACCTACATAGTAGAAAGAATCAACTCCCACAAATTGTTCTCTGACCTCCAAGGTGTGCTGTTGCAAGCACACATGTATGTGCATGTATACACACAAAATAAGTAAAAATGTGATTTTTAAAATGTTAGATTCAACAAAGAGAGGGGTCCAGGAAACATCAGGAGAGAGGAGCTGGATCAGGAAAGCTACAAAGTGTTTGGTTCATGTTTGGAACCTTTACTGCCCTCCATGACATTGCCTGGAACAGGCGCACTGGTGGCTTCCCTTGTCTCCAAGGTCTTCAGCAGCCATGGTCAAGGCTGGAGAGGGGGGCAGTCTCTGTGCTTGGAACACTGAAAACGGCACCTTTTTATTGGGGTGCCCTGCCTCTGTTTGAGCTCTTTGTCACACTGGAGCCAAGGCTGCTGTTGCTGTGCTTAAAGGAGCCATGACAGTAGCTGCCATGCCCCCCTTCTCCCACCCCACCCCACCCCTGTGCTGAGTGCTGTGACAGGAATTACAGCCTGCTCTCTGCCAGCTAAGATGATGTCCTTGTCAGCTATTGCTAATGGGGACAGAGTACTGGCTGGCGGCCTGGTGGCCATTCCTCAGTCAGCGGGAGCTGCTGGACTCCCCCTGTCATCTCAAGTCCTCGTGGGTTCTACAGGGTCTGTCTGTGTGGCCAGTATGACAGGCATCTGAGAGTTCCTGCTCTTCTTTTCTCACAGAAGCAGACATGGAAACAGGTGCCACCGCCCAACTTGTCCAAACCCTAGAGGGATCAGTTAGCCCCAGGGGACAACCCGCCAACACTGAATGCCTAAATGGAAGTAAGAAATAAAAGTAAGCCGGGAGTGGTGGCACATGCCTTTAATCCCAGCACCCGAGAGGCAGAGGCAGGAGGATCACTGTGAGTCCAAGGCCAGCCTGGTCTACAAAGCGAGTCCAGGACAGGCAAGGCCACACAGAGAAACCCTGTCTCAAAAAAAAAAAGAAAAAGAAAAAGAAAAAAGAAAAGAAAAGAAAAGAATAAAAAAAGAGAGAAATAAAACCAAGTTGTTGCTCACACACACACAATCAATGTTAATTTACTTAGTGGATTCTGTGCTTCCGTCCCTTACAAACCCATTTACAATTTCCTGTCAGCTACCTCTTTCCTCTCCACTTCGGCACTCACTCCCAGGTCACCAGAGTCTCCTCAGCCTGTCCTCCACAAATCCCTTTTACTCCCCTTCCACCAGGCACTAGTTCTGAACTCATTGAAAGTTACCCAAAGGAAAAGCCTTCTGGAGAAACACCCACTTCCTCTGCAGGACTAACTCAAGCACTGTCCCCTCTGTCCTCTCCAGCCAAATCTTGCTAACTGGAGTCTTGAGGGCCTTCTCATGTTAGCTCCAGCTGACATCCAGTGAGGAAGAACAGAGGCCATCCAGAAAAGGAATAAAGCTGATTTTTCGTGAAGGCTGTTCTTTTGAAGTCTCCTGCAGAACACAATGACTGTCACGCCTTTGTCGCTTCAAACACAGTGTACCTGTGCCATTGTTTGACGTGGTTTAGACTCAGCTACCCTAAAACTACCTTAAGGGGAAGGACAAAGGAAAAGCAAACACTCAAAAACTCAACCACCCAGCCAGGTAGTGGCAGCTGCTCCCAGTACTGGGGAGGCAAAGGCAGGCGAAACTCTGGGTTCAAGGCCAGCCTGGTCTACAGAGTGAGCTAGAGCTGCACAGAGAAACTCTGGAACAACAAAGCAAAATGAACAGTAACAACAACAACAAAATGCAAACAGCCAGAATGTGCGATCTCACAGCCCCGCCCACTCTCGTCCCTCTGTAAACGCTGCTGCATTTAAGTTGGCCGCTGCATTTAAGTTGGCCGCTGCATTTAAGTTGGCTGCTGCATTTAAGTTGGCCGCTGCATTTAAGTTGGCCGCTGCATTTAAGTTGGCCGCTGCATTTAAGTTGGCCGCTGCATTTAAGTTGGCCGCTGCATTTAAGTTGGCCGCTGCATTTAAGTTGGCCGCGGGAGAACAGACCTAGTTGGTTCCTTCATATTGCAAACAGCTCCAGCGGACTCCAGCAGCCATGCACTAGGTGATGATGGTATATGGAGTAATTTAATTCTCTATCCCAAAATGGACAACTATAATGGTAATCTGAAATCTGGAAGACTAATTTTAACATAAGGAGACCTGACACCACAAATATATATGCCTATATATGCCAGAAAAAGATGTTCCATGTCATTCAAAACCCTTGATATGTTAGAAGAACTTTAAACATATGTAAATGTAACCCAAAACTTTCATAAAATCTCCACATTGTACGAAAAAAAAAGGGATGACCTCCATTAAGAGCAACTGCAGAATATTACAGTACAGTTTGTGTGTCATCCTACCCTGCTAAGAACTATTTTTCTTTTCTTTTCTTTTTTTCCGAGACAGGGTTTCTCTGTGTAGCCTTGGCTGTCCTGGATTCACTTTGTAGACCATTCTGGCCTGGAACTCACAGTGATCCACCTGCCTCTGCCTCCTGAGTGCTGGGATTAAAGGCGTGCGTCAACACGCCGGCCCCAGAACTATTTTTCAATCACTAACATGATGCCAGAGATCTGAACCAAGACGACCCTGTGGCGAAGGGGCACGTGGGGACACAAAGGGACACAAAGGGACACAAAGGAGGCAGTTTCTAAGCTCCTAACTGTTGAAGACATGATCGTGATTTTATTATTCTATTCATTCTAATGTCCTATGTTTAAAATTTTTGTCCATTAAAAAATTTTAAGATGTTTAATTCTCATATTGTAGAAACAAAGACTAGTACCTTCCAATCTTTGAATTTTTCCTTTCACAGAGATAACAGCTTCAAAGGGTGAAACTCTTAATTCAAAACATGTTCCAGTCAGTGTTTCGATGAAGAGTTCCATGGTGTCATAGAAAGGAAGTTTGAAGTAAAATGGTCCCACGTTATCTTCATTGAAGAATGGAGGCTCTTTCCTGTTATCCATTACTTTGACTTCTCTAATTCCTCTGGAATATGTTGTATGCAACTGTATTCCAATTCTACCCAAATCAGCTTTGAACATTGGTAATATGTATCGTTGTTCATGTTTGAGTTTTTACCTGAAAAACAAAACTTGTTTTAAAACAAATCTGTCTGGAAGTCCCTCCTTCATTAAGATTTCCTGAATAACTGGCTCATGCTCATCTTCCAGTCTAAAAACTTACTTTACCAACTGTGTCTAGTAGTAGACTTTCCGCGCCTGCCTCTGCAGTCACTCCTGAAGTAGATATGCTTTTGGTTCTTTACACTACCTCATTACAGCTTCACATTGTCCCTAATTTAGAGCACATGGTCAACAAACATTTTCCTAGTATTCAAATTCTACATGTCAGTATAGTTCCGTCTCTGTCTGTTCCCTGTCTCTGTCTCTGTCTCCTTTCTCTTTCTCTCTCTCTCTCTCTCTCTCTCTCTCTCTCTCTCTCTCTCTCTCTCTCTCTCTCTCTCTCTGTCTGTCCCAGGTTTCTCTGTATAGCCTTGCCTGTCCTGGACTGGCTTTGTAGACCAGGCTAGCCTCAAACTCACAGAGATCCACCTGCCTCCTCTGTGTCCCCAAGTGCTGGGATTACAGGTGTGTGTCACCATGCCTGGCCACATGTTTCTCTTTTAAGCTATATAAAACTTCAGTGCCTTGGCTCAGCAGTTACAAGTACTGGCTGCTCTCCCAGAGGTCTCAGGTTCAATTCCCAGCAACCATATAGTGGCTCACAATCATCTATACTGGAATTGTTTACCCTCTTCTCCACGCAGGCACATATGCAGATAGAGCACTCACACATAAAAATAAATAATAAATAAAACCATTTTTAAAATCTTTAATGTCTTTGTACCTAATTAACTGGATAAGAAAAATGGCAAATATATGAATAGCTTCCTTTAAAATTTGATCCACTAAATAAAAAACCTACAAGTATTTCGGTTTCCAAATATTATCAACTATTCTATCATTAAAAGGAAGTAATGATATAGATCCTAGATGATCTCTACTCACAAGCATACAATGGCTAATGAATATAAGAAACAAACACAACAGATAAGGTAAAATAACAGTATAGAACTAACAGCAGGGTAACCACATTGGAAACTGCTGTTATTTGGTGAAAACTTTGTATCAGGGAATCCTAAGCTTAAACTACACAAATACGTATCTTTGTGAAGAGATGAGGGAAATTTTTTCAAAGTAGTTTTGTTCAGATATAATTTATATACCATAAATTGACTCACTTAACATATAAAATTCACTTATTTTCAATACTAAAAATGTCCAGCCACCACAACCACTATTTCTCCCAGTGATGGGGACTGGGCAAGGGCTTTGGGTAGCCAAACAAGTGCTCTAGCAGCGGGTGACAACAACAACAACTTCTTGCAATCACCATTTCAACATGTTCACCACCCCAAAAACCTTACACCCAATGGCCTCACTCTCAATTTCCCCTTTCTGCTCTCAGTCCAAGGCAATAATTATTCTGCTTTCTCTATCACTGCTTACTCCAGACACTTACATAAATAAAAGGATTTATTTGGTATTTTACAACTCACTTCTATGGCACTGCAAACATTTTTCAGAGTTCATCCATGCATCAGTACTTCATCCATCTGGTGGATGACTGACAGCCCCTGTGTGGACCTGGTGCATGTTATCGCCTAGTCACTGCTTTATGACGTTTGGGTGGGCTCCAATTTGAAGCGAATGCAAATACTGCACTAATGAACAGTCAGCTATGGTGTGGACAAGTGCTCTTTTTTTTGGTGAGACATATCTAGAAAGAAACAGATGTTCTGTCTCACATGGCAACTATATTAAGGACTTTGTGGAATTATTAAACTGTTTTCCAAGTATTTTGAACAATTTTATAATAAACTAACAACAAATGATGGTACAGATTTCTTCACATCTTTGTCAATACTTATTGTCTTTTATTAAAGCTAGCCTAGTGAGTACAGGGTGGTGCATCATGGTTGTGATTTGCACTCTCAAAAGATTCTGAGCATCTTTTATGGGATTATAGGCTCTCTGTATTTCTCCCTTGGAGAATATCTATTCAAAGTCTATCACTGGATTGAAAATGTTTTGGGCTTGGTTGGTTGCTTGGTTGGTTTTTAATACCCTAAAGGAGATGGGAGAAGGGGTTGTGGGAGAGAGAATGAGGCCGTTTGAGAGGTAATACGGAAACCTAATAAGTAAGAACTACCTAAAGTATATATAAACATGAAGGTGATCTCAAGGAAATTGCCAAATAACAGAAGACAGCATCCCAGCTGCCCGACTCTTGTCACCAAATGAAGCTTCCAGTACCAGAATTGAGCTACATCTAATTGAGTTGTTGGCCAAAAGGGTCCCACAGGAACCCCCAAACAACTCAGGCTGTTTCCAAAACTATAGGTTTCTCTCCACAGACTGACAGCAAGGCCCCATTGCTGAAAACACCACCTACACAGGTCAATGAACATGACGATAGCAAGCTGGTGCCTACAGAGAGCCTTCAAGCCCATGTTCTAGTGTTTCTGGTACAGGAAGGTACTCTTAATACGATCAAGAGAAATGTAAACACCAAATTAACCATAAGCCTTTTATCCACAATGGTGTGCATCTGCCATATAGTCTAGGGCAATAGTGGCACAAAACTTGTGGAAATAACCAACCAGCAACGGAATTGACTTAAGGGCCACTCCACAGAATGGAGTCCATTCCTGACACTGCTTAGGTAACCAAAAACCTGAGACTAGGTAGCTCAAGGACCTACCGCCAAGTCTTTAAAAAAGAAAAAGAAAAAAGCAGTGATAAAATAATTGCTAGTGGCATTCTGCTATCCTCATATAGATTAGTACCTTGCTCATCCATCACCAGAGAAACTTCTCTCTGCAGCAGACAGAACAAATACAGACCCACTGCCAGGCACTAGGTAGAGTGAGAGACCTTAGAACACTCAGCACTAACTGGGATGCCTCCATTAAATCCCTCCCTCAGACCTCAGAGAACCCCATGGAAGAGGAGGGGGAAGAGTGTAAGAGCCAGGGGGCGAGTGGAGGACACCAAGAAAATAAGGCCATCTAATTCAACAGGAGCAAAGTTCGTCATATGAACCCACAGAGTCTGAAGCAGCGTGCACGGGGCCTGCACCAGGTCCTCTCTGTTTATATTATGACTGCCTGTTTAGCGTTTCTGTGGGGTTGCTGAGTGTGCAAGTCCATTCTCTAATTCTTGTGCCTTCTCTTGGGCTGTTTTCCTTCTGTTGGTTTGCCTTGTCCAACTTCAATGTGATAGTTTTTGTTTTATATTTTATTTTGTTACATTTGTTATGTAACATTATTTTGTTACAAAAAACTGAATCAATGAAAATCTAGCCACTAGGGTAAAGGTTAAGCACTGAACTGTTAATGGAGTGATATTGGGGGTTATCAAGTGCTCCAGGGCAGGCCTCATGTTCAGTAGCTGACCAGACATATAATGTACTCCACAAGTTGTGTGTGTGTGTGTGTGTGTGTGTGTGTGTGTGTGTGTGTGTGTGCGCACACGCGCGCGCATGTGCTTTTGTTTGGTTACCGTTTGATGTGTCTTTTTTTGGGTGGTAATTTGTTTTGTTTTCTTGTTGTATTAGGTTTTTTGGGTTTTTTTGTTTTTTGTTTTTTGGGTTTTTTTGTTTTGTTTGTTTGTTTGTTTGTTTTTTGAGAAAGAACTTAAAAGTGGGTGGCGGGGGAAGGACCTGGAAGGACTTGGGGGAGGGGAAGAATATGATTAAATTATATAAATTGAAGTTCTGTTTAAATATTAAATAATATTCTAGACACAAGCCACATGTAGGATATAGGGTTAGCAAATATTTTCTCCCACTCTGTAAACTGGCCTTTGACTTCTTGATAATAGCTTTTCAAGTTGAATTCTCAACTACATAAAGCTCAATTTGGCTATTTGTTGTTGTCAGAGTTAGAAACCTTGACCTAACCAAAAGCATTAAATGTACACACATTTCCCAGTTTTAAGTTATTTTTAGGGTTAGTGATCATTCTGAATAGGGACCCAACTTTATTCTTTAACATAGAGATAATCATTTCCAGTATCGTTTGTGGGAAAGACTACATTAATCCCACTGAACTGTCATAGACTTCTTTGTTTGTTTGTTTTTGTTTTTTGGATTTTTTGAGACAGGGTCTTTCTGTGTTAGCCTTGTCTGTCCTGGACTCTCTTTGTAGACCAGGCTGGCCTTGAATTCACAGCGATCCACCTGCGTCTGCCTCCCAAGTGCTGGGATTAAAGGCGTGCACCACCACCGCCTGGCTCTTATTTATTTTTGAGGCAGAGTCTCATTATATATCCAAACTAACCTCATACTTATGATCCTCCTGCCTCAAGTCTCCCCAGTGCTGGGATAAGTGTGTGCTAAGATGACGGCCTAGAAATATATTTAAAGGTGCACTTGTTTTAAAGACTGTGTTTGGCTAATAAATATCACTGGAAAGCATGGCCTAGGCAGCTGTACTCCTGACACTCCAAACACACGTGCATTAACATATACACCAATAGCTGCTCTTTCGAGCCTTTCAGTACTCATAAAGCATACCATGATGCATCCATTCATTCAAGCCAGAAATTTAGGAGCTCTCACAAACACCATGACAGCTTCAAGTGACCAGTCCTGACAATGTACCTTACATCTTTCTGTCCACCAACCTCTCGCTTCACTGACTAGGACTTAACTCAGGGTTCCACTGGCTTTCACAGAGCACTCTCGCGGGCTGGCTAACTTTAACAGAGCACTCTCGTGGGCTGGCTGGCTATAATCCTATGCTTCACCACACTAGCCAGCTACTGGGCTTGATATTAATTTTTGGGAAAATTTTTCTAAAAACTGCTTAAGGGTATTATTTATCACATTATTTAGCAGTTACTTCCTACTGACTATGTTTAAGAATGGATACTATAAATCACTATAGTGAGACCTCAGTAGCAAGGGAAATGAACCTATACTAAAGACATGAATTTTCCCCTGTATAAATAAGGAGACTTTTTTTAAAGGGCAATTTTAAATCTACAACAAAACCAAGCAGAGATGATGAGTCTCCACATCCATTTGCCTTTCCCTGCCATGTTGGCATAATGCTCTTCTGGACTGTGCAGTTTACCCTTGTGCATTCAAATGCTGATTTCTTTACCCCACTATCTGGATCAATCCCAACACTGCACTGTGATGTTTATTCTAAGTATCTCCTGTCTCAACTTTGTGTAAACATGTCACCATTCGATCTCTGTGTTGCCAATAAAAACCAACTAGCTAATGCTAAGCAATAACAGAGAAATAAGGTGGGACACCCTGGTCCAGTGAGAGGAGGAGAAAGAGGAAGAAGAGGACGGATGCATGTGCAGAGGACCAGGAAACGCCAGGAGAAATGAGCTGGACCTAGGATGTGGGTAAAAATCAAGTATAAAGTGGGAAATCTGAATGGGAGGAAACTACACTAGCTTGAAGGGTTAGGATGGAGGAATTATTACTCAGCATTGTGCTCTAGGCTAATAAAGTAGATCCTAGTCTCTCTGTGTGGTTACTTGGGTATAAAGCTGGTCATAGATTTATTAAAATTATGAATCAACATTAAATATCAATAATCTTTCAACACTGCCTCCAGCTACCCTACATTCTGCACATATACTATTAACACATGAGGAACAGACACCTCACTGTTACCCAAGCCCAAAGTTTACATTAGGGTTCATACATCTTACAGGTGTGAGAAGATAAATAAAAACATGTATTTATCACTTCAGTATCAAAGGAGTTTAGTATTCTAAAAATTCTGTGTTGAGACTATTGATCCCACCCACGCCTCAAACTCTTGGCAACTTTTCACCTTTTCAGTGTTTCCATAGCTTTGCCCTTCCCAGAATGTCATGCAATTGGAATCACAAAATAAGCAGCCTTTACAGAGTGGTCTCTCTAAGGAACACACATTTAAGGCTCTTTTGTGCCATTTCATGGATTGATGGCTTAGTTCCTTTAAGTGCTAAATTATATTCCATTGTATTATGCTTTAGTTTCATTTATCCATTCTTCTACTAAGAAATATCTCACATGCTCCAGTTTTTGGCAATTATGAAACAAAACTTATATAGGTCATGTTGATATATTTTAACATTTATGCTAGGTTTTATTATAAGAGTATTTTTAGGCTGGAGAGATGGCTCAGAGGTTAAGAGCACTGACTGCTCTTCTAGCGGTCCTGAGTTCAATTCCCAGCAACCACATTGTAGAGTACTTTACTAGCAATATTAGGTCCTGGGTTCAATCAGCAGTGTTACAAAAACAAACAAACAAAAACAGTATTATGGGCAGCATGCAGTCTTTTAAAACGCATTTGTCATGTTATACTGAAGAGTGTAATACAGACACACAGTGTCTGCTTCTTCAAGGCAAACAGCAACCCTACAAAAAAAACAAAAATCAGTGTGGAGATAGAAGTCACATGTTAGGAATGTCGAGATGAACATCGCAGAAGGCACAGGTGACCAGTGCCTAGGAGAAGAATTTAGAGGCAGAGGATATAAGGAGCATCTCCTTCACAATGCTTTTTATACCTGGTCCCTGAAATAATAAACAATCTGGGGAAAAGTAGAGAATCACAGATCTGTAGGTCTTAAATCTGAAATGAGACTAGATGATGTGACTATGAGAAGAAGAAAACGAACATTGCACTGAGTACATCATCAGTGGTTTTGGAACTTCCAAAATAAGTTTGGACCCAGTCAGTGGGATAAATTTCAATATACAAGACGGGACCAAGGGTGGTAACCATAACCAAAAAGTGTTGTGTATATCAAAACTACACTACTAAGCAAACAACGTCCATGCTAAACCAGAGTAGAATACTACAGCGGCGAGTGGAAGCTCAAGTGGGCAAAAGCCCTAGCCGGTACTAGAACTAAGTCCACTGAGAAGGGCTCAAACTTCTTCAGACTGGCGCGTGACCTGCATGAATGAGCAGTGGAAAACTGATGGATAATGAAAACTCATACTGATGCTAAATGATACAAGTACATAAAACGATGCTAAAATTGATAAATTATCTTAAAAACTGGGAGGGAAAAAAAACCTTCAATATTTCTTTCATCTTTTGAAAACTTCTAAAACCGCCACCACAAAAGCGGCAATTAAGTGCACTCAGTAATTTCAGTACCTTGGACTTTTCTTCTCGACCACAGAAACTTAGCCACACGTTGAGTTAGCTTTTACATTTTTCGCCCAACACAAATATTCCCACAATAAGATGCAGCCTTTTAAAATGCTTGTACATTCACAGAGGTGTGAAAATCGAGCTACAGAATGGAGTCACACTCTAGCCTGCGACTAATGCACAAGTGCGGACGCGCTACCCTGGGGCCAGGGACCACGCCCCGCAGGAACCACACTCAGACCCAAAGTAGGGTCCGCAGCACCCGGAACCACAGGTGCGACCAGTCTGCGCCCAGGGCGACGGCGGTCCGGGTCCCGTGAGTCCCTAGGCAGAGAGGGTGTGACTAGGCTGCAGCCCAGGCGGACGCACCTCTTCCGCCTGGCCGGCCGCGAAGGTGCAGCGGACCCCTCAGCCGCCCGCCCGCCCGCGCCCCGCCCCGCCGCACCCTTCACCAGCTCGCCCTCCGGTGGTCGCGTCCGCCCGCTCGCTCGCTCGCTCGCCTGCCCTCAGGCCTATAGGGGTGCGCGCGCCCGCGACGACAGCCGACGCTGCCGCGAAGCTCCGGCCCCGCCCTTTGTGACACCGCTCACCAATCGGCGGTCAGCACTGCCGGAGCCCTCCAATCAGCCGGCGAGGGGCGGGGCCTAGCCTTCCGAGGCTGGCGGTTGCTCGGATGCCGGGGTCGCTCGAGCGTTCAGGAAGGGTTGTCGGTTATAAGAAGCCCGGATGTTGACCCTTTATTACTGCCGCCGGAGCCTTCTAGGGCACGGCAGGAGGTCGAGACAGGTCACAGTTTCCGGGAAGAGCCGGCGCCAGGCTGGAGCGCCTTGGCTGGGACAATTTTAAGGTTCTCTGGGGGTGGGAGGGTCCCTAGTATTTGCTGTCCACTGGTGGCCTTTCCAGAGCCTGAGACACTTAAAGGGCATCCAGGCTAACCTGACCTGGATTTTTAATTTTAATACACCACCCTTTTTGTGCTCCCCTCTCCCCTAATATTGCTGACTCAATTGTATCACGTGTAAAATGGGGACATTCTTATGCCTTGCTTATAAGGGCTTGTGACTTTGGGTATGCCTCTTGCATTGAGTAACTAATGAAGACTATATGTCAAACAGGTGGCACTCTGGGCCCGAAATCCCAGCATCTTTTTGCTATACACCAAGCTGGTAAACTGGGATACAAACTAATTGGCTTTAAGACAACACAGGCCTTGCACCTAGCCTGGGTCCCTACTGCTTCATTCCCTTCTCAGGGGGTTCAACTAAGTGTTTTCCTAGGTGGATTGCAAAAGAGGACAATAGTCAACTTGTGAAAGAACTCTGGCCCTCATCAGTCTTCTCCTACCCTCGCAATAGCCTCTGAGACTTGACCCACTCATCTCCACAACCTGGCACTGAGGTGGAAGGTACCGTGAGGCCCTGGGCTTTTGTCAGCCTCTTGCGCTTAAACTCAGCCCATGATTAGGGCTTATAATTTCAAACTCCTTTGAGGACAGAGTCATGATGGGAAATTAGTATAGTGCCTGTGCTGTATCATCAACTGTCATCACCCACCCACTTTAAGGGGCAGACAGGCAAAAGTTTGAGTATAACTAAACCATCGCATTTCTTTCAACTACTCAACTCTGGCATCGTATACCCTGAATCCAGCCAAAGATAATGTGACAATGGATGGATGGCTGTGCATCACGACAGCAGAGGACCACAGTTCTCTTTAGAAAACTGGAGAGGGAGCTGGGCGTGGTAGCACATGCTTTTAATCCTAGCACTCGGGAGACAGAGGCAGGCGGATCGCTGTGAGTTCGAGGCCAGCCTGGTCTACAAAGTGAGTCCAGGACAAGCAAGGCTACACAGAGAAGCCCTGTCTCGAAAAAGAAAGAAAGAGAGAGAGAAAACTAGAGAGGAACTGTTGGAATTCAGTGGAACCCTCATGAGTTTAGAACCATAAATGTATAGTCTTTTACCTCCGTTTTCACCTGCCTAGACCAGCACTGCACTCAGAGCCCCACACAGAACAAGGACTCAGGTCTTCTGACAGGTGCTGTCTCTGCATTCCCTGCCCACACATGAAAGCCACAAAGAGATTTCTTCCATTAGTATGCCCTTCTACACAGTCTAAGTAAAAACAAACCACTGTGAGGCATTTTTTTTTATTTGCAATTTTAAGCATAATTGAAATCAGTGCAGAAAAATATTAGCTACACTGGGTATAAGTTGAACTAGTTTGAGTATTTACTTCTGTAATCCAGTGAAGACAGTATGTGAAGGAGACAGCATCAATAACTGAAGACAGGATGGGCGGTGAACTGTGAAGACCCAGCATGCTCTATTGGCTTCCAAACGCATTCAGGGGGTCATCAAAAATGTTGGACACTTTGTGCTCAGATCTTAGTTCAGATGCCGCCTCTGCAGATTGGCTTTTGGGTTTAGATGGTTTAGCTTGGAGGCCAGAGGAGAAAATATCATCTTTAAAAAGAAAAAGAAAGGAAGTTGTTAAGGACAGGGAAGAAAATGGGAATTTGAGACACACTCACACAAACTGCCAAAGGCCCAATTTGGTAACACACTAGAGTCCCAATATGGAAGGCAAACCGCTTAGATTCTGATCCTGGCTCAGCTGGTGGCCCCAAGTTTTATAATGATACATGAACATCAGGTTCTTGCTAAGTGTAAGTTCCTCAGCTACAAAAGTGTATGTGCTTGTGAAGTCAGAAACGGGAGGGCAGGCTGGCTCTAATTCAGCTTAGGGCCTCACTACCTAAAAGCCACACTGACTTCTATTCTCTCTTCACTCTGGACTTTAAGGACAGTGAAAATATGCAAAGAGAAATCCACTACAGAAGAACTTAGCCTCGTGGCACACCTCAGGGGTAAGAAGTCTGACTGCACTCATGTCAGCGCTTCAGACTCAACTTTATCTTGACTATGCTGACCCAGCAATGTTATGGCTAGGATTCTACCACACGTGTACTAAAGACAGGTGTAATAAATGGTAAGGACTAGGGAGTTATCTACAACAGAAACTTGAAACAATCTAGACTGTCATAAGCAAACAGCTACGACAAAGCAGTATTACAAAAACACTGAAATCAAAGGAGATGTCCATGTACACACATGAAAAAATATTTAAAATATAACTGTAAGCCAGGCGTGGTAGCACACATCTTTAATCCCAGCACTCGGGAGGCAGAGGCAGGCTGATTGCTGTGAGTTTCGAGGCTAGCCTGGTCTACAAAGCAAGTCTAGGACAGTCAAGGCTACACAAAAAAACCTTGTCTCAAAAAGCCAAAAAAAAAAAAAAAACAAAACAGGTAAATCTGTTCTTGTTTCCTATTATTACTATGTAAATTCACAGCAATGTCTTAAAGGATGTATAACAAACTAGTAATATTGGTTAGCTTTAAAGCTTTTGTTCCTCCACTTACAAAACATCCTAAGTTGAATGACTGCTGCCATAAGCATGGATTATAATTTAGTAATGAAAGACTGTCATATACGCCTGCAACCCCAGCACCAGCAGGACCAAGATCAGGAGAGTTCACAGTTAGCCAGGGCTACAGCAAGATCATGTGTAAGAAACTGAAAAAACAAAACAAAGCGAACCCCAAGCAACCCACATTTTTTCTACACTGTATGCAGTAAGACACAGGAGAACAGAGCACAAGGCCTGCCAGCGAGACCAACTCAGTATGGCTGGCAACACAAGGTTTCCCAGTTAGTCTCAAGGCGCAGGCCTGGAGGGACAGAGAAGATGTGGGTGGTTTTGGCTTCAGTCTGGTCTGGTGCACAGGCTCTATCAGAAGCCCAGCATTTCCAGCAATCTACATTTGCCTTGCTTGTTAGCCGAGGAGTGTTCACAAATATAAAGGAGTCCAGAGTCTCACTTGTGTGACTCCACTGCCCAGTTCAGTCTCTCCACCAGCTTCATGGCCTGCTGACAGCATGTGGAAGAAGTTTCCAGTGGACTCTCCTTTCAAAAATATCAGTGTTGTCAGATGATGGCAGGTGAGCACTGAGATTAAAGTTAAGCTCTACTTTCAGGTCAAATGCTGGGCACCTTCTTAAACCTTGATACTCAGCGTAATGACTAGTCCATCTACTCACTACATCTCAGGACTAACCAGGACTCCACCGCAAAGCAAAGCAAACCGCTAGGGGACAAAGTCCAGGAAAGGGCCCGCGTGAACAGCTCAGCCAGAGAACAGGGCCACTCTCTAGGGGCTCTGTAGACAGCCACACTCTCAAAAGGGACCAGAAACCAGGACTCACCTGTGTCATCATCAAACATAGACTTGGCTTCCACTTTCTTCTTGGGCTTTTCTTTGGGTTTTACAGTTAAGTCAGCAAAGATATCAATATTATCATCAAATAAGTTGGGTTCCAACGTTCTTTCCTTCTCTCTTTTTTTTGGAAAAGGTTTAATTGCTTCTGTAGCAAATATATCATCCTGGTCAAGGCCAAAAACAATTTTTTTTGTAAATACAAGCATTTTGAAAACAAAAAATAGTTGAATAATTTCTAGAAGTGCAGCGTCAAGCCCAGACCTCGCAAGGGCTGGAAGACACGATCCCAGTCTCTGCATCACTGTCTTCATCGTCCTTCCAGTCACAGCTCAAGTGGCAGTGCTGCAGTGAGGCCTCTGAGGGTGGACTGGAGACCAGCGTCCCACTGCCACTGGCCACTCTCCCAAGAGTGCCATCTAAGAGCGCTTTAACTGCCTGCTGCTTTGTTTGGCTCTCACTCCCCTCCTTGCAATCTCAGGGAACAGAACATGTCCTAGATCTCTTGCTAGCCCTGGGGCTACTAGGCTCACTAAACATTTGAACAGCTGCCACGAAAGCCTTAGTGTCAGAACTCTGCTAAAAAAGAGTCCCAACCAGAACCAGGGCTTAAACACACAAGCTGCACTGATAGAGTTCATGCACGTCACAGAATGACATGCCAAGCAAAGCTGGCAGCAGAATCATCCTAAAAATATTTTCAAATAGCAAATGAAAATAATACACACACACACACACACACACACACACACACACACACACAATATTGCACTATACAATACTATACTATAAAAGTCAAGACCCAGAATTTATGCTGTGGCTCAGTATTTGCCTAACATGTACAGGGTTTTAGGCTTTATCCCCAGGGCTACGCTAGCATTTTTTAGATAATTCAAGGCTTATAACAAAGATTAAAGGCAACAAGAACCACCCCTGGGTGAAACAAACCACTTCAAGTAATTTCAGGGTTATTAAGAGATCTAATTATGGTAAATAAGCAAGTAGATGGCAGACCTGCACAAAACACACAGCATAATCTATAGTTCAAGAAAATGGCAAATCAGCCATTTTCCTTAAAGGCTCTAACATGAAATATTTTTGTTACCTCAAAAATGTCTTGCGTTTTTGACATGATGTCCTGATGGCTGTCAGATTTCAACTCACTCTTTTTGCCTTTCTGATCTGCAAACAGATCATCCTCGTCTTCAAGGAGGGGGAAAGGGTTTCTTTTCTTTGTTGGTCTTGGCCTGACAGACTGGAAGAGATCATCGGCACTGCTGGCCTCACTGAGGTCAGGAAACACAAGGCTCTGCTCCGTGCGCCCTCCTGACGGGTGGGCTGCGGTCTCTACTGCCGGGACTGTGGTGCCCTCCCTGGACTGTGGTCCTACACTCTTGGAAAGAATGTCCCCAGAATCAAACAGGTCTGGCTGGATTCCAGTCTGCGGTGGAGACTTCACAAAGAAGCTGCTGCCCACCGCGGACAACACAGGACCGCGTTCCCATGGCGGGGCAGCTGGAGCCATGGCTTCCTCAGAGCTGATCTCTCCACTGGCCATCGCGGGCTGCAGAGGAGGCTGATGGCCATTTGGTAAGATGGACCTACTGGCCAACTGTGCGGCACTCAGGTCCTCACCCTCACTGGACTCCTGGGCAGCCAGCCGCCTGGCAGCACGAGTCTGTGGTCTACGCTTTCCTCTCACTTTAACACGGCTCTGCGATGGCAAACAGACATACACACCATGATCAGATGGGAAAATAGTTGAGGCGAACATAGCAAAGACTCAGTACTTCAAAATACTGTAAAGCTTTTGGCTTACTTCAATTAGGATATCACCCAAGGCAGTGGCTCTCAACCTTCCTAATGCTGTGACCCTTTAATACAGTTCCTCATGTTTGGTGACCCCCAGCCATAATTATTTCATTGTTATTGTTATGAATCATAATGTAAATATCTAATATGCAGGGTATCTGATATGTAACCCTGAAGCGGCTCACAAAGCACAGGTTGAGAAACACTGACTTAAGGGAAAGAAAAGGTTGTTTTGTGGTTTCTAGAACGGAGTTAGCCAGTTCTTACTACTCCAGGACTTACTCATTCTTACCCATTCAGTATTCTCTTTTCTAAGGTGTTTTTTTTTTTCAAAATACATTTTAGTTTAGTCATGTGTATTGGTGTTCTGCCTGTATATATGCCTGCATGCCATGTGTGTACCATGCCTGAGGAGGCATCAGATCTCCTGGCACTGACAACTGTGAGCAGCCTGTGGGTGGTGGAAATTGAACCCAGGTCCTCTGAAATAGCAGACAGTGCTCTTAACCACTTGAGCCACCACCTACTCCTGTTTTTTAATCTTTTGAGGACAGTTGCCTATAAAAAGCTTCAATGTTGCTCTAACCCCAAAAAGTGGGTATGCTGGTATTCTGTGACTCAAAATATATGCCATAACCCCAGCACCTCCTCAGCCTTAATTCAAAGTCAGCCATCTTAACAACAAAAACAAAAACTCAGAGGATTTCTGACACCAGCTTTAGCAGTATCTGGAGCAAGGAAATATGAAACAACAAAGAGAAGAGCTGGGCAGTGGTGGCGCACGCCTTTAATCCCAGCACTCGGGAGGCGGAGGCAGGTGGATCTCTGAGTTCAAGGTCAGCCTGGTCTATGGAGTGAGTTCTAGGACAGCCAAGGCTACACAGACAAACCGTCTTGAAAAACAAAAAAACAAAACAAAACAAAAAAAGAGGCAACTGATGGTGTTCAACAAATACCAATTCAAGAATTAGACATTGTATGTAAACTGTAGGTAGAATATGAAAACCTTTGATATAGCCTCAGAATAGGAATCTCTTAATAACTAGAATTTAATATTTCTGATATTTTCTAAAATATAAAAGCATGTTTTTTGGACTAAATACTTAACTATGTCTGCTTGCTTCAGAGAAATGTGATTTTAGGAGGCTTTTGAGTGCCAAGGATGGGAACCTGAGCTGAGGGCAGGCATAACCCAGACACATTACTTGTAATACATGAACTTGCCAGAGAATAAATTAAAGATATTCTTTTTTAAAAAGCCCACAAATTTAAGAAGTGGCTAATTTAAGCTTGAAAACTAACAAAAATAAGAGTAGTTTTTCTTTTTATAGTACAGAAAACACTAAAAGTTAATTATCATTCAGGGACATGCATCACTCTGGGTCCTGTGGCCTACTTGGATACCTGTTAAAACTTCAGAGAGAAGGAGACTAGATAGAAAAAACTTCCAAGAGTTCATTCACAGTCCATAGGACACTCTTTGCAACAGCGGGAACTGCTTAGGATCCCAGAGAAGGGGGCCCAAGTCACAGGAAGCAGGGAAAACCAAAGAAGTGAGGTTTGCATGGTGCTCTAGAGCATTCTGGGAGAAGCACCAGGGCCAGTGGGCAGCAACAGTACATAGCACGTGGTTAGGGATGGAGGGCCTAGTGGGGCTGCAGTTCAGCCTGCGAGTATTTAATGATGAGTGGGAACACCAGAAGTGGGAAGGAAAAACAGAAGCACAAATAAGAAATGTGAGCGAGGTCAAAGGGAGGAAGGCTAAGCAAAGGATGAGATGTGTCCTTCGGGGAGTAAAGCTGGGCTGCACCAACTGTGCTGACTGGCCTAGAAAGAAGCAGCTGGTTGGTCTGGTTAAAAGAAAAACAAGAGACAATTGGATCACCTTGTTTGCACTGTGTAAGGTGTCTGCCTGCGCTGGAAGATCGAAACTCACACCAGCCTCCTCACTCCCGGGCAGAGTGGGCACACTTTCCTGAATGTGGCTCCTTCCCGGTTCAGATGAAGGAAAAGCTAATTCACAAGAAACAGGCTTTATTCCTGGCGTCTGCAGAGCCACTGTAGGCAGCAAGGCTGCTGGGTTAATTGCTAAATTTGCCTAAAAAAGAAAAATGGAACTCAGTATCTGTTCTTAAACACAGCAGCAGATTACCATTTCTGTGACACACGACATCTGTGTTGCACACAGTGCAGAGTACAAGAGAATAGAAACGTAGGAAAATCACCTGATCCAGGCTCAGTGGGGCACACAGTCGTGCCCATCACTGGGATCAAAAGACATTAAAGAGCAGCGCATAAGAAGCAACAACTAGGCAAGGATGGAGGGTAGGATGTTGGCAGGGGAAGAGGTGAGAGAATGCTTGGTAGCAGCTGAAAAAACTGAAAATCCACAATTTTATAGGTGCCTCAGGCAGGCAATGAAGACTCCAGATCCAATATAATTACTTGTATTTTCCCGATCCGACTGGATGGCTCTCTGCTTTTAAATGGAGGGAGAGCTGAAGAATCCTGTGTGAAATTAAATTCAGTTAAAAATTCATTGAGGAAACAAGAAACAAACTGTAAGTAAATCTGTGATGGAGCAAAGCTGTCCCTGCCCCAGAGCCTCACAGCATTTCGCTTGCTAGCACTGCTTCCTGCTGCCTCCCCGCATGAGGAGGGAAGGCTGCCGTAAGTCAGAAGCATGGAGGAAAGGGGGACCCTGATGATGAGTAAGATCAGAGCTGCAGTTTTGTCAGAACACGTCATGATGAGTTACCCAACATGACAAATACCAGAAAGCACTTGTGCTCTCCCATGACCTGACGCATGAGTTCTAAACACACAAACATCTGGATTCCGGACAGTTAGGAGCTATGCTAACAAAGTGCCTCATTTTCCAAGCACAGGCATGGGAGCCTCAGTAGGATCCCCAGAGACAACCCGCATTGGTCTGGCTTCCTCTGTGGAGAAGCTCTCAGTCTTAGTGACAGGACTCCTAGAAGGAAGGTCACATACAACCATCTTGCAGCAGTGACACTGAGGAGGAACCAAGAAATCAGATGCCATTTGTATTAGAACTCTACTCCAAGGAAGCCCAGAGGGAGGAATGGCCACACTAGTGAGAACAACGCTTTATCCCATCTTAACATCAAATTGGAAACAGAATTTGGAATTTGGTCTAAACAGTAGCAATTAAATACAGAATCCTAGGTTTCTTGTGGAGAAAAGTGGGACTAAAGAGCACAGTGAAAGGGAAGGCACTGGCTGTCATTCCCTCCTTAGCTAAGAGTTCTGAGTAACCCCAAATCTGTGCACTGGGACCACCTGTCTGGGGACGCAGATAAGCGCTGGAACCTCAAGGCCGTCAGTTCTAACCTGTGCTGCCTCTGCTTTCCTTATGCTTTTTTCTTTGCTACCTTGAGTAGATTCAGGAGGTTTCTGATTCTTTAAAGAAACAGAGTGGTCTTTTTTCAGTGCTCCCTTTTTTTCTGGTACCTTCAAAAGAAAACAAAAAGTTTATCATGCATCTTTAAAGTTTTAAATAATAATGAAAAAAGGAACTCGGCCTCTGGGTCCAAAATTCCATCGTAAATGAGGGTTAACCAACTCATAGGTAGCATTTCCGAAATAGCATCCTGAACATTGTGCTTTCTCTATGGCGGGGATACAGCTCAGTGACAGAGGATGCCCTGGCAAGTACAAGATCTTGAGGAGAAAAAGAATGTGACTTACATAGGAGTCCTTTCTGCAATAAAAAGGAAAAAAGTATACAAAACCTAGTATAGCAGGGGAAAAACACACACAGGCTACAAGTCAATGCTTAAAGATCTGCGTCTGAAAGGCACAAAAAATGTAGTCCACATTAATTGCAAGGATAACCTCTTTAAACTCTTTAAAATAAACTCCTTAAAAATCAACATGTTTGTACGACAATCAGAGCATCTGGATCCGTCGGTGTTAGGAACTGAGAGGAGCCGATCCTAGACATACTGCTCCATGCATCATCTGTTAATTCATTTACTACTAAGCCTTACAATTCTCCAGCAGTGTTCTCTCATCTATAACTGCACATTAGTTTCCTTTATTCCCCAAGCCTGAGAATAAAGAGCTGGTACCACAGGCTTAGTCTTGGCCGAGCTGAAAAGATCATCATCTTCATCATCACCGAAGAGGCTCCCACCACTTGGCACTGACAGCTGCAAGAGATTACACTCAGATTACAAATCCAAAAGTAAAGCAACACACAGCTAGGTGACCCACACAATCTCTAACACGGTGGGGATAGGTGGGAACTAACCCGGGTCTTTTTGGTGCCAGCAAAAAGGTCGACATCTGGGTCATTGTCCTTCTGCAGCTTGTGGCTGAAAAGCAGCTCCTCATCCTGGAAGACTCCCGTGCTCTTAGGGCGGCCATCGGTTTTGAGACCCTGGGCAAAAGATAAGATCAAAACGGACACAACAAAGACGCCCCTGGTGAAAGTCTGGCCACAGCCTACGAGCCGATCAGCAAGAGATGGGCATAAGAGGATAATACACAGCTACCAAAACAGTGGGTGTAAACAAATTGAAAATAGTGGTGAATAAATCTGTAAATACAACATTTATAATCTTTCAGCCTTCATGCAGTACCTGAACTTTTCATTATCTCCACCCCACCCCCTCCACCAAAAAAGAACTCAGTCTGCATGCATTGGCTCCGTAAGGACTGAAGGAGAAGCCAAACCATACTGAGTCTCTATTTGATTTAGGAAGAACATGTAGAAATCACTATCAACAATTTCAGTGGCTTGGTATAAAGAGGAGGACAGGAGAGACGGCTCAGTGGGTAAAGTGTCTGCTACACAAACATGACCCCAGTCCTGCTGCCACATACCACACCTGGGCATGGCAGCACACACCGACAGCCCCAGCACTACAGGTGGGACCCGAGTCCTGCTGTCTACATACCACACCTGGGCATGGCAGCACACACCGACAGCCCCAGCACTAGAGGTAGGGCCTGAGTCCTGCCATCCACGTAACACACCTGGGCATGGATGGCAGCACACACCGATAGCCCCAGCACTACAGGTGGGACCTACAACAGTCAGTGAGCTCCAGGTTTAGTGAGACACTGACTCAAAAAATAGTGTAGAAAGCAATAGTGACAGCTGAAAATCCCAGCCTCCACACACACCCACAGAAGCATGGATTTCTACTTGCGCACACACAACCATATACAAAAAAGAGCACTGCAATCAACAGGCTTACAACCTATGTTGTTTTTTTTAAATTTGTTAAGATAAGTCATTGATTTCTTTCGGCATATTCAGTTGTGAAACCATCACAATCTAAAGATCTTACTTGTATCTCACTCACCCCTCAAAGAAAGCCAATCAATCAAGGGTCATGTACTTTACTGCCCACCCTCTCTGCTCAGCCCCAGGCTGGCCTCAAGCTCACAGTGATCCACCCAGCCTCTGCCTCCCAAGTGCTGGGATTAAAGGTGTGCGCCATCTTGCCTGGCTACTAATGAGCTTTCTCTCCGCACTTGAATAGTGTACACACAGGCACACGTGTGGGAAGAAGCCAAGGCTAGGATCAGGTGTCCTCAGTCATGCTACCTTCTTCAAGACAGGTCTCTCACTGAAGCCGGAGCCACAGTTGGCAGGACCGACGGGCCAGCATGTGAAGGGGACAGTCGGCTCTCTCCTCCCACTTCCCCAGAACAAGGCTACTATTGTCATCAGTGAAATACATAGGAATGTTTGTCTTTCTAGTCTGGGTGAGTTCACTCAGTATGCTACTGTCCAGTTCCATCCATTTTATTTAAACTTTATTTAAGCATTTTATTTATGCTTTTATTTTTGTTCCAACCAAATGACATTCCATTGTATATATGTATATTTTCATTATTCAGTCATGAGTTAAAAGACATTTAGGTTGTTTCCATTTTTTTTTAAGCTATTGTGAATAGAGCAGCAATGATCATGGCTAAGCAAGTGTCTGTGGAACAGGAAGTCGAGTCATTGGACATATTCCAAGGATCTGTGTAACTGAATCATATGATAGATCTAAGTTTTGTTGTTGTTGTTGTTGTTGTTGTTTTTATTGTTGTTTTGTGTTTGTTTTGAGACAGGGTTTCTCTGTGTAGCCTTGGTGGGCCTGGACTCACATTGTAGACCAGACTGATCCATCTGCCTCTGCCTCCCCAAATGCTGAGATTACAGGCGTGCACCACCATACCCGACTCTACTTTTAATGTTGTGAAAAGTCTCCACACTCATTTCCAGAGTATCTGTACCAATCTGCAGTCCCACCAGCAGAAGGACTAAAGATGTTTGGAAAAGCCATAGGGAAATTTTGTAAGGTTATTAAAATCACCTATTTGTGTGTGTGTATACATGTATATATGTATATATAATTTAAATGGAGTGATACACATGGGGTGAAAAATGTTTCCTACAAGAGCCATAAACTATTTAACAAAAACCCCAGTTCCAAATGTTGCAGGGTATTTGATCCCATTGTGAACCCTAAGATTGTGGACTGGAAAAACCTGTTTCTTGTGGTGTGGTCAGCCCTACCACACACCTTTAACCCAAGAGCTGAATAACATTAACTATCCATCAAGAGGTGGAGCAAGCAACTTGTTGAACGAGAGTGAACACAAGTAAACAGAGAGGAGGGACACTGAGTTAGAGGGTTTTCGAGACAACATGGGAGAGAAAGGTCGTTTTCTTTCCGGGACATCAGTTGAAGGTCAGCTGGGTGCTTTCTCTGCCTCTCTGAACTAACAGGTTTCTACCCCAGCATCTGGCTCCTGAATCTTTACTGGTAAAATAGAATGTTGGGGATTTTGTTTTAAAAATGGCATCCAAATATAAGAAACTTCCCTTCCAATTGTTGGTTGGGGGTGGAGTCCAAGAGACACCCCCAAACAACATAGGTTGTTGCCACTGTCCTTGATTGCCTCCAAGAACTTGAAAGTTAGAAAGACCCTGCTGCAGAGACATCACATACTATAGACACGGGCTTGGAAGAATTTAGCTAGAACTGGCCCAGAAGCCTCCTTCCCTCATGACTGCCTCTCATACTACTGCAAGGGGCTATGCAAGCTGCCGAGGGAGAGAGTAAATCAGTAGTCCTAACTAGCTGTAAAGCCTACAAACCATAACAATGATAGCCCAGCAAGACCTCCCTAATGATGTAACAGTAGCAATTTTATTCTGGCTGTAAGCAACAGCTATCTAACTGGACTGAAGGCCCACTCAATATGAGGAAATATGTGTCTGGTACTGTACCCCTAGCCCGATACCTATGGCTAGAGAGATCACAGACCCTAGAGGAGAACCTACTACTGACATTTACTCTAAAACAATTTTAAACTATATTCTCAATATTTACCCTTACACCCACAGATGAGTGTAGCTCTCACTTCTAATCAAAGAAGCATCTTCGTGCAGCGAGACCATCACAGAGATCCAAGACCAATGGCAGATGATCAAGTACAAGAAAACCCATATGGCCTTCAAAACTAACACAGTCTTTCATACAGACTTTAGAGAAAAGGCTTGCTGATAGCTGATAAATACGAAAGACCCTCCTACCACTAGTAATTCTAAAACTGAAAGCTACCATAACTGAAATACACACATCTGCCGTAACTCTGCTTTCCTACTGCTTACTCTTATAAATAGACAAGTTTCTCGAGCAACAAGGTCTGCACATCTCAGAAGAAGCAAGATTCTAATTCCCTATCTAACCTTGAGAGACTTCCGGGACAAGCCGCTGATTTATTCTCAAACATCTGACTGGAGAATCATTTACACTTAAACTGAAAGCCAAGATTTCCTCAGCACCTCAGGCCAGCAGCAGCGCCCATGTATGAAAGGGCATCCCTCTATCTCTTGTAGGCACTTGAACACTTACTGCTCTGTGCTCACCTTCTCCAGTCCATCCTGTGGCGCAGACGTGTTGCTCTGATCTTCCACTTTATCCTCGTCCTCATCAAACAAACTAAGGACGGTTTTGGTTCTGCCCTTGGTTCCTTTGTCCAATGGAGATGAAAAAGAAAATAAATCAGAAGGCCCAACTTCTTCCTGACCAGAAGCAGTCGAAAGTCCTTCCTACAAACAGAAATAAAAAAATAACTAGAAATTAAAATCCTACCGTGGGCCATCACAAGTTCATCATTAATTCAGTAACTGCCACATTAACATGACTCAATGCAACACAGCTTATCACATAGACCACCGTGTGACAAAATATTACAGTCATCAAGAGGCTTGTACAGGCAATCGCAGTTAAAGATAATTTTTCCAATCCTGTTAAGTCAGAGGCCCCTCTTCCTCCTACAAAATGATAGGGTAGTTATAACCCTGATGCACATAGGTTGCTTATTTACTAGAAAGGATTTCTAAATTACAATGTATTTTTAATACATAAGACCCAGAGGGATTTTGTTTGTTTGTTTGTTTTTTGTTTTTGTTTTTGTTTTTGAGACAGTGTTTCTCTATGAACCCTTGGCTGTTCCGGATTCACTTTGTAGACCAAGCTGGCCTTGACCTCACAGAGATCCTCCTGCCTCTGCCTCCATGAATGCTGGGATTAAAGGCGTGCGCCACCACACCTGGCTTCCCAGAGGGAAATTTAACCACCAAAACTTGCATAGTTAAAACTTTATATATTTTTCATGCACACACAATTTCTAACATAACACTAAAAATGCAACATTAATCTATTCAATAGTATCAGATACTACTAGTCAAAACAATTGCTATTATTATAGGTATCTCTAAGAAAGAAAAATGGTTTTCAGTTAAACACACCATTAACTGTAGAGTGCATCCCAACCTTCAGAGTGGAAAAGCATGTTTCATTAGAGAACTGATAATACAGGAAGCAGCACCTACTATGTGAAAGACAATATGCCAAGTGCTTATGGGTAAAAAAGGAAGCAAATACCCCTAATCCTCAAGGAGTGTACAGCTGACTGAGGGGCAGGGCAGTTTGAGTCAAGGGTAGAAAGAGCTGTGACAAAGCAATTCAGGTCCCCATGCAGCCAATGGGAGAAGATCGGGGGACTCAGGTACACGTGAGTCTCGCTGTAGCTGTAAGGACCCTACGTGGAAAAAGTAAATGAAATGTTCTTCACACAGGCCCTGGCAAAACTAAGCCTGAGCAGCTGTATCTACAGAGTACAAAGAGCTAGGAGACAAGTTACGCTGCATAGAGAGCAACTGCTGACGGGAACCCTGTCACAGGCAGCAGCACAGCTGAAGGCTCCCAAAAAGACAGAAACACCCAGCAGAACAGGAAGTTAATGTTTACAGGGAAACCAGTTCACTTTGCTCTGATTTAGTCGACATCAACAGAAGTAAAAGAATGGCAACCTAACCTCATGACAGTGACTCTGAGCTCAGAGGTGAGGACGACAGAACCAAAGCAGGAACTTCTGTGAGAAGCAAATAAAGAAACTGTACAGAGCAAGTCAACATGAAAAGTGATACGAGGAAGAGTACTCTGCAGAAGACCAAGTGCTCTGTGGTCCCACCTGACACTCAGGTAAACAGGAGATTTTCATTTCACTGTGTACAGGAATTCAGCTATAAAATGAATCTGGACGAGGATTCCCCGGACAGCAGGTGCACAGGCTATTTTCTTACCATACTCAGTGTTTCCCAGCCTTTCTACAAAAACATTTATTTATACAAAAAAAACCTCTAGGTGTTGGAAAATGTAGAAAAGTATATATATTACAAATGGATCAGAAAACCAAAGATGCAGCTTACCGTCTCGGCCACTTTGGCCACGTCAGCAGTCCCCACTTCTCGGGACACTTTGGCATTATCAACCTTCCCATCCACAGGTTTCACAGCCGATGGAACCTCATTTTCCTCCTCATCACTAAACAATGATGGCACTTTGGGGATGCTCTCCTTTGTCTACCAAGAGAAGAAAAGATGGCACTCACAATGACTCAAAACATACCTGAACAGCATGGCAATGTGTAAAGCCAGCCAAAACCAGTCCTTTCAGGAATGAGCAAAGTAGAGTGAAGGAAGGGCAGATGGGATGGTAACAGTGGCCTCATGATAGACATAACAGACAGGATTCCCTCCGACTTGTGAGCACAGCACTTGACACCTTGTTGGATCCTGCCACCAGGACACTAACGAGTCTCCTCCCTCACCTATAAGGCAACACTCAGTGGCTGCTACTCCAAAGCTGTGCTCTTCGCTAAGCCACAGCAGTGAGCCAGCCCTCTGTGCCCTTCTCCTTGTCTGCAGCTCCTCTTGGCTTGCCACTCCTTAACATAATTCCCGCTCTCACAGGCGCACACCCTGGGTTCCTCTGACTACCTCCATGCTTACAGAAAGTCCCAGATGCAAATGTCACCAAGGTTCTTCTGCTCTCTTCAGGTGCTTCTTTGAATAAGCATAGTATTTCTCCCTTCACCTGGTCCTTTCTTTACCTCACTCCTCATCTACTTGTTCATTTACCTAAAAAGCATCACACGTGTTTCTTCACACAGGGTGATCGCTGCAGTTTGCAAGAGCTTCAGCTCAGCTCATCAATCCCTACTTTGGAAGGCAGGGGGGTTAGAGTAGGAAAGGGAGGTTATATGACCAAACTGGAACTGCCCACAGCCTACAGGCTATGAGAAAGCAATGCCTAACCACGGTAGAAAGGCTGATGTGGGAAACTAGGAAAGCACAACACTATAACTGAAAACATACAAAAGAAAATTAGGGTAAGAGAATTTATAGTTACCACCAGGAAGAAATCCTTAGAGTGCAAAACTGATTCAACTTGAAATCAAAGAAGATGGAAGTTCACAAGGATGCAGAAGACAACAGGCAATACATGATTAAAGAAAACAAAGCAAACACATTGACTCTGAGGATGTAGAGATGAAACATCCCCAAGGCTCTGGTGTGGAGGGCTTGCACCTGCTAGCAGTGCTGTTTGGGGAGGTTCTGGCAACTTTAGGACATAGGGCATTAGTTTAGGACATAAGACATCACTGGGAAACGTCCTTGAGAGCTATATCTTGCCTTCCTATGTACCTTGTCCCTCTAGCAGCCTCCTGTCCACCATGAACTGAGTTGCCTCTATTTACCTGATGTTCTGCCTTGGCACAGGTCCAGAACCACCAGAACCAAGGACTAAGGACTGACCCTGAAAGCACGAGCCAAATGAGGTTTTCCTCCTTTATGCTAAATGTGTTGTCACAGCAATGCCAAGGATGGGTTTTCAGATCTGACGAGATAACAGCATCTCTACTCATTAGCACAGTCTTACAGGCATTTTCTGGGTCTAAGAAAATGAATACCATTGCTGCAGGAGGAGCAGACTCAGGAGGAAGGCCAAGCAGAGAGCTTCCACTGTCAGCATCCTCTTCAAAGAGAAGTGAGGTTCTCTGTGTCTTCTTTTGGCTAAATAAACAAACAGAAGATCAACTTCAGGAAAAATACAATTTAAAAACAAAAGCACTGGGGGCTGGAGATATGGCTCAGTGGTTAAGAGCACTGTCTACCCTTCCAAAGGACCCGGGTTCAATTCCCAGCACCCAAATGGCAGCTTACAAGTATCTGTGATTCCAGTTCCAAGGGATCTGACACCCTTATATCAATGCACATAAAATAAAATAAAAAACAAAACAAAAAATCAAAAGCACTGCTCTTTTTTCGCTACATCCACAGTAACTACTCCCACCATTTTTTGATTTTGTACAGCTTGAAGTGGGTGATTTGAAAAGCCTTTGGATAGAGACAATCTGATCTTACAGGCAGCAGCCTCTGCCTATCACTCTAACGTAGAAGAGCCCAGACCTGCTCATGAAGCCTTGTCAGTCACTTTCCACATGAAGAGGCTTACATCTGAAAGGCACACTGCACTCCTGGCTGTCACAATTGCCACCTCCTCTAGCAGAGAATGAACGAAGAGTACCTATGGCTACGCTCAGCATGGCCAGGAAGGCAGCTGAGAGACCACAGAGCCAGAGTCAGCTTTTGTGATGTAACCACCTTTTCCACTTTCTACTTCTTCAATTCAGAGAAGCTTTAATGGGATATAATTTACACAATTAAATCATCCCCTTTAAAATACACATCTCAAGAATCTTTAGCATTTGAGATCTGAACTCTATCACCACAGTCTAACATTTTTATTACCTCAAGAAGAAACTCATGCCCACTAGCAGTTAACTCCCCATTCCCTTTTCCCCTTAACCCCTGGCAACCACCAACCTCCTCCCTCTCTCTGGATTGACAGGCTCTGGACATAAATAGAATCATTCATTCTGTGATCATATGTGACTGACTCCTTCACTTAATATATTTTCTAGGCTAATTCATACCTTATCATATATCAGCATTTTATCCCTATTTATTCAGCAATATTTGTGAATATCCACAATATTTTGTTTATCTACTCATCATCTGATAGACACTTAGGTCGTTTCTGGGTATTTATGGATTAATACTACAATGGACATTTTTGCATAAGTTTTATCTGAGCATGGTTCCATCTGTCTTAGTTTTATACCAAAGAGTTAAATTACTGCATCACATGGTAACTCAGGCTTAACATTCTGAAGGAACACCAAAACCATTTTCCAGTGTGACTACACCATTTTATATTGATCCACATCTTTACTTATACTCATCTGTACGAGAGCTTTTTGAGATCTGATCATATCTATGAATTACTTTCTACACACAACATTTTATAGACATCTTCAAGAGCAATGGAAGGTATAAAGAATCTAAGACAGCAAGCATTACTGGAAGCCAAGAATGGTGTGGCTGGCACCAAGACCTACAGATGAGACATGTCTCAGGTCATCAGGCTCATGGCAGTGTGTGTGGTAGGGCACGCGTGTACTGAGAATGCTCAACCACAGCAGAGCTACAGAGGGGCGGGGAAGGCAAAGCCACACCCAGGCTCCAGTTCCTCTCTTATGTCTGGATTACAGGAGGCTCTTAACACAGAGAACTCACAGGACTCCTGATAGCAGCTGTCAGAAAAGAAAGAAGAGCATCCCAGGAAAAAAATAATAAAAATGGGAGACGGAAGATGGATGTGGTAGCACACACTTGTGAGCCCAGCACTCGGGGAGGCAGGGGCGGCAAATCTCTGAATTCCAGGCCAGCCTGGTCTACACAAAGCAAGTCCAGGACAGCCAAGGCTACACAGAGAAACCCTATCTGAAAAAACCCAAAGAGAGAGGCAGAGGGATAGAGGGAGGGAGAGGGTGAAGAGGTAGAGGGAGGATAGGGAGAGAGGGAAGAGAAGGAGGAGAGGGAGAGAAGGGGGAAGGAGGGAGGGAGGGAGGGAGGGAGGGAGAGAAAATGCATGTGAAGTATTCCCTTGCACTGTGATGAATGCTGCCCAGGTACCAGCTACAGCATGAGGCACTTCAATTATGAGTGCATGATTATCTCAATAGACCAATAAGAGATGATAAATCTGAGGCCTAGAGAAATTAGGAAACTTGACCAAAGTTATTCCTATAGGAACTGTAGAGCCAGAATTTAAAACCATATTAGGATTTCAGACATTCTAATCCATTTATGAAAGCCACCACCAAATTCACATTATTTCCACATTCAATGGACTACTGCCTTTCTGCCACCGTTCAGCTGAGCTGTGAAGTAATCATTTACAGCTTGCCAGAAGAAAAAGGTTGAATAAGGGAGTTACTCAGAATACACAGCCATCCAGGCAGCGCACAGAGCATGGCCCATGTCACTCTCCATAAGCCACCAGCTTCAGCTCAGACAATCACCTGGACCAGAAGGCAGGTCAGTAAGTGCTGGCAATCTACCCCTAATATTATGGTATGTTTTCAACTTTCAGGATTTCTATTAAAATAACAGAGTTTTAAGTAACCTTCTGTAGGGTATCGCTAAGGGATCAGGGAGACATAAAAGATAATGCCTAAGAGAAAAAAACTGTTTCAAAATTAATAAAATGTCAGAGTGAAAAATTCAAGGCAAACTTCCCCATGGCCCCGTCTGTGTGTGTGACAATGAGGCACCAACCACCAGCCGCAGAAACACGTCTCACACAAAACCTTTCCCTCTACTTGTCAAGATCTCACCTGTCCTTGGCAATAGCAAACAGATCAGCTTCATCATCGTCCTCTTCAAACAGGTTGGTCTTCTTCACAGCTTTCGCGTCTTGGCCTTGGGTGGTCCCTGAGTCCCACAGTTCTCCTTTGGACTTACTGTCAGGTGCTAACTTGGTACGTGAATCAGCAATATTCCACTGGTCCTTAAAACACAAACCACGCATTAAAAATCCACAGAGCAGTGCTGACAAAATGGCTAGGTGGGAAAAAGCATTCACTACGTAAGCATGAGGACCTGAGTTCCAATCTCCAGATCCCATATTTAAAGGACTGAGATATGGCCACAAATGCCAGTGTCCTCAGCATTGGGGTCAGAGATAGGTGGATCCCAGCAGCACCCTCAGCCTAGCCAAACCTCATACAGACATGAGCAAGCCCCACCCCTCCACTTACCACACATGCTCATATGTGCGTGTGCACTAGAGCTCTCTCTCCCTCCCCCCCCCACCACACACACGGAGCTGGAGCATAGCTTAGTGGTAGAGACATATATTATCTAGTGGCTAACTGGGATATGGAACATAACTAAATAAGTTTATTCTCTGTTAAGTTACAATCTAAGAATCAAACATACTCAAAGAAAAGTCACATGTTTGAACAGCTGGGTTCTGGACTACACACACTTTCTCTCTAATGCTTCCTCCAAGTGTGTTCATATTTCTCTCTGCTATGACACTGTCTCATGTAAGGACAAAAGAATCTGTCTATTTTTAAAAATCAAAATTAATTATACCAGGGATAAACAAAGAAATGTAATAAGTAAAATTTACTTTTTAAAGTAAAATCCTAAAGCAAAGGAAGAGGGTCAACAGGACAGAGAAGGGGACAAGACAAAGTCACGGGGAATGACGTTCAAATATATTATGTGTATGTATGAAACTGTAATTAATAAAGGCTTGTGGTTGAGAACTGATCCTCTAAGCAGCCATGTTTAGCAATGGTTACAGAGCTTTAAAAAATATTCCAGTAAGAAGGCCACACCTACAACTAATATTCTTAAAGTCCCCCAAGTGTTCCCAGAGGGAGCCAAGCAGCGAATACTAGAACCCTGGTCACCTTTATTCTTTTCTTTTTGCTGACCAGCTCTGGCTAGGTTTGTTTTTTTCCTGACGCCACTATGATGGGAAGAATTCCACAAAGAAATGATAACAAATGATGCTTTAAAAAAAAAAAATGAGGGCTGGGTAGGTGGTACAAGAGGATAAGAGCAGCTAAACAAATACGAGGACCTGAGTTCAAATCCCTACACCCACATTAGAAACGCTGGACACTGCCATGCATGGGCTGGGCTGGAGGGGATGGAGACTTGAGATTACCAGGGTCTGCTGGCCACCAGCCCAGCTCTGGTTCAGTGAAAGACTGTCTCAAAGAACAAGGAAAAGAGTGGGACATCAGGCATCCTCCCCTGGCTGCTGGGAAGGCTCATCTGTATACATGTGCTCAGAAACTGCAAATATATAATACACACACACACACACACACAACACTCACATACACATACAACACACACAACACATACAACACAACACACACACACACACACACAAAGTACAGAATAGAAAGTCCATAATAAATTTATACATTTAAGCTGAAAACATAAATTAAGTCTTTTTAAGTTGCTTTCTTTTTTTATATTTCCTTTTTAATTTTTTAAATTTTTCTTTTAAATATATATTTATATTATTACACATATATACAGTAAACTGCCTATGCCAAGAACAACCATGAAACAATCAGGAACTATGTTACATTCATAGTGTTTTGGCTATTTGTATTTGGCAACCTTGAAGAAAACATCTTTCCTATCTTGATGCATCTAAAATTCTGATTAAGCTGCTTTCTATAAAAACTATTTAATTACAATTTGTCTATAACCCAGTGCCCTCCTAATATCCCTATGATAAAACAGCAAACATTACACAGGAAAATGTTTTTGTTGTTTGTTTTTTTGTTTTTGGTTTTTTGGTTTTTCGGGACAGGGTCTCTCTGTTAGCCTTGGCTGTCCTAGACTCGCTTTGTAGACCAGGCTGGCCTCAAACTCACAGAGATCAGCCTGCCTCTGCCTCCCAAGTGCTAGAATTAAAGGTGTGTGCCACCACATGCAGCTAGGAAAACTATTTTTAACAGCTTAAATTTCTTTCTTTCCTTTGAGAAGGGGTTCCAAGTAACCCAGGCTGGCTTAGGTCACTAGGTAGCTCGGGATAACTTTGAACTTCCGGTCCTCCTGTCTGCTCCTCTCAAGTACCAGGAATACAGACAGAGCTTGGGACTGAGCACACTAGGTGTGCTGGCTTGTTTCATGACAACTTGACACATGCTAGAGTCCTTTTCAAAAAAGGAACATCAATTGAGAAAATACCCCTAGCAGGTCAGCCGGTGGGGCATTTTCTTGATTAATAACTGGCACAGGAGGCCACAGCTCACTGTAGGCAGTGCCATCCCTCGGCTGGGGGTCCTGGGTTCTATAAGAAAGCAGGCTGAGCGAACCATGAGGAACAAGCTAGTCCAATGCCCTCCTCCATGGCCTCTGCCTCAGCTCTTACCTCCAGGTTCCTACTTTGAATCCCTGCCCTGTCTTCCCACAGTGATGGACTACTACATGAAATGGTGAGCTAAAATGAATCCTTTCCTTTCCAGGCTGCTTTTGGTCACAGCAATAGAAACCCTATGTGAAGACACTAGGCAAGTACTTTACCAACTGGCACTGGGCTACAACCCCAGCTCCTGTAACAGCTTTTGATTTTTTTAATTATTATTTTCCTGTGATGGGCATAGACTCGGGGCCTTGCTCATGAATGTGTGCACCGCTAAGCTGCACCCCCTGTGCCAGGAGACCTTTAATACTCAGGGCACTACGTTTTATTATGTTGATCGCTTCTCAGCCTTTAAGATAAGCTGTAAATCTAAGTCTCGTTTACACTTACACTTATGGTCTTCTGCTCAGCTAAGCCTGAATAATGATTAAGATACTATTCACTTTGCTTTGTATCCCAATTATATATTCACCACCTTATAGAAAAGGAGTTGAATTTACACAGGCCACTCCTATCAAGTCTACTGTAATTCGAGCTTAACCAAGCAGGCCTTAAGAAGGCAATACACAGGTGGATGGGCCCTGAACACGTTACCCTCTAAGTATGGCACCTCAGCAATGAAGAAAACAGAGGCGTCAAGTCCTCTCTCACCTTCTTGCCCTTTCTCCTAACAGTAGAACAACACAGACCTCTGCTGTGAAGCAGACCAATGCTATCCTCCTGGTTCCTGAAGCAAAGGTGGCCCCATTGCTGAAGACACAGAGCAAAAAAGCAGATCTTGCTAAACCCTTTCAGCTTACCACTGCAGACTAGATTCAATCCCATCATGCTTCTCCCCAACTCTTTGATCTTTGTCATACTTAGCAAAACATACCCACAGGTCCCTTATCACCTAAAATGTACATTAAATGTGAAGCTTTTCCTTGATATTTTTTACTACAGAGCTTCAGCCATGAACCTTGTGGTGGAAGGCCATATTGACTCCATTTTGAAAGTATTAATGTTTAACACATTACATTAACCATCTTTTCTTTAAAAGATACAATCTTGAGCTGGTCACGGTGGCACACACCTGTAATCCTAGTACTCGGGGAGGCAAAGGCAGAGGCAGGCAGATCTCCGTGAGTCTGAGGCCAGCCTGGTCTACAGAGTGAGTCCAAGACAGCAAGGGCTACACAGACAAACAAATCTTGTCTTGAGAAACAAAAACAAAAACAAAAAACCAGATGCAATCTTATAAAGACCATCATCTTTCAGTGACTAAGCTGCAGTGGGGACACAACAGTGAGCACAGGCTCAGGATGGCGCTCATTCTTCCTCATCCCCTCCACACCTCACATGTGGCAAACCTTAACCTACCTCCTCATCACTGCTGAACAACAAGGCAGACGCTTTCTTTTGGGGCTGCTCTGAGGGTTTTGGTTTCTCTTGACTCTGAGGCTGTAGAGATGAAGTCTGCTTCTTAGCTGCTGTAATCCCAAAAAGACTGTCCTAAAAGGATAAATGGTAGCAAAGTATAAAGAGGTATCACAACTCATCCAAGTAAGACATGTCAAGCGAGCCATTCTCCGACAAGGTGCAGAGTATAACATGTGCGGGGGAAACAATCACAAAATACCTGCACACCTCCGTCTACAACCTCTCTGAATTACAAACCCTATCTATCATCCACAAAAGGAAACAAGATGACCATGGAATTCTTTTAATTAAGAAAATGTTTACAGCACTCAGGAAGCAGAGGCAGGTGGATTGCTACGAGTTTGAGGCCAGCCTGGTTTACAAATCAAGTCACAGAGAGACCCTATCTCAAAAAAAAAAAAAAGAAAGAAAGACAGAAAAGGTTTAATTATTATTGTGTATGCATGTGTAATGTGTACACAGGGGTATGTGAATGCATGTATAATGTGTACACAGGGTATGTGAATGCATGTGTAATGTGTACACAGGGGTATGTGAATGGGGTACAGTGTACGTGTATAGGTCAGGGGACGACTTCCAGGAGTTACAATAGAGCCTGAGCCAGAGCTTGAAAAAACAAAAGCAACAAAAGAAGGTCAAGATTACAGAAACACCCGGAAGTCCCCCTTCCCAGGCAACCTGTGGGCATGAGAGCCTTGGCAGCAGCCAAAAATCATACATCTCTTTCTAAGAATTAGACACTGGATTAATGACTAAACAGAGTTTTCACAGATAAGAACGTTTATTTACAGTTAATTTATAATAACAAATACAAAGGTATGGAACGCTAAGGAAATTCAATGACATTTATAAATTCTCATACATTCAAGTACTCTGAAAGTATTTACTATGTAGCAAATATGGTGGTGTATGCCTATGATCATAGGATCCATGAAGCCAAGGGAGCAAGAATGTAACTTTGAAGCCAGCCTAGGCTACACGGTGAGTCACAGAGCAGACTGGACCACCCATGAGATCCGGCTACCACTCCCAATGCCACTAGAAATTCTACCATATAGCCACTTTCAATAAGGTAATTGAACAAAACCATTAGAAGTGCCAAGTTTGGTTTATGATGCAAATGGTTTATATACTATAGCAGCGGACAGTCCTGAGCCAAAAACCAATGGAGGTCTTTAAGTCAAGCCTAGTAAGGTAGAAAAAGACTACAAGAATAACATGCTAGAGTCCAGTGAGATGCTACTGACAACATCATTTACCATGCCCTTAAACCCCGTACCAACCACTGTGCAAAGATGTGGCATTTGTTTTGGTGGCTACAATCAACCTAGTGACCTTTAACCCATAGAAGATGGAGAGGTGCTAAGGTATCCGCAGTAATGGAGCTGAGTATAGAACCACAGCTACACGGACCAACCACTGCACAATACTACATAAAAGTTCGAATTTGGGTCCTTTTTCCTCTTACTTTTCTTTGCCACCCCACTCTCTATAACCAGAGTGAGAAAGAAATGTAAGCCAAACATGGCTGCTTCCTCTCCAACTGCCACTTTAGCAAAGATATTCTTATAGATCATAGGTATAAGAGCTCCACCCTCTCCAAAGAGTATTAAAAAACGAAACCTATTTGGCTTTCCCCAATAATTGAGTCAAGATTTTAATGTCCCAATTGTATTACTGGGAAAACTTGGGGTCACCAAGTGACAAGACACAAGTAACCAGAAGCTTCTCTACCCATCACTCTTTTCTACTGTATGCCACTCTGCTATAAACCCATCAAAAAACAAAACAAAACAAAACAAAAAAAACCCAAACCACTTCTACTGGTCTAGGTGAATTATTATCTGGTGCTGCAATAACAATTCGTACCTCTTCATCTTCATCACCAAAAAGAGAGACTGATGTGGGGGGATGGCTGGACAGAAGTGATGCACTTTTTGGCTTACTTGAATTTTGAGAAGAAAACAAATCCTGTTGAATCAAAATCAAAGCTGCTGGTTAGCCACATCTATCAGCTTTAATATCTGGTCAGCACAAAACACTAGACTAGACTATAACAGCTTTGTGTGACTAGATTTGGGGCCACACCATCTGCCCTTGGTGTGTGTGGTACAAAGAGAAAAGGAAAGATATTTCAGGTAGTCTCTTTGTAGCCTGAGGGCAACCATATTCCCATCTGAAGGATGGAAGGCAGGATGACATTTCCCAGTCAGCCCTGCCATGCAAACAAAAGGCCTTCTTTGTCCGAAGTAGTAACAAGAATACAAATTCTACCATAAAATAAGCTGGATTTGCAAAATGCTAGGCCTATGGGTAACTCTGTTGTTAAGATCTTTCTCCCCACAGAGTATTTTACATCTTTTAAATAAATACAAATTAAATTCCCATCTTAAAAGGCTGTGCTTAGCAGTTAACGAAGTACTAGGGTATGTGCCTGAAAGCGGCTACTTTTCTACCTGAACTGTAACTATGAAATGTTGCAAAGGATCTGGGGAGCTCTGAAGGGGTCCTCAGATTCTGATGGACGTCAGCTCAGGCCACGAGAGCACTCTGCAACCTGAGCATCCTGAACTAGAAACCTCAACCAGGACAGCCTGTCCCCTGCGCAGAGCAAATTAGTATAAGAGCCAGATAATTAAATAGGACAAGAACAGCTTCCAGGACCTCTTTGGACACTACCTTTTATTATATAATCAGCATCTACCACTCATCAGATACAAAGCTAATGAGTTCACTGACCTAAAGAGAATTCTTAGCACACTGGTTTACACCTGGGTCCATAAGTCCCAGTGGTTTGTTTACAAAGAGGCTCCAGTGTCCCACGTCCCTCCTGAATTTTACACCCTGACAAATGGGCTCGCTGTCTTAAGAATATCAATGCAATTCAACCAAAGAACAAAAAACACTTTCAACATTGCAATTTCAGACCTTGGTGGCAACAGGGAGGAAACACACACACACACACACACACACACACACACACACACACACACACACACACACTTCTATTACCTCAAAGATGCCCCCAAATTTTTTTTGTAAAACAAGTTTCCTGCCCACATTTGAGACAGAATAGCACAAAGGATCATTCCTTCCAGTTCAATATTTATGCCCTGGGTTGCCTTACGTCACCTCTCTTTGCCTAACAATTCTAACTGTTCACTAAAAACCATTTACTCTATGATGGTATCCATGAGGCAAAGTCTTGGGTAGTGGCTTTAAAACAAGCCTCCAGTTTAGTAAACCCTATCATCAAGAACTAAAGTTGGGGAACTGACCTGACAGTTCCCCATGACAAAGTGCTGGCCTAGCATACATGGTCAATCCCCACTCAGTCTCTGCCCCCCTGCCCCCACATTCAATGAAATCTGTGTCCTATCCCTAGCCCATCAACACATGCAGAAGGAACAGCATTGATTTGTGCAATGGCTAATCTTGGTCCTCATTTGACACACCAAGGAAGACAGGCCCTCAATTGAGTACCTGCCTTCATCAGACTAGACTGTGGGGTATTTTCTTGATGCTAATTCATGTAGGATGACCCTGTCCACTGTGGGCAGGGCCCTCTCTGGGCAGGTGGGCCTGGGTTGGGTAGAAAGCTGGCTGAGCACAAGCAGGCGAGTCAGCCAGTGAAGAACATTTCTCCTTGATCTCTGCTCCAGTTTCCTACTCAAGTCCCTGCCTTGGCTTCCCTCAGTGACGGATAGCCTGTAACATGAAATGCGCCCTCTCCTCCCCAAGTTTTCATCAGTGTTTTGTCACAGCCACAGAAAAACTACCTAGGAAAACTCCCATGACTAGGATAAAAAAGGCATCATAGTCTGTGCCTGACCCTCTCAGGAGCAGACATAGGCCCCACTTCCTCCAGCGACCATGCTTACAGGCCCAGAACACAGGGACAGGGCCCAAGCTGCCTGAGGCTTTCCACCCACAGCCTGTCATCTGGCACTAGAAACAAAAGGGGAAAGCTGTGCTGAATATGTATCACAATGGGAACAAAGTCACTAAAAAGTCACATTGCCACTAAGGGAAGCAGCAGGCTGATTTTTTCCCCCTCAGATATGTAGCTCATCACAATTGTGAGCCAACAATCTTAAATGTAAGCCTGTTGAAGGAAATGCAAGGGATTCAAACCCAGAAGTCTAAGGTACTGTGTATCTATTGTTTTCTGAAGATCACAGACTTTCAAGAAAATGCAGGGAGGGCCTTGTATATGCTAGCCAGGCATTTTATACCACTGAATTATATATATCCTCAGCCCAAGATATCATTTTCAAAATAAGAACTGAACTATTTAATAAAGTCTTAAATCTCTGCAGACAGACTAATCAGAAAGTTACTGGTGTGCATCTACAGATGAACATCCAGCACTAAGGAAAGAATTCCATACCTCAGAGTCTTCTTCATCTGAAAACAAACCTTTCTGAGTCTTTGTTTCTGACACAAGCTTCAGACTTTTGCTGGAAGGTAAGGTGATCTAATTGGATCCCCACCATAAAAGAAGGAAAAAGAAAATATACAATTAGCAAGTAAGAGACATGGAAAGAAGTTCACTCACTTGTTCAGAAAATGTGCCCAGCCTCCACTATGAGAAGGCACCAAGCCAAGTACCAAGGGACTAAATATGCCTGGGATGTTCCTTTATATAAAGTTTATTCGAAGGTTTTATACAGAAGGACCATGGCAAAGAATTTAACTGGTATAAATTAGGCAACAGAGAAGAAACAGTATCACTAGAAAAAAAGTTTCTCAGATTTGATGAGGTCCCAGAACAGTGGGATGATGCAAACAAGAAAAAGCACAGGGCACATCTCGTATACACAGGAACATGTACTGTCACACAGGGCACATCTCATGTACACAGGAGCACATACTGTCACACAGGGCACATCTCATGTGCAGAGGAACATGTTCTGTCACACAGGGCACATCTTATTTACAGAGGAACATGTACTGTCACACAGGGCACATCCCGTGTACATAGGAACATGTATTGTCACACAGAGCACATCTCGTGTACAGAGAAGCATGTACAGTCACACAGGGCACAAAAGTGACAGACAGCAGGGCAAGCTGGTCAAGGGACCAAGACGGTCTAGAATGCTGACATTTTGGTAATTGTGGGGGCAAAACAAGAATGTGACGCAATGAGGCATGTGTGATGGCTCCCTTCATTGTCATCTTGATTACATCTTGAATTAACTAGAACTCAAGTGGCAGGGCACACCTGTGAGGAACATTTTTCCTAATTACATCATTTGAAATGGAAAACCTACTTTTAATCAGGATCTTCTGAAGTGGAAAGATACAACTTTAATTCAGACCTTTTGATGTGATAAGACCCATCTTTGATCTGGGCCTCACCTTCTGCTGGCAGCCTTTATAAAGGACAAGAAAAAATCTTGCGCTCTCTCTGCTTGCTTGCTCCCGCTCTCACTAGCAACTCCATTCCTTCACTGGTAATAGAGCTTATTTCTTCAGGATTCTAGTATATGTTGAAGACAGGCTGAAACATCCAGCCTGGCAGACTGAATCACTACTGTATTCTTGGACCTTCCGTTGATAAACATCCATTGTTGGACTAGCTGAACCACAGCCTATAAGCTAGTCTCATAAGTCCCCATTATAAATAAATAAATATGTATATATATATATATATACATATATACAAGAGCACACACACACAGTAAAGAAAGAAAAAACCTATATAGGACATCTGTGGGACATGATGTCTCACAGAAAAAAGCAGAATACATGTTAGACTATGTATGAAATTATTTTAAATTAGTATTATGTTGGATATGGTTTTATAAAAGAAATATTAGGACAAACTAGAGACTTGTGAATGCAGACTATCATTAAATTCTTCTATAGAGTTACTGCCAACCCCTGGCCAGTGACAACAGCATTTGGTCGTAACAGTTTTCCAAGCACTGCCCAATAAAACATGTAGGGTGGTAAAACATCATAATGACTACAAATTACTTGCAAATAGTTCTGAAAACAGAGCTTCAGACACATATTTGGAAAATCCTCACTAATCTCACAAATCCTCAAAAAATCTGATTGGCAGTTATTTGGAGTTTCATGTTTTCTTTCAGGTTTTTAAATATAAACATGGTGGCTATTCTTGACACCAACTTGGCACATCTGGGAAGCAGGAAACTCAACTGAAGTACTGCTTCCATCAGAATGACCTGTGGGCCTGTCTGTCAGGCGTTTGCTTGGTTGCTAACTGATGTAAGAAGGCCTGGCCTACTGAGGGTAGTGCCATCTCTGGGCAGGTAGGCCTGGGCTATATGAGAAAGGGAGTTGAGCAAGCCAGCAAATGCAAGTCAGTAAGCACCATTCTTCCACAGTCTCCCCTTGAGTTCTTTCCTTGGCGTCCCTCAGGGATGTTCTACAATTTGTAAAATTAAACCTTTTCCTCCCCTAAGTTGCTTTGGTCAGTGTTTATTACAGCAACAAAAAGCAAACTGGGACAATAAACATGAAAGAGAAATAACTCTCCATTCCTCTCAGATCCAGATAAATTGCTTCTGTAAGTTGCAGGCCAATATCCCACAATCCACTTCTACTCACCGTTTTATCTGCCCTTGTTTTGTTTTGATCGGTCTGACTCATGGAAGATTCTGGCAAAGCTGCTGCTTTTTCATTGAACAGATCTCCTTCCTCATCATCAAAGATAATGGCAGTGGACTTGATTTTGTCTTTAAAAAAGAAAACCATAGCATAAAATTACACCAAGGTCAAAATCCTACTGAAAAATTCACACACACACACACACACACACACACAATCCTGCTGAAAAATTCACACACACACACACACACAAAATCCTACTGAAAAATTCACACACATACACACATACACACACAAAGGCATGGGCACAATTATTCTCTCCCTAAAATACAAAGCAAATGGAACGTACTCTTCCTTTAATATTGCTCCTTTTCATTTTCCCTGCAGTTCTGAGGACTGACTAAGGAGGGCTGCGTGTCAGTGCAATCTCTGCCACTGACCCACTCCCTAGTTCTACTGCCTTGGTATTCAGAGAGCAACGGGAGTTCAAATAAAGCAAGACAGACACTAACCATCTGAAAGAACCCATCTCCAAACAGAAGCAGCCTATGCTAAATGCATCCAAGACACGATTAAAAATAAAGATCACTTTAAAGGGCCAAAAGGTCATTACTTCTAGGAATGAGATGTGAAGGTTGACTTGTGTTTTCATTAAAAACCAACTGTACAGAAACAGATGAATGCAAATGCTAGAATGCCTTATCTTCACCTGCCCACCCAGACACGACAGACAGAGGAGCTTGGTATACACACTTCTAAATCTCCCAGTACTTCACGAATTAGTGTCAGTTATTGATAAGACTATAAATTTTAAATAATCTGGGAGACATCTGTATTTTCCATTTAATGTAGAGAAAATATTCCCAAGCAAAAAAGTAAATGCCTCCTTCTTTTTACAAGATTTATTGTTTATGTGGTTACATGTGTGCACGCTCACGTATGGGGGGTGTGTGCACCTGTGCATGTACACAGAAGTCAGAAAGTGCCTGGTGTCCTATCACTGTCCACCTACTCCCTTGAGGTGAAGTCTCTCCCTGAACTTGGCTGGGCTTATGCTTTCTCTCCTGGGCTGGAAGGCAGCAAACCCTAGTGATGCTATCTCTGCCCCTTCCCTGCTGCAGGTCCAGGCTTGTGACATGGGTGCTGGGATCAGAACTCTGCTCCCAGAATGTCCCTCCAGCTGCTCAGTCTTTTCAACAGTTTTACAAAGATACACTAAATAGAAAGAACACAGCTCCCATGACTCAGGAAAACCAGAGTGGTCCCCTACTTTTTGTTCCCCAAGCCTAGCCACGTGTCAGTGAATAAGACGTAAGAAGGACTTCAATGCAGACTTCAGAGGGAGGGGAGCAGCAGCAGGCCAAGGATAATCTGCGCGCTCTGGCAGAGAGGAGGAGCTGGGAACGAGGCAGCCAGCATGCGCTGCTCTGTTCATGTGGCTACCGAGAGCTGCTAGAAGTAGGACTGAATTTCTGTCTGTAATTCGAAAGGCAGAGGCAGAAACTTTGAGAAAAGAACATAGAAGAAATTCAGCTCTCTATAAAGAAGACAACCCTAGGAATTAATTTCCAAAGAAGGAAAGATTGGACCATTAGGGGCCCCCAAGGTTGTGGCATGATCTAAGTGAAGACAAGACAATGACAGCAATGCTCCGGCAGGCATTCTGGAACCACAAGAGACACTGAATGTGAAGAACTGTGTCCCCTGAAGTTCAATGTTGTTCTCTAAGTTCCAAGAATTAGGCTGAAAGTGGTACCAGTCTTGGAAGGCTTGCTACAAGATGGCACAAACAGGTCGTTATCATCATCATCAAAGAGGCTGGCAGGAGTTGGCAGATGTGGGCTTTTCCCTGGAGTGGGCTGCTCATGTTTCTGGAACTCCTTCAGTGCTGGGGCAGAGGCCGACCCAGACACATCAGCATACCCTGTGGATGGAAAGACAGTCAGAGCTGGGAGCCGAGTGAGCCTCCTGACCCAGCACCACTCATGAGTTAGGTTCATCCACAACACACCGAGAAAATGAACCCACCCTTGTGTTAGTGCTGCCTGGCCACTCAAGCCACTGCCCTGATCCTCTCCCTCCTTCCCCACTTCCTCTAGCTGTTAGTCATATCTGTTCCTCCCCTTCTTCCCTCTCCTTCTTTTCCTCTCCCCTTTCCCCCACACCTGCAGTCTTCTGCAGTGCTGGAGAGGAAACCATGGCTGTGCACATACTACACAAGTGCTCCACCACTGTGACATCCAGAGCCCCAAAGCCTCTGAACTCAAACAGAGTGTGAGGTCAGATCATCAGTGAGCAAGCTCTAGTTATAAACACCCAAGTGCCCTCTCAGCTCCCTAGCCAGTCCTTATAAAAAGATGACAAGATGAAATTTGTACAGTTCTTAAGAAAGAGCACTGGGGTGATTGCTCAGCAGGTAAGTGCTTGTTCTGGAAACATGGGGACCTCAGTTCAAATGCTCAGAACTCACAAAAAAACAGGGTATGGCTGGTCCATGTGCCAGGAACCTCAACGCTGGCACAGGGGTTAGGAGGCTCTCTGGGGCTTACTGGCCACCAGCCTAGTTCCAGGCTCAGCATGAGACCCAGTCTCAAGGGAATATGGATGGGAGTGCTAGAGCAAGACATTTGCCATCTTCCCTCTGGACACACAGGCACACATGCATACAATATATACACACAAAAAATAAACCTTGTTACCTAAAAGTACAGAAACAGCCCCTGCTGGGATCTTCTTTCCAGGCTTGGGGGAAGGAAACTCTAGAATAAGAAAAAAGGTCAATCATTTCACCAGATTTGCTGAGCATAGTAGGACATACCTGCAATCACAAGACTTGAGAAGTTGAGGCAGGAGAATGGTTGTGTATCAAGAACAGCTCAGGGCTACATGGTAAGCACCAGACCAACCAGGACCTCACAGCAAAACTGCCTCAAAAATAACAAGAGCCGCCCCTACTCTGGATCCATGAACTGTGGCACAGGCTCAAATAGGTTTTGTTTGTTTCTTTCTTTGTTTTAAGGACAATTTTTTCTAAATAACCCATTTAAAAATGATTGAGTTCTTTTTAACTTTTACTGATAACAAAAGCCTTTCTCTTAGAATTAACACAGTCTAGATTATTACTCCCATGCAAGATGCACTGAGCTTAAGCAGCAGCAAGGAGGATACCTGGGGGAGCCAGCAACAGAGCAAGCAAGGGCTTTTAAGTTAGGTTGAAAGCTATCCTTTCCAGCTCACTGAGATGAACTAGTGAAAGGGAACAGCAAAAACCTGACAAATAGTTGTGAAGAAAATAAACCAAAAGCAGCGAGGAAAACAAGACAAGTGAGCTGACACGAAACAAGACAAGGACAGCCTCAATGCATCACGCAGGATGCTGTCATTTAGAACAATTTACTCCCAGTGTCTAAAAGAACTCCTTTAAATCTAATGGAATAAAAATTATAGCCTTTTTTAGAAGTTCTTATAAAAAAATTCTGATGAATGCCACCTTGAGGAATAATTGATGACCAATGGCTATACTCAACACAATGTTCCCTTGAATTAAATGTCACTATAGTAAAGCTAGCCTCAACAGAGCTAACAAATACTTTCCCTTTTTTACTTTTTTTTAAAATCATCTCTAAAAGGCAAATGCATGATACGGATCTGAAGATGGTATGCTGTCTGTTTCTAAGACAGAAATTGGCAAAGACAAACTCTCTTCAACCATTTCAAGGCAAAAACAGCTTTGGCTTAACAGAAATAAAGCTTTGGCTGTTCTTCTCTTTAGAACACATTTGCTAGGGAGGTTTTTGTCAACCTGATATAAGCATGATTGGTCTAGAGAGAGCAACTCTCAGTTGAGAAACTTCTCCACAGACTGGCCTGTAGTAAGTCTGTGCAGCCCACTGAATACAGTGCCAACCCTTGGTTAGATGGCCCTGGGAGAGAGAAAACACCTATGAGCCTGGAAAACAAGCCAGGATGACAGACTATATGCTGCAAAGATGTCGTGAACCCTGTCCTCCCCAAACTGCTTTTGGCCATGGTGTTTACCACAGGAACAGAAAGCAAACTAGGACACCATGCAAGGCAAAGCATTCGTTCCAAGCCTACCTTCACTAACAGGAGCATGTGCTCGCCGATCCTGGGAGGGCTCCCTGAAGAGGTCACTCTGGTTGTGATAAAGCATGGGGAAAATTTTAAAATGCAGAGGTAAACAAGATGCACTGAAAGATTTCTGAAAAGCCTTCTATACTTTGAAGCTACATGTTTACCGTCCTGCCAAAGAATTAGTCGCAAAGGGCAGACTAGAACAAATGAACTTAATTTGGGCCTGTCAGGAATTAAATAAAAAGATGGAGGAGAACAACATATCACTAACTCAGGTAAATTATCCACTATTGATACCCTCGACACCAGGGACAATAGGACACCACGATATAGAGCGTTTCTCACTCTACAGCCCTGACTTCAACATGTCCCCATATATAAACAGAGGAACTAACAGGAAGCTACTGTTCTCAAACAAAAGCATGGACTCCTTCCTTGCACACTCGGTAACACAAATACAAAGAGCTTTGTTTGTTCATTTTCTCACTCACCTCATCTTCATCATCAAAAAGTCCCTGCCCTTCACTGAACAGACCACCTCGCGAGCCAAATGGCGAGAAGTCCTCATCGGTCAACTTGGGGGGTGGGAACAAGACGTCTTCTTCATCTGTCAGAAAGTAATGTACAGGAGTGTTAGAAGGGTGCAGCCTGCAGTGGTCACACACTGCCTGTGATTCCAGCATTTGGGAGGTTAAGATAAAGGAATCAAGCTCAAGGACAGGACTGAGGCTAGTTTGGGCTATATACAAATTCCAAACTAGTTTGAACTATGTAGCAGGATTTTGCCTCAAAAACACAAGAATTGGGGGTTGGAGGAAGTCCAAAATCCTGGGGTTGCCTCTATACCATGTACAATGTTGACATGCACTTTAATGAAGCTATACTTCACAATAAACATTCGAGAGCAGAATGGTGAATTCCTTTTTTTCAAGACAGAGTTTCTCTGTGTAGCCTTGGCTATCCTGGACTCACTCTGTAGACCAGGCTGGCCTCGAACTCACAGAGATTCACCAGCTTCAGCCTCCCGAGAGCTGGGACTGAAAGCGTGTGCACCACCACCTGGCAGTAGAGTGATGAATGTCAAACAATCCAGGAAGTCCCTCAAAGGACCCTCATCCTCAACTGAGCAATGGCTAGAGACAAAAGTAAGTGTTCAGGCCAATCTCTTACTTGACTTACTTTGAAGCAAAGATATAGGTAAATTGCCACACACAAAACTTTAGACAAAGGAAAAGCAAACTAAGCAACAGTCCTAGAGATGGGGACGATGGCACGGGACAGCTGCTGTCACTACTATATCGAAGAGTCATATACAATCTTCACTGAAAGCGTTAGCAATCGGTAGTTCCTCCACATCTGAGAAACTCTAGAAAGACAGGCAACGTACTTTAGACCAGCAATTTAAATATTCACAAGCCTACTACACACTAGCCTTTCTTCCACGCTAGCACCCTAGAACATGTTTTCAGATGCTTTAGAAAACGTGAGTGGAGACAGGGCGGTGGTGGCGCACGCCTTTAATCCCAGCACTTGGGAGGCAGAGGCAGGCGGATCTCTGAGTTCAAGGCCAGCCTGGTCTACAAAGTGAGTTCAGAACAGCCCGGGCTTGTTACACAGAGAAACCATATCTTGGGAAAAAACAAAAAAGCGAATGGAGATACAACCTACTTGTCAGCACTTGACACCTTTGTGTTACATGAAGGTTCCTGAGGAGTGATGGCGGGCTTACCATCTGCAGGCGTTCTCCTTTCCTTCTTCTCCTTCATCGTCCTCTGAGGTTTTCCATCTGCTGAAGACGGCTTGTGAGAGTCTCACAGTTTTAACATTCTTGTTATACAGATACTGATTCGCTTCCTCATGACACAGGCGAAGAACAGGAGACTCAAGATCATGCCTCAGCTCCATTAGAGCACTTACTCTGAGCATGTCCCTCTAAGACAGAAGGCTGCCAGGCCACATGCTTACCAGGATAGTGCACTTTTATTAATCAAAATTTAAGAGTAAATGTTAAACCATGGTATCACATGATCTCTGAGGTTCCCATACTCCACGCATATAAGATGTTACACATGTACTAGGGGAGGGAAGGAATCATAGTATCTAAATATCAAACAGAATCTAAGCGCCACTGACATGGCTTACAGCGGCAGTTCTCAACCTGTGGGTCTCATGCCCTTGGGAGGGGTCAAATGACTCTTTCACAGGAGTCACCTAAGACCACTAAAAACACAGATATTTAAATTACAATTCATAAAAATAACAAAATTACAGTTATGAAGTACCAACAAAAATAATTTTATGGTTAGGGTCTCCACACCATGAGGAACCGAATACAGGGCAGCAGCACTGGCTTAAAGGGTCAAAGTGCTTAGCTCCAAGCCTGACAACCAGACCCACATGGCGGAAGGAGGGAGGAGAAAACTAACTCTGCACCCACATCACGGCATCCACGGGCCTCCACCCCAACTAAATGAACAGAACGTAAAACAACAATAAAAGGAGTCTATGAAAATACAACAAAAGATCAAGAACTAAAATTTAAGCCTATCATGCCTTACTGATTAGTAAACGCCATGTTTGGGTAGAGTGGCTGTTCCTGATCCCCAGCACTCAAAGGAGAAGGCAAGAAGACCAGAAATTCAAGACCACTCTTGTCTACATCGCATACTTGAAGCTAGCATGGAATATATGAGACCGTGTCTCAAAAAAAAAAACAAAAGAAAATGATAAAAAGACACATACACAGAGAGAGAGAGAACACGTGTGGAGTAGCATGCTCCCACCACCCCACTAACCTGCCTTCAAACTCACCCGTCTGTTCCTCCTTCCGCTGGCTTGAGATATCTCCTTTGATCCGAGCTGCCAGTTCATCAGCAAAAGATGTAGGCCTTTTCTATGGGCAAGAAAAAAAAAAAAGACAACGAAAAAGAATCACTATACTCTAACAAATTAGTACAGTTTACTTCTGGACCTAACAAAATTAAATCAACAGTCACAAAGAAATCAAACTACAAATAAAACAGAGCTTTTTAAAAAAAGATTTATTTTACTTTCATGTATGTGTATGTTTGAATACACATGCAAAAACAGGACTTTATTAATATATTTAAAGACACTGAGCCATCAGGAAGCAGTGGCGCACGCCTTTAATCCCAGCATTCAGGGAGGCAGAGGCAGGTGGATCTCTGTGAGTTCAAGGACAGCCTGGTCTACAAAAAGAGTCCAGGACAGCCAGGGCTACACAGAGAAACCCAAGTTAAACACATGGAGCCTATAGAGGTCAGGTTAAGTAAAAAAATTCACAAAATATCCCCTTAAAAGAAGATACTTACTTCTCTGTTGTTTTTTTGGGGGTTGTTTTGTTTTTGTTTTTTTAATACTTGAAAAATCTCAATAAGAGAACTAACATGAATGTATAGAGGGAGACAGGAGAGTATTTGATTTCAAAATTCTGGAGCAGAATATATTCCCAATGAGCTCACGTACAAAATCCTTAGCATTAGAGGAAAGTGATGACACAGGGACATTTGCTGCTATTTATATACCAATCAGGCGGCAAGAGAAACGGAGTTTATTGCCCCTGCAGAGGACCTGAAGGTAGTTCCCAAAATCCATGTCAGATGGCTTGCAGCATCCTGTAACTCCAGTTCCAAGAAATTAGACACACTCTTCTGATCTCCCCAGGAACCCACATTCATGTGTACAAATATAGGCACACAGATACACCAAACACATTTACAAAATAAGAGAAACCTTTAAAAGGGAAAAAAAATCAAATTACAAATATAGAGGCTACAGAGATGGCTGACTCAATACAATGCTTGCTACGTAAGTGTCAGACCCAGAGTCCAGACCCCTAGCACTTGTATAAGAAGCTGGAAGGGGCTGTGTGCATCTGTAATCTCAGCACTGTGGGACAAAGACAGGAGGATCCGAACTGGGAAGCCCTAGGTTCAGTGAGAGACCCTGACTCAAAAATCAAGGGGAAGAGTGATTGAGGAAGTCATCTACTGTCTACTGCAGCTACACACACAACTACAAATACGATGTAAGGTGAGTCAATTATATATATATATATAACAGCGATATTGAGGAGCAGTGTGAAACACTACTTAACCCCCCCTTTCCGTTTTTCAAGACAGGGTTTCTCTGTGTAACACCTTGGCTGTCCTGGACCCCCTTTGTAAACCAGACTGGCCTTGAAACTACAGCAATCCACCTGCCTCTGCCTCCCGAGTGCTGGGATTAAAGGCGTGTGCCACCACGCCCAGCGAAACACCTCTTCTAAGAGTGATAACTATACTTACAGACTTAGCATTCTCCTCCATGTCCTCAATATCATCCCCCTCCTTTTCAGAGTCAGCAAATAGGTCACCATCATCATCCTCATCTTCATCACTCATCTGTGTGGGATGCTGAGAATGCAATACCAAATTATGAGATGCCAAGTCACCAAACTGAAAAGGATCTCTCCCTTTCAAATATATTCACTGGAAATACATACATATTCCACATGATTTATTTAATAAAGAAAGGATTTACTTTTTAGTAAGAATATGTGCAAAAGTATCAAAACAAGATATTAGAATATCCAAACTATACAGGAATGTAAATTAGTTTTTACAAAAATAGGAAGTGATGGTTAAAAAGAGTTATTAAAAAGGAGCAAAATTTGGAAAAAGTAATATCCAAAGGAGGTGGCTAACCTAAATACATGACATACTTAGAAGAAAACGAGCTGTGAGCATGAAAATCTCAAGACAGCATTTGAAAGTCATTTTAGGAGACGTGGGGTACAAATATAGTATAGCGTTTGCCATGCAAGCCTTAAGACCCTAGGTTTAAGCCCTAGTACCAGCTAGGTACAGTGCCTCCCAGCAGAGAGGCAGAGGCAGGCGGATCTCTGTGAGTTCGAGGCCAGCCTGGTCTACAAAACGAAACCAGGACAGCCAAGGCTACACAGAGAAACCCTGTCTGAAAAACCAAAAGCCAAAAAGCTAAAAGAAAAGTATTTGTTGGTTTTGTTTTGTTTTGTTTTGTTTTGTTTTGTTTTTTCGAGACAGGGTTTCTCTGTGTTAGCCTTGGCCGTCCTGGACTCACTTTGTAGACCAGGCTGGCCTCGAACTCACAGTGATCCGCCCGCCTCTGCCTCCCGAGTGCTGGGATTAAAGGCGTGTGCCACCACGCCCGGCTTAGAAAAGTAATTTTGCTATATATATTATATTTTAAAATAAATTCAATTCAATACACGAGCTTTACCTGGTTTTGGTCATTGTCACTTCGACTGGCAAAATCTTCATCTGATTCCTGAGGGTGAAAAAGTTTTGCTGTTACCACAGAAAGATCTCACTGGTCTCTGAGGTAAGTGACTATGTCAGGCAGAGGAAATGCTTACACACTCAGTCACCTTAAGCAGGAGACAGAAAGAATATGTTTCATTTAAATAGCTCTAATGATTCACTCATATCATTTGTATTTTCCAATTCTAATCTTCAGATTTAAAGAACCAATATCATTTAATTAAATGACAGAAGGTTGGTCTGTGTTCTTTTACAGCATGGACTACAATCTCTGTGCTCTCTCTAATAGGATAACTACTTCATCAAGCTCAAGATCTGAGCATCACTTTTGCTACCAACAGTTTGGTAAAGAGCTACACTGAAGGCTGAAAACAAAGGACTCAGCAGACAATTATGTGTAGGAGGTAAGAAGCAAGCTATCTCTGCTACTAGGACTTCTGTTTGCAAGGCTGGAGGGAGGAAAGGAAAAGAGGGGGTGGAGGGGAGAACAACTAAGAAATGAAAACCAGGCACACAAAATGGTCTCCTTTTAGAATCTCATCCTTATTGTCTGAAGGAAGAACTCAGGCTCCAGACTCTGGACCAAGGTTGTACTCTGGACTTTCAGATACTGGCAAGAGAACATGATGTAGATGCTTTGATTAGAAGGCTTTAAGAATGTATTCAGGGGGGCTGGAGAGTTGGCTCAGTGGTTAAGAGCACTGTCTGCTCTTCCAAAGGTCCCGGGTTCAATTCCCAGCACCCACATGGCAACTCACAACTGTCTGTAACTCCAAGATCTGACACCCTCACCCCAATGCACATAAAATTAAAAATTAAATAAAAATATTTAAAAAAAAAAAAAAAGAATGTATTCAGGAGCTGAAGAAGTGGCTCAGTGGTTAAGAGAGCACGCTGCTCTTGCTGGGGACCAGAGTTTGGTTACCAGACATGAGGAAGCGAACAACTGCCTGTAGCTCCAGTTCCAGGAGATCTGATGGCCTCTTCTGGCCTCCACAGGCATCCACACATACATGTACACACACACACACACACACGCACACGCACACGCACACACAGATACTAGTAATAATAATAATAATCCAGTCACAGTGGTGCTCGCCTGTAATCCCAGCACTCAGGGAAGCAGAGGCAGGCAAATCTCTCTGAGTTCAAGGCCATCCTAGTGTACAAAGCAAGTTCAGGACAGCCAAGGCTACACAGAGAAACCCTGTCTTGAAAAACAAAACAAAACAACAACAATAACAACAACAACAATAATAATATCTTTTTTAAAAGTTGCTCATTGTAACTATTTGTTTCTCCTAGGATTATTTAAGACAGACACATTCCAAGACTGAGTCTCAGGTGGAGGCTATACCACAGTGCCTCTCCTCAAAATAGAATGGTAAGTGAAGGGGCCTGGCAGACAGGAAGGCAGGTAGGTAAGGGTAAAAGGGGTCAAAGAAGTCTCTCCCTTACTTTTCTCTGCACAAATTACAAAAAAGAATTTCAACCCTAAGAAAAAAACTTCAGATTCTATGCCTTAAGTTTTATGAAATCAGTTCACTAATTCTAAAACATGCTACACGCCTCACCTGCTACATACATCCTAACCTTCCTGCTCACCATGGCCTGGCCACCCCGTGTTCTTACCTCCTCTTCTTTCTCTTCTTCACTGTCCACGATGCTCCCACGGTCACTGCCTACAGAGCCTTCTGTCAGGAAGAAGTGTAAAAGTCAGCACCAATTTCACCAATAAAAATGTCTGGCGCTCCTTCTCCAAGTAGCCAACCACCACAGCATTCAAAGGGACTTTAGTGAAACTATTGCCATGTAGAAGAATGAAAGCATCTTTGTTATTAATACAATCTCAAATTACCCCCCATGAACTAAAATTCATAAATTGGCCTTACTTTATAAGGATGTCAAGGTTACAAAAGAATGAAGAAACTGCATCAGACTAAAAGTTGGCTAGTGATGACAGGTAAAGGCTACTGCCACCAGTCCTGATGCTCCAAGTTTAGTCTCTGGAATTCACATGGTGGAAGAGAGAACTGACTCCCATGGGCTGTCATCTCATCTCCCCGTGCCCATGCACATAAACATACAATAAATTAGCGAATGTAAAATAATTTAAATGAAATTAAAATAAGAGTTGACTAGAGCAATTTAACAACTAAATGCTTTAAGTCTTAGACCAGAGAAGGCAACAGAGGTCATAAAGGACATTAATGGGCCAACAGACAAAATCTGAAAATCCAAAGATTAGGAAACAGTGACATTTTTTTTGAAATTGACCATTTTACAGTGTGGTTATATAAGAGAATGTCCTTGTTCTTAAACAGTGAATATTAGGGTTATGGAGGTTCAGAAAAATTATGATATATAAACAAAGAATAAAAGTGTGAGGTAAAAAGGAAGCATGGTGGTGCATGCCTAAAATCCCAGCACTCTGGGAGGCTGAGGCAAGCAGCTGCTGTGAGTTCGAGGCCAGCCTGGTCTACAAAGCATGTCTAGGACAGCCAAGGTTACAAAGAGAAAATCTGTCTCAGGGGAAAAAAAAAAAGTACAAGGTAAAGTATTAACTGGAAAACCTGAATGAGGGTCTATGGGCACTCTCCACTGCTCTTGCAATATTATTAGAAAGTTTTAATTATTTTAGCACAGAAAGTTAAAATCTGCTAAACATGACAAAAAACAATGATGAGAAATAATACCTTCACTGGACAGCTCTCCAAGCCCTACGTCTTCCTGCTCCATGAAGAGCTTTGACCCAATGAGGTAGGGTAGAGGACGGTCAACGTAGAGATCCTTCGAGGAGGGAAAGGGCACAGCCATTAAACACACGGTTGAAAATGAAGCCAAGTGGCACACTAGACCCCGGCTGCATATTACCACTCAAACAAGCTAAAGTGATAAATAAAAGTAGAAAACAAGAAAACATGGCAAGAGTTAAAGTAAACATCGCTGATTTTTAAAACATCAAATACAAGCGAGCCCGCAGTGGTAAGGCACACCTTTAACCCCAGTACGTGGGAGGCAGAGGTAGGTGGAGCTCTGCGAGTTTAAGGCCAACCTGGTCTGCAGAGTGAGTTCCAGCAAGTCTTCCTTAGCAAAAGCCACAGAATGCCTTCCCCTGGGGAGCTTCCCTACTCATCTAACCCTAACCCAAGTCTCCTTTTTGCCCTAAAGACTAGGAACAAGAGGGAGAGAGGCTGGAAGGGCACAAAAGTTCAGGTAGGCCAAGCATGCGCTGAACAAGGATAACACCAACATCAACCAACATGCCAAATCGCATGAGAAAAAGCCTAAACCCTACACGAAGTTAACTACAGGCAACTGAGGAAGTGGGAACAGAACGGGGGCTCTCCCCAGGGAAGAACACACCTACTGGGTGTCCAGTGCCAAGTGGCCAGCACTAAAAACATATATAAACAACATTGTATGGACTCAACAAGTTGTATTTAGGAGTATGTATGTATATAAAAATACACATATGAATGCAATAACAATCAGTGAAAAAAGAGGTCATGAATTTGAAGGAGAGTGGAAAGAGGTATACGGAAGGTTTAAGGAGGAGGAAAAGGAGGGAAGAAAGATTGTGATTAAATTACAATCTCAAAAAAGAAAAGAAAACCAAACTTCAGTTAGAGGAAATAAGATCAAGAGATACAATACAATATGACTAGTTAATAAAATTAATTGTATTTTTTCGTCATTGAGAGATTTTAAGTGTTCTCACCATGAATTAAGTATATCACATACACACAAGTAGAATAAGTCATTCTACAATTAATGGGCATTTCAAAACATGTACAAGATATGTCATATATATGCATACACACACATACGCGTGCATGTGTGTGAATGTTTCTATTAAAAATTAAAAACAAATAAAACTTCAGTCTTAGGGTAAAAACGAGCTGTAGGACAGTTGGGTGGGTAAAGGCCTGCAGACTGGAACTCCATCCCCAGAGCCTGTGAGGTGAAAGGAGAGAACCACAGCTACCATCTCTCAGCCATGCGCCCCGGGACACACACGCACCATACAAACACATCAATGATAAAGTGTTTAAGTATTCAAAAAATCAAATTTAAAAAACAAAGCAAATCCAGTTAAAAGTCTCACCCTTCCCTTTAACTTCTCTGAGTGCTGGGGTGGCTGCTCATGTAAATGCCTCCTTGCCCACAGACTATAGTGAAAACCTCAGAGGAGAAGGAGCTATGCCCTGAAACTCTTACCTACCTTGTCCACTGAAATGCTCAGTATGTCAGGTAAGGCTCTCTGAAGGGGTCAATCTGGGAGTGCTAACAACACACTCATGACCTAAAGATCAGGCCCATGGCCTTACACAGCCTGTGCCCAGCAAAGCAGTCAGGACCGTGCCACTGTAACTGCATGCCTTTACCTTTGGTTCCAGGATCAGTTCCACCCGCTCGTTGGCATCATCTTCTTCAGAGTCCGAGTTCCCTGCTTTTATGTCAAGCTGCTCAAAGGCACTGTCCAGGACCTGCAGCCCATAGCTCACAGCCTCCTGGACTTTAGGAATCAGATCTGTTTCTTTCTGTTCCCGAGTCTTCTCCTGTAAACAAAATGCCCCGCAGTGTGCATCTCCAATGGCCAACTCTAAAGTCATGCCCTCCCCAAAAGACTTGAACACACTTTGGAGGAAATGTACATGCTTTCATCTCAGTCTTGTCACTTTCTGGGCATACATCAAACTGCCTAAACAGAATTTCAATTCTCTCATCTAGAAAATCAGATGAATATTCAAATTAGAAACCAAAGCTGAGTTGGTGAAAACATATTTGTTAATGAATGTGTTCAATGACTCTTACCTATCTTTACCTTTAAAGGATGGGACCGGGTCTGACATCTAATCCTGTCATTCAGAAAACATCTCACCAGACACTAACCACGTCTAAAGGTAAGGCTCGCTTATACAAACACACCAGTGCACTTGGCGAGTAGCAAATGCATGAGTATTATTAGTAAAATTCACTTTCTTAAAAATGCCGGACCAGGGAGAGCCGTGGCTGGTTTTTAATATCCTAATCAACAGCTTTGCTTGTTACAGATAATATCCCCTGGGGGAATATCAACCTTTTCAATTCCACAATAAACACACTCACATCTGCTGTGCTCTCCTGCATGTGTGGAGCCGGGAGTGCTCATCAGAGCACACAGAAGTGAGTAAGGCCCAGGATCTCTTTCTTAGGTGTGGCCTCCAATGGGAAACAAGCAAGGGCGTGTACACAGAGGGTACATGGCAAGCCACAGAAAGATAGAACTGCTGCTCCCTGATCCCTTGGCCTACTTCATATCAACTTTCTTCCTTTCTTTCTCTTTTCTGGCCTCGACTAGCCTCCATAAACTCAGTCCACAGGAATGGAGATGAAGCTCAGTTATAGCAAGCTTGCCCAGCGTGCATGAGGCCCGCGTACAATACCTACAACTAAACAAAGCAACCTTAGCGCACGGCTTTCTCTTGTTGGCATGGCCCACCCACTGCCTTTTACTCCGTCCTTCTTTCTTCATCTGGGTAAAATCTCATCCTTGAAGATTTTCCCAACTTGTTTAACAGCAAGTGTCTCCTTGTATGAACTTCCAAAGCACTCACCAACCATGTAACGCAGTTCAGATCAACAACCAACAGCCTCAACAGACAATGTGAGTGTCCCGATCATCAGTCCCCTGCAGTCCTGTGACAGCCAGCAGCTGCTCGCTGTGTGGTCCACTCCGTCCTAACACTTCCTGTAGTACCCATGGGGTCCTCAAATGTGCACGCACTACACCTATAGTCGCCTTACTATCTAGTTTTGATCTGACAGAACCAAGAGGAGTAACAGTGACAAGAAGCCGGGGAAGCTGGGCCTCCAGTGACCTCTCCTCTGTGGCGCTCATGTCCCAAGCTCTAGCCGTGGCCCATTTCTGTATGAACGCTGAGGAAGAGTGGCTTCTACGTCTTTAAAGGGGAGAAAGGTAAAGGAGGAAGGCAAGGAAGAAAGGGAGAGAAAGAGGAGGAAGTAGGAAGAGGAAGACAAGATGAAGCTTCCTCTGTGGCCTGCACCCTTCTATAACTTACTACTCTATGCTTACACCACAACTCAGCAATCCCATCTACAAGTTAAAAAGCTAAATTTTTTGGGGGGAAGGGGGATGAAAGAGTTCTCTTGGCCCATTGCCGAGGGCCGTATCTCCCGTGTGCCCAGTCTTCATCACGCTCTTTATCACTTCTCCAAGCTAGAAATTCAAAGAAAGAAAGATTGAACACAAGTACCTGTTCCGCCTTCTCTGCCTCGGCCTTGAGTCCGCGCTCCTCCACTTCTTCATCGTACACACGCTAAGTATGGAAGCAACATCATGTTAAGGAACCGCCGGAGTGGAATCACACATAAAAGGTCAATACAAAACAGAATTTTAAAAGATGGAAATGGCTTTTCAGGAAACAACTGGGACCACAACCAACAAATACAGAACCGTAGTTAATTTACCTAAAGTTTTAAATTGTAGAAAGAGACATGAAGGACTAAAACACACAAGGAACTATTTGGTTGATCAAAGTGTTCTGAAAACACTACAATCCCAGTTGGTAGATATTCTCACTTAACCTAAAACACGAGTTTAACAGGGCTAACAACACAGGCCTTCAACCAAGGCCATGGCCAATATCAACTGGTGGAACTTACCAAAACTGACAAATACCAAGTGGAGCAAGAGAAACGATAAAGGTAAATTTTACTTTATATTGTTGCTTAAAACGGCTGAAATTTTCTTATACTTATCTCAAAGGAATCAAAGAAAAGAGGGGAAAATCCACCAACAACTTGCCAGAAGATGGGGCCAAGGAAAAACCTCTTTTACAAGATATATCTGTCATTCTTGAAACTCGCTGTAATTTTTAAAAAATAACTAGAGTACATGTTTGTTATTAAAAGGCAATATAAGTAGGTATGGTGGCTAATCTTAGTTGTCAACTTGACTACATCAGACATCAAAAAAAACCCAAGCTGCTGGGCACTCTTGTGAGGAAGCAGGAAGACCCACCCAGAATCTGGACCACACTTCCTGGGGGCAGCCCTGATGAAAGGGCATGCAAGAGGAAACTCTGCTTATTGCCCACCTGTCCTCACTATTGCTGGCAGGTTTGCTGATATTAGAGGCAACTTCTTCAGTGTTCCAGTGGAGACCAAAGACCACAGCTCCCCAGCAACCCTCCAGGCCTCCAGCACCAGTGGGGACTTCTGGGACGTCCAAGATCCTGGACTAACAACTACTCACTCTCAAGCCTTTCAAGCCTGGCAACCATTGTTAGACCATCTGGACCACATCCTGTAAGCCAATCTAATAAACCCTCTTTTAATATATATGTTCACCCGTTCAGTTCTGTTCCTTTCTTGAGTCCTGACTTATGTAGGACAATGAAAATATTCTGTATGAGACAATAGGGTTATAAAAGTTTAGGAGTACATTAAAACACACTGAGCCATACTTTTAATAAGAAAGTACCTAAATCGTTTTTAAAATGATTAGTCAGTACAGGCTCAACACTCCTTATCTGTTTTGATGTTTGAGATGTTTAGCTTACAAGAGACTTTATGAGCATCCCTAATTAAAAATCCAAAAGCTGAAGCTGAGGCACATGAAGTTCTAGATTTTATTTCTTTGCATTTCATTTGATTTCATTTTGATTCAAGAATAACCAATCCGTGCCCATGAGCACTAGATGAGAAGACCCTGGTGCCGAGGACAGTCCCCATGTTGGTTGTGAAGAGACAGAGCAATCTGGCTGGCACCGCCTCTCTGCTGGGTAATTCCATAGACAACCACTTACAAGTAACCACTCACAAAGCCAGTGAGCAATGTCTTCCCCAGAGGCAGACGTGGTGTAAAACAGTACCAACCTGAGTGGCATGCTGAGCTGGCGACAGCCAGCTGCTTTCTAATGGGATCCCTGCTCCATGGGAGGGAATTCATGGCATGTTCTGTAAACCAAATCAAGAGCCAACGCTTGGGAGGTCAGAGGCCACTAAGTTTGGACCTACTACACCACTACTACGTTTTTTTCTAAAATGACACATTGCCAAAATATCTTCTGAATGTTTATACCCACAGGTTAGGGCTATTCTCAATCTTCATCAGAACTGTCAAATTCATAGAGGAAGGAAAAAGAAAACAAAGGATAAAATAATGATCATAATTTCTGTATAAAAGAAAGTTATGAAGCTGGGCATGGTGGCGCACATCTGTAATCCCAGCACTCGGGGAGGCAGAGGCAGGTGGACCTCTGTAAGTTCGAGGCCAGCCTGGTCTACAAAGCAAGCCCAGGATGGCTAAGGCTACACAGAGAAACCTTGTCTAAGAAAGAAAGAAAGAAAGAAAGAAAGAAAGAAAGAAAGAAAGAAAGAAAGAAAGAAAAAGTTCTGAGTAGTTGGTGGGGATTTTAAGAAAAGACAACTACTGTAGTTATTTTAAGTCTATGGCAAAGCAAGACCTGCAACCCAAAAAAACTGATTTTCTGGCTAATGCCTAAAACTGTCAATGCCCAGCATCCCCCATCACTATGATCAACCCCTCAGTGTCAGCATCATGACTGTAAGTCCAATGTGACATCAAAAACTCCAACCAGTTTAGGAAAACCTAAGGCCCAGGAGATCTTTGAGTGACAGCAGATAAGCAGTGAAGCGTCCCTCGCCCTTCCTCAGCTAACCTCACAGCCTTGTTTCATGACCGCTCAGATAGGTATTTAATAGGACTGTTTACTGTCTCTGGTATTTGCCCTCATAGAAACTTTTCCTCATTTGGAGAAGTGGGGTACATGTCATGGGGGAACAAGTGAAAAGGACATTTGTTTGTTTTTTTAAAGATCACACACAGCTGTTCTGTTTTGTTTTGCTTTTCATTTATATGTTTTCTCATTCAATTATTTAAATATCCAGGGTCCTTGTGTATCCAGATTGTGCTAAGACCTGTGGATAGGTTTAGCGAGATCCTAAAGCTTATTCAGTAACTTTAAAATTAGGATTGCTAACATGTAATGTGGACTTATACAAAAATGTCATATAACACAGTACCACATACGATGAAAGCTTTTTTTTTTTAAATGAAGACTGCTGGGACTGGAGAGATGGCTCATGGTTAAGAGAACTGGCTGCTCCTCTCAAGGACCAATGTTCAATTCCTAGCACCCACATGGCAGCTCACAACTGTCTGTAACTCCAGTTCCAGGAGATCCACCCAACCAGGCATGCATGTAGTACACAGATCTGTGTATGCAGGCAAAACACCCATACACATAAAATAAAATTAACAAATCTTTTTAAAAATTAAGACTGCTAACAAATGACATGGGGACTGAGTAAGGAAGCCTATGCCTTTAATCCCTGCACTCAGGGATTGCACAAAGGCAAGGAGATCTCCATGTGTTCAAGACCAGTCAGGTCTATATATCAAATTCTAGACCAACTAGGCTAAATGGTGAGACCCTCTCTCAAAAAAGTGAACAAAAGGTCACGGAATGCTTCATGAATTCTAACAAGGGGTACTGTAGCACAGAGTATCTGTGTGAACCTAGCAGACACACAGATATAATTCAAAGGGGATACAGAGAAGCTAAACAAAAGCTTGGTAGCAAAAGACACCCAAGAGCTAGGAGACAACTTTATCAAAGCAAAGGACAACAGCTTTAAACAACCAGCAGGCTAGAGGAGGGGGCTATGATTCACAAGGTGTTATAGGCGGATAAGGTTCTCAGCTTTAGCCCCAAATTGTTGATTCTCTGACAATTTAGTAATGGCATCTATTTGTTTTTTAAAGGGGGGGGGGGGTTAGAGGGGGAATAAAAATGAAAAAATGATTAAAACGAAGTTTTATTTTTACATTTTTGTTTGTTTTTCAAGACAGAGTTTTCCTGTATAATAGCTCTGGCTGTCCTGGACTCACTTTGTTGACTAGACTAGCCTTAAGTCACAGAGATCCATCTGCCTCTGCCTCCTGAGTACTGGGATTAAAGGGGTGTGTCACCACACCTGGCTTTTAAAACAAAGGTTTTATAATTAACAGAGTGATCCTGAGAAATCAACTTGTTTCTTTTTAAATTTTCTTTCCACAAAGCCAAACATTCTATAACAATTGGCTTTTAAAAAAACATTCCTTATGATCTTTTATTTTATGTATACTGGTAGGTGTTTTGCCTATGTATGTATCAGTGCATCGTGTGCCAGAAGAAGACATTGGATTCCCTAGATGTGGGGATGGTTGTGAGCCACCATGTGGGTGCTGGGAAGAGCAGGTCCTCTGGAAGAGCAGCCAGCGCTATTTTAACATCTGAGCCATCTCTTCAGCCCCTTCCTTATGATCTTTTAACAAGCTAAAGTCACTAATTAAGACTGCTGATTAAACTGTCTCCAAAATAACGGCAAGGAGCGGCACCTTAAGAACACTAAAGCACAGGCCAATACTAATCAGCTGTTCTCCCAGGACTCCCTGGAGCCCTCACTAATATTTCTATAGAACTTCTATTTCCCTCAAAGCCCTGACTGTTCTACTGCCCTAGAAAGTCCAGTTTGCTTCATTAATCCTAAAGCATGGTGTGCAATTATGGAGCTGCCTCTGGGACTAACAAAACCCAAATGACCTTAAATAACCTCTCAGATGACTTTCCGCAAACCTACATAGCAGCAGCAGCATCTCAGCCTGAACTACACTTCGTGAGAGCCAATGTCAGAGTCTAAAGAGAATACATAGGAGAACAGACAAATCCATCAGGCATTTTTGTGGCATTGATTTTTTTTCCCCAGTTTTCTTAAGCACTAGCTACTCTATCAATGTCATCCGCTGACTCTCCACAATTGGGAAGAAGCTGTACCATGTGGCATTATAGACGCCCTTGGAAGCAGTTACATCTGGCACGGCACCAACGCACTCAGGAAGATTCCTGATGGCAGGCTGCCAGGGGAGAGGAGTAAGGACTTACCACTAATGGGACAGAGAAATGGATGGAAACACGGAATCCACAGAGGGAGACATAACAACACTTAACAAAAGTTAAGTTAAGCTATGGAAAAGTCAAAGGAGACTTTATCAGAGAAAGACAGAAGAGGAGAGATCAACTAATTAAAATCTGTGACCCAAAAAAATGAAGTTTCAGGTGCCTCCTCCTCCTGAAAAACAGTGTAATCCGATACCAATCTGGTCCAGGCACGTGAAGTACAAAAGAAAACCTCCCAGATTTGCTCCTTGCCTGATACGGAACTGCAACATTAACGGCAAGAAGAGCCGAGCATCTGCCGTAGCAAGGAAGGTGCCCAACGAGAACACCCAATGCGACGCGACGGCCGCAGTCGTCACCCACGGCCAGTACAGTCACCTAACCGACCCTTCCACCAAGGAGATAAGCGCGCACTCAGGTCGACCAGGCAGGTTCTGTGCACACAGGAGAATGTCTTCAGGGTGAGCATGCCAATCCAAAACTCTGAAATGCGAAACTTTCTGAGCACTGAAATGAAGCTCAAAAAAGTTTTGGACATGGGGTTGTTTTAAGTTAAGGGAGGCTGAACCTGTAAAGTCTGTGTAGGTTCTACATCTTAAAAATCTGAAATCTGAACAACTTCTAGTCCCAAGTATCCAAGACAGAGATACATTTATCTGTACTGGGTTAACTTGGTTACATGTTAGGTTTCAAACTCAACACTTTCCCTTCGCTATTAAAGAAAATAACTAGTGGGGTAGTTGGCGCAATCAGCAGGCTAGTCTGGCACATGCAGGGGTGAAAAAGGTGCCCTCGCCAAACCCCATGTCTCAAACAAGATGGATGTGAGGTGCATCACTGCAGTTAGAGCTACTAAATTATGCAAATGTGCTGCAGCACCAGCCCACGTGGCACTCTGTGGCACATGGGCCTTACGATCTTAACCATTTTTTAAAAGTATATTTAGTACTTTTCATCTAACAGCTTCAGGATACTGCTTACTTTAGCAATTTAGAAAAGAATTCTCTTCCGGCTGCTGGGTGTAGGACTGTAAGTACTTGGGAAGCAGAGGCGAGAATTTCTCCCCAAATTTAAGGGCAGCTTGGTCTACTTAGCAAGTTCTAGGCCAGTCAGAACTAATGACGAGCTGAACAAACGAAGAGACAATCTCCCCTCCCCCCTGCACAAAAACTGCCTTACAAACTAATTCAGAAAGACAGTCTTCGATCAGATGAACTGAGCTTCCCCCCTCTTCTGCTTCCCTCTGCTCAACTGGCTCCAGACACACTTGCTTCTTTTCCATCGCAGCTTCACTAGGATAACCTACCTACGTGTTCCTAGCAGCTCGAAAAAACCCTCCATGAAAACAAAATTCACATACACTTTAGTTAAAGCTCAGCAGTATTTTTACTGCTGATTCTGTGTCATAGATACATCCATACAGTTAAGGAAACTGTAGTTGCCCAGGCAGTGGTGGAGCACGCCTTTAATCCCTGCTCTTGAAAGGCAGAGGAAGGCAGATATCTGTGGGTGTGAGGCCAGCTTGGTCTACAGATGGAGTTCCAGGACAGCCAGGGATACAGAGGAAAAACCCTCTCTTGAAAAACGGGGATGTGAGGGGTGAACTATAGTTGACAAAATGCAAAGTAGACATTTGAATCCACCCACATAACTGATCAAAACATAATGGACCCTATGTAAAGTCTGCAGTAACTGAAGGCAAAAGTGGTGCTTGGAGGGACCAGGCCAAGCAGAGGGTCTTATCGAATGGGCACAGTGGCCTTTTGAGAGGCACACAATTCAGCTCAAGTGTACATTGCCATCAAAACTAAAAACATTAAAACTGGAACGAAGCAAACCTTACTGTTAAGATTTTTCTTTTAAAGGCCTTTAAAATCCACAGACTTTACTAGTACAAAACATTGATTCTAGAGAAAGGAGCTTCAGTTACCAAGAACCAGTCTATCTACCAAAACTTAGACGGGAACCTAATTATCTTTTCAAACTACAATAGCTCTTACACCCCAAAAGGGATGATTTACAAGTCAGATGTCAGAAAACTCACATTTTCAATGAACTGGGTATTGGACAGCATAAGGAAGTCGTTGAAGACATTATGCAGGCGACAGTGTGTGGCTTTGGTCTCCTGAATTAATCCATCCACCTGTTTCTTGATTTCATGGGTCCTGGAGATAGTCTGCTGTGAGAATTCCTGGAGAAATTGTAGTAGCTGTTGTGCAAAGAAACAAACATACTTATCAACACTACATGTGGATCAAACCAAACAAAGGAAAAAGAACCCCTGCCCTCTCGCCCAGGTGTTATGTAAACGGGGTGATACTTTTGATCTGGGGTCAAGTAACACTGAAAAGCATTAAGAAAGTTCATCAGATAAGGGCATCCAACCCACAAAGTCGTTATCACATTTCTAGAGGGATTTAAAGACCTGCTCAGTTGTCACTCTCCAGAGCCCACACAGTGTAACCTAACACCCCAAATCCTACTTATATGGAACTGTGAAACTAAAAGTTCTGAGCTCTCAGTTTCCCGAAATGTGTCCTACTCAAAAATAGGTGCTGCACCATTTGGCCCAAGCTCCAATGTTAAAACACGGCAGAAACGGTTCTGCACAGCAGGATGGCGAGGAGGGCAAGGGTGGAAAGCCGCGTCTGCGCGGCAGAGTGCTGGGCAGAAGCCCACAGGGCCGCCCCTCCCGGGTGTCTGGGATGGCGCCTTTGAATACTGGAGGATGCCCATCCCCGAGAAGGGGCAACCGCAGCTCGCTCTCTCCCTGGGTCCCCCGCCCGCTGCTCACGCCGGCGTCGGCCGCCAGCGACCAATTCTGGCTGCTGCGGCGGATCTCCTCCACCGACCAGGGCCGCTCCCACACCGGCTCGGACGCCGGAGGCCGCTCCGAGTCGGGGCTCGTCCGATTCATCTGCAGGGAAGAAGAGAAGAAGCGCTGAGTCTTGGGCAGAAGCTCCAGATCTGCCCTCCCCGACCGCCGTCCTCACCACGAATGGACGGCCAGCCAGCAAGCTCCAAAGTCACTACCGTAGCCCCAACTACACCGCCCACTCAGTGCTGTGGGGTCACATGGTCCGCGTCACGTGATGACGTCCTCACGTGACCTGACGCACTATCTGACAGGGAGCTGTGGATTTACAGCTCTCGGGTAGTTGGGCTGTATGTTTGGCAAGAGAGAAGATGCTTAAGCAGCCAACTGCAGGGGTACAAAAGAGATGAGTGGCACCAGAGGACCCACACTGGGGAATCCTGTGGCCTACCAGTTGGCAGGCAGACGAGGAAGAAGGCGAGCAGAGGACGACATCTCTGCTGCGCAACGGCTTTGTTGAAAATGCATATGATGTGTGACTGGCTCAGATCATCAGTGTCCCTCAGACGTCATACACCTGCTAACCTGCTTGGTTTCAATTCACAGTGTGGATCCGCTTGAAATTCTCAGATTCAAGGACATTTTCCACACTGCTGCAGGAAGAAACAAAAGGGGGCGGGGTAGAAATCGGAAACTCTTCTGGCTACCCACTAGTACTTCCTAGTGCATGCAGAACCTTTCCTGAGTTGTCTTGCCCAAACCGACCTTTAGAAATAACCCTATGTCTTTCCTTTTTGTAAGCCCGTGGACAAGTTAGTTACTTAGATTCTATGAGCGTTCTCCTGCATATAAAAGAAGATACATATCTTGTCAGAAGTGATAACATGTGTAAAAACAGTACCTGGCATATGGTAAGTGGTCCTTTTAGATACTATCATTTTGGGCTAGAGAGATGGCTCAGGCCTGCCTGCTCTTCCAGAGGTACTAAGTTTAATTCCCAGCAACCACACGGTGTCTCACAGCCATCTTCACTGGAATTTGATGCCCTCTTCTGGCATGGGGGGGGTTGTACATGCAGATAGAACACTCATACATTTAAAAAACAAACAAAGCATCATTTCCCTGTGCCTCTTGTTTTTCCAACTTTTAGATCTTGCTTTTATGGTCACCTCATTAAAGATTTATCTTTGGTATACAACTAAAACAAATGAAAACGGTGCTCAGATAAAAAAAAAAAAAAAACCTTTGCAGGAATGTCTCCTGTAGTGTTAATCCATGCCCAGAAAGCAAAAGCAACCACAATGTAAAGCAAAAGCAATCACAATGTCCACCAGGTGATAGATTAAACAAAACGCTGTGAAGCCACACAATGAACTGTTATTCACCAAAAAGGAATAAAGGGCTGACATATGACAGGACATAAATTAACCTAGAAAATACATTAATTGAAAGAAACCACTCATATATGAGCAGAGATTATATGATTTGGTTCTATTTGTATGAAATATCCAAAATGGATCAATGCAGAGAGAGATAGGAGGCCGGTGGTTGCTATGAGGGAAGAAGGGGACTGGGGAGTCAGCTGCGGGGGGCATCATTCCTTTTTGAGATGATGAAAATGTTAGAATGTGATAATAGTGTTCAGCTCTCAATATGTTAAAAAAAAATATTGAAATGAATCCAGGCATGGTGGCGCACGCCTGTAATCCCAGCACTCAGGCAGGCAGAGGCAGGCAGAGCTATGTGAGTTGGAGGCCAGCCTGGTCTACAAAGCGAGTCTAGGACAGCCAAGGCTCCTGCCTCCAGGTCCATCCCTGTTTTTTGAAATGTTATGTTTTAAATGGGGCGGTTTTGTTATGTAAATTATATCCCAGTAAAGCTACTCTGAATCAGAGAAGTAAGAAGTGAAAAGAGGATTAGGCTTAAGGTTACCATGAAAGTTAGGGCTAAGGTAGACGCTTGGCGTCGTCAGTAGTGAGCTACTAAAGCTAAGGTAAAGGCTAGCGTCGCTTTAGCGTCATTGTGATGACTACAGTCTTAGTGTTAGCAATAAGATAGGCTTAAGGGTGGAGCTAGTGTGAGAGTGCTGCTTGGGTTAGGGCTGGGCTACAGCAGTACTCTTCACACTAGTTTTAGGGTTAGGGATTAAGCAAGCGTTATAGATAGGCATTAGAATTTAGGGTTACAATTAGGACTGTGGTTAGGCTTGGAGCTATTGTTAAGTTTCCACTTAGGGTTAGGTTTGGTGTTAGGATTAAGACTAGCACTGATGTTACCATTGGTCATATTTTGGGCATTACGGTTAAGGTGTTTTAGTTACCTTTCTGTTGTCATAAAATTTATTTCAAAGGCAACTCATAAAAGGAAGGGTATGGTCAGGACTTAGGGTTGTGGTTAATGCTAAGACAGATGTGAACTGGGGTTAGGGTATGGTAAATTTTAGGATGAGTGTTACAGATGTTAATTGGGCTTAGGGTAAACTTAAGATTCATTATACCGCTGGGTGTGGTGTCACACATATGTTTTTCCAACTCTGGAAAGGAATATCTAAGCAGATGTTTGTTTGAAGCCAGCCTGGTCTTAGGGTAGGGTCAGGGTGAGGGAAGGGTGTTTGATTAAGATCTGGTTAAGAGCAGTTTTAAAGTTTAGGATACAGTTGGGTGTGGTCAAACCCCTTCAGTTCTAATACTTGAGAAGCAGAGGTAGATGGATTATCTGTGAGTTTGTGGTCCAGCTTCTCTGCATAGAGAGTTCCAGTCCAGTCAGAGCTGCATAGTGATATGGCGTCTCAAAAAAAGTTAGGGTTAGAGCTAGAATGATAGTTACACTTAGGCTTAAAAGTCCAGATTAGGTTAAGAGTTAGGGATTAGGTTAGAGTTTAGGGTTAGTTATGGCTATGTGTAGTGGTAACCTTTAAACATAATCCTAACCACTAAACAATGCTAAGCCTAACCATCAGTCCTAACCAGAACCCTACTACTAACTCTAACCCCATCCCTAATTCTTTTTTTTTTTTCTTTTATGGTTTTCCAAGACAGGGTTTCTCTGTGTAGCCTTGGCTGTCCTGGACTCACTTTGTAGACCAGGCTGGCCTCGAACTCACAGCGATCTGCCTGCCTCTGCCTCCCCAGTGCTGGGATTAAAGGCGTGAGCCACCATGCCTGGCCTCCATCCCTATTCTAACCCTACCCCAATCCTAACTCTATTTCTAAATCTAATCTTAACCCTAACCATATGCCAAGCCATCATAAATGTAACCTTAACCAAAACACTGTACATAAAATTAACCACAATCTTATTGGGGTTTTTTTTTTGGGTTTTTTAAATTTATTTATTTATTTTCCTTTTTTTATTAGTTTATTCTTGTTACATCTCAATGGTTATCCCACCCCTTGTATCCTCCGATTCTTCCCTCCCTCCCATTTCCCCCTTATTCCCCTCCCCTATGACTGTTCCTGAGGGGGATTACCTCCCCCTGTATATGCTCATAGGGTATCAAGTCTCTTCTTGGTAACCTGCTGTCCTTCCTCTGAGTGCCACCAGGTCTCCCCCTCCAGGGGACATAGTCAAAGGTGAGGCACCAGAGTATGTGAGAAAGTCTTATCCCACTCGCCACTCTACTGTGGAGAATGTTCTGACCATTGGCTAGATCTGGGTAGGGGCACAATCTTATTGTTAATCTGAACCCTAACCCTGAACCTGAGAATATACCAAATGGAAACATTACACCTAAACCAAATGGTAACCCTAATCATAACCTTAAGCCTAATTTGCTGTCTTAGAGTTACTATTGCTGTGATGAAAGACCATAGCCAAAAGCAACTTAGGGAGGAAGGAGGTTATTTCACTCACAGTTCCATGTAACCGTCCATCACAAGCAGTGAGGGCAGGAACTCAAGCAGGGGAGGGACCTGGAGGCAGGAGCTGATCAGAGGCCATGGAGGGGAGCTGCTTACTGGCTTGCTCCTCATGGCTTGCTCAGCTTGCTTTCTAATAAAATCCAGAACCACCAGCCCAGGAGTTGCATCATTCACAATGGGCTGAGTCCTGCCCATTGGATCACTAATGAAGAAAATGCCCTACTGGCTGGCCTACAGCCCAACCTTACGGAGTTATTTTCTACAGTGAAGCTTCCTCCTCTCTGAAGACTGTAGTTTGTGTCGAGTTGACATAAAACTAGCCAGCACACTTACCCTAATAATGATTACTACACTACACTTACTGGCTTGCTTCCCGTGGCTTGCGCAGATTGCTATCTTATACAAGCCAGGATCACATATTCAGGAGTGACACTGCACACAGGGGTGGCTGTTGTAACCTGCTTAAACTCTCTAGCCCCTCTGCTGAGATCTACGTTAGTGCCTAGCATGACTGTGGCTCCTCTGTTAACAAAAGCTCTTAGCATATCAGAAACTATTTTTGACTCCAAGTCTCCATTTTGATTATAAGGTGAAATTAAGTTCAAGTTCTATGACTCCAAGTCTCCATTTTGATTTGTAAGGTGAAATTAAGTTCAAGTTCTCAGGCTCTATGTACCTGAAACCACGAAGGTTCAATGCTTGCTACTTAAAATAAATGCATGTTTTGCTTGGGTTAAAGATAAATGTATGTTCTATTAGAGTTAAGACCAAAACATCCTGCTGTGTCCCTTACTCCCAGAGAGCTGGAAAACCTCCAGAACTCTCCTACCCTAGATCCTAGCCAATCAGCTTAAAATGCTGTCTAGCTACCTAGACAGAGTGCTCAGAACAAAATAGATTGTTCTTACGTTTAACTGGTCAAAATAACGTAATGCTGTCCTCCCCTTGCTTCCCACCTGGTTACCTGGTCGTTACCTGGTTATGGTTTTTCTTCTAAGCCTTAGAAGCCTGATTCCCGAGTTCTAACCATGGCCCTGCCTGGTCGGTATTTGTTACCAATGTCACAGTCTGAATTTACAGGCTGTGGCCCTGACCAGTCAATTCCTGTGTAAAAATAAACTTCCATGCATCTGTGTCTGGTGTGCGAGTGGTCAGTATGTGGCTATTCCTGAGCTCTAACAGTGGCACTCCCACACCAATCAGGAAAAAGCCTACCATCCAATCTGATGGGGGTGTTCTCTCAATTAAGGTTCCCTCTTCACGGGTGACTCTAGTCTTGTATCAAGTTGACAAAACTAACCAGAACAGTAGCTGTGATGTTCATGGGAGACAAGACTCCTGATCTCAGGAGACAAAACTGGGAAGAAAATGCATACACTATGACACATGCATGCACTCTACTAGGATGTTTGAAGAGAAGTGAGGGAAAGAATGACCCGGCAGACATGGTAGCCTGCTGGAAACTGCTAAATAAAGTCTCTACCAGAGTTCTCTGCCTTGTTCTTTTAAATAAACTGTGAACATGCAATTATTTTCAAAATAAGACAATAGTTCTCACGAGCAGGCAGTTTCTGTGGATATAACTGAAATTTAATTCAAGATTCTATTGCCTAACTAGGTATCCTGATTGCTTCCTTTTTACAGAGGGGGGGGGGGGTACAGAGGGCCAGAAGGAAAGGGGGTTTGCAGGGGACCCCAGGCTCTGTTGCCTGTGGCATGGGTCTGATTTCAGGGATCCCAGTTTCTAAGCTCCCACTGTGGCACAAGCTGGGTGTACGGTCAAAAACAGTAGCCAAGGTTTCTGTGATGTCTCCTCCAACCCGTAGCTAAACCGGCTGGACCTCCATTCTAGGCCAACCTCTTCTGTGACACTAACCAGACAATCAAAGCTGAGAGGTTACGTTTCATCAAAGGGCCAGAGGGCTGGACGGCATGGATTTAGTTCATCTCTCCTCTATTTCATTATCGCGGAATCTGTTAAAAAATTTGTCCTACTTAACGCCTATTCTTCCTTTGGGAATCTGCTCCTGGGTGGGGAGAAGCCACTATGTGGTTCTGGGAGGTCACAAAGACCCGCTTTCATGGCCACAGGAACTTGATCTAAGGATAGACATGGACTATAAGGAGACTATATGAGATTTCTTTGGGTGGATTTAAAGGAAGGCGGGACACAGGCCATGCTGTGACAAGCTCTGATGTGAGGCTCAGGAACCAGACAGCCACTTTTCCAGTCAGGAGGAGGAAGATAGTTGGATAGAAAAGCAGAGATGAGACAAATTGTCCTCGGGTCCAGGTGTTTCAGACACCCCCGTTATGTCCTATAAATATGTCAGTCTTATTCCAGGAACTGCTCTTATTTTGTGTCAGTTTGTCTGCTGTGCACTTGTCACTTGAGAACAAAATTGACACACCTGGACGCCCAATCACTTGCTGTGCCACCAGCGGGGCCCACCAGACTCGCTCTGCTAGAGTAGGGACAAAGGTGGTACAGAGGCTTTGTCCTCCTGTCCCCAGATCTCATGGACAGCAGTGGCCTTACTAACTGTAGACAAGGCCATTCGTATTCTCACCTCCACTGTACCTGCTAAGCCTTCTGGAACATGGTCATGCCCTCCTCCTTTCATGTAAGATCAGGTCATCAGACAGAATCTGCGATTTGTTAAGCATCATTAGAAAGAAACAAGGTGACGAAGCCTCGTCCCACCTCTCCTCAGAGGTCCTCAGTGGCAGTCACAGAAGCTGGGGGAAGGTTTGTACCAACATTAAAAAAAAAAAGTGGTTACCACCCTTTTCACCTTGTCATCTAGCCCAACCCACTTTTCTTTTCGGTGGTGAGGATGAGACATGGGGCTTTTATTAAGTATGCTAAGCAAACACCCGGCCACAGAGCTATACTCCTAGCTGGAACATCTCCAGCTCCAACACCTAAGATACCTGCACACTGGCTCCTAGTCACCTTAGCTTTTGCTGTCCTGACCTTCCTCTGTCGTCAGTGGTTAGTCCTGCCATCCTTGAACTTCAGGTCGTAGGACCACACAACAAATGATTTTTTTCTATCTGGTCCCTTTCACTTCAAAACAAAACAAAACAAAAAACCTGGGAATGTTGACTTTTTAAAAAAGATTTTATTTTTAAAATTCCATGTGTATGAGTGGTTTTTATCATTGCTGTTGTTGTTGTTGTTGAAGACAGGGTTTCTCTTTGTAGCCTTGACTGTCCTGACTTACTTTGTAGACCAGGCTGGCCTCGAACTCGCAGCGATCCACCTGCCTCTGCCTGCTAGGATTAAAGGCATGCGCCACCACCACCTGGCTTGTTGTGGTTTTGCTTTCTGAATGTCTGTCTGTGCACAGGCCAGAAGAGGGAGTAAGATCCTCTGGAACTGGAGTTACAAATGGTTGGTTAGCTATGATGTGAATTCTTGGAACCAAACCAGTAAGCCCTGCAAAAGCAGTCAGTGCCTTCAACCAGTGCGCTGTCTCTCCAGGCCTGAATGTGACTCTTCACTGCTGGCCTTGACCCTCATGGTCCTTTTTTCTTACCATGTACATGCAATGCCCACAGATGCCAGAAGTGGACTTCAGATCCCTTGGAACTGGAGTTACAAATGATTGTATGTGCTGGGAATTGAACCCGGTTAAAAGAAGGAGGAGCTCCAAATATCTGAGCCATCTCTCCAGCCCCAGATACACATGCTTTTCACGTCCCGCCGTGACAATAGTCCCTATTGCTTCAATTCCCTTTTCCCCTCAGGTACTCTGCCCACCCTGCTGCATTACAAGAGCAACATAGTTTATAAAAACAGGGACCACTCCTTTGAGTTTTGCATATATTGCTTTTGTGTTGTCACTGCAGGTAGAGTGAACAAGTTTTGGTTTTGTGTTTGATTGGTTGTTTGGTTTTTCAAGACAGGGTTTCTCTGTGTAGTCCTGACTATCTTGGAATTCGCTTTGTAGATCAGGATAGTCTCAGACTCAAAGATCCACCTGCCTCTGTCTCCTGAGTGTTGGGATTAAAAGTGTGCACCACCAGCATCTGGCTTTGTGCTTGTTTCTTTTAAATAAGCATTCCAATCCAACAGATACAGTCAAGGATAAACTAATAGTTCCTTTTCATCATTAGACTAAGCTTAAAAAAAAAATCCAGGCAACCATAGAACAGGATTTGCTTTAAGAGAAATCCACAGAGTTATTTGGAAAATAGCAATGTGCTGAAACCTGCTGGGCCAGCATGTGTTCTCACGTTGTCCCGGAATCCATGCCTGTGGAGACCTCTTAGCCTCTAAGAGAAAGGATGAAATCAAGGTATACCATTTTTGGCCTTCTGGGGGCTGGGTCACTGTGGTGCAGTGGATGACATGAAGCAATGGGGACTGTATTCAGAGGCTATATTACAGGTGCCTTGCTGGGCATACCAAGCAGACAGCACCGGGGCGACTTGTCCAAGACACCGGGCAGAATGGTAATATTTGTAAAGGAAGTTAGGTCATCCATCGCTAGTCCATGCTAGCACCTAAGGGACGAGAGGACCCCATGTGCATTTTCAGGACTGAAAAAAGCTAAGTAGGTAGATTTAAGCCTCTGGAGGTAGAAATAAGACAACAGAAGAATGTGATAAAAATAGAAGAAGGAGGAGCTGGAGAAATGGCTTAGTGGTTTGACTTTAACTCCAGTTCTGGGGGATTTGCTGCCCTCTTCTGGCCCCTAGAGGCATTAGCACACAATTTTTTTTCCTTCTTTTTTTTTCCCCCCCACAGCCAAACATAAGGAAGGGTTATTTATTTTTTACAAATGCTTTTTAATTTTTAAAAAAATAAATTTTGATTTATTATGGATACAGTATTCTGCCTGAATATATGCCTGCATGCCAGAAGAGGGCACCAGATCTCACCATAGATGGTTGTGAGCCATCTCGTGGGAATTGAACTTAGGACCTCTGGAAGAGCAACCAATGCTCTCAACCTCTGAGCCAACTCTGCATCCCCAAGAAAGGACCACTTAAAGTGAACAGGATCAGCATTCACTCATTTGATAATTCCCTGAAGATCTGCAGAGGGCCAGAAGTTTCAGAGCAGCTGAAAGATCCCCAGGTTTCTAGAGTTCATCATCCAGAGATATTTAAGGGGGAAGTTACATGTGCTGGGCCTCGAAAGAGGAAGTTCAGGATGTTCTGAAAGTACTTCTTGGAAGAAGCTGACCTGTTCCGTGGGGTCAGCAAAAACTTCCCCGAGGAAATGACATTTCAGCTGAGGCTTCAGGTCATCTGTGAAGAAAGCAAGCTGCACTAGGCACACACAGTATGCGTATGTAGGCCTGGAGGTGATAAAGAAAAACTTGCACAACAGTTAGAAATTCAAAGTTATTAGCATATGTTAATTTGCCTGGCTCCATGGAAATTACATTTCTTCCAGGTTTCTTTTTGTGTGTAACTTTCTTTTAGATTTGAGTGTTTTTGCCTCCATATATGGAAAAAGAACTTTTACTCTCCTGAGAAAATTGTTATCTTGGAGGCTTATAGCATCTGTCTGCTAACCTAGGCCTAGTCCTGGAAGCTTCTAGCCTCCATACAATCTAACCTAGGCTAGAATGTTTTCAGCCTCTGAGACTTACTGCTTAATAAACCCACCCTTTCTTGATCTTTCTGAGCTCTGGGCTGGATGGCTCAACTCAGCTGTTGAGGCTGAAACTCCTCTCTCAGCTAACTTAGTCAATCTGCCTTCTCTCTCGGCCTCTGAATTGCTCTGCTTGGCCTCAAACTAACTCCAGCATCTGCTCTAATCTTCTGGCTCCTTCTCATTCTCTGGCTCAGTCTGTCTTCTCCTGGGTCTAGCTTGTTC